>NC_091817.1:36650624-37900624 GCF_041296235.1 Equus asinus
ACCAACGAGTGGCAGCCCCACCACTGGTCCGCAGCCCCCGGATCAGCTCGAGGGCCAGCATCCCTCCGCTGGGGCACAGTCCAATCCCACCCACCACAGCCTGGGCTCCACACTCAGCAATCCCAGCGCTGCCCCAGAAAGCAGGCTAGCACAGGGCTCCTACCTGAAACACTGACCTGGGCCCGTCCTGCCGGCTCGCCCCGACCTCTGGTTGGCATTGGCCTGGCTGATCGGGTAGATCTGCAGAGCATCCATGCCAATCCTAGGATTGAAGACCTAGAAAGGGTGGCAAAGAGCTAGTTAAGGACAGAGTGAGGGGAAAAGGAAGGCAGCCTTGAGACAAAGACAGACAAACCCTGGTTGCTACACATCGCAGCACAAAGTGCTTTAGCGGTGGAGGCAGTCATCCCTTTGAAGCAGGAACCTCAAGCAATTTCCCCACAAATACCAGCTCTGGGATTTCTACTGAGTTATTCGATTATCTACCTCACAGTTATCAGAAGGATTAAATGAATCAAGCACATAGCAAAATCAGCACTCAAACATTAACCTCTTAAACACCACTACCACTCCCACATGCATCCCTTGTTTGAGGGCTGAGGACCCGGGGCCTGCCTTCCTAACCCCTAAGCTGAGTTAGCTTTGGGTGAGGGCCCAGGGCCCAGGTGCCTGGGTCTTCTCTTACCTTTAATTTGCAATAACCAGAGTCAATAACAAACATGATGCCATCGACAGTCAGGGATGTCTCAGCAATGTTGGTGGCAACAATACACTTCCGAACGCCATCTGGAGCCTAGAGCCGGGGAGGACGTGCAGGGAGGGAAGGCTGTAGGCCCTCAGGTAGGAAAGACTCCACAGGGGAAAGAGCACCCCCCACCCCTGCCAGAAAAAGAACACCCTCTCTCTCTTGCCGTCCTATGGGAGAATCCAGGGGGACCCAAAGTGGGGACCCAGAACAGACATTCTCGCTGTCACACCTTCTGGAAGATTTTGGCCTGGAGGTCAGAAGGCAGCTGGGAGTAGATGGGCAGCACAGCCAAGGCGGGTGCATTCTCCAGTTCCTCCAGATGTTCCACAATCTGGTCTGAGGTCACCTGAGGGCAGAGAGAGGAGCCATGAGACACTGGAGCCCCAAACTCTCATACCCCTGATACATCCATTCATCACAGTCATGACCGAGGCACGCACCTCAATGTCCTCCTGGCCAGGCATGAAGATAAGGATGTCCCCTGGGGCCCCTGACAGGTGCACCTGCAAGGACTGCTTCACTGCGGCCTCCACGTAATCCTCCTGCGGGGTCTGCAACACCAGCCAAAGACATCATCAGAGGGAAGTATCAAGGAAAATGCAGCCCAAGCACCCCCCTGGGAAGTGGTGGCCAGTTACTGGTCTGGGACTAGAGCCAGCAGACTTTCAGATCTGCCACACCTGTGGATGGGCCTGACTGCCCTCCCTGGGGCTTACGCTTCTGCTCCAAAGAAACAATAAAACAAAACCTCCCCAGAGCACAGGCCTTTCTCTCCAAGCCGTGGAGCTGCAGGCTGCCCCATCTGCCCCACGGTACCCAGAAACCTTTCCCAACTCAGTACCCTACCCACGCCCTCCAACTGGCTCCTCTTCAGAGGTCAGGGTCAGTTCAAAAGATGGAGGCCTCAGTACCTTGCTGAAAAGGATATCAACAGGGAAGGTCCGACCAGGGATGTGGAAGATGGGAACATTCCCAAAAAAGGAAGCAAATTTCTCTGCATCCATAGTGGCTGATGTGACAATGAGCTTCAGGTCTGAGCGCCGAGCCACCACCTAAGAGAAGAGGTCAGTCAGAGGCTTCCCCAGAGGGTTAAGACCCTTTGCTTCCACCCTCATCTCATCAGCAATACTCCCAAATGAAACAGAAGCCAAAGTGGACGAACGAGCCTATCAGATTCATAACAATTCTAAAGACTGAACCCATGGAGCCACAGCCAAGCAAACCACGAGTGACTTCAGCTGAGCAAGAACAGAGTAAACACACTACCAGGTCTGAACATAGCACTGAGGCCTCAGGGGAAGCTCTGGCCTATCAGAGACCCCCTGAGCTTCCCCAGCCCACCTGGAGCGCCTCAGTCACTAACTACTGGCAGCGCACTGGTCAGTCCCATGTGCACAGAGGGATGGTACCACACAGCCCTCACCTCCCGGAGCAGCCCAAAGAGCACGTCCGTGTTGAGAGAGCGCTCGTGGGCCTCGTCCATGATGATGGCACTGTAGTGATCCAGGTCAGCTTCCCGGAGGGACTCTCGGAGCAGGATCCCGTCCGTCATGTATTTAATCAAGGTATTTTCGGAAGTGCAGTCTTCGAAGCGGATGGCATACCCCACCTAGAGGTCAGAGAGGTGGCTCAGAAGCTCTGGGCACCAGCTCACCACCAGCATTCCCCAGGCTGGGTCCAGGCCTTAGCAGATCAGCTCAAACGGACGGAGGCTACAGCATGACAACTACACGGCTCAGCCCTTGTGCCTACTCACCTCCTCGCCCAGGTTTCCCCCCATCTCTTCACTGACTCTCTTGGCCACCGACATGGCAGCCACACGCCGGGGCTGGGTGCACCCAATCATCCCGTAGTCCGTGTAACCATCTTCGTGCAAGTACTGGGTCAGCTGAGTGGTCTTACCACTCCCTGTCTCCCCGACCACAATCACGATGCTGTTATCTCTACAGGGAGAGAAAGCAAGGGCGAATGAGCTGAGTGGAAGGCCACCTCTGAGCCTCCTGGAAGACACTGCCACCTCCCATCCCCACGCCTGGCTATTCAACGAGCATGCTTCCTCAGAGAGGAGGAGTTCCCTGGGAAAACAGCCCCATACTGAGACACTGCCTGAAATGTCTAGAAGATGGTGAGGTTCAAACAAGTGAACTAAGACAAAAGGATGCCATTTTGCTTCCTTCACACAGTGTAGCACAGGGCACCCATGTCAGAGAAAAAGATTTCCTTCCCTTCTCCATCAGATGCAATTCCCAAAAGAAAAGGAGCTTCTGAGTAAACCCAAGAGACAAGGAGGACACCCGATGCCCTACTGGGATTCCCGGGCCCTGGGGCGGAAGTACCTGATAATAGTGAGCAGTTCCTGCTGCACCGCGAAGATGGGCAAGTACTGCCTCTGCTCCAGAATTGACTTCTTTTTCGCGAATTCACTGCTGGCTTCACTCTTTTTCTTCATGTGGTCTGCAAACTTCTGCTCTGTCCTGAGAACACACAGCAGCCTAAGCACTCTGCACGATTACGCACATTTCCCCTCCTGATTGGGTTACTGCCCTTCCTCCTACCCCCAAGAATGAGAACTACTTCAACAAGATGCCATGAATCTTTGAGACACCAGAGCAGCCAGGTGATCGAGATGCATCTCGTCTCCTCCAGCCTAAGGGACTGGAACTGCCATCTGAGATTCCACCATCCACAACACACTCCACACCTCGCGTCAATCAGAGCTACATACGGCTCAGAGGAGGTACAGATTAGCAAGCAGGAAAATCTCTGCCCGAAAAAAACTAGAGGAGAAGCTGTAATGACCAGGTCATTACCATGCAGAGACCACCCCTGGGCTGTTTCAGCATAACCCTTAAAGGGCTAAAAGGAGGAGTCACGGGGGAGAGTCACAACCAAAGTGAGACTTCCTCCCTCCTCTTGGCAGGAGGACAGAGTCTCGTTTTCAAAGAAGTATGAGAACAATCCCACTTAATATTTACCTACAACTTCTACTGAAAGCACTCAAATATCTGACACATGTACATATGCCAAGACTCAAAAGCACTGTGTAATATTCCCAAGACTGCATGGCAAAAAGACCCCAGCTCAGTGCCACAGCGGCCCACAGTCTTCCACCCACCCCTGCCCCAGAACTTGTCCTCTGATCTACCCTACACTCTGTCAAGTTTCCTATTTCTAATGTCCCAGTCACTCCTGATCAGCTGACAATTAACACCTAAGGGGTTAAATTAACAAGAGACTACGGAGGGCTGATCAATAGTAGCAACTTGTCATTCGGACATTCTCAAAGGGGTACAGAGAATTATTAACTCAGATGACAGTTCAATAGGACGTGAGAGCGCTCAAAGGATAAGATTAACAGGTAACATTTGAGTCCAGTCACCTACCCAACGTGAGAATCCCAATAAGCAGTGATCCGACATCTACTTAAATACCTCCATGAATAGGAAAGTCACTATCTGGTAAGACAACCTTGCTATTTTTAAACCTATTAAGAAAGAAAATGTTCTTCCTTATGTTAAACTGAAATCTAAGGGGACAAACCCCACCTCCCCACACTGAGCATGTGAAAGGCACTTCAGCAGAGAGGCTGAGAGAGGGCCTCCAAAGCCAGACTGGGTGTGATCCTAACTCCACTACTTACTACACGGTGACCTCAAACCAGTTACTCAACCTCCCTGGGCCTCATTGTCCTCACGTGAAAAATGGGAATGGTGATAGCGCCTATCCTGTGTACTGTCACAGGAAAATTCAACCGGTGCGTATCTGTGAGGTGTCAAACGCTGCCTGGCACAGAGGAAGCTCCTACCGTAGGAGGAGTGGTGGGAATAGGAATAAGAGCGAGGAAAAGCTGAAGATGGTAGGAGAACGAAACCAGGAGGAAGAGACCAGAATCACAAAGTGACATCCTATCTTTTTCCTGTTCATGAGCCATGAATTCCATCATTCCCACGGCCGAGCGCCCTTGAGGGCCCCAGTCTTCAGAGATGGCCCACCGCTGGCCAAGACTCCCACCTGTAGTCCACTTTGCCATCTTCCGTCAGAGCTTTATCCGGCTCTTCCTCTTTTTTGACACCCATTATATCTCCCAGTTTGGTTCCAGCTAGTTCCCAATGTTTGTGTTGAGCCTGAAAAAGACACAAAAACTATGTCTGCTCCATCCTGTGACACAACTGCAGCCAATGGAAAATCAATCCCGTTTGATAACTGGTTTCCTCTAGCAGGTGGTAAACCCCCACAAGGCAGTGGTGGCACTGAGCCATGCATTCCAATCTTCCAGCCTCAAGTTCCCAAAACACCAGGCCCTGTGGTTGTCTTCACCAATGCCCTGGTGGAGGAACACAATGCCCTCCTCCAAGGGCTGATTCTTGCTCTGTAGTGTCCCCCAGCTTCCAACAGGAACCCTATCTGTGAGGTCTAATACGATATTCAAAAAGAGGAAAAGAAAAGAAAAATATGCAGAGACTCCACAGCCCCACGTGACAAGAAACCAACCTTTTTGCGTTCCTTTTGCTCCCTGTGCTTCCGCACCGTTTGACTGCCTTTTCGAGCAATAATAGCCAGATCAGAAGTGGCATCCTTGACTGGAATCACAGGCTCTGGCTGCAGGAGATTGAGGAAAAAGAGAAATTCCCGATTTATCACTAAACTCAGTAAGAAGGTCCATTTCATAATCGCCCTCAGAAATTAAAGAAGTGGCTACCCTATTGTGATGGGGACTTTTCTCCCATCTCCCTTCCTTCCCCGCTTTATTCTTCCACTTCAGGTCTTTCTGAGCTTTGTCCTCTCTGGTCAGAGGAACCTCACCTGCTTGGTAAAGACAATGCGCCCGTCCAGAAAGGGAGGCACCAGATTATGCACCATCAGATGCACCTTGGCTGCGCTATCCTCTTCAAAGTCCTCGTCCACCTCCAGCCGATGGACCACCCCACTGGTGAGCATGCGGTTGGTCTCCCAGCGCTCGTTATCCTGTGAGGACGCAATGGGAGACCACACTCAGACTACAACCGAAAGGTCATCCTGAAGGTCACCAGGCAAATTCACACATCAAGTCCTGACAGGAGAGCCATGGGGCGGGCGCCACAGAGATGTCACAGGCCTCTCTAACCTGCAGCTCCTTAAGCAGAAGAGTCGCCGACCCTAAGTCGTCTGCAGTACTTTTCCCAAGCAGCAGCACTTTATATCTAAGTCAGAACCTCTATATGGACAAATGATGACTGTCTCCAGCCCCACTCAGAGACCCAAAGAACACAGACCCCACCATATCGGTTCCCATCAACAGCACCCCTCAAGGAAGAACTACAAAAGAGAGAAGTTCCAAGTTGGGGTTTTTTTAAGGTATAAAAGGTTCCACGCCCACCCCTCCTCTACCTCCAGAGGTGGGTAGAGCTACATCCAGCACTTCGGCTCTGGGGTGACAAGCTGTGCTGTCATCAATGGACATGACCTGCTGCTTCTCCCATGTGCCCCAACTCCAGCTCTGAATCTGCTCCAACTACTATAGGTGGCCTCACCTCATTGATCTGTCTCCGCTGAGCCGAAATGCGCTTCTGCTTCTGTTTATGCAGATGCTGCTCCCGCCTCCTCACGTAGTCCTCGGAGGAATAGGCCAGCGGATTGTGGAACTCATCGTATCCCTCATCCATCATGTACCAATCCCGGTCAGCTTGCTGCAGCACATAAAACAAAGCAATGAGAACAAGGGACAGATCAAGTTTATGCACAAGACACAGCCAGAAGAGGAGGAGAGGTAAGAAGTCACTGTGACTTGGTAAGAAGAATAGTGACTTGCTAAAAGTCACTATTGCAGTGGGGCAACCCTCATGATAGGAGCAGGACAGAGGCCACCCTGCTCTAAGACGAGCCATCTTGAGGGGAACTCCAGTGGCCAACTTGACACATGTAAGACTATGCGCCCGCCCTTCATGAGAGCACTTCTTAGATTTACCACATGGTGGCACCAACACAT
Source organism: Equus asinus (assembly GCF_041296235.1). Taxonomy (NCBI): domain Eukaryota; kingdom Metazoa; phylum Chordata; class Mammalia; order Perissodactyla; family Equidae; genus Equus; species Equus asinus. The sequence goes on from NC_091817.1 coordinate 36,657,338, forward strand.
AACTAGAAAAGTTAGGTCTGCCCTGCTTTAGGTGAGAAGTTTCACTGTGAGACCTGTGCCTCTGGAAAGAGATTCCAGGGCTTCAGGACTGAACAGAGCTCAGGCTCCCTGAGAATGTCCAGTGCGAACCACTCTCATCAAAGTCCAGTTCTGCTAGAGGGTCACTCGTGGCCCTCATGCTCTGACACCCCTTGCCACCTATTCACCTATGGACAGCCACCACCCCTCACTGAGTCCCTCGAAGATGTAAAGTTTTTACCCTCTGGTCATCTTCCCATTGCTGCCGCTCCTCTTCTGTGTCAAACGAAATTCCTTCTTCACCATCCTCGCGTCTTCCTGAGAAAGAAGAGGTGGCAGGTCAGTCCATACAGCCCAGCTTATCCCCGGTGGCCAGGAACAGACCTGCCGAGCCGCAGAGCTCCAGAAGCACAGCTCTGCTCAGCCTCACCAGGATGAGGGACGCTGCTCTCTTGCCTCTGACCCCACCCTGCCTTACCTCGGCCCCTGGACAGACGCGGGGTAGACCCCAAGTGTCTTCTGTCATCGGCCCACTCGTTGTATTTGTAGGATGGGGTTGGCAGAGGTGTATCATCTGAGTACCTGCTCCTCACAGACCTGGGAAACAGTACAACCAGCATCACTAAACAGTCACTAAGCTGAGCCATGCCCCCTGGCTGCCACCTGATCTGCTGGCCTGGATCGCTTCACCTTCATCATGCCCACCCTTTGCCACCCACTCAGAGATACTGGGCTGCTCTGCCCAGAACATCACCTATCCCGATCTCGACTGGATGGCCGGTGGCTCCGCTCAGAATCCCGATAGGAAGGTGTCGGGGAGGGCGATTCCCACTGCGAACGCTTTGAGGAGCCATAGCCACTGTCCTCTTCCTCCCAGGTGGACCTTGAAGGGGTGGCTGCATCTGGGGCCACAAAAGATACATCCACTGGAAACATCTAATTTAACCAGGACATGGCTCCAGAACTATTAGACAAAAGTCAATTCCCCAAATTTCTTTCTTTCACTATTTACAAACTTTGCACCTAGTTATAAAGGATAAGATGGTTCTGACAGTTTTTAAAGATAACCGAATTTTAACGGTCCAGTTTTCAACTGTGTTTATAACAACATGTTTAGGAATATCCAATTTATCTCTGCAAACATACCCCTCTAAAATATAAATAATTCTTTTTAACAAATCCTTCTTCTTTCCTGCCACTTGGAAAACTGGCCAATCAGAAACCAGCCTATCACCTTAAAGGAACATATCTATCTCAACAGAGGGGTACAGGGTCACAGGGTCTTCCCACCTGTCTCAGAACCAAGTATTCCAAGAAGTTCATGGTGGAATCAGGAATTCTGACTCTGTCCACAGCAATCCCACTGAGGATGGGAGTCGCTCACCCTGCCTTCACACACTTGATCCGTCACAAACCGCCACGAGCAACAGCTCAGTCTACCTTTAGGTCGGTGTCGCGGGCTTTCCGGTTCATTTCTTCTGCTGCGCTCTGACCCTCCGTCTCGCTCCGACCTGCTGCTGTGCCTGCTTCTATCCCGCTCATCTGTCAAGAGTTACACACAGAGCTTAGAAAACATGTGTCCCGTCCTAACTTCCACCCATCTTCACCCTAGAGAAAGGACAAGCCTTCCCACTCACTCACAGGTGCCACCTGCACTGCTCTAATGCGGTCCACTGGACTCCTGAAACTCACATATCCCCCTTCTCTCAAGGGGAAAAAATAGTTACTGGCTAGAAAGTTTCAAACTCACAGTAACAGTTATTTTCCTGCAAGAATTCAAAAAAGAATAGTTACAAGTCTACAGTGAATAGTTGTTTGATGGTTACAAGTCTATAAGCTATAAAACTTAATACTGAGCAAAGTCAGCTTGGATTTTATGTCTAGCTTTGCTCCATAGCACTGTCCTTTCTCTGTTGCCAATACTACTGTAAACTCTGATCTCTAATGTATATTACCCATTATCACCTTTATCACCAATTTTCACAATAAAACAAGGACCACACACTCAAGCAAAGTAGCTATGCTGCAAGTAACAGCTCTTTTCTCAACTGCCTGCTATTCCCAATCCCAAGAGGGTCAAAACCAACCAGGCTGACATAAAAATAGGCCTCCCTCGTTAAAGGGCGTTATAAATACTGCTGCAACAGCAAAAAGGCACACATGTTAACTCAAATGCTTAACAGGCAACAGGAACTATGCTGGGCAGTTTACCTCTGTCTCTCTTGCGGTCAGAGTCTCGATCCCGCGATCTCTCCTTCTTCCGATCCTTTTCTTCTTTGGATGAGGCATAAACACCATGTTCCCGCCGCTCCCGCTCTCTCTGCCGACTGCGTTCCCAAAACTCTTCACTCACACCACCAGGATGGGAGGGAGTCTCTACCCGAGCAGATCGATAATGTCTGAAACAGGGAGGGCAGTTGGTAAAGAGCCCTTCCATAGGAGAAAAACCTTGCCCCAAACCTTTTGCTGTGCCAAAAAAATGACCTGTCTTTTTCCACTTATCTCCCTGGTACTGCAGGCTTATATCCGACAACAATGCAAAGCATTTCTAATCTCCATCATCTACTCTTCAGTAGCCTTTCAATGTTCCTCACAGATCTGAAGAAAATATTAATTCCTCCATGGCCTCAACATTACAAAATCCTAATAAAACCATAAAGCTCTAAATGTCCACCAAGAAAACTGAGAGAGAAATATGGAATGTTATTTTCTGGCCTCCATTTTCATTTCCTTTGGGTGAATCCACCCTAACGCCTTTACCTGTCTTTTCGGCTACTTCGGCCAGCCTGGTCACTGCCCTCCTCCTCAGCGTCTCTCTGGTCATCCTTGCTCTCTTCCCAGTCCTTGTAGGAAGAGATTCTGGACTTCTTCTTGTCCTCCCCATCATCCTTCTCCTCTCGCTCCCTTCGTTTCAAGGAAGCCAATAAGTCCAGTCCCAGCAATGAAGGGCGGGGAGCAGGGGCCTTGAAGACATGTTGCTCACTGGCTGCACTTTTGGTCTTACAAATAAGACCGCCAACCTGAGAGTCTAGATCAGTGCCTTCCAATCGATGGATCGAGGCATCCTCGCTGATGTCCTCCATGACAGGTGCTGAGATTTCTCTGGAAGGAAGACAAATCATTTGGTATTAGACATAAGAGGAGAGAAGGCTTGGTTCGGCTATATCCCAGGATAACAGTAATTATAGGTATATTTAGGGGGTTAACCTCCCTCTCAAAACCAGGATTTCTTTAGCTATTTCTTGCCAAGACCGTTCCAACAAGTCATTGACAACCTCAGAAGATCCTCTTACTACCACCCCAACACAAATCAGAAATAGATACACACACATCCCAAACACCAGTATCCAAGAGGGTCTCACCTAGGCAAGAATAGACCTCACTAAGGGACACTTACTAAAGCCTGGTGGCATCTATAGAAGGAGTGTAGGGGAAATACCACTAGATTTGAAGTCAGAAACCGTAATTAGAATCCAGGCTTGACATATTCTACCTGTTTGATTGTAAGCAAATAACTTAGTCTTTGGTTAGGCCTAATTTCTGTATCTGTAAAATGGAAATAATTTTTACTTTACCTAATCCATGGAGTGATTGTGAGAAATAAGAAAGTGCATCTGAAAGTTCCCTGTAACTGTAAAAACTTACATAAATAGGATTGTTACATTATTGTATTTGCTGTGTTCCTATATACTGATTGAGTCCCTTGCCATTTTTTCACATGAGTTCTTCTACTTCTCCCTCCCTTTAAACTACAGATACAAGCAGAGGAGAGATTTGGGGCTATAAGGCTACCATCCATGTGATCCATACTTTAGTGGCTTTTATGGGACCAGTTGTGTTTTGCAGAAAAGAATTACCTCACAGCAATCAAAATCTGTTTAATAACAATCCATGCTCACTACAAATACTGATGAGAAGCAGTAGTCTAGGAAACAATGTTTCTAAAAAGTATTGAGGTGACTGTAAGATTTGCTGGCACTCAACTTGTAACAAATTCCTATTTACCTCCTGCTATACAATATCCACTTATAAAGACACACCAATTTTGAGGGCTTGGATAATTCCCCTCATTCCAACAAGTCAAGGAAGCAAAGGAACTGTCAAAGAGTAGGGTAGCACCAGAATCCAGAATGTTTTGCCCAGCTCTAATTAACATGCACAGCTCTACAGAAGAATATTGCCACACAGACCAGACTCATAATATGGACAGAAACAACAGATGCATTTGAAAAATGCCATCAGGCAGAATAGAAAAGGAAGCTGCATATTGTTGACATCTGTCTGCATGGGAGGAAATCTAAACAGGAAGGTAGATACACAGACTCTGCTCAGCAGGAGTCTGAACTACAAAATATATCCCTAGAATGTCATTCTATGCAGGAGAACCTTGTCTTGTTGACTGCTATGCCCAGTGCCTAGCAAAATAAACATGTGATAAATAAATGAACGAATGAGTTTAAACTGATTAAAAGAGACAGGAAGCCAAACATTTCTACAGACAGCAAGGGAAGACACCAGCAGCACAAGACAAGGAGTCTGACAGACAGGACTTAAGTAAGTGCTGAGAAGAACAAATAAGGAGTTAAGGGATAGATTCTAGAGAAAGATTAAAGGCAAAGAAGCCACAAGGGGTAAGAAGAAAACGATGAAGAAAGAAACTGGATTTATTCATTCAACAATTATTCACTGAGTGCCTTCTATGAGTCAATCGCTGTTCTGGGCAATACGGATGGAGCACAGAATAAAACACAAAAATCTCCGCCCTCTTGGAGTTGATGTTCTCGTAGAGGAGGCAGACTGGTAGAGAGACACTGTGACAGAGACGAGGAAGGCACAAGGAGCCCTACTCGGGCTCGGCGTCCGTCTGGCAGCAGGCTGATGCCGAGGCCTGAGGAAGGGTAGACCCCGGGCAGCATCCCTGGACCTCAATGAGACCGCGCCAGGCAGCAAGATCTGACCAGAGCAAGAAGAAAGGCCGGGGCAGGACGGACTGGCGCAGCATCCCTAAGGTGAGTAAGGCAAGTTGGGTGACAGGGACAAGACTTTCCAGACCCGGACCCCAACCTGAGCGAGAGACCGATATCTGCCGCCTGGAGCCGCCATGATTGGCGAAGGGTAGGTTAGAAGGAAGAAGGGGCACTCACCTCACCAAGACCGACTCTCGGGACCTTCTGTCCCGGATTCTGGGGTGCCGGTGCCACCACCCCTTGCTCAGACCGCCTTAAAGAGCCAAAATCCCAACCTCGAGAGCCGCCATTATTGTCCCATTATACGTTGCGCGGGCCCCTCTATCCGTCCGAAGATACCATTGAGAGCAGCCCGGAAAACGCCGAGTCCGGGCTCCCAGTGTTGGCTAGAAGGCGACCACGCTCCGAGGCTAGAGTGCCCTCCTCTGGGGCTTTCATCCGAGACACTTCCGAGTCTCCTTGCGACCAATCACGCTTAGTCTAAGAGGCAAGCCCCGCCTCTAGTCTGAGAAGCGGGAGGGAGAGGAAAAGAGGTCGGTCCTGTTTAATACGGGCGGAAGTGACTCTAGGGCTTCCGGTCGGAGCCTGGGCAGCGGGGCGGTGCCTAGAACAGCCTCTTCCTGAGCTGTGGAGCCGGACAAGCGCGTCCGTCGATTGCGCCTGTGCCTTTTCTTTTTCCGTTTCCGTCCTCTTAGGTGGGCCGCCTAGGGGTTGCTAGGCAACAGCCCCTGGGGTACTTTGAGTTAAGTACCTGCGGTCTTAAGGCGCCGCCCGCTTCCTGGCGTTTTGGAGAAGGGTCGGGGTTGCCGACAGCCCAGAAGTGGAAAAGAGGGAGGTGACTTGGACAAGTAAAGTGAGTATCATCTGCCCTGGCAGTTGTGGGCCAGGAATAGCCCAACCACAGTCGTCATTAAAATATATATGTTGGGTATTCTGGAAAAGTAAAGACGCGCACCCCAATGTGAATACAAGTCACTCGTCTGTTCACGTGCAGACGTAACCACCGATGGTGTTTGGGGATATTTATTTCCTGTTATTTTTCTTTGCTAATATGTACATATGCATTCTAGTTAGGTTTTGTACAAAAGGGGATCACGCTTCATATACTGTTTTATAACTTTTTTCTTTATCGAGAACTTTTCAGTGCCTGCAGCGTTTGTCTCTAACACAATGTTTAGTGGCTGTATGATAGTGCGTTGCTGGACTGCACTATCATTTATTTTACCAATCCCCTACTGATGGCCATTTAGGTTGTTTTCGGTTTTTCACCATCATAAACGTGATGAATATCCTTTGTGTAAATCCTTATGCACATGTCTAATTATTTACTAAGAATGAATTCTCAGAAATTGTTGGTCAAAGAGCATTTTTTTCAGCTTTCTTTCTAGAAAAGTTGTGCTCCTGTACATTCCAGCAGGGACTATGAATGCCTGCCCCTTCACTCAGACTCCTGCCAGTCATTGTTTAATCTTTGCCAATTTAGTGGCTTTTTATAATATATCTTTTAATTTGGTTAGTAGTAAAGCTTAACTTTTCAAAATATATTTGACCATTTGTACCTCTTCTTTTGTGAATTCTCTGTTGGTATCCTTTTCTATGGACATTTTCTTAGGTGTGGTTTCAATTTCTCTCACCTCTTTCCAACATTTGTCCAGTCCCACCCTGTATACCCCCTTCCTATTGATGCTTTGCCCTCCCGTCACTTCCTCCTGTTTGTCAGTAACATGGGGGAGTTGCTCTTAGTTTGAATTCTAGTGGTGGGACAGAGCCATCTTCTCTTTGACTTTCCTTCTCATCAGTAATTTATTCTGCCATCCACATTTGATGAAGTCCCTTCTAGCAATCAGCTTCCCTTTTTAAATTATGGCCTATTACAGGAACAGTTTCATTTCCTATGTGAGTTTTTATTAATTCATATCTTAAAAGGTGGCTTGTCACAAAAAAAAAATAGGGAAAGAAATCCTCCTTTTTCTTAGCTTTAGCCAACTTTGGAAATGAATTCACAATATCAAGTATCTCGATGAAGTCTTTCATGGATGGACTCAAAAATAAAGGTCCTTGATCAAAGAGTTTCTCAGTCATAAAAATAGGAGCTTACAGTAGTAGAAAGAACACTGGAGTAAAATTTGGTGGCCTGGATTCCAGACCTAGTTCTTTGGCTAAAAGTATAACTATAAGCAAACTAGTGTGTAAAATGAGGGGGTTAGATTAGGTCCCTTCTATCTAGTATTTTACAATGTGTTTATTTTTTTGTGGTTTTCATACACACTCTTAATTGGTATTTGCCATACGATAAGGTAGGTGCACCTGGTAAGATAATGCACCAGAATCTTTAAGCGAGGACTCATGGTAATACAAACCTTCATCAGTAAAGGACTGTTGAAAAAGTATGGTCCTTACGTGAAATAGTATGCTGCTTTGACAGAGAATGTGGAAGTTTTCTGTATAGCAATATGGGAAGATCTTTGTATGTTAGGAAAAAAGGTGCAAAGTGCAGAAGGGTGGGTGAAGTGTATGTGCTGGCCGTCCGTCATTTGCTCCTCCAGATTCAGACTTCCTCCTTCTCTAGACTGCTCTGGGACAGGAGGCTTGCCTGCTTCTGCAGCTCCCCTGCCCTCTGGTTCTGCTTGGAGGCAGCTGCGGGGAGCATTAGCAGATCAGAAGGAGGGAGGAGACTGGCCGCATCCCTTGCCTGCAGGCTGACCTCCTGTACAGCAGCCTTCTCTACTCAGCAGTCTTTGCCCCACAATTCTGGTCACTACTCCCTCCCGTGGCTCCTTCGGGCCTTGGGTGGGAACAGCGCCCGGCTGTGACTAGGTCCAGAGTACAGCACTGTGCCCTGTTGTTTTCCTCCACCCCGCCTTAATGAAAGTCTCTTCAGATTACAAATTTGAGGATGTCATCTCTCTCCTGCTGGAACACTGACTGATAGAATAGCCTATCTTTTGGGTAAAAAGGGGAGAAAACCTAGAAGTGCATATTTGTATTTTCTTGTGAATGCATAACAAAACTCTGAAAGATATTTGAGAAACTAATGAAAGTGGTTACCTGGTGTGGAGGGCGGAATGGGACAGTGGGAACTGTGCCAGAGGAAGGGACTTTTTCACGGCCTACATTTCTATATTGTTTCTTTTTAAACCATATGAATTTTTAAATTTGTTTACCTAGGACTCATGCAGTTAATCCAGCCGTCTTTAAACATTATGACTTTATTTCAGGACTGACAGTGAAGATTAATATTTTTATTTCAAGATGAGCTTCCTGTTGCCCAAGCTGACTAGCAAAAAAGAAGTAGACCAGGCGATCAAAAGTACTGCAGAGAAGGTGCTGGTTCTCAGGTTTGGGAGAGACGAGGATCCTGTCTGTCTGCAGCTAGATGATATTGTAAGTGAGTTTTTAAAAGAAATGGTTTTCATTAAAAATCTCTACATTCTCACTTCAGCATCTGCAAAGTGCATGAAAGGGAGTGGACAGGGCCCAGGGCTATAGACGTTCATTTGTTAGCACACTTTGACTAAGAGCTGACCGTGTGCCACCCTGAGCTGAACCCCCCCACTGTGACTGTGCTGAACCTGTCCTGGATGTGCTTCCCCACTAGCAGCTGTCAAAGCTCAGCTTCACCAACACAGTGAATGGAGAGCAGAAAACTTTATTAACAAGCATCTATGAACATTATCTTATTGCTCCCAACAGTGAGATCATTCCTATTACTGTTCCCAAAGGAGCAGATGAGTGCTGAGGAGATCAGGTGGCTTCCCCCAGGTGCAGAGCCGCTGCATCGCGGGGCGGGGCTGGGATTCGAACTGCGCTTCCTCTGCCTGCAAATGCGCTTTCTTAGTGTGCCGCCTCCAGTGTGCGCCTGATTTCACAGCGCATCTTCACACTCTGATGAGTGGGGAGCCGGTATGGGACAGAGTAGGTTTATCCTTGTCTCCTTCTATTATGGAGAGAGACTTACCCCTGGTCTAAGACCTCTTCCACCGTTTCTCTCGCTGACACCCACTGTGTGGACCAGTTGTAAGAATCCTTGTTACTCTGATTAAAAATGAGCATGTGCTGTGTTAACCTGGGGGGAGAGGGGCCAGAGGATTTCACCCACAGCTGTAGCAGAGAGGGACAGTCACCAGAGGTCAAGAGTATTGCCTGTGAAGCCAAGCTGCCTAAGTTCAAATCCTAGCCTTATTAGCTGTTTGACCAGGGGCAGATGAGCTCCCTGTGCCTCAGTTTCCTCATCTGTGATGGGAACTGGAATAGTGCGTACCTCATAGGAATGTTGTAAAGATTAAAGGAGTTCACAAGCGTAAAGTGCTTAGAACAGTTAGCACATCTTAAGTGCCATGTAGGGGTTTGCTATTATAATTATCATTTATTGATAGATTGAAAGGAAAGAGACTCTTGGGGGAGTTTCAGTGTCTAGTACATGTTTCTGAGTTGTTTTGGTTTTTGTTTAAGTGAGGAGAGATTTTATAAATCAAGAAAGTTTATGAAAACTTCACAATCAGGGCCAGCCCCAGTGGCTTAGTGGTTAAGTTCAGCGTGCTCTACTTTGGCGACATGAGTTTGGTTGCCGGTGCGGACCTACACCACTCCGTTAGCAGCCATGCTGTGCTGGCAGCCCACATACTAAAAGATAGAGGATGGTTGGCACAAACGTTAGCTCAGGGTGAATCTTCTTCAGCAAAAAAAAAAAAAAAAAACCCTTTACAATCAAAAATAGGAAAAAAAATGAAGAAATATGTTCATGCAGTTTACCCTGGACCTTCTCATAACCCTCCCAAAAGTGATTCAGACTTTGAATGATGAGGTTACACTGTGCCTAATGTTGAATTCAAACAGGCTAGATTCTTGGCCCAGGAATTTTTTTATTTTTATTTTTTTTTGCTAAGTAGCATTAGCCCTGCGCTAACATCTATGCCAATCTTTCTCCACTTTATATGTGGATCACTGCCACAGCATGGCTGATGAGTGATGTAGGTCCATGCCCAGGATTCAAACCCATGAACCCAGGCCACCAAAGCAGAACATGCCCAACTTAACCACTATGCCACGGGGCCAGCCTCCCAGGAATTTTTTTCAAACAGAAAACTCTATTCTACTGAAAAATTTCACAGAAGAAACGTTGCCTACCTCTCATGTTGTAACCCACATCTCTGTCTTCATTTTCAGCTTTCTAAGACCTCTTCTGACTTGAGTAAAATGGCTGCTATATATCTGGTAGATGTGGACCAAACTCCAGTTTATACACACTATTTTGACATCAGCTACATTCCGTCTACTGTGTTTTTCTTCAATGGGCAGCATATGAAAGTGGATTATGGGTAAGTTAGTTGACATGAAGTTATTGCAGTCTTAAACGTTTGCTCTGTCTAAGCTGTGCCAGTGGCTCGCCTGTTTGCGTGTGAGGGCGGCTCTGTGAGTCTGGTGTTGGTCCTCTTTCCTCAACTACTGCACTAATTTTTTATGTGAAAATTTGGTGCAAAATGAGTGTTCAAGTGTGATTGGCAAATTTTAATATGCCAACTGCTTAAGTATGAAAGAATAGTACAGTTTGTGAAGTACTAACCATCTTTCAGTGTAGAAAATATAGAACAGGGTTTTTTTTTTAAGTTTCCCAGGAATTTCATTTAAACAAAATATATCTTTGTTCTTAAACTTTTGGGACTAGTAAATTGCAGTTATAAGAGAAGCATTCCTTCCAGCAATCTAAGACATGCTTCTCTTGACAAGTTTCCTATCTTCTGCCACTCAGAGAATCTCGAAGTCATTCTTCAGCAAAGCCCGTCAAGAATAAGTAACATGAAATCTTCTTTCATGCCTTCCATTCCATCCAGTCAGCATCCCAGTACTAATATTTATTTTGAATATGTCTGTGATTCTTATCATTTCTTACCGTGGCTGAGGTGTCCGCTTGTCTAGATCTCTGCACCTGCTCTGTCATTATCAGTTTGAAAGTGTGTTTAATATTATATGTTTTAAGTGTTTTAAAGCTATGTATTCTCCTAGAATACAATAATGTAAGTATTAATTTGGTGCAGTCTTTTTAGAGGGCAATTTATGACAATACATATCAAACACCTTAAAAATGTGTAAAATCTTTAGCCCAGCAATTGCATTTATAGGAATTTCTCTGAATGACGATAATCATGAAAGTGGGCAGAATTGGCTGCATGGGTGTTCATCCCACCATTGTTTAGAAAGCAAAATACTTAGAAAGAACGTAGATGTCCTCAGAGGGATGCTAGATATCCGTTTACTCTGTTATAGATGATGTTTAATGACTTTGAAAGAAATATATTTTATGTTGATAAAAGCATATTACAAAATAGTTTGTGTGATATGATACCTATTTCTGTGGGAAAAGAAATTCAGGGGCCAGCCCCATGGTCTGGTGGTTAAATTTGGTGCCCTCTACTTTGGCGGCCTGGGTTCAGTTCCCAGGCACGGACCTACACCACTCCTTGGCGGCCATGCTGTGGCAGCAACACACATACAAAACAGAGGAAGATTAGCACAGATGTTAGCTCAGGGCAAATCTTCCTCAAACAAAAAGAGGAAGATTGGCAACAGATGTTAGCTCAGGGCATATCTTCCTTAGTAGAAAAAAAAGAAAGAAATGCACATACACACAAACATAGACATACATATATACACAAGACTGGAAGGATATACACCAAAATTTGGCCTTGGCGTCACTGGTGGTTTTATTTTTTTCTAAGAAATTTCTAAAATAAACACACTTGATGTTTGAAATAGTACAAAACAAATTTTCAATACCCACTACTCAAAAGTAGAAGTGACTGGAACTCAGAGACCACAACTAGTTCATGGGATTTGTACAGTGCTTGACCCAAAACAATAACAACCAAAAAGAAACTACACCCATGCCAACACTCAGAGAATTCTACTTGCTAGTGATTTGAGAAGTGATGGAAATAGACTGTGAAGCAGAAGCTTTTCGCCCGCTGGGGCTTACCTGCTATCCCAGCGGCCCCCAGCATGGGCTTCATCAAACGGGCTCTGTAATCACAAATGTAAAATCAATGTCGGGCTTTCTGTCTGAAGTCTCCCTGACAAGAGGAGAGTGACAGAGCTCCTGTTCATTCTCTTTCTCCTGAGGGTCTTCAGCAAGTAACTCTTAAAAGTTCTGAGCAAGGTTGTTTCTCTTCTGTGCTGTCTAGGTCTCCAGATCACACTAAGTTTGTGGGAAGTTTCAAAACCAAACAAGACTTCATAGATTTGGTTGAAGTAATTTATCGAGGAGCGATGAGGGGAAAACTGATTGTACAAAGTCCTATTGATCCCAAGAATATTCCTAAATATGACCTTCTCTATCAAGACATTTAGCACATGCGCTACTGTCAAAGTTGAAGAGAGAAGCACGTCTTGAGGCAATACCTGAAACCAGCTGTGCTGTTTTTCTGGAGTCCTTCGGAAGCGTGCTCAGGGTCCCAGCAGAGCAGAGGTTTGACTTGTATGGAAAACGCTGGCCCCCAAGTGGAAGAGCAGGCCAGCACTGTGATGCCTGGGTGCCTACGTGTCTGCTCCCTGCAGACCTCAGAGCCGTCGGTCAGCCATGCCCGGTTTCCCCAGTGTGATTTTCTTAACTTCTCTTTAGATGGTGCTTTTCTTTATCCCTTAAGATAATACAGTATCCTCTTAAACATTTGTTAAATTTGATTTAACTATGTTTATTTGATACACAAGAAAAATGGAAAGTCAGTTCCCATAAGAGCAGAGATACTTATCCTCTACCCTAGGCGTACACACACCCTCCCTCACCCTCAGGCTCGCCCGCTCCTCCACTCACGTATTTATAGTCCTCATGCTCTCCTGCCTCCAGTCCTTATTATTCCAGCTTCTCTTGGAATAAATAATTCTCTAACTGGCAAGTTTGTTTTATTTTGGCACCTTTCTGGCTCAGACTTTGAAAACAGTGTCCTGGTTTGCTCATTTTACTAGCTTTTGTGTTATTAAATTGCCCAAGAGGTGAGAACTTGAACCTTTACCACCCAGCACCCAATTTGAGCTACGCAAAGCATCAGCTGCCCTTAGTAAGTGGGAGCAGATCTCTCCAAGAAGTCAGACTTCCGCCTCTTCCTAAGGCGGAAAATTTTACTGCAAGGCCCCAAGACTGGAAACAGATGTCAGAATTGTGAGAAAGAAATATTATCTTTATGGGATTTGCCTGTTTTTAATAGCTTTATGCAGAATTCTTGCTCTTCCCCTGGCACAACCTGCCACCTCTTGGGCAAGTTACTGCTCCCCTCAAAATCTCATGGGGCTCTTGGTGCTGACTTTCTAGAATGAGAGAGGAGACGCAGAGCCAGAGCGCCGTGGACCAGGCACTGTGTGACCGCAGAAGCCCGGTTCTGTGCAGGGCCGTACTATCACCGCAAGTCCACCCCCTTTGCTGGGTGTTTCCTTCCCCAGGCTTTTCTGCAGGAACAGTGACCATGCGACCTGGTTCTGACTAAGGCGACATGGAAGGAAAGACACTTTTGTGGCCTTCACAGCTCAAAGGAGAGAGCCACTCTGGGAATAAGACAAAACAACACCCCTTCACCACCAGCACCGCCTCTGTCTCCTCCTCCCCCGCTTCCTGCTTTTATGGTGGTCACGGCAAAACCGCAGCAGCCATCTCGGCCGCAAGGCGACCAGCGTGGGGGTGAGAAATGAGTGTCGGAGAAGAACGGGAAGAAGAGCCTGGCTCCAGGTGACATGAGCAAGCTACTGGTGAATACCAGACCTGCGCCCGCCAGCCCTCTAGGAGAGAGTCAGAGGTCCTCATTGCCTGTCCCCGTCACTCAGAGTTTCTGTCACTCACTGCCTAAGTCACGCAGTATTTGATGGGTGCTCCGTGCTCAGATACCAGCAAGGACTCCGAACTTACGTGCATAAATTCTCATCTCTTCATTCCTCCCGAGGGCTTTAGGGAATCTTCCTCTGAAGTCCTGATTTATGTTTTTGTTCCTGTCTTAGTTGCTTTCCATTCCGTGAGTATTTATTGAGTACCTACTGTATGCCTGTCTTCTGCGAGATGCTGCATAAATACAAATGACTCCTGGACAAGAAAAAGGCTTCTTAGAGGAGGCAGGGCCTGAGCCTCCAAGGCAAGTGGGAGGTGCTCATGCAGAAAGCGGAAGGGCATTTCTGCAGAGGGGCCCAGAGGGAAGATGGCCCGGGGCCACGATGGCAGGAGTTCAGTGCCACTAAAACTGGATGGGGAGGCTGGGAGGGCAGGAGGTGCTGCTGGGGAGTAAGGCAGAGAAGACAAGTGAATCGAGAAAGTACTAGAGGTTTTCTCTTATTATTTTCCTTCTGAGTGGTGACCAAAAGCCACTTAATACAGTTCTTCGAGAAAGCTGGGGTGGTTTATTCTTCAAGAAAATTTGGTCGTAAAGATACTACCAGAAGAAAAAGGTATAACTGACTGTACTCTGAGAGGCTTTTTTTTTTATGTTTGTATTATTTTTCAGTTCCTGGCTACTATCTCTTTCACAGGTTCCTGAAGGTTTAAGCCCTTCACTGGTCCAGTAGTTGTAACCTGTTAAAATGTGTCAATGGATCTGGAGGTGCATGTGAGGAGACCTTCACAGCGAATGCCGGAGGCTGGTGGGAGAAGCATGGCATCAGTGGCATTTTACACTTTTAGAAGGGGAGGCCATGTTTTTGTACGACAAAAAGGTTTATTGGTGTAGAATCAGTGTACTGAAAGCTTATAGCAAGAAAATGCAGTTAGCAGAGCTTCCTGTTTACAAGGGTTCTGGAACCTTTCTTCTGGGGGACCTGTAATAGAGAACCCATATGTTTGTGAAATGGAAGACTCAGACAGCTTGCATTTGACCCCTGGCGAAGGATAGGGTTCTTCCAAGTGGGAAGAGCAGTTCCTGCTAAGGAAGAGACCTCTAACTCTTTACCGTGTCCCAGAATGTTACTGCCACTCGGGCCTCGGGGGCCATCCAGAGGTGAGCCGCTGGTTTGAGCTGCTCATGGAAGAGATCAGGGAACTGGGGGCAGGGAGCTTAAGGCACTCAGCAAATTTATGGCTGAGCTGTAATTTGGACCCAGCAAGGCCGGAGAGCCTGCCTTTACATGATCTTACTTTGTTTTCTGGATGTCGGTTGGTTGGAGCACAAGCAATAAAGCACTGTCTGTGTCAGAACACTGTTTTCATCTCACTCTGAGCTGGCATCTTCCTCACCAGGCCTGCGCCCTTTCTCCTAATTCTCTTCTAGGAGGCAAAAGGATGCAGTGGAAAGACTCAGGGTTTGTATTCAGACAGTCCTAAGTTCAAGGTTCAGCTTCACTGTTTAATGGCTGTGTAACCTTAAGCAAATCACTTAACTTCTCTGAGTCTCTGTTTCCTTGTCTGTAAAACGAGGATAACAATGACCTTTCTGAGGCCTGTCCTTCAGGAGGCGCTCAGTGAGAAGGATCCCTGCGGTGGGTGAGGTGAGAGGTCCTGTCACCTTAGGGATTTCCAGTTGCCTTGGGGTGTTTTCTGCCACACTCCCACTAGACTCTATACCACTTGGCTGCTTCTGTACCATAAATGAGGGAAGAAAAAAGGCTAAAAACAGCACAGAAATGAGTCAAAAGGAACCTCTTTATTGATTGTCTCAGCAACGCAGGGCTGGAACACCACGTTTTAGGCCCTCCACTCCCATCCCGTTTCCCTCTGCCGGAGGGAAGCCTTGCTCTCAGGCAGCGCTGGCCGCCAGCCTTGCATTAGTTCTCAGCGATAGTTTTCTGAACCCAATCCAGGATGGAGGGCACCTTCACGTACACTCCATACTCGGCCACAGCACAGCTCTTATCAAAGCTCAGGATCCCAGCCGCGTACCAGGTGTCGTCCTCCTCATCGTGAATGACAAAGGCACTGCCAGCATCGCCGTAGCAGGTGTCCTCCTGAAACTTGGACAAGCCAGCACAGAAGGTGTGTTCATTCAGGATGGGCTGCACGCCGACAGAGCTCCTGTTTGTCTTCTTTTCGGGCACAGTGCTGCCTTCGTAGTGCTTCACACAGGTGTCTTGGTCAGCCACCGGCAGCGTGACGTACTTCAGTAGCTCCGTGAAATTAAAGTTGGCATTTCGCCCCCAGCCAGACACATAACCCACACGCCCCACTTGCGCATAATCTTTTGAAGGTAGGCAGATGGGCATGACTCTCTCACCAACGGGCACCTTCTCTTTGAGCTTGATGAGCCCGATGTCTACCTCCTGATAGTCCGGGTGGAAGACCACCTTCTCAATCTCCACAGGCTGCTTTCTCCCCACATAGAGTTTTAAAGTAGGGGCAATGTCTTTTGGTTTTGCATCAGGTGTATGATTCAGGAAGAGATTCTGAGCCGTGGTCAGCAGCCATTGTTCACTGATCAGTGTGGCCCCTGTGGTGAGGTTGTGGCGGGACACCAGCTTAGCCTGCCAGGGAAAGCTGCCTTTGGCGTCCAGCAATCCACCTATAATCCGTTGCACCTGATCCACTGGATTCTTGGGCTTTCCACACACTGTGAAGGAGAGCAAGAAAATCACAAGCAGAAATATGAGTCTCCCAATCTGGGGCAGAGGGGTGAGAGTATCAGCTATTGCTGCTGTCCCTCATCGTTCATTTCTTCAGAGCTAGAGATATTTACGTGCTTTGCCCTTACTATCTGCTTCTCTCATTTCCAATGTTTACAGTTTAAACTGATTCTTTTTTATTAGTATTGTTTACATTGCTAAGATAGAACTCTTCCTGCTTTTCTAAATCCAAAAAAAGCGATGCTGAGATTTTCAAAGCCTAGTTGATGAGCTGTGTTTATATTTAAACAATTTATCACAACCAAGAAATGTCCACAATTTTCTGAAATTCATTGTAAGGGCAAGGAGCTATAATAATTCACTCCCTCTGAATAAAAATTCGCTCTGAATAAACAGGGATCTGTAGCAGCGTTGGATGGAGCTCAGATTGTATAGATACTGCAGTTAACACAAGGCGGGTTAGCAGTTCTGCACCACAAGTAGCAGACAAGAGTAGGCAAAACCCTCTTGTTCCATGAGGGAAGAGGAGAGAGCAACAGCTCTTCCTAATAACGGGGAACAGAAGTCCTGGCCCATCGGGAGATGGACCTCCTGCGTCGGACTTCCATGAATTAAGGTTTTGTTACATCCTCCCTTGACTTGTTCTTCCTGGGCTTTATTTACCCCTGACCCTGGGCTTTGTAGGCTGGCTGGCTGTACATACAGGGTCTCCTGATCCTCTGGGGGTGGTGTAGACAGTGGATTCAGTCAATGCCCTGCAAGCCCAAATGAACGAGGTCCTTTGTGAGCTTTATCGAGGAGTCGTCACCTAACTGCTCACTTCTCTACCCGGCCGT
Organism: Equus asinus; assembly: GCF_041296235.1. Taxonomy (NCBI): domain Eukaryota; kingdom Metazoa; phylum Chordata; class Mammalia; order Perissodactyla; family Equidae; genus Equus; species Equus asinus. The sequence goes on from NC_091817.1 coordinate 36,674,679, forward strand.
TTGTGGTTCTCTGCGGCCCCTTGTCTTGGCTCTTGTATGCTCAGAGGAGACCACACAGAAAGGATGTGCCTCTGGGACATTTCGACCCAGATGCTTGCTGGTGCACCAGACCCTTAACCTACCCTTGGTCTGCTTCCCAGGGCCCCTGCCTTCCTACCTGCTTCACATTCAGGAAGTTTCGTTCCGCTGGCCTTATTTACCCACTGCTTCTCGCTGTTTAAGGCATACACTCCTAAAACAAAAGGAAAGAAATGAGCCCAAAAGGGAAATTGAATCGGGACCTAGTGTGGGAAGAGAAGATATTTAAAAAGGAGACTTAAAGAGAAGGAGGAGAAGGCAGGGGCAGAGGAGAGGAGGAAGGGGGAGCACCGTGCTGGAAGCCAAGTGCTGGGGGCACCGCAGAGGCCCAGCAGGACAGATCTGTGGTCATGGAGATCATGGATCATGGCAGAACAGGGTAGGAATCAGGGTTCGAACCCTGAGGCTCCCTCTTACAGTAAGTTGGGCAAGTTACTCAACATCTCTTTGCCTCAGTTTCCTCATCAGCAAAATGAGAGTAATACTAGTATCTCTTCAGAGCAGTGTCATCAGGACCAAGTGAGCAGATAAATGTAAAGCACTTGGAACAGTGCCAGGAACGCAGGGCCAGGAGCTCACTAGGTAAGGGCTCCTGTCATCGTCACCATCATCAGCATTCGTTCTTTACCACACCTACTTCCATAGATGTAGGTCTCCCTCTGAGATGGGTAGGCTATGTGGCATCACCTCCCCTTAACAAAGGAGAACCTTGAGGCTGAGAAAAGTTAGTTTGCCCAAAAGGCCACAGCTACTGATGACAAAACCCTTATTAGAATCTAAATCTCCTGCTCTAAGGAGATCCCATGAACTTCCTGGCCACTGACACCCAGCCCCATTTATCATGGAAGCGCTGGACCGGGGAGGATATGGAGATACTTGTCCAGGTCTTACCATCTCCTTCACTGCGCAGTCTGTAGTAATTCTTACACTGATAGCGAACCAAGTGCTCCACGTAGCCATTCGGAATCTCGGGGGGCTTTGGGCAGCTGTCATCTGCAGAAAAAGACAGGAAGAGGAGGTTAGGATTCAGAAACTGCTCCCAGAGACCTGTGAGAAGTCTGATGAGAAGAAGCTGCCCTGCACATCAACCTCTCCCACCCCAAGTGGAAGCCAAGGGGAGGGCAGTCTCGCCTTACTTCTGGCTGGCTCCCCTGTGTTCTTCATGGTACTGAAAGACCAGACATTAGGATGAGAAGGAGGAACTGGGTCCTCCCGAAGAGAGGGTGCAGATCTGAGAGGGTCAAAGAGGGACAGCAGTGCTGGGATGTCCAGCTCCCACCCAAACCCAAAGCCCTACCTGTGAAATCTGTGGCCTCATTGCCAGTGTCCACAGCGAAAAGCTGCCCCCAGAGCAGGAGGGCGACAACGGCTCCCAGGGCACTGCAGAGAGAAGACAGGAAGGAGTGCTCAGCTGGGCTCCCTGCTTTGTGACACACACACACCCCTCCCATTAGGCAGCCAGAAAAGAAAACAAGAAGACGGATCCGTGAAAGTGCTCGAGCTGAGACGCTCCCCCTCACCCACCCACATACACACTTGAGCGGCTTCCCAGTGCACCCAGGTTCCAGCAAGCTCTATGCACTGGGAACACTACATGAGCTTCCCCAGAGAGGAACCAGCAAGATAGCAAGGCACATCAGTGTGTAGGCCTCAGTTTCTGGCAGCATTCAGGAAACATTAAATTGGTAATAATTTATGACCTCTCCAGCAAAGAAACCTCCCTCAGGCACCCTAAGGTCCTGGGCTGCAAGGACACCGCTGATCAAATGTCGATGACCTGAAGATGGGAAAGTGGCGACGACTTATGCTATTCGCTCTACTTTTCAAAATTTTCCATAATAAGAGGTTTTTTAAATATATAATCAAAAATATTTCTATGGTTGTTTCTATTATTTTATGATAATTTGCCTTCAGGAAATAGCATATCAAACCTCAAAGTGCCTGAAGGTCACCTGGAAGGTAACTGGCTTCCTGAAAGTGTGACTCTGAACATGGGCGTCAGTGTGGCACAGGCCACATTTACCAGTTAACCATCTCACTGACAGGTGTCAACTACTCAGAGATTGCTTGGTTAAGTTTCTTGTCTTATTTCAACATTTAAAAAAATATTTTTATTTTGATAAAATCTAAGTGCCTTAATTGTGTCTCCAAAATGTGTCACTATTGATCTTATTACACGTTTTTAAAAAGGAAAAAAATCTGCTAATAAATATATTCAAAATGCCAGTGAGCCTGCCATGGGAACTGCTGGCATCCCCCACAGAGATGAAAAGGGAAAAGATATTCCTTAGAGAAAGTCATGTCTCCTGGGACAGGAAAGCAGCACCGTCTGAAAGCAGTATCGTTTATGGATGCAGAAAAGCAGAGAACTGAACGCACTAAACACTTTAATTCACTAGAATTTAGCCTTTTTGCCTATTTCTTTGTTATATTTTTGCGTCTCTCCTGTTGGCTTCTCTAGCTGCACTGTTGTGTAGATCAGAGATCTATGCAAAGAAGGATGAGAGAAAGGACAGAGAAAAGGAGGGAGGGCAGAGCTGGGGACTCACCTCATCTTTGGTTCGTCCTGTGTCTGAAAGAATAGTGCTGTGAGGCCCCTGCTGATGCTTTTATCCCTCCCAGATCCCACTCCACCCCCTTCTCGATTTTGTAATTCTTGTGTCTACACAACTTTGGCCTTGTTAAGGTCACTGGCACTTTCCAGTAACAAAGCCACAAACATCCCTGCGAAGAGCCGAGCTCTTGCCTCATGCCTGAGTTTCCCCTGGTGTTCTTTTACAAACCCCAAAGAAACCTGGCCACATCTGACCCCAGGTAGCTGCCAGAGTGTTTCCCGAAATCAGCCGCTGCGTGGGACTGGGGGAGGAACCATCTATCTGTGTCTCTTTGTTTTGGAGGGTTTTCAGCACTGAAAAAAGCTCTTCTTTGGGTGATTTCAAACCCCTTGTGGACACTCCTGCAACCTGGGGCTCTAAAGAAAGGCTTCCCTTGTCACAATAGTTTTCCTCACTCTGTGTTGACACCTGCCTATTGCTTAAAAGCTCTCCACCCTGAAATCAGTAAAATGAATTTATTGTGTCTTCTCTCATTGCTCTTTGCAAGAAATCACAAAAAATGGCTAAAGCTAGAGTGTGGACTCATGCACACCGTACTCGATGGCAGTGGTTCTCGTGGTTTTATAGTCCAGTAATTAAGCCAAATAAGCAGATGAGAAAAATCTATATGCTTCAGTCAAATGCTGCACCTGTGTATCCCAAGTACTACTCAGTTGGAATTTAGTGGTAACTCAATAAGATATTGTTTTGTTCATTAGAAAAAGATCAGCGGGTCTTGAATGAGTGTACAAGAGAATCACTAGGGAGTATGGATGGTGGCACTGATGTAATAGCAAGACCACTGGAAGCAGCACCATGTCCATTAATAGGGCAGTGGCTAGATAATGTGTGGGATCTTCGTGTAATGGAATGCTATACAGCCATGAGAATGAGTGAACTGTGGAAGAACATGGATAATCTTATAGTTTTGGAAGAAAACTGCAAGTTTTAGGAGATTACATTAAGAATGATACCACTGGTACAGAGCTCAAAAGCAAGCAAACTCAGCAATGGATTCTTAGATATGACACCAAAATCACAAGCAACAAAAGAATAAATAGATAAACTGGGCTTCATCAAAATTATAAACTTTTGGAGCTGGTTCAGTGGCGTAGCGGTAGGTTCGCGTGTTCCACTTCAGCAGCCCAGGCTTTGTCAGTTTGGATCCTAGGCACAGACCTACACACCGCTTATCAAGCTATGCTGTTGCAGACGTCCCACACATAAAATAGAGGAGAATGGGCACGGATGTTAGGTCAGAGCTAATCTTCGGGAAAAAAAAAAAAACTTTTGTGCATTAAAGGACAACATCAAGAAAGTGAGAAGACAATCTATGAATGGGAGAAAATATTTACAAATCATTTATCTGATAAGGATTTAATATCCAGACTATATAAAGCACTCCTACAACAAAAAAAGACAAACAACCCAATTAGAACATGGGCGATGGATTTGAATAGACATTTTTCCAAAGAAGATATACAAATGGTCAATAAACTCATAAAAGATGCCCAACATCATTGGAAAATGTCATTAGAGAAATGCAAATCAAAACCCTGAGACACCACCTCACACCCACTAGGATGGCTACAATGAAAAAAAACAATATAATAAGGATTGGCAGGGGCCAGCCCCGTGGCCGAGTGGTTAAGTTCACACGCTCCCCTGTGGCAGCCCAGGGTTTCGCGGTTCGGATCCTGGGCGCGGACATGGCACCGCTCATCAGGCCATGGTGAGGCGGCGTCCCACATGCCACAACAAGAAGGACCCACAACTAAAAAAAATACACAACTATGTACTGGAGGAATTGGGGGAGAAAAAGGCAGGGGAAAAAAAGATTGGCAACAGTTGTTAGCTCAGGTGCCAATCTTTTAAAAAGAAAAAGTAAGTATCAGCAAAGATGTGGAGAAGTTAGAAATCCCCTGACGTTGCTGGTGGGAATGTAAAATGGTGTAGTCTCTGTGGAAAACAGTGTGATGATTCCTCAAAAAGCTAAACATAGAATTGCCATATGACCCAGCAATTCCTCTTCTAGGTGGATACCCAGAATAATTAAAAAGAGGGACTCAAACAGATACTTGTACACCAGTGTTCACTGCAGCATTATTCACATTAGCCAAAAGGTAGACACAGCCCAGTGTCCTTCAGCAGATGGACGGGTAAACAAAATGTGGCATATACGTACAACGGAATATTATTCACCTATAAAAAGCCTGATACGTGCTACGACGTGAATAAACTTTGAAAACATTATGCTAAGTGAAAGAAACCAGAAGTGAACAGACAAATGTTGTATGATTCCACTTATATGAAATATCTAGAAAAGCAAATTCATAGAGACGGACTGAGATTAGAGGTTACCAGGGCCAGGGGGAGGGGTGGGGAGCTGTTGCTTAATAGGTACAGAGTTTCTGTTTGGGGTGATGAAAAGGTTTTGGAAACAGTGGGGATGGTTGCACAACACTGTGAATGTAATTAATGCCACTGATTTGTACACTTTAGAATTGCTGAAATCAGAAATTTTATTATATATATTTTGGCACAGTAAAAAAAATTCAAGAAAAAAGTAAATAAAGTTTTTCTTGGGATCCAAAAAGTTTTTTAAAGCAAGCAAAATTAAGCAATATATAATGCAAGCATAGATGCCAAGCAGACAAAAACTATATTTTTTTAAATGTTAGCAGAATGGAAAACACAAAATGTAAAATGTTAAAATGTTAATTGTAAAATGCTAAAATGTAAAAAGACACATAGGTAAGTATAAATATAAGTAAATTATTGTTTAATGATCCAGCTTTTGGGTTGGGTGATAGGTTCATGAATGTACATTTTATTATAGTGCTCTAGTTTTAAAAAGACATATATATCACACACACACATATATGCCTCACATATAATATTTATAAGTTTCAAATAACACAAAAATATGAAGGAGGGAGAATCCCCTGACAGACTTATGAAGAGGCAAAGCCCAGGCCCCTCCTTCCGGGAACTTGATTCCGAAGGTCGGAGCAGGGTCTGAGAATCTACCTTTTAAATGCCCGTGACTTCTCCCATCCCTGCGTGCACACTGTAACGTGACGGAGAAGCCCTGTGGGCCTATAAAATGGAGGGGGCGCTTTCTGTTTGGGCTGCGGGTGCCCGCCTGGGATATCTAAAATGAAACACTTCCCACCACCACTGCAGAATAAATGCTTACCCACCAGGTGCACAAAACTTCACATTTCCCTTATGAACAAAACCTGAACTCTGCCACCTCGTTGCCTTGGGCAACAAGGGGGCAGTCACAGCCTCCCTGCCTTGGGCATCTTTTATTGACTTGATAAGAAAGCCCAAAGGTCTTCTTTCTTAATTGGGAATCAGAATGGGACAAGATGAGGAGGTGGCAAGCGGGAAGCCTCAGTGTAGCCAGCCACAGGAAGTAGTGAATACGTTTTGTAGGGAGAACAGAAAGCAGGAAAGCTTGAAAGACTAATAAGGCAAGACAGCAGTTAGCAGAGGAGCTTGCGGGACATAGTTTTGATTTTGAAAATAAAAAATTATTTTTAAAAGTTCATTCTGGGGGCTGTCTGGTGGCACAGGGGTTAAGTTCTCACGCTGCGATTTCGCAGCCCGGGTTCCCCAGTTTGGATCCAGGGTACCGACCTACGCATTGCTTATCGAGCCATGCTGTGGCAGGTGTCCCACATATAAAGTGAAGGAAGATGGGCATGGATGTTAGCTCAGGGCTAATCTTCCTCATAAAAAAAAAGTTCGTTCTGCCATTATGAGAGTCTTGAAATTTTGCAAGCTACAGAAAAATAAAAATAAAAAAAGTCCTCCCATTATTTCACCACCCCAAGGCAACCAATAACCACTATTAACACTTTAGTATTACTTCTTTCCAGGCTTTTCTCTGTACACATTTTTACATAGTTTTTTGTTTTTTTTTTTTAATAATGTTATGATAGATTACAACCTTGTGAGATTTCAGTTGTACATTTTTGTTAGTCATGTTGTGGGTACACCACTTCCCCCTCTGTGCCCTCCCCCCCACCCCCTCTTTTCCCTGGTAACCACTGATCAGATCTCCTTATCAATATGCTAATTTCCACCTATGAGTGGAGTCATATAGAGTTCGTCTTTCTCTGACTGGCTTATTTCGCTTAACATAATACCCTCGAGGTCCATCCACGTTGTTGTGAATGGGCCAATTTTGTCTTTTTTTATGGCTGAGTAGTATTCCATTGTGTATATATACCACATCTTCTTTATCCAATCATCAGTTTCTGGGCATGTAGGCTGGTTCCACGTCTTGGCTATTGTAAATAATGCTGCGATGAACATAGGGGTGCAACGGACTCTTGAGATTTCTGATATCAGGTTCTTAGGATAGATACCCAGTAATGGGATGGCTGGGTCATAGGGTATTTCTATTTTTAACTTTTTGAGAAATCTCCATACTGTTTTCCATAGTGGCTGTATCAGTTTGCATTCCCACCAACAGTGTATGAGGGTTCCTTTTTCTCCACAACCTCTCCAACATTTGTCGCTCTTGGTTTTGGATGTTTTTGCCAATCTAACGGGTGTAGGGTACATTTTTACATAGTTTTGATCATTCTTTATACAGAATTTTTGTGGTCTGCCTTTTTTAACCAATGTTATAGGAATTTTCCATGTTGCAGCAAACTTTTTAAAAACATTTTTAATGCCATATCATATTCCTAACTTAAGGATATATCATGTATACTTTAAATATTCCCTCGTTGGAAATTTAAGATGATTCTAATTTCGCCTAATTTGTCTGTTATTAAATAGCTTACATAAACACAGGGAAGTGAGGTAGAAGGCCAGGCTCATTTTATTCCATATGGATATACAATTGATCCAGTATCATTTACTAAAAACAAATCTGAAGTGTTGAGCTCCATGAATCTTCATATATGTATAATACCTGTGTAATCAACACTCAGATCAAGATATCAAATATTTCTAACACCCCAGAAGACTACTTTGGGTTCCCTCCAGTCAACACCCCACCCCCAAAAGATAACCACTGTTCTGACTTCTATCTTGATAGACTAGTTTGCCTGTTCTTGAACTCCGTATAAATAGAATCAAATAGTAGTTATTCCTTGTTTCTGGCTTCTTTTGCCCATCATTATGTCTGTGAGAATCATCCATGTTGTCACATTAGTTTGCTTCTTTTTTATTGCTGAGACGTATTCCATTGTATGAATAAGCTACAACTGATTAATCCATTCTCTTGGGTGTTTGAGTTAATTCTACTTTGGGGCGATTATAAATAAAGCTGCTGTGAACATTCTTGCATGTGTCTTTGGTGGATACATGCTCTCATTTTTCTTGGATAAATACCTTGTTATGTCACAGGGTGGGTGTTTGTTTAGCTTTAATAGATACTACCAAACAGTTCTCCAACATATACTCCCACCAGCAATACAGCAAAGTTCCAGATGCTCCATATTCTTTTTCTTCTCCTTTGCTAAGGAAGATTCGCCCTGAGCTAACATCTGTGCCCAGCTTCCTCTATTTTTTTGTATGTGGGACACTTCCACAGCATGGCTGGTGAGCAGAGTACCTCTGGGCCGGGGACCCAAACCTGCAAACCCAGGCCACTGAAGCACAGTGTGTGGAACGTTAACCACTTGGCCATGGGGCCGGGCCCAAGTTGCTCCATGTTCTTGCCAATATATTTTAATTTTAGCCATTCTGGTGTATATGCAGTAAAATATAATAATGGCTTTAATTTGCATTTCCCAGATGTCGAATGATATGGAGAGCACTTTTTATATTCTTATTGGTCCGTTTAAATGTCCTCTCTATAAAGTATCTTTTTCTTGTCGATTTGAAGGAGTTGTTGCTTTATTTTTTTAATATATTCTGAATAGTAGTCTTTTGTTAGATAAATGTATTGTAAACATCTTCTCCCATTCTATGTCTTATCTTTTCACTCTCTTAATCACATATTTTGATGAACAAAAGTACAGATGTTCTTAAGTTTAATAAGTCCTAGTTTATCCGTTTTTATAATTTTATGGTTAGTGCTTTTTGTATCCTGATTGCCTACAAGGTCATGACAACATTCTCCTAAATTTTATTCTACAAGTTTATTGTCTTACCTTTCACATTTAAGACTGTGACCCATGTGGAATTAATGTTGGTGTATGATGTAAGATGAAAGTTCAAGTTCATTTTTCCCATATAGATATGCAGTTGATCCAGTATTATTTACTAAAATGATTGTGCTTTGCCCCTGAATTGCAGTGGTATCTTTGTTAGAAATTAGGTGACCATATATGTGTTGCTCTCCTTCTGTATTCTTTATTCTGTTCCATTAGTTTATTTCTCTCATCTTGGGCCAATGCCATGCTGTCTTAACAAGGAATTTTATAGTAAATCTTTATAGTGTTATAAGTGTTCCAACTTTATTTTTCTTCCTCGAGATTGTCCTGACTGACTATTCTAGGTTCTTTGCATTTCATATAAATTTTAGAATTGTCTTTCAATTTTCACAAAGTATCCTGCTGGGATTTTGATTGGGATTGCATCAAATCTCTAGATAATTTGGGGGGAATTGACATCTTAATATTGAGTCTTCCAATCTATGAACATGGTATATCTCTTCATTAATTTAGGTTGTCTTTAATTTTAATACTTTGTACATTTTAGTATAGATCTCTTGCAATTCTTTCATTAGATTTTTCTCTAAGTATTTGATTTTATGCTATTGTAAATGATATCTTCATTTAATTTGATAATTGTTTATTACTAATATACAAAGTAAAATTGATTTTTGTATATTGACCTTGTGTCCAACAACCTTGGTAAATTCACTAATTAAATCTAATAGTTTGATTGATGTTCTAAATTTTTTAGGTACACAGTCATGTCATCTGCAAATAGTGGCTCTTTTACCTCTTCCTGTCTAATTTTTATACCTTTTTTTCCTCACCTTATTGTACTAACTAGGATTTTCATTACAACGTTAATTAAAAGTGGGGAGTGGGCATCCTTGTCTTATTCCCGAACTCACGGAGGCAGAAAGCATTCAGGATTTCAGTCTTAAGTATTATGTTGGCTGTGGGCTTGTTTTGTTTTTGTTTTTTGTAGATATCCTTTATCAGATTAAAGATGTTCCTTCCTATTCCTAGTTTGTTGATATTTTTTTAGACATAAAGAGGTGTTGAACTCTTTTTCTTTACCCATTAAATCATCTATTTATTCTGTTAATGAGGTGAAGTGCATTGATCAGTTTTGGAATGTTAAACTAACCTTGCTTTTCTGGAATAAACTTCAATTTCTCATGGTGTGGTATAATTTTTATATATTGCTGGATTTTATTTGCTGATTATTATTTAGGATTTTTCCATCTGAATTTATGAGAAATATTGGCCTATAGTTTTCCTTTCTTGTAATATCCTTATCAGGATTTCATGTTAAGATTATGTTTATCTCTTAATGCAAGTTGAGAATGTTCCCTAATTTCTTTATTACATGAACGAGTTTGTTGGAATTTGATTGATATTATTTATTCCTTAATCGTTTGCAGGAATTTGCCAATAAAGCCATTTGGCCTATAGTTTTCTTGTGGGAAGATTTTAAATTTCAGATTCAATTTCTTTAATACATAGAAGACTATTCAGATTTTCTCTTTTTTCTGGTGGTAGCTTGTGCTTGTCTAGAAATTTGCCCATTTCAGCAAAGTTGTCAAATTTCTGGCATAAAGCTCTTCCCAGCATTACTTTATTATGTTTTATTATGACTGTTATATTTCTAATATCCGTAACATTAATAGTGATGCCCCCTCTTTCATTCCTGATATTGATCATCTGTGTTTTGTTTCTTTTTCCTTGAAAAACCTTGCCAGGAATTTATCAGTTATATTAATCTTTTCAAAATTCACACTTTTGCCTGAGTTGATTTTCTCTACTGTCTCTTTTCTGTGTCTGTGATTCCCACTCTTATCTTTATTATGTCCTCTTTTTTTTTTTTACTTACTTTAGGTTTAGTTTTTTTAATTTTCTTTTTTGATCTTCTTAAAGTAGAAACATGTCAATTTTAACTTTTTATTTCTAATTCCTGCATTTAAAACTATGTATTTCTCCCTACATGCTGCTTTACCTGTATCCCACTTCTACTGGAAGTTGTGTGAGCAATGAGTGTATCAGGGCACTGAATATAAGAGAAGGGATAGTCGTTCATTCATCAAGTCTTTATCAAGCGTCTGCAATGTACCAGGTGTTCTGGGTGCTGATGGTGTAACGGAACAAATGAGACACAAGCCCTGCCCTGCTGGAGCTGACATTCTCATGAGAATGTGAAGGATGATTCATGGATGGAGTTGGAAAGACAGCATTAACTGAGACAGAGGAGTGTGCCATGTACAATAAGCAGAATCTGTAAGGATGCTGTCTGTGAAAGCTAGGAGTTGAAAAAAGCTTGAATAAAGCAGAAATACTGTATTTTAACAGTTCCCAAACTTTGCCATACTTGAGAATCTCCTGGGAGCTTTTAAAACTCCTGATGCCCCCATCGTACCCCATCCCTATCACGTCAGAATGCATGGGGGTGGGCGCCAGGCATCAGGATTTTTTAAAGATAGCCAGGTGATTCCAAGTGCAGCAAAGTTTGGGAACCATATTTTGTCATATTATCTAATTCATATACCATGAATTAGAAGAAAGAGAAAATGCTGCCAATTAAACTCTGACGAAGTGTTTAAGGTGCCTTCAAGGTACGATGCACCTCAATTTCAGAGATGTTAAAAGTGGAAAATTAATCAGCAACTCAGAATTGATGAAGTACTGTGGTCAGGAGTGCACGAGCAGCCATAGAAGGAGAACCACTGGGTTTTCCCAGAAGCGAACGTGACCCTAGAATGGAGTGAATAGCTGAGTGTTGAATTCAGAACAGCACATGTTGTTCAAAATGTCAGTTTGTCTCGATAAGAAAATTAAACAAAGGTGTTCCCGCTGTTACGCCTCTTTCTAGGTCATCTCCCTTTCCGCAGTCACCAGGCACCAGAGACTATGAGATCCTGCTGTGCCCAGAATGTGCGCGTCAGTTCCCAACTGTTCTTCCTCAGGGCCAGCAATTCTCTTCCTGAAGACTGGGCCACTGGCAGGCATACTTACTGATATTTTAATCTTTTTAAAAAGCTTTCCAAAAGTAGCATCAATCCTGACATGTTACAAACAAAGAAATTCCAATATTATCCTCAGACCAGCTTCCTGTCAGTAAAGATAGCCAACCAGAGCTGGTAAACCCCCATAGTCTGTCAAAACTTTAAATATCATCTGCCTCTCCCAGTATGAAATTCGTCAGAGGTCACAGGTGTGAGGATATTAATATAAATTAAAAAACTGAATCTATATTCCGAAGAATTCATACCAACTTCGCTCAGTTTCTTCAACCCGCATTTATGGGGCATACGTTCTCCTCGGGCAGAAGCAAGGCCAGGCGGTGTTGGTGGTGTTTACTCCGCTTCATTCCTGCACCCCGCCAGGCCCTGTGCACACAGACACTCTGTGCAGCTTGCTGAATTCGGCGAATGATAAACACAGCCTCTGTTCTCAGAGTTCGGAGAGGGGGAGAAATAAATACTGTAATTATGAATCACAGCATAATTAAATGCTGCCTGTCACATCAGCTTCTACCTGCAACAGAGACCAGCCGGCGGAGGCATAAAAGCTGTCGGCAGAACCAGCCTACACACGTGTCTTAGGAGAAGAGGGCTCACCTCGTAATAGCAACAGCCAACGTTGTGAGAGTCCTTACTGTGGGCCAGGCTCTGTTGTCTGTGCCTTCTTGTGTTTATTCATTTCATTCTTCAGCAACCCTAAGCAGTAGATCCTTTTATGATCCGATAACCCCACTTTTACTAATGGGCACAGAGAAGATAGGGAACTTGCTCAGGGTACCGCAGCTAGTGAGTAGAGGAGGCAGGACTCACACCCAGGCCAGCCCTTGGCTGCCCTGGGGTGCCACCTCTCCTGCGCAATGCGCTTACAGGATTATCAGGGCCCTCTCACATCACCAGCCTCCAGTTCTCACCATTAACGTCACTTTTCAGGGTCAACTGGAGACCAACCCTTTACTGAGCTCAGGCATTTTGTACCTGGAAGGGGTAACCACCTCGCTCACTAACCACCCTAGTCAGGCTGAGGGTGTCAGTGCTCAGTGGCCATCAAAGCCCATTAAGAACCATGTGTATTTGGGGCTGGCCTGGTGGTGCAGCGGTTAGGTTTGCACGTTCCATTTCTCAACGGCCTGGGGTTCGCTGGTTTGGGTCCCAGGTGCAGACATGGCACCGCTTGGCAAAAGCCATGCTGTGGTAGGCATCCCACATATAAAATAGAGGAAGATGGGCATGGATGTTAGCTCAGGGCCAGTCTTCCTCAGCAAAAAGTGGAAGATTGGCAGTAGTTAGCTCAGGGCTAATCTTCCTCAGGAAAAAAAAAAAAAAACCAAGAACTATGTGTATTTTAAGACCATGACCAGGCAGTGATACCCTGCAGAGCAGGCGAGGAAGACTCTACAGCACTGGCAGCCAAAGCTGGAGAAGCTGATGCTGCAAAGAAGTGGAGGCTCTTTTGAGCATGAGCCCCCTGTCCAGGCCCTGGAGCACAGCAGCGGGGAAGCAGGCTGCAAAACGCGTTAGGAAATAGACCAGGGGAACTGCCTGGCCAAGCATTTGGGAGCAGTATTCCATGGGTGCCAGCAAGGTTCTGGGAGGAGTTGAGACACTGACCGCAGTGACAGATCTCTCTAGAAGGAATGGTGCTAAAATGGGGCTCTGCTTTTGAGCCATTAGTGCAAGAAATCAGGGATTTGCATAAATGTGGCCCCAGGAAATAGTATGAAATTAGTCTTGGCCCCGCAGAGAAATCAGCGCAGCTGTAACTTACTCAGCCCCCAGTGCCTCTTCTCTCAGTGAGGGAGGAAGCCCTGGGCTCCTTCCTCTGTTGCAGGGTGTGACCCAATGGATTCTGGTCGGTTGTGTTTGTACCTGTCTCTCCTGAGACACAGGGAGATGGTGGAAAACTCAGTTATCTTCATCCCCGACACGTAGCACAGCCACTGGCAGGAAGCAGGATGTATGCATACATATATATACATACATCCATGTGTGTGCATATAGACATGTATTTGATGTGCATGTGCTTGTTTTTTAATGGTTATATCAGAATCTCAAATAGAGTGAAATTCTGACCTCACTTTCTGTTAGGTCCCCAGACTTGGGGTCCACATTTTGCTCTGTTGGGGCAGAAAGATGTCTCTGGATCCATTAAGGACATTCAACATCCCCAAGAACAGTCAAAGCTCAAAAGGGTGGCCCATTTCTCGAAGAACCAGGACTGAAATGGCAGCACCAAGTTACATGTCTTCCCCCTTCCCAGGGCAGCAAGGGGGTCATGCTGACCCAGGAAACGTTCTGACCCTCCAGACACCACTTTGTTCCTGGACCCACCAAGTCAACTGTAGTGATTAAAGGGTGACGGAAGGCACAGCCAGATTGCCTTCACATGCTGTAACTCCTTTTGTTTCCTGTGGGACACTTTCCAAATAGAGTTTTCAACACCAGGAAACCTCTCCGTGGCTGACAAGAGTGCAAGGAGTTCCCAAGCTTATTGCATTTCCTCTCCGAGAGGCCCTGCTCTTTGGAGCTTCCCCCTGTGTTGCTGCACAGGTCTTTCACAAACCCACTGTGTGCCAATTCCAAGTCATTCTCACTCTGCTCCTGCTCCCACAGCTCTCGGCCCTGTGCTCTGGTGTCCTCTCACCTGGGACAAGCACACTGACTTTATTTCCCACATTTATAACCACAAGATTCTTACAGAACATTTCCCTGACTGCCAAGATGCATTCAACACTAGAGGGAAGGTAACATGATAGTCTGAGCACATTCTCACGGTGCGCTGGTACCAGAGATCTGCACCTGGAGGAAAGAGAACTCCTGAAATGTGTCTTAGCCAAGTAGAAAGCAGATGATATATCTTCCAGGCAAATACAAGATTACCATAGGCTTTAATCTGACTTCTTTATTAGACAGAATTAAATTTAGCTAAATATGAGATAAAAATCCCAATTAATAGTGACTTAAGCACACGAGATTTTATTTTCCCAAATAAAAGAGGTGGAGAAGTCAGCAGACAGAGCTGGTATGGCAGTTCTGTGAAGCTCTTTCCAGATTTTGCCTCTGGGGTGACCCTGTTCCTCAGGTCTAAGATGGCTGCCAGAGCTCCAGCCATCATACCCATGTTCCAGGCAATAGAAGACTTCCCAAAGTTGAACACAATACTTTCACATATATCTCATTGAGTAGAATTTGCTCAAATATCCTCATACAGCTCCAATGGAGATCAAAGACTAAAGGAAATATAGCGTTTATTTTTAGAATCCAGAACATAGAACTGTTTACAAGATAACTAGCCTGATCTCTTCAGAAGTGACCTAGATTTTAAAAAACTATAGAGACGTATAGGTAAACTTTGATTGACTATAGAAGATATTTTGAGGACAATAGGGAAGATTAGAATATGGACTGAATGTTAGATGATATTGGAGAATCGTGGCTAATTTTCTTAGGTGTGATTATAGAATTATGGTTTCATAGGAGCCTGTTCTTATTTTTATAAGATGCAGGCTATGAAGTACTTAGGAGTAGTGTCCTGCATCTACCACTTCCTTCAAAACGGTTCATCAAAATACGGTATATAAATAGGTAAAAGATTGATAAAGAAAACATGGAAAAGATAGTAAGCATTACTGAGTCTGGGCAGAGGGGGTATGGATATTTATTATACTGTTCTTTCAACTTTTCTGTATGTCTAAATTTCTTATAATAAAAATTGGGGGAGAGTAATTCTCTATTCGGTTTGGCTGTTCCGCAGTCTTTTTCATGGGGGTTGACGGCCTCCTGATGAGAAGGAGTGATGTTCCTGTTGGCACTCTGCAGCCAGTCCATTCATCCACAGTCTTAGCCAGGGTGGGTGCCAGAGTTTGTGGTGTGGAGAGAGAAGACTGCATCTTGGCCTCAGCTTCACCAGGGGTCTCCCCCGTTACCCGGATGCAGCACGGCAGCGAGGATCCACAGGTCCAATCACCTACTCGAGATAACAACGTGGCAGAAGACAGAAAGTGAATCCAAGACATCTGATGTAGTGGAGGGACCGGCAGGATCTCAGGACCCCTCTGGGTAAAGTGGACCAAGTGCTAAGGCTGGAAATTAGCAGAATCTGCCTTCCCTCTGCCGTTCCTGCCCGTCTCATCTTGGAGCAGACACTTTCCTTGAGTTTCCTCCTCTGTGGAACGAGGACCACAGTTGCTACCTCACCTACCCCACAGGGCTGTCTGAGGATCAAGGAAGGTATTGCTGTAAACTTACAACTGTTTGAGATTATTATGAAGACAGCCTTCTTGTCTCAGAACAACTTCTTCATCCTATTAGGCTCCCATGCAATTATCCACAGATCCCAAGACCAAATGAAGTTTTTCAAAATTCTGCTTGTAGTGGTTAGAAATATCTCCACAAATTCTTTGGCATTCCTCCCTTCAACAATGGGACCTAATTCCCCTCCCCCGAGTGTAGGCTAGACTGAATGACTTGCTTCTAACATAGAATTGCTGGATAAAATACACGATGCCCAATTAAATTTGAATTTCAGATAAGCAACAAATAAATCTTAGTATAAGTCCAAAATATTGCATGGGATACACTTATACTAAAAGTTTATTCAGTGTTTATCCAGAATTCAAAATGAACTGGACATCTTGTTTTTGTTTGTTTGTTGCTAAAACCAGCAACCCTATTCTAATGAACAGAAGGAACGTGGCATAGTAATGGCTGTGACTTCTGAAACTAGGTCCTAACAGGCATTGTAGCCTCCCACCTTGCTCCCTCTTAGGCCACCCACTCTGGGAGAAGCCAGACGCCGCGGTGTGGGAACACTCAGGCAGCCCTGGGGACGGATCCACTGACGCTTCCTGCCAACAGCCAGCACCAACTCATGAGCCGCGTGAGTGAACCATCTTGGAAGCGGATCCTCCAGCCCCAGGTAAGCCTTAGATGATGCGGCCCCAGCCAGTGTCTTCTTTACAGCCTCATGAGAGACCCTGAGCCACAACTCATTTGCTCCTGAATTCCTGACCCAGAGACACTGTGGGATAATAAATGATTGTCGTTTCAAGCTGCTATGTTTTAGAGCCTGAGGCTCACCCGGCTGGCACCATGGTTCCCACAGAATGTTCCCCACCTCTGTGGGCTCCGAGCTTTCATCACTAGACCCCATTCTACCACCTTATTTCAGACCGATCAAGTGCCCAGGGGCAAGTTTCTATGAAAGCAGGAAGTCTGTATGTTAAAAGAAGATGAAGGTTTGAGGGAAAAGGAACTAATGCTACTTTCCAGAGGTCCTGTGAGCCCCTTTTCCTGCCTCGGAAGGAGACACTCAGGCTCTGGGGCCCAATTCTGCTGACGCCTGCCTGCCTCGTTTGGGGAAGTTATTTAATCTCCCAAAGCCCTAGTTTGATCTGTAAATACAGGAGTAGTAATACCTATTTACAGAATACAGAATTTTTATGATGATTAGAAATAGTAGAAAATAACATTTATTAGGAGGGTAGGATGTGCTAAACGCCACTGCACTCCATGTTTAGTCCTCATAACAAGCCTTTGAGATGGGTACTGCCCTTCTCCCCATTCTACACATTGGGAAACTAAGGCACACAAAATTTACATGATTGCCCACAGCTAATCAGTACATGGTGCCTGGCATGTAGTACGCATCTTTTTAAAAGTTGCTGTTAGGACATCATTTAATCCTCCAAACCATTGTTTTTCCAGGTTAGAAAACAGGGTCTCCGTGGGGTTAGGCAACTCCCGCGGCCGACTCTGAATTCTGCCCTCTTCCCTCCCCCCGCCGCCCGCCGGGAGTCGTGGAGTCAGCAGCGCATCCAGTGCCTTCCTGCCCCCACCCCAGGTAGGGTGGCCCTTCCCCTGATGTTATCCCCTGCAGCCTTCCCCAGCTGGTGCTCCCGGCTCGAGGGAGTTAATTGCTGCTTGATTCACGTCTGGCCCACGCACCAGTTTTAAGGGACTGGCACATCAGCTCAAATCTTAAACACTGGAGATGCCACATAAAACATGCAGGTCTCTGCCTTCTCGGTCAGCTGAGACACTGGCTGGCCCTCCTGGATGGCAAGCCACCTGGACCTGAAGGGCAGGGTCCTCCGTCTGCCGGTGAGAGCAGAGCCAAATGAACCCCCAGTGTCCTGCACACTTGATTTCCTGCCAGGAGGCACTGAATGAAGGCCACCAATAACCTCCTGAGCTATCCAAGTCATAGCCATGGCCCCCGAGGTGACAGGGAGCCAGTCATCTCAGCTGTGGGTCTCCGTCTCCAGCTTGACCTTATGAACACCTCTCTCATGGGATGGTTTCCTGCTCCCGTCTCCATGGATGACTGGACAGCATGTTGGCTGCAGAGCCTGGGCCAGAGCAGCCTATGAGAAAGCCGGCGGAAAATTGATTTTTTCAAAACCCCGGGTGGGTGTGCTGTCATGTACCTGCCCCTTTGAAGGAAACTGCCCGTACACACCTGAGCCCACTGGTGGGCCCCACTGGCAGGAGGAGACACGGGCAGGGTTGCCTGAGACAGTGAGAATGGAGAACCCAGGGGCACTACACCCCTTTCCCTGGAGTCTGACTTAGTGAGAGTCACGCACACACGCACCCACACACATGCACCCACAGAAATGGATGTGGCAATCACTCTGGCTACACCCAAAGTGGCTTGCTAAGCCCACAGTTCCTTTTTTCTTTTTCCACCAAGGAAGAGACATAATGTAAGCTATTCCCCTGTGAGAAAGTGGAGAAGGAAAAACAGCTTATTCCAGACCAGTACTTGGAAGTTCCAGCGTGGGGCAATTTAAGAGGGAAGGGGCCTCTCTTACAAAGCTGGAGAGAAAGTAAATTGGCACAGCCCTCCCTCAGGGAAAGTTGGCAATAACTAGCAAGATTTTAAGTGCATATAACCTTTGCCCGGGCGCCCCCACTTCCGGGAATCTGGTTTCCAGTAGTTCTCCTGGAAGAGCACGCAGATACGCAGAGCAGGAACCTCCCAGCAGCGTTGTCCCTGATGTGAGCAACTGAGAGCAGCCCGTGTGTCTGCCTCTAAGTAAACACCGAGGTGTTTATGCTGTGGGAAACCAGGGGGCTGCTAGGAAGAGCAAGGCAGATCTAAGGGATGCACGTGGACGTGAAAAAAAGTAAGCTGTAGGATAAGATTTAACTTATGAACAACTTATATGTAACTAATGCAACCAGTGTGAAATTGGCAAGCAATGCCAATTATGCACTGGACACAAAGTGCAAGAGCGAATGATGTAAATAGTATTAGCAGTTCTGCGCACCATTCCGCTTGTTGATCCTGGGCCCCAAGGAGAGACTCAAGCATCATCAGTCTGGTGCTTCTCTCACGTGTCTCCCAGCTCTGTGAGCTTCTCTGGGCTCTGAGTGTAGTTTCAGCATTAAATAAAATAGGTACTCCTGGGCTAGCCCCATGGCATAGTGGTTAAGTTTGCACACTCCACTTTGGCAGCCCAGGGTTCACAGGTTTGGATCCCAGGCACGGACCTACACACTGCTCATCAAGCCACACTGTGGCAGTGTCCCACATAAGAAATGGAGGAGGATTGGCACAGATATTAGCTCAGAGCCAATCTTCCTCACCAAAAAAAAAAAAAAAAAAAAAAGGTACTCCCAAGGGGCTAGCCTGTTGGCATAGTGGTTAATTTTGGTGCTCCACTTTTGCAGCCCAGGGTTCATGGTTCAGAGCCCGGGTGCAGACCTACACACCACTCATCAAGCCAGGCTGTGGCAGCATCTCACATACAAAATAGAGGGAGATTGGCATGGATGTTAGCTCAGGGACAATCTTCTTCCCCCCCAAAAAATAGGTACTCCTTACACCACACAGCCCGTGAATGCAAGCCAGCTACTTACTGTGGTGCTCAAGGAAAGAAACAGCAGCCTGTTACAGCTGTGCTGAGAGATACAATGTCAGTCTCCACAGAGAACCTTCCAAAGGGTAATTCTTCCCCCCTTTTCTTCCTCTTCCTGAACAGTTGTCATAAAGCCGTTAGGTGGCACAGAGCAAGGCAGGGGGCGAAAGAGGAGCAGGTGGCTCAAAGCAGAGTATCGAAGCCCACACAGAATGAGGAGGGTGTCCACAAAGTGACTGTATGTGTGTGTACTGGGACTTGGTGTGGAGTGTCAGAGTCCCAGCTTTTGAGGAAAGTGACCATGCAGGGGAACAGGCCAGCACAAGAGACAGAGCCTGAAGGGGGTGAAGAGGATGTCTGACCTAGGGAGCAGCCTGGAGCAGATGGTAGAGCTGCCCAAAGTGAGGGGGGTACCTATGGAGTGGGGGTCTTGGAGGCGTCAGGACCCAAGCAAGGGAAAAGGATGCCCACACGTGGCAGGGAAGTAGAAACCAGAGATTAGTTACAAGAGGATGGATCAAATAAGAAAATAGAGTAAGTATAAAGGGAGCCAGGGTTTCCTCTTTCAGAGGAGGGAGTCACAAATATGGGAAGAAATGAGAATGAACCTTATGGTTTGTCATTGGAATTGAAGGTATCAGTCTGAACACATGGTTAAAGATGTGGAAATATAGGGGGGTGTGTGTGTGTGTGTGTGTGTACACACATGTATATTCCCCAGCTCCACTGAGAGGGCCTGGGAGCAGCAACAGCCCGGTGGCAATGAGGATACTCAGCATCCAGATGTTGGTTTCTAAGTGCCATTCTACAATAAAAGGACCCAGGGTTCAGTGGAGAAATGCTGATTCCTAGGCTGGGGCAGGGAAATTATCTGATGAGTTGTAACGTCTTATGCCAGAAAGCAAGGAGATGCTCAGAGAATAATGAAGACACGTCAAAAGGACACAAAACCCACCTGAAGAGGTTCCCATTGGCCAAATATAAGAAATTTGGGCATCAAAATAATGACAGTAATGGATTATGAGCCATTGAATAAAATTGAAAATTATGAGGCCATGCTGATATAAATCAATGAATAAAGTGAAGGTTTGATGAGGAACAGGATAATTACATAGTTTCAGAGTACTTCCCTACAAAATATTTATTAATTACAAAGAAAAATTAGTAACTTTACAGTGAAGAAGACTGGCAGACACACCTTCAAGTGATCCAAGTAAACATTACGAGTAATGGGACAGACTGAAATCATGTGTCACCTGGTAGGAAGCCATGAGAACACAGAGTTGCTTCTATAATGTCCCTGCCAAAGCTGCACAGCCTGAATCCAGCCACAAGGAAACACCAGACAAACCCAAATGAGGGACAGTCTACACAGTAACTGGCCTCTCATCTTCAAAAGTGTCAAGGACATGAAGTCAAGGATGGGTAGGAACTTTTCCAGACAGAGGAGACTAAAGAGACATGACAGCCAAATGCAACATGTGAACTGGATACTCCTAAGGACATGACTGAGACAAGTGGCAAAACGTGAAGGTGGCCTGTATTAGTTTTCGATTGCTGTGTAACAAATTACCACAAACTTACTGGTTTGAAACAACACGCATTTATTAGCTCCCAGTTCTACATCAGAAGTTGAGGCTCAGCTGGGTCCTATGCTCAGGGTATCACAAGGCCAGTATCAAGGTGTTGGCCAGGTCAGGTTCTTGCCCAAAGACTTTGGAAAGCATCTGCTTCCAAGCTCATTCAATTGTTGGCGAAATCCAGTTCTTGGTGGCTGTAGGTCTGAGATCTTGTTTCCTTGCTGGCTGTCAGCCAGGGGCCAAAATTCCTTCTCACCTACCCGCACCCCACCCTCCCATCTTCCAGGCAGCAACAGCACTTTGATCCCTTCTCATGCTGCAAATCTCTCTGATGCCTTCTTCCCCCAGCCAGAGAAAACAAGCTCTGCTTTTCAAGGGACCCGTGTGATCAGATTAGACCCACCCAAATACTTTCCCATCTTCAAGGAGGTTCCTATCTTGAAGCACATAACACAACACAGTCATGGGAGTGACTCTCATCATAGTAGGTCCAGGGATCAGGGCCGGGCATTTGGGGAGAGGGAGCCTTTTAGAAATGCTGCTTATCACATGGCCTGAAGATGAGATAGAAGTAACTATCAGTGCTGACACCCTGATTTTGATGGTTCTGTTGTGGTTGTGGAGCAGAATGTACTTGTTTGCAAGAAGTCCACACTAAAATATTGGATGATGGGGCATCGGATCAGCAATTTACTCTCGTGTGATTCGGTACTAGTAAATACTTCTTTGTCCCCTTCTTCTTGAAACATTTCTATATATGCATGTGCAGACAGATAAAAAAAAGATAGCTATGGGTACATGTGTTTGTATATACAAAGAAAAATGTCTGGAAAAATCTAGATAGATACAAAAGTTGACTGTGATTACCTCTGGGAGGTGGAATTGCTTGATGGGGAAAGAGGTACACTTTTATTTATGGGCTGTATTGTTTAAATTTATTTGTGAGTAGGTATTTTCATAAGATTAAAAAAATAGGAAAAAGATCTTTGAAAAAGACAGCGGGAGCCTGACTTTGGTTTCTTGGCAGAGTGAGGGAGCGGGTAGAGAGTGCACAGGCTGCAGATTAAATAATGAGGCAATAGGACATGTTATCTCAGTTGCAGCTATGTGCTTCTTCACAGAGCTACAAGAAATCAAATTTCCAAGAACATCTGTACTGAGATTTTGGTGATGGGAACAAAGGTAAGGTTCTGTTGGCCATGAAGGCGTGCCAGACGACTGCACTGCCCAGCTTTCCAGCTTCTCGGCACCATGCGCTCTTCGGTGTTGAAAAGATTAGTGTTTCTCTATTTCTTTAGTTAATGACTACACCTCCTTAGCTTCTTGTCTAGTGTCTCAAGCACCTGAAGAACTGTCTGCCCGATGGCACCCAAGTCACAGATATTAAAGACAGGGGACTGCAAGCACAATTCCTGTGATGGGTTGAATGGTGTCTCCCCAAAATTATGTGAAATCCCAACCCCCAGTACCTCAAAATGTGACTTTATCTGGAGAGAGGGTCTTTACGGAGGTAATCAAGTTAAAGTGAGGTCACTGGGATGGGCCCCAATCCAATATGACTAGTGGCCTTCTAAGGAGCGATCAGAAGCCAGACACACACAGACACAGGGAGAAAACAGCCATCCACAAGCCCTATTCCTACAGCTTTTGTCTACATTTGAAATATTTTCAAAACAAAGTTAAAAACTTAAATAAAAATAAAGCTAGAAAGAAAGAGAGTTAAGCTCCTGGGAAGCCCACTGCAGACCCCAGGCAGCAGAGACCTGGAAAGACCTGCAGCGTCTGGCTGGAGTCCAGGGCTCTCTAGAAAAGGCTGGGATTTAAATCCAAGTGTTAAATAGCTTTATTTTTTCCATGATTTTTCCCCCGAATATTTAATGTCCTTGCAATATTAAAGGATTCTGGGAGTTGAGTCTAGAAAAAATCACAAATGCAGTTCCTGGTCTGACAGGTGAGTGCAGAAAGCTTTGTGCTGATTCTGGTGACCCTCATGATTGCTTCCACAGTCTGCCTGAAGGAAGAGCTCTTGTGGTTTGGGGGAATATGGTTCTCCTTTCTCAATCCAGCCACAAAGGCTCACCTGATGCAGTGGAAAGATTCCAGATCAGGCTTCAACGTCCTCACCTCCAATGATCGGCTCCAATGGCATCCGTGATTCTGGTAAAACCCTGCTCCCTGGAAGAGAAAACAAAGCAGTTCAGCAAATAGTGAAGGCCAGGCCCTGCTCTTACTGAAAGCCCACGTCCACCTAGTCTACCTGCCCCATCGACGTACCTGCCCCCTCTCTCCCAAACACGTGCGCTCTACAGTGTCTTCACCCAGGAACCCAGAGATATTTCCACCCAGGTCTTCAGATTAGCAAGGGAGTTGATTTTAAGTACTGTCAGCTCTGTCATCAAGCCAATGTTTCTGAATTAATTAGAATGCCGCCAGAACTCCTCAGGCCTGTGAACACCATTGCCGTAGAAGTTAATCTGGAAACCCTTGGCACTGTTTGTCCTTCATCAAAGGAGCAAGAGTAATTTTCCCCTGCATTTGGAGTGTAGCCCTCAAATCCTTTTTGAATGAAGAGTAAATACAGACAGATGAATGGCATCCCCTTGATTCGAGTCATTCTGGATCAATACCACGTTAACTTCTGGTTCAAGCCACGTGCGGTCCCACTCACTTCAAAAGGGCCTCCAGCTCCCGCTTGACTCTGCCCACCACGGGCGGCCCCTGGAAGGTGAGGGCCGTGTACAGCTGCACCAGGGAGGCCCCTGCCCGGATCTTCTCCAGCGCGTCCTGCCCACTGCTCACACCACCAACCCCAATTATGGGGACTCTGCCTGCAGAGAAGCACATGGCGACCCCATGAAGAAGCCTTCAGCCCTCCGGCCCCCCTGCCGAATACAGTTCAGGGAACACCGATTCTGATCACAACCCCAGAGCCCAGCCCACACACAAATGTGAAGACACAGACACCGAATCCTTGCCTTGGGTGAGTGCGTACATCTCCCGGATGGTTTGCGTTGATAAATCCCGGAGGGGCTTCCCACTCAGCCCTCCCGTTTCAGAGCGCAGGGCACCCTGGAGGCTGGCAGGGCGACTCACTGTGGTGTTCGTGACAATCAATCCATCAACACCCAACTGCCACATGAGACAGAGAAAGAACCTGCTAGTCATGGCACTGATGGACTTGGAGGAGCTTCCCCAGGGGCCTGGGACAGCAGCCAGGCCAGGAGCCCACGCCTGTAGCCCCCAGAAGCAAGAGCTGTACTAGACCTCACTATGCTTCTTGAACAAGTATCAGAATGCGCCCCAACATGACAACAGCAGCCACCATATACCAACCACCCATAAGGTTCCACTAGGACAGGGTTAAATCCGTAGAACAACCCACTTTAGCCTGTCTTGTCCCAGGCTTCCACATAGTAAGTGGTGGAACCAGGATTTGAACCCAGGACTGCCAGGCTCAGCCTGTGTTTCCAGTGCTCTCCTACAACTCTGAGACCTGGTGTTAGACTGGAGAGAGAGAGCCAGAATACTCCAGTCTGACCAAGACTGGCCAAGGATGCAAGCACAAGCCTTACAGCCCTTGCTGGATGAAGAGAGGAAAGAGAGGAGGGAAGAGGCATGAGAAAAAGACTCACTCAAAGATTTATTCAAACATTCGCTTTTTATTATGAAGAATTGCATCATGATAGTCACCAGACCAGCCCTCAATACCACAGAAAGGAAACCACAGGTCTGCCGCTCCGGGCTAGCCCAGCTGGCCTAAAGGCCTCCACGAGCAATGAGGCTATCCCCTAGGCCCGGGCCCCAGCTCGCACCTCTCTCACCACACTGGCGATGTCCTCCTTGTCCTGGGCTGTAAGGTCAGGCGCAATCTTCACCAGCACGGCCGGCTTGTGCGCTTCCTTCAAGGCATCCCTCTCCTGCAGCACCTGGAGCAACATGTGGCCAGAGATGGGGACCCCAAGACCACAGCCCAATGGTGCAACCATGACCTGCGGCCACAGACCAGGGTGTTTTTACACCAGCGATCAAACTAAAGCATGAGCAATTTCTCCTTTTCAGGAAACACAGCTCTCAGTTCTGCAATGACCCCTTCAAGACAGATCTGATTCCATTCTCTTGAACTAAGGGATCCCCAAGATTAAATCCCTAATGTCACTGGCATCAGCTAATATATTAAGGTTTATTTAGACTTTTATTCCTAAGAGATAACAAGGAAATACTGTCACGAGTATTGTTTGATGAAAAGTCATTCAATTCGCTCATTCATTCAATGTGCTAGCTGCTAAGGACAGAGACATGGTCCCTGCTGTCACGGACATTATCGTTTAACAGCAGGGACAGATAACGGGGCAACTAATGACTATTGAGCATAAGCACTGTTATGATAGGGAGTGAGAAGTATAGCGAGGCATCCTAACTGACCCAGATGTAAGGACAGCTCCTCAATAGTGACACTGAAGCTTTGTTGCCTTGGACAATGGACAGGAGTCAGTCAGACAAGCAGGTGGAGCAGAGCCTGGAGATGTAATTGCCCACCTTGGTCAGCAGGCAGCGCAGCTCAGCCCTTCCCTGAAGGCTCCGCAGCCCAGCAGTGTTGGGACTGGACACGTTCACCACCAGGTAGTCAGCCAAGGGACCCAAGACCCGAACCCCCTCTGCGTAGTCCAAGGCAGCGTCCGCCGAGGTCTTATTCTTCCCCAGGTTTATTCCTAGTGGCAGCCCATCTGTAAATAGCACTGGTCAATATTTTGTCCCCACTCACCATCTCCTGTACAATATCTTGAAGCTGTCTATGACTAAACAGCCCATAAACATCGTTATGGGCCTTCCACCTCCAAATCTGAACCTTCTGTAGCAGGTGACAAACCCAGTGAGCTACTGCATGGTGCTGCCTGCCGACTAGAAAACGCTCACCGTCTCCGTCCGTGTAGCAATGTGTGGGCAACTATTAGAGGCTTTACTGCATCGTGCCCTTTTTCATTTTTAATATTTAATGGAAAATGGAGAAGTTCAGAGTACAAATACTAGTGATAAAAAAGGTAGGGATCCACACTCCTCTGCCACCCCAGAGACAGGAATGCTCCATTGTGCCAGATGTCATGTCTCTTGCCCCCAGGTGGGTCTGAAGACATCCCCGCCCCATGTGATCTTTCTTTCCTTATTTTAAATTTCTTTCTGTTGAATCACATAACATATGTATGTATACGCACATACATATACCAACACTGCACGCAATTTACCAGCTCGTCTGTTTGGGGGGGCAGGGAGAGTCCTGAGGCCCCTGATGTCCCCACTGAAAAATAACCCTAAGAGCCTCTCCTCCCTGTGGATCCTGGGCCAGGGCAGCTGTTTCCACAGGCTGGATGTTTGATGATTAATTAAACATTTCTCTTAATAGAAAAAAAAGGTAGGGCTCATAAATGTAAAACAACTGAGAAGAGACAGAAAGGAACAGGCCTGTCGGAAGGGACAACTGTTTACTCAGAGGCTGCTTGCTGGACTTGAGTCAGGTGACTGGTGTGCAGTTGCTAAGAAAAAGCAAAATTAAAGTATATGTATCAAATACTGGAAAATACTTTCAATTATCATGTCTACAATGTAGAGGTATAATTATTTTATAATTTATCATTTCAGTTCTCTGAGAAGGGACTCCCCCATGTAAATTGGGTGACCACACACCCCAGGGCTCCCAGGACAGTCCTGATTGCTCCTGCAGCCGGGGCTGCATGATTAATGCCCGCCCTTCATTCTCAAAAGTGTCTCAATCTATACAGTAAGTAATACTTCACCTCAACTGAAAAATCCCTCAGGTTATCACTTGACTTGCATTTGGGACTTTCAGAAAAATACATTTCAGAAACAGGCTCTGTGTGAAAGCAAGGAGCTGTCTGTACTTGACTTCTCCTAAAATACCATCCTGCCTGCAAAGGTCAACAGTACATCAGTGGTAAAGGCTGCTTTTCCACCTGATGGTTGGGAAAAGATCTGGAACACCAATTTAGCTCACAAAACATGTGCCAGGTCAGGGAGGATCAAAGAATAGCATCTAGTCCTGCTAACCACCTTCTCATACCCTAAATGTAGTCACCCTTTTTTCATCAGCCTGAAATGAGATTTGTATAGCTAGTTTCATGCATGGGGGAAGGGGTTAGAACCCAATTAGACAAAAGTGATTCAGCAAGATCACCAAGCTTCCCAAGTCTAGCATCCATCGAGCCAAGCCATTCGTAAGTTCTACTTCTTTTTCACACAGGTAAACTGGCTTGAGAGACACATGCTTTCATGTAGCTGGTGGAGCTCTCACGAACAGTCATCTGCCCCAAATGATAAGATTTTGGAGTTAGACAGAAATTGCTGAATTACTCTGTCCCTAAAGGGCCCACAGCTCTCGTCGATTCACGTTCCTTGGCCTGGTGCTAGCAGTAAGCTGTCATCAAGGTTCTGGCTGCTGGTGCACACCACGTGCAGAGCTCGGCTACAGAACTGCTTCACCCCAATGACTGTTAGCGACAGAGCAGGGGTGAGGGGATGGGCAAGGGAGAAGAGGGGAGAGAGCTGGTATGAAGAGCACTGGGGACAATTAAAGGAAGAAAAGCAGGGCAAGAAGGCACGAGAGTCTACGGACAGCTAATCTTTGACAAAGGAGCTAAGGGCATACAATGGAGAAAAGAAAGTCTTTTCAACAAATGGTGCTGGGAAAACTGGACAGCCACATGTAAAAGAATGAAAATTGACCATTCTTTTTCACCGTTCACCAAAATAAACTCAAAATGGATCAAAGACCTAAAGCTGAGACCTGAAACCATAAGGCTTCTAGAAGAAAATGTAGGCAGTACACTCTTTGACATCAGTATTAAAAGGATCTTTTCGGACACCATGTCTTCCCAGACAAGGGAAACAATGGAAAGAATAAACAAATGGGACTTCATCAGGCTAAAGAGCTTCTTCAAGGCAAAAGAAAACAGGATTGAAACAAAAAAAAAAACCACTAACTGGGAAAAAATATTTGCAAGTAATACATCTGACAAAGGCTTAATCTCCATAATATATAAAGAACTCACACAACTCAACAACCAAAAAACAACCCGATCAAAAAATGGGCAGGAGACATAAACAGACATTTCTCCAAAGAAGATATACAGATGGCCAATAGGCACATGAAAAGATGTTCATCATCGCTGATCATCAGGGAAATGCAAATCAAAACTATGCTAAGATATCACCTTACACCCATTAGAATGACAAAAATAACTAAAACAAATAGTAACAAATGTTGGAGAGGTTGTGGAGAAAAAGGAACCCTCATACACTGCTGGTGGGAATGCAAACTGGTGCAGCCACTATGGAAAACAGTATGGAGATTCCTCAAAAAATTAAAAATAGAACTACCATATGATCCAGCTATTCCACTACTGGGTATCTATCCAGAGAGCTTGAAGTCAGAATTCCAAAAGTCCTATGCACCCCAATGTTTATTGCAGCATTATTTACAATAGCCAAGACATGGAAGCAATCTAAGTGCCCATCAACAGATGATTGGATAAAGAAGATGTGGTATATATATATACAATGGAATACTACTCAGCCTTAAAAAAGAACAAAATTGTCCCATTTGCAACAACATGGATGGACCTTGAGGGAATTATGTTAAGTGAAATAAGTCCGATAGGGAACGACAATCTCTGTATGACTCCACTCATATGAGGAATTTAAACCTGTGGACTAAGAGAACAGATTAGTGGCTACCAGGGGAAAGTGGGGGGTGGGCACAAAGGGTGAAGTGGTGCACCTACAACACGACTGACAGACAATAATATACAACTGAAATTTCACAAGATTGTAACCTATCATTAACTCAATAAAAAATTTTTTAAAAAAAGAAGGCAGGAGAGTATCCCAAACCATGACAGTCACGTTCTGACCTTCCAAGTTCCCCCGTTGGGAGGGTCTGTAGTACAGTAGGGTCTGGTTCTACCAAAGCCCAGGATTTCTAAACAAGGTCACCTCCTACTCCCAAATCAGACTGCTGACTGTCTCGGCCCTTTCAATGTCGCTTCCCGAAATGAATCTGATATCCAGGGGTTTTTCTCATCTCGCCACCAGGACAACTAATGAAACTAAAACTTCCTGGAAGGAGTTCCAGAGGGATCCAAAGAAGCAAATGGCCTCAGCCTCACACAATCCCAGAGGGCACCTGGGAAGGTACGGTGAGGACACAGCACCGTGACTATTACGTGCATCCTGAGGGACAGCAAAGCAGGGAGCCCCAGAGAATAAACATCAGCATCTCTGAAGGCGGCCTTCAAAAACGTGTGGTGTTTCCAAACAAGTTGTGAAGGATATTTTCCCAAATGCCAGGAGTAGGTATCTCTTCGGGGAAGGAATATGAGCCTCTTAATTTTCTTCTTTATGCTTCTCTGTATTTACTAACAGTTCTGTAATTAACATGCATTATTTATATAATAGACAAAAGGACAACAGAGCGGGACGTAGGGAGATGGCGCTCAAACCAGGCTCACACCTTAACTACCTACGTGATCACAGAGGAGCCACTCTGCTCACTTCCGAGCTGCCCTAGTTGTGATATAACAAAAGTTACGTAACGAGGCAGAAACTAAGTGTGTCTTTGCTAAATTGTGAAATTCAGTTAAAACCTGGGAGGCTGTGGAGGAGCCAGGAAGCTTACTCTAGGAGATGAGCCCTGAGTTCCAGAGTGTTTTTTCCTATTGCTCAGTCATGTTCATTTCACTAGGAATGTCCCTGACGTTTCTCCCACATTTCCTTCCAACAAATGAGAAGGGCCGTCTCACGCACTCCCACTTTACCTTCTGTGAGCCTGGCCTGCTTCTGCTGTCTGGCCCGTAACCTGTGTTCCACCACTGAGAGTCCGTGACTGTTAAATCCGTATCTGCAGCACACAAACGGATGAGGAGGGAACAAGGTTAGAGCCCTCAGCCGGAGGCAAAGACCCTGGAGAGATGGCTCCATGGCCATTTCCACCGTATACTTAGGTCTTTTAAAAACAGAAAAGAAAAAAATCAGAGTCAGTTCTTAGACTTCCAAGGTCTAAACAGCTCTGGAACTCCTAGAGAGCTTACCAGAACACCATCAAACACTAACAGAAAGATTAAAATCTGCAAACAAGCCGCTCAGCCAACTGGCACTGGAAATAGTGCAGACTCGGCTGCGTAGCTGCCCCAGACGTGGGGGGCCAGCCCGACTCCTCCCACCCGGTGGAGCCCTCACCACTCTGACAACCCCTCCCCATCCCACCTGTGCTCCACGAACACCTCCTGGAACCCATCCTGCTACTCCATTGCCCCATCCTTCTGCCTTTTAAAACTGTCCCCTCTTCCTGACCAGATCAAATGCTCCCTCTCCTCTCTGCATAAAGCTCCCAGCAACAAATGATCCCTCACCCTGTGCCATCCAGGGGGTGCTTTCTCCTGGCTCGGGATGTATATGCATGCTTAAGTTCCCCTACTGGGTTATAATCTTCTTGAGGACAAGGAGCATGTCTTACTTCTCCATCACCCTGTGCCACTGGACTCTCCACAAAGGCAAGGACCTCATCTTTGTTCGTCTCCGTCTCCCCAGACCCACTCTGCGTTGTTGACCTCCCTTCCTCTTTGCCAGTGGAACCCAGCTCCCCTGAGATGGGTGAAAATGCCAATGACTCCTTCCCCAGCCTGGCTGGCAAGTGAAGCATGAACATGGGACCAGGTGTGGTCACTGAGACACCAGGTGATGCCCACCAGGGAACTTCCGGGACAATTCCCCCCATATCTAGGCTTCCTTTCCCCTCTCTGCTCTTGGTTGTCCACGTGCGAGGACGTAATGCTTGCAGCTGGCGTAGCCGTCTTACAAACAAGGGAAGGCCCAGAGAAGCCAGACCAGAGTCCTCAATTGCCCTGCTGCTCAACCAGCCCTGGAACTGCCTACTACACCTGTTATGAGAAGAAAATAACAACAAACGCCACTTTGTTACTTGCAGCTGAAAACACCTAATGGATGCAGTGGCACATGTAATTGTTGACTTAATAAATAAACTCTTCCGTTCATTCAGCAAGCGTTTGAGCACCCACTATGTGCCACTCAGAGCAAGGAGGCTGAGCACAGGCCCTCCTCTCTCAGCCACTTCTCATCTACGGGATTCTGCCGAGTACCATCATCCTGGTACCTGCAGCCAAATCGTAAACAAATGTATTGTCCCTGGACATTCTGAAGATATCCATCCCAGCCTGCACTGCGGCAGGAAGATCAATAACTTCATCTCTAATGCTGGAAAATTTCCCTGAAACAAGCACAATAAAGCAGGAAGCACAGCCAAATAAACTTCCCACCATCAGTCTCCCAGAAGGTTATTAATGGTCCCAGAGATGCCTATCAAATCCCCCCAAGGAAGCTCTCAAAATTCTGTTACCAAATGGGAGGACCTTCTTCCCTTTTGGGTTTGCTGTAGTGAAAACTGCCCAGGGATTACAAAGAGAAGGGCTTTACACAATCTAGAAGCCTCTCTCTTACTAAAAGCAGCTGCATATTTGATTATTAAATTCTCCAATTTACCAAAGCCTAGGTCTGTGCTGTCCAATATAAGAGCCGCAGCCACACGTGCTACTGAGCACTTGAACGTGAGCAGTCCACACTGAGAGGAGCTGAGGTCACACATACACTGGATTTGGAAGACTTGGTACAAGTAAAAGACAGTAACTGGCCACACAATCATTTTATGTTAATTATGTTAAAATGATGATATTTAGAACATATTATTTATAGTTAAATAATATAATTGTTACAAATAATTAACTGGAATATATTATTAAAATTAACTTCACCTATTTCCTTTTACCACTTTATTGGGGCTACTAGAATATTTTAAATTACACATGGGGCTCGCATTATGTTTCTACTGGACAGCACTGGCAAAGGCAGTGGAGCAACAATGTGGAGAAAGCACAAACTCTAAAGTCAAATAAGCCTAAATGCGTTCCAAGCTCTCCTGCTCATGATGTCATGCCTGTAGCTAAGTTACGTAGCTTTCCAAGCCTCACTTTGTATACGTGTTAAACTGAAACCATAAAACCTGCTTTTATGCCTCCACATAGTAGATGCTCAATGGTTCTGGAACATTCCAAATGACAGAAAAATGTCCACACTGTATGACAGAAAAAAACATCCTGAGTGTCCTGCTGGGAAGCAGGCATCCCTGTCACCTCCGGGCCACTCACCTACCTGTTAATGATGGCTTGGTCCTGGGGGAGGCGGAAGACTCTGGGTCTGGGGTTTCCTTCCTGAGGTTTTGGGGTAACACTGCCTACCTCCACAAAACCAAAGCCCATCTTGTAAAGTCCATCCACAGCTTCCCCATGCTTGTCAAATCCTGCAGCAATTCCTACTGGATTTCGGAATTTATGGCCCAGGACTCTCACTTCCTGGGGAGAGAGACACAAAGTCAGAGGTACACAAGGCTACACCGGTGTTTGTCCAAGCGTGGTCCCCAGCACACCTACATCATAACCACCTGGGGAGCTTGCTAAGCATCAGATTCCAGGGCTCGTCCTCAGACCAAGGAATCAGAATCTTTGGGGGAGGGTGAGACAGAATGTAGTTCTGAGGGAACCATTTTTTTTTTTTTTTGAGGAAGGTTAGTCCTGAGCTAACATCTGCTGCCAATCTTCCTCTTTTTGCTGAGGAAGATTTGCCCTGAGCTAACATCCATGCCCATCTTCCTCTACTTTATATGTGGGACACCTGTCACAGCATGGCTGGACAAGGCCGCTGAAGTCGAGTGTGCAAACTTAACCACTACACTACACTTGGGCTGGCCCCCAAGGGAATCTATTTTTAACAGTGCTTTCCAGGTGATTCTGATGCCTGCTGGAGTTTGAGAACCATTAGGCTTTACCATCACCAAGACTGAGGAGAAAAATAGTGTTTCCGCAATGGGTTGAGCAGGAGATGGACACTGTCTTTTCCAACTATGGTTAAGATTTGTACCTTCTTATCCAATACCCTTGCTGGGGAGAGTGACTCCCTAGGGTCAGCCCCTGGACAGCGCTCTTCTGAAACAGGGTGTCAAGCAACAAAATTCTTTCATCAGCTTAGTAAGTCAGCCTCAACTGTGTCCCTCCTCAGCCAGGCTGATAGAAGCCCCAGCAATGTCCCAGACTCCCGTGGGGTGTGAAAGGGAGGCAAGTGCTCGGCTGGGCAGAAGTGATTGCTGGGCTCCAGAACCAGGATGTGGCTGGAGACGAGCTCTTCCCTGTCAGATGTGGGGTGGATTCCAGACTGTTCTCTAAAATGAGAGTGACCAAGGCCTAATTACTGTCAGGTCTAGCCTAGCCTGACTCCTGAGTAATTCGGGATTCCTGCCCTGATGGAGCTAACAAATCTAGTAGCAACACAAATGCTTTAAAAGCCATGAAAGAAATCAAGAGCTATCATAAAGCCAGCAGTTGCCAGTGGAATCCATCACTGCTGGCAGATGTGGTGGGAAAACCTTGGCAGGACTAGCAAAGGTCTCCAAGGGTGGGCGCCATCTGGTCCTGGAAGCAGGAGGTGGAAAGGCTGAAACAACACACGGAGGTGCAGGGGTGCACGCAGCACCTCGGGGACTATAAGGCAGGACGTGTGCTAGACCAGGGCACCTTCCTCGAGGACCGTGGCTCTCAACCCTGGTGCGTGACAGATCCCCTGGGGAGCATTTAGTCCTCATGCCCAGAACTTATGGTCTGGCATGAGGCCAGAGCATCTGTATCTTCCAGAAGCACCCCCAGGTGATTCTAACACACCACCAGGACTGAGAACCACAGAATTAGGGAAATGATGGAGAGCCCAGACAAGGAAGTTAAGTTGGGGTGAGATGATCAAGAGTCCCGCTGTCAGTTAAGGAGGCTGGACTACATCTTAATTAATGAGGTGCTGAAGGTGGGGACCCACACAGCAGTGTTCAGAACGACAGGTCAGAGGCCACAGTTGCTCTCACTATCGGCTGTGTTTACGTGGACAGAGCTCTGTACCTCCTCCGCCATAACCTACTTCCTTCCAAATCCACCCATCTCTGCAGCCCACTCCTTACTCACTCCTGTTACCCTGGGTTCCAGGATTTCCACACAAGCAGCTTTGCATGAGGACGGCAGAGAGAAAAGAACGCTCTTTCTGATTCTACAGTGCCTTTCAGTGTCTAGGCATGGTAAGTCGGGTAAAATTACACATCAGCTCAAAACTGCAGGCTGGGAAGCGAAAAGGATTCTAAAACAAAAAGAGAAACTGTCGAGAAGGGCGCCTTGATGGACAATAGTGACGTGT
Organism: Equus asinus; assembly: GCF_041296235.1. Lineage (NCBI taxonomy): Eukaryota > Metazoa > Chordata > Mammalia > Perissodactyla > Equidae > Equus > Equus asinus. The sequence goes on from NC_091817.1 coordinate 36,709,243, forward strand.
CCCCAGAGAGGTCTGAGTGCTTCTCGTTGGTGTTTGCTTCGTGTTCACATCATTCTAATGTCCCCCATTTGGTAAGAAGTCTCAGATGGAAACTGTCAGGGCTACACAAGGCTGTAGATTCTGGGATGACATGGATCCTTCTATCTTGTGTGCTGCAGGGACCCTGACACACAGAACAGTCAGGGGCGAGTGGTGGGCCCACGTGTTGAATCTAGGGCTGAAGGAGGCTGGGACAAGTGTTTGTATGCCTTCCTCAAAGGGCTTGGCTGGATGTGCCTCTGTCACACTAGATGTTTAATGACTCTGGCATGCTTCCCTATTTAGCAGAGCTACCTGAGACTGCAGCAAGGTAGGATAGGGGCTAAGGGGGTGGATGCTGAGCCAGACTCTAGGGGTTTGAATCCTGGCTCAGCCACTTCCTAGCTGTGTGCCTTTGAGTAAGTCACCTGACTACTCTGTACCTCAGTGTCCTGATGGGGATGGGGATGACAGTTCCTTGGGGGTGCAGTGGGGCTAACCTGGGACTCTGGCTTTCAAAAGGATCAGCCCAAGCTGAGTAAATTAGGGGACTTTGACCTTGACCCTCTATCTATCGCACAAGGTATTCCAAGAGCACCTACCAGCATGTCAGAGTCTTCAAACGAGGCACGAGGAAGGAGCCCCAGGGAGGTGAAGCGAACAGCCAGCCTGTGGGCTGACTCAGGGTCCAGCAGCCTCTGCAGAGCCGGCATCAAGTGTTCAGCGTAGAAATGCTCATCCCCCGTGGCCATCAGGTAAGAGGCGAAGAGAAGTCCTCCACCCCCCAGAATGACCACAGCATCCTGGGCCCGCTTCTGGGAAAAAGAGCACCCTCTGAGCCCTTTACACCCAGACACACACAGAGGACATAATGACATGTGACATGAAGCGATGTCCCTAGCCTTCTGCTAACACTGGTCTCCTTCTTTTCTAGTCTTGCTCACCCACGGGCCTCCCCAGTCAGAAGCTGTATCTACACTTCTGCTGACACACACTCCTCTGGCCCTGAAGGACTCCAGGCCTGAGCTTTCAAGAGGGGCAGCAGTGCCCCCTAGGGGACATGTGGTGGCCACGTCGGGGGAATGCTAATAGATATAGTGGGGAGGACTCAGTAATGTCAGACATCCTGCATTGCTTTGAGACAATCTGACACATGGACCTACTGTTTGACATTCAGTAGGTAAAAATATCTGTTCATATTATCTGAGCCTGGAGCCAAACTATATTTCACCACATAAACACAAACTATCTCCTGCACAGTTTTCATATACATTGACTTCTCCAGGAATGTGATTACCTTGAAAACTGAGGGAGGACTACACTGTCCCACACAGAACATCACCAGGACTTGTCCACCATTTCAGAAAAGCCCATCAAGAATGGGCCGATGCTTTGCTTGGGATGTTTGACAATAAAACATACCTGTGGCGCTGGGATTTCTAAGTAGAGGCTTAAACACCTATCTCACGCTCTAGGTGACTCATGCCCCAACATTCACATATTGAAATATATATTACTTTTTTACAAATTCCTTTCATTTCTCCTTTATATTCCAGTTAGGACATTATGTTGACTTTTAAAAATTATACATAGATTACATTATACATAAATGCCATTTCAGGATAATAAAGGGGGTTGCAAAATATTTGTTTTTTAAGGAACATCAGGTCTTAGTGGATCAAGCTCAAACATGGCTCATAATGCTTTTCTCTAATTGTCCCTGCCAGATACTGAGTGACTCATTCATTCATTCAATTACTCATCAAATAGTATTGAGCACTCAAAGGGGGCTGAACAGACGGAGTCCCAGCTGTCATGAAGAACACAGCTGCATGAGGAGATAGAAATCAATGATCATGCACATACACAACTGTGACAATGCTCTGAAGAAAAAATGTATAGGATAACGGAAGAACTCAACCTAATCTTGGAGGGAAAGGCTTCCTGGAGGAGGTGACTTAAAGCTGATATTCAAAGGATAAATAGGAGTTAACTAAGAGGAAGTGGAGGGAGGAAGAAGTGTAAAGGCTCTCTCAGTGGCAGAGGAGAATGAGTTGCACCGACGAAACAGAAGGAGAAAGGTTCATTTGGAACCAGTGGTGAGGAAAAGTATGGCTTAAAAAAAAAGCTGAGGAGACGGGCAGCGGTATCGGCCAGAAAAAAGATTTGCGTTTTGTTCCCGAAACAAGGAAGTGACCTGATCAGATTTGCCTAGAAGGATCACTCGTAGCTGGCGATGCAGATCAGGTACTCATTGTCTCGCTTCTAGTCTCCTCCAGGAGATTGTAGCAACGCCCCTTATGTCAATCAACAATTATCTGAGCACCGTTACTTAGACGCCCACCCTAAAATTTCATCTAGAAGGGTTGGGACCATGTCTTACTGTAATTTCATCCCACGTTGGATAATGCACACAATGCCAGGCCGCCATGTGTTCACTAGGCGCCCCTGTGCAAGGTTCAATAAGTTTGGCCCACGTGCGCCGACACAGATCAGCATCTACCAGGTTTACACGTGCCGTTTACACACAGTGACCAAGTACACGTGTAAGTGCACACGCCATGAGCATTTGCAGGTGCCCCCAAGAACATACAAACGTGCCAAAGTGGCGCACGCTCTGGGAGCCTCCTCCCGCCCACTCCTCCTCCAAGACAGCCCTCCCTATCCCCTCGCCCCGCTCCCGTCCGGGCTCCTCCTCGCCACCTCAGAGCCCCACTTCTGGACTCACTTTCAGCTGTCTCCAGGCCATGCTCCTTCCGCCACTGGGCCCGCCTCTGTCTCGTTTCCATTGGAGGAAATGGCGGTAAACCCTCCCCCCTCTAATCCACGCCCCTGGAGCTGCCAATTCACCAATCGCCGGGCAGGAGGGCGGGGCAGGCCTCTGGGCGGTGGGGAACCCTGGCTCCGCCCCGGGGGGGGAGGGGCTGGTGAGACGCTCACGCGCAGACGCAATGGCGCCGGCCCCGCCTCTTCCACCTGCCTCTGCGCGTCCGCGGTGCACTTCGCAGAGGTGTGGGGGCGCTCACGATGGGGTGCTGTGTCGGTTGCGTTTGCGGTCCTGCAGCCTGAACAAAAGACGAATTACATATTGATTCTTCAATTCTAAGCAACACTCTCACCAATTTTTTTTGATCATTTAAGTTAAGCCTTTTATTGATATGCTTGTGCTCTAGATAAAGCAGGTATTAAGAGGGGATATCAGGTTCAGTAAAAGGGTTGAAAAGAATTACAGCACTGTGTAAGTATACCCGAGTTGACTTTCAGAGAAGATTCCGTCACGTCAGGTTTCACTTTAAAATTCCTGAAACCTGTGTACGTATGCTTATGAGCATGTTAGGAAATTAAGACTTTGTAATTGAAAGTATCCTGCGCCCAAACGATTCCCTTGGTGGACTCCTTTGCTGAGAAACCTTCTAAATTGCAAACTTTTTTCCCTGGGATTTGAAACATTTCCGTTTTCTAGTTTCAGTTCCCGCTACTGTCCCCCCAAGTACTCCCCCACACACACACTCACAGACCCAGTGTTTAACTTCTTTCTCTTCATAAATACCTTTCACTTTCTCACTTATGTGCGTTTACTCACATTGACTCCTTTGCCAAGATGCCACTTTCGTCTGTCTAATATGGCCATCCTTACACGTTCAATTCAAGCGCTGAAAATAATTTCTTCCTCATCTGAACCTTCATAGATTTAATCTGTACTTCCCTAGTGGCACTTTATTAATTACACTTATTATGCCTTTAATAACTACAATTTTTATGTCTTTTCTTCCCTAATTAGAACTAAACTTTTTTAAAGTAGAGACCATGCCGTATTAATCTTTCTTTTGATTACTGCAGTGTTTTTCAGACAGGGGTGTATTCTTAGGGTCTACACTTCAGAGAATTTTTTATTTTGGTGTCCACTTCCATAATGATTTTTAAAAATAATGTAAGCATCATTTGGACCATTTGGATAACAACTGAACCCTGAAACTTGCCGAGTGATTGCAGAGCCCATGCTTACTTGTATTTATGGTCACATAAAAAAGAAAGAGAACTGGCTGAAATACATCAATGATGGATGTGCTACAGGTGAAGGCCAAATGACATGCTGTATTAACAAAGGTTTTTCACCGAGTTAAATTTTAAAAAGTGCTGAGAGAGTTGATTCTCTTATACAGCAGGAAGTAGCATGCATGACAAATTCAAAAGAACCTTTGCGGTTGTAGGCCAGAACCTTGTGCATCTGACAAGTGGCTATTTAGTTCAGCCAAATTTGAATTTCATTGGTTTTTGGTTTTGTTTATATTTAATTTGTATTCAATATTTCATCAAATATTTATTCTTTGGCTTTTATGATTATATAAGAGATTTAGGATAGAGTTTATGCCTAGTTTCATGTGTGAATGTGTTTAAGAAAGAGAATACAATAATTTCAATCCATCCTAGGGGTCTGCAAGAATGGTTTTCTATTTAAAAAAAAAACATACATTTCTCAATTTTTAGGAACACTGACTTCGATATTCATCAGCCCCTACTCCCTTACAGCTTAGACTTAGCAAATAAAGATCTATTAGAAAGCTAAAGGCATATCCGGTTGTGTAGACACAGATGGTGGTGCCCCAGCTCTAAATGCCCATTGCTTTGTTGATCTTTGCTATTTGTTTTCAGCTTATAGAAACCCCACCTGGATCCTTAAAACAAAACCAAACAAAGCCTTTGTCTCCTTGACAAATTATTCGCAATTCCTAAAGGAATAATACTAATAAGTAAGACAAACCCCCCAGGAATATATTTAAAGGACCAGGCAGCTGCTGAGCCCCTACACTTTTCATGCTCACAGTTGACAGAGAAAATGTTCTTCCAAAGAAGAACGTGGCTTTGGTTATACATTAGAACAAGCATCATTCTAGGAAGTGAGCTAAAGAGCCCAGAGCAACATGGGAAAATAACCTGTTATCAGCTTAACAAGTTTCCCTGCAGCTTTGAGGAAGCAGAAAATTACTGTCGTGCTCAAAGAGGACACCTTGCCTCCACATGGAACCAGGAGGGTCAAGATCTCATCCATGGCCTTTTGGAACAAGGGAAGAAGTGGTGGATTGGACAAAATTTAATGCCACTGGGAAAAAATAAAGAAAAACACAGCCCAGGTAAGGCTCTGAGGTTTGGTGTTTATGAAGGAAACTTTCTGCCTTTGTATACAGAACATCAGTCACTTTACTTCATTCCCATCATTCCTCTGGAATATTTCCATCTTGTGCTGCAGCCCCTGGTTTGTCTGTGTAGCAAAGATGATGAGATTTTTCTCAGAGCCTATCAAAAATTAATTTACCTAATATTTCACTAAGTATTAATGCTAGATTCTGAAGTGGAAAACCTCTTATGGTCACTTTTTCCTTGGTAAATCTCTCTTCATCATTCTCGGCTCCAAGTTTCCTAACACAGAAACTAGGAGAGCAATTATTTGCCTGTTGTCTTTATTACATAGATATTTTCAAAATTATGCACCATAGTCTTGTGGTCTTAGAGAAAAATCCAGGGCATTATTATATCATCGTCATCTTCATTGAAGTCTAGGTAAATGAATAATGAGTCTTGTGATAAAGAACACACAATATGAAAAAATAATCTATAATATGTGGGGGAAATCCTAAGTTTTCATCTATTAGAAGCTAGCAACATTTGATTTTCATAGTTACTTTAAAAAAAGATTTGACTTTTGAGTAAGAGGCTCATCTGGGTCTGGTCTCCCTTCAGCAGGTGCCGCAGCCCACCAGAACCCAGAGCCCTCCAGGTGCACCTACGTGTCCAGAAACTCCCATTTGATCTCATCCAAAGTGGACGTATGCTCACGGAGGCATTATTTCATCTGCCAGGCTGGTAGGTGATGAAGTTACGTGCTACCAAAGACCCAGCTTTTAGAAACTGATTCTAAATAAGGAGAGCACATGAGAGTAGTCAAGAGTCTATGAGTGACAGACCATAGGACGGACATAGGGATTTTGATTTTCATGATATTGATCAGAGGGAGAAACTGTTCCTTTGCAGTGACTTCCTTACTCATCCCACTCTGGTAGTTGGAAAGAGTTGTGCCTTCATGTTCCCTTCATTTCTTGACTTGGGTGGAATGTGGGAGAACGTGTATTGGTAAGCTCCATTTTCCACATATACACCCCTAAACCATTCAGCCCTTGGGCTTTAGAGGGAGGAATAAGAACCAAAGGAAGAAGAGAGAATATAGTGTAGGAAAATGAGGTGAGGAAGGGTGAGGAGGTTGTTATCAATTAGAGGTTTGCTTCCTCCGAAGTAGGGGATCAGGATTAAGGGGGGGGGTGTGCAGTTGGGTGTTGGGGTCTTTTTTTAAATTAAGCAATGACTTTCATGGTGGTGACTATATAAAGCATTTATTGTTAGCTCAGTGGATTCTCGGAGACTTACAATGTCTCAGACGGTCTAGCCAAAAATTTTGTTTGACTTTTTAAAAAATCACAAATGCATTCTTATTAAAATATGAAGCATCTAGGGGCTGGCCCCGTGGCCGAGTGGTTAAGTTTGCGTGCTCCGCTGCAGGCAGCCCAGTGCTTCGTGAGTTCGAATCCTGGGCACGGACATGGCACTGTTCATCAAACCACGCTGAGGCAGCGTCCCACATGCCACAACTGGAAGGACCCACAACTAAGAATATACAGCTGTGTACCGGGGGGCTTTGGGGAGAAAACGGAAAAAAATAAAATCTTTAAAAAAAAAAATATGAAGCATCTATGTGTGCTTCATAAAACAGAATACCTTATGATATTTCTCTATTACAAGAAAAAAAAAAAAGATTACCTTCCTCAAATACTGGGTATTGAAAGGAACCAGTATTTCAAGGTAATGACTTTCTAGCTTCAAAACTCTCAGTCTTCACCGTTTCAAGCTCTTTGTGATCTGTTGGTCCTCTCTCGCCTCGTAGCATGCTGTTGTTGATGAGGCCAAGGTTGTGAGCCTAAACTCTGCACAGCCAAGTGGTCTTGTGTTTCGTTCTCACAAACTGTGTATGTAACACTGGCCAGCCATCTTACAATTGTGAACTGTTTTTCATCATAACGAGAAGTTATTTAGCCCAACCCATATCCAGGACTGGAAAAGCAATCCATAGTACAGTTTAAATGATGATGATTACCTATCCATTTTAACTCCTCAGGACTTGAGTTTTTAGACATTCTCAACTACTCTTGGTTTTGGAGTGAAAATTCGTTTCCTGATATTATCATTCATGTACAGTCATGGGCCGCATAACAATGTTTCGGTCAATGACAGACCACGTCTACCATGGTGGTCCCTTAAGATTAGTGCTGTATAGCCTAGGTGTGTGGTAGGCTATACCATCTAGGTTTGTGCAAGTACACTCTATGATGTTCACACAACAATGAAATCACCTCACAATGCATTTCTCAGAACGTATCCCAGTCATTAAGCAACACATGACTGTACTTGCAAGAGATTACTGCTATGGAATATAAAATGTTTGTGCAGCAGATAATCTAGACAAAAAGAATTCTATTCAATTAATCTAACCCAATTTTGCAAATTCTGAGCCTGTATGTCCATAATGAGAGGAAGTATGTTACTGCAGGTAGAACCTGGGCTCATAGTCAGACTTCCTGAGTTCATATCTTGATTCCATGACTTTCCAGTGGTGGCACCTGGGCAAGAAACTTACCCTCTATGCAGCCCAGTTTCCCTCAAAGGATCATTATGAGGATTAAGTAAGATGATATAGGTAAAGTATTAGAACACAGCCTGGCATACGATCGTAATTGTTACTGTTAACATTGTATTATTGTGCAATTTCTATTTTTTGTCCTAAGTTTATTTTCTGCTTCTAGATAGCTTCACATTCATGTCAAAGGTGAAAATACTTTTGGAGATCCGATATTGCTAGCTACCTTTAAAACTAAAGTGCTGGCACAATGTAATTGCTTAGAAGTATTCAGAAATAACCTTTGTTGTCATAGTGTTTACAAATTTTATTATCAACTTAAGAAATATCTCTTCCAAAATAACATGTTGATGGGAAAAGTATTTGTAAATTTTTTCCTTAGGATTCAAAAGAGGCGTCTATTGCCTCATATTATCGTACAGTATTACTGAGGGTGCAGATTAACTTTATCATACTGGAATAAACTCATGATTTTCCTTCATGTATCTTTAAAAAATAAACAAAAACACTTAAAGAAAGATTAAGCTCACATATAAAAGTATTCCTTTCTAAGAGAGTTTTATTTTCAGAGCATTGGAATAAGAAGTAACAGTTTGTGTTCAAAGTGCTGTTGTAATAGTGTTGACGTTCAGCTTGTGTGTACCAAGACAGCCATACTGCTTGTGAAAGCCTGGAAATACTTCCATGCCATTGGTAAAGTAAAATGATATTATAGATGCATTACTTCAAACTAACTATCATAGGACAACACAACCACTGAGAAATGGAGTTCTGTCCTGGCAACACCTGAAAAATATCTGGAACGTTATCTGCCGTTTGGGCTGAGGTCACATCCTTTGAAACACTCTTGTGCTTTAACAGAATCGTCACTTTGTCATTATCCTTGAGTTATATACAGTTACAATTGGTCATCCATAGAAAGAAAAATAAACCTTGACCTAATGCTCCAGCTTATAAGAAATTAACTCAAAATAGACCATGGACTTAAATGTAAACTTTAAACCTGCGGAAAAGGAGGGGGAGAAAACACGAGAAGATCTGTAGGACTCAGGACTAGGCAGAGTTTTTAGTCTTGACATCAAAAGCACGATCTCTGAAAGGGAAAATTGATACGTTAGACTTCATCAAAATTTTAAAAGGTTTTGCTCTGAGAAGGACCCTACTAAGAAGGTGAAAGATAAACCACAGACTGGGAGAAAATATTTGCAAACCACACATCAGACAGAGGACTTGTTTCCGGACTATATAAAGAAATTTCAAAATTCAACGGTGAAAAACAGACAACACAATTTGAAAATGAGCAAAAGACATGAAGAGGCAGGTCACTGAAGAAGATATACAGAGGGCAAATGAGCCCATGCAAAGATGTTCAACAGCTTTAGCCATTAGGGAAATGCAAATGAAAACCACAATGAGGGCCATGCCCGTGGCCCACTGATTAAGTTCGCATGCTCCACTTTCGTGGCGGGTGGTTCACCAGTTCAGATCCTGGGTGCAGACCTACACACCACTCTTCAAGCCACGCTGTGGCAGCACGCCACATAGAAGAACTAGAATGACTTCCAACTAGGATATGCAGCTATGTTCTGGCACTTTGGGGAGAAAAGAGAAAAAAAAAAGAGGAAGGTTGGCAACAGATGTTAGCTCAGGGTCAGTCTTCTTCATCAAGAAAAAAAAAAGAAAACCACAATGAGATATCACCACACACCTATAAGAATGGCTTAAAAAAAAAAAGAGTAGTGACAACACCAAATTCTTGTGAGGATGCAGAGAAACTGGATCATTCCTACATTGTTGGGGTGAATACAAAATGGCACAGCCACTCTGGAGAGCTGTTTGGCAGTTTCTTAAAATCCTAGATATACAACCCAGCAACTGTACTCCTGGGCATTTATTGCAAAGAAATGAAAACCTGTGTTTTCACAAAAACGTGTACATGAATGCTTATAGCAGCCTTTTAATCTCTATGTACTGCAATGGGGTTATCTCTATATTTTTTTAGTGGAAAAAAAAAGCAAGCTGCAGAACAATGTATATAGTATGCTACACTAATCTAAGAAAGGGGGTAATAGGAACATATATGCATATATATGTATATATATATAAACATAATAGAAAAACAAACAAAAACTAATGGAAAATAATTACCTGTGGGGGAAGAATAGAGGAGAAAGGACAAAGATGGAATTTAGTCCTCTCTGAATGTACCTTGTTTTATAATTTTGACATTGGAACTCTATAAATGTTTTACATAGTTAGAAAACGAACTTAAATCAAAAATTTAAAAAACAACCCCTAAAAATAAGGAAAAATAGCAGGAGAGGAATTCGATCTAGCAAGTTTAGACAATTTTTTAAAGGAATTCTGCTCAAGAGCAGGAATGAGCTGGAGCAATAGTTCATGAGGGAACGTAAACTGGTGGATTTTTTTTCTTAAGATGGGAAAAAGTCTGCTGGAGGGATGTTCTGGATCCGAGCTGGGGCCGGATTACAGGGACTCACTTTGGGTAGGAGCACGGAGAGCTGGAAGTAACCGGAGAGAAGGTGGTGTCCGTGGGCACAGATATTGGTAGGTGGCGGCTGTGGTGGGAGGAGTCTGTGGAAGAACTCTTTTAATTGCTTCTGTTTTCTCCCTGAGATAGAAAGCAAGGTTATCACCTGACCTGAGAATGCGGATCAGGGAGACTCCTAGTTGTCGGAGGAAGGGGGAGAGTCTTGTAAGAGAGCTGAAGTGTGAACAGACGAGGGGATGCAGCCTGATTGCCAGGCAGCGAGAAGGCAGGCCACTCGAGGCTGCTAATCCTGAATCTAACCTGAGATGTGGTCAGTGAGGTTGCATGATTTTCTCTAGCCATGTCCACCAGCACGTGTGAGAAACAACAACGTACACAAGGAGGCATGTTCAAGAATGTTACTGACCGCCTTCTGAACTCTTTTATCCCTACCAATAAAAATTATAGAATACCAAGGAGAGTATTATGCTTAGAATGTAATTTCCTTATTTTTTTAAAGATTGGCACCTGAGCTAACATCTGTTGCCAATCTTCTTTTTTTTTTTTCTTCTTCCCAAAGCCCCCCAGTACATAGTTGTGTATTCTAGTTGTAGGTCCTTTTGTGTCTGCTATGTGGGACACGAGCTCAGTGTAGCTTTTTTTTTTTTTTTTTGAGGAAGATTACCCCTGAGCTAGCATCTGCCACCAATCCTCCTCTTTTTGCTGAGGAAGACTGGCCCTGAGCTAACATCTGCTTCCTCTATTTTATGTGGGACACCTGCCACAGCATGGCTTGACAAGTGGTGCCATGTCCACACCCAGGATCTGAACCAGTGAACCCCCGACTGCTGAAGCGGAGTGAGTGAACTTAACTGCTGCACCGCCTGGCATCCCCTCAGCATGGTTTGATGAATGGTGCTAGGTCCGTGCCCAGGATCTGAACTGGGGAAACCCTGGGCCACCAAAGCAGAGCACAGGAGCTTAACCACTTGGCCACAGGGTCGACTCCTAGAATGCACTTTCTTAAAATGAACTTAATTCTTTGTCTTCTCAGTGTTGACCCCATCAGTGGACCTAATTTTGAGATGTTGGAGAGTATAAGGTGACATGACTGTGCTCAGAGCAAAAGAGCTACTTCAGGATTCCTACGTTATTGTTCTAAATTTAAAAAAAAAAACAAACTGGATAGTAATCTTTAGTTTGTGGTTTCTTGATGATCACATATGCACTTGTAATGATTATTTTATAGACTTAATCTAGAGCTATCTCCTGTAAATTAACTTTTGCATTCGCCTCCAAATAGATGACTTTTCAGACCAAGATGCCAGTTATGAAAGAAACGGAAATAATTCTCATCTACCTTGGAGACCCAAAAAGACAACAGAAGAAGTGGCAATAATGAGAGACAAAATGACCTCAGGTACTGTGTGGCGGAATCAATTCCCACCTTAAAGGGTGCACAGACTGAATTAATGCTGAAATGTGTCATCATAACACTCACCCAGTAAATATTCCTTGCCTTCTATTTTGTCTGACCTTAATATTTCAGTCTTTGCTTTCAGTTTATATATACTTATTTTCTTGATATGTCTTTGGCCATCTTCTTTTCACATATGCCCAAATAAAAGACAAGGTTTTCTTCCCACGAAAAAGAGAGACTTCTTAAAGAAGACTCTGGAGCTTCTTTTTTAAAAAAAGTCTTCTTAAAAAGTCCTTGCAAAGTCTTTCAGATTGTGGCTTTCTCTCTCATTTTTTTTTAATTTGAAAAATAAATACTATTTGGGGAAGATGCATTAGCCTGAAATGACCTCAATCAATATAACTGATGGATGACTACTATAGAGATCATCTGACAGAATGAGTGAAAAAAGAGACAAATTTAAAGTGGATCTAGTGATTATTGTTAGTGGTGTGACCTCACAACTTCAAGTTTTAGATGTCCTTGTCAACAAGCCTTTAAGTATCCCTTAAAAGAGCAATTTAGAAAGTGGTGGTTGTAGAGACATGAATATATATCTAAAGAACAAATGTAAAAATCAGCTTTTCTGGCTGCTTTGTAAATGGTACTTTTAAGTTGGAGAAAAAGTGTTTAGTGGTTGTGTTCGATGGAATAAAAGATGACATATTCTGGAAAACTGTTAAAAAATTCCAAAAATTGTTCTGACTAAAATGAAAGCAATAGTGTTGAAGACACTGTGAAAAGCTTGAATAAAGCCATATCATGAAACGTGAGTTTCATGAGAGCAATGCTTCTAAATTAATATACTAGTTTATATAACGTGATTTTAAATATGCCTTTCTACAACTAAATTACTAAATTAAATAAGTGGACGTTTGACTGTTTCACCTATATTCTTCAAGTTTATATAGTTATTTGCCCCAAAATAACTTTTTAACAACCTCCTCATTGAGAAAAGAGGAGATCGCCTTATTTGGGGGTTGCCTTACGTTTATGTATGTATGGTCCTTTAAAAATTTCCTGACACTTTGTTGTATGTGTGTCCCTATTAAATTTAACATAATTAGATCTAATTATTTTACCCACTCTGAGAATTTTCTTATAGTGGAGTTTATCACATTTAATTTTAATAACATATCATTTCTTGCCTTGTTCTATGCTTTCTGGTTCCTTGCTACTTTCTTCTGTCTTTTGTTGAAATTTTGCTCTTCAATATTCTTTTAATTGTTTACCTTCAAGAAGCTGTTGTTTTTAAAAACACATTCTTATACCTACGTTTTTCTAATTGTCTGGCTCAGGAATGAAACAGTCTCTTTTGAAACCCGTGTATAGGAGTATACAGCATGTGAGTTTTCCCTTCCTCACCATCACTCCCTCGGTTTTGTTAGTATATTCTGTGGGGGTTTTTTCTGATTATTGTTATATTAAATTATTTTTTATATTATACAACTTCTCTTAAGAAGACTTTTAAAAAACTTTTATCAAAGCCACATTTCTAACAACTTAGAACTTATATCTATTTTAACTGGTTTCATATTTATCACCAGTCATTTTGTACCCTAACTTTACGTTTCTTGAGTTCTTAATTTTGTCTCATCTCTATTCCAATCGTTTTTTCAAGAAAGATCTATTGTTGGAAATATTTTAGGAACTCGTGAATAGTCAAGAGGTCTTTCTTGTCCCTTCCCAATAAGCCATATTCTAGCAGGGTGTACAAGTTAAAACAAAAGCCAAAATGGTAGTTTAAACAAAACAGCAGTTCATTTCTCTTTCACATAACAGTCTAAGCAAGCAGTCCAGGGCTGACAGGACAGCTCCCCGCTTTACCGGCCCAAGCCATCATCAACTTGGAACTTCCATCTCATGGGTCTATGAAAGCTCCCCCAACACCCAGTTCAAATTCCAGCAAGCGGAATAGGGAGAAGGGAAAATGAGGGGCCTGATCCTTTTTTTTAAGAGCATAGATGAAATCGCACCGTTTACTTCTTCTCAGATCCCATTGGCCAGGACCTGGTCACATGGCCACACCGTGGCATGCAAGGAAGGCTGGGAAATGTAGTCCTTAGCTGGGTGACTAGGTTCCCATAGAAGAAAAGGAGGGTATAGTGGGGAATAACCAACAGTCTCTGAAATGAAAGGGATTTAGTTCCTTCATCACAGTCTTCCCCTCAAAACCCTGTGGACGTCATTCTCTAGTCTTTTGGCATTTAATGCTACAGTGGAAAAGACTAAGGTTAGCCTTTTTTTTTTTAATAGTAGCTTTTCTCCCCCTATCAGATTGCTTGTAGAATTTTTTAATCCTTGTAATACAGAAATTTTCTTAGCATGTATCTAGGTTACTTTTTACTGATTTTTCCTTGAATGTGATGTTGTATATACACATCTTTCTTGACACAGGCAAGTTTTATTCTATTCTACCTATTTATCAGCTCTGTTTCATTTGTTCTGGTTTTGTCCTTGAGAAATACCAGTTATCTATGGGTTGTATTGTAGGTTTATGTCCTCCATATCTTTCCTGTCATTCTTTTAAATGAAAAGAATGGTCCTGTATTTATCACTCCTGTTGCATTCTAGGAGAACTCCTCACATTTATCCTCCATATCATTGATTTGATTTTTCCACATCAGTTCTATTCTGTATTACCTCCACTGTGGATTTTAATTTTTCTGTAGCATTTTAGTTTCCTTGAAATCCTCTAATATCATTTATTTCTCTTTTAACCGAGCTCATTCTTGTGCATTTTAGCTTCAGTTGGTTTATCTTTAAGATTTTCTGTTCCTATTAAGGATGTTAAATAGCTTTCTGAAATATTTTTCTGGATTTTTCTGTTGATAATTTTCAGAGGTGTGCTTTCTTCTGAGTCCTCTGGATTCAGTTCCCAGGTTCTAGAGTGCTATTCATAGGCTCCCTCTTGTTGTTTTTTCCTTACCTTTTAAGGCAAGCTCTGTCCAAATGTTTTTCAGTAGACCAAGAAATTGGATCACCCTTAGTTTAGTAGACTATTGGCTTTTCTAGTGGTCATAGCCCCTTTTCAGAGCTACACTTGAAGTGCAGGTTCAGTTTCCTGTTCCCAGCAAGCTGTTGACCTAATGACCCTACTCTGAGATGACTTTTTTTTCTCAGCTCTATATACATGGCTTTAATTTTCAGGTCATTAAATATTATTATACCCATTCTACAGATGAGACGACTAAGAAGTTAAGTCTCTTTCTCAAGGCTTCATGGTGACTGTAAAAAGTGGTAACCTTCAGTAACCTCTGAAGCCCAGGCCTTTTGACTCAAGATCCCCTTTTTTTTCTACCCTCCATCCTGTTTGCCCAGATAGAAAGACATAGCGTCTGATCAGAAGGACATCTCAGAACTCTGTCCTCTCCCAGCAGTAGTAGCTGCAATGATTTTGCTGCTAAATATACTTACCAGTTCAGTGAACAACAGAGGGAACGCTGCAAGAAAAGATAGAGAGGGCAAAGTAAGCTTGCTATAGCCACGTAAATTTTAATGGGTCTGGAGCTCATGCCTTGAAAGAAGTCAACCTAAGTTAATAGTAAATAGGCACGTTAACACACTGATGTTGCCTTCAGATTATGGTTTTCTTACTAGAAAATGTGGAAAGAGAATGAAAGCAATAATGGTGATCTGGTCGAATGTTGTAAATGATCACTTTCCAAAAGTCTGTCAGAAGTATCCTCCAATTTATTAATAAAGAGCTCCTCCTTTTGGCAAAATTTTGAAGCATATATTTCTGCAGTAATGTTTATATGTCTGCCACTTTATGATTGATTTGATTTAATATTTCTTTTTATACAGAGGGTCTTTGAAGAGTAAGCAAATGGATCAGACATTAGTGATTTGTAATGCTTCAACCCCAGAATTCTAGCTTGTCTACAGATTTATCAACAGTGGGAAATGATCACTTTGATTTCCTATGTAAAACAATTTGCATTGTTTTTAGCAAGACATCCTCAGTAAGACATCCTCAAATAAAATAGAAAGAAATATTTCTATCCTAGGCTTTGATTTGAACTTAATCTGCTTTCTTTTTTCTATGGTAGCCACTCATCATTCGACCACATGTCACCAACCTGCTCATCCTAATCATGTAAGTACTTACCTTCACAATACACATTTTGGAATATTATTCTTTTTGTCCTTCCTGGTGGGTCCTGCCAGGACTCTCCTCTGTGTCACAGAGTGCTCTGGATATAGTTTTCTAATAAGGAAAGGAAAGTACTTAAGTGTAGGAAAGAATCAGGTTTAATGGGTGCTTTGTTAAAGAAAATTTTAAAGCCTGTCTTTGGTTTACATGTTAGTATAATTATCATTTGTTGGTTGGTTGGTTGCTTATTCCCTGTTTCAATCCAAAAAGGACTTGTGGCATCTTACAAAAATATATGCAATGCAGTAAAATTTATTTTTTAAAAAAAAAGGGAAAAGAAAGAAATGAGTGAAAAGAAAATAAAGGTAGAAACTCTGCTTAATCTATAAAATTTTACCTTCAAGAAATTTCTCAGCCTTCTTGCCTTTGTGTCCTACATAGAAACCTTTCAGTGGATGTCTAAATAGAGATTTGCATTTATTTGATCCACTGCAAAAAATAAGTGTTTCCAGCAGTATAAAAGAGAACAGGGATGAAGTAAAAATCTGTACACTCAGCGCTCTGTATCCGCGGGTTCTGCGTCCCCAGATTCAACCAACTGTGATGGAAAGGTTGCATCTGTACTGAACATGCAGACTTTTTACTTGTCATTTTTCCCTAAACAATACAGCATAACAACTTTTGACATAGCATTTATGCTGTATTAGGTATTATAAGTAATCTAGAGATGAGTTAAAGTATACGGGAGGATGCACATAGGTTATATGCAAATACTACACCATTTTATATGAGACTTGAGCACCCCCAGATTTTGGTATCTGCAGGGGTCCTGGAACCAATCCCCTGAGGATACAGAGGGATGACTGTATTTTTTAAGTGACGTTGTGCAAAATACCCACCAACATTGCTTAAAAGGTTGCCAGAAAGAAAGAAAGCAAAGGTGGTTGGCTGTAGGAATTCTCAGAGGCTTCATATGCCCCAAACCTACCCACTTCTCATCATCTTCACCATTATCCCACCCCAGGCCAAGCCACCATCATCTCCCATCTAAACTTTTCATCTGCCTCCTCCTGAGCTCCCTGCTTCCCTTCTTGGCCCTTTTCTGTCAGTTCTCAACACAAGTCAGATCATGCTACTGCTCCTCAAAGCCCCCAATGTCTTCCCATGTCATTCAGAGTAAAATCATACTCTTCCCAATTGCATGACATATAACATGCTCTCCCCACGCCCATCTCTCATTCCCACCCCACCTCCAAGATCTTTTTGATCTCCCCAGTGCCACCTTTTGCTCACCCAGCTGCTTTGTTCTTCCTGAAACAAGCCCAGCAGGCTGTGGCCTCAGGGCCTTTGCACTTCTCAAATGCCCTCCTCCAATATATTGGCAGAGCCTTCTCTCTCCCTTCATTCAACTCTCAGCAAAAATGCCCTCTCCTGACATCTGAGCACCTTTTTCTTCAATATGCTTACCCTTATTTTATCTTCATGGCATTTATTCAGTATATGATCTAATTTGTCTCTCTGTCTCCACCACTAAAATGGAGGCTCCATGAGGCAGGAACTTGGCTCATTTTCTTCATGGCTGTATCCCCAGTTCCCCAGAACATTGCCCAGCACATGGTAGAAGCTTAATTATCATCTGTTGAATGGTTGACAGTGAATAACTAATGTACTTGTGAATCCTCAAGAGGGTGATATATTATACCGCTTTCTCAAAATGGTTTGAGATCTTTTTGAGAGAAATGCCTCCTAATGTCTCACAGGACATGGGAGTCCAGAGCAATTTTGGAAACACTGTCCAAATTATTTATTATTTGGTAAAATCAGATTCAGCCTTTTCCTCTGCATATTTTATCTGTTAGTCCAAGCTCTTGTGCCATCCCATCAGCTCGTTTCCTTCAAGACTCCCCGAAGTCACACAGCAGGGAACATCAGTCACGTCTGTACCTACCAGCCAGCCTGGCCCTGGGAAACCAGAGCTCACCAGGCCTGCATCTGGAATGCACGCTGAAGACGCTCTGGTAGAAATAACTTCAAGCCCCACAGAGCGCTCGCCGGCAGATGTCTTCACCTCTCATCCACAAGCATCATTTCAGAAAGCATCTGAGCAGGTAAACATGGAAAATTGAAGTCACAAGGGGTACCTTGTGACACTGAAAAAGCACTTTTATTCTTTCCTTCTGTTTTGGTGATGTTTGAGAATAGAGATGCTAGGAAGGGGCCACCCTTTACCTCGCGGCAGAAGTGCACCTAAGCAGGCCTGACGGACAAGCATATATTCCAACTAAAAGCAAAACCAGAACAAGCCCATGAAAATATTCCACAGTGGGCTTTATGCCCATTTCCACACTTAATGTCTTATTATTATTTAATGCTATTATATTTAGTGCTTCGGATGGGGAGGAAGCTTTGCTCATCTGCCACACTTTATCAGCAGCAGCAAACCCTTCTAGACAATTCCTCCTACTCACCAACTCAACTCTTTCACCTTTCTTCCATTTTTCCCACAAACATAAATAAAAAGGCAAAGCCACTTTGACAGTGTAGACCAAATAAAATTATCCTGCTCCTCCCCATTTTTTTTTAACACAAGCCCTGCCTATGTGCAATCTCACCTTTCCCTGTGAGAGAGAGTCCTGTTGACTCTGGGTTTGCTTTCAGTGATAATGGAAACTAGATGGTCACTGTTGTATCAGTCGGCATTTTTTCTCCTAGGAGAGAAAAACTGACCTACAGAAGCTTGAACAAAGGGTGTTTTGTTTTCCTTAAATGAAGAGAAGTCTAAAGTGTAGAGTATCCAAAAGAGGCTTCAGATAAATTATTGGAAACATTGAGAGAATGTAGTGATGTTGCTGAATACCAGATCAGTATACTAAAGCTAACTGTGTTTTTACATATGGGCAACAATCAGTAGGAAATTGGATTTTAAAAAAAGCTACTACAGTGAGTGCCTAGGAGTACATCTCATCAAAGATATACAGAACCTCTATGGAGACAAGAACAAAGCTTTATTAAGAGACATTAGAAAAAGGCTAAGTGAGTGGTGAGATTTCTTGTGATCCAGCCCATGGTACACATTCTGCTCTAAAAGATCAAACAAGGCACCCTCAGGGACCTTCCTGGCTGCAGCTAGAATGGCTTTAATGAGAGCCTGACTGCCATCGGCAAACATGCAGGTGGATGGCAACTGTGTCTCACTTACATCTTCATTCCTATGCATTTATACTTCAGTCCCAAAGTATAAAACCAAACTTGGGTGGTCCTCAATTCTAAGGTCACTGGACACCTGATCCAACCTCCTACAAACCCTGCGAGTCCGGAATAACCCTATTCAATTGTATAGTCCATGAGGTCGGGATCATAACCGACCTTAACTGCTCAAACCCCTGAGCCTGACAGTAGGCATTGGATAAGGGTTTACTGAATGCATGATTGAATTAAGCAATAAGTGGGCTGTTCTCCAGAAATCGGACCAGGTGGTTGGCATAAACAGATTTTCTCAGGGTCGGGCTTCAGTTCAAAAGAAGTAGCCTCTCCAGGTTTGGACCCACACCCAGTGTTGGGGGTTTGTTTTCTCAGAGAGGTTTTCTGCCTCCCACCGCCTGCTGTGTGGTATTTCAAGTACTTCCCTCTTGAACGTGAACTCTTGAACGGAATGAACACAGAGGGAAACCTGAGAGGACAAACATACTTCTGAATAGAAAAGCTTGCTTCTGTTGTTTTGATTTCAAGATTTCCCTCACTTTTGATCATGGCCGGGAGACTTAAACTTACTCTTATAAATCATATTTCCAGACTCCCTGGTCCTTGGATCAATCATTGGATAACCTTGTTATCCATTTTCTCCACTATATGGAAGAAGTGAAAATAAATTCTGTCCATTTGCGGAAAAGCTTCTGACGGCAATCACTGTTTTGGAGAGCCTGTGATTCATAGAGCTTGTAACCTTATCGAAGGTCAACTCTTGTTAAAACAATGTCTCAAACTACTAAAGTGCAATAATTTTATGTAAATAATTTTGACAAAATCCTTTGTCCCCAATAGGTCATAGATGAGATAGCAGGGAACTTTAGCAAAGCAGTTCACGGTTCACCAGCTCACAGCGCACTACAGAAAGCTTGTGAGGTGATTCGGACACTGAAAGCCTTTATGCCCGGATCTTCTGAGTCAGCTCAGGTAAGCAGAGGCTGATTGGGAGGGAGCAAGCCACGACAAAGGGGGAAGAGAGAAAGCGAGAAGATATAATAAAAAAGAAAATGGATAATCTGGAGATTGTGCCCTGTGCAGAATTTAGCATTATGAAACTATTTTGTGGAGACTCAATTTAAATATCAGCAAGCATATTTGTACCTTTAAAAACCTGAAGATTGTGAAAAAATTCATCAGTAGCGACATTCTCAGATACACTGTGTTTGTTTGCTCTTGTTCAGTTACCACGTTACTGCCTTCCTGATACATTTGTTACGCGAGATGGTGGGAGACAAAAATAGAGCCACTCCGTGCCGCAGATACAGGATACAACCTTGAAACAGGATCAGAAATCAGTACCCCCGTGATATTGGCGTTTATTGCAACCACACTTGCCAATGTTATGT
Organism: Equus asinus; assembly: GCF_041296235.1. NCBI lineage: Eukaryota > Metazoa > Chordata > Mammalia > Perissodactyla > Equidae > Equus > Equus asinus. The sequence goes on from NC_091817.1 coordinate 36,729,583, forward strand.
TCGTTCGTAGTTATTCATGCCTCTTTCTGTTCCCCGCACATAAGTAAATTAAGGTGGTGGGATTAGTCAGAATTTTAATTTTCTTTTTTCCGTTTCCTATATTTTCAGATATTCTGCAATAAGCATATAGATGCCTTCTGTATTGGGTTTTTTGAACTTTTTAATTACAGAAATAATACATGCTTGTTATTTAAGAGTCAGAACAAAAGCATTTAAAGTAAAAAGCAAGGGCCTCCACCATCTTCTTCCTGCTAATTCTGTTTTCTGGATATAATCTCTGTTCCTAGTTTATTGTTAGTTTGCTGTGCATAACCTTGCAAACTTTTTCCTCGCTTACACAAGTTTGTTGTTTTGATTTTGTTTTGTTTTGTTTTTAACAAAAGTGGAGTTAAAGTATACAAATTTTTCTGCCCCTTGATTTTTTTTACTTAACACTGTGTCATGGGTGTCTTCTCATGTCAGTACACATAAATGAACTCATTATTCTTAATGCTCATTTGGATTTTTTTTATTTGTTTACCCTTGCAAATAGTATAGCCACAAACATCTTTGAGAACTTAGGCAAATATTTCTGTGGGATACAGTGCTGGAAATAGAGTTGATGTGCTTTAAAATTTTCCATAGATGACGAAATTGCCCTCCTAAAAGCCATTGTTTTACATTCCCACAAACCATTTCCCCACACTCTCATTTTTACCAATTTCAAAGGCAAGAAGGAAAAGCATTTTATTGATTACTAAGGAGTTTGAACATCATTTTGTACACTCGTTGGCCATTTTTATATCTCCTCTGAATTGCTTCTTCATGTCCTTCATCCATTTTCCTCGTTGGGTTGACTGTCTTCTCCTTATTTGTTTGTAAGAGAGCTTAATTTACTGTCGGTGTTAACCTTTTGTTGCATATGTTGCAAATATTTTGTGCCCCCATCTGGTTTTTAACTTTGTTTATTGTATCTTTTATTTGCAGAAGTTTTTTAATAAATGTATCTTTGAAAATAAATAACAGTTCAAAACAAAAATACTTGTACCTACAGTGAATATTCAGTAAATATCTGTCAATTTGCTTAACCTTCTTTTTTTGACTTGTTTTACTTGAGAACAACCTACAGAAAGGAGGATTGGTGTTTTCTGTTTCATCTAGAATTTCTCCTTGATCTCTATTTTAAGTCTATCTTGAATGCTTTTGGGGCCCTAGATACAAAGGGATAATCGGCTCAGTGTTTCAGTCAGCATTGCTCTTTGCCTTGACATTCCTTTTGTTAGCTTAGCTTTGTTAATTAGATATTTGATCTACTTATCACTCAAAAGGGTTATGTCAGTTTCTTAGAATAACCTGAAATACGAATCCTCCCCATAGGTAATATGTAATAATATATTTTCCTTCCCTGCCAAGTTGTAGTATTGCTTTTTTATAAGAATGTATTTGAAATGTGTAAGGAACGCTGAATTCCTTCAAAGAAGAACACAAATCAATTTAAAACAATCGTAAACAGTTCAGGGGTGTATGTTCGCTTCCTAGAACTCCCAGGTCAGCGTGATCGATTCCCTGGTTTACCTGAAAGGGCAGTTACTGAAGAGTCCGTTTCAGAACAGCAGCAGTCTGGGCTTCCACGTCCCCGTGACCGTCTGCCTCTTCCACTCCCCCAACGATGTAGTGCAGGCTGGTGAAGCAGGGCAGCAAAGATCCAAGCCTGACGTTGAGCAGGTAGGTAAAGTATCCGCCAGTGGCCAACTCTGTTTAGAAACTTTTTAATCTTGACAGATCCAGGTATCACACAGCCTCTCCCTAAATCTCTAAAGAGAATTCAGCCCAGTAAGCACCACTGAAAAGACCACTCTGTCAGGTCTGCTCCGGGGTCTTCCTCTCTATTCCACCAGTGAGCCAAGACTACCTAGTGCTGTAAGCCAGTGCAGAGAACTTAGTAAAGTGCTTGGCACATGGTACACACTCAATCAATTCAATTTGCTATTCATGTGAAAAGATGTTCAACATCATTGTCGTTAGGGAAATGCAAATCAAACCACAATGAGATAGCACTTCCCATCCAAAAAGACAGACAATAACAAATGTTGACAAGGAGGCAGAGAAATTAGAACCTTCGTGAATTGTTGGCTTGTAAAATGACTCAGCCACTTTGGCAAACAGTTTGACAGTTCCTCAAAATGTTGAAATGGAATTACCCTGTGACCCAGCAATTCCAGTCCTTGGAATATACACACATATGTCCACACTAGAACTTATGTACTCATGTCACAGCAGCATTATTCAAATAGCCAAATAGCCAAAAAGTGGAAATAAGCCAAATGTCCATGATCTGAGGAATGGATAAATAAAACATGGTATATCCATATGATAGAATATTATTCGGCAACGAAAGAGAGTGAAGTACTGGTGCAACCTGGATGAACCTTGGAAACGTTATGCTAAATGAAAGAAGCCAGTCACAAAGGACTGTATATTGTGATTCCATTTATATGAAATGTCCAGAAGAAGCAAATCTATGGATACTGAATTTAGATCAGTGGTTTCCTAGGACTAGGGGGATGAGGACAGGAGAATGGACAGTGACCGCTACTGGGTACTGGGTTTATTTTAGGGGAGGTGAAAATGATCTAAAATTAGATCATGTGATAGTTGCACTGTGAATATACTGAAAAACATGGAATTGTATACTCTGGGTGGATTGTATGTGTGAATTTCATTTCAATAAAGCTGTTTAAAAGAAAAACCTATCATAAGCAAGTCTAGGGCAGCTTATATCATAGGGCAAAGAAATATTTCCTTCGGTGGCCCCCTTAGTTGATATGAAGGATGGTGAGTCTTTAGGCAGATGGCAAGTACTTTCTATGGGTCCTCTCCAGTGAATGTCACCCTTCATTACATCACTGTCAAAATCCTTGCTCCCTGGGGCCGGCCCCATGGCCGAGTGGTTAAGTTCGTGGGCTCCGCTTTAGCAGCCCAGGGTTTGGATCCTGGGTGGGGACATGGCACTGCTCAGTAGGCCACGTTGAGGCGGCATCCCACATGCCACAACTAGAAGGACCTACAACTAAAATATACAACTATGTTCCGGGGGGATATGGGGAGAAAAAAGCAGGAAAAAAAAAAAAGAAGAAGATTAGCAACAGTTGTTAGCTCAGGTGCCAATCTTTGAAAAAAAAAATCCTTGCTCCCCTTCCAACCCTCTCAAAATCATTATTTCACTAACACAATATACTGAGGTTACGTGTTGTTTCCCTCTAAATGCAGGTAGAAAATGTGCTGAAAACATCCTTGCTGGCCCTTGGTAGGATGCAGGAAGAATTTCTACAGCGGAATAACTTTTCTGAGTCTTCAGTGACTTTGACCTCTTCGATTGCTACTCTGATGCTGAGCAGGTAACAGAGGAGGAAGGAAGGGGGAGAGTTTCGTTTTAGGTTTTTGACCTTTAGAGAACACACAGAAATTTATTCCCATTTAACTTCTTTTTCATTAGCCAAAACATATCAACTTTGCCTCTGAGCTCTTACACGCTGGGTTACCCAGCACCCGTGAGGTTAGGCTTTCCATCAGCTTCAGCCTTGGAGGAGCTCTTGAATGAACACCCAGAAGTTAATGTCCAGGTGAGTGTGAAATTGATTCTGATCAGAATGAAAATGGGATTTGAGAGCTGTAGGCATTTGGGTGAAAGGAATGCACCATGAAATGTAAGCCGACCGGCCAAATGAGATAATGTCGTGTGCCACTAATTCCTCTTACACTGGCAGGAATGGAGTCCTCTTAAAAATGATCCAGTGTAGGGGCTGGCCCCATGCCCGAGTGGTTAAGTTCGTGCACTCCGCTGCAGGCAGCCCAGGGTTTCATTGGTTTGAATCCTGGGCGTGGACATGGCACTGCTCACCAACCCACGCTGAGGCAGCGTCCCACATGCCACAGCTAGAAGGACCCACAATGAAGGACGCACAACTATGTACTGGGGGGGCTTTGGGGAGAAAAGGGAAAAAAAAATAAAATCTTTATAAAAAAAATGATCCAGTGTAGAAGTTGGGAGCAGTAAACAGACTTCTGGATTTAACTAAGTTTCTCTGTTATGATTTGAATTGATCTCAGCTCTTCACTATTTATACAAAGCTTGGGATATCTGAATAATTATTGACTTAAAATACCAACCTAGTCATAGCAGTATATTGTTTTTCTTTCAGCAATTACCTATAAACAGAAGTAGAGTTTTTGCCTTACCCTGGAGGGCAGAATACTTACTTCCTAGTAAAATAGAATCCTGCAGGCATAAAAATGTAAAAATTAAGAATTCTGAGGGTTACAAGTAAATGACTCATCTTTACTTAATTCTTTCTCATATGATGTTATAATGAGAAATATTTCATTTGAGATCCTGGCAAAGGGACAATCCCAACATTTACTTTAATTTATGATATCTGATACCTTATTACCTATCGGGGTGTTATTTATAAATATTTCAGCAATTTATGAGACTGGAGTTTTCTTGTCTCTAGGTAACAGGACTAGCTTTCAATCCCTTCAAGGATTTTGATGACAAGAACATTGTTGGAAGCGTCGGAAGTGTGTTACTAAGCTCTAATCATAAATTGCTCCAAGTCCGTGATTTAGTGGAAGATATTGAGGTATGGCTTGACTATTAGGGAATAAATAGAAGAGAATAGGAGTTCCTGGAGAATAGGCTAGAAGGATACAATGCCTTGAAGGATATCATTTTAGATTTATTGCCGTGCCATTGTTTTGTTATTCACATCTTTACTTAGGAACTTTCACAAAGAGATCTGCCTTAGCCTTAGGAGAAGGTGTTTTAGGTCTTAGACTATATACTCTTCCTTAACCCCTTGCACTGCGTTACCTACTAACATTCAAAGAGGGAGACCAAGGAAGTTTCGTTCCATTATTATTATAAAGGAGGCTGAAAGGCATCAATGGATGGGCCATCTTAAACTTGAAGATTGATTAACTGTGTCTTATTCTAGATCACACTCTGGAGAAACGTTAGCACGGAAACCCATCCCAGCAGCCTCAACACTAGCACAGAGCATTTTCTTATCACCGTGAACGTCACTTCCCTGGAGAAGTCCCTGATAGTGTGCATAGAGCCTGAACATCCCCTTTCAATGACACTCTACCTGGGGTTCCAGTATCAGCCTAACCACACTCACTTCCACCTGAGCATCACCCTTCCGAAGGACCAGGTGTGGCAAAAAGGTAAAACCCCAACCAGATGTCAGAAACTTACTGTGAAGTGCATTTTTGTCTTTCTTTTTTTTAACTTTTTGTTTTGAGGTAATTGTAGATTCACATGCTATTGTAAAAAATAAAACTGAGAGATCTCATAGGCCTTTCACCCAGTTTCTCCTAATGATAGCATCTTGCATGACTACAGTGCTATATCACAATTGGGAAATGGCATTGAAACAATGCACTGACCTTATTCAGATTTCACCAGTTTTATAGGCACTCATTTCTGCGTGTGTGAGTGTGTATTTAATTCTATGTAATTTTATCACATGTATAGACACCTGTGAGCATGAAGTGCATTTTCAAAAAAGATAGATTATGGGATGGATAGAGGGATATATATGTGATAAAGCAAATTTAGTAAAATGTTAATTGTAGAATCTGGTTAGCGATTATATGAGTGTTCACTGTAAAATTCTCTCAACTTTCTATATGGTTGAAAATTTTCATAATGAAATGTTGAGACTCCCTGCAGAGGTAAATTTCCAGCATGATGGATCATAAATATTTCAAACTTTATATTCCATAGATGAGTATATATGCAATGTGTCATTTATATGTCAGCTTTTCTTCTAATCTTAGATATGAGTAAGGCCCAGAGATATCGCAGTAAATCTTGGTATAAGACCAGAATGACTACATTGTAGTTTAGAAAAGTTAAGAATTTCTGAGACATGTATAAGTAGTTAGGAATTTCTAAGATATGTAAATAGTACCTAGATATACTTGACCAAAAAACATATCCTCTGGATATAAGCTTTAAATGTTGTACTGAAAAGTCTTAATAAAGAACTCCCTCTTTTGCATTAAAAAAAAAAATGTTGGGGAAAATAATCACGATGGGTAAAGCATGTCATAGTCCCCCTTCCCCGCTTCGTGACAGTCTTCCCGTGTTGAACGAGCTTCCTCTGGCTCTTGCACCGGCCTCACCAACACAGGAAAGACTGCTTTTTAAGTGATTCTTCCCATTGGATGAGGCACCTGAGACAGCGGCTCTCCCTCCGGGCTGCCAGCTGCACAGTTCTGTCTGCATTACCAACAGGCTCCTTCCTGGTTCAGAACGCGCAGTCCGTTCTTCCTGCTGATCTTGGCAATAAGATCATGTCATTTGGAGCTGGAAGGGGTCTTAGGGGTCCTTTGGTCCAGACTCCTTGTTTGAAAGACGAGAAAACTAGAGAGATTGGGTGACATGCCATAGCTGTTAGCAGCCACCTGGGGACAGACCTGAAATTGGCCTCCAGTGTGCAGTCCTGGACTCCTTCCCTGGAACCACTCTGTTCCTATCCTTGCTTAGTCCTTGCGTTTCTTTTGTTGCCTAGATCTTCTGGGTATTAACTTTGATTTGTAATTATTTCATTTTACTAAAACTTGTAATACATTCTAATTCATTAGACCTAAATTTTTGTTTATCAAAAGAATATGAATTTTACCGGAACAAAAGTAATGCAGAGCCCTTGATCGTATCACTGATCATTTTAAAAAAATCCTTTGTGACTCTAGGTTTATTACTTCCTTGTTTGTAAAATAAAATAACAATAATAATAATAAACTCTTCAGAAGAACGGTTCTGCTGGTATTTTTCACCCATTTGAGATACAACTAAGCCCTGTGCTGTGTTCTCAGATGAGGAGTATACCTGGGTGCTGACCCCAGAGAGTCTGCAGTATGGGATCGGCTCCTACTACATAACAGGCATGTTGAAGGAAAGCAAGGAGAGCGCTCAGCAGCCGCCCACCCTGTTCTCGGTGGTAACTGCCGTCACTCAGTGCTATTTCTGGGACAGCCGCAACAGCACGTGGAAGAGCGATGGATGCCAGGTAGGAAGCTGCGTCCTGCCCCTGCCTCTCATCTTCCTCGGCTGGCATTAAACACGGTGCATCTGTTATCTCAGCTGGGGCAGCCCAGAGGGAAAACTCACCAGAAGGGGAATAAATCCACCTGGGAAAAAGGAGGAGGGTTGTGTGTAGTGGTCCAGGAAAGAGTTTGTTTTTTCTATTTGTAATTCCTTTCTCAAACATTAGTCTAAGGTAAATTGGACAATTCTAGGTAAGAAAAGCAGTATGAAAGCTCTTACACTGTACAAGTATTAAGTATGTTGTGGGTAAAGTGAAACGAACTTCCTGCTAAATAAAAGAGAATTTTTGTACTTAAAAATAAGCCAGCAGCTTCTTCTACATTCCAGGCCAGGTGCGGACAGATTGTCACTTTCATAATGATTGCCTAATTCCAGGTGTCTGCCCACTTTAAGATGGCACTATATGTTTTCACATTGTGATTCTGTGAGATCCTGACTAATTTAAGTCCTGGTTCAGTTGCACAAAGAATGTGGTGGAAGGTTCTGGAAATCATGAGGGCGTTCTTCTTAAAAGATTTGAAAAAGTATTACCCAGATTGGGAATAGTGGGAGAGAGGATGCTCTGGAAGGCATCTGCACCATTTGCGGCCTCAAGCAGTGATTTCTGGATGATCTGGAGCAGTGCTTCTCAAGCAAATCCTCTAACTGGGAGCCTGTCAAAATGCAGATTCTGTTGCTGTAAATCGGGTGGATCTGAGAGTCTGCCTTTCCAGCAAGCCCCCAGGTGATGTCAGTGCTGCTGGTCAGGGAAGCCACAATTTGGGTAGCAAGGCTTGAGAGCTTCTCTCTTCGCACAGTGACACACTGATGGCAAAAGGCATCAGGATATTTCCTGCCTCCATGAAGCTCTGATAGTGCGTGATCTCCATGAAAGGGGCAGAGCTGCAGAAACAGGATGAGAGTTCCTCCAAGGCAGAGTGTAGACTGGACAACCAGAACTTAACCGTGTGCCGTGGAAAGAAGTCTGTCATAAGGATGTTACTTTAGGCTTTTCATTTGCAAAATCAAACATGGAATTGGTACCTTCTGCTTATTCACCTAGTAACTTTTTAAAAAATATTTTTTATGAAGAAATGTTACAACATATGGAAAGTTATAGGAAATAATATAATAAAAATCATTAAACACACCACTCAGCTTTTCACAAAGTTAGTATTTTGCTCCACTTGGTTCAGATTTTTAAAAATAATAAAACAGGAGTGATTGAAGTCCACGGTGTGCCCCTCACTGATCTCATTTCTTCCCTCTCACCAAAGGGTAACCACTGTCCTGAATTTGGTCTGTGTATTCATTCTTTCAGCAAGTATTTATCGAGCATCTTCTACATGGCAGGCTGTGTCTAGGAGCTAGAGATACAGTGATGGACCAGACAGTGTCCTCACGAGCTTACATTCCAGTGAGGGAGGCTGACAGACGTAGATAAATGAGTGGTTTGCATGCTTTTGGTCTTTATGTAAATGGCACCATGCTACCCAGATCCTTCTTTAACTTGTTTTTTTCACTTGACATTTACACGTGTCGATACATCTAGTTCTAGCTCGTTCATTTTTACTGCTGCATAATGTTACATCGGTTTACTTCTACTCATTTATTTACTTGTTCGTTTGTATGTTCTGCTGTTACTGGACCTACAGGTTGTTTCCTATTTTTTGTGGTTATAAACAATGCTGATAGAAACATTCTTCTTCACATCTCCTTGTGCACATGTGCAAAGTTCTCCTAGGATATATATTCAGAACTGAAATTGCACGATTCACAAAGTTTGTGCTTCTTCAGTCTTACCAGATATTGCCAAATTGCTGCCCACATTGGTCACGCCAGTTTTACCCCCAGCAGTGACGAAGCAAACCGGACATTCTTTTCCATCTCTAAATTGCCCTTGTTGGTGTTTTATGTTCGTCCCTTCCTTAGCAGTCTATGTAATTAGTATCAGTGTCTTGATTCTAATTCCAGGTTGGGCCACAGAGCACAATTCTGAGGACACAGTGTCTCTGTAACCACCTGACCTACTTTGGCAGTGACTTCTTCATTGTGCCCCGGACAGTGAATGTTGAAGACACGATCAAGCTGTTCCTTCGCGTGACCAACAACCCTGTTGGAGTGTCGTTGCTGGCCAGCCTGTTAGGATTCTATATGCTCATATTTGTGTGGGCTTGGAGAAAGGACCAAGCAGATATGCAGAAGGTGATGAGACTTTGATTCCAAAAGCTTTGCCGCGATGTCTTGAGTATGTTGAATAAGATGGAAAAAAAACACCTTCATCAAAAGAGGCTGGTAGCACGGTACTAGGTACTATAAAAATTCAAGTGGGACTTTTCTTAAATTTCTCTTCATATCTACTGTCTCACAGCCTAGGAACTTAACTCTTTATCTCCATTTTTTTTCTTTTAGCCAAAGCTGAACTCTCATATGACTCATTTAGGTTAGGAATAAGCCAAAAGAAAACAACTAGAGAACTTAACTATAATCAAATTCAAGTTTATCTCACTTTATACATTGGATATGAAAGTTATGTGTAAGTCAAATTATAATTTAATAACTGCAATAGATAAGAAATCTATAAGGAATTGTTTTTTAAACAAACAAAAAAATCCTTTGATGACAGCCTCTTCTTAATTTCTGTTCTATGTATTTCTTCTTATATTTTGTTACACTTGGAAATTCTAGAATACACACAAAGTGTCCGTTTCTTTATTGCTGGGAGTGTAGAGTGCCCATTTTCGTAAATAAAAATATAGGACACCCAGTTAAATTTGAATTTCAAATAAATAGTGAATGCATTTTAATTATGCCCTAAAATTATTCATTGTTTATCTGAAATTCAAGTTTAACTGGTTGTCTTAAGTGTTTATCTGGTAACCCTGCCTGGAAGGAGGGAGGTGGAAAGATTGAGAGGCCCAAGACCTGATCAGTTGATTCTCTGAATATTTCATTTTAGAGGCATAAGCCCAGGCCTTTCAGCCTCATCCCCCATTTCATCACATAACTGAGCTCTGCTTATTTGTTTGTCATCTCACTGCACCTCACGCTTTCTTTCCGTAGAGCTGCCCGATCTGCAGCAGCGCCTCCTCCCGTTTCTTAGCTGGAGGAATCAGGGGCTGTACTAAGTGCAGCTCTGCCACTTTTCTTGGTTCTGCCTTTCCTGCAGGTGAAGGTCACTGTCCTGGCTGATAATGACCCCAGTTATCAATTTCACTACCTTATTGAGGTCTCCACTGGCTATCGAAGAAGGGCCGCTACAACCGCTAAGGTGAGGGAAATGAATGTTCTTCATTCGTTGCTTCGTGTCTTCTACCACACAAGATACACTCTAATGTGGTATCTGGGTGTCCCATAGTTTGTCACAGGGGATCTCAGCGAGTGGCATTTCCTAGTTCTAGACTGTGAATCTGAAGAGCCCTCTATACTAGTCTAGATCCCAAAGGCTCATCTCAGTACTCTTTGCTCTGTCTTCGTCTTTCTCCTGAAGGATAAACCCAGACTCATGTTAGAACTTCCTGTATTTTATCTTTCCTTGTCACGTTTTAGGTGGTTATCACCCTCTATGGGTCCGAGGGACAGAGTGAGCCCCATCACCTTTGTGACTCCCAGAAGGCAGTCTTCGAACGAGGGGGACTGGATGTCTTCCTCCTCAGCGCTCGGTCCTCTCTGGGGGACTTGCACAGCCTTCGGCTCTGGCATGACAATTCGGGGGTCAGCCCTTCTTGGTAAGCACCTGTATCATGCTGGCTTGTTGGATCTTTTCTGTGAGTCTTCAGCATTCTGGGGAAAGACCTGCATGTCATCACAATAAATAACAATAACACTTTGGACCAAATAGTAACAAATGACTATTAGGTTTAATTTAAAACCTGTCTACAAAGAAACTCTGGAAAGAGATATGAATTTTTGTGGATGGTAGAATGAGAGATATTTTATTTTTGCTTTTATTTTCCTTGAATGTTGTCATGATTGTGAACAGCAAATAACAACAATGAAATATTGCCCCAAAATACCATAAGTTAAAGTATCTCTAAACATGAAAAACATCTTTAAAGAGTAAATTGAATAAACAACTATATACTGAATATACTTTGGGCCAAAATTAAGAGCTTAAGGAGAGGGGAACAAATGGAATCGTGGGATGTGTCTAGGGAGTTAGAGAGAGAAATGGTCAGTATGAGTATGTGAAGCAGACATGGGCTAGGTCCAGATGATTCTGCATCTCCCTTCAGGGGCACTCTGAGAATTAGGAGAGGTGGGTGGAGAGAGTAGATGATAAAATTAATCAAGGATGAAGATTATTGGTTTGTTGGAGTTAGGAAAAAAGAAGAGAATGAAATCAAAGATCTAAGGCCAGGTACTCAAATGAACCAGTTGCTGAATAATGCCCACCTGAGAGGATTATGCAGCCTGCCTGAAACTGTTAGCAGGACGAGTCTTTCCCTGCTAGGCTGGATGCACCAAGCGCTGGGCCACGAGAGCATCATAATTCGCCAGCTGCATCCATTCTGTTCAGGTATCTACAAGACAGTGTGTACACTATCATTCCAGTTATATTTAGAAAGGCAAATAATGTATAATAAGCACTTGAAAAGATGCTCCACATCATTAGTCATCAGGAAATGCAAACTAAAACCACAGTGAGAGAGCACTAAACACCCAGCAGAATGACTAAAAGTAAAAAGTCTGACAAAATCAATTTTGGGTGAGGATGGGGAGCAATGTGAGCTCTCAGACACTGTTGGTGGGAGTGAAAATGGTCCAGCCATGTTGGAGAACATTTGGCAGTTTCTTGTAAAATTAAACATACATTTACCATATGACCCAGAAATTCTACTCCTAGATAGTGAAAACGTATGTCCGTTCCGAGACTTATATACATATGTTCCTAACAGCTTTACTAATACTAGCCCCAAACTTGAAACAACACAAACGTCCACTGGGTGAATGAATAAACAAATGTTAGTACATTTATTCAATGGAATACTGCTCACCAACCAAAAGAACAGTCTGCCTGTGCACACAACGTGGGCGAATCTCAAAAACATTATGCGGAGCAAAAGAATCCAGACGCAAAGGAATACATACTGTACAACTCCACTATATGAAATTCTTTAAAAGGCAAACTAATCTATAGAGACAGAAAACAGATCAGTCATCACCTGGGGCCAGGGGTGAGCCTGAGGGGGGTTGACTAGATAGGGGCACAAGGAAGCTTTTTGGGGTGATATCTTGATGATGGTGGTGCTTACACAAGTGTATACATTTGTCAAAATGCAGTGAATTGTACATTTTAAATGGGTGCCTTTTATCATATGTAAATTATACCACAATAAAGTTGATTTTTTCAAAAGTTTGTGTACATTGTGGCTGGCCCCGTGGCCAGGAGGTTAAGTTCACACACTCCGCTTCGGTGGCCCAGGGTTTCTCCAGTTCAAATCCTGGGTGCGGACATGGCACTGCTCATCAGGCCATGCTGAGATGGCATCTCACATGTCACAACTAGAACGACCCACTACTAAAATATGCAACTATGTACTGGGGGCTTTGGGGAGAAAAAGGAGGAAAAAAAAGAAGATTGGCAACCGTTGTTAACTCAGGTGTCAATCTTTAAAAAAAAAGTTTGCATACAGGAAAAAAATCTAGAGTATATTACGTGTATACTGAATTATTACCAACAGTTATCTCTGGTGCTAAGTACGATTATGAATTTAAAAATTTTATTCAGTATACTTTTACATATTTTCAAAATTTTTAACAACGAATTTGTACAATCACATTAGATTCTTTTTTTTTCACGTATGAAAGGATAAGAGCATAAAAGTTACACTGGAAGCATAAAAAGCCCATGACTAGTTTCTCACCAATCGGAAAATGATTATTTTCTCTTTTTTTATACTTTGCTCTGAAATGAAAGCTTTAACAGTACGAGATGCACTAGCTAAGTTTAAACCAAATGCGACTTAGTCATCTGTGATTTTGTAAACTGCCTCAATAAGAGAGTCCCCAGAAATATTTTAGCTTTAAAGGACTCTCTTCTCCTCACACAGAAAATAACTTTCACCTAACATTAAACAAGGATTTTCACCTGAGATTTGAATAGTTCCGTGACATTAAACATGGACTCTTGAAGAAATAGCATCATTATGGCAAAGGAGGAGGTGAGCCTGCTGGTGGCACGGTGAAATCAAATAGGTTGAACAGGTGTCCTAGAGGACAAGTGTGCTCACAGTTGAATAAGGGAGGAATTAGACAGATGGACGAAATCTCAGGGCCTGTGGCTCCGTGAAGTCAAGATGAAGCCACAGAGCCCAATAGGACAATAAGTCATTAGGATAAATGTTGAAGACCACTTCCACCTCCCATGTACATGTCCTCAGACCCTGGTTATGCAAGATAGAGGCAGATGGGATACTTAAGGGGGTGGCAGGGCACTGTCACATGTGGAACGAGGAAACTTAAAGCATATATTCCCAGACGGAACTGTTCTGGGTTACAGAAGTCTGCACTGTGGTGTTTAGTACGTGAACTCCCTTGGAGGTTGGGAAGGGAGAAATGGGATCAACTCTCATGTCTTTCTTTAGTTCTTGCCTCACAAAGAAACAGCATCCTTTTACTTGGACACTCACTGACACTGCAAGATTACTTTTTTTTAATTAATTAATTTTTATTAAGATATAATTGACATGTATTAGTTTCAGATGTACAGCATAATTATTTGATATTTGTATATATTGTGAAATTATCACAATAAATCTAGTTAGCATCATCACATATAGTTACAGAATTTTTTCTCTTGAGAACTTTTAAGATCTACTCTCTTAGCAACTTTCAAATATGCATTACAGTATTATTAACTATAGTCACCACGCTGTACATTATATCCCATGATTTAGTTATTTTATAACTGGAAGTTTGTACCTTTTTACTCCCTTCACCTGTTTCTCCCAGCCCTCACCCCCCGTCTCTAGCAATCACCGATCTGTTCTCTGCACCCATGAGCTTTTTTTATTATTATTTACTTTAGATACCACATATAATGAGATCATACAGTATTTGTCTTTGGCTGTCTGACTTATTTCACTTAGCGTAATGCCCTCGAGATCCATCTGTGTTGTTGAAAATGGCAAGATTTCATTCTTTTTTTGGCTGAATAATATTCCATCGTGTATATCTACCACATTTTCTGTATCCATTCACCCATCAATGGACATTTAGGTTGTTTCTCTGAGATTACTTCTTATTACAGCTGCTCATTTGCGCCTACCCCCCTAACACCATTGTCTTCATTTTATATAGGTACGTAAACCAGGTAATTGTCAGTGACGTGGCAGGCAAAAGGAAATGGCATTTCCTGTGCAATTGTTGGCTGGCCATGGACCTTGGTGACTGCGAGTGTGACCGGGTCTTCATACCAGTCTCAAAGAAAGAGCTCTTTTCCTTTAGGTATTGTTGGGCAACAGTTGGGTTCTATAGGTCTCACAGGCTCTGTTCATTTTCTTCATTCTTTTTTCTTTCTCTCCCTCAGACTGGATAATTTCAGTTGACTCATCTTCAGGTTTGCTGACTCTTTTTTCTGGCTGCTCAGATCTGCTGTTTATCCTCTCTAGTGAATTTTTCATTTCACTTACTGTATTTTGCAACTACAGACTTTTTAAAAATAATTTCTGTATCTATATTGATATTTCCTATTTGGCAAGACATCATTCTCATTTACTTTCCTCTAGTTCTTTAGACATGGTTTCCTCTAGTTCTTTGAACATCTAGTAAATCCAGTGTCTTGGCTTCCTCAGGGACAATTTATTGACTGGTTTTGTGTGTGTCAGTTGTTGCAGGGGTGGGCATACTTTTTTCCCCATGTCTTGTGATCTTGTGTTGAAAACTGGACATTTTAAATAACAGAATGTGGCAACTCTGGAAATCAGATTCCCTTCCCCAACCCCAGGATTTGTTGTTCTTAGTGTTTGTTGTTGCTGTTTGTTTAATGACTTTTCTGAATTAATTCGGTCAAGTCTGTATTCTGTGTCATGTGTAACAACTGAAGTTTCTGCTCAGTTAGTTCAGTGACCAGCTAGTGACTGGACAGAGATTTCCCTAAATGTCCGGACCCAGTCGGTCTCCCAGTCTTTGCTGAGGGGTTCTGTGTGCACGTTGTGGCATGCCTTCAACACTCAGCAAGGCAACTGACAGCTCTGCCTTAGCCTTTATTTCCTGTTTGCTGAGAGCTTCAAGGTCATCCAGGAGCGAGCGCTTAGGGCCTCCTCAGACATTTCCCGAGTGTGCACACAACCCTGGGCATGCATGTGGCTACTAGATTCCCAGAAATATGTCAGAGTTTTTCAAAACTCCTGTGGACTTCTCATTTTCCAGCTTTTTGGTTCTCCTATTGTTGGTGCACCATGTCAGGTAGCAGTGAAGTTAAGCAATTGCCTGTGAATATTTTTGACAGTGCCCTCAGGGAAAAAGCGTTTTGCAGTGGGTGAGCACACCGGTCAAATAGGAACAGCCTCCCAGGTGGTGTTTTCCAGGGAACTACTAGACAGGTCAGATGATCACAGTTCTCTGGGAATGAGGCTTTGAAGGAGCTCCAGCCTTGTTCTGCTCCCTCTGGTGGCTGCCAGGCGGCTGGTTTTCACTGTGATTGAAGGCTGTTGGTGTTCAAGGTTTCCGTGGAGCCAGAGAAAGGGAGTGGGGACTAGGGCAAGTTAAAATGCCGCAAAGCTCACTGTTCTTACCGCTATTCAGTCATTTTTCTTGAACAGACACTCCCAGGTTGCTAAAAACCTTTGGATATTTACTTGAATTCTGAAAAATTTTTGATTCTGACTTTTTAAAAGTACTTTTATCATTGCTTTTATGGAAGAGAGAATTTTAGAGGTCCTTACACCATCCTTTTTGCTGACGCAAATGGATTTAGACAATTTACTACTTATAGCAATAGTAGCAGCCAGAGTAATACTTTGTGTCAGTTCCCGGAATCCCATTTCCCCCAGGGTGACGTGATTCTTGCACACATAGTGGAGATGTGTTACAAAAAAGAACCTAGATGAAGAGCTTCTGATCTGATGTAGGGGCTGCTGGAAAACCTGTTTACCCTCCCCTGTGGATTGAGACCTTATCTTCATTACCCTGGAATGTAAGCAGATCTCTCAAAGGGGTAGGAACAAGGCATTTCTATCTTTATTACCCTAGAAGGTCTCTGCAGAGTGGGATGTCTCTATCTTTACAACCTGAAAATGTAAATAAATTTGCTCCAAAGACAGTCACTGTCACTGTCTCTGTCTCTGCGCTCTGTCTTTCCAGGGCTGTCTGCTTATACAAAGAAACCTGAAAAGATAGTCCAGGAGTGAATTTTTTATTAATGCCTAGATGCGAAGTATTCATGGAGAATTGCTTTCCAACACTGCCTTTGTTGTTGTGTCAGTCTCCTGTCAATCTAGCTATTATTCTTTTAAGGTATACTGCCTTTTCTCTTTTTAATATTTTCTCTTTATCCTCGATGTTCTGAATTTTACCATAATTATTTCACTGTCGATTTGCTTTTTTATCCTTTTTGATACTCAGAGTATATTTTTTAAAAAGTTTTTTATTGTGGTAGAATACACCTAAAATAAAATGTACTTTTTTTGTTGTTGCAGGGGAAGATTTGCCCTATGCTAACATGTATGCCAACATCTTCCTCCATTTTCTTCCCCTCACAAAGCCCCAGTACATAGTTATGGATAGCTGTAAGTCCTTCTAGTTCTTCTCTGTGAGCTGCCACCACAGCATGGCTACTGACAGACAAGTAGGGTAGTTCCACGCCCAGGAACCGAACCTGGGCCACTGAAGTGGAGTGCCCTAAACTTTAACCACTAGGCCATCAGGGCTGGCCCCTAAAATGTACTTTTAATATGCAGAATCATGTCTCAATTCTGAAAATTTCTCAGATGTCACTTCTGAAAATATTGTTCCTCTGATATTCCCTTACTGCGTGTTGGAGCTTCTCAAACTATCCTCCATGTTTTTAAACTGCTCTTGCATATTTATTTTCTTTTTGCTTGTGGTGTGTTTTTCTGTGGTGTATGCTGGGTGAATTCTTTAGTGCTACATTTCAGTTCACTAATTTTCTCTTCAACCATGTCCTAAGTTTGTTGTTTTGATGACTATATTTTTCAGTTTCAAGAGTTCTAATTTATTTCTGTGTTTTTCATAATTTTTATTCTCTTAAGTGAATATCATTCCTTTACTTGTATCTTTGAGCAACCCAAAATACACATTTTAAAGTCTTTGTCAGACTATCCCATAAAATTAATTTCTTCTGGACTGAATTATTGATTGTGTTGGCTGCCCTTAGATTTCTTCATGTGTTTAGGGATTTTGGGTTGCATGTTCATTTTGAGTGTGTTTACTGTTAAATCTCTCTCTCTTTCCCTCTCCACACTCAAAACTCCACCCTGACTAGTAGTTTTGCTGCTGTTTCCATCCAACCCTTCACATCTCTAGTCTAGAACTAGGACTTGTTGTATGATAGCATTTTGGACCTCCTATTCCTTAATGAAATTAATGAAACTTGAGCTGTTGCAGATCTTGTCATGAGCCAGTGGATCTCTTGGCTGAACTCCTGGTCGTAGGCTGTCCTTTTTCACCCAACTCCCTATCTATAAATTTTTAGCCCTGTGGCAGTTTTTTGTTCTGTAGTATCCTTTCATGAACTCCAGCCTCAACCCTGGCTTCAAGCAGTGAAGTTGGCTTTATTCTCTCTTTTCCCAGCCTATGAAACACTTGTAGCCACAGTTACCTTACAAGAGGCAAACTCCCACTTACGTATTGCCTCTTCCAGACCTGGAGCCCAGCAATCCTATGGCTTCTTTCCCACTCACCACCTAGTTTTCTCATTCCATTCCTCTTCCTCAGAGATGTTTATTTTGTTTTTAAGCCTAGCCAATATTTTTGGTTCTTTCTTTTTATATCTTATTTATAGTACCTTCTGGAGGAGAGAAGATGCTCAAAGTATAAATTTACCAAACTATCTTGATTGGAAGCCTAATGTAGACTTTTGAAGAGTAAAAGATTTATCAAAAGTCTTATAAAGCTAAAGCAACAGTTTATAATTTTAAGTTCTCATACAGTATAAATTACCCTTATCCACAAAAATCTTTTATCCTAAAAGAACAAAAAGAATCATATTATCATGTCATTTGAAAGCTTCTTCAGAGAGGTGTTGAGTAGTGGCTGAGTTGTTGCTATGGAGCTTGTTGCCAAGCAAACCACGTCTTAGTCCAAGGCACTTTCGGAATGGAGTCTCATGTCTCTCCTGTCCTAATTTATCTTTTTAGACACTTGTTCTCCTCCATGATTGTAGAAAAGTTCACCCAGGATTATCTATGGCTCTCAGTTGCAACTCGACATCCCTGGAACCAGTTTACACGAGTCCAGAGGCTCACTTGCTGCATGACCCTGCTTCTTTGCAACATGGTCATCAACGTTATGTTCTGGAAGATAAATGGCACCACTGCCAAGAGAGATGAGCAAGGTATGGATGAGCCCTGACGTGTGGTGTTTGTGTTATGTAATCCTTTTATTATACTCCACTCCTTACTTTCAGGGTTAGAAACAGAATTATGGTGCACCTTTGTTTTTCCTTTGCTGCCCTAACATAAGAACACTAACAAATTTTCTCGCTGTTCTCATTCATCAATAAATGAAGCAGCCTTAGGAACACATCAGGATCTTTACTGCCATGATAATCTTCTATCCTTAGATAATCATAGTTCAATTGCTAAACCAATACTTAAACCTGGGAGGAGAATGGTTTTGAGATGATTTTAATTGTTGAGGATGCAGGTTGATGTAAGGCTTTTCTTTCAGTGGGTCCATTTGCTGTGACCTGGTCCGAACTGCTCATCAGCCTCCAAACTGCTGTCATCCTCTTCCCAATCAATCTTGTCATTGGGCAGCTCTTCCCGTTGATTCAACCGCAGGAACCTCTGCCTCCCTTTCCTCCCATCCAGGCCTCCTGCCTCTCAGATGCTTCTTTGGAGCCTCTTTCGCTTGCAAAGGTAGTTGAGGTGAGCTTGGTATCAAATTTTACAGGTAAGTGGCATGCTCCCCTCCCCCATGTAGTGGGAAAGACCAATGGAAGGGATCTCCTGGAAGGCTCTTGGGGTCCTGTTAACCTTGATAGCTTTTCCCTAATTCTTGTCCCCTGAGTTGCGATCCATCACACCTCTAGTTTTTTCTCCTGATTTTGAAGTATTCTGAGGGCTGAATGTGAGTACAGAACGTACTTCTCTGGAGTTGTTTTAGTTTTGGCTGTTTGATCAAACTCTCCCTTCTTCTTTCATTCTATATTCTCTCACAAAACTAGTTTTGAAGCTACTGTGAGGTGACTCCTTTCTGAAAAAGTAGAGAGAAAACGGAAAATTAAGGTTCTTTACACTAAGCACATGCCCCTCTGAGTAAAGGAACAGCCGTGCTACCATCTATAATTGCTGCCAGTCCTGGGCTAATGTGAAACACACTGGCTTTTCTCATCTTGCTTCTACATTCAGGAATTAAAGGAAACTGTGGGATTCCTGCTCAGGAGAAACACCTACCTACTCTCAGAGTGTGAACCATCTTTGTGGTGTTCTTACAACATTAACAAGCTAGTGAAACTTTTATCCAGCCTCATTTATTCTCACTTAGAGGCTCAAGGCTGTCATCAGCAGGCAGGATCCTATTGGGCAAATGGTAAGGTTCAGTAGGTTTTAGTGACTAGTCTTTTCTCTGCCTCCCACTCCCTTGCATGTCTCTTACTTTCTTGCTCATTCTTACCTCTCAGCATAACCAACAGACATGATACAACCTTCTGCTTGTTTTAATTTCCTTAAGCTCCCAGTGTAGAGCTGATAGCTTTGATGGCTCTCATGGCTTTCGAGACAATGTATCTGGTGACACAAAGTAAAAGATTAAGGAAAAACCCACAAAAATGTTCTCTGTATCAGACCCCCATATTCCGTCTGCTTGGTTGGAGGCAGTTGAAACTCGTCAGTTTTCTTCTTCTATGGAATGCTGAGATTAAGCAATTTATGGATTCTCGAATATAGTTTGGGCCTCCTGGGCTCTTACCTAGTATAAGTCACATGTACTGCAGTTCTGGTGAAAAAGATCAATTAGGTTTTAAAAGTCTCAAGGGCAAAGCTTAGAATTTTACAAATTGTTACAAAGTCACCAGCATGCTCAGAGAAGACAATAATATTGTAGATGTTGAGTCCAGTTTCCATTGACTGGGAAATTTAACCTCATCATCAATTAATGAATTGCTAGTCTCTACCAGTAATTACTATTTATTGAAATCTTTCACTTGTTAAAGTGTCACCCTGGAATATATTTTCAGCGGTCCCTGAAAATGACCGTCATTTCCGCTATTACTTGCTCCGAGTTCTTCAGAGGCTGCAATGTCACTTAAGCACACTGGGTCCCACCCAGCTTGATCAGCCTTGTGACCTCCTGGATGTAGCCAGCCAGCTGCAGAAACTCCAGGAACTCTTGGAAACACATCTCCTTCCCGCAGAGCAAGGGTCATCCAGGTAAGGCACTGCACCGGGCCTCCATTATCACCTGTAAGCTTCCTGAACCTCCCTTCAACTGTTGGCTATGGGATTATTCCTTCAATTTCTCTTCTTAAGGGAGACAACCAGTTTCCCCATCCTGAGCCCAGCGGAAGGGAAGAAGTCCATCTCCACTGGCCTGCCCCGATGGTTGACTTCTATCTGCTGGCTCTTTCTGGGTGTCACGAGCCTGGCCACAGCCTTTTTTACTGCACTTTATAGCCTGGAACTGAACAAAGACCAAGCCACCAGCTGGGTTATTTCGATGATATTATCAGTGCTTCAGAACATCTTCATCAGCCAGCCAGTAAAGGTACGTGAGAAACGGCCACAGGGGCACGGGAGGAACCATTATAGTTTCAGGAAGTTTGGGAAACTGAGCTCCGTGGGTGTCAATCGAAGGTGGCCAATGGCTCTGACGATTTGACAAAAATAAAACCAAAAAAAAAACCAGAAATAGCAGCGTGAAATTTGTTAGGAATATGTGTGGAGTAGTCACAGAAAAAACTAACAAGAACCGATAGACTAGTAGAAGTATTAGCAGAAAAGGATGGGGCAGTTAAGAGGGACAAGTGAAAAAACCAATGGTAGCAAACTACTGTGGAAAAAAAGCAACATAACACTTTTTAAAAACTTAATTAAGGAAAATGTCACACAAAAGTGTAGAAAATAATGAATCCTAAAGTTCTGTTACCCAGTTCAACAATTACCAATTCATGGCCAATCATGTTTCTTCTATTTGGGGAAAAAAAATCATATCATTTGTCCATAAATATTTCAGTCTGTATATATATATATATATATATATATATATATATATATATTTTTTTTTTTTTTGAGGAAGATTAGCCCTGAGCTAACATCCACTGCCAATCCTCCTCTTTTTGCTGAGGAAGATTGGCCTTGAGCTAACATCCAGGCCCATCTTCCTCTACTTTATATATGGGACGCCTGCCACAGCGTGGCTTGACAAGCAATGCGTACGTCCACGCCCGGGATCCAAACCTGCAAACTCCGGCCTGCCAAAGTGGAGCACATGAACTTAACCACTGCGCCAATGGGCCAGCCCCTCAGTCTGTATATTTTTAAAAGATTAAGACTGTTAAAACATAAGTATAAAACCATTATCACATCTAAATTAATCATCTCTTAATATGAATGTACTTAACACTACTGAACTATACACTTTAAAAAGGTTAAAATAGTAAGTTTTTCGTGTATATTTTACAATTTTTAAAAAATCCAGTCGGTATTAGATTTTCCCAGTTATCTCATGTTTATTTTATAGTTTTGTTCAAATCAAGATCTAAATAAGGTCCATGTGTTGCAATTAGCTGCTATGTCTCTCAAGTATTTTTAATAGTTAATCTATATGCTCCCCCTTCTTTTCCCTCTTTCTCTCTCTATTCTTGCTATTTTCCTCACAATATATTTGTTGAAGAAACCAAGTTGTTTGTCCTGTAGAGTTTCCAACATTCTGGATTTTGGTGATAGGATTGTCCCTGCTTTAAAACCCCAGAAGGTGGGCCTCAGCTCCCACAAGCAGATATGAGGAGCTCTTAGAATTCTTGATGCCCAGGCCTCACTCCAGACCAGTGAGATCGTCGTCTCCGGAGGTGGGCGCCAAGGTCCAACAGGTTTTAAAGCTCCACGGGTGTTCCGCCCTGTTTGAGACCCACTGGTCCTAGAAGAGGGACCAAGTACAAGGAGTTGGGTAGAGCTTAATTAAAAAGAACTGCTGGAGGAGACAGACCAAAGACTAACAAGAGCTCTGGAGGAGAGTCATTATAGCAGACACACAGGCAAAGGCTTTCAGGAGATGGAAAATGCGATTTATGAAAATCAGAAATTGAGTTGAAGGAGAGGTCATTATTGAGACCCAAATTCATGACCAGGAAGATCAAGTAAACCAAAATAATGCAAAACATAAAACATAAATAAAAATATTGAAGCCATAATGAAATAGAGATCTAGGCAGTAGATCCAGGGTAACTAACATGCAGTTAATAGGAGTGGTAGTAATTAATCAATCAAAACCTCCACCATTGCAGAGAAATATTAAATTTATCTACTAAAAGGCCTCAGCTAGTTCCAGGCATGAATTTAAAAGGACACACACTGAGACGGAGGATGGCAGTTCTGGGCTGGGGCCCAGGATTCTGCATCCTGACAAGTTCTCAGGCGATGCTGATGCTGCTGCTCCGTGGATCCCCCTTGGAGTAGATTATTATATGAATAATAAATCTAGTTTCTTTGAGAAGTCAATAGCTTTTTAAAAAAAGTTAATGGAGGTGGACTGTTGTAGGCCTTTTGAATAAATGAGACATTTTTAATATGGATAGAATATTATACTAGGAAATTATTGATAATTTCCTTAAGTGTGATAATGATATGAAAATGTTTGGATTTTTTGGTGATATGTACTTGAACAGGCAGCCCTTGCTTTGCCTTGTCTCAGTGCGCATGAATTTCAGTTACCATGGTTTAGTTAAATATTACTGGTTTCCCAGCAACACAGTTCAGATCCCAGTTACCGTGGAATATTAACTGTGAGTGACTGCATAAAGTACAAACTACGGCTCGCTCTTCAGCCCACAGATCACCTCATAAATAACAGGTGGTCAGTCACCAGTCATGTCACTTCTTTTAAAGTCTGTGGGTGATTTGTCACCTGTTACCCAGTTCATGACAGACAGCAAAGTGTGTAGTTGTGTTATTTCCTCGTCTCCCAGTCACAAACTCTGTGATATTTTACCAAAAAATGGATAATTGAGAGAGGGAATTGGCCAAGAAAGATGAAAATGCAACAAAGAAACAGAAAGTGATGACCCTGGAAGTGAAATTTAAATAGAATGTAGAGTTACAGAAGAAGCCACTGGCTGTGGGGACGTTGACGCTGCCTGAGGTCAAGAGTCTCTAGATATGTAGCCCCGTGAACTTAGTCAAATTTATCAGCATAGATGGAGAAACTGGTTGTGACGAAAAGGATGATACGTCTCAGAGGAAGTGGCGCTGGCAAAAAACTTACTTTAAAGGAACTCGGATATTTCACAGCATTGAAAGCTGTGATAAAGGATAAAATGCTGGAAGCCAATCCACACTTAGAAAAGAGTATGACAGTTCACCAAAGGCGTAGAGAAGATGCTCTCTCTGTGTCGCGAGCTGTACAGGAAGAGGGAGGTGAGCCCTGTGCACACTGTTCTTGATAAGTTTTTTACAAAGAAATAAAACACTTCAATTCTCAGTGTTTCTAACATTTTAAGTTATAGTGGACTAAATACATCTTAGTTTTACTACTTTTTAAAATTTGCTTATACCTGCATAACTGACAATAAGAGATTTTAATGGTTTGACAAGAATCTTTAAATGTCACAGAACAATCGTAATTTTTCCCACTGATTATTAAGGTCACTTTGCACAGTTTCAGCCTGTAAGGTCGTTTTTATGATCCCACTCTACCATGCAAAGTGAGGACTACTTTTATTTAGGTGTGAAATGTCATGATGTCTATTATTTTCAAGTGGTTCAGAAAAAAAGCAAAGCAAATATGTGCATTATTAACTTTTGTATCTTCCAATTTTTATGTATGTTTAAAAATTTTAATAATAAAATGTCAGACAAAAATAACTCAAAATGGTTAATATATCAAAATGTAAAGGTTTTGGAAGAAAACGTAGGAGAAAATCTTTGTAACCTTAGGTTAGGCAAGGAGC
The DNA here is from genome assembly GCF_041296235.1 of Equus asinus. Taxonomy (NCBI): domain Eukaryota; kingdom Metazoa; phylum Chordata; class Mammalia; order Perissodactyla; family Equidae; genus Equus; species Equus asinus. Next base: position 36,753,948 of record NC_091817.1, read on the forward strand.
TCTCGTATACAACACCACAAGCACAATCCATAAAAGAAAAAATTGATAAATTGGACTTCATCAAAATTAAACACTTTTGCTCTGTGAAGGATACTCAAGGGACTGAAAAGGCAATCCCCACACTGGAAAAAAAATTTGCAAATCACATATCTGACAAAGGACTTGTATTCAGAATATACAAAGAACCTCGAAACTCAATAGTAAGAAAACGATCCAATTTTGTAAATGGGCAAAAGGTTTGAGAAGACATTTCACCAAAGAAGAGATACAGATGGCAAACAAGCACATGAAAAATGCTCATCATTACTCATTAGGGAAATGCAAATTAAAACCACAATGAAATACCACTATGCATCTACTAGCATGACTTAAAAAATATTAATAATACCAAGTGCTGGTGAGGATGCAGAGCACCTGGGAGCTCTCATGCAGTGGTGGGAGAGATGTAAAAATGCTATACCCACTTTAAAGAACCGTTTGCCAGTTTCTTACAGAGTTAAACGTACAGTTACCATATAATTTAGTAATCCCACTCCTAGTATTTACCAAAAGAAATAGAAACCTCTGTCACACAAAATTGTTGTGTGCCTATTTATAGCAGCTTTATTCTTTTTTTTTTTTTTTAAGATTTTATTTTTTCCTTTTTCTCCCCAAAGCCCCCCGGTACATAGTTGTGTATTCTTCGTTGTGGGTTCTTCTAGTTGTGGCATGTGGGACGCTGCCTCAGCGTGGTCTGATGAGCAGTGCCATGTCTGCGCCCAGGATTCGAACCAACGAAACACTGGGCCGCCTGCAGCAGAGCGTGCGAACTTAACCACTCGGCCACGGGGCCAGCCCCATAGCAGCTTTATTCTTAATTGCTAAAAGCAGGAAACAACCCAAATGCCCATCAACTGGTGAAGGGATAAACTGTGGTATGTCGGTATAGTGGAAGACTGCACAGCAATGAAAAAGAACAAACCACTGATACATGTAACTATATGGATGAATCTCAAATATATTATCGTAAGTGAAAGAAGGAAATCTCAAAGGGATTCTATATGATTCCATTTATATGACATTCTGGAAAAGGCAGAAACTATACTGATGAAGAACACATCAGTGTTTGCCAGAGATTGAGATAGGAGAAAGGCTTGACCAAAAAGGGGCAGCCTGAGGGAATTAATTTTTTTTTGTGCTTTTTGGTGAGGAAGATTGGCCCTGAGCTAACATCTGTTGCTCATCTTCTGCTTTTTTTTTCTCCCCAAAGCCCCAGCACGTGGTTGGATATCCTAGTTGTAGGTCATTCTGGTTCTTCTGTGTGGGATGCTGCCACAGCATGGCCTGATGAGTGGTGTGCAGGTCCGCACCCAGGATCCGAACCATGAACCCCAGGCCGCCAAAGCAGAGCATGCCAACTTAACCACTTGGCCGTGGAGCCAGCACCTGAGAGAATTTTTTGGACGATCAAACTGTTGTATATCCATCACCATAATCAAAATACCTAACTCTGTGCATTTGTCAAACTCATAGAATTATACACCAAAAAGAGTGATTTTTACTGTGTGTAATTAAAATGTAAATATTTTTTAAAAGCAAAAAAACCTTTGTGATCATAATAGCTAAAAAATTTGCAAAAAGTTTATCTCCACTGGTCAAATAAATTAGAACAATAAGATTCCACTTTTGCTTTTAAAAGTGGCAAAGAGGACCGGCCCCATGGCCTAGTGGTTAAGTTTGGTGTGCTCCGCTTTGGCAGCCCTGGTTCGGTTCCTGAACGCAGACCTACACCACTCATTGGTGTCCATGCTGTGGCAGCGACCCACAAAATAGAGGAAGATTGGCACAGATATTAGCTCAGGACAAATCTTCCTCAGGAAAAAAAAAATGGCAAAGAAAAACAAATGATAATACACAGTGATGCCAGGGAAAATGAACACTCAGTGCTGGGTGAGGAAAATCTGGTAATAAATGGTAAAAGCCTTCAAATTCTGCATCCCTTTGCTAAATAACTTTCAGTTCTCAGAATCTAACCTGAGAAAATTCAAGGTGGCTTATAATAATAGTAATAAATTGGCAGCAACTTAAATGTCCAGAATTAGAGCATTGCTTAATGTACTATGAGACGGCCATATCCATGTAATGGAATACGGAGTACCATTAAAAACGTTGTAGAAAACATAATGATATGGTAAACTAGCCCTGTATATGAAGTACGATAAAAATCATTAAAGGATATATTCCAAATTTCAAGGGATTTTTTTAATCTCTAATTTTTCCCCTTTTTTAACTTTTATAATCATATATTCAGTTCAAAATGTTGGGGGGAAAGTATAAAAAAGGAACAGAAGAGATAGAAACCAACATATTAGCTTAGCTATTGGGATCGCTTCAGTGGAGAATTCAGTTGGACCCATGGTCAGATGTACTTTCTACTACTTTTCCCCAAGTCTAGTCCTTGGGACAATCCTCTAGAGGGCGACTTTAGGTCTGTTGAGCAGACACACCCAGAATTGCCACCTCACAATAGGCATGTGGCGCAACAGGCTGGAAATACCGCCCTTGTCCTTTATTCTCCTGAGGCCTGGAGCGCTTTCCTCTCCTGCATGGAAACTGAAGGAGTTGGGGAGACTTGTTTCCCTCAACAGATATTTAAGGTCTTACTCAATTCTAAGATTCCATGTCTTCTTTTAGCAAAACTGAGATTTAATCCTTGGGACTTTTAAAGTGTAGCTTCTCCAGTCTAGTTCATCAAAGGTCTTCCAAAGACAGATGTTATTGAAGAACTTATACAAATCATCACAAATCATTTAATAGTTTAAGCTTTCCTAGCCAGCAGATTAAAGACCACAGGCAAAAATACAAATATTAACATTATATTAACTAAGTCCCCATGATTATGCAAAAATAATTATGAAATTACTTCTCAGTGTTCCATATAATATAGGGCCAAATAATTGAAATTTATTAATCATATCCACCTTCACCTTTACGTGACGATGTCACCTTCTTGAATCCTGCAATATCTGCTCATTGGTTTCTCCTATGATCTTCCCATCCAGGTGGTCTTCCTCACGTTGTTATCCTCACTGATGCTGAACAGGATGCCGTGGCTTCACAAAGAGAAGGAACAACAGACAAAGAGGATCTTGGCACTTTGGGGTAATTTGGGTTGTTCTAACTACTAATATCTAATTTTGCAAAGAGCAGATTATATCAGAACAGTGGGAGTCCAGCCACCTCACTGACTCACATTTATCCACGAAGGAATCTTGTCTCTAATCAGCTGCTTGCTCCTCCTCCTCTGCCCCCGGGGAACCAATCTGTCCCCAGAACTCATTATGCCTTCCTCCCTGGATTATCGCATCCTCTCAATGCTTCAACTCTCCCCTGTATTCTAGATCTCTTTCTCAGTCTCTTTCCTGCTCCTGAGCCCCAGATACTATTTCCAACTCCTCCCCAGCTGTATCTGATACCTGCAGGTGTCTCAAATTAACCATGCTCCAAACAGAATTATTTGCCTGCCCTGCAAATCCACTTTTTCTCTCCAATTAAGAGCATCAGTGTCCTTTAAAAATGTCAGAGTACTGCTAAATTCCTCCCTCATTCCCCACATTCAGTCCCCAAGCCTGAGGGATTTTATCCTCTACGTAACTGACTGGACCTACTTTTATCACATGGATGGACCTCACTAACACACTGGTGGGCAAAAAAGCAAGTTGCAAAAAAATTAAAACAATACTTCAATCATGCATGTCTTGCTTAGAGGATATTTCTCTCTCTATTTTTTTTTTAATGAAGAAATGCATGGGAATGATAAACTCAAATTCAGAAGAGGATTAGCTCTCTGTAGAAAAGAAGGGATACCATCAGAGAGGTACACGACAGACTTTCTGTTGGCCATCGCTTATTTCTTAAACTGAGCGGTGGACACATTACTAAGGGAGAGGTACCCCATTCCTTAATAAGATTAAAAACAATTAATAATCTCACTTCAGACTGCCTTCCTAGCCCCCATTTCACTTTTCCATGCTCTTGAATTGCTGTTCCCTCTGCCTAAAATGACTTGTTTTTATTATCCTTGTCCTTGTTTATCTGGAGAATTATATCTGACACATCCTTCAAAACAAATGTCAAATATCACTTCCTCTATGACACCTTCTCGACTTCCTCACGGAGATTTATTTTCTTCCTCTTCAGTGATCCACGCTGGCAAGTTTTATGTCATATGTCATTCCCTCTCTCTCCATCTTGATTTAAATATCTCTAGGTACATCTCAGTGTGGTCTACAGACCAACAGCATTGGCATCTCCTGGAACTGTCAAAAATGCAGAATCTGCATTTTAACGAAATTCCCAAGTGATTCCTATGCACCTTAAAATTTGAGAAACGCTGGTCTAAAACAGTACTCCCAAACTGTAGTCCAGTTTGTTTCTAATCCAAGATAAATACAGAAATTGAGAGTAATTTAGAAACTTTTATCACAATTGAGCAGACTAATTTTAGGCATATTGAATCTAATTTTCAATATGGGGCTTGTATTTTGTATGCCTCTGGTCTATTTCATTTTTCTAGTAATTAATTTTTATTGTATTTTATAAAAGTATCATTCCCCAGTGGATTGGGATTTAAAAAAAAAGTCCTTCCTGAGAGTTTGAGAAGCGCTGTTTAGATAGCTTTATTCTTTGTTTCTTCAACATCTAACTGGAGGTGCTCATAGTAGAGTGTCAACAATTGTTGATGAATAACTGCTTAATAATATATAACGCGTTTTTGGTCTACATTTGAATTTTTGGCAGCAAAATGTTCTTCATCGTTACCTGGCTCAAGAGATAAGAACAACCCCATCTATGTAGCCCCAGCTATGAACAGTCCAGTTAAGCGCCTGGAAAGACCCTTGAAAGACAAGCAACTCTTCAAGCTGACAGGAGATATTGTGGGTATGGAGAGGAAATGGTGGCATGTTGATACCGCGGCTCGTTTCCCAGCGAGGAAAGGGGGAGTGAGAATAAGATGGAAAATACAGAAGGGTGGAAAAGTATATTAAAATATTCCCCTTGAAAACTTCTGGATTCCAGTAAACTTGGAGTCTTGAAATCTAATTGTGTGCTTGAATAAGTTACTTTCCCAACCTACAAAATGTAATAATAAAACGTGATCTGCATACTTCACAGGGTGGAGGAAAAAATGAATGTTTTGAAAAATAGCGATCCTATTAGTGCAAGGTTCAATGCCTGGTTCAGCATAGCTAGTATCTGGATTGTTGGATTCCCTGGACCAAAGAAGACACATTCTGTTTTTATGGTGCCTTCCCTTCTTGTGAACACAGGTGGTCTATGGACAGCTGAGGAGGGACGGGGTGGAAGGGGGGTGGTTTGGGAGACATTTAGTTTTGAGAACTAAAGTAAAACGTTTTTTTGTTGGGGATTTTATGTATTTTAAGTAAAATTTCTGATTAGTGGCAGAATAATTCTGAGAAGGAATATGCGGATATAAATAGATAGATATAGATATCACTAAGAGCCAAATGCTTTGGTTTATCTGGTTACGATTATTAGGTTGAACCACATGAGCTGGCCAATTTTTGACTGTTTTTGACCTGTAAAAGTCTATAGGCTTAGGACAAATGAAGAAAAAGGTATAGAAGATTTCTAAGCTAACCGCTCAACTATGATTCTTTTCTCTTCTACTCTAGTACAAATCCTCTTCCTTATCCTGTTGGTGACTGTGGCCTACTCTGCACAGAACTCTAGTAGATTTTACCTCCATCAAGCTATCCAGAAGAGCTTTTCTCACGGTTTCTCAGAGATCAAACTTCTTGAGCATTTCTACCCCTGGGCCAATCGCACCCTCCTCCCCAACCTGTACGGAGACTACAGTGGTGAGAACACAGTCCCAGGGCCCAGCCATGCAAATGTGGGGTGCAGTTAGTTTTCCAAGACCCCAGCACGACACATTAGCACACTGAGAAATGTTAGCTGGTTTTTCAATATGGCTGCACCTCGGTGGGCACCCCAAAGGTCCACTCCGTGGGCCTCATCTAAGCAGGTTCAGGTTTGTCTGCTCACCCAAGGGTGATCAGGCCCATAGGAGCTGATACCCACTGGTGAGTCTCACAAGAGTCTGATAAACATGAATGAGAACCTATTCACTTAAGCCATGAAAAGTAACCAGGGTGATCCCGGGGACTGGTTGCCGCCTTGTGAAGGAGGGAACCACATGTCGCTGCGAAGGTTGTTCAATGAGGACAGGACCAGGAAAACAGTGAAACCAGAAAGATCTACATACCAGATGACATTTTGATATATTGCCTGATGTGCAATCTTTCCCAGGCCTGTGATGTGTCTGTCTGACTCTTCTTGTGTGGTTGTCCAGTTCAGTTCCACAAACATGTATTGAACACCTAATATGCTGGGAACTCCTAGGAGCTAATGAGAAAAAGATGGATATAATATGGTTTGTACCCTCACAGAACCTCACTGTCAGGAGTTAGTATGCTTTGCCCTAGACAGTGTTGGAGAAATGCTAAAAAACTTCTTTCCTAAGGAAGGCTTCTTGTTCAGTATTTTTCACCGGTTACCAACATTTGTCATATTTTAACTTCGTATCTTGTTAAGTAAGCTATATTCTGCAAATTGTCGCGTTCTCTTCCTTTAACAGAAGATTGATGGCTTCTTGTTAGGAACTGGAACATCTAGGTCCCTGGAAAAAACAATCTAAAAGACATGTTCATCTCAGCAAACACTTAAAGTCTTTTCTTAAAGGTCTGCTTGGTGCATCTGGGGGCATTGTTACCGTTGGCAACTCCTATTCCTTGCATGTTGATTCTTTCTGGTTCAGTTTTAGATGGTGACAGTTCTAGGTTCAGGGCACATTCTTTTTGCAGTCTGTAACTCTGTCTGTGCTGAATAAAATATTGACTAAATGAAAAGTGAATCGAACCCTGAGTGGCTAAGGCTAGTGCCATCACAATAGGCATGGTTCCCCTCTTGGACTCCTTGGCTCTGCGGTATGGTGTCATGGTCCCAGAGTACAGACTCAGAAGCCAGACTGCCCAGGTGCACATTCTCACTCTCCGCTTACTAACAGTGTGTTCTTGGGTAAATTACTCAATTTTCTGTACTTCAGTTTCCCCATCTATACAATGGGGATAGTATTAGGACCTACCGTATAAGATTGATGTGAATATTAAAAACTTAATAGGTCTAAGTGCTTAGAACAGTGTCTGGCACATAGTCTCACTGGGTAAGTGTTAGCTGCTGTTATGAACTGGGTACCTGGGGCTCTGGCCAATCTACTAGAACCATAAAGTGTACATGAGTTACCTGGACATGCTAAGAAAGAGCAACAGCAGTCTGTCGATATAGATAAAGAGAGAATTAAGTAGACATGGGGTGAAAAGCAGTAAAATTGTCACTGACATGGTTTCTCTCTTCAACTACTAAAAAATCTGTACTTTCAGGATTGACATAGCCTGGTCGTATGAGTCCACGTGTTTTCAGGAACATTGAAGCTCGAGCCATTCACAGCAGATAATCTGTATCCTGTAAATACATGACTTTCCTAATAGTCTAGTCCAGTGTTTGGTCACATTTAGGGAAGAATCATCTTTTAATTTCATTAAAATTTCTCTTGCAGCAATTTAAACTTGCTTTTTGTCTTTTGGCTTTCTTCTGAGGTGGAAACAGATGATCAAAATTCTACCATAATTTTATGATTTTCTTTTTTTTTATTTTTGCAAATAATGTTTTTATTAATGTTATGATAGATTACAACCTTGTGAGATTTCAGTTGTACATTTTTGTTAGTCATGTTGTGGGTACACCACCTCCCCCTCTGTGCCCTCCCCCCACCCCCCCTTTTCCCTGGTAACCACCGATCAGATCTCCTTATCAATATACTAACCTCCACCTATGAGTGGAGTCATATAGAGTTCGTCTTTCTCTGACTGGCTTATTTCGCTTAACATAATACCCTCGAGGTCCATCCACATTGTTGTGAATGGGCCAATTTTGTCTTTTTTTATGGCTGAGTAGTATTCCATTGTGTATATATACCACATCTTCTTTATCCAATCATCAGTTTCTGGGCATGTAGGCTGGTTCCACGTCTTGGCTATTGTAAATAATGCTGCGATGAACATAGGGGTGCAACGGACTCTTGAGATTTCTGATATCAGGTTCTTAGGATAGATACCCAGTAATGGGATGGCTGGGTCATAGGGTATTTCTATTTTTAACTTTTTGAGAAATCTCCATACTGTTTTCCATAGTGGCTGTACCAATTTGCATTCCCACCAACAGTGTATGAGGGTTCCTTTTTCTCCACATCCTCTCCAACATTTGTCACTCTTGGTTTTGGATGTTTTTGCCAATCTAACGGGTGTAAGGTGATATCTTAGTGTAGTTTTGATTTGCATTTCCCTGATGATTAGCGATGATGAACATCTTTTCTTGTGTCTATTGGCCATATTCATATCTTCTTTTGAGAAATGTCTGTTCATGTCCTCTGCCCATTTTTTGATCGGGTTGTTTGTTTTTTTGTTGCTAATCAGTGTGAGTTCTTTGTATATTATGGAGATTAACCCATTGTCAGATAAGTGGCTTGTAAATATTTTTTCCCAATTAGTGAGCTGTTTTTTTGTTTCAATCCTGTTTTCCCTTGCCTTGAAGAAGGTCTTTAGTCTGATGAAGTCCCATTTGTTTGTTCTTTCTATTGTTTCCCTCAACTGAGGAGTTATAGTGTCCAAAAAGATTCTTTTGAAACTGATGTCAAAGAGTGTACTGCCTATATTCTCTTCCAAAAGACTTATTGTCTCAGGCCTAATCTTTAGGTCTTTGATCCATTTTGAGTTTATTTTGGTGTGTGGTGAAAAAGAATGGTCAATTTTCAATCTTTTGCATGTGGCTGTCCAGTTTTCCCAGCACCATTTGTTGAAGAGACTTTCTTTTCTCCATTGTATGCCCTCTGCTCCTTTGTCGAAGATTAGCTGTCCATAGATGTGTGGTTTTATCTCTGGGCTTTCAATTCTGTTCCATTGATCTGTGGACCTGTTTTTGTACCAGTACCATGCTGTTTTGATCACTGTAGCTTTGTAGTATGTTTTGAAATCAGGGATTGTGATTCCGCCGGCTTTGTTTTTGCTCAGGATTGCTTTAGCAATTCGCAGTCTTTTGTTGCCCCATATGAATTTTAGGATTGTTTGTTCAATTTCTGTGAAGAATGCTCTTGGGATTCTGATTGGGATAGCATTGAATCTGTATATTGCTTTAGGTAGTATGGACATTTTAACTATGTTTATTCTTCCAATCCATGTGCAAGGAATGTCTTTCCATCTCTTTATGTCATCGTCAATTTCTTTCAAGAAAGTCTTGTAGTTTTCATTGTATAGATCCTTCACTTCCTTGGTTAAGTTTATCCCACGGTATTTTATTCTTTTTGTTGCGATTGTGAATGGGATTGAGTTCTTGAGTTCTTTTTCTGTTAGTTCATTGTTAGTGTATAGAAATGCTACTGATTTATGCACGTTAATTTTATACCCTGCTACTTTGCTGTAGTTGTTGATTATTTCTAATAGTTTTTCTATGGATTCTTTGGGGTTTTCTATATATAAGATCATGTCGTCTGCAAACAACGAGAGTTTTACTTCTTCGTTACCTATTTGGATTCCTTTTATTTCTTTTTCCTGCCGAATTGCTCTGGCCAGCACCTCCAGTACTATGTTGAATAGGAGTGGTGAAAGTGGGCACCCTTGTCTTGTTCCTGTCCTCAGAGGGATGGCTTTCAGTTTTTGTCCATTGAGTATGATGTTGGCTGTGGGTCTATCATATATGGGCTTTATTATGTTGAAGTACTTTCCTTCTATACCCATTTTACTGAGGGTTTTATCATAAATGGGTGTTGGATCTTGTCGAATGCTTTCTCTGCATCTATTGAGATGATCATGTGGTTTTTGTTTTTCATTTTGTTGATGTAGTGTATCACGTTGATTGACTTGCGGATGTTGAACCATCCCTGTGTCTCTGGTATAAATCCCACTTGATCATGGTGTATAATCTTTTTGATGTATTGCTGTATTCAGTTTGCCAAAATTTTGTTGAGGATTTTTGCATCTATGTTCATCAGTGATATCGGCCTATAGTTCTCCTTCTTTGTGTTGTCCTTGTCAGGTTTGGGGATCAGAGTGATGTTGGCTTCATAGAATGTGTTAGGGAGTTCTCCATCTTTCTCAATTTTCTGAACAGTTTGAGGAGAATAGGTATTAAGTCTTCTTTGAATGTTTGGTAGAATTCTCCAGAGAAGCCGTCTGGTCCTGGACTCTTATTTTTGGGGAGGTTTTTGATTACCGTTTCTATTTCCTTACTTGTGATTGGCCTATTCAGATTCTCCATTTCTTCCTGATTCAGTTTGGGGAGATTGTAGGAGTCTAGGAATTTGTCCATTTCTTCCAGGTTGTTCAATTTGTTGGCATATAGTTTTTCATAGTATTCTCTTATGATCTCTTGTATTTCATTGGTATCTGTTGTGATTTCTCCTCTGTCATTCCTAATTTTATTAATTTGCGATTTCTCTCTTCTTTTCTTGGTGAGTCTGGCTAGGGGTTTGTCAATTTTGTTAATTCTTTCGAAGAACCAACTCTTTGTTTCATTGATCCTTTCTATTGTCTTTTTTGTTTCAATATCGTTTATTTCTGCTCTTATTTTTATTATTTTCCTCCTTCTACTGACTCTGGGCTTTGTTTGTTCTTCTTTTTCTAGTTCTGTTAGGTGTCGTTTGAGGTTGCTTATGTGAGCTTTTTCTTGTTTAGGGAGGTGAGCCTGTATTGCGATGAATTTCCCTCTTAGGACTGCTTTTGCTGCATCCCAAATGATTTGGTATGTCGTGTTCTCATTTTCATTAGTCTCCAGATAAAATTTGATTTCTTCTTTAATTTCTTCAATGATCCATTGTTTGTTGAGAAGCATGTTGTTTAGTCTCCACATTTTTGCACCTTTCTCTGCTTTTTTCTTGTAGTTGATTTCTAGTTTAATAACATTATGATCAGAAAAGATGCTTGATATTATTTCAACTCTCTTGTATTTATTGATGTTTGCTTTGGTTCCCAAAATATGGTCAATCCTTGAGAATGTTCCATGTGCACTTGAGAAGAATGTGTAACCTGCTGTTTTTGGATGAAGTGTTCTATATATATCTATTAAGTCCATCTGGTCTAATTTTTCATTTAATTCCATTATTTCCTTGTTGATTTTCTGTCTGGATGTTCTGTCCATTGGTGTTAATGGTGTGTTGAGGTCCCCTACTATTATTGTATTGTTGTTGATGTCTTCTTTTAGTTCTATTAAGAGTTGCTTTACAAATTTTGGTGCTCCTGTGTTGGGTGCATATATATTTATAAGTGTTATGTCTTCTTGGTGGAGAGTCCCTTTTATCATTATATACTGTCCCTCTTTATCTTTCTTTATCTGTTTTGCTTTGAAATCTACCTTGTCTGATATTAGTATAGCGACACCTGCTTTCTTTTGTTCATTATTGGCTTGGAGTATTGTTCTCCATCCCTTCACTCTGAGTCTGTGTTTGTCTTTGGGGCTGAGGTGTGTTTCCTGGAGGCAGCATATTGTTGGATCTTGTTATTTGATCCATCCTGCCACTCTGTGTCTTTTGATTGGGGAGTTCAATCCATTTACATTTAGAGTGATTATTGAGATGTGGGGGCCTACCACTACCATTTTGTGTCTTGTTTTCCGGTTTTCTTCAATTTCCTTTGTTTCTCGTCCCATGGTTTAATCTGTTCTCATGTAGAGCTGCTACTCTCTGTTGTTGTCCTTCTACTTACCTCCTCTGCTCTTGGTTTTGTAGCCCCTTTCCTATTTTGGATTTTTCAGGAATGAGGGTTTTCCTGAGGATTTCCTGTAGAGGAGGTTTTGTGGCAATGAACTCCCTTAATTTTTGTTTATCTGGGAAAGTTTTTATTTCTCCATCATATTTGAAGGATATTTTCACTGGGTAGAGAATTCTCGGCTGTAGATTTTTGTCCTTCAGATTTTTGAATATATCATTCCACTCTCTTCTAGCCTGTAAAGTTTCTGCTGAGAAATCTGCTGATAGCCTGATGGGGGTTCCTTTGTAGGTTAGTTTCTTTTGCCTGGCTGTCCTTAGTATTTTCTCCTTGTCGTTGACTTTTGCTAGCTTCACTACTATATGCCGTGGAGTTGGTCTTCTTGCATTGATAAAGTTTGGAGATCTATTGGCTTCTGTCACCTGAAGATCCATCTCTCTCACCAGATTTGGGAAGTTCTCAGCCATTATTTCTTTGAATAGGCTTTCTGCCCCTTTCTCCTTCTCTTCTCCCTCTGGTATACCTATAATCCTTACGTTGCATCTCCTAATTGTGTCTGATAATTCTCGGAGAGTTTCTTCATTTCTTTTTAGTCTTGCTTCTCTCTCCTCCTCTGCCTGCAGCAATTCTATATTGCCATCTTCCAAATTGCTAATTCTTTCCTCCATATTATCAGCCCTACTGTTCAGAGCATCTAGATTTTTCTTAATCTCCTCTATTGTCTTCTTCATTTCCAATATTTCTGTTTGGTTCTTCTTTATCGTATTAAACTCTTTTGTGACATAGCTCCTGAACTCGTTGAGTTGTCGGTCAGAATTCTCTCTTAACTCATTGAGTATTTTAATGATGGCTGTTTTGAAGTCATCATCATTTTCTTTGGGATTGTTTTCTGTGTATTTGTTACTTTCTTTCTGTTCTGGAGATTTAATGTATTTTTTCATATTGCTTGATGTTGTTGATTTGTGCCTCCGCATGGAGATAGAGTTTAGTTGTTCCTTTCACTTGTTTCAGCTGCTGCAGTGGGGGAGCAGCTGTTTATACTGCACCAACCAGGAACCCTGTCCGCAGTTGCTAACTGGGCCTGGGCCCCTCCTCGTAGTCACAGTGGTCCTTTGGATTCCCTCCTCTGCCGTGGGGGCCGTCATAGGGGGGTTTCAGGCTGCTGGTGCCTACTGTTGCAGCCCACCTAGATGTGCTCCCTCCTTGGGGTCTGCAACGGTGTTATGGGCTTTTCCAGTGGCCAGGGGTGGGATCACTTATATTTGTCGCTCCGTTGCTGTCGGCACCCACCGAATCTCACTTGTCCTCTATGGGTCGCAGGAGAGCTATTGGCATCTTCTACAGTCTGTGCTTAGTTCACCTAGCTATGCTACTTTTGCCCTGGGGTCTTCCAGCCTTGTGGCTGCCGGCTGGGTGTTTTCTACTGGTGCTGTGCAGAGGCTTTCCCTAATGCTACTGTGAGCCTGTAGGGTTTCCCCCTAGGCTACAGAGCTGGGTCTCTGGAACTCCCCCCAGCCCCAGTCCTCTCCGAGATCTCCGGCAATCCCTAGTCCCACAGGGCGGGCAACGGCAGCTGGGGGTCGCCCCGCCCTCCGGGATTCTCTCCGGGACTCTCCCGGAGCCGTGAATGCTGGGCGTGGCCCCTCTGCTAATGGCAGACAGAGAGTTTTGTCTGCTGCCCGGGCGTAACTCCGGAGCTTCCCCTCCGGGTCGCAGAGCCGGCCTTTGAAACTTCCCCCAGCCCCAGTCCGCTCAGAGATCTCTGGCAATCCCTAGCCCCACCGTGCCAGCAGTGGCAGCCGGGAGACCTCCGTACCCTCAGCAACTCTCTCTGGGACCCTCCAGGCGCCGCGAACACCAGGCGGGGTCTCCCTGCCAATGGCGGGGAGAGACTCTCCCCGCGGGCCCTGGTGTGCAATTCCAAAGTTTCCCTCTGCGTTCAGGAGTAATTGCGGGGGGTTTAGGTAGGGTTCTGGTCACCTGTTTCCACCGTGGCTCCTCTGTTGTGTGCTCGCTTCTGCCCTAGATGTGTGCAGATCTTCTGGGGGCGTCCGTTGGAAGAAAGCCGCCTGCGGGTACTAGGCTGCTCGGTCAGGTTCGGAGAGTTTTCACCTATTTCCACATCCTCCCGGAGGAAAGTCCGTCCGCCTGCCTTCCGATGTATAGTCGCGTGGGTATCTCAGACGTCCTGAGACGCTGTCTGGATATCCCTCGCCAAGTGATAAGTGTCCAAATAATTGTAGACTCGAAGGGGGAGAGACAAAGAGGACTACTCACGGCGCCATCTTGGATGCTCCTCCCTCCATGATTTTCTTTTAAGATGCAAAATGGGGGCTGGCTCCGTGGCCAAGTGGTTAAGTTTGTGTGCTCCGCTGCAGCGGCCCAGGGTTCAGATCCTGGGCGCAGACATGGCACTGCTCGTCAGGCCACGTTGAGGCCGCGTCCCACATCCCACAACTAGAAGGACATGCAACTAAGATGTACAACTGTGTACGGGGGGGTGGGGGGGGTTAGGGAGATAAAGCAGAAAAAAAAAAAAAAAGATTGGCAACAGTTGTTAGCCCAGGTGCCAATCCTTAAAAAACAAAAAAAAGATGCAAAATGAGACCATCTTTGAAGGTTGTCACCTTTACCTTCCTCTTTTATCTTCCGCAGAACCCTAGGTCCTTTACAAACTACTGCAAACCTCTCCTTGCCAGATTCTCTAACATAATCTTTTTCTTTTATTTAAAACATTTTTTAATAATTAAAACATGAATATGGAGAAAATTCAAGTGAACAACAGGGTATGTTGCGCGACTCCCCATTGTCCCTGAATCCTCCTTCTTTCTTTCCAAGAGGTAACTACGTCCCAATTTATTATATATTCTTCGAGGTAATCTATGCATTCGCAAATGTATTTGCTGATAAATGGTAGCCTACTATAAAAACTGTCATTCATTTTGCCTTTTTCCATTAATAATTTACCTGGAGATTGTTCCATCAGTTGTGTTTTGTTCCTTTACCATGTAGTATTCCATTGCCTGGATGTACCATAATTTATAACCCTGTTGATAGACATTTAGATTGTTTCCAATCTTTTACTGTTAACAACAATACTACCATTAATATCCTTTTACATATGTAATTTCACATGTACAAATATATCTGTAAAATAAATACATTGAAAAGACTTGCTAAAAATGTATTTGTTTTTTTAAAGATTGGCACCTGAGCTAACAACTATTGCCCATCTTTTTTTTTTTATTATTGCTTTTTCTCCCCAAATCCCCCCAGTACATTAATTGTATATTTTAGTTGTGGGTCCTTCTAGTTGTGGCATGTGGGATGCCACCTCAACATGACCTGACGAGCAGTGCCATGTCTGCGCCCAGGATCCGAACCAGCGAAACCCTGGGCCGCCGAAGCAGAGCGCGTGAACTTAACCACTCAGCCATGGGGCTGGCCCCATAAAAATGTATATTGTTTTAATTTAGAAGGATATTGCCAAATTGTTCTCCTTAGTTGTTGTACTTGTTAACACTCCCATTAGCAATGTATGAGAGTGTCTGCTCATATCCCCAACAGCCCAGTGAAAATTGGGGTTTCGAACAATACGTATAGCTCTGAAGTATCCTAAAGGCTTTGCGAAGGAACTCATGAGAACATGCAAGTCTAAACTAAAGTAGGTACCATTTTTTACCTCTCTTATGGGCAAAACTTGCCTCTGCTCTTGCTCTTCTTCATTCTCTCCTCCCCATATTATTTTTTAAAAACATAAATCTGTGTTACTCCCTTGTTCAAAACCTCCCAATGGATTCCCATCATACTTAAAATCTCAAACCCTTTCCAAAGCCTGCAAGGAGGACCTGCCTGTCCGGCCCCTGGCTCCGTCTGTTACTTCACCCCCTGCTCCTCCAGCCCTCATTCACTACAGCCACACAAGCGTCCGTGCTCTCCTTGAATACGCCAAGCATGCTCTCAGCTCGGGGCCTTGGAACTTGCTGTTGCCCTGACTGGGTTCTGCATTGGGTGCTCCAAAATTTGCTTGGGTCTCTCTCATAAGCCACCTCCTCAGAGAAACGTTCTTTAATCGTCCTACGTAAATGAATAGCTCTGCTCCCTCCCCACCAAACACTCTTTCCCTTCATCCTACAGAATTTTTCTTCATAGCGCTGCCATTCCCTGAATGCTGTTTGCTTATTGCCTCTCCCTCCTCAGATGCGGGCTCTCTGTGGACAGAGATTCTTTCATTCACTGTTGTGTTCCCAGCACCTCAAACAGGACCTGGTGGATGTGAGCACTCAGGACATATTGATTGAAAGAAAGAATGTCGTTCCGTAATCTTTGCCCATTTTTCAGTGGTCTCCTTGGTTTTGTTTTCTTGTTTTGATATACAGGCACTTTTTATATATTAAGAACTTATATAGTTGTAGATATAGATTTAGATATTTATATAGACACTAAGTATGAACTAGTAAAGATTAATTTAGGGAACTGATATCTTTCTGATGTTGTCATCCTATCTGGGAGTAGGGCATGCTTTTCTGTTTATTCTCATCTTCGTTTGTATCTCTCAGTAATATTCGAAATTGCTCTTCATATGATTCTTGCACATCTCTTGTTGGGTTTATTTTATCTTTTGTGTTGCTATTGTAAATAAGATCTTATTTCTCTAAACCTTTTAAGTAAATATTGTTTGGAGATATGAAGACTATTGATTTCTTTATATGTAGTACCCAGCTACCTTGCTGAGTTATCTTTTGTAAGCAATAGTTTTTCAGTTGATTTTCTTTTTCCCAAGCTTTGTTGAGGTGTAATTGACAAATAAAAATTGTATGTATTTAAGTTACAACATGACATTTTGATACATGAATACATTGTGAAATAATTACCACAATCAAGCTAATTAACATAGCCATCATCTCACATAGTTATGTTTCTTGTTTTGTTTTTGGTGTGGCAGGAACACTTAAGATCCATTCTCTTAGCAAATTTCAAATACACAATATGGTACTTAATGATCATAATGGTAACCTTAATGATCATGCTGTACATTAGTTCTCCAGAACTTACTCATTTTATAACTGAAAGTTTGTACACTTTGACCAGCATCTCCCCATTTTCCCCACCCCCCGAGCCCCTAGTTACTACTGTTTCACTCTCTGATTCTATGAGTTCAACTTTTTTAGATTCCACATATAAGTGAGATCATACAGTATTTGCTTTTCTCTGCCTGTCTTATTTCACCTAGCATAATGTCCTTCAGGTTCATCCATGTTGTAGCAAATGGTAGCATTTCCTTCTCTTTTTATGGATGAATAAACTCCATTATATACATATACCACGTTATCTTTGTACATTCCTACATCAACAGATACAGATTGTTTCTGTAGCTTGGCTATCATGAATAAGGCTGCAATGAACATGGGAGTGCAGATGTCTCTTCAAGATACTGATGTCATTTCCTTTTGATATATACCCAGTAGTGGGACTGCTAGATCATATAGTAGTTCTATTTTTAATTTCTTGAGGAACTTCCATACTAGCTTCTGTAATGGCTGTACCAATTTACATTCCCACCAACAGTGTATGAAGATTCTCTTTTCTCCACACCTTCACCAATACTTGTTATCTTTTGTCTTCTTGATAGTAGCCATCCTAACAGGTATGAAGTGATATCTCATTGTGGTTTTGATTTGCATTTCCCTAATAATTAGTGATGTTGAGCACCTTTACATATATCTGTTGGCAATTTGTATGTCTTCTTTAGAAAAACATGTATTCAGGTCCTTTGCCCATTTTTTTTCCCTTGAAGATTGGCACCTGAGCTAACATCGGTTGCCAATCTTCTTTTTTTCTTCACCCCAAAGCCCCCCAGTACACGGTTGTATATTCTAGTTGTGGGTCCTTCTGGTTGTGCTATGCGGGACGCCGCCTCAGCATGGCTTGATGAGCGGTGCTAGGTCCGCACCCAGGATTCCAACTGCTGAAACCCAGGGCCACCGAAGCAGAGCACGTGAACTCAACCACTTGGCCACCGGGTCAGCCCCTCCGTTTTTTAATTGGGTTATTTGTTTTTTTGGTATTGAGTTGTATGAGTTCTTTATATATTTTTGATATTAATCCCTTATGAGATATGTGGTTTGCAAATATTTTCTCCCATTTCATAGGTTGCCTTTTCATTCTGTTGATGGTTTCCTTTGCTGTGCAGAAGCTTTTTAGTTTGATGTAGTCTCACTTCTTTGTTTTTGCTTTTGTTGTCTGTGTTTGTGGTGTCATATCCAAAATATTGCCAACACCAATCTCAAGGAGTTTTTTTCCTATGTTTTCTTCTAGTAGTTTTACTGTTTCAGGTCTTACATTTAAGTTGTTAATCCATTTGGAGTTGATTTTTGTATATGGCATAAAATAAGGGTCCAATTTCATTCTTTTGTGTCTGGAAATCCAGTTTTCACAGCACCATTTGTTGAAGAGACTAACCTTTCCCCATTGTGTATTCTTGACAGACGTGTCATAGATTGGTTGACTGTGTATGTGTTGGTTTAATTCTGGGCTCTCTATTCAGTTCCATTGGTCTCTGTGTCTGTTTTTATGCCAATACCGTACTGTTTTGATTACTATAGTTTTTTAATATAGTTTGAACCAGGAAGTGTGATGCCTCCAGCTTTGTTCTCTCTCAAGATTACTTTGGCTATTTGAGGTCTCTTGTGGTTCCATACAAATTTTAGAATTGTTTTTTGTATTTCTGTGAAAAATGCCATTGGAATTTTGATAAAAATTGCATTGAATCTGTAGATCTCTGGGTAGTATGGACATTTTAACAATATTAATTCTTCCCATCCATGAACATGGGGTGTCTTTCCATTTATTTTTGTCTTCTTCATTCTTTCATCAGTGTCTTATGGTTTTCTTTCTACAGATCTTTCACCTCCTTGGTTAACTTTATTCCTGAGTATTTTATTCTTTTTGATACCTTTGTAAATGAGATTGTTTTCTTAATTTCTTTTTCAGATAGTTCATTGTTAGAATAACAAAATGCAACTAATTCTTGTATGTTGACTTTATATCCTGCAATTTTACTGAACTCACTCATTAGTTTTCACACTAATAGTTTTTGGTGGAGTCTTTAGGGTTTTCTATATGTAAGATCATGCCATCTGCAACAGAGACAATTTTACTTCCTCCTTTCCAATTTGGATGCCTTTTATTTCTTTTTCTTGCCTGATCGCTCTGGGTAGGGCTTCCAGTACTGTGTCGAACAGAAGCGGCAAGTGTGAGTGTCTTTGTCTTGTTCCCAATCTTAGAGGAAAAGCTTTCAGTTTTTCACCACTGAGTGTGTTATTAGCTGTGGGTTTGACATATGTGACCTTTATTATATTGAGGTACATCCCTTCTATGCCTAATTTGTCAAATGCTTTTTCTGCATCTGTTGAGATCATCATATGATTTTAATCCTTTATTCCATTAATGTGATGTATGTTTATTAAATGAGTATCTTGAATCATCCTTGCATCCCAGGAGTAAATCCCATTTGGGATATGTTGTATGATCCTTTTAAAATGTGCTGTTGAATTTATTTTGCTGATATTTCGTTGAGGATTTTTGCATCTATGTTCATCAGGGATATTAGCTTATAATTTTCTTTTCTTGTAGTGTCCTTATCTGGCTTTGGTATGAGGGTATTGCTGGCCTCATAAAGTGAGTGTTCCTTCCTCTTCAATATTTTTGAAGAGTTTGAGAAGGGTTGGTGTTAATTCTTCCTTAGATGTTAGGTAGAATTCACCCATGAAGCTCTCTGGTCCTGGGCTTTTGTTTGTTGGGAGTTTTTTGATTACTCATTCAATCTCTTTACTCATTATTGGTCTGTTCAGATTTTCTATTTCTTCATGATTCAGTCTTGGTAGGTTGTATTTTTCTAGGAATTTACCCATTTCTTCTAGGTTATCCATATTATTGGTATGTAATTTTTCATAGTAGTCTCTTATGATTCTTTATATTTCTTTGATATCAGTTGTAATATCTCCTCTCGCATTTATGATTTTATTTGAGGCCTCTCTCTCTCTCTTTTTTAGTTAGCCTAGCTAAAAGTTTGTTAATTTTGTTTATCTTTCAAAAAAACCAGCTCTCATTTTTGTTGATCTTTTTCTATTTTCTTTCTTGTCTCTATTTCATTTATTTCTACTCTAATCTTTATTATTTCCTTCCTTCTGCTAACTTTGGGCTTCATTTGTTCCTCTTTTACTAGTTCCTTGAGGTGTAAAGTTAGGCTGTTTATTTGGTTTTTTTCCCTTAATGCAGGTGTTTATCACTATAAAGTTTCCTCTTAGAATTGCTTTTGCTCCATCCCATAAGTTTTGGTATGAACATTTGTGCTTCCCTTTTTCTTTGTCTCAAGACACTTCTTGATTTCCCTTTTGATTTCTTTTATAACCCGTTGGTAGTTCGGGAGTGTGTTGTTTAATCTCCACATATTTGTAAATTTTCCAGTTTTATTCTTGTAATTGGTTTCTAGTTTAATGTCACTATGGTCAGAAAAAGTAGTTGATAATGATTTAAAATCTTCTTAAATTTGTTAACACTTGCTTTGTGGCCCAAAATATGATCTATCCTGGAGAATGTTCCAAGTACACTTGAGAAGAATGTGTGTTATGGTGTTGTTGAATGGAATGTTCTGTGTATATCTGTTAGGTCCATTTGGTCTATCGCGTTATTCAAGTCTGCTGTTTCCTTGTTGATTTTCTGTCTGGATGATCTATGCCTTGTTGAAAGTGGATATTGAAGTCCCCTACTATTATCATATTGCTGTCTGTTTGTTCCTTAAGTTCTATTAATGTTTGTTTTACATATTTAGGTCTCCAAAGTTAAGTACATATATATATATACAATTGTTATGTCCTCTTGATGACTTGACCCCTTCACACTATATAGTGACCTTCCTTGTCTCTTGTGACTGAGTTTAACTGAAAGTCTATTTTATGTCATATAAGTATAGCTACTCCTGCTCTCTTTTGATTATCATTTGTATGGAATAT
Source organism: Equus asinus (assembly GCF_041296235.1). Classification (NCBI taxonomy): domain Eukaryota; kingdom Metazoa; phylum Chordata; class Mammalia; order Perissodactyla; family Equidae; genus Equus; species Equus asinus. Next base: position 36,774,778 of record NC_091817.1, read on the forward strand.
ATTTTTCTATGCCTTCATTTTCAACCTATGTGTGTCCTTAAAGCTAAAGTGAGTCTCTCAAAGGCAGCATATTGTAAGATCTTGTATTTTTATTCATTCAGCCACTCTATGTCTTTTGATTGGAGAATTTAATTATTTACATGTAATTATTGATAGGTAAGAATTAACTATTGTCATTTTGTTAATTGTTTTCTGGACTGTTTTGTAGCTCCTTTGTTCCTTTCTTCCTCTCTTGCTGTCTTCTTTTGTGGTTTATTTTTTGTAGTGGTATGCTTTAATTCCTCTCCCTTTATCTTTTGTGTATCTACGATAGGTTTTGCTTTGTGGTTACCATAAGGCTTACATAAAACATCTTATAGTTATTACAGTCTATTTTAAGCTGACATCTTACCTTCAATCACATACAAAAACTCTATACTTTTACTTCTCCTCTCCTCACATTTTATGATATTCATGTCACACTTTACTCCTGTTTATATTGTGCATCCATTAACAAATTATTGTAGTGATAGTTATTTTTAATACTATTGTCTTTTAACTTTAATACTGGAGATTAAAATGATTTACAAACCAATATTACAGTATTACAGTATTCTGAATTTGACTATATATTTTCCTTTGCCAGTGAATTTTGTACTTTCATATGTTTTCATATTGTTATGTAGAATTCTTTCCTTTCAACTTGAAGAACTCCCTTTAGCATTTCTGGAAAGGCAGATCTACTGGCGGTGAATTCCCTAAGCTTTTGTTTCTCTAGGAATGTCTTTACCTCTCCTTCATTTCTGAAGGACAGTTTTGATGGATATAGTATTCTTGGTTGGCAGCTTTTTTTTCTTTCAGCACTTTGAATATATCATCCTACTCCCTCCTGGACTGCAAGGTTTCTGCTGAGAAATCCACTGATAGCCTTATGGGAATTTCTTTGTATGAAGAGTTGTTTTTTCTCTTGCTGCTTTCAAAATTCTCTTTGCCTTTGACTTTCATATAAAGTTAACCTTCTTTGGCTTGATCTTGTTTGGGGTACTTCAAGCTTCATGCACCTGGATGTCCATACCTCTCCCAAAATTTGGGAAATTTCAGCTATTATTTCTTTAAATAAGCTTTCTGCCCCTTTCTCTCTCTCTCTTTTCTCCTTTGGGACTCCCATGATATGTATATTTGTTCTTTCGACAGTGTCCATAATTCACATAGGCTTTCTTCACTCTTTGTCATTCTTTTTTCTTTTGTTCCTCTAACTGGCTAATTTCAAATGACCTATCTTTGAGTTCACCAATTCTTTCATCTACATGATTAAGCCTGCCTTTATAGTGCTCTGTTGAATCTTTCAGTTCTGTCATTGTATTCTTCAGCTCCAGGATTCCTGTTTGGCTCTTTTTTGTGGTTTCTATTTCTTTATTAAACTTCTTGTTTTGCTCATGCATTGTTTTCCTAATTTTGTTTAGTTGTCTATCTGTGTTCTCTTGCATTTCTTTGAGTTTCTTTAAGATGATTATTTTGAATTTTTTGTCAGGCAATTCATAGATCTCCGTTTCTTTGGGGTCAGTTACTGGAGCTTTATTAGTTTCCTTTGGTGGTGTCATGTTTGCCTGATTCTTTGTGATCCAATATATCCTTGTGTTGATATCTATATGTTTGAAGAAGAAAACACCTTTTGCAGTCTTTACATTCTGGTTTTAGCAGGTAAAGACCTTCTCCTGTTAGTTCTCCAGGCTGATGGGATTACCTCTGGTGTCTCAGTTGAGCTGGGTTGGAGACAGGTCATGTGGCTCTTGCTGGGTCCCACAGTAGGGTCCACGATTTTTGGGCCTATTACTAGGTGCTCAGGGAGGCATAAATCCTGCCTGGTCCCTGGGTGGACAAAACTGACCCCAGAACTTTGTTCAGTACAACAGACACTGGGTCAAGGGTCTGCTTCAGCCACAGATGGCAGGCCTGTTACCAGGTGCATGGAGGGGTGTGACTCCCATCAGGTCCCTAAGAAGGCTCTTGCCAGGTCACTGGGTAGGTCCCCAATCAGGCATGACTGGCCCTGCACCAAGTCCCAAGGCTGCTTCAGGGTCCACAACCAGGGCAGATGTCTACAGACCTAGTTCTGGAGCCATTGATAGGCATATCTCCCACTGGGTCCCCAGCAGATGAGACTGTTCCCTGACCGTGGCTGAGAGGGCCTGGTGCCAAGTTATATGGCAATTTCAGGATCTGCAGTCAGATGAGGTCAGTGAGCTCACCTCCAGGGTCACTGACAGACATGTTTCCAAGCAGGTCCCTGGACTGGCAGGACTGCTCTTGTACTGAAGCTAGGAGGGACTGAAGCCCCATAATAGGACTGTTTCAGGATCTACAATCAGACTGTGTTTGTTTGGCTTGCCTCCAGGGCCTTCTGGACCATGGCTGAGAGGGGCTAGAGCAAGATCACAGGCCGCTTCAGGGTCCACTGAGGTCTGCAGGCCTGTTATCTGAGACACAGACGAGAGTGATTCCTCCCAGGTCCTTTGTCATATGATGCCAATGGTAGGACCAAGGCCAAATGGGGCTGTAGCTGAGTGAGCAGGGTGACAGAGCTGTTTCTGGATCTGTAGCTGGCACAATAATTGGTGAGTCAGCCACCTGGGTATGGGCTTGCCTTCTCAAAACAGCCCTCATCAGTCTTGGACTCCACTGTGGCTTCACAAGCTCCTGTCTGGATCCCAAAGCTCCCACAAAGGCACTTTTGTCTGTGGATGGCTGCCAAATTATTGTTTTGAGGAGAGATATAAGCAGGGGACTTCCCATTCCACCATCTTGCTGACATCTTTCAGTTTATTCTCATGATTTATCTAGACCATTATCTACATATCATTTAAAAATTATGATAATTTCACTTCTTCCTTTTTAAGTTTTATACCTCTTGTTTCTTTTTCTAATCTGGTTGCATTAGCTAGCAACTCCAAAAATGTTTTTTAAAAATAGTAGTAAAAAGTGTGCATTTTTTGTTACTAACTTGAGGCAATTTTTTAAATGGTTTCTTGTACTCTCTCATTAGGATTTATTACTGATGGGAACTCCTTTCTTTTGGGCAACGTTCTGCTTCGTCAGATTCGCATTCCTGGTGCCATACTCTTTCCACCTGGAGTATCTCCCCAAGAACAAGTGAGGCCGTCTCACCAAGATCAGGAGGATAAAGAGAACTATGGGGTTAACTGGGGCCCCCCTGAAACAAACATCACAAAATCAGACAGCATGTGGCATTATCAGAATCAGGAGACACTGGGTGGCTATCCCATCCAAGGGGAATTTGCCACTTACTCAGGAGGAGGATATGTTGTGAGACTTGGAAGAAACTCCAGTACTGCAAACAGGTGAGCAAGCCTGAGCCCTGAACAGGAGGACCAAGATGTCTGCTTCTGTCCATTCTTAGGACACTTAGGAATCGAGGACCCATTTGAGTACAGTAGTGCCCCCTTATCTTCAGTTTTGCTTTCTGAGGTTTCAGTTACCCACAGTGAACCACGGTTGGAAAATAACGCTACATTACCATGCCTATGTCATTCACCTCACTTCCTCTCCTCATGAAGGCATTATCTCATCTCTCAGCATCACGAGAAGGATGAGTACAGTACAGCAAGATATTTTTAGAGAGATACTACACTTACATAACTTTTAGTACAGTATATTGTTATAATTGTTATATTTTATTGTTAGTGTTAATCTCTTACTGTGCCTGATTTCTAAATTAAACTTTATCATAAGTATGTATGTATAGGAAAAAACAGTATACAGGGTTCGGTGCTATCTGTGGTTTCAGGCATCCACTGGGGGTCTTGGAACATCCTCCGTGGATAAGGGGGGACTACTCTAGTTTCAACAGTTACTGTAATGCCACTGTATTGTCTGTGACATTTGCAGACATTTTTATTTTAAGACTTTTAAGGAAATGTATGTTTTAGTGTAAAAATTCCCTGTTCAACCTCAAACTACAGGTATGTTTTGGTTTGGCAATTTTCCAAATCTCATTTCTTTTCTCCTCAGGAAAACACATATCAGTTTCAATTCTAGCTGTAGATGAACTAAGGTGACTTTCATTTGGGCGAACAACTCCTCAAATATAAGGGGAAACACTGCCCTTCAGGCACCAGGATCAATCCAAAATTAAATTGGCAGAGACTTATAGGGTGGTTTTGTATATAAAGCCTGAGAGTCTTTGTGATTATGTATGAAAAAAATCTAAATTAAAATGACTATCTCTTCATTTAAATTTACAGCAAGAAATTAATTATTCAAAAACAATTAAGCCAACCAAAGGCCATTTCCATCCCTTACACCTCTCAAAAGTGAATAGCTGTTAGTAAAAAGTAGCATTTAACACTTCAAATGGAAGTATTAGACATAGGACATAAAATTAATTTCTATCTCAGACCTTAAATGCCAAACCTTGCTGTGAACACTATTGTGAAAACTTTCATTTTTAAAGTCTTCTAAATTTATATTCATGTTAACACTAGTGAAAGTTCGGGCATTAGAAGTCATAAAATATTTTACAGGTAAACTAGATTGGGAAATGTAGCTTTTTTTTTTTTTATTAATGTTATGATAGATTACAACCTTGTGAGATTTCAGTTGTACATTTTTGTTAGTCATGTTGTGGGTACACCACTTCCCCCTTTGTGCCCTCCCCCCAGCCCCCCTTGGGAAATGTAGCTTCTTACCCAGTATGTCAGTGATATTGGAAATGCCAGGGCATTTTCCTCCTTTGCAGGTTTGAATGGAGAAAGTAGTTGGCCCTGTCCTTCTCTGTTTTCCCAGAGTCCTCCAGCATCTTGAACAGAGCCGCTGGCTAGACCGTTGCACCAGAAGCCTCTTTGTGGAATTTGTGGTCTTCAATGCTAATGTGAACCTGTTCTGTGTAGTGACCCTGATTTTGGAATCCAACAATATGGGTATGAGGCTCTCTTCTCTCCTCCCTCTGTGACCTGGGTATCTCAGGAGAAGTCCCAATTTCTTTATCTTATACCATTAAAAGGCATTATTTTAATTACAGTTATTACATATAAATATAATTTTAAAAGTGAAATAGTTTAAAGCAAACACTAGCATTCCTCTGTTTATCCCCACCTCATTCCAACTCCCCAAAAACAGCTACTTTCAGCTTTTTTAAACTATTTGACTTTTGGAATTTAAAAATTATTAACTATTTCATGAATCTTCAGTTTTAGAAAGGTATTTCTTTCTTTTTATGACAATGAGGATTTAACCTTTTTATACCTACACATGTCCCTAATATACACACATATACACCTTTTCTTTTTTCCTTATTCTCCCAAAATAGTAATATAATTTGTAGTTAATTTGAGTATTTCCATTATTGTGATTATGTAAGTATTTTTCAAAGATGAGCCATGTAATGTATTACAATTAAATTTCCTTTCTTTCTCAACTTTTTGTTTTCCAAAGAGTTTATAACTACTTTTTTTTTGTTTGCTTGGTTTTATATGCATCTGTCATTGATTCATCTCCAAATTCTTCCTAGAAGTAAAATATCTCACTTGGTTAAAAAGTATCAAGTAACCTATCATTTTATCTTTTTCTTAGAGACATCCTCTTTAGGGCCCTCCATCCTCTTTTTGTTTGTTCCCCAAAGCCCCAGTACCTGGTTGTATATCCTAGTTGTAAGTCCTTCTAGTTCTTCCATGTGAGCCACCAGCACAGCATGGCAACTGACAGACAGGTGGTGTGGTTCCATGGCCAGGAAACGAACCTGGACCACCAAAGCAGTGAGAGAGCTGAGCTTTAACCACTAGCCCACTGGGGTTGGCTCCCTCCATCCTCTTTTGGTATAGTCTGGATTGGCTATTCTCTCAGCCTGCCCTAGAGTTCTTATCCTGCACTCTCCCTTCACTGTCACCCTAGGGATTATTTTTACTTCTCTCCTCTGTTGGATCCCCTTTGTCCCAGATCCCATATCTTCTTCTCATGGTTTACTTTCTCATTTTGTTGGAGCACATCCTCTAGTAACTTCCTGGAAGGGTGCAAAGGAAGTAAATTTTTTGAAATCTTACATTTCCAAAAAAGTTTTTTTTTCTGCCATCACATTTGATTGCTAATTTGTCTGGATACAGTTGTTTTTCACAGAATTTTGAAAAGTATAGCTCCATTGCCTTTTAGCATCTCATATTGCTGTTAAGAAGTATGATAATGCCCCCATTCCCAAAAGTTTTTAGAATTATCTTTGTCCACAGGGTTATGAAAGGACCTCATGATGAGCCCTTTAATCTGGAAATGTGTCCTTAAGTTCTGAGACGTTTTCTTTCATTTTTCTCTGTTCATTTCTTTATTTTCTCTGTTCTCTTTTTCTAATATTTCTGGCATTTTGACATTGGAACTCCCGGACTGATTTTCTGATTTTCTTATGTTTTTGCTTTTATCTTCCATCTTTTTCTTCTAATTTCTGAAAGATTACTTCAACTTCGAAACCATTTGTTGAATTTTTCATTTTCATCATATTTTAATTTCCAAAAATTGTTTGTTCTCATAATATTCCTTTTTCATAGTCTCCTATTGTTCTTTAATGATGCAATAGCTTCTCAATTCTGAGGGTATTATAGGTTTGTTTTGTTTTTTTTCTGCTCCTTCACTTTCTCTAATTCCTCTGAGCTGCTTTTATTTTTTGAGGTTTCATTTTAATCTCCATTTTTCGATTTTAGGGGTTCAAGTATCTGGCTGTTCTTTCATATTCAAGAGGGAGGCAGTAAAAAGCAAATAAATGCTAATTAGATGCTCTGTGCACATGGATAGAGCTTGTCAACTGGTATCTATGTCTTTTCTCTTGGGCAGTCAGTTTTCACAGAGAGGGACCCTCCAAACTCCTGCTTTGAGGATATAAATCTGTTAGACTTCCCAAAGCCAGTTGAGGGAAGGGATCTTGGAAGGGTCTCACTGTGCAGTATGTAAACTTTCTCTTACTCCCTCTTTTCAGTAGGCCACTACTCTCAAATGTACCTGGTGTCCCTGAGTTCAGATTCTCTCCAGTTCAACATCACCGGGAAATAAATCTTTAGTCTTGTGTTGGTGGCAAGCAGGATGGGTAGCAGTACCTAGTTGTGAAGGGAAGAGAGGAAATCTGGGATCTAATTGCTTATGTTCAGACTTGTAGTCAATTCTCCTGTTTTCAGTTCCACTTGACCTTCTATCTTCAGAGGTAACTAATGCCTCCAATTTCTCAGGCTTTCTAGGATTTTGTGGTAAGAATTGGCTTACTTCCATGTTTCCTGCACTGCTTACTTCAGTTTCAGCTTTCTTGAATCTGCTGAACCAGTGTCATTCATCTATTTTCCAGCTTCTGGTAGTTTATTGCTCTGATCTGCCCTCCTCGTCTGTATCTTTGGGTTGTTTTTTCCTCTTCACTGTCATCATGGCATTTTGTAAGGGATTGCAGGGGAACTCGTCCGTTCATTTCCCCTACCTTTAACAGGAAGTCTATCCTAGTCCTAACTTCCTTTCTCCTTTCTTCTGTCTTCCACATTTTGCCCACAAGTGTCCTCCCATTTACCACCAGGTGTTACTTCTAATCAGGAATTTTTTCCTCCCAGATCCACACAGAGTAGACCACTTCTCCTATACTTATTCTAAATGAAGCCTGAAGTCTTCCTGAGGGTCTTCATAGGGTTTTTATTGTTAGTAACTACCAAAAAAATAGATACAGGTAAAATAAACATGAGGAAATCCCCAGTCCTGAGAGCAAGCTATGTGAAGTCAGAACTCCTTTTTTTTTTTAATCTTTTTTTTTTTTTTTTGAGGAAGATTAGCCCTGAGCTAACATCTGCTGCCAATCCTCCTCTTTTTGCTGAGGGAGACTGGCCCTGAGCTAACATCTGTGCCCATCTTCCTCTACTTTATATGTGGGATGCCTGCCACAGCATGGCTTGCCAAGCGGTGCTGTGTCCACACCCGGGATCCAAACCGGCAAATCCCCGGCCGCGAAGCAGAACATGCGCACTTAACCACTGTGCCACTGGGCCAGCCCCCTCCTTTTGTTCTTAAATGTACTTTCTGCTACAAGGGATGCATTTTAGCTCTAATATTTTTGGGCTTTATGAAAAGTTTATATTCACAAGACCTTTTATGATTGTATAAACTTCAACAATCTCACTTCCAGTCTGAAGGTTTTTAGTCTCTCCTCATATAAACATCTGAGTATTCTTGGAATACTATTAGTATTCATCGGATAATATTAGTGTTTTGCACATAGAAAGTATCTAAATTTGAAACAGTTTAAAGCATTTTTTCAGGGGCTGGCGCCGTGGCCGAGTTGTTAAGTTCACGCACTCCACTTCAGCAGCCCAGGGTTTTGCCGGTTCAGATCCTGGGTGCGGACATGGCACCGCTCATTAGGCCACGTTGAGGTGGCATCCCACATACCACAACTAGAAGGACCCACAACTAAAATATACACCTACGTACTTGGGGGATTTGGGGAGAAAAAGCAGAAAAAAAATAAAAGAAGATTGGCAAGAGTTGTTAGCTCAGGTGACAATCTTTAAAAAAAAAAGCATTTTTTCATTATCCTCATTTCTAAAAACATATTTTAAACAGCTTTAAACAAAAGTACCATGCTTACGTTTAACTTCATCCTCCTCTCATTCAATTCCCTCTTTCAAACATCATTGCACCAGTACAACTGGTCAATTTATCTCTGCAGCCATTCCAACTTGGTAAGGGTGACGCCTATAACAGCTGTTACGTCGTTGGCACTGCCCTCGAGGAGGGATAAACAGTACAATCCTCTCCCTCCACAGACGTTCAGTGCAGTCAGCACATTTCTCCACCAGCTCTGCATACATGATCTCATTTAATATTCATGACAGCTCTAGGGAAATACATAGTGGAGTGTAGAGACTCAGGAACGTTTGAACTTGATAATCCAGGAAGAGTTGGGGTTATTTCAAAGACAAAATTTGAAGGGAAGAAGGCCAAAGTTTTAAAGACTCTTGATTCCAGTTGTTCTCTGTTATTCTCAGGTGCTTTCTTCACCTCTGTAAGACTGGACACTTTACGTTCCCTCCAGACATCAAAGAAGGACTTTGCCTGGTCTGTTGTCTCGCAAGTCATCTACTATCTACTTGTCTGTTACTACGCCTTCATGCAGGTGAATTGATAATGTTAGATGTAAGAAATTCCCTAGGTTGCCAAATATTATTTGGGGAGCTCCACAATGAGCTATTACTAGAATTATGGCTATGATTTTGGTCCTTTCCGGAAGGCTAAATTCAGTTAAAGGCTGACTGGCTTTCCACCAAGTAGCTCTTTCAATTTTCAAGAGTTAAAGAAGTCAGTCTGGATAAAGACTGTTATTTTCTGTACAGTTGTATTGCCCTTATAAGGTAATAATAGCAAGAGATTGGAAGTATGATAACCAGAGCAAGGGTTCAAAAATACAGATGATTGCACCCAAAAGAGAATATATCTTGAGCCAAACATAACGTTTTCTTCATTTTCAGGCTTGATAACTAATTTAGAAACTTTTTTATTATATATTTTTAAATTTAAGCAACAAGAAAAAGGATGAATGTATGCAATGAAAGTTGTATTAGAGAAGGCCAGCTTTTCCGTAAGCAGCAGCCCTGAGTGACTAGAGCAGAACCAAGGCCGTAACCCATTGTGTCCAAGTTAGATTCGACAAGTCCCCTGCAAGTACTTTGCCGGGGTTCCTAACACTTCGTTAGGGAGACACCCAGCTAATCTTTAGGCAAGCAGTGGTGACTGTGGTGTCTGTGTTCAGGGTCGCCGGCTGAAACAGCACAGGTGGAGGTTCTTCACTAGGAAGAGAAACATTCTGGACATGAGCATAATCCTCATTAGTTTTGTCGTCTTGGGGCTTGACATGAAGCTTATTGCTCTACATAAGAAAAACATGGCACAGTACCGCTATGACCGGGACAGGTAAGAGGGAGCCTGAGGAGCAGAGGCTATGTCCAACGTTTCCTGATCGCACACAAGTACAGGCACACCTCATTTGATTGCACTTCGCTTTACTGTACTTCACTGATACTGCATTTTTCATAAAATGAAAGTTTGTGGCAACCCTGTGTTAAGCAAGTCTATTAGCGCCATTTTTCCAACAGCATTTGCTGACTTCGTGTCTGTCATATTTTGGTAAATTTTGAAATATTTCAAACTTTTTCATTATTATTATATTTGTTATGGTGATCTATGATCAGTGTCTTCGATGTTACTATTGTAATTGTTTTGGGGTTCCACAAACTGCGTCTATACAAGATGGCGAACTTAACCAATAAATGTCGGATGTGTTCTGACTGCTCCACTGTCCAGCCCTATCCCATCTTTCCCTCTCCTGGGGGCCGGGAGGCGTCCCTATTCCCTAAGGAACAACAGTATTGAAATTAGGCCAATTAATAACCCCACAATGGCCTCTAAGTGTTCAAGTGAAAGGAAGAGTCACACATCTCTCATTTTAAATCAAATGCCTGAAATGATTAAGCTTAGTGAGGAAGGCCTGTTGAAAGCTGAGACAGGCTGAAAGCTAGGCCTCTTGTGCCACTTAGCCAAGTTGTGAATGCGAAGGAAAAATTCTTGAAGGAAATTAGAAGTGCTACTCCAGTGAACACACGAATGATAAGAAAGCGAAACAGCCCTGTTGCTGATCTGGAGAAAGTTTGAGTGGTCTGGATACAAGATCAAACCAGCCACAACATTCCCTTAAGCCAGAGTCTAATCCAGAGCGAGGCCCTAACTCTCTTCAGTTCTGTGAAGGCTGAGAGAGGTGAGGAGGCTGCAGAAGAAATGCCTGAAGCTGGCAGAGGTTGGCTCATGAAGTCTAAGGAAAGAAGCCGCCTCCACAACACAGACGTGCAGGTGAAACAGCGGGTGCTGATGGAGAAGATACAGCGAGTTATCCAGAAGATCCAGCTAAGATAATTAATAGAGGAGGCCACACTAAACAACAGATTTTCAATGCAGATGAAACAGCCGTACACTGAAGAAGATGCCATCTAGGACTTTCACAGCTACAGAGAAGTCAGTGCCTGGCTTCAAAGGACAGGCTCACTCTCTTGTTAGGGGCTAAAGCAGCTGGTGACTTTAAGTTGAAGCCGAAGCTCATTTACCATTCCAAAAATTCTAGGGCCCTCAAGAATTATGCTAAATCTCCTCTACTGTGCTCTATACATGGAACAGCAAATACCGAATGACAGCACGTCTATTTATAACATGATTTACTGAATATTCTAAGCCCACTGTTGAGACCTACTGCTCTGTAAAAAAGATTCCTTTCAAAATATTACTGCTCATTGACAATGCACTTGGTCACCCAAGAGCTCTGATGGAGGTGTACAATGAGATTAATGCTGTTTTCAGCCTGCTAACGCAACATCCATTCTGCAGACCACAGATCAAGGCATACTTTTGACTGTCAAGTCTTATTACTTACGACATACATTTTGTAAAGCTGTAGCTGCCATAGATAGTGATTCCTCTGATTGATCTGGGGAAAGTAAATCAAAAACCTCTGGAAAGGATTCACCATTCTAGATGCCATTCAGAACATTAGTGATTCATGGGCAGAGGTCAAAATATCAACATTAACAGGCATATGGAGGAAGTTGATTCCAGCTCTCACGGATGACTTTAAGAGGTTCAAGACTTCACTGGAGGAAGTAACTGCAGACATGGCAGAAAGAGCACGAGAACTAGAATTAGAACTGGAGCCTGAAGATGTGACTGAACTGCTGCCATCTCATGATAAAACTTGAACGGATGAGGTGTTGCTTCCTATGGATGAGCAAAAACAGTGGTTTCTTAAGATGGACTCTCCTCCTGGTGAAGATGTTGAAATGACAACAAAGGATTCAGAATGTTACACCAACTTAGTTGATGAAGCAGCAGCAGGGTTTGAGAGGAGTGACTCCAATTTTGAAGAAGTCCTACTGTGGGTAAAATGCTATCAAACAGCATCGCATACTACAGAGAAATCGTTCTTGAAAGGAAGACTCATTCGATGTGGCAACTTTCATTGTTGTCTATTTTAAGAAACTGCCACAGCCACCCCACCCTTCAGCACCCACCACCCTCATCAGCCAGCAGCCATCAACACTGAGGCAAAACTCTCCAAAAGCAAAAAGATTATAACTCACTGAAAGCTCAGATAATGGTTAGCATTTTTTAGCAATAAGTGTTTTTTAATTAAGGTATATGCAGTTTTTTAGATATAATGCTATTGCACACTTTTAGTAGACTACAGTATACTGTAAACATAACTTTTATATGCACTAGGAGACAAAAATTTGTGTGGCTTGCTTTATTGTGATATTCGCTTTATTGCGGTGGCCTGGAACAGAACCCAAGATATCTCTGAGGTGTGCCTGTGTTCTTTCACACTCCCCTCCTCCTCCACTGCTCTACCAGATCTATATTCGTATAATACCAGAGTTAAACACAGAATTCAGACCAATGTCCACAGCAGGGAAAACAATTAACTAGAAAACTTTTATACTGCTAACCACATTGAAAAGCTCTTCTGCCTTCATAGTACTTAGCTATGTGCTTGTCAAGGATAATGCATATAAATTTCACATAGCAAGAGCCTGAAACTGGTCATTATTTTGCACGCTGGCCAAGGAATAAAGCCAAAGACATGACAAATATTCATCCTTTAAATAAAACCACAACACAGGGGCCAGCCCCGTGGCCGAGTGGTTGAGTGCGCACTCCGCTTCGGCGGCCCAGGGTTTCGCCAGTTCGGATCCTGGGTGCAGACATGGCACTGCTCGCTGGGCGATGCTGAGGTGGCGTCCCACATGCCACAACTAGAAGGACCGACAACTAAAATATACAACTATGTACTGGGGGGATTTGGGGAGAAAAAGCAGAAAAACAAAGAAAGAAGATTGGCAACATTTGATAGCTCAGGTGCCAATCTTTAAAAGAAAAAAACCCACAACACATCCTGTAAATCCAAAGAAGCTTGCTTTCTGGGTAGGGATGTTCATCTATTAGCTCGTTCATACTGAGAGACATTCCCTCTCTTCTCTGGTCTTTCTTATGGGAAAGACCATCTGTTTCCCAGACCAAATACTGCCACATGGTGCTTTTCTAACCTTTCAGTGGTCAACAGCCTGGGCCATTGATGTGTGTAAGACTGAGCTGATGTCCCAGGAAGGTCTCATAGGGGGTCGTTTAAGGAGGGACGATGGCGTTGGCAGCTGGGGTCCAGCCTGCTGTGTGGCATTGCCTAGGTCTAAAACAATAAAAGAATTGTGATTGAGTGCCAACTTATCATATCTACGGAGTTCTTTCCAAGTAACCTAGCTGCTGCAACATAAAATTATAAATGCATCTCTCACATAACAAAACCTAATTGATAAAAAATCAAAAACCCTAATACAAATTAGGGGATCAATTATCTCCTGCTGGAGAACAATACAGGATTAGAGTGTTACAGAAAACAGATTCATCTCCTTTTGAGAGGAGCCATTTAACTTAAACCACAACAGTGGAGGAGGGTGGTCTTGATTTCCAGAATGAATTTGGAGTAAAGAAATCAGCTAGCGGTTACATTTCAAGGTTTCTTCAGCACAGCTCCCAGCCAATACATAGCCTTTTGCCAATGCTCTCACATCCACAAGTACAGGAGGCCACACTGGAAAGCAGAGTTCTTACATCAGCTTGACCTAACAGGACTCACAGAGCTGCCACAATTCAGCAGCAGGAGCATTGGAGAAACTGACATGACAGGAATTGATGGTGGCAGAGACTTCCTGCCAAATAACTGTCAGCCTTCCTTGGTACAGGTTCATCAGCTTCAATAAGGCAGTAAAATTGAACTCCACTGTCATTCACCTCATGGGCTTCCTGGTGCTGTTGGCAACTGTTCAGCTATGGAACCTGCTGCATCATAACCCGAGACTGCAGGTCATCGGCAGAACACTCAGCAAAGCCTGGGACGAAGTGGTGGGCTTCTTGCTGGTCATCCTGATCCTGCTGACAGGCTATGCCATTGCTGTAAGCCCCCATTCCCAGTGTCTGTCTTCTTCTAAGTGCTGTGGTCTTGGAATCACGTTGCTTCCCTTAGAAAAGATCACTCTATGGAAAGCCATCAGCTAAAGTTGTCAAAGAGTTTTGGAGAAAGGTTTTGGTTTTAGTTGTAATTCCATACTTAACTAGCAATGACTTACACTCAGATGTTTGTCTCATCTCTAAAATTGGGATAAAACTTAGCTCACAGAAAAATGTGAAGGTCAAATAAATTTATATGAAAACACTAAGTACAAAGGAATTTTATGTATTCTTTAGTCATAATAATTTGAATGGCTACTAGGGAACGTCTTTAACTTTCATGCCCTTGGCTCCTGTTGGCCCCATCGTTATCCAGCCCCCCAGGAGAGAGAGAACTGCACCTCGCTCCACTGCTCTCCACCCGCCCTGACTGGTCTTTCTCCTTCTTTTCAGTTTAACCTGCTGTTCGGATGGAGCATCTCTGACTACCGAACTTTTTTCAGCTCAGCAGTGACTACTGTTGGTCTCCTCATGGGGATCTCTCATCACAAGGAGGTGAAAACCCCCGTCCTGGCTTCCCCGCAGAATTCTAGTTGGTTTACTAAGTCTAACAAGGGGCTACTGCTTATAAAAGCAGCCCCTGCTGTACCACTGCGCACTGGGAAGGGGAGTGATTTAGGTCCTTTGCCATTCTGTTTAATGGTACTACCTACGCATACAGCTTTTGAGTGGCTGCTACTTTCAGAAATCTGTCCTTTTCTTAGCACACAGTCCCACCTTCCTCACCTCTTGCATCCTTAATCTTCTTGCCCAAGGATACTGGGCCTGAACTTGTATTCTCATACCCAGCCAGATCAACATGATTTGTTGCTTCTTTCTCAATGTCCCTTTAAAGCGTACAATGGAAATGACCTAAAAAAAATTAGGGAGGTACAATTCCAGGAGGAACCGCAATATTTCTGTTCATAATTAATACTTATTTCAGAGAGCGAATTCTTTTCCCCCAGCAACTACCAACACAAATCCCTTTTTATTCAACATAAAAAAGTAGGGAGGCCAACCCCATGGCCTAGTGGTTAAGCACACACTGCTTTGGCAGTCCAGGTTCACAGGTTCGGATCCCAGGGGCAGACCTACACCACTCACCAGCCATGCTGTGGTGGCACCCTACATGTAAGATAGAGGAAGATGGCACAGATGTTAGCTCACGGCTAATCTTCCTCAAGCAAAAACAAAGAAAAGAGGAAGATTGGTGACAGGCGTTGGCTCAGGGCAAATCTTCCTTGGGGGGTGAGGAGGGGGACTGGAAGAAACCCAGATAAGGATTTGGGTCCCAAACACTAGCATATATAGATTTGATCAGGGAAGAAAAACTGCAATTTAAGTTAGTGAAACTGGCAAGATTTTCATCAAGGCTTATCATTCTGATAATTCAAAAGTTACTAATTAAAATGGGTAAGTTAACATAGTTTCTAATGTGCAAAGTTACCACCTTCCTAAGAACCAAGGAAAGTATAACTTCTATTCTGGGGGGACTATTTGGTTGTAGTTCTAGCCCCAATCACTAGGGAACAAAGCCCTCACCCCTGGATCACTTTGTGTACTACAGCTCTTAAGGAACTAACAATCAGAATGAGAAACTGTGGCTAACACCTACTTTTTGACCTTGGGGGGGAAAAAAAACCCTTTTCTGCTCTAATTATAATTGTACAATATGAAGGATAAATGGTGTATACTTATTGGGAAAAGTTTTGCATCACAAACGCAAAGAGGTTGCCCAAACTGTTTGGTTGACCTAAAGTTGTTATAATTGAACACGTTTAAGTAAGTGGATAGGTTGGTATTAGGAAATCTTTTGTCATATAGGAGATTGCCATCACAGTGGCATTTATTATAAGTATTCATCCTCTCTAAGTTGTTGGGTTTGTTTTTTGTTTTAAACAGTGCCCTAGTGGCACCAATGAAGGAGCCAACATTAAGGGAAAATAAATATCATTTGTTAAAATGAATACCTAAAATAATATTGTTATGGAAACCACTCTAATATAAATTTGAGAAAGCTTTCTTTAATTGAAAGGTAAAGAAAGGCAAAACTCAGTACTTACACTTTTAAAGATAACAATAAAAAAAATCTACTAAATTAAGTCAATTTTCTATAGCTAACCTGTTAAATTTTTTGGGATGCTCCTGTATTTAGAGTAGAAGCTTCTTGGAATGGCAAGACAGTTTTCATTATCATTTCTAGTATGTATTATTTCAATACACTTTTGCTACTCCTTGAAGCTTCCATGTTTAGATATATTTTCCAGAATTGCCAAAACTCACATGGGCTTTGAATCATTTATAATTCCATTGCAACTCACCAGTTTTCTGCTTGTGAAAGCCCCAAAGGCACAATTATTTTTACACCCTTGGAGACAGTCACTCTTGCTCTTCTTCTGTCCACTCAAAAGTATTTTCCTTTTTAATATTTTTTTCCTCCCTAGTTTCCACCAGACGTTTCCTTATATGTATACCAATCATTAACATATAACTTACATTTTTAAAGTAGAAATTAAACTGTCAGTGTTTAAACTCAAAGTGTTTTATTGTCTATCCAGGTTATTGCTTTGGACCCAGTCCTGGGCTTCTTTCTGATCCTCACCAGTGTCATCTTGATGGTACTTGTGATCATTAACCTTTTTGTCTCTGCCATTCTAATGGCCTTTGGTAAAGAAAGAAGGTCCCTTAAGGTAGGTAATTCTATGGCTCAGTAATTGAAATATAAACTGTATCATTTTATATCACTGGAAAAGCTCAGCTGTAGCTGCTCTTAAGATGACAGACTGACATAATGCACAGTATCAGCATATTCCCTTTATTAGTCTCCATAGCTCTGCCAACCATTTTCCTAGGAAACCCAATTTACCAAGATTACATTATGTTCTATATCCACTGTCCTGTAAATAGCTGGCCCTCAACTGTTAAGCAGCAGAAACACTCTGATGTCTGACAGTAAATCATTAAACAGTATCTTTACTAATTATCTTTATTATTTTTTTTGTATCTTTGGTACTTTTTTCCTACAACATTAGCAACAATTCCAATTTCCTCACTTTATTCCTTCTCCTTTTGTCTTTGAATAGACTCTGAAAGAAGCTACACTGATAGATATGCTGCTACAGAAGCTCTCAAGTTTGTTAGGAATCCAGCGAAAACAGAACATGAGCAAACAGCCATGACAACAATAGGCATTGACACTGAAGTTTTAAAAGATGAACTATCTTAATCCTGTTACCTCCTAGCTTGGCTTATTAGTTGTTAGCATATTAATACTTACCTCAGCATGACACAGTTTAAGAAACCGTAGATGTTTATAATTTACTGTTGTTAGTGCCATCAAGTTGATTCCGACTCCTAGCGACCCTGTGTACAGCAGAGCAGAACCCTGCCTGGTCTTTTGCACCATCCTCTCATCTTCCTGCACTGTATCAGACAATGTTCCACAGCTATTCACACGGTTTTCATGGCCAGTTTTTTTCAGAAGTGCGTGGCCAGATCCTTCTTCATAGTCTGTCTAGTCTGGAAGCTCCGCTGAAACCCATCCATCATGGATGACCCTGGTATTTGAAATACTGGGGGCATAGCTTTCAGCATCACAGCAACATGCAGCCGCCACAGTATGACAACCAACAGACAGGTAGTATAGTTCCCTGACCGGGAAGTGAACCCGGGCCTCAGCAGTGAGAGTGCCGAATTTTAACCACTAGACCAGCAAAGCAGGGCTGGCTATGTTTAGAATACGCTTTGTTTTCTAGACCAGTGAGGAATCAAAATCCCCTTGGCTGCAAGTTCTTATGTTTATGGATCTTGGCACTGGCAGAAAAGGGTGCAAAAGTGATAAAGGCTAAACCAGCTCTGCTGCCAAGCAGCAAGTTAACACAACACTCACTATCCACGTTCCAGGATGGCTGTGGGAAATACGAATCAGTCAGAAGTGAGCTCACTGCAGCTTATTAAAAATAAAGATACAAGCATGAGATATGGCTGATGGGGAGCCCTGTCCCAAAGAAAGCAAGCCAACTCACAGATGCTATCTGAGCTTAAATACAGAGATTGAAACAGACTCCTTACTGCTGCAGGTGTCCACACTACCCAGGGAGCCAAAGGTAAGGTCTGGTTTGTGCCCAGCATGGGTCACTCATTTAAAATACTCTCTACTAAAACCCACATTTGCACCTCATCATTTGACCAAACCAATGGACAAAGCAGGGCACAGAATTAACTTTATTATCACCTACTGAGCTATGATACAAACCAATCAAAAACATTAAAGAAAAGTTGCTTGAAATAGGTATGTACAGATGCACTACACAGAAGCCAAAGTCCTATGTTCCGACCTCAGAGCCATCCCTGTGGGCAAGGATGGCCTTAGCTAGGGGGCAAAACAGCACATAAGTTACAACAGTTTAGAGTCTCATCCATCAAGGAAAGCAGCAAACTGCAGCCAATGGGCACCAAGAGTTTATCTGAGATCAGTTTTTAAAGGTTCTCTTAATCATAAAGTTTTCAAATGAAAAGAGGAAACCTTCTTCTCCTGTAGGCTTTCCAGCTCACTACTCAAGATCTTGACTTGAGTACTTCTATTAAGGCAACTGGAAGCCCACCTTAGCCTTGAATGGTGACTTCTGCCCAATATGTGGCCTGTCCTTCCTTTGCCAGTAATGCCATCGAACAGAACATGCTATGGGGAAAAACAGGAAGTTACATAGTGCTGCCCTCTGGTAAAAGGGAAACAGCACTCAGAATAAAGCAAAAGGCCACAGAGGGCTCCCTGAGAATCCAGTAGAACTAAGAGAGGCCTTCAACTTTCCAAATAAACTTTGTAACTGGATCCAGGTGGAACAGTGCCCTGCAGCAAGGAGTAGTGTATATGCCAATGAGAGGACCGACCCAGCTTCCAAGAACGATTACAATGGCTTCCTGAGTCATTTCTCTCTCTCCCATTCACATCAGAGTGAGAAAATACACACCTTGGCCTTCATTCTCACTCACCACAAATGCCTCTGTACAGACGGTTTATTTCTAAGTCTAGAACCTTAGCACAGGGCTGAGACACTTCATGAAGTACTCTCTACCACTGTCCAGTCATCTTTGGCAGCTCTCCCTACCTGCTTTCACCTTCTCACTCCCCTGTGGAAGGAGGGTGGGATGGGTGAGGAGAACCTGGGATCACACTGACAAGAAACGGACAAGCTCAGCTGCCAGGAGCCAGATGCTCCAGCCTCATAGTGTCTCCAGTCGTTAGTCTCCTAGGAGCAGTAGAGAACTGGAAAGCAGCAGAATTTGGTAGAACAGGAAGAGAGCCCAGAGGAAGAGTGTGCTCAGTCATGATTAATAGATGAAACAATTTCATGGAGATTCTTTGTTACAAGGAGAAACTGCTCAGTCTCAACTCCCAGAACTTGGATGTTGCCTGGTTTGAGAGGCCTATGTTTTCTTTTTCAACTCTTCAAATCTCCGGGAAAGATCATCAAAGTCAATATCCTCAGATGCTGAGGTGTTGGCACCAGCAGATGCAGTTGGTAGTGTGTCTGGCACAGATGGCAACTCTGGCAGTACGAAGTTGTCGTAGGTATCTACAGGTCTGGGAGGGGGCTTTGTAGAGGCTTCTGGCTTGGGTCCAGGACCTAATTAAATCAGGGCAAGGAGCACAGTGTTACAAACTCCATGGAAGAGGCTCAGATCCTCAAAGCCCCACTTTCTTTTGGCAGAAACAATAAAACAAAATACAGGGGGAAACACTGGTTTTTTTGTTTTGTTTTGTTGAGGAAGATTAGCCCTGAACTAACATCTGCGCGAATCCTCCTCTTTTTGTTGAGGAAGACTGGCCCTGAGCTAACATTTGTGCCCATCTTCCTCTATTTTATATGTGGGCCGCCTACCACAGCCTGGCTTGATGAGTAGTGTGTAGGGCCGCACCCAGAATCTGAACTGGCGAACCCCGGGCCACTGAAGAGGAGCACGTGAACCCATCCGCTACACCACTGGGCCAGCCCCAAAACACTGTTTTTTTTTTTTAAAAAAAAGATTACTATTTAATTCTTAAGGGAATGAAAATTTTCAGGACAATTAACATATACATTTTCTAATTATAATTGAATCCTATCTGTTTTACTTTCCTATGGTGAGAAAAAAGTTTAAGGAAAGGTCAAAGTGTGGTGAATGGGGCTAGGTACACAGACCATTTATTTAAACAGACTAGCTCCTTCCACAAAGGTCTGCTCCCAAAACAACTAAGTCCAAGGAGTGGTACTAGAATTCCGCTAGGATGAGCTACTCTTTCAGGCTTAGGAGAAAAAAATTTTACAGGGAATGTTAAACGTCCATTTTGTTTGATGTAATAAGATCTGATCGGTGTTTCTAGTCTTCTGTTTTGTATTTTACTAGTTAAAATCATCGTCCTCTCTACCTACTGTTATGTTTCCATTTATATGTAAGTTCTAGAACAGGTAAACATAACTATAGTTTTAGAAAATAAAAGCAGTGCTTGCCTCCTGGGTAGAGGGTCCCATGGAATTGACTGGAAAGGAACACAAGGGAACTTTCTGAGGTGATGGAAATATTCTATACCTTTACTGAGGTGGTAGTTACATATATATATCAAAATTCATCAAAATATACACTTCTCTGTTATTTTTTGTATGTAAATTATACCTCAATAAAACAACTGTCTTCAATTTTAAAAATTATCCCTCTCTGGGTTTCTGGAGTGCTGACGGTGTTTATCTTTTGAGTGGATGTTTTGTGAAAAGTCACTGAGCTATTCACTTATGATTTGTGCCTACTTCCTCCTCTTTATTGCCCAAATTTAAAAAATATACATTTTTTTTTCTATTTTCAGGCATAATGGAAGTTGAAGCAGCAGGAACGTAAAGAACTTGAAGGTGACTGAAAAACAGAAACTGAAAAAATAACAATGAGTAAAGAATAATGATACCACTGACAGAACATGGAACCTGGGAGCCTTTATGGGGCCAGGAAAGATGTTTACTTTTTGGAAGAGTGCAATCCTGAGTTTTTGCCATACTGCATTTGGGGAGAGGATAGGGCATATGGGTAGAATGCCATGGATGTGAAGACAGTCTCTGAAAGAGGAGCAGTAATGAGAAAACAGCAAAGGGTTCAGCACTGAGCCTTGAGGGTTTCTGACTCACACTCACCGACAATCTGTGCAGAAGAGACATTCTTATCAGCATTAATGTCATCAACCTGAAATACAAAGACTGTTATCAGAGGAGAAAGCAATGGCATCACTGAGAAAGTACTGAGACTGGTATAAGCCCATGTTTTCCGAAAGCTAAGCAACTCAGCAAAAGCAACAGACCCTGCTCCAAAAAAACTGCCCCTCCACCCCCCATACACCTTCCTGATCTTCTTCCAACCAGACAGACACCATGTAGAACTCTGAACTGCCAAGCAGAGAAAAAGACAATTCTTGCACCATAACACCTCTCTTTAATCGGATACCTTCACCTTCCAGGCAGAGAGAAAGCACTAAACTACTGAATTCATCTCCAAGAACCAAGTCCTCAAACACCGATGAAGATCTTCTACCTCATTCCTAGAAACAGTTGTGGGTGACGCTTCAGTGTGTGCAAGACCGAAACATAAGAAAAACTCAGGCCCAAGGTAAAAACCAAAAGAAAGAACACTAAGCAAGCTTAGGAACAGCAAGATCTCCCAGATAAATAATTTCCCTAGCAAACACGATGCCAATTCGTTTTCTCAGTAACGTATCAGATGGAAACAGGTCACAACAGGCACATACTAGCTGAGGAAATAAGGCTGGCAGAAAACAAGTCATCTAATTCTGAACCAAAGCTGTTATGACCACCTGTAATTCAAACCATCATTACCATATTAGTTATTTACAGCAAGCTTTAACTACAAAAGACTAAAATGTAAAACTAAGGCTACAAGCTGAAATTTACTAACTGGACACTTCTAAGACAAAAAAATTTGGTTGCTGGGGCTGGCCCCGTGGCCGAGTGGTTGGGTTCGCGCGCTCCGCAGCAGGCGGCCCAGTGTTTCGTTGGTTCGAGTCCTGGGCGCGGACATGGCACTGCTCATCAGACCACGCTGAGGCGGCGTCCCACATGCCACAACTAGAAGAACCCACAACGAAGAATACACAACTATGTGCCGGGGGGCTTTGGGGAGAAAAAGGAAAAAATAAAATCTTTAAAAAAAAAAAAAAAAAATTTGGTTGCTTTTCCTTTACACAATGTTGAGAATTTATAAAACAGGTATTTTAATTATTATGATATTCTAGCACCAAGACTACCCTAGCTCAATGTGATTCTCTGCCTAGTTAGTCCCCAAAAAAGACTAGTTAAGTGCCATACTAGAACTTTCTAAGAGATCTGCAGCTCCTTCCTGATTCCTGGCTTAAGTGCAAACAAAGCATTGCCACCAATGATGCTGCCACCACCACCACTCCCCATTTCCATGGTAATGTTAAAGCAACACAAGAACCCAAAGCAAAAGCAATGCCGACACTAGGAGTTGATCAAAATGTTGCCTTCCCTGTGGCCATTATTTTGCTCTCTCTTCACGGGATTCACTCTCCTGCTGCTTATAAAAGAGGCTCAGGCACTTACAGATTCATACGATGGGGGAGTTGCTGGTATCTGAGGTGGATGAATATTGGGAAAGGCCTGATAAGTCCCCACTGGCAATCCATTGAAATCCGACTGCAAGAGGAGAAGGGCAATATCAGAGACATTGCCCCCAATTTGCAATTTGAGGTTTGTGTATGGGAAGGGAGAAAAATCTATATATTCTCTCTCTATATATATATATATTCAACAGCCCCAGAAGAAAAAAAAGCCCAAAAGGACCACATGGGCTCAGAAGAATTCCAGATTTTTAAAGATCTGTAGCCAAAAGGCTGTTCTTCAAGTTACTAAATCAATTGCTTCAATGTCTACACGGGCAGATTCTAAGCACACTTCCTTACTAGCAATGACCTTCATCTTCCTGTCTACAAAGTTTTTTCTGCCTGGTAATATGAGGTTAATCATTTTTGGAAAAACCTACTGGTATGCCTCCAACAGGTGCCAAAGGTGTTCAGTAAACCTACATGGAAAAAAGAGTTTTTCTAGCACCATCTCTCTGGATTTTCCCACTTCATTACCTGCAGCTGAACCAAAGGAATTTCTCCAAATCCCAGTGGGTTTTTTTCCCCACAATATGGTCACTAAGCTAATACAAAATGTTCTTACTGCTAAATCCTTTTGACAAGCTACAATTTCTGAGTGTATTCATAGAGCCAACCTGTCATCTCCTGTTACATTTTCGAGAGTTTACATACACACTTATTTATATGTATACTTACTGGTCCCTTTGGAAGTGGGTATGAGAAAGGAGTATTTGGAGACGGCATGGGCATGGGCATAGGCATTGGCACTGTTCCATCAGGTCCACCAACTGGTGCTGTGAACCCCCCTCCTCCTCTTCCAGGGCCCCCTTTCTTCACATCATCTGTGAATCCAACATCAATAAGATCTGTCTCTACCCCAGGAGGAGCTTCTGCCTGAGAAAAAGAGAGAAACTCGTATCATTAACCCATATCACAGGCCAGGTTCCCGGGGAAGCAGACTCTGAGATGGAGAGTAGCAAGAAGGAAGTTTACTGAGGAGGTCTCTTGGAATAATAAAGATCTGTGGGGAAGTGAAGGAAGCAGGGCTGGACAAAGGAAGAAGTTGGGCTGCAATGCAGTCACAACAAAGGCCTCAGCCAATTCCCCAGGGAGCTCTGGAGCTGGGATGGGCCTGCAGCAGGTGTTCCCGACTGGGACAAAGGGGCAGAGTCTTTAAACCCCAGTGCTGACCAGTAACTGAATACAGACAGCCCCTAGGAAAGACTTTGGGTGAGGCAGCTTTCTTCTGAGGGCCAGTGCTAGATGAACGCTCAACTGTGTGTAAGTCACTGGTCATCAATATTCTCAACAGCTGGGGGAACAAATGCTTTTGTTCTGAAATGTGTATCTGGGGCTGGAGAGGGTTGTCTGAGCAGCATACCAAAGCATCCACTACACTCCATCAACCTTAACTGAGTAATGATTATTCACATATTTGCCTTTCATACACTCTAAGCTTTGTTTGTATATATCTCTCTATTCTCAGCTTTGTGTGCACTGTCTGGTACATGGGAGGCACCCAATAAATGTTTCAGAACTGTCTGGGTCTGGAGGCATTTCTCGCTACCCACAGGGGGACTCTCAATTGCTGGAACTTCATCAAAAAACACCAATAATGCGGGGCTGGCCCCGTGGCCGAGTGGTTAAGTTCGCGCGCTCCGCTGCAGGCGGCCCAGTGTTTCATTAGTTCGAATCCTGGGCGCGGACATGGCACTGCTCATCAGACCACGCTGAGGCAGCGTCCCACATGCCACAACTAGAAGAACCCACAACGAAGAATACACAACTATGTACCGGGCGGCTATGGGGAGAAAAAGGAAAAAATAAAATCTTTAAAAAAAAAAAAAAAAAAAACACCAATAATGCAATTTTATATTTCTATCAAAGTTTGTACCTTTTCAAGTGCTTTCAGTCATTTATCTCATCTGATCCTTAAATTCTCTGTGAGAAAGGCAGGCGTATTTATTATAACCCAAAAAGGCACTAACTGGACAAAGGCTTAAACTCTCACATACAAACTTTAATGCAAAAAATATGGTTATTTTTCAAAGAAAGTGCTATCTAGAGACTCATTTTCCTTTGTACTTTGAGAGGCTCTAAACTTACCATGACCACAGAGTCAGGCTCATAGGGCACGTTGTAGTTCTTGGCAATTTCAATCAGGTATCTCTCCACCAGGATTTTGGGTGGGGCTTCCACACTCAGTTTGTGCATTAGCTGTAAGTAAAAGACTCACAGTTAAGATCTATACTAACCAGCCTAAGCCTAACGTGTCTCACTTTAAATTTTGTTCCTGTCGTTTTACAGGTAAATTGAGGAAGAGAAAAGGTTCAGACCAGTTAAATTACTTTCAGTCACAAAGCACAGTACAAAATCCATCTCTCTCTCACATTCTCTAGTTGCATATAACCCACGTGTTGGTAAAGACTGACACTGCTGCCTTCCACATTTGAATTCGTCCACCCTTCTCCCCACCTCACTTCTACCTCCACAAAGGACAAACAAGGGGCACAAAGGACAGAGGCAAAATCAGGAATGACACAAAATGAAAGCCTCACAATCAGACATGTAGGGCAGGGGTAAGAAGCTGACTGCAAAGACAGCCAGAGAGCCACCTTCTCACCCCATAAAATGTGCAACCCTACATTAACTCAGCCATACAGTGGTGCCCTCTAGAATCACTGCAGGCAATAAAATAACCTGCCCCGACCAAGCCCACTGCTTCAGGTTTCAGAAGTATGTCTGTTACCCTGTCATTCACAGTTCCAATCTGATTGGTCCTACATAACTTGCCATATTCCTTGCTATACTTGGCACAGAGCTGATCAGCAACCTACAAAGAAAAAAGAAGAGTAAATAAAAGTGGACACCACTCCCACAGACTGCTTCAAGCTTCCCCCTATCAAGAGTAAATATGCTTCTATTATAGAATTTCAAAAAAACCAGGGTCTGTAAAAACTTAAGGGGTACATATTAATTAACATATTTGTTTATCCATTCATTCACTGAGCTGCAACCATGTGCCAAACTCTATATAAACATTATGATATTCACTGTAATGTAATGATGGACAAAAACAGACATTGTTCCTACTACAGTCTTATAGTCTCTGGGGAAAACAGTCATTACTCAAATAATCACACAGACAAAGGTACAAATTGGCAGCTGTGATAAGTGCCACCAAGGGACAGTATACTACACAATCAATGGCTTATAACAGTAGAATCAGATCTGATCAGAAACGTCAGGTAAGAGTTCCTGAAGAAAACGCGCTTCACTGAGATGTAAAGGATGATTAAGAGTTAACTAAACAAGGAGGGAAGGAAGAGTACCCAGGGGAAAAAACCAGCATGTGGGGCTGACCCAGTGGCAAAGCAGGTAGGTTCGCACATTCCACTTCAGCAGCCCAGGGTTCGTGAGTTCGGATCCCAGGCATGGACCTATACACCACTCACCAAGCCATGCTGTGGCAGCATCCCACATACAAAATAGAGGAAGACTGGCACAGATATTAGCTCAGGGACAATCTTCCTCAAGCAAAAGAGAGGAAGACTGGCAATAAATGTTAGCTCAGAGCCAATCTTACTCACCAAAAAAATTTTTTTAAAAGGCAAAGACATAAAAAATAGGAGAGAAAACAACACAACTGAATCTGTATCCTACCATATCCATGTTGTGACAGGCCGTTTTTTAGTTACTGTCTGTCTCTTCTGCTAGAGTCTAAGCTACAAGAGCAGTGCTAGGGTCATATTTTGCTCACCACTGTACTCTCAGTGCCCATCTAGCTCATAACATCCACTCAATAAATATTTTTGGAATCAATGAAACAAAACATCTGTCACTTTAAATTAATGTTATTTTAACTTTACTGGTTTACAGTTGTATAATAACTTCTCTATGTATATACAGCAGTCCCTCCTTATCTGCGGGAACACATTCCAAGACCCTCAGTGGATGCCTGAAACCACAGATAGTACCAAACCCTACCTATGATACAATTTAATGTATAAATTAGGCACAGTAAGAGACTGAAAACAACAAGTAATAATAAAATAGAACTATAAGAATATACTGTAATAGAAGTTATGTAAAGGTGGTCTCTCTCTCTCAAAATCTTACTATACGGTACTCACACTTCTTGTGATGATGTGAGATGATACAATCCCTATGTGATGAGATGAAATGAAGGGAATGATGTAGGCACTGTGATAGTGTTATTTTCAGACCACAGTTGACTGTGGGTAATTGAAACCATGGAAAGCGAAACCTCCGATAAGGAAGAACTACTGTATATTGAAATAATGTTATAATAAAAATAATTTAAGATAAAATTGAGGGTACATGAAATTTTGTTCCTTAAAAAATTATTCAAGGTTGTAAAACACTGTTCTGTTCTATGACATAAGCCCTAAAAAGGATCCAGAAGCAAATTTACAAAGCCTGTTTCAAAGGCAGCATGAGAAGAGGACAAAATACCTGGTCAAATAAGCAGAAGTTAATTAACCAACCATTCTAACAACATGAAAAACAACAGACATCACTGAAACTGGTTGTACTCACTATCTTCAACTCAGCCACTTCTGATTGGAGTCGAGGAGCAGCCCAGATCAGTGTAGACACAGATTCAGCCAGACCAGAATCTAGCTCCCTAATTAAGGAAAAAAATAAAATTTAACATTTTTTAAAACAAATCAACAAAACTCTGGCATTTGTATCATATACTTCATAGCCTCTAAAGCTATTTCACGAATCTCCCTGGATTCTCACAATAATTCTAGCCATCTTCATCATCCTATTGTACTTTTGGGGAAACTATAAGTGACAAACCCAAGGTCACAAAGTCAGGAAATAGTTGAGCCAAGACTCAAACTTAAGCCTCTTGATTTCAGCTTCTGTATTTTCTTTTCAACAGTAGCCTACATTGAGATCAGGTCTTCAAGTCAATGGGAGGAAAAAGGTCCTTGGGTACATAAAGTAGTCCCTTAGTGCTAGCTCCCTACATGTAGGAAGAAACCAATATATTACTCCTTTCTCAAATTCCAGAGGTGATTTGATTTAGGTCCTCGAATCAAAACATTTTAGTTCATTACAGTTATATGAGTAAGTTCGAAAAATATGCTGAACAACACTGCGCCTATGGTTAACAATACTATATTATGCATTTAAAAGTTGTTAAGAGGGTAGATCTCATGTTAAGTGTTCTTACCCAAAAAAAAGGGACACAAGAAAACTTCTGGAGGCAACAAATGTTTATTACCTTGATTGTGGTAATGTACACAAGTATACGCATATGTCCAAACTCATCAAACTGTATACATTAAATATGTACAGTTTTTTTCTAAATCAATTAAACCTCAATGAAGCTTAAAAAAAAAGAAAAGACAAAATATCTTACTTCATAGACTGGATGAGGCCAAACCGAGCCAGCAGCAGGTCACAGTACAGCTCCAGGATCTCCATGGCCTCCACGAGGTAGTCTTCTCGGATAATGTGCTCCACTCGGATCCGAGCTCGTTCATCCTTGCCGGCAGCCAGATAGTCAGCAATCTCTTTCCTCGCTTTCTGGGCCAGTTCCGCTAAGGCACAAATCCCACTCCAGTCACAGAGCAATAGTACACTGGGCCACGGCGAGCAGGCAGACCTCACCCCAACAGAGAGAAGTGGATATTTCTACTATATCCTAGCTCACTCTCTCATAGCAAACCTAGTCCTATCTCATCTAGTCTAGAATTCGCTTCTTAGTGTAGGTGAGAATATTGTTTGTGTAGCCAGAAATTTCTACCTCAGGAGTCATGTTATCTATTCTATCACAACAGAGTAAGTCCCTTTCCCTGCAACAAGGTGATTCAGCCTAACTTATCACAAAGAGCAGCAGAAATGTATCCAAAGCTTAAAGGATATGGGATACCTCAGGCTTCACAGTACCAGCCTGAAAGAGCCACTACTGACGTGCTGGAACCCAGTGATGTATTTTGGGAAAGAACACATAAGACAATCAACCATTACTCACTTTTTTTTTTCTCCAATAGTTTAAGACGGTTTATGACTAATCTCAAATTGACTCGTAAACGTTCAGCTTTAAATCCAGAGCCCAGCATGCTGTGCTGTTCCTCCTGAAAAAGATAAGCAGCACAATGACTATTTTCAAGTTAAAGATAGTTCAGGAAGTAACACCAGATAGGGGGTGGATTATGTGACACTGTAAACTAGAGTGGCCTTCTAATACAGGCCAAAGGACATGATGTGATCGACATTTTTTAAAGATCATTTGGCTGTTGTGTGGAGAACTGATTAGGGGAGGATAATTATGGAAGGAAGAGGACCAAGGAGAAGGTTATTACTATAGTCCAGACAAGAGATGGAATGGCTTAGACTGGGGTAGTTAGCAGTGGCAGGGGAAGAAGTAGATTCAAGATCTATCTTGAAGGCAGACCTGAAAGAACTTGGTGATGGATGAAATGAGTATCTATGTATTGGTGTAGGAGTGGGGTGACAAAAAGACAAAGAAGCAGGAAGGCCTCCTACTTCTCCCAAAAATCTCATCAGCAATAGTGATAGGACAAGATGATCAAACTTAGGGCCAAATTCAAAAATATTCTCACCTTAATTCCCCAAATCCCCCTACTAAGTCTCTGCCTTTGGGAAAAACCTAGCGCCCAAAATCACAGAAACATCATTAACATCTACTCAAATACAAAGAAATACACAAGGCAGTGAAAAGTCCAAAAGAAAAAAAAAGCTGCTCTATAAAATTCGACAACAGAAGGCTATTTACCAAGACTTTCACTGAACAGCAGAGTTACAGTCAACAAAACCACTCCCTTCCACCCACAAGACTTTAGGGTATACCATTGTGCATTGACCACTGTGCATTCTGTGCACGATGTCTATTTCTCTCAATTAATTCTGAACTCAAACTTCAAAACATGCAACATCCAAACGAAAGTTAGGCCTAACAGTTACCAAAGAACAGACAAACCAAAAAAAAAAAAAATCCACTGTAAGAAAAACAATAGGAATAGCATTTATATGCTTGTGCATAAACCACTAATAGAAAACGTCAGAGGTATTATCCTTTCATGAAATTGCCTCCAGAAGCCTTTATACTACATTTAACAATTAACCCAAGTCCTAGTTTACAATGGGGCTTGTCTGTCACAAAATATCTGGAATCTGTTATACTGAGTTATGTTCAATCCCTTCAAGAAATATTTACCAAAATAAATATTTGTCTCTATGTCAGACAATGGTTAGACGCTGGAGATAAAAAAAATAAGGCACATTCCTTGCCCTCAAAGGAACTTATATTCTACTAGCAACTACAATATTGTTTGGTAAAGACTATAATTCTAGAATGGTTCCCTATCGGAAGTGATTTTGTCTCCTAGGGGACATCTGGCAATGACTGGAGACATTCTGGGTTGTCATGATTGGAAGGGATGCTACTGGCATCTGGTGGGGAGAGCCCAGGGATACTGCTAAACATCCTACAATGAATGGGACAGCCCCCACAACAAAAAATTATCCAGCCAAAATGTCAGCAATGTCAAGATTAAATAACCTATTCTAGAGAAAACACACCCAACTTGCTTAGGGACATTACAGAATGCTTTCCAGGAGAAGACAAAGCCTAAGCTGAGTCCTAAGGACAAACAGGATTATTTGAAAGGTAAAAAGAGAATGTGACTATCCCAGACACAGGGAGCAGTATGTGTAAAATCCACGTACCAGAGAGAACAAGAAGCTAAGAAACACAGGTTCAATACAACTGAAGCATGGTATAAACTAAAGTTTATGTCATAACCTATCTCTCACATTCATAACTTCAAAACTTCAATTCAACAATATATAAGATGTCAGGTGCTGTAGCAGTTTCTGGTGCTAGCTAGATCCAGACAGTATCCTTGTTGTCATGGCATTCATAAGCAGTGATGGATGGGAGGTAGAAATCGACAGCCAGAAACACTAACTAATACTATCATTTAACTAGGCACTTGCTCAAGATCAGCCAGCAACTGATCAGAGATAATAAAGATAAGAACAAAACCTAAGTGTGTCTGAATTCAAAATCCAAGTAAATCTTAATCATACACATCATTTTCAGCACTAAAAATTGTATTACTATATATATATACTTTTTTACATAAGTTAGTATCTCTTTATCTTTTTCCTATATTTTATATTCTACAAATTTAATGGCAATTACCATGTAGTAAAACATACAATATATATTTTTAATCCCCTTCAAAAAATATTTATTGAATGCCTACTATACTGTGGCAGGCCTGGACACAGACTGGTATGGATAAACAGACATGCTCACTGCCCTTATGGAGTTTAGAGTCCAGTTAGCCAAACTCATTACACGAGTAATTATACAAATAACAGCTGTGGTAAACGCCACAAAGAAGAAAGTGGTGCTCTGGAGTTTATTATAAGGGTATTTGACCTCTTCAGCAGCTTGCTTGGATACTCTCTCAAGGATAAAAGATAACAAAATAGAGGGTCTAATACAGTCACAAGTTATGACAGAAAAATGTCAAGATTTCTCTGTTGTTCTTAAGTAGTCTATAAGCACCAATTTTGTGATGTGTCAACACCTGAAGACAACACTTTTGTCAAGTCTGTATTTTAAATATTTTCAGGAGGCTTAAAAACATATACATTTTGACCTAGTAATTCTATTCCAAGGAACTTAACCTAAGAAAATAATCAGAGCTTCACGCACAGACTTTTACATAAAATATTTATCAGTACACTTTGAGACCAAAAAATTGGAATAATGAACTATATGAATAATGAACTAACATTGTTTATTAGTTAAATTATACTATATTTATGATAGAATTTTACATGGCTGCTAGAATATTTTTAAAAAGCATTTACTGACATGAGACTATATTAATGATATTAGTTAAAAGAGGAGAACTACATACGTAGTATCACCCTAAATTCTGAGTTTAAAACAAAAAGCACAGGGGCTGACCGCAAGGCATAGTGATTAAGTTTGGCATGTTCTGCTTCAGCAGCCCAGGTTCAGATCCCAGGTGCAGACCTACACCACTCATCAGCCATGCTGTGGCAGTGACCCACATATAAAGTGGAGGAAGACTGGCACAGATATTAGCTCAGGGCTGATCTTCCTCAAGCAAAAAAAGAGGAAGATTAGCAACAGATGTTAGCTCAGGGCTGACCTTCCTCAGCAAAAACAAAAGTGTATATGCATAGACAAAGGGTGGACTAAAAAAAAAAAACGTGATTTAGTTATTACTATATGTAAACTCTTTTCAAATCCAAGAAATTTAGACTAACATTAAAGCTAATGCTAAAAACTAAATCCACCTCGGAAAGCATATAATTTGGAACTTCTATCAAGAGACAAAGAGAGGCCAGCCCCGTGGCCAAGTGGTTAGGTTCGTGTGCTCCACTTTGGCAGCCCAGGGTTTCGCTGGTTACGATCCTGGGCACAGATGTGGCACCACTCGTCAGGCCATGCTGAGGCGGCAACCCACATGCCACGACTAGAAGGACCTACAACTAAAAAATATACAACTATGTACCAGGGGGCTTTGGGGAGAAAAAGTAAAAATAAATTCTTTAACAAAAGAGACAAATAATACAAATATATTCATTTATCTCCTTAGAAAAGCAAAATAAAACATTAACTCACCAAAAAATATTAATAATCAAGATTAATGTATCAGAATAGGTATCTAAAGAGAGCTAGACACTGAAAGACACAAAAGTGTTAATGGAGGAGACAAGTAACAAAGGAGTGGCTTTAGCAACATGAAGAAACTCCGGAGGGTGTATAGGCATCTTTATTTATTTCACACATTTGCCTTAGGTGGCTCAGCATCCACAAATGCTAGTTTGGGACCATAGTGAACCAGCATGGAAAAGAAAGGATCCCAAACTATCACAAAAATACGGACTTTGAAGAAGAAAAGCACTAAAATTCTCTGAAAGAGGAGCTCAACAAATGTTTTATGCTGCAAACAGAAATCCAATTCTGTTAAGGAAGTTGAAAATATTGAAGTGTGGCAAAGTTGTTTTTATTTCACTGTCAATCTTTCGGCTGGGGATGTTTAGGGGAGAGAAACACCCTCAAAAGTCTACTGTAAACCTACTGTAGAAGGCAGAGAAAAATAAACCCAAGTTACCAATCTTATGAATCAGTAATAACATTTATTTGTTCAAATCTATAAAAGTAAGTAAAATCACAAGGCCCTTTCAGGGACTCTAACAATCAGGGTTCCAGCTGGAAACGGATGGCATGCACAAACTGGGTAATTTCAGTAGAATTTAATAAAGAGACTATTTAAAAAGTTGTAGGTAAGGTTTAGAGAAACCAATAAAGGATAGTATATTGCCCCAGAACCATTAACACATCTAGGCCTGAAGGGGCAAGATGAAGCACTGGTATATGGAGAGGATAGCTACATGAAGAGAGGAACCAGACAGGAATCACGGTTATTCGTAGAGGTATGCCGACAACTGCAGCAACTTGGCAGGGAAGGAGCAGGGGAATAAATGTCTAGCCCTCATTCCTCCCGTCCTCTGGTCTCCTGTTGGTACCTCCCATCTATGCCCAACTGGAAGCCCAAAAGCAAAGGGGCCCATAGACACAGTGCACATGGGTGAACCTCCAGGAACATACATCAGAGGGAGAGGGATGGCATGTGGCTCTGGAGGAGAAAATAGAAGATATTCGGCACAAAGACTATATTTACACAAGACCAAAGAAAGAAGCCAGGACCTAGACCTACCAAAGCAAACTCCAGATTTACATGGTGTTAAGACTTCAGCTAACTAGAAAACTGAAGCTTAATGAATTGTCTAAAAAATGAAAATTGTGTTTTATATGTCCTTTCTACAATAATAAATATAGTTCAGTGAATAAAATTCAAGTTCTTACAATATAATCTCTAAAGTTCCTTCCAATCCTAAGATCCTGCAGGATATTAGATATCCAATTGTAGTAAATTATATGGAATAGGGGAAAAGGCATAGACAATTGAGGTTAATCCTCAAGACATCTCTTAGAAATCTTATTTTAAAAGAATAACATCACTTTCCTGGAAAAACAAATGCAGCAATTCATTTTATTGATTCTTTTGCTCAACTAGTATTTATTAAGCATTTTACAACATAAAAGAAACTGTGCTAAGTTCTGTAGATAAAAATATTTAGAAAAATCAGTCTTCTTTCTAATACACACAATTTTCAAATCCATAAAAGAACTAAAACATACAGAATATATAAAGAACTTCTACAAGTCAACAATAAAAAAACCACCTGATTAAAAAATGGGCAATGCACTTCGAAGAGACATCTCTCCAAAGATGATACGTAAATGGCCAATAAGCATATGAAAATATGCCCAATATCACTAATCATTAGAGAAATGCAAGTTAAAACCACAATGAGCTATCACCTCACACTCATTAGGATGGCTACTATTAAAAAAAAAAAACAGGAAATAACAAGTGTTGGCAAGGATGTAGAAAAACTGGAGCCCTTAAGCACCGTTAGGAGGATTGCAAAATGGTGTAACCACTATGGAAAAAAGTATGGTGATTCCTTAAAAAATTAAAAATAGAACTATCATAAGATCCAGCAGTCCTACTTCTGGGTATATATGCGAAAGAACTGAAAGCAGGGTCTCAAAGAGATATTTGTACACTCACGTTCATAGCAGCATTATTCACTACAGCCAAGAAGAGGAAGCAATCCAGATGTTCACTGACAGATGAATGGATAACCAAAATGTGCTCTGTGTGTGTGTGTATACAACAGGATATGACAATAGTCTAATAGTCTATGTCGTAGCATGTGACAGGATTTCCTTCCTTTTTAAGGCTGAATAACATTCTATTAGTCTACTAGTATTCTAATAGTACTAGTCTATTAGTATTTAATAAAATGTATGCCTTGATGTACAAGGTAAATGTATGAATATACTTTAGGGTTCAGTAATTCCATTCCTGGACATATACCTCCAAAGAAATCTGTACAGAGGACTATGAAGACACATGTATAAGGATTCTGTGGTAGTAGTGGGGTGGAGGAATGCTAAGTGTCCACTACAAGAGGACAGATAAAATGTGACAGAAGCATATGACACAATACAATGCAGCACTCAGAATTAATGGACTAGCTATACTTACAGCAACATGGGTAGTCCTTAAAAACAGAAGCAAAAAAAGGTAAAGGACAGGATTCCAGGTGCAGTGTCTCTCTCACTGAATGAAGCTATAAAACTTGAACAGAATGTGTAGAGCAGCTATTCTAGGACTCTGAAAAGTAAATAATAGCAGCTAGATGGAGAAGATCAGAATTTGAAGTACCAATAAAGTGGCAGTGAGTGTATCTCATTTTTTACCCTGTTATTCCCTGGCCTAGATGCAAGGTAGCCTGAAACCCAGGAAGTGAGCATTGGCACAGACAGGAAGAGCAGCAAGAGAAGCTCTCCAGTCAATGCTTGAGAAGGTGAAAGGTGACCCCTGGCACGGACAGAGAGTGGATGAAATACACCAAACCTGGACTCACATGGGAAAAGACAATCAGCACACATCAATGCTGAGATTACAAAGATGTTGGAATTAACTGACAAAGACTTAAAAGCAATTACCATAAAAATGCTGCAACAACTAAGGGCAAACACTCTTGAAATGAATGGATAGAAAATCCCAGTAAAGAAATAAAAGATATAAAGAAGAAACAGAGAAACTTCAGGACTGAAAAACACAGTAACAAAAGAAACTCACTGTATGGGCTTAATTAGCAGAATGGAAATGACACAGGAAAGAGCCACTGCACTCGAAGATAGATCAATACAAAGTAACCAATCTGAAAAACAGAGATTGAAAAA
This sequence comes from Equus asinus, assembly GCF_041296235.1. Lineage (NCBI taxonomy): Eukaryota > Metazoa > Chordata > Mammalia > Perissodactyla > Equidae > Equus > Equus asinus. Next base: position 36,810,321 of record NC_091817.1, read on the forward strand.
CAAAGATAAAAAACTGAAAAAAGTGAACAAAGCCTCAGAGATCATGACAATAGCAAAGGGTCTAACAGTTGTGTCATTAGAGTTCCGGAAGGATGGGAGAAACAGTACAGTACCAAAAAAAAAATTTCAAAAAAATACTGTCTGAAAACTTCCCAAATTTAGCAAAAAATATATACTTACAGATTGAAAAAGCCTGAGCCAGCCCTGATGGCCTAACAGTTAAAGTTTGGTGTGCTCTGCTTCAGCGGCCCAGGTTCAGTTTCCAGGTGCGGAACCACATCACCCGTCTGTCAGTAGGCATGCTGTGGCAGTGGCTCAAACAGAACTAGAAGGACTCAGAACTAGAATATACAACTATGTACTGGGGATTTGAAGAGAAAAAAAAAAAGAGGAAGATTGGCAATAGACGTTAGCTCAGGGCAAATCTTTCTCAGCAAAAAAAAAAAAAAAAAAGCTCAGGGAACTCCAAACAGAATAAACCCAAAGAAATTTATGTCCAGACTTGTCATAATCAAACTGCTGAAAACTAAAGACAAATTTTTAAAATATTGGAAGCAGCCAGAGAAATATGCATTACCTATAGATGACCTATTTAAATGACTATTAATTTCACATCAGAAACCATGGAAGCCAAAAGGAAGTGGAACAGTATTTCTAAAGTGCTGAAAGAAAAGAACTGTCAACCCAGAATTCTATATCCAGTGAAAACATCCTTCAGAAATGAAGGTGAAATAAAGTCATTCTCAGTTGAGAGAAAACTAGTAAGAGAATTTGTCACCAAGAGACTTGCTCTAAAGAAGTTTTCCAGGAGCCAACCCTGTGGCCAAGTGGTTAAGTTTGTGCACTCTGCTTCAGCGACCTGGGGTTCACTGGTTCAGATCCTTGGTGCAGAGCTACGCACCGCTCCTCAAGCCATGTTGTGGAGGCACGCCACATAGAAGAACTAGAATGACCTACAACTAGGATATACAACTATGTCTTAGGGCTTTGGGGAGAAAAAAAAAATTTTTTTTTAAGAAAGTTTTCCAGGCTCAAGGAAGTAATATCAGAAGGAAACATGGAACATTAAAATAAAGGAAGAAATGAAAAATATCTCTATCTTACATTACAGAAATGGCAACTGTCTGGGGAAATATAATAGGTCTTCTCTTGAATCTCTTAAAATGTATTTTCCAGTTAAAAGGAAAACTAATAACATTGTCTAACAGGGTTTTCAACATATGTAGATGTAATACATACCACAACATAATCAGGTAAAAGGGGCAGGGCAAAGGGACCTACGTGATATTTCTATATTTCACAAGAAATGGTAACATACTGACTCCAAGTAGACTGTGAAACGTTAAGTACATCTATTGTACTCCCTAGAATGACTAGTAAAACATACTATACAAAAAAATACTAAAAAACTCAACAAATTTTAAACTAGAATACTAAAGTGTTCAAATAACCCAAAAGAAGGCAGGAAAGCAGAAAGAGAAATGAAAAACAGGGGGAACAAACAGAAAATAAATAATAAAATAGAAGACCTAAATTCAAATATACTAATTACATAAGTAACTATATAGAAATAGTCTAAACTCAACAATTAAAAGACAGAGATTGCCAGAATGGTCCAAAAAATGATCCAACTATAAAATGCCAACAAGAAACTCACTCCAATACAGTAATACATTTAGGTTAAAAGTAAAAAGATGAGGGGCCAGCCCGGTAGTGCAGCAGTTAAGTTCGCACAGTCTGCTTTGGCAGCCCAGGGTTTGCCAGTTCGGATCCCGGGTGCTGACATGGCACTGCGTGGCAAGCCATGCTGTGGGAGGCGTCCCATATATAAAGTGGAGAAAAGATGGGCATGGATGTTAGCTCAGGGCCAGTCTTCCCCAGCAAAAAGAAGAGGATTGGCAGCAGTTAGCTCAGGGCCAATCTTCCTCAAAAAAAAAAAAGTAAAAGGTTGAAAAAAGGTACATCATGAAAACACTAATCAAAAGAAAGTTGGAAGTTTGTACCTTTGACCCCTTCCACCCATTTCAGTACAAACTCCCAGTTATAAAATAAACACATCATGAGGATGTAATGTACAGCATGGTGACTACAGTTAATAATACTGTACTGCATATTTGAAAGTTGCTAAGAGAGTAGATCTTAAAAATTCTCATCACAAGAAAAAAAAACTTTGTAACTATGGATGGTGACGGATGTTAACTAGACTTACTGTGGTGATCATTTCTCAACATATAAAAATATCGAATCATTATGTTGTACATCTGAAACTAATATGTTATATGTCAATTATACCTCAACCAAAAAAAAAAAAGAAAGTCGGTAACGTTAGACAAAGTAGACTTCAGAGGAAGGAAAACCAGGAGTACAAAGGGACATTATAGAATGATAAAATGGTGAATGCACCAAGAAAGTATAACAATCCTAATAGTGAATGCACCTAACAAAGGAGCTTCAAAATACATGAAGAACTGAAAGATAGGGAAGGAGAAATAAACAAATCCTTACTTATATTTGGAGACTTCAACATACCTCCCACAGTAATTGATCAAACTAGTAGACAGAAAATCAGCAAGAATATAGAAGAACTGAACACCAAAAATGACCAACTGTATCTCACTGATATTTTCAGAACACTCCACCCAACACAGCAATGCACAGAGAACATTCACGAATGTAGACCATTTCCAGGGTGATAAACCTTAACAAATTAAACAGAACTGAACCCACACAAAGCATGTTCTTTAACCATAATGGAATTAAGCTAGAAATCACTAACGAGAAAGATAAAATCTCCAAACACTTGAAAATTAAGCAACACACTTGTAAATAATCCATAGGTCAAAGAGGAAGCTTCAAGTGGAATTTTTTTTTTAAAGTTTAAACTGCAAGAAAATGTAAATTAATATATAACATCAAAATTTCTAAGATGTAGCTAAAGCAGTGCTGGGGAGAAATTTACAACACTAAATGTTTATATTAGAAAAGAAGAAAGGTCTCAAATTAGTAATCTAAGCTTGCTCCATAAGGAACCATAAAAACAGCAAAATTAACCCAAAGCAAGCAGAAGGAAACAATAAAAACAAGGCAAAAACCAATGAAATTGAAGAGAGGAAAAATAGAGAAAATCAAAGGAACCAAATCCTGGTTCTTTGAAAAGATTGAAAAAAAATTGACAAATCTATAGCAAACCAGCTCAAAAAAAAGAGAAACAAATTATCAGGAATAAAAGAGGAGAATATCACTAGAGAGCCTATAGACATTAAAAGAGGACATCATTACCCACCTATACCTAAATTTGACAATAAGACAGAACGGATAAATCTCTTAGAAACTCAATTTACCAAAACTGACACAAAGAAACAGAAAATGCAATCACCCCATATATATTACAAAAATTGAATCTAACATCAAAAAACATTTCCAAAAGAAAATTCTGGCCCAGGTGGCTTCTCTATTAAACAGTTAAGGAAAGTTGGCACCAATATTCCATGAGCCCTCACACCTCCTAAGGCCGGTCTGAGAATTAAAAAAAAATCTGTAAAGAATTAAGAATAGTGCCTGGTACATAATAAGTACATAATAAGTGTTATACATACACCGCAAGCACCGTATAAACATTTGTTAAATAAAATAAATTCCAGTCAACAGACCCACACTCAAAGAAAAGGTCTTGGCTCATCATCTAAAGATTAGCTGATAAATGGCCTTTAAATCACACATGGGTCAGCTGCTCATGTGCCCTTCTCCGCCCTTTCCAATCCCTCACTTCTCCCCAATCCCTCACTTTACCCCAATCCTTAACATTGGAACAACAAACTCATCTAGGCCCTCTTTAATCATTCAGCTCCAGGAGCCTTTTAAAACTGAACAATCTCTCGGGGCTGGCCCGGTGGTCTAGTGGTTAAGTGCCTTGGTGGCCCAGGGGTTTGCAGGTTCGGATCCCAGGTGCAGACCCAGCACCGCTTGTAAAGTCATGCTGTGGAGGCATCCCACATAAAATATAGGAAGACTGGCACAGATGTTAGCTCAGGGACAATCTTCCTCTCACACACACACACCTGAATAATCTCTTCATTCTGAATAAGAGAAGGTGTAAAACCATGGATGGAATCATTCTGCACGTTATTTGGGGGAGAAGGGAGAGACTGCTGCACCTCAAAACAGCTGCCCAAAATAGTGAAGCTGCCCGAGGGTAGAATTCCTGAAAACTCTAAAGTAGCTAAAAATAGCAAAAAAGACCCTGAAGTCCTAAGGACCAGCTTTAGAGTCTGCAGCTGCAAAAGTACCAAGTGGGGAAGTGGGGCAGCAGAGTCAATACTGGCTAGAATGATATTTTGTAGCACAGAGGAAAACTTTTGTACTTGAAATGTATTATTTTATTTATCCTGAACACTTCTTTCTTGTAAAGTGAGTGACATGAACAGATTTAGGTATGACCACTGTATTGCAGCCATGAAGATGTGACATCAAGAGTACAAACAAGCTAGAAGGCATTTCCAAGATAATACAGTCCAACCCTTAAAGCCATTTCAATTACAGAATGCCAAGTTTACTGTATTTTCACACCATAAACTGTAACCAAATCTTCACTGACCAAAGTAAGCAAGACTGAAAACTTAACAAAGGACCACAAAACCAGTAGCATCATGTGTAACTCACAAGAAAAGTACAGCCTTCAGAATCAAAGACCATCAAGATTTTCTGGAAGGAGCAACAATTACTGAAATGTGTAGGCACTATGAAAGTATCTTCATCTGAACTTGTTTCTCAATAAAATTAATATAAAAAACATTACAGAAAATTCATTGTATACTTTTTACCAAGAGCTTTTCTTAAGGCATATTTTTTTACAAAGCTGTAATCATGGACTCTGACACTACTGAATCCTTTCATCACGTAACATCATATCTGTTATAGTCTCTATAACCTTATTTCAATGGCTGCCTTATATTCCACTGAGTAATAATTTAATTAATCCCCCAACCTTTTGACATTTATATCATATAAATAATGCTGAAATTAGCATTCATGTGCATACCATTTTTCCTGTATTTGAAATTATTTCAAAAGACTACACTGTTTTTCAGTTTTTTTTTTTTAAATCACAATAGACTACACATAACTGGGACTTGATTCTGCCTTTAAAGGAATGAGAGCTTAAATTAAGTATTCTAGAGTTGGGGATTCTGGCACTCCTGATCATTTAGAAGCCAGAGGCACAAGAAAAGAGGGAGAATGAAAACAAATAATTTGGACAAAATAATACTACTACTTTAAAAGTGAGAAGATTTAAGAAACTGGGTGACTTTAAAACGTAATACTAAGGTCTCAAAACATTCCTTTATCCCCTAATACAAGGATTTTACCAAGTCCTCCTATTCCAGAAGACGTGGTTCTGAGGAAGCTGTAAAAACAAAATTTCTCATGGACTATTAGATTGTAAGTAGAGGAGTCAAAAGGCTCCTACTTGTGGGGAAGGGAGGATGTATCTATATTCACATCTATGTATCAACCAGTATTACTCTATTAAGTACATACGTAAGGTACGGCGCAAAAACGAAACAAAATTAGCCCTGAATTGATGGTTGATGGAGCTGGACGAGAAGAGAACTCATTATACTCTTTACTTCCGTGTTTGAAATTTTCGGAATAAAAAGTTAAAAGAATAAGAAATACATAAGCATGACAGAAGAAACTACAATCGTCCAAAGGAGTTAAGCACAGCTCAGTTTTAATTTTACTCCTACGGAGAGTGCAAGCGGCCGTGTCTTTCCCATTATCTGACTGCAGGCGGATCCCGCGGGTCCCGATCCCCGGAAGAGTTCGCACCGGCCGAGTGCCCAGCCCTCCCTCCAGCACCGCGGAGCGGACGCCGAGAGCACCGAGAGGAGGGGGCGAGGACAGCGCCGCAGGCTCCTCACCAGGGCTCTCGCCGGACAGATGGGGCCGGCGGGAGGGGCGGAGGCCGCGGCCTGCAGCAGCTAAAGAAAAAGGCAATTTCCTCCGGACACACCGGGCCCAAGTCCGGGCGCCCCAGGAACCAGCCCAGGAGGCCGCCCGCCCGGGGGAGGCTGCCGGGTTCGGAGGTGACCCGACTCTCTCGGGCACTAGAGATCCGACCCGCCCGGAGTCTCTCCGAGCCAGAGGAGCCGGAGTAGGAGTGTCGCCGAGAACGCAGACCGAGCCCTGTCACCGGCGGGTGGCCAAGCCGAGGCGTTTCCGCCCCAGGGAAGAGACGCCTCGGGGCAGGGAGGGCAACAGGAAAGTTTGGCGGCTTCGAGTATCCGGGACCGAGGTCTCCAAGCAACTCGCGCCCTGCCATGCCCTCGACCCCAGGCGGCCTCCCGCGCCGCGGCCTCTCGGGCCTGACCTCCGGCCTGACCCTCACATCCAAGATCCTTCCCTTTCTCTCGTCTGCCACCTCAGGATCTTTTGAACCCCAGGCTGAGGATTTCTAGATGCGGAGGGCCCAGTGCGAGGAGGCGAACAAAGATCCTCGATGCTGAGATGCCACACTTACCTGGCCGAACCAAGGCGTGAAAAAGGCAGAGACGGACTTGACAAGGCAGGCGCAGCGTCCAAAATGGCGGCTCCTTCGGCCTCAGCACAGCCAGTGCGGGCGGAGGGATCCGCGGGACCGGGATAGCCACGCCCTCCTTCCCAGGGATTGGCTGTGCGGCCGCTGCGCCCGGGACCCACTCCCTGAGGGCCTCGGGGCTCCCTCACCCAGTGGCCTACAGAGCCGGCGCGGCCGCGGACGGGTTCCCGCGGTGGGGGTAGGGGTGGTGACGCGCGACACGTCACGCCACCTGAGTCACCTGCTAGGGGCTCACCCTGGGTTCTCAGGTCTCGCCCTGGGCGCAAGGATGCTGGCAACAGAGGCGGCTTGTTCTCCGACTCCGCGCCCAGGGCATTGTTCCGGATTGTTCCGGCCCCTGAAAAAACCGGCTCCAGTGGTGCCCTTCAAAGACCCGACGTTACTCCCTGAGCTTCGCTCCCGTCCCTCCCTCGACCGCGCTTGCTCTGGGGACTTTTCCCCGGAGTCTCGGTTTATTTCTTCCAAGAGGGAGTGGCCAAACAGGTTTCGAACTTCTCCAGCAGTTCACAGCTGTTTATCTCACCCTTTACCCTCCTCCGGTAGTCGCCCATCATCTCGCCATCTACGCCCTCTAATCCTTCCAAGTCGATTGCCTTTCAGCCAATCTCTAACACTCTGTATTATTTAATTCTGTAATATGTTTCCCGAGCACCACGTTCTCTGGGAATTTACTTTATCTCTGTATTCAGGAAAGTTTTTTGTTTATCTTTGTTTTTAACTGGAAAACCGTACTCTCAGCTTAGCGTTGGAAGGGGCTTCCTCGCGTCTTGGCTTTGAGGCGGTAATCCTGCCCCCTGCTGTAGAGGCTGCATCTACCGAGACCCAGACTGTGGTTTGCTAAACTGTGATGCGGTCATGTGACAAGGATGAAGCTACGGTTTACCATATGAGGTTTATGAATTTAGAAATACTGTGTCTTGTAACCACTTGCAGTATTTCTCAATAAAACCAGGTTCCAGAGTCTCAAAATACACAGTGCTTGGTTCCTTTTAAATGTGTGGATTTTTTTCTTCAGTAAATGCATGCATATAGAAATTTGAGTCTGTTCTGCAATAAGATAATGGCATCTTGAAAAAAAAATGTGAGAGCAGACTGCTCGAATTTAATGAGCCTTAGAGACACAACAACCAAATGTAGTGTGTGGACCTTGTTTACTGATTCAAACAAACCAACTATAAAAGACCTTTTTGAGACAGTTGGGGAAATTAGATGATGGATCGGGTATTTGCATACCAACTAACCAAAGAATTGTTATTTTTTTAAGCATGAAAATGGCATTAAGATTTTTGTAAGAAAATGTCCTTTTTTAAATTTTTAAGAACTGCATACTGTACATAGGGGTAAAGTGTCAGCAAAAATCTTGATAATTGTTGAAATGGATGATGGTTATTGTTGTACTGTTTTCTCTACTTTTAAGTATTTTTTCAAATGTTCATAGTCAATAATCAAGAGGTGGAAGCAACCCAACTGTCTATTGACTGATGACTGGATAAACAAAATATAGAATGTACATACAATGGAATATTATGCAGCCTTAAAAAAGAAGGAAATTCTGACATATTACAACATGGATAAACCTTGAAGATGTCATGGTAAGTAAAATAAACCAATCACAGAAGGACATATACTATGTGATTCCACTTAGGAGGTACTTAGGTCAAATTCAGAGAGAGAAAAAGTAGAATGGTGGTTGCCAGGGGCTGGGGGAGGGGAGAGTGGGGAGTTTAATGGGTACAGAATTTCAATTTGGGAAGATGAAAAAGTTCTGGAGATGGATGGTGGTGATGGTTACACAACAATGTGAATGTACTTAATGCCACTGAATTGTACAATTAAAAATGGTTAAAATGGTAACTTTTATATTATGTATGTTATACCACAATAAAAAAGTGTTCATAGTTCAAAGTGTCTGTTCTGAACAGACATTTCTCCAAAGAAGATATACAGATGGCAATAGGCACATGAAAAGATGCTCATCATCACTGATCATCAGGGAAATGCAAATCAAAACTACACTAAGATATCCACTTTACACCTGTTAGAATGGCTAAAATAACCAAAACAAAAAGTAACAAATGTTGGAGAGGTTGTGGAGAAAAAGGAACCCTCATACACTGCTGGTGGGAATGCAAACTGGTGCAGCCACTATGGAAAACAGTATGGAGATTTCTCAAAAAATTAAAAATAGAAATACCATATGACCCACCCATCCCACTACTGGATATCTATCCAAAGAACTTGAAATCAGCAATTCCAAAAGTCCCACGCAGCCCATTGCAGCATTATTTACAATAGCCAAGACTTGGAACCAAGCTAAGTGCCCATCGACTGATGATTGGATAAAGAAGATATGGTATATACATACAATGTCATACTGCTCAGCCATAAAAAAGGAAAAAATCCTCCCATTCACAACAACATGGATGGACCTTGAGGGTATCATGTTAAGTGAAATAAGCCAGATAGAGAAAGACAATCTCTGTATGACTCTACTCATATGTGGAAGTTAAACATACAGACAAAGAGAACAGATTAGTGGTTACCAGAGGAAAGGGGGGGGTGGGGGGTGGGCACAAAGGGTGAAGTGGTGCACCTACAACATAACTGACAAACAATAATGTACAACTGAAATTTCACAAGGTTGTAAACTATGATCTCAATAAAAAGTTAAAAAAATTAAGTCTATGTCATATGGAGAAATTGAGTCAACAGCATATATACTAATCATTTAAATGCAAAATTGGAATCTTCTACAAGAAAATTGGCTCTAGATTAAAAGAGACTAAAGAGACACAATAACCAAATGAAATACATGAAACTCGGTTGAATCCTGGTTAGAAAAAAAGATACTTGAAAGAACACTTTGGGAAATTTGAATATTTGCTGGATATTAGATATGGTGAAATTATTGTTAATTTTCATAGGTGTAGTAATTGTAATGTAGTTGAGTAGGAGAGTGCCCTTACTCTTAGGAAATGCATGTTGAACTATGTAGAAGTGAAGTAGTATTTGCAACTTACTTTCAAATAGTTCAGGAAACAAAAAGTGTGTGTATGTGTGTGTGCATACTAGGTTATTATACATCTCCATGGGAGATGGTAGTTTTCCCCCAGAAACTACCAGACTAAGCCTAGGTCCCAGCAATAAGCATATTCGGATTCTGTTCTGCATTTAGTTTAAAAGTAGAATAAAAGACACTCAATTCAATACCTTCTTTTTGTTTTCTTTTTTAAATTTTTAATTATTTTATTGAGGTTATATTGGCTTATAACATTGTGTAAATTCCAGGTGTACATTATTATATTTCACTTTCTGTATAGACTGCATCATGTTCACCACCAATAGTCTAGTTTCTATCCATCACCACATATGTGTGCCCCTTTACTCCTTTTGCCCTCCCCCCATCCCCTTCTCTGGTAACCACTAATTTGTTCTCCTTATCTGTGTGTTTGTTTGTTCATCTTTCACATATGAGTGAAATCATACAGTATTTGTCTTTCTCTATTTCACTTATTTCACTCAGCATAATATCCTGAATGTCCATCCATGTTGTAGCAAATGGCATGATTTTGTCTTTTTTTATGGCTACTATTCTTGTGTTTGTGTGTGTGTGTATGTACACCACATCTTTATCCATTCATGTTGATGGGCACTTGGTTTGCTTCCATGTCTTGGCTATTGTGTATAATGCTGTGATGAACATAAGGGTTCATATATCTTTTTGAATTATTGATTTCATATTCTTTGGATAGATACCCAGTAGTGGAATAGCTGGATCATGTGGTATTTCTATTTTTAATTTTTTGAGAAATCTTCATACTGTTTTCCGTAGTAGCTGCACCAGTTTGCATTCCCACCAGCAGTGTGTGAGGGTTCTCTTTTCTCCACATCCTCTCCAACACTTGTTATTTCTTGTCTTGTTATTTATAGTCATTCTGATGGGTGTGAGGTGATATCTCACTGTAGTTTTGATGTCCCTAATAATTAGTGATATTGAACCTCTTTTCATGTGCCTGTTTGCCATCTGTATATCTTCTTTTGAAAAGTATCTGTTAATAGCCTCTGTCCATTTTTTGATCAGGTTGCTCTTTTTTTATCGTTGAGTTATATGGGTTCTTTATGTATTTTGGAAATTAACCCATTGTCAGATATATGATTTGCAAGTATTTTCTCCCAGTTGGTGGGTTGTCTTTTTGTTTTGTTGATGGTTTCCTTTGCTGTGCAGAAAATCTTTAGTCTGATATAGTCCCATTTGTTTATTTTTTCTTTTGTTTCCCTTGCCTGAGTAGACATGATATTCAAAAAGATACTCCTAAGACCAATGTCAAAGAGTGTACTGTCTATATTTTCTTCTAAGTGTTTTATGGTTTCAGGTCTTACATTCAAGTCTTTAATCCATTTTGAGTTAATTTTTGTGTATGGTGTAAAATAATGGTCTACTTCCATTCTTTTGCATGTGGCTGTCCAGTTTTCCCAACATCACTTATTGAAGAGACTTTACTTTCTCCATTGTATGTTATTGGCTCCTTTGTCAAAGATTAGCTGTCCATAGATGTGTGGTTTTATTTCTGGGCTCTCAATTCTGTTCCATTGATCTGTGTGTCTGTTTTTCTGCCAGTACCATGTTGTTTTGATTACTATAGCTTTGTAGTATATTTTTAATTCAGGGTGTGTGATACCTCCAACTTTGCTCGTTTTTCTCAGGATTGTTTTGGCTATTCAGCATCTTTTGTTTTTCCATATAAATTTTAGGATTCTTTGTTCTATTTCCATGAAGAATGTCATTGTGATTCTGATTGCATTGACCCTGTAGATAGCTTTAGGTAATATGGACATTTTAACTATGTTTATTCTTCCAATCAATAAGCATGGAATGTCTTTCCATTTTTTTATGTCTTCTTCAATTTCTTTCAATAATGTCTTACACTTTTCAGTGTATAGGTATTTCACCTCCTTGAATAACTTCTTTTTGTTTTTTAAGAGTAGAAATATGTTTATTGTTTTTACTAATTTGAGAGTATATATATATATATAAATATATATATATGTAGGATATAATAAAATGAAAGGCCTATGTACACTCCCCATGCCATTATTAGTTTTTTGGAATATATATATAAAGTTTATTTAAAAGTTAACACAAATAGGATAATAATATGCACTCTGTTCAGTAAACTTGCTTTTTATACTTAATATATTCTGCATATATTTTTATGTCAATACATATAGATCCACATCATCTTTAACAATGGAAGCAAGTATACCATTATTTAGCCAATCCCTTATTGATATTTAGGTTGATTCCAATAATGTTCTGTAAGTGCTATAGTGAATATCCTTCTAAGAATATCTATGCATACTTGCAGATTATTTCTGAAGAACAAATTCCCATAAGTTTCATTGCTAGGTCAGAGGGTATGCATATTTAAAAATTTGATACCTATGTTATGCATTGAGTTGTGCCCTCCGCAAATTCCTATGTTGAAATTCTAACTGCCAGTATCTCAGAATGTGACCTTATTTGGAGATAGGGTCTTTGTAGAGGTAATCAAGTTAAGATGAGGTCATTAGGATGGGCCCTAATCCAATAGGACTTGTGTCCCTTATAAAAAGGTGAAATTTAGAGACAGGTATACACACAGGGAGAACTCCATGTGAAGATGAAAGCAGAGACCGGGGTGATGCATCTACAAGTCAAGAAATGCTAAAGATTGCCAACAAACCATACCAGAAGCAAGGAGAGATGCCTGAAACAGATTCTTCCTCACAGCCTTCAGAAGGAACCAACCCTACTGACACCTTGATCTAGGCCCTCTGGCCTCCAGAACCATAAAATAATAAATTCCTGTTGTTTCAGCCACTCAGTTTGTGGTACTTTGTTATGGCAGCCCGAGCAAACTAGTATAACCCATTGCCAGACTTCTCTCCCCAAATGTTCCATCACATATTCCTATTCATAGTATATGAGAGTGCCCGTTTATTCTTCCTCTCCAACTGCAGGCGTCATCAATCTCCCTATCTTTTTGAAGCTAATAGAAATTATTTTAATTTGCATATCTTTGAACATTAATAAGATTGACTATCTTATAAATAGTGTGCTCATGACAGTCTTTTGCCCATTTTTCTGGTGCAGATAAACTTTTAAAAATAAATTTTTACAGTAATGTGTAAACATGTCAAACCACACACACACACACAGAGCTGAAGAAGATGTAGTAAAAATTGTCTCCTTCCTCTGATCCTTAGCTGTTTAGTCCTTTGTTCTAGAGGTGGAATAACCATTGTGACCAGATTCTTGTGCCTTTGAGCAAGTTGCTTAATCTCTCTATGTCTTGGTTTCCTCATCTGTAAAATGGGAATAATATCACCTACCTTAATAAAGTTGTTATGAGAGACTGGCCCCATGGCCTACTGGTTAAGCTGGGCACACTCTGATTCAGTGATCTGGGTTCAGTTTCCAAGCACAGACCTACACCACTCGTTGGGGTCCATGCTGTGGTGGCAACCCACATACAAAATAGAGGAAGATTGGCACAGATGTTAGCTCAGGGTGAATCTTCCTCAGCAAAAAAAAAAAAAAAAAGAAAAGAAAAAAGTTGTTATGGGGATTAAATGTGTGAAATACAAAAAGCTCTTAGAACAGTGTCTCACAGATAATGTGTAATGCTACTGAAATTCTTCCAGTGATGCTACCTGCTTGTAAAACCATATGTATATAGATGCCTTTTTTTATGCATATAGTAGCATACTATACATACTATACTGTAACATATAGTACTATAACTTGCTTTAAGATATATATCTTGGAGGGGCCAGCCCCATGGCCAAGTGGTTAAGTTCGCACACTCTGCTTCAGCAGCCCAGAGTTTCGCCAGTTCGGATCCTGGGCATCGACATGGCACCACTCATCAGGCCATGTTGAGGTGGCATCCCACATGCCAAAACTAGAAGGACCCACGACTGAAATATACAACTATGTACTGGGGGGATTTGGGGAGAAAAAGCAATTAAAAAAATATATATCTTGGAGATTGTTCCATATTAGTAGTTATCAATAGTTCTCATTCTTTTAAAGGGCTGCATAATATTCCATTGTATATGTGTACCATAATTTTTTAAGCACTGCTCTATTGATAGGCATTTAGATAATTTCTAATATTTTGCCTCTATAAACAATGCTGCAGTGACTAGATATTTGCCTGCATGGGTGTACTTATTGGGTAAATTCCCAGAAGTAGAAGAACTGGGTCAAAGAGTAGGTATAGTTTTAATGTTACTAGATATTGCCAAGTCACCCTTCAAAGAGGAAGTATCAGTTTACACCACTACCACCAATGTACGAGAGTTTCCATTTCCCCATGTCCTTAGTAGCACAGTGTGTTTAGATAACTTTTGGAATCTTTGACGTTATTGCAACCTTGTTCAAACCATGAAAGTAAAGATGAGTGAAAGTGTCACTGAGTCCATGTCTTGCTGAAAACTACATGATTCATTTAGAAAAATTGCTTCCTACTCAGCAGTTGTTTGGATTCAGCAGTCATCACCTGTGTCCTGTCCTCTCTAATTATTTAGATCCTATAATACATCAATGTAAATTATACCACAATAAGGCAGTTATTCAAAACAGTATCTCTGTTCCTGGCTGAAAAGACCAGTTTCACAGTTTCATTCAGAAGCTAAACATAATTCAAAAAAACAAACTGACTCACACTGTTTCACTTGAAAATCCTGTTTTGCTGTTAGGATAAAAATTAACACATAACATTTCTTTGGTTAACTACCCAGTAACTCTTTTATGGTGTAAATGAATATAACTAGTGGCTATAACTAAAACCTGACGTAGTGCTTGAACCAAAGAGAATAAGAGTCTGTAACAGACTTGTAGGCCAAAATCAGTCAGGCCTGTTTTTGTACAGCCCCTCAAGCTAAGAATGGTTTTTACATTGTTAATGGGTTGCACAAAAACAAAGCAGAAAAAAAAAAAGGAAGAAGAATATGTGACAGAACCCTGTTACCCACAAAGCCTAAAAGCCTAACACATTTACTATCTGGCCCTTTGCAGAAAGTTTGCTGACTCCTGCAAGAGAAGAAAGTACTACACATTGTGTAAGAGAGAAGGGAAAGATGATGGGCAGAGAGTAATTTGCCATGGTTTTGTTTTGTTTTGTTTTGAAGTACTAACGTTTAGAAACGGGAAAGTCTCAGAAAGCTTTTAGGCTAAAGAATATAAAATGAAATAAGAACTGCTCTGGACATCTTCCTAAGACCCAGAGAAAAATCAAGAGCATTTTTTTACAGCACCTGTGGAATGATTCTTCACAGAACTTATTAATATCACTAATTAGGGCTGGGTACAAATATTAAATATCTCTGTGGCATTTTGCAGTTTACCTGGTACTTACAAGCACATTACTTCAATTTGAGGCTTACAACATTCCTAAGAGGCAGCTGTAGGTCAGAAATGATTATTAGTTTCTATAGGAGAAAAGTGAAGCTTAGAGCTATAGAGTAACCAATCCAAGGTCAACGTTATAAGTACCAGGATCAGATCTTGAACCCAGATCTTGAGACTCAACATCATATACTTTCCGTATATTCATATTTCCATGATAATTTGCATCCTGGTTTTACCTTCAATTCATGTACATTGAGTTTATCAAGAAATGAAAAGGGGCCGGCTCCGTGGCCGAGTGGTTAAGTTCTCCCGCTCCGATGCAGCAGCCCAAGGTTCGGATCCTGGGCGCCGACATGGCACCACTCGTCAGGCCACGTTGAGGCGGCGTCCCACAACCCACAACTAGAAGGACCTGTAACTAGGATATACAACTGTGGGCGGGGGCGGGGGGTTTGGGGAGATAAAGCAGGAAAAAAAGAAAAAAAAGATTGGCAGCAGTTGTTAGCCCAGGTGCCAATCTTTAAAAAAAAAAAAGAAATGAAAAGAAAAATGCATTAAATTACAGTAATTACTGTGGATTCACATATAAGATCAAAAGAGAGTTCTCAAACCAGATTGTTTTCATGACATTTATCATCTCTGTAATCATCTTAGAAAACTTAATTTTTCCTTAAACAAATTCAAAGGAATGAAAGCTTACAACTCTAGATTCTAAATATAAACTCAAAAGTTTAAACTATCTTCTTAAAATATGTTCTTAAGAAAACTCTATGGTGCTGGCATAAGGACAGACACATAGATCAATGGAATCGAATTGAAGTTCCAGAAATAAACCCATACATTTATGGTCAATTGATTTTCAACAAGAATAAGAAGACAGGGGCCGGCCCCGTGGCTGAGTGGGTAAGTTTGCGCCCTCTGCTTCCACGGCCCAGGGTTTTGCCAGTTGGAATCCTGGGCATGGACCTGGCACCGCTCATCAAGCCATGCTAAGGTGGCATCCCACATGCCACAACTAGAAGGACCCACAATTAAGAATATACAACTACATACCAGGGGGCTTTGGGGAGAAAAAGGAAAAAAATGTTTAAAAAATCTTTAAAAAAAAAGAATAACAGGACAATTCAATGGGGAAAGAATACACTGTTCAACAAATAGTGCTGCCAAAAGTGGATATCCACATGTAGAAGAATAAAGTTGAACCTTCCTGCCTCAAGCCTACACAAAAATTAACTCCAAATGGATCAAAGACTTAACTGTAGGACTAAAAGTATAAAACTCTTAGAAGAAAACATAGGTGTCAATTTTCATGACTGTAGACTAGGAGATGGTTTCTTAGACATGACACCTAAATCACAAGCAACCAAAGAAAAAATATATAAACTAGACTTCATATAAGTAAAAAACTTTGGTGTTGCAAGGAACACTATCAAGAAAGTGAAGCGGGCCGGCCCGGTGGCGCAGCGGTTAAGTTTGCACATTCCGCTTCTTGGCGGCCTGGGGTTCCCCAGTTCGGATCCCGGGTGCGGACACGACACTGCTTGGCACGCCATGCTGTGGTAGGCGTCCCACGTATAAAGTAGAGGAAGATGGGCACGATGTTAGCTCAAGGCCAGGCTTCCTCAGCAAAAAGAGACGAGGACTGGCAGTAGTTAGCTCAGGGCTAATCTTCCTCAAAAAAAAAAAAAGAAAGTGAAAAGACAGCTTACAGAATGGAAGAAAATTTTTGCAAATCACATTTCCTCTAAGGGGCTAGTATCCAGAATATTAAAAAACAACTCTTACAAAACAACAATAAAAAGACAACCCAATTTAAAAATGGGCAAAGGATTTGTATAGACATTCTCCAAATAGTCAATTATAAACACATGAGAAGATGTTCAACACTCTTAGTCACCAGGGAAATGCAAATCAAAACCACAATTAAAAAGCACTTCACACTCACTACGATACCTATAATGAAAAAGACAGACAATTACAAGTATATCCCAGGATGTGGAGAAATTGGAACGCTCACACATCACTAATAAAAATATAAAATGATGTAGGCACTTTGGGAAACAGTTTGACAAAAGTTAAACATAGAGTTACCATATGACCCAGCAATTCCACTCCTTGATATACACCTGAGAAAACGGAAAACATATGTTCACACAAAAATTGTACACAAATGTCACAGCAAAACTATTCAGAATAATAAAAAAATAGAAACAACACAAATATCCATCAAGTGATGAATGGAAGTAAAATGTGGTATATCCATACAATGGAATATTATTTGGCCTCAAAAAGGAATGAAGTACTGACATATACTACAACATGGGTGAACCTTGAAAACATTATGCTAAGTGAAAGAGCCAGACGCAAAGGTCCCATATAGTATGATTCCATTTATGCGAAATTTCCAGAGTAGACAAATCCATAGGGACAAAAAGTAGATTAGTGGTTTCCAGGGGCTGGGGGGAAGAAGAATGGGGAGTGATTGTTAATGGGTAGGGGGTTTCTTTTTGGGATGATGGGAATGTTCTGGAATTAGATACTGCTGACGTTGTACAACCTCATGAACATACTAAAAAACACTGAATTATACACTTCAAAAGAGTGAATTTCATAGTATGTGAATTATATCTTAATAATTTGTGTGTGTGTGTGTGTGAGGAAGATTGGCCCTGAGCTAACATCTGTTGCCAATCTTCCTCTTTTCGCTTGAGGAAGATCGTCCCTGAGGTAATGTCTGTGCCAACCTTCCTCTATTTTATGTGGGATACCGCCACAGCATGGCTTGACCAGCAGTGCCAGGTCCGCGCCTGGGATCCAAACCTGTGAACCTCAGGTCACCGAAGCAGAGCATGCAAACTTAACCACTACGCCACCAGGCCAGCCCCTTAATAAATTTTTTAATGAAGTTCTTTAAATTATCCTACCAATACCAATGTAATGTAAAGCCCCAATAAGGTCATTGTAGGAGCCAACAAATATAAAATAGATTAGGAAGATATTTCAAGAGAAAGTTAATACAGGTGAAGTAGTAAAGCATAACTCCATGAGTAGATTGGGAAAATAGAAATAAAAACTGAAGCTGAAAAAAATCCGTAATTAATGAAAAAGTCATCTAGATCCAAACCAAGTTTAGGTGAGAGCAGAGGAAAAATAAACAAATTCCTTAATTAATAATTTTTCCCTTATTTAATTATAACTCTGAATCACAAAATCTCAGAGGCATTTCTAGGTCAAAAGAAAGTTATAAGAATAACATTATTAAGATCCCATTTTATTTGCAGCTCAAAGAGATGAAACAATCTGCCCAGCTTTACACGGCAGCAATGATGAAGCCAAGAAATCTCACCAAAGGCTTTCTCCTAATGCTTTACCTGCCAGCTACTTTCATGTTGAAAATGTCAACTTTAAAGTGACATAATAAAGCCATACTTGCATGTCTCTGTCTAAACTCATTAAGAATTACTGTTAAGTATAAAGCCCGTGTTTATTTGAGCTTGCATTCTTACAGGAAACTGACTAAAACCTTTCTCGCTGGATGAGAATATTCCATTTTCTAGTTACCTAGGAATTAAAATTTAAAATATTTCCTCACCTGAAGTTAAAGAGTAATAATTCCTACCTAAACATCCCAGCCACAATGAATGAACGAATGAATAAGCTGTTTACTACAGAACTGTGATGGACCAAGATCCTTCAACACAGCCATTCTCCCATATTAAACACAAGACGCAGAAAAATGACATCATCTCATTGGAGATTTATTGGAAGGACATTTTGCAAGAGAGCTTTTTGCAAATACTAGGACCTGTGGCTTTATAAACAAGGGTCAGCATCCTCATTAGCTGGGCCTTCCTGGGGCCAGTAATCATAAGGGATATTTGCATAATGCTTTCATATTTTCATTTCACTTAATCAGCACGATAACCTTATGAAAGTACAGACCAGGAATTACTACCCATTTTACATAGTGAGAAGCAGAGGTTCAGAATAGGGAAGTGACTTGCCCAAAGTCACTCGACTGGTGAGTGGCAGAGCTGGGACTTCTAACACCAGATCCCATCTTCTTTCCACTGCATTCCCTACTTCTCCAGGTAAGCTATGTCAGAGGCAGGCTTAGGCAATTCTGCAAGAAGACAGAATGAGAGGAAGGAAAGGAAAGTAGTGAGGAAATAGAAGAGGATGATGACGGGGGAAGGAGGTGTTTTATTAGGAAGTGGATCTAACCACTCTCAGTTGCCCCGAATGCCCCTTAAAGGGCAACAGTGCCACAAGTTACCCTGCTCTAAATTAATCCTATGCCCCTAAGTCATAGGAGACTTAAATGCCTAAAAGAAATCTAAAGATTTTTCTCCTCCAAGGGTCTGACAGCTGAACTTAGCCCCTCCCACAAAGGCTCATGGCCCCAAGGTCTCGGTCACATTAAATGCCTTGGGGGCCGAAGAAACCCTGAGGTGTGGGGGAATGAAGGGAGAAGGATCGGGTTGGGGCAGATGGGAGACTACGATTGGGCTAAAGAGAGGGGGAGCCTGCGGCAGAGTTGTGGTTCGGGGATGTGGGTTTTGTGGCTGAACTCGAAGGTGCGGTAGGAAACTAGGATCAGAGCTGACAGTCAGGGTGGAGTTCACAGGTCCAGGAGGAGTTAGGGGCTGACACGGCTAGAAAAAGACCAAGGAGGATGCGAGGCTTGGGTGGTCTCCACAGCCCGAGGATGAAGGTAAGGCCCCTCTCAAACGTCTGTGATTGGATGCTCCCTTAAGTCCCGCCTACCCGGACCCTCTCCCCTCAAGCCCCGCCCACGCCGCCGGGCGCGCGCCTGAGGAGCGGGGAGGGGGACCAAGCTGAAGAAGGGGGGAGGGGGAGAGGAGAGGCTCGTGCACGCGCCCCACTCGCCGCTTGTGCGCGAGCAGCGCGCTCCCGCTGCCCGCGTCGCCATCTTTTCCCCTCCGTCTGTCTGTCTGCCGTTGGCTTTGTCCGTCTGCAGCGCCGCCCCTCGGCTCCCAGCCACCGGCTCGACCCGGAGCCGCCCTCCGCCTGCTAGGGCTCAGTCCCAGAGAGCCCCGGCCCGGCTGGCCCGAGCTGCGGCCCGGGGCCCATTGTCCAGCGGTCCGTCTGTCCGGAGGCGGGGCCCAGGCACCCAGAGCGCCGCGGAGCGCCGAGGCGCCGGGTAAAAAGACCCCCGACTGCTTCCCCCCGGGGCGCGGCTGAGGATGCAGGGGCTCCTCGTCCCGGTCTTGGTCGCCGGCTGTCGGTCCTTTTGTCTGTCTGTGTCTGCGGAGGGGCTAGGGGCTCGCTCGGGCCTGGGAGGCGGGGGCAGCCCGGGCTCCGACCCTCCCCTGCCCCGGCTTCCCGAGACCAGGCCGGACCCGGCTGGCTCCCCACCCAGCCGTTGCTCTTTCCGTCCCTCTGGCGGTCTCGGGCGCGGGAGGGGCGTCCTCGCCGCCGCCCTCCCCGCCTGGCCCAGGTCGGGCTCGGCCGGGCACGGCCAGGACGGCCCGGCGGCTGACAGGCTGGGGTGGAGCTGGGGAGGGGGCGGGTGGGCGTGGGAGAGCCGACCCGGGTGTCAGTCCAGCGGCGTGGTCTTGCAGAGAGGCTTCTAAATTTAGATTCTGAGAGGACTGTTTTGTCTGAGGGCTTGTCCGAGCCGCTTCGGAAGACCTCTGGCTCTTGTCAGATAATTCCTGGGAATCTACCTGTGCTCGTGCTTGAAGAAGTCACAGGGACCATCTCGGCTGATTATACACATGCTCCAGACCAAAGTGGGAACAGGGTGAAGAGTAAGGTGGCTACGTGACCAGCTTTCTTGTCCTCTCCTTTTTGGCAGATACAAATCACTAGGATTCAGACGAGTTTACTTTGCTCCGTGGGAACTGCACCAGAGCTGGAGGTGGGAGTGCACCCTCTTTTATGAAAGCTTGGATTTCCCCCTTTTTATTCTTGCTAAAGTCTGTGGTGTGTCCTGGCAGCTGCAACCTAACACCTGTGGGAGAGGAGGGACAGTGTTAAGGGGAGACCTTTGCCCTCCCTCTCCTGAGGACTCTTAACCTTGGTCTAAAGACAAAGCTGCCTTCCTATAAACTAGAATCCCTTGTAGACCTGAATCTCACCGTTTACCTTTCTTCCCATCCCATTTTTCTTCCAGATGGTGATGTTCAGACAGCTATTCATTTACATTTTTGTGTTGGTTTTAGATTCAGGCTTGGGAACCGAGGCAGTGTTGAAATGAATGAGTGACCTTTGGGACAATGTGTCTGTGGATTTTATTAGCTTTTAGTGCCTATAAAACAGTTGTCTAACCTCTGAGATCTTGCTGTGTGGTCAAGAGTGTACTTCCAGTGCTAGCTGTTTATTCGTTTATTCATTCATTCATTTTCTTACTTATTTTCAAGAGTCTATGACTCCACAGGCTTTCTTTTTTTGAAAGAGGAGAGAGTATTTGCTTATTTTCCCCTTAATCCTTCAGGTGTGAAGTCCGATTGGGTACCATCTGGTTTATTCCCCGTTTGGCCACTAGGAGGACTGTGAGATGCTGTGGATACTGCCGATTTAAATATGCAGATGCTCATCTGTTTCTGACTTAGAGCTTTAGTGTTGAACTGTTGCCTCACCAGGTTGATTTGAACAGAGCCTGTCTCAAATTATTTGGCCTTCCTTCAGAAGGATCTTTATTACCTTTATCTCACAGTTTCAATTTCTGATCTTGAGGAGAAAATTTAAAGTTTAGTTAAGATTCCATTTTTTCCTTATATAATAGAGAGGTTGTAGCTCTGCAAATTTTAGAAAAAATGATAGACAACCTGTATTTCATTCAGCTTTCCACTTTGTGATTCCACAGACTTACAGGAAAAGACCTAAAGTGCAATATTCATTCACTGCTTCCATTAATAAAATAACTACTTGATTAGAAAGAAATGATCTACACAAACAAAGCTTAGAACAGAGAACACATACCATTAGCATTAGCACTCAGCATACTGCTCTCTAAATAGTTAAAGTTGATTTTTACTGTATCCATTTGGAGTTTTGTTGTTTTTGTTTTTGTTTTAATTGAAGGTCTGAAAAAGAACTGTGTTTGATATGCAGATATGATAGAAGACTGCCTGAAAGCTGCTTCCTTTGCCACTTCCTGTGGAGGCCTGTCTTTGCCATTTGCGGTTTCTTTCTTCTCTTGGTAAGGGGAGGCAGGATCTGATTACAGGGCTGAGGTCCTTTCTTGCTACGTAGAGGAGGTAGTTGGCATAACAGGAGGTGAGTCTTCACTAATGAGTGCAAAGTATAGCTAGTAGTAGCCTCTCACAGTGCTTCTTAAGGCAATAAACTACAATTTTATGTTTTCTTATTCAGTGTGGGTACAATTTGAGAAGGCAGGAACTGAAAGAAAACTTAGAGGGTGACCAGAGCCATATTCTTGTCTTTGGTAGGAAAGATAATGTCTCTTTTTAATTTATGTCTGTTTATTCACTCTGTCTTTCAAAGAAAATTTCACAGCTTCCGCTACTAATCCATTTCAGACTCTCTAACGATACTTACTGCTGGGAAAATCTTTCTTATAACTAACCAGGAACCTCCAGGCTTAAGTATCTGTTCCCTCCTGTTTCAGGGAAGCAGGTGCATGTCTCTGGAAACTTCTTGTTTGGGGAGTTTTTCTCTTTGTTCCTCCCACTGATCTCTTTGCTACATAGAGGCTGGATTGACAAGAGGCCCTAAAGTTATTTGACCACTGCTCCAGAGCATGTGAGCAAAGCCAGGTTGATATTTCACAGTCGGATACTGAATTAGTACTCAACAATGTGGATGGCATCTGGCTTTTCTGGTGAAAGCCCATCTTCAACCCTGGAAGTCTGATTGGCTTTAGTGCCTTGTCATCCACAGTGCCCAGCACTGTGTCTGCATCACTAGATAGAGACTCTATTTCCCAAGTTGTTTTCATTTATAGATGCCTAAGAGTTTTGAGACATTTCCTATCTCACAGGGATGTGATGCCTTTGTCACCCCCAGGCGAGATAACTTCTTGAGAAAAACATCTGGAGGCTCCCATTGGTGCAGATTGCAGGGCTTGACTTCCAGTGGGCATGTGACATGTGAGCTGCCACCCTCTTTAGCTTCCTTTTGCTTCCTTTTATAATTCACCAGGGTTATCCCTTTGACCCTGCAGTGCTTCTAACGTTGGCTGCCTGAATTTTTTGCTTCCTTTTCTATCCAGTCACCTTGGTCATGATCATTTAACAGTATTCTGGATTCCACAGATAGATTTAGAGTGGAATTCTATAAATCCTCTGAAGGGGTCCCCTCTTAAACTTCTTGGGACCTTGATGTTGTGCTAGAGATTTATTCATTTCTTTCTGTCTTTAATTAGTTTAATTATTTATAGCTGTTGAGTTTTATATGCTCAAGAACTATTTTTGAAAGTCTTTTTATTTTTTAATTCAGTATTAATTTCTGGGCAAAATGACATGTGCTAACAATATCCTTTTTATTGTAGGTCAGCGCCCTGCAAGGAGGTAGTAATATATCCAGTTGTGAAACTGGGAAAGGCCAGAGCTCTTGGACCGGGGAAACATGTCCCGTCGGAAACAGACAAATCCAAATAAAGTTCACTGTGAGTATTGGGCTCTGTCTTCTGGAACGTGGGAACGTTGAGGGTTGGAATGGAAGAGTAATCTGAATTTAGGTGAGAGGCTCACCCTAATTTGTGAAGGAAAAAAGGGTTAAAGGTGTTGAACACGATGGATGTAAAGTGTGTTTGGTTGCTAGAGGAGGTGTTAGAAGCTTGTCTCAGGAGTAGGTACACTTGATTCATCCTTAGTATTCACGTTAACAAACATTGAAAGGATATCTACTTTGTGCAAAGCCTTGTGCTGGATCCCAGGGCTGTGAAACAGTAGAAGGATACGTAAGACTATAATGTAGCCACAGATATATATATTTAAATAATATAAAAATACAAGATAGGGGCCGGGCTGGTGGCGCAGCAGTTAAGTTCCCATGCTCCGCTTCAGTGGCCTGGGGTTTGCTGGTTCGGATCCTGGGTGCAGACCCACACACTGCTTGTCGGGCCATGCTGTGGCAGGTGTCTCATATAAAATAGAGGAAGATGGGCATGGATGTTAGCCCAGGGCCCGTCTTCCTCAGCAAAAAGAGGAGGATTGGCAGCAGATGTTAGCTCAGGGCTGATCTTCCTCAAAAAAACACAAAAAAACAAGATAGTATACGCTAAGTGCCAAACAGGGTTGCTGCAGACAGAGTGTACTACAGAAGTTAAGAGGAAGGAAAGAGCTCCCTGGACTGAGGTAGCAAGGGAGTGCTTGATGGAAGAGGCCCTAGACCATGAACTTGAACTAGGCCTTAGAAGGTAGAAAGTGGATTTTAAAATAAGAGGAAGGGAGAGGTGAAATCAGGTAGGGAAAATGATGTGGGCAAAGATACAAGGGGGAATGCACACGTGTTCAGGGGTCAAGGAGACTTTATATGAAGGAGAAGTCACAGGACACAAGGTTGGAGATGTTTAACTCTACATTGTAGAGGCCTGGAGGCCAGGCAAAGTTCAAATCTCATTCTGAAGACTGTACAGAGCTACTGAAGGCTTTTAAGCAGGGGGAGTGGAGTGACGTTTATAATGCAGTGTTTTAGACCTATGAAGCAGTGTGGGATGGGTCACATGAAGGAGAGACTGGTAACAGGAAGACCAGGTATGCACTGTCGTCTTGCATTGTTTCTCAACAGTTTCATATGTAAGTTTTAGTTCAGCAATTAGATTGTAAATTTCCAAAGGGCAGAGACTATATCCCATGTATATTTCCTACTATCCCTCTCTACTTCTAGCACTGCTCAGAGGGTATTCAAAAGTGCCTTATTAAATTAACATTAATATGTCTATGCAGATTTGAGATAATTAACCAGATAATTTCCTATGACCTGAAGAGATAAGCATCCTCACCCAAATGTTTATAAAAGAGACACATAGCTCCCTATTATTATGGAGGACTGACCAAATAAAATACAGCAACATTTGAAGAGAATTCAGTGGTATAACATATGAATTTTTTTTAAAAGGAAAAAAATCTACATTTGAGAGGATAGATTATTCAAGGAGTTAAGAGGACTAAAATTTATTTATGCCAGGCACTATGTCTTATTTTATCTTATTGGGTAATTTCAAGAGTAGGAGAGAAAACAGTAGGAACAGAGGAATTAAGAGGACTTCAGCATCTTATAGATTAATGAGATTAGGGTAGCACAGCTCCATAGACAATTAATTCTTCAATTTAAGTCCTGGAAAAGTTTTATAAGACCGAACAAGTTGGATGCTTCTAGGACTGTATTCTGGAGTAGGTGGATGTGGAAGCCTGCTTAATATAAAAGTGAGTGGTTTAGAAAGGATTTAGAAACTGCTGCTAAAACAGTAAAACTTAATGGACTTGAATGTGAGGATTGTTGAAAGAGATAAAATGAAGTATCTCTAGAATAAGTAATCCACCACAGAGTTTAAGAGGATTGCTTGAAGGTGAGTATTGATAAAAGACACAGATGTGACCCCAAGAAGGTAGGGCAGGAAAGATACTCCTAGTAGAGATGATGTATTCACAAATAAGGCAATCATAGGAGTTGGTGTTTACCTATAAAAGCCACCTGTCCACAGAGACTGGTTAGATTTGAGGAAAGTAGCTGGCAGGGATGATGGCATGATTGTGGTAAGGCCAGGGGTACCGGTAAAGGCTTATGTGGCCTATGCCTGCATCCACATAACATATATCCATTAGCTGCATCTCCTCCCACCATATTCAGTCAAACCCAGGATGAGCTGGTATTGGAGTGGGAAAACAGATGGACAAACAAGCCATGGAGGAGACAATGTCATACATCCACAGCTACAGAAATGCAGTTTCCAGGGCGAGTGAACGCTGTATTGTGGTGGAGTGGGAGGGACTTTGCAGGCTCTGTGGTAGTGACCATTAAGAGGCTGTGAACAGAAATGTTCAGCTGAAACTAAAGGGCAGACACCCAGCGAGGGGCTGTTTTCAGTGATCCATTTGGACATGGAACTGTGAGGGCTTCCCAAGTGATGGACTAAGCTTGCCCGAAGAAGAAAAGAGACTGAAATTTGCTGGTCTCTCAGAACCTTCTATTTATTTACTATTTGGGGACTAAAGCGGATTCTACCTTTTTTGAAAGGTCATCTTCTCATTGCCCGTGATAGTAATGGCAAGTAGAAAGAGGTAATTTCAGTCTTCTGACCACTTGAGTCTCCTATCCCCTTGCAGTGAAATGGAACCAATCAAATGTATGGAATTTAATGCTGCGCATCTATTTAAAGTAAATGGAATGGACTCGAGGTCTGGGAGGCAGGAAAGTCTACAGAAGCTTTGCGTAAATTTCAAAGCCAGTCGGCACTTGAGCAGAGTAATGGCTGAGCTCCATTAGATCTGCCTTCTGAGAAGAAGATTGTGTGGCATGAAGCTCAAAGCCCGCCTAAAAGAATATATTAAGAATCCCCCTGCTGTAGCCTGGCAGCATTTGTCAGATCCGCTTTAAAAGTCAATGGGCAGGCTGCTCTGGCATTTACTTGGCTTTCCTCAGAACAGTCTCTGTATCTAAATTACTGTCATGATCTCTTCCTCAGAAACATCAAGGCAGACTTTTGTGTTTTGCCCAGTACATTAATAGACTTGATGCAGAGCTTTTGGAATAAAAGCGCAGAATTGTTAGTCACAGAGAAACTGCTGATGGGCTGAAGTCTCTGTTAGACCTTCTTGCCTCCTTCCTTCCTCATCTCACGCTGTTCCGAGTTCTGTCAGCTCTTTCTAAAGAGGTTGAAAATGGAGTCCCTTGCACTCTCTCATTCGGTATGTTTATACTAAGCAAACCACTAAGAAAAGGAAAACTGCTTTTTCTTAAGAGACTTGTTTTCAGATTGCAAAGTACATACGAGACTAAAAACTTTCAACTTCAATTAAACACTTTTCAGCTTTTACAGAGAAGTAGGAAAAAAAGCTGTTCAAGTCCCTTCTCTTCTATAAAGTACAACTTGTTTTGTCTTCGTTCATTCTCTCAACATCTTTGTGAGGTAAATGGCTATATTCCCAACAGGTGATAGCACCTTGGGTTACAGAGACTGTCAGGTACAAATGGAATCCTAAGCTCCTCATTCCCAATACTAGCTCATTTTTTCTGAATTTGACATCTGCTCTCTTAGAATATGTTTCAGCTGCTTTACGTAATTTCAACCAGCCAGAAATTGCATTTATTTAACTGCACCAAGGATTCAAGAAAGAGAATTGTAAAATCTTTGCCTTTCAATAACTTTCATCTCAGTCTTCTCATCTGTTCTATAAACTTGCTTGCATGGTATTGTTCTTATCTGGTCTGAAAAACCTTAGCCAAATCAGACAAACGGTATCTTGATTTCATACCAAAAAAAGGAGAGGTAGCACCTTGCTCTTTACTGTGACGCTTAGACAACTTGTTCCTAACTATTAATAGACAAATAAATACCCATGTTAAATAAGATGGTTGCCCTACATTAATATCTAGAGACCAGAGGATTTTTTTTAACCTACTCCAACAGTCTCAAGATAGAAGGAAATAATAATTCTACATTATAAAATCAGGCATTTGTATAACACTTCTTAATCACTAGTATCTCTATGGATCACATTATACTTGAGTTAATGAGACATACTTTTAGCAGGTCTCACTACCTTCTTATGAAAGGATAATTTTGGACAGTCAGATTTAGGGAATGAGGTAAATAGTGACTACTGAAAGATTATTCACATATCTTTTCCTATGAGGTCTGCCAAAATTACTTCATTATGGTTTTTATATATTTTGCTTTATGTTGATGTTTAAAATAGGAACAGCCCTGAGGAATAAAGTTTGCCTTAGCCTTTTTCCTAAGTCAGGAATAGAATAAAATATAAGAACTACATCAATAGACAAAAATACACTTTGAGCGCAAGTTTATAGAGACTAAACTGAATTACTAGCTGATCTTGCAAAGTACATATTTTTTTAGGTGCCCTTCTACTGATCCAATGGTGAGGCCCTATTAAGAAAGGAAAAATTAAGAAGTGTATATTCTTTTTATAAACCTAGCTGGTTCTGGCTATACTTCTTTAGAGATGAAAAGTGTCACTGATGAGAATGGTCTGCCCCTTGGTAATCATATGCTGATACATAACTTGTTCCTTAGTGCCGTATCTGCCTGTGGTCACCAAGTCTGAAAACATGCATCTACCCGGAAGAATTCAGTAACTGTTCCAGTTGGCCATGGTCTTGTGGTTGCAATGGAACCAACATGGAGAAAGTAAATATTTCACTTCTGCAAAGAAGGAAGAGGAGGTGCTATAACGCAATTCATTTTTTGCTTTCCCTAACAATAATTTATATCCAGTGTCATCTTGGATATTATGAAAGTTGACTTAAAGCAGCTTATCTTTCCTGTGCTTGAGGGCTGTGTGGCTAGATGTACACTTGAACTCTAACCACCTCTATTCCCACTCACAGTATCAGTCAGAGTAGCCATTATATTAGTTAGTTACTCTAAACTAGGCATGATAACTCAACACATGGTATCAGAACCATCAAAATGATGGTTCCTTTTGTCATATACTGGCCCTGAGAAGATTATTTTGATATTTGAGTTGTATGTATCAGTTTTACATGGTCTGAAGGTAACACTAATACTAGGATCAGAGCCATTCTCACATAGAGACAACTGTTTGTTTTCAGCAAACCCATTCTGATGAACTGCCTAACCTTCTGCTTACATCTCTACCAGAAAGCAGCTTAAAAATATGGATATTAGAGTTGGACAGATCTGGGTTTGAATACTTAGTTCCACCATAGACCTTAGTTTTCTCCTAAGTAATGTATGGGGGAATAATACCTACCACATAGAGTTTTGCAGAGAATTAAGGTGAGATAACAACTATAAAGCACTTAACATGGAGCCTGGAACTAGAAAGTGCAAATCATAGCTATTATTGGTGTTTAGCACTTAGCATAGAGTAGATGCTTAATGAATATTTGCTGAACAAATGCCTAAGTGAATCACATGAAGCCTACTTCACATCAACTCTTTCACTGCCCACAGACTCGTAGTGCAGGTCAACTGACCAGTTCATTCCTCCTACATCATTGTATCCTCTATCGAAACCTGAGCCTGTTTACTTTCCTTTCTCTCTTCAGTAAGAAAGTGACTGTTCTGTTGTCAAACATTTCAGTAGGGCTTTTTTTTTTCTCTCTTGGTGGCTGACTGTAGTTTCCACTTTGACTGAGATAATGGAAACCTCAAGAAACCCAATTCTCT
Organism: Equus asinus; assembly: GCF_041296235.1. Lineage (NCBI taxonomy): Eukaryota > Metazoa > Chordata > Mammalia > Perissodactyla > Equidae > Equus > Equus asinus. Next base: position 36,839,622 of record NC_091817.1, read on the forward strand.
TTTCTCCTTAGTTTGCCTCTTGGAAATAAAAGAGCACTTAAATGTTAACTCTTCAATAACCACTCTGCAGAGTTCCTCAGAAGTAAATGCATAATCAAGTTTGGGTCCAGGGCTCTTGGATACCCCTTAGCAAAAAAACAAAACAACTTACCTTGGACCAAGGAGACTAGATGAAATACTATTTGTTGCAAATTAGTTGGCATGTTTTAGGAAGTTTGTTCTTCAGCAGAAATGAGTTCATATATTATCTGTTCTCTTTTTAATCCATTATTCAACCAGTTGCTGATTTGCTCATGGCTAGTTCTGATAGACATTAGAAAGAGAGTCAAGGAAGAACTTCCAGAGCATGTCTTGGAAGGAGAGTGGATGAAAGATGGGATTAGAGACATTTTTCTTTAGACAGTTTATTTGAGGCACTTGTTTATAGTCAGATAGACACTGAGTCTGGGCCATTGTGCTAGTACATTAAGATGCAGAGATTGTACCCAAATTTGTTGCCCCATCTTCATCCCATCACTTTGCCTCTTCTTGCCTCTGTCTCCCCAGTCCTGATGGAAGGTTGTAATTGGAGTTGAGATTCTGAAGTTAAATTTGTAAAGCAGCAATGGATCACCTTTTGAAAGGAGTCAAAATTAGGAGGATTTAAGGGAAGCATGTGATGCTTTTTAGAGCATCTGGCTTACTGCCCAGGAAGAGTAGCTGCACGCAGAAACTGTTGGAAGCAACAAGCTGACTTGGAGATGAACGACCTCACCACAGGGTTCTTGCCTGTCTCCTACCTTTGAATGGTCTGACTTTCCAACCAGCTTGCCTGGGGATGTGCTGCCCAGCTGGTGGCCTGACTATTTTTCCTTGTGACCACCAGGGGATCAAGTATTTGCTGGGCTAGAAGAGCAAGCCCGCCAGGCGATGATGAAAACTGATTTTCCTGGAGACCTTGGCAGTCAGCGACAAGCTATCCAACAACTAAGAGATCAGGACTCCAGTAGCAGTGAGTTCTGCACCTTCTGGTAATGACTCAGGGCAATGGGAGAAGAATTATCAGAGTGTGTGTGCTCTGGGGATTGTGCATGGGGGTTGGGAGGAAGACATGAAGAAGGAGATTTGTGGATCCTCAGTGTTCCCAAATGTGTTCTAAGGTGTATAGGCATATGCTTATCCAGAGAATAGGTTTGGCATTATGTTTTTTTTTTAACTCATGGACTGCAGTACTTAGCACAGTGCCATGCACAGATAGGTTTGTGACGATAGTGGTAGAGAGGGACAAAGGAATAATTAGTGCTCAAGCAGCCTCTGGGTTAGGTCAGATGAAAAGAAAACAATCCTTGCCTCCTAGGATCCTTTTATTCTTAATTAATAAAATGTAAGTGGCATTAGTGAAACTTTTGCTTGAGGGCCCCATTTTAATGTTATACAAGAATATTTGCTTACTAATGAGATTATGCATCATATAAAATGCTGATGTGGAGATCTTCCCACACCAAGTCCTAAGTAGATCCCTGTGGTTAAGAGATGGCAAAGACAGTGGCTGGTAACCAGTTGAGCCTCATGGATTGTCTGTTCCATGACCTGACTGAACAAATACACTTTGAGATGTATTTCCTAGGATGATTTCTACACTTGACTAATCTTATCCATCTGATATTGGTTATTATTAGTGTCAATTCAGAGTGACATTTCTGATTTTTCTCCACATTTGGGCTTGAGGAAGAATGAAGAGGGAGAGAGTTCTGCACCCTTCTAGGAACTACAGTTTCCACTCAAACTAATAATTTAGCAACAAAATAATAATAATAATTTAGCAGTTAATTGCTCAGGTACATAAAAATGAACCCAAATATTTCTAGAAAACCTGAGGGAGCCACCAGTTTGAGTGACAGGTAGGAATGGCAACATCTATAAAAGTCTAATAGGTTTCCATTCTGGAAAAGATGCATCATCCCTCTAGACAGCATACTTATTTTTTAAAACTCTTTTTAGTAGAGAGATATATTTGGATTTTTGATAAATTTACAAAAATATGTTTGATACAATGTTGTCTTAGACTAAATTTACAAGTATTCCAAATAAGCTGGTAAGAAAATATGGTATGATTTAATCTGTGCCAATCCTTTATTACTGAGATGGATTCAAACTAAAACTTTGGGCTGGGGAATAAGGCATATGTACCATAGATCTTTCCAGGGCCCAAATTCAGTACACCAATCAAGCAGAGTATCTAACAGACACAGGTATCTACTAGCAGATGATTTAGTTAGATTTTCTTATGAAGACAGGGAATGTAACCAGTTTTGCCCACACATTGGTGATTTAGAAATTATGCAAGGGACAGTAGAGAGAAAACAAGAAGCACTGTTAGCTAGGAACTGTAAGCTGATGCAGAGAGACTGGTGAAACTCTACCCTGTATTTCTTTCTTGCTTACAGTCAGGCCCAGAAGTCCAGGATCTAGGTGGGTTGGGTTGGGGCTGGAGTCTGACAGCTTTCTTAGGCTTGGCTTCCTCTTGTGATCTTCAAGGTACTAGTACTGTTTTTTTTCCTTTCTGAAAGAACTCCCTTTGTTATCATGGGTTTTGTTTTTAATCATTTTTTCCCCTATTTTATAAATAATACAGTAAAACATCACACAAACCTTGCAGATCCCCCAGCAACAAGCAGACCTTCTCACAGCCATATCCTGCCCCCTAAATGAAAACAAACTCAATTCTTATTTTAGTCACAAGAAATTATATTTTATCCTAAAGAAACGAATGGCCTGTTGCCGCCACTTAATGCATTCAGTCATCCATCAGATAATTCAAAGAACCAAAGGAAACAATAGATTTATTTAGTCTAGAATGCTGAGTTTCTAGCAGAGTAAGAACACAGTGAGTCAAATACAACTACAGACTGCCTGAGGTTGGTTGCTGTGCTAATTTTTCCACTGTACTGAACAGCCCTTTCTCTGTAAAGTGACATCTTTTTTACCTAATTTACTACTGCCTCCTTTATTGACAAGAGGAAAGAAAATCTTGTTGGTATTTCTGTAAGTGTGTCTTGGGGTTTCTTGGGAAAGAACAGATTAGTGGGACTCAGAATAGAATAGTATACTTGACACCACAGAGAAATTGTGCAGGGGGTTATGGAGAAAAGTAAGTAATAAAATCAGTGAGAAGTGTTGGTAAGTCAGAGGTGGTGTGTTGTGGGAATGAGCATGGTGTGAGGTGCATGGGAGGTGTGATTTGAAGTGTGAGATATTTGGGAACCATGTGTAAGAAGTTATTATTTTGTGATAATGTACAGGACCCAATAACCATTTTCCAATGCAGTTTTGCCTCAGATTTTCTCTTTAGTGTGTATTTGGCATTATAAACAAGAGCTATAATTGGCTTCCACTTAACATGACTTTTATCCTACTAAGCACTGACACAAACTATATTATGGAAGATCTGAAAATGTTTTCTACTATAGCTGCAAACTCTAGGGTGGAAAGCAACTGAAGATGTATTCATGCAAAAAGCAGAACAAGTAACCAGTTTGTGTGTTCCAGGTGACAGTGAGGGTGATGAAGAGGAGACCACGCAAGATGAAGTCTCTTCCCACACATCAGAGGAAGATGGAGGGGTGGTCAAAGTGGAAAAAGAGTTAGAAAATGCAGAACAGCCTGTTGGTGGGAACAAAGTGGTAGAGCATGAGGCAAGTGACAAATGGCCCCTGAGTCTGGGAACTCCATTCACCCTTCTACTGGGCCCTGAGGCCTGTCATCCGCTTATAAGTCTTGCCTCTGACAGTTTCCTGGGCCTTCATATGAAGCCTCTCTTCCTTCACAGTGCCAGTTACCAAACCTCAGACACACAGGTCTCATCACACTGAGCTTTCCTTTTCCACCTACGTGTCACTACACCCACGTACAGCTGTCCGTCCTAAGCTCCCACTTGTTTCCAGACAGACTGTCCACCTTTGCAAAACTATCAGCTGACTTCCTGAGGTGTAGTCTTGAATATGCTTGCACATTTAAGTCAGAGTGTTACCTGAAGTGCCATCTTCTTACTAAATTGTTTCCTGAGGATTCCTGCAGGAAGCATGGCAAGAGGGAAGCTAATCCTCTCTTTAAAGAGTTTACTTTAGGGAAAACAGTAGATAAGCTCTCTCTGAGGCAATCATTTGTCCTTATGCAGGAAGCCTTGGAGAAAATGGAGATGGGTGCAAATTTCATTCCTTTTTTTTCCTATTGCATTTTCTTTTGGTTCATATAGGAACCTAAGAATAATATGTGATACCAAGTTGTGATCCTTTTAACAGGATACCCTGTTAAAAGAAGTAGGGGCAGGGAAGAGACTGGTCAATAGTCTTAATGAATTGCCTCCTTGTTGAATTGCAGGTCACGGAGAATTTGAATTCTGACCCCTTACTTGGACTCTGCCAGTGTCCCCTGTGCCAGCTAGACTGTGGGAGTCGGGAGCAGCTGATTGCTCACGTGTACCAGGTATGGCTTGGGGAGCTGTGTGCTCTGGAACACGAGGGCCAGCAGCCTGTTTATCCTTTGCCTCCAGCTCCTGAAGGAACCTTGGGTTGTTGCCTCCGTTAAGACTCCACTCCAATCCTCACTCAAATCCAGAACATTTTAGAGAATAATTGGGATACGTTGGGTAAATACTTCTGGATTCCCAGGCAGACACATTATGAAAATTATCATTTTTTTCTAAATTATTTAATGCATATTTTAAATAGTGAAATAGAAACTAACATTTGTTAATAACGAGGGCTTTGTTTTAAAAAAGAAAAAAATGAGTTAACATAAATGTTTCTGAAATATTGCAGAAAGTTAATATAAATGAGGGGCTCAGAATATGACAAATTTTTGCGTTTTTCCCCGATCCAATCGCAAAGCACACATGCCTTGTGAGCTATTGAAAGGGCATCAGCACACATGGCAGCCTGGGTTTTAACATAAAGATAGTTGGTTCCTGAGGAGAAGCATTTCTTTAGAAGACTGTTTTTTAAAAGCTTGAAGGAAAAGCAGGACACTTAAATACCTTTGGCTGCCAGTCTTCCCAGCCAGCTTCTAGACTTGGCCTTCACCGCTCCCTTAACATGCACTTGTACCTGCACAATGTGAGGCAAGCAGACAGAGAGAAATTATCCCAAGCATGAATTCTTCTCAGGCTCTGAAGAGGGCTCTGAGTCTGGAGTCCCATTGTTCCTCAAGCCAGTCATGTGTCCCACAATGCAGTCAGAACTCAAACTAATAAAATCTTAGCAATGAATTGAATGGCCTTGCCCTTCTGAAGGTCCATTAATACTTACTTTCCCAGGTATTAAACAGGGAGAATAGTTGCAAGTCCTTTGTTCTGAGACTAAGGAAAGGGGACGTTTCCAGAAAGTAGGTCCTGAGTGGGTGTAGATTGTCCTGGAGGTTGCATGAGTTGACAGCTGAAGGCTCTGTTTTACAGCACACTGCAGCAGTGGTGAGCGCCAAGAGCTACATGTGTCCTGTCTGTGGCCGGGCCCTTAGCTCTCCGGGGTCATTGGGTCGCCACCTCCTAATCCACTCTGAGGACCAGCGGTCTAACTGTGCTGTATGTGGAACCCGTTTCACCAGCCATGCCACATTTAACAGGTTAGCCGAGCATCTAACCTTCTTGTGCTGGGAACAAATTACTGGGGGTGGGTTCTGCTCTCCCAAGTCAAAGTGAGTGCTAGAGAAAGGTAATACAACGGCAACTGACTCTTGACTCTTTGGAAAGACAAGTAATGAGCCTAGTAAATATGCCTGTTTCATTGGATATCCCCAAAGGAAAATGAATTCCCATTTCTTTCCTCTATCGCAATGATATTTTCATCTAGAAAGAGATGTGGGGAAGTCTAGGAATATGCATGATAAAGCATGGAGAAAGAACTTACAGGGTGCTGAGAGGACCTGCTCCGAGGACATAGTCTCTATTGTGTCTCAGGAAGACTAGAACTGTGTGAATTGTGCCCTAGTCCCATTTGCTAGTGTATAATAGAGTTGGCCAGGGGAGGAGGCCGCTGAGCCAGTGGACTGTACCTTCCCTGAAGGCAGCTTCCACCTGAGGGAGGACTGCTCTGCACAGCTCCTACCACACACCATCGTTCTAGCTTGAATGAAAACTGCACATTGTAAGGATGACTCTGATCTGGTGACTTGCTGTGGCAGTTGGCTCTGTCTTTAACTCCAGGTGGGCTTTAAGACTTGATAGACACCCTAGGCCACAGAGCAGGGGTGGAGAGGTAGAAGAGGTCTCCTGAGCACTCAAACTGACCCCTAGTGGTGAACTTGGAGCAACTGGCCTGGTAGGACAAGAGTATCAGGGCTGGATACCTAAGCCTTGCTAGAAGGTGACACTAACCATCCAATATTTTTGCTTTCCAGTGAGAAACTTCCTGAAGTACTTAATATGGAATCCCTACCCCCAGCTCACAGTGAGGGCCCCTCCAGTGCTGAGGGGAAGGACATTGCTTTTAGTCCTCCAGTGTACCCTGCTGGAATTCTGCTTGTGTGCAACAACTGTGCTGCCTACCGGAAGCTACTGGAATCCCAGACCCCCAGTGTACGCAAGTGGGCTCTTCGTCGACAGAATGAGCCTTTGGAAGTAAGGCTGCAGCGGCTGGAACGAGAGCGCACGGCCAAGAAGAGCCGGCGGGACAATGAGACCCCCGAGGAACGGGAGGTAAGACGCATGAGGGACCGCGAGGCCAAGCGCCTGCAGCGCATGCAGGAGACAGATGAGCAGCGGGCACGCAGGCTGCAGCGGGATCGGGAGGCCATGAGGCTGAAGCGGGCCAATGAAACCCCAGAGAAGCGGCAGGCCCGGCTCATCCGGGAGCGGGAGGCCAAGCGGCTCAAGAGGAGGCTGGAGAAAATGGACATGATGTTGCGAGCTCAGTTTGGCCAGGACCCTTCTGCCATGGCAGCCTTAGCAGCCGAAATGAACTTCTTCCAGCTACCGGTGAGTGGGGTAGAATTGGACAGCCAGCTCCTGGGCAAGATGGCCTTTGAAGAGCAGAATAGCAGCTCTCTACACTGAACCACACCCTCCTGCCTGCTCACCCGCCCACCCAGGCCCACAGGGATCAGGGCCCTGTCCTTGCTGCCAGAGGCAGGCCCAGGGTTTTTGCAGGTGGACCTGTGTACCCCTTGCATGTGGGAGCAGGATGATGGAGTCAGGAAGGACCCAGCTCAAGGCAGCTCTGGACAAGGGAGCAGGCACTGGACTCCCCAGCCCACAGAGAACTGGACTCCCCAGCCCACTGCTGTAGGGTATGCTTTAGGACTGTGGGGCCCCAGTGTGGCCCATGGAGTTGTCAGAGCAAATAAATTAATTTTATCTTTACTGGTCCTTTCCTGTTTTTCTCTGTTTCATTCTAGCAAATGAATTGATCTAGGAGAGACCTGGGTAGAAGTTTTCAAGCAGTGACTTCTGGCAGATTGTCGTTTTCTGAGGGAGGGTGCTCCTCTCCAAGCAAAGATCCCTTATTTGGGCCTTTACAAGTTGATGAGGTACAACTAGGACACTAAAGAAGGAACCGATGCTGACTTTGTGAGGGTCCATCCCCACCACCGTAACAAAGATAATCCAGTCCCAAGGGCTATTGAAACTGAGCTTACCTTTTCTAAACTCAAGTAGACACCTTTCCTCATATATGGCATTTTCTAAAGAAGATACAGTATTTAGACTAGGTGCTGGGTACTTTTGCCAGCAGAATCCAGTTTGTCAAACTTAAAATTCTATCCCAGACAGCAGTCAGCTGCACTTAGGAATATGTGCATAGAAATAGCTGCCTTAAGGTCCATAGCACCAAAAAACTCACGTTTGAGAGAAGAGATAATCCATCTTTTTATTTATTCCCCAGAGCCAAGATGGGATAATAAAACCCATTGATGGAAATCCAGAATTAAGGTGATATGAGACCACAAGTCAATAGTGGTCAAGACTAGAGCAAAATGACTACTCTCTGGCAGTTTGTGTGGCTGCCAAACCATGGAGGGAGACAAGAGCTGAGGTCATTTCTAAAAACCTTCTGTGATGGTACAGAACAAGCACAGAACTTTCCTTAGCCTGCACCAGAGGTTGTGTACAGTTTAGATAATTATAGATCGTGTGGTCCAGAAGGAAGTGCCCTAGTTAAGCAGTAGTCAGAAAAATAACTGTGCCAGGAATGTGGACTTCTTCCAATATCATAAAAAGGAAGCGTGGACTCCTCTCTGACCTCCATAGGTTCAAGGCTATTTAATAGTGTTAACTGACCCCCGACCAAACTAGGGTTAATTCCTACAAGGCGGGCTAAAATAGTTCTGTTCTGAAAAATAAAACAAATTTAATAAGCTTGTCACAAAGGACTGGACATTTAAAAGAAAGTATTTAATTGAGCCAAATGCCTTTCTCTCACAGAGCTCCATATTGAAGTCTTACTTGGGATGCTTCAAAATGGTTGCACACTCAATGTGTGTCAAAGATTATGCTGAGCACTTTACATGGATTATCTCATTTAATTTTTACAACAAACTATGAGTTAATACAAACTCAGAAGTTAAGACACCTGGATTTAAAATTGTGCACTGCCATTTAATAGCTGTCTAACTTTGGGCAAGTTACTAACCTCTGTCTACCCACAAAATAGAAATAGTAGTACTAGCAACAAATGATTGTTAATATATAATGCAGTTGGGATAGTTTGTGGCACATACTAAGTGCTCAATAAATGTATCTGAGTCACTATCATGTATCTGAGTGTTTCACCTCTTACTAGTGGCAAGTTTCCTAAGTTAGAAGCAGTAACAATGATTGGAGCTGACTTATTCCAGCAATTTCTGACAGTATTCCTGAGGAAAGTAAAGAACTGGAGAAAAGGCCAACAGTGAGAACATCTACAGGTCCTTGTGGTGGTTGATTGTGCTAGTATCCAAATCTACAGGTAGACTTCTGGGTCTCTGAAATACATACCAACAGAATATGCAGACCTGCTACAGGACTAGCTTCACAATCTGCCCCGACTCCACCACATGTAGATGGGCACCATTTGCTCTCTATTACAAGCTCTCCCAGGAAGGGTTTTATCCCCCACCCAACAGCCACCATCTAAGGCTGGGATAGGAAGAAGGCGCAAACACCAAAAGGAAAAGCTAGTAGTTTATATAGATAGATATATAGATATATAGATATTGATATATATTGTGTTTACATAATCCACAAGTTAAATGCAGGTATCCATAAGAGCATTAACAATAAAAATACAATCTGTGTGTAGCCAAGTACAGAGACTTAAAATGGTAAAACAGCAAAAAGGATCTCACAAAAGTACAAATATACAGTACAAATTGATTTATTTAAAACAGTTACAAAAAAGCACAACAAAATAGAGATTATCCTTAGAATTATTAATGCTTTGTTAAAGATCAGGTAGGATTAGAGGGTAAGAAATGGTATTGGGTGGGGGGAGCACCTGACTAGTTCTAAGGCTTTAGATACAATGCAGTTGATTACATATTAATTCAGCCATTACATACTGGGGATAGTAGTTGGGGGATCAGTTATTTATCTACAGGGAACTCCTACGCAAATCAGATCCATCCAGCCCTCCCCAGTGCAGTCCTTCTTTACTCCTCAGGACCCTAAAGCCACCTGGATGACAACGTTCCCATCCTCCTTTCTCCACCCCATTCCCTATCAATATATTCTTCCCTCCCCTAAGGTGCTGTGCAAGCTGAGAGCAGTCTGCTCTCTGCAGCTGGAACATATACTGTTTTGGCTACAGGGATCCTGTGTGACTAGGAAGGTTGTGGGGGACAGCCCTCTTTTTAATACTTCAAGTTTGCCACGAGTACAGTCAGTTTCTTCCCCAACACAAGATTCTCTTGAATGTATCAAGCAAATGAGGGATGAACCCTGTCTTTAGCAACACCAGCAATGCACTAACCACTCACAGCTCAGAACTACGTGCAAACTCCCTGTCCAGGGAGTGGGTGTAAAACCACTGTGTCATCAGCTGTCTCTCTCTGAAGAACCTCAGTCCCCATGACAGTCAAAGACAGAAATAAATGCTTGCCAGTTTGACAATAGGTAAAGGCACATGGGCTGCTGCCACACACACTGCAGACAGGAACCCAATTTGAGGCCATCTTCACTGCTGAGCATTTGCAGTAGAATGGCTTTGGGATCACACAGACTTTGAGTTTGCAATCTACCGGGGGAGGATCTAGGCTTAACAGGAAAACTAATAAAGAAACCTTAGTGTGAAAAGTGCATTTATTACTACCGTTCCTGCTGGGGAGGCTCAGCAGGACAAACCGCACCACCTCTCCTCCTTCCGCCCCAGGCACTATGCATAGTCTGCAGGTAAGGAGAGAATGCAGTCAACTCTAGCATCTTGAGGGCCAGTGTCATCCTAGGCCCAGACCAGGCTTATGGCCCAAAGATGGGTCCTAGAGTTGAAAGAGTAACTGACAGCTACAAAGACCCAGATGCTTATTTTATTATTGCATAATGTGGGAGGCCTTCCCTACCCCAGGGAAGCTGGAGGGTGAAGGCTTCCTAGCAAAGGGCTAATAGATTCCTGGTCAACATCCAACCTAGCATGGTTCAGCTCTTCAACTGTAGTGTACACTTTTTTCCCATCTGGAAAGTACTGTAGCTTCAATGTGGTTGAGTAAACTTAGCCCTAGGAGACCAAGAAGTCTCCCTAAAACTTTACTTTGCTTTTAAGAATGTGACCTAATCTCCCATGGCCAATTAATTGGGTTATCTTTACTCCAGTGGACCCAGGCTCTTTCCCAGTCAACCCATGTCCACCCTTCATCTCCAGTGTGATCACTCAACTCTTCAACATGCCTGCTTGTTGCAGGTTTAAACCATACCACCACCCTGTGCATCTCCTATGATGTCCACTGGTAAAAATAAAACTGCCCCACTTATGGGGCTATTATTTAGTCAAACTCCAAGCCCTCTTCCAACCCCAGAATCCACATAACTGGAGCCAGATGAATCTCCCTGGGATGCTGACACAGGCCCTAATCTGGTTCCCCATCATTTATTTTTTAAAACAGGATACAAGATATCACAAAGGAAAGAAATTAATACACAGAAAACCCCACTAATAGGACCTGCTTGTTTCTCCCTCAAGACAGTCAGATATTTGGAGCCAAAGGGCTCCCAACAAGCACTGAAGCCAGTTCCCTTTGGATTCACCAGCCCACCAGCAGCATTTCATACTATCCCTATTCAACATGACTTTGCTATAAAGTAACACTTGCACATGTAAGAAGGGACAGGATGCCTGGATTTCATCTACATAGCCAAAGACATGGAAGGACAGGGAGCTATAAAGGGCAGCAGGCAGGACAGTGAGCAGACAGCAGCAGTGGCAAAGCAGCACAGACCAAAGCCCTTGGTGTTAAGACCAACTGGGACCAAGAGTGTGGAAGGGTCAGTCCAGATCTGCTGGGGCCCCTTCCCATTGGGTACAAGTGCTCAGCTCTGAACTCCCAGGTCCCCTTCCCCTGTTCTCCCCCTCCCTCGTGTACACTAATCTTGATGGGGATGATCTAAGACTTGGTTGTATTACCTGTCCTTTACCTGGTTCCCCTACTCCCAAATTGGTATAGGCATTTCCGTTTAGTGCCAGAGTCAGCATTTCTCCTTTCTATCCCCAAACTCTGGAAATGTCCTACCAATGACAAGGAACTGGCTCTGGCCTTCCTCAATTGCCCATTCCCCAAAAGCTGACAGGTTCCCACAAAAATGCTCACTTTCTCAAATCCACTCTTAGGTCTCTTGTGAACTTATGAAATTCCTAAGGAAGAATGGACACACCGTTAAGTTACTCATTTCTCATGGCTGAAAGAAAAGACTGAACCAGAGGGGAAAGGTAAGGGGAATGCCACAAGCTCTAACTAAGATTTAGAGCACAGAGCTTCTTTTCCTGGGAGACCATACTTTACAAGACACCTCTGCAGTTCAGCAAAATCAAGTATTACTATATTATGTATGCATGGCACGGTATTAGGGGAGCTACTGGTATTGCTTCACCAGCAAGAGACAGAAGAGGAAGGAACAGCAGCAGAAAAGTCAGGGCCCAACTTGCCAAGGTTCACAAGATTTTCTCTTTCCAGGATTAAGTGGAAGTTACCAGGCTGGGAAGTGGAGGGTTATTTGATTTAAACTACTTGGCCTGTATCTGGTTAGATATATGTTTGCTCCCATAAGGAAGAAGCTCAGTTGGTGTCCCTGGACATTTCTTGAGTGTCTACTGTGTGCATGTCACTATATTCAGTTGATAAGCCTTCCTATGAGGAAGGATGTTTCTGAGAAACCCGTGCAAACAATAATCCCTAGGTATGAGTTGCTATGAACAGCAAGAGATGAGGCCTTCTCCTGGGGCTGTCATCTGAGAGGTTTCCTCAAGACTCAGCCCCACAGGCCCCCACTGTAGGAAACAGGCCAGATAAAGCAGCATTAGAGAGAATGGGGGACAGAGAAAGGAAAGGACATGATCCCAACTGTGTACAAGGTTGAGTGTTCACCAGACAGGGTTGGTGTTTGGTTCTGAGGTGAACCAGAGACTTAAGTACTTGTGGTCAGGTCAGCAGCTTCCTTGGGATGGGCCTCCAAAAGCTGACTGGCCAGGTAACTGCTCTCAAGGAATGAAACAGTGGGGTGTAGGGCTTGTAGCAAACAAGCCAGTCTCAGTCACTTTGTTCCCCCAGGAGAACAACCTTTAGCACCTGAACACTAAGAATGACTCCATTCTCAGAACTCCCCCTCCCCTCAGGAGGTAGGTAAGATTATTTATCCCCATTTGGCAGCTGGGGAGGAAGTGAAAGAGCAAGAGGTCACAAGACCTGCCTGAAGTCTTTGACAGAGCAGAGATCAGACCTCAGAGGTTTGGAACTCCTGAGGACAGGACAGGCCTCGGCCAGTCCACCTCTAAAGGAAATGCCAGGATCATACCCTGGGAGAAGCCTCACCACAGAACTGAGTGGACAATACCCTGAGTTGCTTCAAGAGTCTAAAGACCCCAAAAAACAAACAAAAAACCCACCCACCCACCTGGAAGCTAGTAGGGGAGCCTAATTCTCAATACCCAGTGGAATCCCACAGTTCAAGCTGATGCTAAAAGTTGTGAAGAGAAAGTGGGTTTAAGACACACAGAGGGGCAAATGCAACTAAGATTGAAAATACTCTTTGCAGAGGAATATTCCACTACAAAGTAAAATCTAGGAAACTTCAGGTGTTAAAATTTTATCAAGACTATCCCAGAACCTTAGAGCTGGCTGTGGGAGGAGATGGCTTGGAGAAGCCTGAATGCTGGGAGAGGAAGTGGAATAAGATGGAAAGGGCTGTGTAAAAACACCAGGATGGGTATTGCCCAGCCAGTTGTATTTGCCCTGACTCAGGGCATAGTTCCCTTCTTGTTTCTCCACCAAGCTGTTCAGCTACAGAAGAGGAGACGACATGATTCTGAGTTTTTAAAAATAGAGAATATAACTGAAGGGGAAACCAGAGAGACCCCTACACAGCAAAAACTAGAGGTCTTGGTCAGAGTGGACAAAACCAATTTTGCACAAGGGGAAAGGCAGTGCAGCTACAAATTAGGTCCAGGTCAAGACACCATGCAGAGCAGTGAGGGCAGCAGAAGGAAGGGAGCAGTGCAGGCACTTAGGCACAACATAGACAGACAGAGGAGGGGTGGAGGGGCCTGGGGAAAAGGATCCACTGGTTCTTTGAAAAGTCACCATCACCAACTAGAGACTCAGTACAATTTCAAAGCGGGTCTGGCATGCTGAGTAGGAGCTGTGTCGGGTCAGCTACCTTTCCAGAAGCCCTGCCTAGAGCCCGGTCAGCCTGGCCATCAGGTCTTTCTCCCAAAGTCCTCCAACTGGGTGCTCAGCAAGGCAGTACTTCACTCTGAAGCCTGGAGGGGCTTCTCTCTCTCCTGGTGCTAGAAGCCTTGTGGCAGGAATGGTGGGGAGAGATAGGAAACAGCTGAAGCAGAGGATCAAGCAGAGTCCTGTAGATGAGTGCTCCTCCCCCACAAACTCAGCCAGAGACATCTGGAACAAAATTACCCTTTAAAGTGCACAGCTCTCAAAAAGAGTTCTGGGTGGGAACCCTCTTATTTCCAACCATGGGGCCTCCTGCCCTCTCACCACAAAAAAGAAAGGAAAAGAAACTTCAGACAGCTGAACTGCTACTATAAGCTGTGGATCATCGTTTTTGGCTCTTTCTTTGCTCCCTCCCTCTGCCACCTGCTCCCAAAGCCTGACTTTCCCCTTGCAGGAGCTAGGGATGAGGAGGAAAGAACAGGGAGGCCCTGATATTTGGAATGTTTCTTATCCTGCATGCACCCCCTTCCCTCCTTGGCCCAGGCTGCTGCTCCCCATCACAGCACCCTCTAGCGCTGTCCTGAAAGGATGCCATGGGGTAATGAGCAACAGACCCTGTCTTGGGAGGCTGCCTTCATGCCTCCTCTTTCCCCCCAGTCTCACTGCCAAGAGAGCCATTCCCTGCTCGGCATGTGCAAATCCTCTGCCTGTTCACGGTGAGGCCCAGCTTTGGGGTAAAGCCCCAGTCCTGGTCTGGGAGAGAGGTTCATTTTCCTGCATTGGAACGCCCTTCGATGGAAAGCTTTACCTCCTGTGGAATGAAAGAGGGACGGAGCAGTGCAGCCCGTGCCTCCTCCCCTTGCATGCTGTATCTTTGGAAGCTTGGGGCTGGCCAGCAGGCCTGAGAACCAGGCTCCGGCTGTGAGGGCTCTACCATTCGGGAGCCCTCACCTGATGGCTGGCTCTTCCCCTCACTGTCACATTGCTCTCTGGGTCCCAAGACTGTCCTCTCAGGTCTTTCTCGGGGGGGACCCAGCTGGCCTGGGGGAGCACAGCTGGCCTGAGAAACTGAGTTACTGTTCAAGCTCTGTAAACTGATAGAGATGCAGACATCTCCCACCTGTAGCCGATGGCAGGGTAGAGAAAAGAGCTGTGCAGTCCGTCCAGGGCTGCAGGAGGACCAACCCTGGCCATATACAAAAAAGGGGTGCTCGGGGGGCACCTCGATGCTCACTTTGCTCTGCTGCTCACCAACCACGAAATGCAGCATGACAAATCCAGGCCACTGGCTTTCTTGAATGTCCACAACTGTGCTAGAGTCAATCTTCAGCCCCCCGCTCACTTCGGCACTGCGCACAAAATCCTGGGTCTGGAGGTCCTCCACCCGCTTCAGCTCCCCGGTAGCCAGCTGGATGATGGCGCCTTTCATGAAATGGGAGGGCAAGTGGGAGGAGGTAATGGGGGGTGGTGTTGGCTCCTTGTCTGCGAAGGTGGCTCTGGCCTGCATGTCCAAACTTGATGCCACCAGGATCTCCGAGCCCATGGGCAGCAGGCCTGGGTCAGTTCCAGCGGGCACCAAGTTGCCATTGGCTACAACCATTGCTTTGGGTAAAGGTCTATGTTTCACTGGTTCCTGATGGGATTGAGGGTAGAACCCTCGGGCCTGATTTTTCTCGGCCATCTCTGCTGGGTTCCTGGCTGACCCTCGCCCCTCACTCTGATGGTCAGGGGTATGATGGGACAGGTTGAGGGGGCTGGGCTCATCCTTCCTCTGAGCTGCCACCACACGATAGTCCTGAGAAGCTAAAGTGCCAACCACCCGCTGAACCTCAAGGTCGGTGTCTGGGGTCCCTCGGTGTGCCGGCACTGCCACCTCCACCCGCGCAGTCTGAGAACCTGAAAACAACTGTCCATCCACCACACAATCTACCACTGGCATCAATCCCTGGCCTTCGCCCTTGCTGTTGGGGGAGTCCAGGGCTTCACTTTCCCGTCTTATTAAATTTCGCTCTCGCTGTCTCTGTCCGTTGGCAGGGGCTGCTTCCAGAGTAGACTGGCCCTCTTGAGGGGTAAGAACTGTGCTGGCACCTGCTGGAGCGGTTTCATGCAAGGTGTACCCAGCAGGTAGCCTGGACATCTGATAATAAATGGGCATCCGGCCTGGAGCGAGGTCCAGTGGCTGAGTACTTGAGTGATGTGGCAACTGTCCAGGTGGGGAGGTGGCAGAGGGGACTTTGTTGAATGAGTGGGCCGGGGATGAAGCCTGTGGGGGAGGAGTGGCTCCTTCTGCCAGGAGTGAGGCATATGGCACAAAGTGTGGAAGGTGAGAGGTGGCGAGGTTGGCAGAAGGAGAAAGGAGGGGACTTGGTAGGAAATTAGGTGGCACAGCATAGGGAAGGCTATAAGGAGACCCGATAAACTGTAGAGAGGTGGATGGGAGCTGAGCATAGTGGATTGGGGGATAGTGGATTCCTGGATGTTGAATCAGAGAAGACGCTACATTAAATGTGGGGGGCAAGGGGCTCATGTTTACCACGGATGGGAGGCCAGTTGGGGAGAAGGTGGCAGGTGGCACAGCCACCTTATACAGCATGCCATACTGGTCCACTGTCAGACCAGTGATGGCCTCAGCTCCATCACCCCCCAGGCTGACTCTGGCTCCTGCCTGGCTCTGCCCGGCCACTACAACCCCTCGGGACCATTCAGAAGCATCACTGGAGGGTGTGTGGTTAGTTGAGCAGCTGGTAGTTCTCCCCATATCCTCGCTGGTCACAGGGAGGTCTCGTTTCTTTGGTGGAAGGCATTCCTGACTCCTCTCATGAACAGGTTTCATATTGCTTTGTGGTGTTCCTGGAGCCTGGAAGGGGTCGGCCTGCTCCTTGGGGCATCAGAAGGGGCTTCTCTGTGGCTCCCCTGCACCCCTCTCTGCTGCTGGCTGGGGTGCCCACATCTGCTAGGGAACAAATCAGAGGCAAAGAAAAGTAACCTAGGGGTGAACCAAGTCAAACGAAATAGCAGCAACTGTGCGCATGGAGGAAGACGTAACAAAGGAGACCACTGGAAAAAAAGAGGTATGAGAAAGGGGCACGCAAGGATGTTACCCCCTCATTCATCCAGCCTAGGACATGAAAGAAACAGTCAGGGAAACCACAAAGAGCTACAAAAACAAGCATTCAACGATGCATAAATAACCTGTGGGCTCTACAACCCCAGAGAAACCAACAGCTTCATGATTAGTCATGCCTCTGATGGGGATCTTGACTTTTCTCAGCCTTCTCCCCCAAGGGGGATTTGAACACATGGTCTTTGCTGCTGGCTCTTTTTCCTAAGTTTCTCCTTTCACCACCAAAGACTACTGTGCTATCTTCTTTCCTAAAGTATGACCTCATCCTCGCTTCCTGTCCCCAGCCTAATTTGAGTTATGATCTCATCTATCCCCACTCCCCCGGCCCCAGGCCTAGCTAAACTCACCTTTGCCTTATATCACCGCTACCTCAAGGACCCAGGTGTCAATAAGTCCTGAGGGTGCTTGTGTCTTTTTTTTTTCAACCTTGTTTCCCAAACATGTTATGGAAATTAGTATCTTCTTTGCCCCATAATATACTACATTCAACTTGGGCCCTATGGAGACAGTGATTGTACTGGTGTGTTCTACAATTTATTTGTTTCTCTTCCTCCCCAAAGAACAACAAAACACTTCTCACCTCATGTATACTTCTTGTTCCCTAGTCTGGCAAGACTTCTTTTCTTCTCACTAACCACCTTCAATTTGCCTTCTTCATTCATTCTCTTTCTTTTTTCCTTTGTGTTTTCTTTTGCCAATGGCTCCTTTTCCATTGTAGGTCTCCTCTAGGAAACCACTTCCTAAAATTCTGGTTCCATTCCTCCAAACATACCTGTTTATTACTATCTTAGGGTCTATATGATTCATAAGATAGTTTTCTCTCCCCTTTCTCTTACTGTCACCTTTCATACTTGTTTTGCCCACTGTCATAAAGTATCTTTTTGGTCTGAACATGTCAATGCATATAAACTTTGTCACCTATTTCTTCCAATCAAGCTCCAGTTCTTTGAATCAGAAAAGAGACTTCTATACTCCATTCTATTTTTCCACTGTTGAATCCTGGATGTTTTTCTGCAACAATGTATCCAAAGCGCCTGTATTACCTGAGCTTCCAGTGGTGCTTCTGAGCAGCTGTAATAAGAAGCAGTGTCCTCCCCCCTGGCTTGAAAGCCTAGAAGACAGAAATAGGAATAAAGTAAGCAGCAGCCTAGCCCCTGAGCCTCTCCAGGGTCGTGAAGAAAGGTAATTTCAAAGCCGGAAAGACATTAAAGCCCAGGAGTCCCTGCCTTGTCTTCTTCCCCAGAGGTGACAGCACATATGTCCAGAGTGCCCAGGCAACTGAATAGAGAAAAAGTCATCTCTTAAGCTCTAATTTGTAGGAAGACATCCCTGGAAAAAATTTTCCATGTGTCGAACTTCATTGTTTTCCTTAATATCATATTCTTCATTTTCTACCTGTACCCATCCCACAAAGGTTAAATTTACTTCAGATCTCAATTTCAGGTAAATGTACAAATAAAAGTGGAAGACTCAACATTGTTCCCATCCGAACAAGGAGAAGCTAGAAAAATCAACTTCACAGATTTCACTTTTATTCAGGGCCGATGAAAACACATGTGGAGGTTATTTAAATGAGAAAAGCAGCACTAGAGGGAAAAGAACAATTATTTATGTTTCTAGGGCAGAAAAAGAGGTCAAGGGGGAGTCACTCAGGGGGAAACCTTATTAACAGATTTTCAGGGTAAAAAATTGGGCTCATGTGTATGTCAACTTTTCTGAGTGACAATTTGGTACCAAGTACTGAATCAGGTGTGACAGAAAGTGAAAACATTGCTTTGGTCCTCATGTAGTTAACAATGGAACAAAATTCACAGTAAACTATCAATATGCGAACATACGCATGCCAGAAACATCAAGCACTGAAGAATGGAGCCTTAATTTCTGAAAACAGAAAGTAGTACTGATTAATACTCTGAGAAACTACCCACTATCCTGATCAGGTCCTAAAAAACCACTGCAAGCCTCAAACCAAACTGAAAGCAATATTTCTCTCTTAAGATTGGCAAGGTGTGGAACAAGCCCTGATGGCCTAAAGTTCAGCACACGCCAATTCGGTAGCTGGGCTCGGCTCCAGGAGCCATGCTGTGGCAGCAGCTCACATAGAAGAACTAAAAGGACTTACAACTAGAATATACAACTACGTACTGGGGCTTTGAGGAGGGGGAAAAAAGACTGGCAAAGTGTGGATGTACAAAAAAAGGTGATGAGATGGGAAAATAAGGCGGAAGACAAATTCTTAGTTACATAAACAAATTACACAGCGGGTAGAAGTATTGCATGCCTTCTCTGCCTGAATTCCAGTACCTGAAAAGCAGTTATCTTTCTCCTTCATTCCCAATAGAAATTGGGGTCACACTTTCAATCCCAGAATGATCCTTGCTCCCTGCACCTAAAACATTAAAGAAAACCTGCTTCTAGGTCACTGAGGGGTTAGCCAAACAGAGGCTAATAAAAGGACTGACAGAGGCAAGAGGTCTGAGGGAATGACAACAAAGAGCCAAGCTTGTGCACTAGGTTCCCACAACACAAAACACATTTGGAAATCTGAAACCTCGGCCTCTGAAGGATGAGGATTTCTCAAGGGGAAGACGCATTGTGACCCCAACCGAACTAAGGAGGAAGGGGGACCATTCGCAGAGCTGCCAACGCTGTCAGCAGAGCCCGGAATCAAGAAGCTAAACACAGCCCGAGACCTGAATTCGCTGAGGGCGAGACGTGCACCTGCCAGAAAGACAGGAGCTTGGAAGAGACTAGAGCTTATGGCTTCCCATGATCCGAAATCCTTGCTCCAACAAGGGTAGGGCTGGAAATTGGGAATTCTGCGTTGAAAGGGTGGGAGTTGACCCTTCAAGCAGAGGGGCAGGGGCGAGGCCCCGCAGGCGATGCTTCCTTGTTTGGGGGCCTCTTCCCGCCCCGAGGACTCGGACACTCCGGCCCGCGGAGACACAGTCGCGGGGACGCCGGGGCCTGAGGCCGCCTTCTGGGCCTGGCCAGAGAGAAGCGCGCGGGGGTCTAGGCGCGGCCACTTTCGCTCCCTCGGTCCGCGGTTCTCGGGCCCCGGTCCGGCGGAGCAACGGGCTCAGGGGGGCCACTTCCTCTGGAGCTCCGAGCCCAGGCCTGCTTGGCCTCCGTGAGGTCGGTCAGCGGCCCCCACTCCCGGCGACACTCACCGGCCCATCTCACGGCGCTCCTCGGGCTCCTCTCGCTCGTCCCGGAGCCGCTGCAACCACGGCCGCCGCCATCCCCGGCCCCGGAGCCGCCCCACACCCAGCGCCCCCAACCGGGCGCCCAGAGATGGCGTCAAGCACGTCCCGCCCCCGGCGCGGGAAAATTGCGTCACAGCCTGGGCCAGAGAGCGACGCCCAACAGTACCCCGGAGGGGAGGGCGCTAGCCAACCGCCCCTCTCGCCCAGCGCTGTCTCCAGTGGCAAAACTAACTCCTCCTTCGAGGCCGGGTCACGGGAAGAGGGTTGGGCCCGGCCCCCTCACCCTGAACCCACAATGACTCCGCAATCTCTCTAGTAAATTCTGGGGGTTCCCAGACAGATCCTTGGGGCGTGGCCATCAGAGACCCTCATTTCCTGGTCTTCCCGGGCCTGACTTGTGAAGCCTCCCCTTGGGAACCTCGGGAACCCGGAGGCAACCCGGGCCCAAGAGATTAAGGACATGCCTGGACATCCAGAGTGGAGATGGGAGCTCTTTAAGGGTTGAGGGGCCTCTGAGGGGTGTGATAATGGACCAGAGCCAGGATCTAGGGGAAGGTGAAGCAAATAGTAGGAGCCTTGAAAGTCTGTGAGGAATGAGAGGAAGGGGCTTGGTAAAGTGGGAAGCAGCTTGGTTTAGTGGGAAGAGAGCTTGACTACTCAATGAAATATTAGGTCACCATTCATTGCCAACTAACTAGTCGACTTCATAGTAATATTAACATCTGATTAACGTAAGTGGAGAAAAAATTAACACCAGATGAATCTGTGCTTTGATTACATCTATGTAAAAAAGTAGTTTTGCATACAAATACAAACTAAACCGAGAAAAATAGGTTTAACTATTGGAGAGACTGGATTCGGAGTGGATTTTTCTCCTTTCCATTTCTGCAAACTATGTCCAATAACAATTCATTTTCTTTTTTTTATTTTTTTTCCTCTTCTCCCCAAAGCCCCCCAGTACACAGCTGTACATTCTAGCTGTGAGTGCCTCTGGCTGTGCTATGTGGGACGCTGCCCAAGCACGGCCCATGAGTGGTGCCGTGTCAGGGCCCAGGATGGGAACCAGAGAAACCCTGGTCCACTGAAGCGGGATGCACGAACTTACCCACTGGCCCTGGGGCAGCGCCAACAACAATTGATTTTCATTTGAGTTAGAA
This sequence comes from Equus asinus, assembly GCF_041296235.1. Lineage (NCBI taxonomy): Eukaryota > Metazoa > Chordata > Mammalia > Perissodactyla > Equidae > Equus > Equus asinus. The sequence continues at coordinate 36,860,930 of NC_091817.1, forward strand.
AGTATTGGCTGGGCTATGATCCCTACTCTGTGGCTATCTGACCTTAGGAAAGTCATTTTACTACTTTAGACTTGGGTTCCCACTTCTGCAAAATGAGGAGCTTGAACTAGATGGAGTGGGAGCAAATGTAGATAAGAGAGCTCTTTAAAGATTTTAAGTGAAAAAATAAGCGAACGTGCACAGTGTGATATCATGTATTTAAAGTTAAAAGACATAAATTACAGTTGCATGTATTTCTGTGTCTGTACAGAAAAGGAGTAGAGGATATGCAACAACGGGTTAACTTTGGCTATCTCCGGAGAAGAAAATGGAATTTGGTCGTGGCCAAAAGAAAGAAAAGGGACTTATTGTTTGAATTTTTTATGAGAATATTTTCTTAGAATATTAAAATGAGTAAGTTAAAATACTAATAAAGTATATGGTCTTTAAGATTCTTCCTAGGGAAGACCATTTTTTTTTCTCACCTGGGTGGGCACAAAGGATCATCAAAATTATTGAACACCACACACACACACCTTGCACCAGTGGGTAAAACATAGTGAAGCTACTGATCTGTTGCCATCTAAATCAGCAGAGGGCTTTGCTTCGTGAATGTTAATATTATTCATAACAGTCATTTTGTCTCTCAGTTTGGCCAAGAAGGAAGTCCCGTGGTTGCTCAGTGATTCCGTTTTAGCACTAACTGGCATTCTGGTTTCTAGTTCATTCCTTAGCTTACTAAACTGGCATTAAAACTGTCAAGATAGAGACCCTTGGACCATCCAGGTGTAGTTAAGGATAGTCAATTTCTCCCAGATCAAGATACACTCTCAGAGAGCTGGTTTTTCAGACAAAGTGGAAAGGGCAGACACAGGTAGATGCAAGCAAAAAAGTTTTTTTGGCTAACAGCCATTAACATAATTATGTGATGCAAAAGCATGTCTGATTAAAAAAACAGGATGTTCTGATTGGTGAAACACAGGTGATTTCCTGGTTTGGTGCTGTAGTCTCAAAAGGGTGGGTCATATCCCTGCTGAATCATCTTGTAGAGCTCTTTACTCCAAGAAGTCTTCATTTCTTTGGTGGTACGTATTGACGGTAGGAAGCTCCATAGTGACAGTTTGACAGGAATATTAGTGATAAGTAAACTAATGTAGTTTTCATTTATTGAAAAAAAAATTTTTTTTTGAGGAAGATTAGCCCTGAGCTAACACCCACCACCAATCCTCCTCTTTTTTGCTGAGGAAGATTGGCCCTGACCAAGTTTTGTTTTGTTTCTTTTATTTCCACAGAGTTTTAAGAACTGATGAAGTGAAAGGAGATTTTGAAAGGTATTTGGGACATTTGGGGACTGAAAAGTTAAACTTCAATCTGTTTTCTCCACCTGTTCCCTTTCCCTGGATTCCTATTGAATTCCTCTGATGTGTGTAGATTGAATGTGTGTGATGGGAGAGCTTGAGCTCCTGTGCTGGAAGGAAGACAACAACAACAACGACAACGACAAAACCCTGCCGTGCTGGTTATTGTTCACCCTCAGGAGGCATGAGTTTCAAACCAGCTCTCCGTGTTGTCTAGATTCTTGTCAGTAATTTTTTGAGACCTGTAGTACGGGCAGGGGAAGCTCAGACAACTATTCCAACTCTTTTTGACGTTAAGGGATCAAACCAGAGAGAAGTGCTGGTAACTTGGGAAACCATATGTGTCATAACAACAGGAGTAGATGGCTTTTTTTATAATGTCACATGTTCCTGCTTGTATGCTTCTGCATGTGAAGGTGTCATTTTAGGAACGGAACTTTATCTTTTGATGCCAGTGGCAGAAATGACTAATTCCAGCATACACTGAAATTATAGAAATACATAGCAGATTTAACTTTCCCTAGAAACCTGTTGGTGCCTGGTATTAGATTATTTTTCAAGACCTTTTCTAGATGTCCAAATGTAGAAATGTGAAATTTTCAAGCTTCTGTTTTATCTACTTCTTTGAACAATTCTGTGTCCTCATTTCCATATGCTTTTAATGTTATTTGACCTCTCTAGATTTCGATGGGGATTTCCCCTTCAAATTCACTAATATTTTATCTAGAAGAAGGTCTTACAATTTCCCATAAGTGACTGATATGTCCTTTGAGGAGGGAACTCTCCCTCTGTTGTATACTTCCTCAGACACTTGCCAAAGACTTTCATTTTTGTCAGAAACTTCCTGCAGAACTCTCAAAAGTTTCAGTAAAAAACACTAACAATTGGAATAAACTGAAGGAAACCTAACCCTTATTTTAATTGCAAGAGTCATATCTGGGAAATTGGTCCACAGAGAAGCAAGTGCATTCAGGACGTTACTGAGCAGCCAGGAATTCCTTACATGGGGCTTCTTGAATGAATAAAGTAGATGTGGAAAAATGAGGGCTCCTGTGACACTGATAACTCTTTCTCTGGGAAACTTACTCAGCAAGGTGATTTGCAAGCTGCCGTGCCTTGTGGTGAAATCATGTTCAGCTCTCCTTTCAAAGCTGATCGCCTTCGGGTCAACTTGCAACTGGTTGTCAATCGCCTAAAACTCCTGGAAAAAAAGAAAAGTGAGTAAATACTCCAGGCAACATAGCAGGCTGCCTCTTAGATCACTGTGCAATTCGCCCACCACCCTGGGTGATATATCTCCTAAGACTTTACTTACTAACTTTGGAATTTAAAGGGATGTTTCTGAGTTGTAGGAATGTGGGAATGATTAGTATAGTGATCAAATCATTTAAAAGTTTCCAAAGGCTTAAAAGTCCATATTACTGGACTTCTCTCCACCAAGGCAGAGGATTTTATCTAGTCAAGCCTTTTCAAATGTGCTATAGCTATTAAGTTTAAGCTCTCAGGCAAATTTTTCTGGAAGAGCCCTTCCAGAAAAGGCTTCCTCACCTTTCTTCCAACACACACACACACACAAAATGCTATTTCTTCTATCAGGTGACAGCTCAAGCAGTATTACACCCATGAGTAGGGGTAGTGACTGACACATGTTGTCTTCTTTCTTTAAGTTCAACTTATTTTCTGTTGCCTTTTGCTCTTTCCTCATTCCAGTGGGTCACATGAGCCATTAACCCCTCAATAAACTGCAAAACTGATGATCTCTGATTATGAGGAAGGTTCAGGTGAAACAAGTATTGCATGTAAATATAGTTTTCTGAGTGCTCTGTAAACAGCACTATTTACTGTTGAATTGCCATAATCTATTGGTAGAGAAGCAGCTGTTACTCAAACTTCCAAAATGACTTTTGGGCATTCTTTAGCCAAATCTTGCAGAGGGAGTTTGGATATTACTCAGATAACAGAGGCCTAAGGAAAGTAGCCAAAACAAATGGAACGTAGGCGAACCTAGTGTTACCCATTGTTTTACCATGAACAATGAGGATGACAATGATGGTGCACACAGAACTTGTGAATTTTAAACTGCATGCTCATGTGCGATTTGATCCTGACAATCCAGTGATACATATTATTATCCAGATAAATTTTATCCTCTTCTTACAAAGGAAGACATTTAAATGTGGAATGCCTGAATGATTTGAGATAAATGAGGTGAATTAGCCCTGTCTTACCTAAATTTATTTCTTTTTAAAAAGACGTAATAATCCTGACCTTCTGTCACTTCAGGGTTCTATTTGTAACACAAATTCTAACCTGAGCACACAGTAAATATGTGCCTAGATTAATATTGGTGGAATAGCAGTTTAGCGTTTATCAGAAACAAGTCTAGTTCTACTGTGATTTCTTTTCCCTGTGATGTCCAGGGCAAAGAACATTTTCCTACTTTGGGCTTAACTGAGCACCCTTCCAAGAACTGAGTTTTGCGTTTATTTCAGATTCAAATGCAGTCTCATGTCAAGATTTGTTTACAATGACAGAGTAGCTCTGTCTATTCACCATTAGATGGTGGGCATCATTTTTAGGGTATAGTGGATAGACAGGGTATATAATTTGGAGGCTCAGGTTTTCCTGACTTTTGAAGAGCCTAATTCCCCAGGGTCGGTCATGAATTGGTAACACAAGATGGTAAGACTTTACGTATCATGGTGGTTTGGCCTGGGACAGGTTACGTTTGTTACTTCAACATGACTCTACTTGTTTATTTTATGACACACTGTGGTGAAAAAGCATAGGAGTTTGCAGGCTGAAGATTTGGGCTTGAGTTCCAATTCAACCTGTCACTCCTAGTCATGTGACCACAGACAAGCCATTTAACCTCTCAGAATCTCAATTTCCTCAGCTGTAAAATGCAAATAACGTACAAACTTCACGCAGGTGTTCAGGGATCAAATGGAACTTTATATATGAAAACATTTTTTAATGCAGAACACTTCGTGCATTCTCCTTTTTCAAATAACTAATATTTTTATTACAATTCACTATGGAACATTTTATTTATTTATTTTATTTATTTTTTTGAGGGAGATTAGCCCTGAGCTAACCACTACCAGTCCTCCTCTTTTTGCTGAGGAAGACTGGCCCTGAGCTAACATCCGTGCCCATCTTCCTCTACTTTATATGTGGGACGCCTACCACAGCATGGCTTTTGCCAAGCCTCGCCAGATCCGCACCCAGGATCCGAACTGGCGAACCCCAGGCCACTGAGAAGCAGAACTTGCGCACTTAACCAACTGCTGCACCACCAGGCCAGCCCCATGTGGAATATTTTAGAACATAAAGTTTAGCTGACAGGATAAAATAAAGATCACCTGTCGAAGCACCACCTAGAGCAGTGGTTCTCAACCTGTAACAGCTGTGAGAATCCAGAGGGCTTGTTGAAACATAGATTGCTGGGCTCCACTTCCAGAGCTGCTGGTTCAGTATTTCTGGGGTGAGCCCCAAGAATCTGCATTTCTGTCCAGTTCCCACATGATGCTGATGTTGCTGATCTAGGGATGGCACTTGAAGAACCACTGACCTCGTTCACTGGTAACTTTGTCTATGCATATATGGTATATCTTGTGGATATTTTTGGGTTTTTAAAAATAAAAACCTTGTTTCACACTATCATGTAACCCACCTTTTTATTCAACAAACTCCTCTTTGCACATTCATTTTTCTGTATGTGTGCTTCGTGCTGCAGCCGAGCAGGCCCAGAAAGCAAGGAAGGAGGTTGCTGACCATCTGGCTGCCGGCAAGGATGAACGAGCTGGGATCCGAGTGGAGCACATTATCCGAGAAGACTACCTTGTGGAGGCCATGGAGATCCTGGAGCTGTACTGTGACCTGCTGCTGGCTCGGTTTGGCTTGATCCAGGCCACAAAGTGAGATCTGTTGAACTTGCGTCATTTCTCAGGCTCAAAGGAGTGTCAGGGCATCCCTGTCACCTAGTGAGGAAGAGGGTGGGCTCTAACTTGTTGAGACTGTATCAAAGAAGTTTGTGTCTAATTTTTCTAGGGAGAACTAGCCCTGCTTGAAGAGAATATGTCACTCCAGAGAGCCATTTTTAGAGCTGAATAGTTGTCTTTCCCCCCTTGAGCTGTAAAGATACAGTATAAACTTGTAGTAGAAAAGTTGGGAAGTACAGATGCAAAAGAATCCATAATCACCAAATCTGGAAATAAGAATTTTGGTATATTCCTTTCAGTCTATATACGTATATCTGTATGTGTATAAACACACACATGTATGCGTGTATATCTATGTTCATATTTACATATATGTACATATAGGTCTATATTCTAATTTCATTTTTAAAAAATCATTTAAGATTATATTTTGAACATGTCCATGGGCTACCTTTGAAGTAGGGAAAACAGGGAGACGTAAGCCCTGAATTTCATAATTTCATGCTTTCCTTAGGGAACTGGATTCTGGTCTGGCTGAAGCCATATCTACACTAATCTGGGCAGCTCCTCGCCTCCAGTCAGAGGTGCCTGAGTTGAAAATAGTAAGTTTGAAGAATTTTAACTGCCTGTACAATGAATGTAGATGAGGATATCACTAGTGTTACTCATTCAGAATTGTAGGATTATTTGGGGAATCCTTTCTTCTCTTAAAGGTTAACCAAAAAGTATTTTGTTCTGTTAGTCTTTAAGTGAAAAATGAATACTTTTTTCATGGCAATGGTGGGAAAACAAAATTTACCTAAAAAAATAAAACTTGAAACTGGGTTTGTTTTGCGAGGGAGAGGGGTGCCATAATTTATAGTGCTTAGAATTAAAAGTTTTCAGTTTCACATTTATCAGATATTTAAAAACAGGGCAAAGCACTTGTTATTCTTGTTGTTTTGATGCTAAAAGAACACGATTCCAATGAGGTAAGATGAAAGTGATTTTTGCTCTTTTGGTGTTTCTTTATCTAAAGTAAATTTACCATAACTTCATGAATTTTGCCTTTATTTCTTTCTTGGTGATGGTTTGCTGCAGGTATCTAACCAGCTGTGTGCAAAGTACAGCCAAGAATATGGTCAACTGTGTCGAACCAATGAGATTGGAACTGTCAGCTCTCGGGTAGTACCATTTCCAGAGACACACATTTTTCTAAACCTCAAGTCTGGGAAAAGCTGAACAAGCTCAGAACATGTAATTTTGTGCAGACTGAAAGATGTTTAGAAATGTTTTGCATTGGAATCAGAGCAACTTGGATGAAGATCTTGGACTAGAGAACTCAAATCTTTATCAAAAAGCTAGATCAAGAAAACTGAGCTTATTTCTTTAAAAAAATTTTTTTTTTTTTTTGCAAAGGAAGAATCACCCTAAGCTAACATCTGTTGCCAATCTCCCTCCTTTTTTCTTCTTTGTCCCTCCAAAGCCGTGATACATAGTTGTGTATAGTTGTAAGTTCTTCTGGTTCTTCAATGTGGGCTGCCACCACAGCGTGGCTACTGACAGATGAGTGGTGTGGTTCCATGCCCAGGATCTGAACCTGGGCTGTGGAAGTGGAGCAAGCTGAACTTTATCTGCTAGGCCATCAGGGCTGACTCTGAGCTGATTTCTTTATTAAGGAAGTATACATTTTTCCTAAATTTAACTGGCCTAGTAATATGAAAGAAGTTAATGCAACTTTGAAGTTTCAACTTTTGAATATTTCACAGCATGACCACGCATACATAATTCAGGACAGACATTCAGCTGGGACACAGAGATCTGGCTGAAGTGTTTGTTTCAGGCTGGTGGACATTCTCATCATTCAGGGTGTACATTCAGACTGGTTAGTGCCTTGCTGTACTGGTTTTTGAATATGTTGAATATCACCTCTGACATAATTCAAGTACTTGTCATAAAATCAGAATTCTTGATTCAAAATGTTTTTTCTTATGTTTATTTTGTTCCTCTTATTCTACTTGGTTTGAGATCCCTTCACCCCAGGACAAGACTGTCTTATGATACAATCAGGGCCCTACCTTGTTGTTGCTAAATTATACATCTTTTTTTTTTTCTCTTTGCTGAGCAAGATTCGCCCAAAGCTAACACCCATTGCCAATCTTCCTCTTTTTTTGCTTGAGGAAGACTAGCCCTGTGCCAATCTTCCTCTATTTTTTTGTACATGGGACAATGCCACAGTGTGGCTAATGAGTGGAGTAGGTCCACATCTGGGATCCAAACCCACAGACCCGGGCTGCCCAAACAGAGTGTGCAGAACTTTAACCAATCAGCCATGGGTCCAGGCCCATTATACATCTTTTTAAAATCATACATCTGACATTACAGAGACTAGAAAGATGAATAACAATGATTCAAAGGTGAAAGACTACCTAAACCCTTTTTTGTTTCTTATCTTGTAGGTATGTGTGTGACCAAATTCATTATGTTCTTTATTTTGCAGCTAATGTGTAAATTAAGTGTGAACACTCTACCCCAGGTTCTAGTGGAACAGTACCTGATAGAAATTGCTAAGAACTATAATGTGCCATATAAATCCAAGGCAACCAATATGGTGAGTACTTTCAAGAAGGGAGGATTGACTTAAAGCTGAGATTCTTATTGTGTACCAGAAGATTTTTTCTACTTAGGAATGTGGCTTCCAGAGTAGCTTTTCTACTTAGGAATGTGGCAGGATTGTAAAGCAGGTGACATTTGCACCTTTTCTCTGCCCACATACTTTTCCTAACAGAACTTGACTTCTGCTAACTATCAGATGACCCTTCTAAGTTGTTAACAACAGAGTAGAAAACAAAGATAAAGGCACCTAAAGTGTTATACTCAGAAGTGTATAAAACATTTTTAGTTCTTAAGATCTCAGCTTTGTCACAGGGATATTTTGCATTTTAATAAAGAGCTCTGGAATAAAGGCTACAAAATCCGAAGGCACAAGGCACTATCATTTAATCTTGGTTAAGAGTATGCGTTCAGTAGTGAAATAACCCATATTCAGAACCTCGCTCCACCATTTATTAACCATGAGACCTCAGGCAAGTGACTTACCCTCTCAAAGACTCAGTTCTCTGAACTTTAAGAAGGGGATAACAATAGTTATTAACAAATAGCACAAGTGTTTAAGATGATTAAATGAGCTAATACATACAAGGAAATTAAATGCAATGCTTGGCATGAAGCAAATATAATCAAATTTGGCTTTTTATCATCATCATCATTGTCACGGAGAGTGGATTAATCTTCCAAAAGGTGGTCATGGACTATTTTAGGATGACAGATTTCTCCCTAATGCCTTCCAGTTGCTGGGGCAGCATGTGCCATGTTGGATTGTGGTTAAGGGGCACACTTGTCTTTTCTGATGCTTTGCTCCTGAGGGTTTCCTGATAGGGACTCTTTCACTCTTTTTTTCTCTTCCAAAGAGTTACATGGTTTGTTAAAAAATGCCACATTGGAAAAATTTAGACAATATAGAAAGGCACTGTGAAGAAGCAAAAGCCACAGGAAATGCCACCAGTGATGTGCCAAGGGCTCAGGCTCTGGACCTCTTTTCTTTCTTCCCTACTCTCTAGGTGATTTCATCCAATATCATGGTTTTCAATTCCATGTTTATGGTGAGGACTTCCACATGTATCTCACTTGCTAAGGCCTCTCGGCTGATATGAGCTCCAGGCTGACAGATCCACTCACCTTCTTGACGCATTTACTACCCTGATATAACCTCAATAATCTTTTGCCTGGATGATCCTTTTACTGTTTTTCCTGCTTCTACTCCTCATCTCCGTTAGCTGAAGTTCAATATAGCAGTCAGAGATCCTGTTAGGACCTAAGTCAGATCACATCACTCTTTTTCTTTTAAAGCCCTCCAATGGCTTTTTATTTCACTTGGAATAATAGGCAAAGTCTTTCCTATAACCAACGAGGCTGCCTACACACACTCTCCCCTCTTCTCTCTGGCCTCATTCCCTCCACTCTCCCCCTTGTTTACTTTGTTGCAGCCACACTGGCCTCCTCGTGCTTCTTCAAACACATATGCTGGTTCTCACCTCAGGACCTTTGTACTTCCGGACACTTTGTTCTCTAGCTATCTGCCTGGTCCCTCCCCCACTTCCTTCAGGTCTGTACTCAAAATGTTTGTTCCCTTCTCTGTGCGGCCCTTCTGGCTACCTTCTCTAAAATGTCAACCTCTTCCCTCTTCTCTGCTTTATATTTTTTCTTTCTCTCTCCTATCTCTATCTAACACACTGTACAGTTCACTTAGTGATCTTGTTTATTATCTGTCTCTCCCACTGGAATATTAGTTCCATGAGGACAGGGACTTTTGTCTATTTTGTTCACTGTAGCATCCCTAGTACTGTGCCTGGTTTACATTAAGTGGTCAATAGATTTTGTCAAGTGAATGAATAAATCCAGAGTTTACCACTGCTGAAGTTTGATGAACTTTCCTGTAGACATATCTATGCATATTTACATCTAGCTCTTATTTATTGGTGTACCAGTGTCTGACCTCCTAGGTTCTTACAACATAGTCATTGAAAGAGGGAAAAAGATGAAGCACATGGGCCAGAAAACCTGAAGGTGGCCGTACCTGTCATTGACTTAGGCTAGACTCTAAGCTTCACGAGAGCAGGAACCATGTCTCTTTGCTCACCGTTTCTTCCCCTGTGCTTCCAAGAGTGCGTGGCATGTAGTAGGTATGTAATAAACAAATGTGTAATAAATTGAGAACCCAATGTGATTCTTTCCCTCTTACTTCAGGTTGAAAGCCCAGCAGACCTGATCAGTATTGGATTTACCAAGGATGTCAAGAAAGGTGCCCTTGACAGAGGAGGTGGGACTGTAGCAGGAACTGGTCCTACACTTGGGGCATCACCAATATCTGTACCAGGGCCCTTACCTGTGCCATCCCCAGCCCCTAGTTTTTCTTCCCTTCCTCCCGAAAGACAGGTCAGTACGGATAGGGAAACTGAATCTGGGATGGGACTACAAATAGTGCTAGAATGTATTTCTAAATGGGCCTTTTGAATGGTAAAATGATCTTTGTGAAGTTTTTTAAGGTTGAGGGGCATATTTGTAATCATTTAGCTGATATTTGATGTGTTTTTATGCTGAACTCATGAGAAAATAGGGCTACAGTCTTTCATCAACCTCTTGACAGTACCATAATATAGATTGCAAAGAACGTGTTTATGAGCTGGACAAATTTTAAAGTCTTTAATGTACAGTGGCTTAGACTCATGTTTCAGATTAGATATATTCAATTTATTTGTAGCAAAAACAATTTATTTTTGAAAACAGTATAAAAATCTCATAACTTTGTACACACAAATTTGGAGAAGTCAAATAAGTGAAAACTAGAGAGCCATAGGCATTAATTTTCTTTACTCCTTGTTCCTTCAGTATGAGGTAAGGAGAAATTGTTCTTTTCTTCTCTCTTTGCTAGGTATTTCTGACGCCATGAAGCTCTTTTTTAAGATTTTATATTTCAGACATAGTTTAACTCTGATTTTCCTGGTTGAAATTATCTGTCTGAACCACACCTTGTGTATTGCTCAGCTTCTACTCTTGGAATGCAAGTCCTCTGATTTAAAAATAAAGCAAAGCAAACTTTTTTATGGAAAATTTAAACATATACCAAATTAGAGAGAATAATATAATGAATTTCCATCACTCATTTTCAACAGTTATCAACATACTGCTGCTCTTATTTCATCTATCTCTCTCTTCCTAACACTTTTTTTTGGGGAGGGAGAGAAAGAATTTACAGCAAATCTCAAACATTATATATATAATTTCTCCTGTAAATACTTCAGTGTATAACTCTAACACATACTCTTTGTTTTTGTAATATAAAACAGTCATTATGATGCCCAAAACAATGAAAAATAATTCCTTAATATCATATAATACTCAATCCATATTAAATTTCCCTGTCTCAAAAATGAGTTTTATAGTTATTTTGTTGAAATCAAGATCCAAAAAAATTCACATATTTTGTTCGCTTGTTATGTCTCAAATCTTTTAATCTCTAGCACTTCCTTATTCCTGCCTCTCCTTCTTTTCTTGCCATTTATTTGTTGGAGAAAGGGTCCTCTGATTTTATTAAACTGAATCATCTTCCACAACTAGCATCTCCAGACTCAAAGATAAAAGATTTCCTGATTCTTGTATGAGGCTATAGGTGACAGAGGAAGCAAAACCCGTAGTCACTCTAAGGCTCATTTCTAGAAGGCATAAAAAAACTTTAACCTTAAACACGAAGGAAGCTTGACTGTGATAAAATTAATTTTAAGAAATATTTATGGAAAGTTTACTGTGAACAAAATGTGTGTTTAGAATTCAAACCCATTACTTCCCAGTGGTCTTTTTTCTTTCAGAATGCCTCCTATGAGAAGAATGATTTGCTTTCTTCCCTGGTTCCTAGTAAGTATAGGGAATGCTGGTAGAAGTTAGAATTGCTTGAAATTTATTGAAGATATTTCAGTTATAAGACTATTCCCCCATTGGTGAGAGAAGTTTATTAGTGATTTACCAGGGGTACAGTGTGTTCCTTTGTAGTAGCTAACAGTTTTCAAGGTGGATGTGGATCTCAGAGATGTTTAACACAAAAAAATGTTTTTAAACCACTACCACTCTAGATCATCCTGGCACATGTTATGAAAAATTGTGCCTTTTTAAAAAGTCCAAATTGCCCTTGAATAAGACTGTGAACAAAATGTAACCACTACCACCATTTGCATGATGGAGGAATTGTCCAGTTTTCCAGCCATATTATGTGCTGTACTCTCAAAATCAATAATAGCTACTGTCTTTGAGGCTGGGAATTCTTTCTGGAGGACTTTATTGTTGTGACTTGTAATTACATTATTGAAATGAACAGGTCCAGGACTCAACCCCCAAACTTCTCTAAAGCCAGAATCAAGAGCCAAGATCGGTTTTGATAACTTTATACTGCCTGAAGTGCCTGATGTAAAACCTCAAGCAAGCCTATCCATTGACCCTTATGATTCTGAAGAAGTTGACTTTGAAGATCTTGACCGGAGACTTGAAATACTGAAGAAAACCACGTAATTCTTAGTCCTGGATTGAGTATTTGCCTGGGAATCAGAGCTCCTGGGCACAAATTTTAACATGGCCACCCATGTGTGGGTCTGAAGTTTTCTCATTTACAGTTCCTTCCATTTCTTAAATTCTATGGTTCACTTTCTGTAATAAATGTGTGTGTATGTCTGTGCATACACATATAACTATTCCTGTCCCTTAAAATTGTATAATTCTTAGATGAAGAGTCCTGATCTATAGACTTTTATTAATTGTAGTCAAAAAACTTTTGTTTTCTCCTGGATCCTTATTTCTCTCATAATTATCTCTTTTTCTAGGGAGACAGAATGGAGTGTATTTAAATCTGCCTCTTATGCTTACTAGCTATAAGATTTTTGGTAAATGGTATCTCTTGTCAGACATGCGTGAAAGAGCCTAGAAACTAGAGGCCTAAGTGTCTTTTTTTTTTTAAAGATTTTATTTTATTTTATTTTATTTTTCTCCCCAAAGCCTCCCAGTACATAGTTGTATATTCTTTGTTGTTGTAGCCACCCCTGACACAGGAAGGGTTAATAATCACTGGAAAAATCTTGCCAACAAACTGTGACCCGGAGGTGAGAAGGCCGGTTAGCCAATGACGGGTAAGACCTCCAGGGGGAGGCAACCTAAGACAGGCATCGGCCGCCCGGGGGCACAGACGGAGACACGATATCGGGAGCAGGAGGGGCCATTGCCTAGGAGGCCTTGCATGCTCCGAGAGAAAGTATACGAGCACAGCAATAACATGATAATATCAAAACAGAGGCCAAGGGAGGGCTCCTTGAGAAATCGCTAAGAATTCTTGGCATTTGCTAATTACTTCATCCGGAACACTTGTGTATGTTTAACAGATGTAAGCTATGTATATATTGAAATGCTGGTTATAATAAACTCAGAGTGGCCATCAGCCCTCTCCGCATCTATCCTGATGTGTACGTTGGATTGCGACACCGACAGTTGTGGGTCCTTCTAGTTGTGGCATGTGGGACGCTGCCTCAGCGTGGTTTGATGAGCAGTGCCATGTCCGTGCCCAGGATTTGAACCAATGAAACACTGGGCCGTCTGCAGTGGAGTGCGCGAACTTAACCACTTGGCCACAGGGCCAGCCCCTAAGTGTCTTTTTTAAAAATAAATATTTGAAAGAATGTGCAAACACTGAGAGTGAATGAGAGAAGTGTTTTCAGGAAATCAGTGGAATCCTGTATAGCAGGGTTCAAATTTAGACTCTGCAATTTATTAGCTGTGGACCTCCTTTTGCTCACCCATAAAATGGGCACAATCATGAAGATTAAAAGAAATAATGTATGTAAAGCTCTTTATCACTTAGTAGGTGCTCAATAAATAACATTTCCTTTTCAGTTTCTATTATTTGCTAAGTTCTAGTGGACTAAATATTAGTGATTCTATGAGACTCAATGAAAGAGAGGGTGAGAAAACAAGATGGCCAAATTAATTATTTTGTTTGTTTGTTTCTTGTGTAACTGGTATTTTTTGTTTGTTTTTCTTTGTAATAGATTTTATTTTTTAGAGCAGTTTTAGATTCGTAGTAAAATGCCAAATTAATTTTTGAATGAAATGATTGGTTATGCAAAATCTTTATTTCAGGGGCCAGCCTGGTGGCACAGCGGTTAAGTGCACACGTTCCGCGTCTCTGCGGCCTGAGGTTCCCCGGTTCAGATCCCGGGTGCAGACATGGCACTGCTTGGCACGCCGTGCTGTGGCAGGCATCCCACATATAAAGTAGAGGAAGATGGGCACGGATGTTAGCTCAGGGCCAGGCTTCCTCAGCAAAAAGAGGGGGACTGGCAGTAGTTAGCTCAGGGCTAATCTTCCTCAAAAAAAAAAAAAAAAATCTTTATTTCAGAATCCTATTTCATGTGTCCAGGAAAGTTTACATTGCCCCTTTTTCAGGTAAGAGAGTGATGCCTATAAACCAATTTCTTTCTTTAAAAAAAACAGTTTGAAATGTTTCATTCTAGGATGTTCCCCTCCTCATAAAAAAACAAGTTTTTTCCAAGAATATAACGTTAGAGGGAGGATTTTCCAAATCCAAGGCTAGGGGCCCACTTGCACAGCAAGCTGGCTGCCTCTCCTGGGGAGTAAGGCGCCTCAGCCTGGCACTTGTTCCAGTCCTAGATCATCCTCTGGCATGTGTGAGTGGCTTGATGCAGAAGGAGTTTGGTGTTTCCTGAACTGGGTACCAGAACTGGCTGCCCCAGTTACTGTGGATGTCCCAACATGCCATGGACTTTCCAGGCTAATTTTAAAGCAACTTATAAGACTGACTGATTTTAGAGGAACAAGGATAGGGCTACGCACCCAAAGGAAAACAAAACCAATTTACCATGGATCCGTCTAGGCAAATGATGGTGCCATATTAAGGAAATAAATTACTTGAGTAGGAATAATGAGTCAGAAGCCCTGCTATGTTTCTGGATGGTACCTCCTTCTCCAGTGGCCTCAGTTTTGTCTTCCTTAAGTGGGAGAATGGCACCATTTCCTCAAGATGGGGTTTCAGTTGGCTGCAGTCTCATATCTGATGAGATGTTTAACTCCAAAAGTGCCAACATAATACAGAATCATTTACAAGCCAGTACAACTACTCTACAAAAAATAAAATATGCGACATAAAACATCTCAGGTGGCCCTTTGGGCTGCCTCTTTTAAAAAAATCACTAAAGTAAAGAGGAAGCTTAGCTGAGCCTCATATCCTTTGGGCTTTGGCTTCACTTTGAAGGAACATAGTAGATTTTCTAATGCTCTTGGTAGGAGGTCAAAGTGTATGGAATTAACTGTTGGAATTTTAGTTTTTACATCATTTCTGACTTTTGTCATAATTGAAGGATTAATTCCTAAACCCTTTTCTTAGGCCAGGATAAATTGTGATTAGGGACTATGCTTAAAAGAATTGTAAAAATAACTTTTTTTGAAAACATTACATAAACAACGGAAGGACTAATTTCTCTCTGACTTTCAGGCTTATTTATAGATTCTGGTGACTCAAATGATAACAAAACAGGCCAGTGGAGCTGCCTCTTTGGCTCACGTCACTGTATTTCCTACAGGGTTACATCCCTTCTTCACTCTCCTTTCTCGGCTGAGGTCTCTGGCACGTGGAGATGCAGGAAGAGTTCCTTGTGAAGGACGATGACTGCGTTTCTGCAGAGAGAGCTTTCCCCATCAGCTGTAAGGTTATATGGCTTCAGCTGTTGACACTGAGTCATTTAGAACACCACTGCAGCTAAGACCAAGAGAGAGGGTCCCCTTCTAGTCCCACAGATTCCAACTGATATGGCATGTCTTCCAAAAGCCCTTTCACTGCTCTGGAAACCTCTCATTTTTCTTTTTTTTTTTTTTTTGGAACTGGGACATACCTGCTGAGTAATAATATCAGTGATATTTTTATGTGTTTGAGGAGTTTTTAAAAAACCTATTTTTCCTCAATGAGATTATAATAACCTGGAGGGTAGGAACAGTCACTTTTGAAATGTCTATTATAGATTCTGTGCAACCAGGGCAGTGTGGTGTAGTGGAAGGACTCAGGCAGCTCATTCATTGAATGATTACTATATGGGCTAAAAGATATATCCAAACATGGAAGGTCTAGATTTGAGTCTGGTCTCTGCTGTATGAAGGTGTGACAAATCCTATATTATCTCTGATCTTCTGTTTCCTCATCTCTAAAGTGGAGATGACAATATTTTCCCTGAAGAGAGCTAATATTTATTGAGCCCTTACCGTGTGCCAGACGCTATTCTAAGTACTTTAAGTCTATCAGCTCATTTGTTTATCACACCAGCTTTAAGATGCCAATGCTACTATTACCTCCATTTTACAGACAGGTACACTGAAACTCAGAAATGCTCAGGGATGTTAAGTAACTTGTTGCAGGTCACAAATAAAGAAAGGAAGAGCAGAGTTTTAAAGCCAGGCAGCCTAGGACCAGAAACCAACACTTCTAGCTACTATGCTATAATGCCTACATGGTTTGTAAGCTCAGGGTGGGTGAGGAGCAAATGAACCAATGTATATGAAAACACTTTTGTAGATTGTAAGACACAATGCACTACTGTTACTTGTAGTGGGCAATCAATAAATGCTTTAGTTGAATTGTGAGGTGGCATAAAATGTTTTTATACTTATATTTTCATGATGCTTGATACTTTTCCAAGTGCTTTCACCCATTTCATCCCTCTTGGTAACAAGCCACTTTGAATCCATTTTGGAACAAGACTAGTCATAAATAAATATTGAACAGATGAGGAAACAGGCCCAGAGATGTTAAAACATAGTGCTCAGGGCACAAAATTAGTTAAACACAGCCAGGACTGGCATCTGAGTGATCTAATTCCTAGCTGATACCTCTTCCGTTTTGTTCTTTGTTGTTGTTATTATTTGTTAAATTGAAGCATACAAGTTATCCATAATAAACAAAACCATAGAAATAATGATCTTTTCTGCTAGCCATTATCTCTTCCTAGACGTTTAATCCTTTGCGGCTGTTGCTGTTTTAAAAAGAAAAATCTCCTTCAGCATTTGGACACATAAAACTGCATTATCTGATAAGGACTTTTTTGTTTCCAAAATGTAAGTCTTTTTTTTTTTCCAAATAAAAGTATGGCATGTCCATTGCAAAAACAAAACATAGTAAAGAAAGTAAAAATCCTCTATAATCTCACCACCCAAAGATAACCATTTTTACATTTTAGTTTTAGGCTCTTCAACTTTTTTCTATGTGTGTATATATATATATATATATATACATACATTTTTATAAGCTTATTTTATAATACCGTTTTGTAATGTTTTTCAAAATCTGCTATACCATAATAAAGATAGAGTGATAGTTTCATTTTTATTGGCAGCATAGTATGCCATTTTATTGATATGTTTTAATTTATCTGAAATTAGGGATTACATTTGAGTAGATGAGGAGTAAGTCTTCCCAAACTTTAATCTCTAGCCACCGAAGCCAAAGATCCCAGGATAACGATGACCATACTATATATGGGGTCAATTGCTTTTAATTTTCAGCTTCATTAGAGGAGGGGGTTGGTGATTATAAAGATAAATAGAAGTAAAAAAAATACATGGAGGGGTATACATTTTATAATGTCTGTCATTTCTCTTTAATGCTCTGCCATTTGGCATGGTAGGAAAAAAGCTCCTTCCTCTTTCTTAAGAAGATGGTTTAACTTTTGTGGTTCACAATGGTAAACATTTAAATTTGACCTTTAAGCAAATTTTTTCGACTTGCAAACGGAATATTTTAGCTAACCGCTTTGCAACCTGCAAACTTCTTACTTTTATGAGAGCCCCAAACTGTCCTTTAGCATGTGTTCACGCATAGCTATACCTCGGAGGAACCTGCGTTATGGCATCATTATAGTGTTCTCGTTTTATACTGCTGTTTACCAGCCATGTGATCCAGGGCTGCACCGCACAGTAGTGCTTGGAGCGGGTATGAGGCGATTGAATTCTACAAGCATTCTGCTCCCCAAACCATTTGCTCTCAGTTGATTCCACCCTGACTGTGGGGGTGGGGGCGAGTGGGCGTGTACCGTTTCCTAGTTCGAAAGGTTTCACGCACAGCAGAACCCCAGTGGAGGAGGAGAGAGAGACGGTCTTTCAGCAAGTCAGTTTTTCTGAGCTTCAGTCTCCTTATTTGTAAAACTAAATTGCTTGAACGGTCTGACTCAGGAGGTTGTCGGAGGAGGGCTAACAATGATTATATACATGAAGATGTTTTTATGAACAATGTGATATCACTATTTAATAAAAAATGATTACTATTATTACGCCCTTGGCCGCCTTTCTTTCCAGCCACTTAACATGCCCCAGTAGTTGAAGAACAAAATTGTACAGGCGGGCCTACTCAGTTCAATTTTTGTAAAATATTTTTAAACCCTGCATGAAAGTGGCTGTCTAAGGAAAAAAAGACAACCTCCTGTTTATGGCAGGTCCTAAACTCAAGATTTGTGGTTAGTTCGGATCTCCTTGGCATCCAGCCACGTGCTGTGCTCTATTCACTTTCGGGGGTGCTTTACTACCAATCTATCCGAAAGATTTTATTTTAGGTAGGTCACTTTTCCTTTAATTGGGCCAAGATAGCCTGGCTCTCTTTACATTCACGTGGAAAATATTCGTGTCAGATGTTAGTAATTATTTATCAAGCTAGGAACGGTCTGGTTGGACTGTCTTTGGCTCAGGTCATTAGTTGATGGAGTCACAGTCAGAAAGCTCACTCCGGAAGGGTTTCAGCTATCACTAGACCAAATCTTTTCTTTTTACATATAAGGAAGCTGAGGCCCTTAGGGTTTAAATGACTTGTCCAATATATGAGGTTGAGCAGTGATACTGGGCTTGGAATCTGTTCTTCTGTGTCATCCTTTTTATAAATACGTCGCAAAGATACCATGAAACCACAGAATCCAAGATCATATAGAGCATGTTCCTGACGTTACCTAAAGAGAAAACTAAGATCTCAAAGGTGACAGGAAAGAGTTTGGGATTCTCGTGGATGACGACTGGCTCAACCTGGCTGTGTTCTCCGCGTCCGCCTACTTCGCCTCTCCCGCTTCCTTCACCACCTTGTTAGGCCCGCCCGCTTCAGGTGGCCCCGCCGCTTCCTGGTAGTCCAGCGGCCCCCGCCCCCCCCAAGCGGAACCAATGTCTGTCGGCTCCGGCGTCGGCCGGATCTTTCTCGCACAGACTCTTCGCAGCGGTGACTCGGCAGCAGCGTCTCGCGTCATCAATGACAGCCCCGACCCTTGCTACGCTTTGCGTCGCTCTGCCAGGAGCAGTCACCTCCTCCTTGGCAAATAGTCCTCGGCGGGGTCCGAGTTCTTGGATAATAGGAGTGGGGAGGCACGGGAAGTTACAGTTAGGGGACGCGGAATCGACAAGGGGGGAAGATAAGGTCCGAAGTTTCTGTCATAGTGTGTGAAGTTAGTTAAAAACTCCCTTCCTCCTAAGGATCCCTCCGCCTGCAGTAGCGGTGGTGAGGCCGAGGGAGCCGCCATTTTGGATGTTCGGTTCCTGCTGCCACTGCTGCCGCCGCCCCCGGAGCTGCTGGTTTCATTCGAGGTTTCGGGCCGGTGAGTGTCACTCGCGGCGCTAGGAGCATATTGCTTCTTTTGCCCCGCGCCTGCGGGGAGCGCTCGGCCGGAAGCTTCCTGTCAGTCCCAGGGGTCCCGTCCCAGGCTATGGGGGGTGAGAAGAGAGGACAGAGGCTGGGCCAAGAGGGCCCCGGAGCCCCGGGGGCTGCCCTGACTTACTGAGGGCCGACCCCGAGGCCTCTGACCGGGAGGCTTCGCTCGCAGCCGCGTTCCGTGCTGTGGCGTTGCCCGGCTGGTGCGGGCCTCCTTGGACCCATTGACTTTCTCAGGCTGCGATCCTCCTTTGAGGGCTCATTCAGGGAGACTGGGGTTAGCGGGGCGGGTCCCACCCCCGCGTGTCTTCTCTGAGCCACGTATCAGCGTTCTCGTATCTTGTACCCTGGTCAGGTCTTTCGTAGAACTCTCTTTAGTATTTCCAAATGCTCAGTTAATTGCTGTCTACACCTGCAATGCCGTTCTCTCAAAACCGGGCATCGGCCTCGCCTTCCTCTAACCTTCCAACCAACTTTCCCAATTTTCCGGGGTTTTTTTTTTGCAACTCACCTGCGAGTACAGTGCTTACCTTTCTCTCCAACTCCAGATCCTGCGGACGTCCGTTTCCAATAATTCTCCCGATCTTCTCGACTACCTGAAAGAGTCGGGACGGTTGTATGTTTGCCTGTTAGGAAATCCGTCGAACCACTCGCTCAGAGTGTACTTCACCAGTAAATGTTTATAAAGCTGATTAAATGGCTTTTGGTGGGGGGGGGCGCGCCTGGGCAGTAGACTGTCAAATATTTTCGCATTTATGGGTTCCCTTTATGTTCTGAACACTTAGCTTTTTTGGTACTTATGGACACAAATTTTTCTTGATGTTATTTATCCATGGGCATGGAAATCTGCCTGTGTAGAAGAATCTTATTCTGACGTAAGTAGAAAGGAAAGTAACTTTTTTGGCTGCTGTAGGGATTACTTAACAGAAGAGAGGAGTGAATGAAGATTTCTTAGTGATCTTAACTTTCAGGTCTTGTGTACAGTAATGATTTTTTGCTGACTGATTCTAAAAAATACTTGGACTTAGTGTATTGGATTTTTCTGGGAATAGTTGGATTTTAAATATTCACTTCTACGGTTCCCCATAATACTTACTAGACCGTATACAACTTAACTTTTGTTTTAAAAATACAGACTCTCCAGGTACCCATATCTTCATCACTTTTATTCTGCTCTTAAAGTATGTTTGCAGTATAGCATGCTTGAATAAAAGGCATTTCACGGTAATTCACCAATTATTTCCAGCATTTCAAGTTAGATGAGTGTGATTGAATCACCTCTATTTCGTCTCATCTTGGGTTTTTACATCTGCAAAAGAGAATTTATTTGAGATTACAGCCTAGTGAATGCTGAAATTTAAATTTGTAACTTGCACTGGATCAAATCTTTTAATACTTCTAATGCATGTGTAAATGCATTATTATCATCAGGTTATCAGGTGGATAATTCCTGTACTGGTCGTATGATGTCCCAGTAGAAGACTGAATGTTTTCATTGATAGTCGGTGTTCTTGTTATTTGTTTTAAGGAGACTTTTGAAAAATATGTTGGTTACTATTTGTGTATTTACTCTGAAACTATGGAGTTTCTCTTTTGCTTTAAAGGAACTGTCAAACACTCAACATCTATGGAATGTTCATTAATTTACTAAGTAGCCCCTTGTAGTTGCTACTGAAATGTTTCATTTCTGAGTTACACTTTTCAAACAAGGTATTGGAAGAGCTATCAGATAGATGTTATTTAACTCAGTTCATTTCATGGTATAATGTACAGGTTTTTAAATGTCATTCATTCTTAGGTATTTTGCATTCAGTTGGAGAAAATGTCCTTTTGCCTTACAAATTATGAGCAAAGTGCTGTTTAGTGCACCTTGAGTGATCAGCACATACTTGAATGTCTGCTTTGTCTAAAATCGTTGGGATTATACTTGAAATTAACATTATTGTTTAGGAAACCTCAGTTCAGTTTCTTTTGGGAGGAGTTGCTTGTTCTTTTATCTCATCTGTTTCACTGACAGCAGGTCTAGATCGAGGGTGAATTTTAGGATGAAACTATAAAGTACAAAAGTTATCAGCAATGCCTTGGTGATATTTCATCCTACTATTTATTTTTAAAAAGTAGTCTTGAAATCAGTGGTGTACAAAAAAAAAAAACCCACGTTTTTTGTGACTTACAGAAACTCTTTATACTCATTGAAAAAGTTGAACAAGTATTTTCCAAAAGATTATTTTTAATTAAAAAAATTAAATTGGGAAACTACATACCAAAACAGATTTTCGAAATACTTAATCTCTTTATTTGCATTAGATGAGGATTTTCACATTTTGTGTATACAGCAGGACTTAATTGATATCAAAACTTTAAAACCCTTCTTTAGATTTAGCTTCAGAAAATCTAAAACTATTACCTTTCTTTAAACTTCAGCAACTTAGTTGTTTTTGGTGCTTGTAATTCAGTCTTTGCTTTATGAATTGTTTTCAGTTTTTGATTTGGCTTTCTTTCATTCCTTTGTTACTTTTATTCAGTTTCTTTCATGCAGGATACTATTTAAAGTAGGAAGCAATTTAAAAATTAAGAGAACATAGATTTATCCAAGCGTTTATGTTTCTTGGCTTAGAGGTTTTGAAAATCATATCTTTGTCAAAAGTGTCAGGAGTTGTCCATTTGCCTTTTTCTGTGGAAAATTTAATTTCAGTAAAGGCAGTCTTTTCTACCTTGAAAATATGTGTAAAGTTTTTCCTCTCTGAAGGAGTAACACAAAATACTTAATATGGCATGAGTTCTAGTTACCAGGAGAATAATCTCTTGTCAAAGTCTGAAGGGTCCAGAAGTGAAAAAAACCACACACTTGCCAAACTTCTTGAGTCAGCATTAACTAACACTTTTGTATAAAACAACAAGGTTTAGGATAATATGATTGAAATGAGAAATGCTTTTTTCACTAGGTACTTGGAAGTTTTGCCTTTTGTTTTGGCCTACTTAGACCATTGGAGAGAGAAAATAAGTTATAAATGTTGTCAGTGAAGTATAGGCTTAGAAGGAAAAAAATCATCATAGTTTTTCAAAAGGTGGAGAAAACTTATGTGACCTTTGTACTTTATGAATAATAAAAGACATCTTAAAGGCAAGTAGTTTTTAGCCCCCTTTCTCTGTTGTTAGAGTACAACAGTCACAGTGTAACCCGATACGCAGTTGCTTTGCTCACTCCAGCTTGCTTGTTGTAGCTGATTATATTTGTGTTGTATTGAGCATCTTAGGTTTTCAGCTTGTCTGGCTTTGAGGTTAATGTTATGATTCTTGGGAAGAGCAAATATGAGAAAGACATGAACTTAGATCTATAGAATTGTAAAATATTTGCACTCTCCTTTCAAGGCTTTGGATTAAAATTAAGATTGTCACAGTAGATAATGGACACTGTTTAGTTATAAGATCTAACTTTTGTAAATGATCACACAATTATACAGCTCAAAGTAAATGGAGTTCCATTAGTGTTTTTACAGTACAATTTAGTGAAGCTATTTACTAACCCTCACTGTTGGGAAATTGTTCAGTTTCAAGCTGAAGAAAAGGAAGGGAAGTTAATTTTTTTAAAGCCTTTTGAGGTCTGCACATAAGATTTAGTTCCCTTGCCACTTTTTCAAATTTTTGAAAACATAATAGTTTTAAAATATGGTGAAAATATTGATTTGAGGTGAATGGGGAAGCTACCTGAAATCGTTAGGCACCCTGTACATAGTTAATTGAATCTTTGTAAATAGTAGGCTTTTGGTATGATTATTGAAGGAAAACTGTTGTAAGAAGAAAGAACCTCTTTTTCTGATAGTACCCAATATATGTGATGTTTTAAAATTGTGTATTTCTCTCTTCCGGTGAAGGCATGGGCTCTGTATTTTCTTTAGAAACTCTCTATGATGAAAGTTTAATAAATGGTGTTGATTATTTAAAAAAGTAGAATGAGGAAGTAGCTTACGATTTGATGTTTACTAGCATTTGTTTGTATTTTTATTTACACACTGAACTTTTTGCTGTTCCTTGAATGCTCCGTGTTCTTTCATTCTCATTGTACCTGTTCTGCTTATACCCAAAATGCTTTTCTTCCTTCCACCTTGTGAGCCTGTTCTTCCTTCCTCTCTACCCCCCAGGCAAAGAGGTGTAGTTCTTTTTTCCCCTTGGGAAAGGCTGTAGCACTTTTTTCATTACTTGTTGAATTGTCTTACTTTTCCTTGAGCTTCCAAAGGACAAGAACTATGTAATTTATGGTATCCCTAGTACATTGCTCAGTGCCTGGCACTTAGTAGTTACTCCGCAGAATAGATGATAATGAATGAAAATAATATGGAAAAATTGTTCGGGTGCTCAGATACATGATAATTGGTTGACGCTAGAACCAAAAGCAGTCAGGGTTCTGACTGAGTTATGGGAATCTACTGCAGATGATTTCCTTGTGACTGGTAGAGTTGATGTCAGTGAAGTTTATTTTCAGGTTTACAAAACATACAAAACCTTGTCTCCAAGTCTTTGAAGATGTTATTTAGATGTTTAATTCCCAAAATGACATTATCCCTTTCTCTCTGTGATTTCCTCAAACATTTATGCAAAAGCTTCAAGTGGCAGCAAAAAAATCTACTCTTCCTACCGTGATCTTTCTTTCTGTTCAATACCTATTATGTAATTCATTATGCTGAGGAAACTAATAGTAAGTTGAGAACTTCAATCTTTTCCCCCAAAATGGAAATATGTTGACAGTTCAGTGATTTGTTACTGACTCTCCTCTTGTAGTTGAATAATCTACTTTCATAGTGCTGAGGGTTTTTTTTAGTTAATTTGCAAAATAATAGGTGTCCATTGTAATAAGTGAAAAAATCTAAAGACATACTTTAAAGAAAGCTCCTTCCCCTCGCCCCTTCATTGTTACTCCCCAACCATTTTACCAGCTTATGGGTATACATCAATATTTCTCTCCATGCTTGGTCAAGTACTGTATTTACTAAAATAAATGTGCATATATAGGGATTCTTTGTTTTTACAAAAGGGAGATCATACTTTCTATATTACTCTATAACAAGCTTTTCTTAGCACCTCATGGTCAGTAAATATAATTCTAAACTGTTCTTTTAAACATCTCTATTACGTCTCATAGTATGGATGTATCATACACAGTTTATTCAGTTCTTTTCCTTTGGAAATTGAGATTGTTTCTAGATTTTGCCGCTGCAAACAGTGCTACAGTAAACATCGTTGTACATGTCACCTTATTTGCTGATGCTTTTATTTCTACAAGCTAGAGTCTCCAAGGTGGGATTTATGGGTTAAAGGAAGTATATATTAAATGTTATTATTGCTAGTTTACTCTCCAAATAGATGTCATAATTTCCACCTCCGCTAGCAGTGGGTTTTCCGTAACATCACATCATTAACTGTAATTACTTAGTCTAATTTTTACTGATCTGCTAGGTGATAAATGGTCTCTCAGTTTTGTCTTAATTTTAGTTTTCCTGTTACTGGAGCTAGCCTCTTTTGATAGGTTTTTTGGCCATTTGAATTTCCTTTATTGAGAATTGTCTGTTCATGTCCTTGGTTCATTTTTCCTTTAGGTTGTTTTTGTTCTTTTCTTATCTGTAGGAACACCTTATCATATGTTAATTCTTTGTCGTATGACACATGTATTTATTCATCTAGAATTAACTTTTATATGGTGTAAAGTAGGAGGTCTTAAATGGGATGTTAAGTTCCTGTATGTGTTTGCTCTGTTTCTAGACATTCTGTTTTTCTTTTCCTGCACCATTATTTTAACTGTTTTGAGTATAATAACTTTATAGAAAGTTACGCTATTAAGAAAAGCTCCTGACACTGTACTTTTTCATTTTCTTGACTATTCTTATACATTTATTCTTAGATCTATATTGACTGAAAATAATTCTGTTGAGTTCAGAAAACCTCAAAAAAGCCCACTGTTTAGAATTGCGCTATATTCATATATTAATTTTGAGAGGCCTGATATTTTTTAATGATGATAATTTTTCCTTGTTATGATGAGTTTCCATTTGTTCAGTCCTGTTTTAGGTTCTTTAATAAAGATTTCATAGATTTAATAGTTTTCTTCATCTAGTTCCTATACCTTTCTTGCTAAATTTATTCTCAGATATTTTATAGTTGTTTTTTTTTTTTAAAGATTTTATTTTTTCCTTTTTCTCCCCAAAGACCCCCGGTACATAGTTGTGTATTCTTCATTGTGGGTTCTTCTAGTTGTGGCATGTGGGACGCTGCCTCAGCGTGGTCTGATGAGCAGTGCCATGTCCGCGCCCAGGATTCGAACTAACGAAACACTGGGCCGCCTGCAGCGGAGCGCGCGAACTTAACCACTTGGCCACGGGGCCAGCCCCAATATTTTATAGTTTTTGATGCTTTTGTCAGACAGTTGGACTTTTCCCCCTCCATTTCCAGCTATTGTCAGAAACATGGGTTAAAAATGAATCTTTAATTTCCTCTGGACTTGCACCTCCTCCATACCCCACATTTCTTGGTATCCAGAATTAACAACTTGAATTCATGAAGACTATGCTAGGGAAAATTTGTTATCTTAGTATTAAATCACTTTCTAATAAACTTTCTCATGTCATGCTGTAGAAAAATGCCCTTAGATAAATGTGACTCTGTCCTTTTAGGATGAATACCATGTTATTATTTTGAAAGTTTGCAGTTTTGCTTTATTTATCTTTTATGGTTTTTGTTAATTTGAATTTTAAAAGCAATATTTATTGCTGAAGTTACACATATTGATTATTTGAAGGATATCAGAAAATATACAGAAGTTAAAAGGGTATCACAGATAATCTCTCTTAACATTTATTATACCTTTTGGGACATAGTTTTGAAAAAATAAGATTTTGTTTTGAGAATTTCATGACAATTCTTGATACGTGAGGACTCCTCAGGATGTTTTTGCTAGTAATATTAGGATTAGGAGAGTGAAAAATTGCTTTTTGTTTTATTATTGTCAAATTAGATGTTGACCATGTTTATCTATCATTATTTATTTGGCCTTTATTGCTTTTCATGTATCTTAATGCGATTGAATTGTTCTGTAGGCATATTTGCATTTACATACATTTATTTTTAAAATCTCAGTTTTGGTGAATTTTGGTTATGGACAATTAAGCATAAGAGAAGATTCCTGTAATTACTTTGGCTTATTAGGGAGAAGTGAGCTTAAGACCTCTTAGAGGGATGCCAGCTGGCTTCCTAGACCTGGTGTGGTGGTATCTCCCTGTGGTCACACATTTCACAGCTTATTCCTTAGCTTTGAAGATCCAGAAATTACATTTTAGTATATCACCTAGGGGTGATTCAGCCTAATCAAACTCAGTGATGTGTAAGTTAGAGTAACAATATTCTAATTGACAAGGGGCCATGCTTTCCTACTAAATTACCTATATCTACTTTCCAGGGCACCCTGTTCCTTGTATGGAAGTACTTGGGAAGCAAGGTACTTGAGAAGGCGATTAATAAGCAGAAAGTTGCATTGTGAACCTGAAACCAGAGCATAAAAAGTTGGATGGTCTTGAGTGTTTTGTCATTCTAGGCCATGGTGAAACCTGATGAGAGCGCTATCCCTGTCCCACAATGGTGTTTGCCTCTCCAGTGACCAAAATGCTTATCCTCAGATTTAATCTTTCTTATTCAAACAGTGACTGCTAACACTGGTCTCTCCTTTTCTTCACGCTGTAGAACATTTCCCTTCTATGAAGACATTTCTTCATACAGGGGAAAAAGATAGGCACTGCCTCCCTCTCCCTACCCTGCTTCTCCCAAAAGAAAGAAAACCACAAAAAACACAAGGACAGTGAAAAAACCCAGCTAAGTCGGATTAATAACAGCGGTATCTGTAAGGTATATTAGAAAGTAAAAGTCTGATTGAAGTATAATACTGTTGACCAGTCTGGTTTAAGCTTTCTTACTATTTTGGTTATTGTATTTTGCAAGTTGTAAATGCATTAAAGCAATTCAGATATACATATGACATAAAAATTTGAAGTAGGGGTTCTCTGTGGAGCATAATATAAAAATAGAGACCATATGGAGAATGTGAGAGAGAAAGCATGGTAGCTTCTTTTGGAGAGTTTTGCCTAATGTTAACTTAGGTCCCTTGAGCATTCTCAGCCATACTTAGAAATCTGTGACTAGATTTTACTCAGTAATCAGTGGCAAAGTTAATTGAAATCTAATTTCTTGAGTATTTTCTCATTGTTTAGCAAGAAAGACTTTAAGTACAGTTTTTTGTTGGATAGATGAGGTAATTTTAATATTGAAAAATTGCTTTTAATTTAGAATTTCTTTTTAAATTTAGAGCTCAGATACCTTTAGGTTTAAGGGAAGAAGGACCACATAGCAGCAGGAGCCCCAGCTTTTTCGTCATATGTTGTTAACTGTTGGCTGTCAGTAGCTCAGAGCTTACAGCCAGGTAGTGTAAGCTCAGAAGTAGGAAGAAAGTTAACCAAACAGGCTAGAATAGAGGGCTGAGTTGAGTCCTGATGCCTTTCCTGTAGCTGTTGGTGAGCAGCCATTGCACCTTTATTTTGTGTGCTTTGGAAAGAACAAGTACATTTTCTTTAGATAAGACACTTCTAGCATCTAGAATTCAGTAAATACAGTATTTATTGAGTTCCTGCTCTTTTAGGCAAGGGGAATACAAGGTTGAATAAGACAAACAAGGATCTGGCATTTAGGGAGCTTATACTTGAGTGGGAAAAAGAGGCATCTCAAAGAAAAAATGGTAATCATGGTCTGGGGATGGTATTGCTGTATGAGGAAAACGTTTATCCCTCAAAGGAATTTGTGGAGATTTTGGAAAATAACCATTTTCTGCATTTTGGGGATAAATTTTAGGAGAGTTGGAACATATGCAGTTATTGGTTTTTGTTCTGTAGTTTAAAAATTTGTTTCCTATAATAAACATTTATAATTTTGATCTCTCTTTGGGCATATAAAGTCTCCTAATTTAGTTTAAGCTCCCAAACCTAATTTTGTTTAACCACTTTGGATAGAAAGTTTTCAAAAATGAATTTCACATTTCCTTTTTTTCTCTAGATTTTTCATCATTATTTATCAAATAACCATTAATGAAATAGAAATACATTTATCTACAATCTCTGAACCTTAAAATGTCAGACTTTTAATTTTTCTGTGTTCCCTTTCTGTTATTGTCCTAATAAGTATTTTTACTTTTTATTATTCATTTTTAAAAAGAAAAAGAGGGACATTTTATTTTGAATAGTGTATAAGCCATGTGAATGTAAAACATAAGGACACTTCGGCATTGAATAAAACCGTTGAATACTCTTAGGACTTTAGGGGCAGTTGAATGCTTTTTGCTAGCACACTAAGTGGCCTCGGACTACTGTGCTGTGTGTGTCTTTACGATAAATGCTTTAATTTTGGATTTTTAAAAAAAATATATAAATTAAGGCAATTACTGTGGAAATCAAAGGCAAAGATTTACCTGTGATTTGATCTTTTCCTTTTTGATTAATCATTTAAAAAATTTTATAGGATAGAAATGTATAATGTAAGGGCACAAATTGTATTTTCTGAGTTATGGTAAGAATACAACATGAGATCTATCCTTTTGACAAATTTTCAATTGCGTAATACAATAGTGTTAACTATTCGCACAATGTTGTATAACAGATCTCTGGAATTTATTAATCTTGCTACTAGGTTTTTGAATGCTTGTTTCTGCAATATGTAGGTTTTGTTTGTGTTGCTGTTGCTTTCATTTCTTCCCTTGCTCTTAGGTGACATTTTAACTACCATCAGTGTCCTTTCCTAAAAACAACTTCTATTTCCTTGCTCCTACCCTCTTCTGTTTCCCTTCTAGTTTTCTAATTTGTTCTATTCTGGAACAGGCTGAATGAGAACATGCAAGTAGAGTAGATGTTTTAGTGTGTTGATTTGATATTCTCTATATTGGCTGCGTGAGATTATAAAAATGTATTTTGGATTCTCAGCTATGTTCTGTATAGCTGAGTCATTACTATATATTATATTCATATCTTATTTTTTAAAAAAGATAGAATTTGTTGTTATTTATGATAGGTATTTAACCTGTTGCGTTTTAAGGAATCTTGTGGTTTTGAGTATTTTGGAAAGCAAGTATAAACTTTCAAAAAACAAGGAAATCTATCAACATTGTAATAGAAGCCAAGTAGGTTATGTTTTCCAGATTATGTGGTCTGCAACATTCACTCCATAGCTATTAGATGTATTTGAATTTAATTTGTAATATGAAATATTTAAGACATGAAACCTATGGAGAATAATAATAAACATTCACTTACCCACTCCCTTATCTAAGAAATAAAGCGTCACCAATAGAGCCGGAGCCTCCTGGGTATCACCCTGTCCCTGAGCATATTCTCCTCCCTTCCAGGTCTGCCACTGTTGGCTTTGATCTTTATCCTTAATATGCATGTGCCTATTCTCTTACTGCATTTTTGTATCTCTAAAGAGTAGGTTCTTTTACGTGTTTTAAGCTTTTATAAATATTAATACTGCATATCTGCGACTTGTTTTTGCTCAAAATTAATTTATTCAAGGCTAGTTTGTATAGCCAACATTATGGCCAACATTTGTTTAGTGCTTACTATGTGCCTGGCACTGTGCTAAGTATTTAACATGTGTTCTCATTTAATTCTTGGAACAGTCTTTTAAGGTAGGTACTCTCCCCATTTTACAGATGAGGAAACTGAAGCTGTGAGAGGTTAAGCCATTACTCAAGGACACACAGCTAATAATAAGTAGTGGAATTGGAATTCAACCAAGGTAATTTTACTTCAGGGTCATCATTTTACACAATGATAAGGGTCATTGGATAAGGATAAGGGTCCCCAGTCCCTTATCTCAGTTCTGAAATCTCCAAAACACTGAAAACCAGGAGTTCTTCATGATTCTTTTGGTGTTAAAATCTGACCCGACCAGACATGAGGCTGTTTGAGGTATTTATTTCTCTCGTTTGGTGTGCATATTCATATGTGTTGCTGCAGAAGTATTGTTTGATAATGGAACTGCCATCCCAGACATGGTGGGCGAATTATGACATATAGTATCTACACAGTATTACCTTTCTAAAATTCAGAAAATTCTGAGTTCTGCCCTAAAGGTTTTGGATGAGAAATTGTGGACTGGTACTATGCTACAGATCTCTTTCTACATGAGATTTTGGAATTGTTGGGCTGATCCAGAAATCACGTAATTTCATAAAAGAACAAATTTCTAAATACATTGAATGTGTTTGGCCACGGCAAAATTTGTCTTACCATAAATATAATTTTCTGATCTGTCATTGATCAGCAGTTTCTTCTTCTTATTGTATGGCTGGAGTTGTAAAAATCTATTTTCCTCGCTTGTTTTTTTTTTTAATTGAGGTTCATAATTGTTTATAACCTCACTAGGCTTTTGAGTTCTTAAGGATAGAGGCTATGTCCTTGCCAGTGCCCAGCACCTATTACAATGCCTGGCATAGAGAAGGCTCAGCAAATATTTGTTGGATTAGCGATTGGCACTTTTTGGTATAATATGTTTCCCTATTACTTAGGTCATCTATGGGTTAGTGTGACTTACTGAATTGAACAAGGAGGAGAAGGAAGAGGTGCATGAAACTAACTTCTGATTCTGTATTTTTTACATTCTCTCTTCCCACTTTGAAATGAATTTAAATGATGCTTATGTTGATGTCATGTAGGATATTTTCTGTTTTATAACTGTAGTCTGATGGGACCTGAATTGTTTAAACTTTTTTTTTCATTTTCTTGAGTAAAGACCTTGATCCTGCTGCTTTCTGAATTCAAGATTCTGAAACTTAATGGCTGTATTTCAGTTAAGTATAGTGTATGATATGTTTGCTCCTTATTGAAGTTTGGTTTATTTTTCCCTTGTACAGGTCTGCTTGACAGCATTGATCTATGAAAGGACTACGTTTGATTTATAAAGAATCGTACTTTTAAAATTAACAAACTGAAAATACAATGATATGTAATGTGATCTTTAAATACTTGTTTTCATAGATTTTTAGAGTTAATTTCTGTGCCCTTATTTTTCAGTTGCTGGAACAAAGGCTTAGAGAGGTCAGATGACTTGCCTTAGGTTGCTTGGCTGACAGTGGTAGATGATTATTAGGATCTTTCTTTTATTGTTTTGGCTCTAATATTTCTTTTAAGTATGTTCTTTAGTGGAATTCTGTATTTCTATGATTTACAGGAACTTTGAGGAATATTTAATATGTTTTTAAGAGTAGTTACTTGATTTAAGAACTTTGACTTGCCATTCAAAATCTTTCTTCAAAATATAAAATCATAATCTCCAAGGTTTATTAATGTAAGAAAACTTGAGGAGGAGGCGGAGGGAGAGGCTAGCTTACTAGGCTCAGTTCCATACCCCGGTGGTTTTTCCTTCTGCTTGTAATTCTTTTACTTTAATTGCTGCTGCTTCCGGTGCATAGTTGCTGTGGTGTGCCTCCCTCCTTTCAGTGCTTTGTCCAAAATATAGACACAAATTTCTTGTTGTTTTCTTTTGCAGGATTGGAAATGGCTGGAATTTTTAGAGTAGACTCTCTTACGTATCTCTGGGAGAAATAAAGAGAAATACAAATTCCCGAAGATTTGTCATTGCCCCTCTTCACCTCTTTAAAGTCTTATCTTCTCCTTCAGTCTCGTTTCACCTGTGTAGAAGTCTAAAACGGATGTAGTTTTACAGGCGCCTTTTCTGACCTGCCCATGTTTGGAAGGCACCATCTTTCAACCTGCCACTCAGGAACTCCTTTCTAGATAACTCGACACCTTTATGGTTCAGATTAGTAGGGCCATTTTTAGTTCCCTGTCCCACATAGGTCCCATCCCTAGTTTATTGGCACCAAAAATGACTTCATTTTGCAGGTGAGAACTGCCTTCATCCATCCCTTAAATAAGGGTTTGGTGTTTTATTGATTGATTGATTGATTGATTGATTGATTTAGCCTTGAGCTAACTACTGCCAATCCTCCTCTTTTTGCTGAGGAAGACTGGCCCTGAGCTAACATCCATGCCCATCTTCCTCTACTTCATACATGGGACACCTACCACAGCATGGCTTTTGCCAAGTGGTGCCATGTCTGCACCTGGGATCTGAACTGGTGAACCCTGGGCCGCCAAGAAGCAGAACGTGCAAACTTAACACCTGCCCACTGGGCCGGCCCCCTATTTGTTTATTTATTTAAACATTGGCACCTAAGCTAACATCTGTTACCAATCTTCTTTTTTTTTTTCTTTCTTCCTCTTCTCTCCAGAGACCCCCAATACATAATTGTAGGTCTTTCTGGTTGTGCTGTGTGGGGTGCCGCCTCAGCATGGCTTGATGAGTGCTGCCATGTCTGTGCCCAGGATTCCAACCGGCAAAACCCTGGGCCTCCAAAGCTGAGCGTGCAAACTTAACCACTCGGCCAGGGGGTCGGCCCCTGGTGTTATCTTTTATAGGCTGAACAGTATGACCATATCTCAATACACTCATCACACACAACGTATTTTTCAAGATTTTACAAGATGTTTTGTTTCACTAATGGTTAAATATGCCTTTAAGTAGTTTGGAACAATTAGTAACTTTCTAGTCTACTTTATATCCCGGGTATATATTACTGTGACTGATCAAATAGATCTTAATTGTTTAATTGAAGGGCTTTTTTGTTTACTTTTAAAAAACTTTAACTTTTAAGTTAACATACAGTAAAATTGACTTTTTTGGGGTTGTATAGTTCTGTGAATTTTAACTTATGTATATAGATTTCTGTAATCATCACTACAATTAGGATACAGTTCTATTGTCTCAGAAAAACAACTTCATACTGTCCCTTTTTTGTACCAGCCTTAACCACTGACAGCTACTGATCTATTCTCCATCACTATAGTTTTGTCTTTTTGAGAATATCCTATGCATGGAATCATTCAATATGTAATCTTTTGAGAGAGTTTTCTTTCACTAGCATAATGCCTTAGAGCTTGTGTTATGGCTGTGTAGCAATAGGCTTTGTTCCTTTTTTACTGCTACGTAGTCTTCTATTTTATGGATTTTTCCACATCTTGTTTCCAGTTTCTGGCAATTATGAGCAGAGCTGCTCTAAATGTTCATGTATTGGTTTTTGTGTGAACAAGAGTTTTATTTCTCTAGGATAAATTCCTAGATGTGGGATTGCTGATTCATATGGAAAGCATATGTTTTAAGTTCATAAGAAACGGCCAAACTGTTTTCCAGAGTGGCAATACCATTTTGCATCCCCACCAGCAGTGTATGCGAGTTCCATTTGCTCTGCATCCTCACCAGCACTTGATATTTTAGCCATTCTTGTAGGTATATAGAGGTATCTTTTTCCGGTTTTAATTTGCATTTCCCTGATGCCTAATGTAGTTGAGCATCTTTTCAAATATGCTTGTTTATAACCTTTATACCTCTTTGGTGAAGTGTTTTAGTCTTTTACTCATTTTAAAAAATTTGGTTGGTTGGTTTTAACTGTTGCATTTTGAGAGTTCCTTTTATATTCTGGATACAAGTTCTTTGTTGGGTATGTGATTTACAAATGTCCCAGTCTGTAGCTTGTCTTTTCATTTTCTTAACAGTGTTCTTCATAGCATAAAAGTTTGTAATTTTTATGAAGTCCAGCTTTATCATTTTTTTCTTTTATGGGTTGTCTAATGTCCAAGAATTCTGCTTAACCTCAGGTCATGAAGGTTTTCTCCTATATCTTCTAAAAGTTTTATAATTGTATGTTTTACATTTGGATCTATGACCCATTTTGAGTTAATGTTTAAGGTGTGAGATTTAGGTCAGGGTTCAATTTTTTTGCGTATGAATGTCCAGTTGTGATGTGTATTGAGTTGTTCACAGTATTTCCTAATTATCCTTTAATGTTTGTGGCGATATCCCCTCTTTCATTCCTGATACTGGTAATTTGTATGGTTTCTCTTTTATCTTCTAGCCAAAGATCTATCAATTTTATTGGTCTTTTCAGAGAACCAGCTTTTGCTTTCATTGACTTGATCTATTGTTTTTCTGTTTTTAATTTCATTGATTTCTAATTTTTAATTTACTTTTTTCTACTTGTATACTTATTTTGCTCTTTTTCTAGCTTCTTAAAGTAGAAGCTTAGATTGTTAGTTTGAGATATTTCTTCGATACAGGCATTTAATGTTATCCATTTCTCAGTAAGCACTGCTTTAGTGTCTACCACAAATTTTGCTAAGTGTGTTTATGTTTTTGCTTAGTTCAGTACATTTACTAATTTCCCTTGATATTTCGTCTTTTACCCATGGATTATTTGGTAATGTATTGTTTAATTTGCAAGTACGTGGAGAGTTTTCTACTTAGCTTTCTGTTACTGATTTCTGGTTTAAAATTCCATTATGGTCAGAGACCATGCTTTATATGATTTCCATTCATTTAAATTATTAACTTTTTTTACTGACCCAGGACATGGTCTATCCTGGTGAATATTCTATATGCAATTGAGAAGAATGTGTATTCTCCTGTCGTTGGTTCCATTGTTCTATAAATGGTGAAGATGTTAGCACAGGTTGCCAAACTTAAAAAAGAAAATGAACTGATAAATGTTGATTAGATCCGGTTAATTGATGGCATTCAGGTCTTTTATATCCTTGCTAATACTCTATCCATAGTTCTATCATTTACGTAGGGGGCATTTTGAAGTCTTTATATTTGGTGGTTTATTTTTTTTCTTTCATATCTCTCGGTTTTTGCTTCGTGTATTTTTTAGCTCTTTTGTTAGGTATATTTGCCATTAGGATTGTTGTATTTTCTTTGTGAATTCACTCTCGTGTCAAGCAGTGGGAGGATAGAGAGTGATTTACTCCATGCTCTTAGGATCGCAGCTCCTCTGGTCAGAGAGAAGATTTCCTCTTCCCCAGTTTTTAGGTAGGTGCCTGCCTGGCTGTTACTGCCATTGCTTTTCTGTTACAGCCACCACCATTGCAGTATTGCCTACAGGCAGGGGTGGAGGAAGGAAAAAAACGGAAAGCCAAAAGAGAGAATTTCCTCCGTTGTCCTGTTCCTCCTCCTTGGACCTGGGAGGGTTTTTTTTTTTTTTTAAAGATTGGCAGCTGAGCTAACAACTGTTGCCAATGTTCTTTTTTTTTTCTTCTTCTTCTTCTCCCCAAAGCCCCCCAGTACATAGTTGTATATTCTCATCGTGAGTGCCTCTGGTTGTGCTATGAGGGACGCCGCCTCTGAATGGCCTAAGGAGTGGTGCCATGTCCGTGCCCGGGATCCAAACCGGCGAAACCCTGGGCCACCGCAGTGGAGCACACGAATTTAACCACTCGGCCACAGGGTCAGCCCCCAGGAGGGTTTTTCTTTAGGGCTCCTTATCTATTCCCAGTGAACACTTCTGGGCTTTGGGCTGCCCTTGGGTCCAGGCTGGGCACTACTGGAGGAAAAATGACAACCTCTTGCCTATTTGATGGAACTTCAAATTCTTTTGCTGTCTTTCTCCAGTCTGCTCACTGTCATTTACTTTTCAGAGTCCTCAGGTAGCTGTGACACACATTTTTGTCCAGGATCTATAATTGCATCCAGAGGGAGAGACAGGAGTCTTCCTGGAGTTTGTTTACTCCAGCTTCCCTGGAACCAGAACTTTTTGTTTAATTTTGATCTTAGAATGTATTCTGAAATATGCTGAATTCTTTACTGTGTGAATTAACTTTTATTGTTCATCCATGCCTATTAAGATTTTTTTTTCTGATATATAAAGAAATTAAGTTCTCACAGCTTAAAGAAAAAACTTGCTGCTTTTCTCTAAGCTAGAGGCAGCCTAGTATAGGAGGAAGAGTGCTGAATGGGGGAATCATGAGACATGAGTCAGGCTAGTAACTAATTCTGTAACCTTGTACAGGGTAGTTAACACTCTGGATCCTCAATTTCCTGCATAAAACCTAGTGACATATATTTCTGTGATTTTGTGGCTGATAGCTGAGAAATTGCTCCAGGTAACTTGTTTTTCTCTCAACTGGCGTAAACTTTTGTGATTTTCCCTGTTGAACTAGAAATTTTGGGATGAGATTTAGGCTTTTTCTAATAGTCTTTGTTTACTTTGTAGAATCATTGAAGTCTTCATAGAGAAAAGTTATTTTCTAGTAGAGTATTACCAATTGATCTTGAGTGATTTTAGTTGCCATAGACTTCTCTTGTTCCCCGCACACCAAGTTAGAGTTAATGGTGATGAGGATTCTTTTTGAAAGTACAATTGCTGGGCTTTGGACAGTCAAAAACTGATTTTATGTTTAGTTCTTAACCTCTGAGAGCTGTAATATCTTTATGCTTTTCTTAGTTATATTCCACTATGTTGATATTTTATATAGTATATTGGTTTTGCGTACTCCTAATGTTATTTTACCCTAAAGTGTGTGGTACTTATGGTTATTGTGAAAGAAATAGTTCCTTAGATAGATCTCTAATTTAAGTATTTGTTTTTTTATTATGAAAATGTTTAATGATTTAAATACCTTGTTTATTGATGCTTTTTGACTTTTAAAAAGCTTTTGATTATGAAAAATTTCTGATATACGTGAAAATGGAGAATAATATAATGTACCTTCATGTACTCATCATATACTGTCAGCAGTGATCAACATTTTGCCCACTTTGTTTCATGTTTTTTCCCCTTCCTCTCTTCTTTCTCAGTACATTTTTTCCCCTGGAGTATTTTAAAACAAATTCTAGCAATAATAAAATTTCATTTGTAAAATATATTCATTTTTTAAGTATTGGGAAGAACTCTAGCCTTGGAGTTCTAAGACCTGGTTCAGGTGCCACCTGTCACCTTTACTTTTGTGATCTTAAGCAAGTTGTATAGTTACTCTGAGACCAAGTTTCTTCATAGGCAAAGTGGGGATAATGATCTCTGCCCTTAATTCAGAATCCTCTAAGGAACAAATGAGATAATGAAGATAATGAATGTAAAAGTGCTTTGTAAACTTCAAACACTAGACCCTCAAGTATTTCTATTAAAAAGTAATAAAACAACGTTATGCAGGTAGCTTTATATAGTGTAGAGGACACAGTCTTCCTAGGAGGGCCAATATGAAGGAGGATATTAATACCTAGGGAACTTTTCTAAATTCCTAATGCACTATCCCTACCTTGAGGGTTGATGGCAAAGTGAACTGAGGGGAATGGGATATCCTCCTGGTATGCTGGATTAGATCATCATTGAGAATCATTGTTTTAAGGATTCTGCAGCCAATATGTTATTGAAGATGATTGTAGTGATATCTTTATCTAATTTTATCGTCATTTTTCTTAACATTATTGAGGTATAATATACATACAATAAAATGCACCTGTTTTAAATGTACAGCTCAATGAATTTTGAGAAGTGTATATACTCATCACAAACATTTCTGTCACCCCAGAAGGTTTCTTTGCATCTCAGTCAGTCCCCAATCCCTACCCTCAACCTCAGGCAGTTGTTGATCTCTTTGCCATCACTATGGATTAGACTTGTCTTCCCTAGAGTTGCATATAAGTGAAATCATACAATATGTACTCTCCTATGCCTGCTTCTTTTGCTCAGCAGAATATTTTTTTAGACTCTTCTATGTTGTGTATTGCTTCTGTTTTATTCTGAGAAGTGTTCCTTTGTATGGGTATACCATTATCATTCATTGTTTATGAACATTTGGGTTGTTTCCAGTTTTGGGCAATTATAAATGAAGCTTCTGTGAATATTTGTATATGAGTCTTGGTGAGAACGTATATTTTCATTTTTCTTGGGTAAATACTTGGCTAAAGACTGAGTGGATTTGTTGAATCATATGCTAAGTGTATATTTAACTATTTTCCAAGGTAGTTGAACCATTTTGCATTCCCACGAGCAGTCTATGAAAGTTCATTTGTTCTATATCATTGTCAGCACTTGGTATGCCAGTCTTTTTAATTTTAGGCATTCTAATGATGTGGAGTGGTATCTCATTATAGTTTTAATTTGCGTTTCCCTCCTGACTAGTGAGTTTAAGCATCTCTTCATGTGCTTGTGGCCATTCATATATCTTCTTTTGAGTAATGTCTATTCAGATCTTTTACCCATTTTTAAATGATTGTCTTATTATTGAGTTATAAAGTTATTTATATATTCCCAATACAATTCCATTGCAAGATAGGAATTGTCTTTTTTCTCTTTCTATGGCTTGCTTTATTTTCATAATGGCATCTTTTGGAGAGCAAAAGTTTAACATTTTTAAAAGTCCAATTTATTAATTTTTTCTTACATGTTTTGTGCTTGTTTTGTATGAAATCTCTGCTTAAGTTCCCAAAGATTTCTTCCTGTGTTTTCTCATGGATGATTTTTAGTTTTAGCTTATATATTTAGGTCTATGACCCATTTTGAGTTAATTTTTTTTTTTTGGTATATTGTTTGAGGTTAGGGTTCTAGGTTATATTTTTCCCCCCATATAAATATCCAGTTGTGCCAGCACCATTTGTCAAAAAACGACCCTTTCTCCTATTGAATAACCTTGGCCCCTTGTTGACAATCAGTTGAGTGTATTTGTGTGGATCTAGTCCTAAACTTTTCTATTTTGCTGTATTACTCTCTAAGTTTATCCTTAAATTCTGTTTCACACTGTTCTGATTACTGTAGCTTTGTAGTATTTCCTGAAATTAGGTAGTGCAAATTCTCCAACTTTGTTCTTTTTTTTCATAATCGTTTTGGCTGTTATAGGTCCATTATTTTTTTTCACTTTTAAAAAATATTCATGAGACTATGACACTAACAGTCTTATCCTCTAAGATTGATTTATTTTTTCCCTCATCCCTTTTTCAAAGAGTACCCGGTGTACTGAGATGATTACTGTTTCTTGGAAAAGTGTTTAAATCTGACGATTGGGCTTCTCTCCTAGTCTCTCATTTTGTTGAATTGAGCTTTGATTGTGATCATATTCAATATTCGTTTGATACTTTGTTGAGTTATGTTGAGTTTAACAACAACTGAAAAGAAAATATTTATCTTCTCTAGAGAAGGTTAGGCATAGGCCTTTATTACTTTAAGGAGTGAGTAAAGATTGAGGTTGAGTTAGTTCCTAACGTATTTTGATGTTAGTGATGGACTTTACATATTGGTGTATTCTATGTCTTATTTTGCTTAATTTGATGTTTAACATTTTTGTTTATATTCTTTCCAGAAATTTACTGAGTTTTGAGGAGTTTGTACGTAATAGCTTTGCTGAAGCTTTGTATCATTGGGCTTTTATTTAGCAAGTTTTGAATTCTTAAAAATTGGAAATTTATGTGGGAAGTTGTGTAAATGATTTTGGTAGTAAAAAATGTGAACATCTTTATTTAATGTCTTTCCATATCCAGAGGATGCCAGCCCCTATCAGATTGCGGGAGCTGATCCGGACCATCCGGACAGCCCGAACCCAAGCCGAAGAACGAGAAATGATCCAGAAAGAATGTGCTGCAATCCGATCATCTTTTAGAGAAGAAGACAATACATACCGGTGTCGGAATGTGGCAAAATTACTATATATGCACATGCTGGGCTACCCTGCTCACTTTGGACAGGTAGGCTGGGCTGAGACCACATCTAGCAAGGGTACTCTTATTTGAATAACAGTAGCTCAAAGACTGTCAGGGAGAACAGGATACTTTTGATAGCCTTGTAGTCTGATCATTGTGGAACTGAGGGTAGAATTGAGAGAGAAGGCTGCAGACCTGGAAAAGCATGCTATTGCCATCAATTGTCCTTTCTATTGGGAATCTCTCTTTATGTGGATTAGAGTATGTTTTGATGGTGGCAGCTACCTAACTTAAAGATTAGACAGTAGATTGTGGTTCTTCTGTCACAGGGCGTGGATTATAAGTAAGAAAACGTTTGCTAAATGTTTCCTTAATTATTTTCTCTGTGCACGATATTATAAGGATGAACATTCAGAACAGATATTTTTAAGTAAAAGCAGTTAGGTGGTTGCCAAGTGATGGCATTTAAGGATTTTGTCCTAATTACCTCATTCCTTGATTGCTACAACCACTGTGCCGCTGCCTCCTGATTCTCTCCCACACACAAATGTGTATTATTTGATATAGCCACTTTGGGCTTTGAGCATGATATGCTTGGTGTTAAGTACTTTCTTCTTTCCACATTTATACATGATGAGGGGGATTGAGTTGCAGATTGATTGGATGGGTTGTTTTTAAATTCTTATTAATGCTGTTAATTTTATTTCATTTAATTTAAGAATTGTATTATATGCTGAATAGTCTATGGAAAAGACTGCAAAATTAAAAGAAGGAATGTACAACACTAGGTAGTAGGAGGAAAATACCCACTCATATTTCCTTTATTCAAAGATAACTATTGTTAATGTTGG
Source organism: Equus asinus (assembly GCF_041296235.1). Taxonomy (NCBI): domain Eukaryota; kingdom Metazoa; phylum Chordata; class Mammalia; order Perissodactyla; family Equidae; genus Equus; species Equus asinus. The sequence continues at coordinate 36,901,869 of NC_091817.1, forward strand.
ATATATTTAATTTATCAGGAAAGGTGGCCACCAGTATGTCTTCTGTTCAGCTCACTAACTTCAGTGGAAGGAGATTCCCCCACCCCTGAGTTAAAACAAAAAATTAATGAAATTGAATCTTACCAGACTAACTTGGGTTATTAGTTTTATGGTCATCTTGGGATTGGGAATGAGATCAGCCTCTCTAAAATACATGACTGAGAGTGGGAGAGCGTTAATTCCCCAAAGGAAAATTGAAGTGTTAATAATATCAGAGGAAAAGAGGATCAGATACTAGGTAGGCAAAAACAACAGCTGTCTCCTATGTATACACGTGTTATATGCTTTTACCACATCAAAATTGATCCAGGTGGTTACTGATGCAGTGCATAACATACTTAGTAAAAACCAAATAGGTGTTCTTATATTCTCATTGGTTGATTTTAGGTAGACACAGTAGGTTAGATTTACAGAAATCTGATGTGTTGGGCTATAAGGGGTAGTCAGGTGGGGAGAAGACTCTTAAACTCTCCACTCAGAGGTAACTGTTAACATCATGGAAACAGTAGTTTGACATACTCCCAAGGAGGTTCTTTAAGGACAAACTCTTGAATTTAAAATCATAGGATAGATTTAAGACTTTGGTGATTTTTAATTTTGTAAAAGAGCTCTCTATATATTTCTAAGATTTCATTTCTATAACATTTTTAAATAAAATATACTTTCCAGGTCTGTCTAGGTGGCATTTTTTTGGGTGTTTGGCAACTATTTGATAAAATATTTAATTCTTAGGTGGAAGTGTTAATACTCAAGGAAATTGTACTAAAATATTGGTATAAAAATATTTTTATGAGTGGGAATAGGAAATCATAATTCTAAGTCCCTTTTTCTGTTTCCTCTATTTCAATCAGTCATGGCCCTGTCCATATCAGTAATTTGGTACCCTGCGCATTGGAGTTCCCTTTGTAATGTACCCGTAAAAAAGTTAATATCTAATTCTCTCATCTGCCTGTATGAATCACAGTGCCTTTTTCATTTAATTATGTGTAAAAACTGGCCACTCTTTAATTGCATTTTATTTGTTAGACCTGTGCTGTTCATTATGATAGCCTTAGCTGTGTAGCCATTGGTCTCTTGAAATGTGGCTAGTTCAACTGAGGGGAATATTAAAGGAAAATAAAGTTTTGGGGAGTACTTGATGCAGTTATTGGAAAACTCTTGAGTATGTTTTAGACAACTTGGGTATGTGAATCTATCAATTGTAAATTCTATGAAATCTAAATACAGTTCAAATATTTCTGATGGATATGTAGTGTACAAATTATGTGCTGTAAGTGTAAAATACATACTGTGTTTAGAAGCCTTAGTGCAAAAGAAAGATGTAAAATAGCTAATAATTCTTATGTTGATTATATGTTGAAATGATTATATTTTAGATATATTGGGTTAAATAAAATATATTATTAAAACTAATTTCACCTGTTTCTTTTTACTTTTTATTGCAGTATCTAGCATGATGCTGTCCAATAGAAATAAAATATGAGCCAGATGTGTAATTTAAAAATTTCTAGTAGCCACATTGAAAAAGTCTTATGTAAATTTTACAGTAAAACCCATGAGGTGGTAATATCCTCAAGTTACAGATGAAGAAACTGAACTTCAGAGTCTAAGTGACTTGTTTAAATTCACACAGCTAGTAAATATTAGGGAGAGGATTAGAACTCAACCTTGTATCACTTCAAAACCTATTCATTCTTTGGGTTTAGTTTAAATCTATAAATAGCTATTTGCATTAAATTTATTAACTATTTTATTTAATTACTTTAACCTTGCCTTGCACAAAGGATTTGAAATGGCTTATGTTACCAGCATCTATTTAAAAGAGAAAAAGAATAGTAGAAAGTAAGAGCTGGGAGAAGGAAGAATTCAGAACACAAGGCCAGTGTTGTTGTGGTTAGTGAGACAGCTAAGACAAGAAAAAAAACATTCAGTTATGTGGGTGTAATTACCAGAATTTAAGAGCACAACTGCAGGAACCAGACTGCCTGCATGTGAATTCTGGCTTTGTTACTTTACTGTCTGTGTGGTTTTGAGCAAGATCCTTAACCTTTCTTGTCTGTAAAATGAGGACAATCCTAATGCTACTTTGTAGGGTTATTATGAAGATTAAGTAAATTAATAAATGTTAAACGTTCATGTTTGGTGCATAACAAACCCTCAAATATTACCGACTATACCATTTCCTCAAGGACAGCAAACAAAAATTTTTGAAAAAGCACAGAATTTTGAAAGAGATGTTTTTATGTGGGTCTTTTGTCCAGGAGTCTGTTAGTAATGTAAGAGACAAGTATCCTCAATGTTGTTAAAACAAAAGCAGTGATAGATTTCCTATAGGGTTGTAACCTTTCACATGTCTGGCTTAAACACAGCCCAGAAATAAAGTGGAGTATCTAAAGAAGTGGGTAGATTGCAGGAGTAGAAAATGGTGGCTTGGGGGCCACCTTCTTTCACAGATGTGTTTTTTTCTTGCAAATATTTAAAATAGTTTTTTCTTTTTATAAAGATTTTATTTTTTTCCTTTTTCTCCCCAAAGCCCCCCAGTACATAGTTGTATATTCTTTGTTGTGGGTCCTTCTAGTTGTGGCCTGTGGGACGCTGCCTTAGCGTGGTTTGATGAGCAGTGCCATGTCTGCGCCCAGGATTCGAACCAACGAAACACTGGGCCGCCTGCAGCGGAGCGTGCGAACTTAACCACTCGGCCACGGGGCCAGCCCCTTAAAATTGTTTTTAATTTGCTGCTAACATATAAAAACCAAGGAACATCTCGTAGAAATCTGCATTTCTAATTTCTCTTAGAAAATCAAAGAATTTGACAACACTGGATTCACATTTTCACATGACAGTAATAGGCTAGTGACCGCCTCCAGGCTGGGCATGCATTCTCTTGTTTTTTTCCCAGTTCCAACCTGGCCTGCTGTACCCAATTACCTGGCTCCAATAGTCTTCCCTTCCCTCAGTATAGTATAGCACCCCCCTTCCTTAGGTTCTCTAGTTTTACAATGTTGTCCATAAGGTCTTACACATCTTTGGTGAAATTTATTCATAGGGCTCCTTGGAGCTCTTGTTCCTATTGCAAATAGCATTCTTAAAAATTTTTAATAATTATTTTGTAGCGTTATAGAAATATAATTGATTTTTATATATTTGTCTCCCTAGCAACATTATTGAACTTGGTTCTAAAAGTCCCTGTAGACTTCGTTGTTTCTGTGTTGTCAATACTATTGTCTGCAGATAACGGCAGTTTCCTCCCTTTTCCATTCTTAAATATTTTCTTTTTTCTTATTTCCTTACTACACTGTATGTGTGGTACAATATTGAAAAGAAGCAGCGATAGTAGGCATCCTTATCTTGAGCACCCTTCAGCCCAGATTGTGGTCTTCAAATACCAGTTTACTCTGATAGGGCCAGGGACCATTGGAAAAATGGCTCGTCCCAAATCTGGGGCGGGAAATGTACAAAATAAGCTTGTACTGTCTTTCTGTGCCAGAAAGCAAGAAAGACTACAGAGGTAATGTTAAAAGGATTTAGTAGCCACCAAAGAGGCTGTCATGCCCCAAAATGAGAAAATATGATCATTAATAAGAATAATAATTGTAATTGAAACATACTGAGTTTCTATTGGTGAGTTCATAATAATTTTTAGAAATTTTAAAAACTCCATTGGTTATCTTTGAAGGATACCAGGAAACAGACTCATTATTTTGAGAACTAGTAAATAAAAGGAAAGAAATAAACAATTATTCTGCATTTCCTTACCAGCAGTTCCTTCTGAAGGAATTGTTGGTAAGTTCTTTCTGAAGGAACTATTCATAACCCAATGGTGTACATACAGAAGTTACTCCTTAGGGGGATAGCCTAGCTAAGAAATTAAGAAGGAATGAAAAAATTACAGTATTACCATTTTGCAGCCCCTGATGATCATCAGTGCTGCTAATGTCACAAAAGAGAGACAATCACCAGAAATAATTATAAGCCTCTTGATGAAAGTTCATATCACCACCTTTGAAGTATATTTGCTAAATGAAAACAAAAACTGAAAAACCTGAATCTGATCAAGGCTCCCTGTTTGTTCAAAAAGAGACATTTATAAGAGTGTTCAATGCAGCATTGTTTCTAAGAGGAAAACGTTGGAAACAATTGTGCTCACAAAAAGAGTAGGTAAGTTGTGATATATTCACAAGTGGGGTACTATAGAGCAATGAATGTGACTGATTTAGAGGCTTCTTGTCTGGAAATGAGTAATACTCAAAAGATGTTGAGTGAAAGAGTAGGAATATGGTATGATACATATATAAAGTTTAAAACATTCAAAAGCAATGGTTTCTACGTGTGTAGTAAGGACATAGGGCGTGGCAGTGATGAACAGTGGTTTTAAGTTTTGGTTACTCCTGGTATTGAGGCAGAGTATGGAGAAGGCTTCAGTTGAGTTTGTAATATTAAAAAATTTTAAATAAAATAAATGGGGTAAAATGTTAAGATTTGATAAAGCTGGTTGGTGGGTCAATAAGTGTTATGTGACCTTTTGTGTGTTTTTGAATGAAATATTTCATAATAAATTTTCTCAAGACAAAAAAATGGGATGCAGTAGGAATGTTAGTGTTTTGTGGGTTGTTTTTTTCCTTATGCCAGAAGAATGAAAAAACAGGCTCTGGTCTGTATAGATTTTATGTTGCTAGGCTACGTACTGATAAAGCAGTTACAAGCTTGTTGTTCAAAAATGTGTGACTGTGTGTGTATAAATTAGAAAGTTATTTCGGAATATTAAAATGAAATAAAGGTAACTTTTAAAAAGACCTAACCAATCAGTTGCAGATCCATTCATGTTTACAAAATTTTTATTGCATCTTTTCATCAAGGTGATTGTTCACATCATAAAGCTCAAATGTTAAATTTAAAAGTAAATGTATGTGTGCATTTGACCTTGTGGGAAATTGTTCTACAAGCTAACAAAATGGGTGCAGCTTTTTTCTGAAGGGCAACCAGATTAAATGTTGATAAAAGACTAGTTGTACTTGCTTCAGAATAATGTAACGAGCCAGAAACCTAATAAAGTTGTCTTTTTAAAATTACTTTGAAATTCAAAGAAAATTGGAACAATTGTCATCTAGAAAAAGTTTATAAAATTTAATTGTCAAGCTCTACCTAAAATATACTCCATCAGAATATCCTGGGGATGACCTATATTTTTCAAAAATCTCCCAGATGATTTTGAGCAGTCAGATTTGGGAACCACTTCTTAAGCCACTGACTGTGTTTTTTCCAAAGGGGGCTGATAACTTCAGTCTCTTAGGCTTGTTACTTGTGGCTTCTTGGAATGCTGCTGCTGAGAATTCTTTAGGCCACTTGAAGGATCAGCTGGAGAGAATTACTGTTTGCCTTGAAAGCAGAGAGTAGAGGACAACTGTTAATGGTCTTCCATGATGTGGCTCAGTTACTTTAGCCATGAGGAAACTGAGGCCCAGGATGTTGAAATAACTTGCTTAGGTCTCTTAGCTAGAAGTAGGGTTGGAGAGGCATGGTTTCTTTCTATTCCACTATGTATTATGTGAAGAGATAGGAACCTTGCTCTGATGTTTTCTTAGTGTTTCTGATCTGAATTGGGTGCCCTTCCTAACTTGTTTTCACAGTAGCTTGTGCATAACTGTCAGAGTATATATAACATACTTTGTGATATATGTCCAAATGTTGGTTTTGTTTTATGTGCCCTTCTAATTATATCAGTGAGAATGTCTAGCACACTGGTTTGTACCCAGCAGGAGTTTACTAAATTAAAGCAAAACCACGTGGGGCCGGCTCCGTGGCTGAGTGGTTAAGTTCATGCGCTCTGCTGCGGCGGCCCAGGGTTCGGATCCTGGGCACGGACATGGCACCGCTCATCAGGCCATGTTGAGGTGGCATCCCACATCACACAACTGCAACTAAGATATACAACTATGTACCAGGGGGGTTTGGGAAATAAAGCAGAAAAAAGAAAAAAAGATTGGCAACAGTTGTTAGCCCAGGTGCCAATCCTTAAAAAAAAATAAAATAAATCAAAACCACGTGTCTCAAAACAGTTGGAAAGTAAATATAAAAAATCAGTGAGTGGCAAAGATTTACCACAATCAGCCCTTTCAGATGGAAGATTGGGGGAGACAGAGAAGGTTGCTATGGAAAAGCAAGTATGTTAAGAGTGTTGTTGACAAGCGAGAAATTTATAGTAGGTGAAGAATATGAAATAACTTTATCAGCGGAAAAAAGCACAACCATTGTGGGGATTAGAGATAAGGAATGAACATATTTCTTAAGTTCCTACAGCATCACAGGTATAATAGAATAGCACAGTAATTGTTCATTATGAAGTTATCTAAAAAAAGGCTGATTGTTTCCATCTACTGAGTTAGATTTTCGTAAGATCCCTGCCTTAAATTTTCAAAGTCTTTTTCATAAAATTCGAAGACTTAATTTTTTTTATTTTTTGGAATACATGTTGTTCAACTTTGGAGGGGGAACAAATGGTTTTCCTAAATTATTTTTTCCTTTTCAATAAGTTGTCTAACAGCAAATTAAGGTATAAGTTCCCATTATCCTACAATTTTTTATTTTTTCTCCTAGTCCAATATTATTTATCTTTGGAATAGATAATGACAATTCATTGATGCAAAATCTAAAAGATACAAAAGGATATATGATGAAAAAACTGTTCTCTGTTCTCTTCTAGTCACTTAGCTTCTCTGCTTGTAGGCAGCTAGGGGTATCAGTTTCTTGGCTATCTTTCTAGAGGTATTTTATACATCACTAGGCAATGGAAATATATATTCTCACTCCCTCCCCTTTAAAATATATAACATGCTGTTTGTACTGTCCATTTATTAATCTATCTTGAAGATTAGACCATATCAATATATAAAGAGCTTCCTTTTTTTTTTAGCTTTTTTGACATGCTCATAGTAGTCTGTCCAGCACAGTATTTCGTTATATGTGTGAATCATAATTTATTAAACTAATGCCTTATTAATGGACATTATTTCCAGTCTTACTGTTTAAAATAATACTATAGTTGAATAATATCCATTATTTTGCATGTGTGAATATAAATGTGGTATAAGTTCCTACAAATAGATTGTTGAGTCAAGAGGTATGTGTATTTGTAATTTAGCAAGGCAAGATCTTTCTTGCTACAGCTTGTTTATACTTCCATCACTGATGTCCTCACACTGTTAAACTATTTTTTTATCTTTGCTATTGGATTAAAAAGTAGTATCTCAGTATAGTTTTGAGTTGCATTTCTTTTTCTTTTCTAATAACTTCATTGAGGCATATTTTGTATATCATATAATTCATCTTTTCAAGTGTACAGTTCAATGATTTTTTTAGTAAATTTAGCTAGTTGGATTTGCATTTGTTTTATGAGGAGATTGAACTCCGTATGTCTGAATTACTTTTGTTTTCTTTGAACTGTCCGTTTTCTTTGTCCATTTTTATATTGGCTTGTTGGTCTTTTCAGAAATCAATTTGTAGGATCCTGTTATATAGGATTTCATATCTGAAATGAATTGCAAATATTTTTTTCCAAGTTTGTCATTTGTCTTTTGCCTTTGCTCACAGAGTTTGGAGTAAAAGCAAAAGTTTTTTGTTCTCTGTAGTAGTGTAAATCTAAAAGCTGGACTGTTTACCATGGTCGTAAAGCATATGCTAGATTTGTGGATTATGAATGTTTCAGATAGCATGTTCAGGTAGCTTTAAGTGAGGAGGAGTAGTACAGGATGGATTTGAGGTTGTTACCTAAGGGGTGGATGCATTTAATTGATTACTATTTTTCTTTTGTTCTGTAATTCATCCAAGTGTTGAGTTGTGTTTTAGCTATTGCTGCTCAAAAATGGATGCCCTCCCTTCACATTTACCCACACCCTATTGTACTCCCCTCCATCCTTTTTCTTTTTTAATATTTGAAAACTTTGATAACATTCTGAAAGGTGAAACATGGTACCTTCTCAGCACTATTGCTGGCCACCACACCTAAGCGTGAAATGTGATGAGAGTTAATCCTTCGTTGAAGGATGTATTTCAGATGCCCTTTCCAGTCATATAATCTTATATTTACCCCTCAAATTTGTCACCTTCAAAAATAAAATGCTTATTTTTGAAGCAGAGTCACTGTACAAATGAGGAATATTAAAAAGAATTAGTTTAGTGTTTGACCCTTTAAAGTTTAGTTTTTCTTTTTGCTGCTTAGTTTTTAGGTGAGTTTTAAAAAGCAATAAATTGTACTCACTGGTCACTGATGACTTGTAGTGTGACTATCATAAAACTTGGTCCTAAAAAATAACAAGTAATATTAATGCCTAAGAATATGTCCTTCTCATTAGTTCATCTTAATAAAACGTTTTTGGGTAATTTATTTGTATAATGCCTGGTGTTTGCCAGAGGCGTGATTCAATAAGGATGATGAAAATTCAGTGATTCTTGGTTCCTGGAACGTTTTCTTTCACTGCTAAGATATTTGTAGAATTATTAAATGGGAAGATTTAAAAACCTTCCGTTTAAAACAGTAAGATTTTTAAAATAACATTTTGGCTCTTGGTTTTCTCATTCACCTTAGCAGTAATTTTTCTGCTGACCTTGGAAAAATGACTTGCATCATCTTGTATTTCAGAACTTTTTTAGATTTAAATTGATTGTATAGTGGGAAGGGGAGAGATGTTACATAATCTTTGTCAATCTCCGAAGGCATTTCAGTTTTCCTTTAGGATCCTGATTACTCTCCCTTGGAGGCATCTTTGACTTGCTCATGATAATATAGTTATTTCACTACCTTTGGGTGTTTTTAATGCAGGTACATTGAGAAAGCAATTTTTTTCTTTTTGAGGAAGATTAGCCCTGAGTTAACATCTGCCGCCAATCCTCCTCATTTTGCTGAGGAAGATTGGTGCTGAGCTAACATCCATGCCCATCTACTTTATATGTGGGATGCCTGCCACAGCGTGGTTTGATAAGCGGTGCGTAGGTCTGTGCCCGGGATCTGAACCAGTGACCCCCTGGCCACTGAAGCATAGCACGGGAACTTAACCACTATGCCACCAAGCTGTCCTAAGAGAGCAGTTTTTAAATAGCTTGAAACAATTTTATTTGTAAATTCTTTTACTTTCCTCAATTTCACTTTTGAACTTACTAAACAAATTTTTATGGAAAGTAATCTGACATGATCTTAGATTCCTGTGTCCACAGGTCTGCATTTGAGCCCCTTTCCTTGGGATGCAGTGATTCTAAATGGGAGTATGGTTTGAAAAACCCTTCTAGAGAGTCTAACTTGTGTACACCTTTTGAAAACCACTGCTCTGGAGGACATGTTTGGCCTTTTCCATGTTTGTTGAGATGGAATGATAAAGTATATCAAAGTGATTGTGATGTTCAAAAAAAGGCTAAGTAGAGAGACAAATTATTTAACTGCAGTGATTCTTAAGGTCTTAGGTTTCTTAACAATTATGTAAAGAAAAATCACATAAAACATTTTAGGTTAATTCCACTACTGAGTTTTCCTCTGGCTTTTTTTTTTCCTTCTATGTTTGGTTCTTAAACCCTCACCTCTTCCATACTACTTGGTTCAAGCCCGAAATATAGCACTTTCCACATTATACTAAAGTTAGTCAGTCTCTCTTCTACAATTGTGCGTTCCTGATGTTTAGCATAGTGTTTGGCACTTGGGTGTATTTCTAGGTATTGAATTTTTTGATATTCAAAATAGGAACCAGACCTTAAATACATACATGAGTTAGGTGCTCACTTAATATATTTGTTATTTAATATTTAGTATAACCTAGGGATTAAGTTAGGAGTTAGGGTTATTAATATCTTATTATAGTACTTTACTAGTTTGTGTGGATCTGTAGAACTAAGTTAAACTTCACAGACTTGGATGACAGATTTCATAGGACCTTGACAAGATGATCTATTCCAGAACTTGACTATTATTATCATGATATCCAAAGATCTTAAATCTTTGCCTTTTAGCTAGGTAGTTTGATGATACGGTTAGATCTGTTTACTTTAGTCACCCATTGACTCTTGAGTTAAAGACATTGCTTTTCTAGATTTTGGTAGCAATTTCTTAATTTCTTTTTTCTCCCCTTTTTCCTTTTTTTTATTTTCAGTTGGAGTGCCTCAAGCTTATCGCCTCTCAGAAATTCACAGACAAACGCATTGGCTATTTAGGGGCAATGCTGCTGTTAGACGAAAGACAAGATGTCCATCTTCTCATGACCAACTGTATCAAGAAGTAAGTCTTACCTTCCTTCTAATAACTACTTTGCTCTATTAGGTATTTTTTGTGATATCAAGAACTTATGTTCCCTGATTTTATATTTACTGTCTAGAATACATGTGAATTGCTTTTGGTTCTGTAGCTTATATGTAAAGAGGCTAAGCAGAGGATTAAAACTTTTGTAGGAGATAATTTAATGAAGGTACTGCTGTACATCTTCAGGCATAGGGACACAATTTAGCAATGAAATAAGCATTTGGGCCTTAGAGAATAGAAAAAGCATTGGTAAATCTGAGCTTTCTTATCTTATATTTCTGGGACTTTGAATACCACGAGTAACGAAACTTTACATTTATTAAAGAATTGCCAGGGTATATTCTGAGTAAGTATCACTCAAGGGTAATAAGAGAGATCCTGCTTGCCAGCGAGCTAATCCAAGATTTCAGTTGCATGGAATTAAATTTAGCCCTGTGAATTTTTGTGTGTAAGTCTTTTTTATCTTTGATGGCTGCTTAACTGATTTACTAGTCCAGTCATTTTTGATTAACTTACAAACCAAGGCATGCTTGCTGTATGGAGAAATTAGAAGGCTTGAGCAGGGACTCAGCAGGTCTTCCCAGTATCTCTCTTATAATAAATTTCTGGTAGAAAGTTATGGAAGTTTTCATGGCCTTGTTGGTTAAAGGTACGTTTTGATTTGTTTCAGTTTGATTTTGGTTTGTCTGTCAGTTTAATATCCTTTTTTAGATTGCTCTTCATTTTCAGTATTTGTATGTTTGACAGAAAGTAGAAGCAGGAAGATATAGGTAATAAATTTGTAGACATTGAACTCTTATACTTACCTGTGGTAAATAGTTCTCTATTTTAAAATTTCTCAATGGATAATGGAAAATTTCAAAAGAAAGTTATGGTTTGGTTGTAAATATAGCATGTAACGTGTAAATACATTGAGTCTGTGAATTTAATTTTGAGTGAATCTTGTTTTTTTGGCCTTGAAATAAATATAATAATGAAAATCTAGTTGATTCATTTATTCAATAAATATTTATTGTGAACTTGTTGCATGCCAGGAGCTGTTGTAGCTCTGGTGATGGAGAATGAAAAAAATGGGCAGAAATCCTTGGTATCACGGAAGTTACATTGTTGATGTTCAGCATGACTCTTATACATTTCCTCTGGACAGGCCTCTGAGAGTTTCTTTAATTTCTGTTCTTGCATGCTCTGTTGCCCTTTTTACTCAAGCCCTTGATCACGTGCTGATAATTTGGCAGTTCTGCCTAGCAGCAAGTTCATATTAGAGAGTTAATATCAAACTCAAGTATAGGTTTGTAGGTTGATAAAAATGGAAGAATGAGGCACATAGGCAAAGTAGTACTCTTTGTGTTTAATTTTAATGAGTCAAGCCCCAAGTGTATTTGAGAGAGAGCTACTTTTTTGCTAATTGGAAATTGATCTTCAGTTTAAGCTTGGTTAAAAGACTTTGGATCATTCAGTTTTGTTTTATTTTTAAATATGTTAATAAATGGGGAGTTTTTTTGCATGAACTTTTTGCTTTTTTTTCTATTATTGGTCATAGTGTACCAGCATAATGAATGTTTGCCTCCTTCACTGGCCTAGAAAAACTCTTAAGATATTAAAAATTTTGGGATTAAATCTTTAAAAATTGGATATGATATTTTTAAGAGCTAGCAACATGCAAATTATGTTTTTTTAAATTGAGGTTATGATAGTTTACAACCTTGTGAAATTTCAGTTGTACATTATTATTTGTCACTCATGTTGTAGGTGCACCACTTTACCCTTTGTGCCCACCCCCACCCCCCGTTTCCCCTGGTAACCACTAATCTGTTCTCTTTGTCCATATGTTTATCTTCCACATATGAGTAGAATCATACAGAGTTTGTCTTTCTCTATCTGGCGTATTTCGCTTAACATAATACCCTCAAGGTCCATCCATGTTGTTGTGAATGGGGCAATTTTATCCTTTTTTATGGCTGAGTAGTATTCCATTGTATATATATATACACACACCGTATCTTCTTTATCCAGTTATCAGTCAATGGGCACTTACGTTGCTTCCATGTCTTGGCTATTGTGAATAATGCTGCAGTGAACATAGGGATGCATGAGTTTCTTTGAATTGCTGCTTTCAAGTTCTTTGGATAGATACCCAGTAGTAGATGGTTGAGTCATATGACATTTCTATTTTTAATTTTTTGAGAAATCTCCGTACTGTTTTCCATAGTGGCTGCACCAGTTTGCATTCCCACCAGCAGTGTATGGGGGTTCCTTTTTCTCCATAACCTCTCCAACATTTGTTATTTTTTGACTTGGTTATTTTAGCCATTCTGAAGGGCATAAGGTGATAGTATAATTTTAATTAACATGCAGATATTCTTAATCATTGAAAAATGAATGAAAAACAACTAAATATTCTTGGGAACTGAGAGACTAAATGGTAAAGCCATAGTTGATACTCAAGCTTCATTTTACCAGTAATTTTTATCTTAAATATTCAAATTGGTGAAAAGTAGCAAACTTGGTTAATTTACAATTTACCTTCTTTTCCTGTCTTTATTCTTCAGGGACGACTAAAACCACTTGTTAGTTTATTAAAATTACCAATAATGACCTTTACTTGTTAACATGAATAACATTTTTTGTAAAAAATAAACTATTTTCTAAAACAAAAACAATTTAGTGAGGAGAATGGTCTTATTTTACATTTTTGTAAATCTCTTTAATATTTGGCTTAATGAAAGACAGCTAGATGCTCATATTTGCTTTTGCATTCAATTTCTTGTATTATATTTTGATTGAAGTTCATGAAGAAGATCCAGCCTTTCACAGATAATGAAGTTAGAAAAAGGAAGAGGACTTTAGTAGCCTTTCAAATAGCTATAGAAATTCTTCTTTGATACTATATCAAAACTCCACAAGTGGTAGTTTCTTAAGGATTAGTTATGATGTGGAACCTGCAACTCTATCAGTGAAGTTGGGTACTTTGTTAAATTAAAACCCATTGGTCTGTCTTGGCACTTTAAATGAATCTTTTATTCTTGCATGATTTTGTAACACCATGCCTAAGGCATTTGGAAAGAAATGGTTCACTGAGTTAAATTATTGGTAGACTGTTAAATTCATGGTAGCAATACAAGTTTCCAAAATTCTAATTTTCACTTCAAAGCTTGAGTTTTATCATTGGCAGCAAATATCATCAGTTGTTGCTCTTGAAAGTGATAGGTTTACTGGGGACCTTTCCCAGAAAATGTCTTTCAGATACCCAAATCTTATGAACTATAGTTGTCCATCAGTTATTTTTTGAATAAAAACGATGTCCATTTTAAAAGCAGCTAGTTCATAGTTTAGCTTACAATTGAAACAAATGAACAAGTGCTTTTCTTTGAGATTGCCACTTCAGTATGCAGCGAAGTACTTTATGCATACTTCCTGTTTCATCATTTCATCATACAGAATATTTAAAAATGTGCTCTCAAGAATCAATATTTAATAAAACTAATCATTTTTACTGCTTTTTCATGGGCAGTCTTAAATGATACTAACTTTCTTCCTCTGTGAGTGTGTGATAGTGAATACAATGACTACTAGTACGCTTTGGTGCCACTGCCCTAATTTTTGCTAATGTACCAGTAGTTTTTTCCCACCATTGCTTTTGCACCATCAATGCAAATATTAGTATGGTTGACAAATAACGAATTAGTATTGTGAAAATAGTTTGGATCTCATGGACTCTCTGAAACAGTCTTGGGGACTTCTAGAGATCTGTTAACCACACTTTGAGAACCGCTGCACTAAAGGATACTAAAATGCTTTTAAAGCTGGTAGAAGTAGCGTAACTTATAATACTTCAGCTTCTGAGTGTAAAAGTTGACTATAATATATGGATGAGTTTACTGGTTCAAGCTTTTAACGTTTCACCTTTTGCTGAAGGTGTACTTCCTGACTGGTTTGGAAATAATTTTGTACAATAATCAATGCCTGTTAGAAATAGGATTTTGTGTATCTGGATCACCAGATAGTGAGCCTCTCTATAAATATCTAACTTAGTTGAAGGTATTTTAAATAGCTAATTTTTTTAGTTAGTATTTTTTCCCTTCTTTTGAATAAATAAAAGTGTAAGAATTAACATAACATGAAGGTTAATACTGTGCCATAAGATCAAAGGTTTCAGAGTGTTTCTGTTGTGATGTTTAATTTGTCTTAAGTGCTCTAGCAGTAGAGATTGTGTTTTCTGATGTTTTTAAAAAAAGATTTTGGTTAATGTATGTCTTCCTCTTTTTTTGTAGTTAGTAGAACATATTACAAATCTTTTAGGGGGCTGGCCCCGTGGCCAAGTGGTTAAGTTCGCGTGCTCTGCTTTGGCGGCCCAGGGTTTTGCTGGTTTGGATCCTGGGCATGGACGTGGCACCACTCATCAGGCCACGCTGAGGCGGCCTCCTACATGCCACAACTAGAAGAACCCACAACTAAAATATGCAGCTATGTACTGGGGGGATTTGGGGAGAAAAAGCAGGGGAAAAAAAAGATTGGCAACAGTTGTTAGCTCAGGTGCCAATCTTAGAAAATAAAAATCTTTTAAAGATACAATTATGCTTCATATTGCTATCATTACTAGTTTTTAGTTTCAATGGTTTGTTGAGTTTTCTAAAGTGTGTTGTCTTTATTGTCCAACAGATAACGTGTTGTCCAATTTCTGTTGCTTTGGTATCTGGAAACATTGGGTTGTAAGCCTATTAGGAGGGACTGTCAGTTTACTGTATTGATAATATGTAATAAAGTTAGAATAAACTTTTTTTGCAACAAATAATCCTATTATTTTTCTTATTGGAGAAATCGTGAATCATTCTGAGCACCTCATTAGATTGTGAAGCTTCTTCATGGGGAGCACCAGGCAGAGCGTGTTCATTTTCACCTTCTTTTCTTTTGCAGTGATCTTAACCACAGCACGCAGTATGTGCAGGGTCTAGCACTTTGTACCCTTGGCTGCATGGGCTCCTCAGAGATGTGCAGAGATCTTGCAGGAGAGGTAGAGAAACTCCTGAAAACCTCCAACTCTTACTTAAGAAAAAAGGTAACTTTTAATGAAACCAAATGTCTGTCTTTGGATTAGGGAGTATTATGGAGATGAGAAGGCAAATTATTCATTGTTGAAAGCTTTGATGATAATATAACATATCTTTCTTTGTGCGGTAAATGTATTTTAAATGATTGTATATGAGTGAAGTGTTTATAAATCAAAATCTATTTTTTGTACTAATTTTAGAGAGCTTTTTTTGAATTAACTCTCCAATTGATAAGTCATTGTGAACTCTTTAATTCTTCTCTTTATTCATCTTTTTGCAAGGCAATGATTTATAAACACATGTTACTCGATATCCTAGATGGCATACCTAATTACTTCCTAAATTACCTGATTCTAGACAGTATTAAGACAAAGTAATAATTAACAGATCTTTACAAATTTTACTTTTATCCTAATTATTAGTGCCCATGCCTTTGTATTAGGGCCTTTGAATCTCTGGAAGTGCAGTTCCATTGGGACCTAGATAATTATTAGAGAATGATCTAGAACACACTTTCTAAAATTGGTGTGTCTAAATGGAATAGTAATGGAAGAATTGGTGTGTCTAAATGGAATAGTAATGGAAGACAATGATCTTATTCTCTATCTGCTTTTATTTATTGCTATAAACATTTTATTTTATGTCCTTGAACCCTAAAGCCTTCTTAAACAAAAGGTATAAAATTTAGAATTCCAAGAAGTGAGCACATGCTATCCTCTGGTTAGCATTTATGGTACCTCTATATTAATGGTCTCTGTCCCTCTATGTTAACAGTGTGAGACAGAGACATTGAAAGGGCCAAGCTCTTTTCCAGGATCATATACTTTAAGGATAGCTGCAGCCCAAAGCCAGTCCTTTCTCTTAAAGGATATGAAAGCTGCTCTTGTTCAGAAGGTGTATTATTTAATTAAATAAAACATTCGTGCAGATTAAGAGAAAAGTCATTTTTTCTCCAAATAGAACATGGGAAGAATTAGCTGAAATCTTTTCTTATTAATGTATCTAAACTTGCATGGTATTCAACTCCAACAAATAGTAGTTATGCTTACTTTGCAGGGGAGTAACAAAAATTAATCTTTGAATGTACCTTTCTTTCCAGTGAACAAGCTAAGACCATCTTTTCTTTAGTAGAGACTAGCTACGTAGCTTACAAATGATTCTCTTGATGTCCTCAGAGAGTGCATTGAGGAAGGTATAGGTATTATTAAAAGTAACAGCAGGTTTAAGCATCTGCAGTATACATCTTTGAATTGCATGATGTTTTTATAAAACTTTTTGATCATCTTAGAAGAATGATTATCACAGATGGAAGTCTTTATTTTTTACTTTGCCAAAACTCCACATGAGTTATATTTAACTTGTTTGATAAAGTCATGTTAACCATGGTCTAGTCTAAAAAGTTTTTGTCCACATATTTAGCAATATGTGAACAAAGGGACAGGTGAGCTAGAGGTTCTCATTAATGCGATTAATAGTATAAATTGGAAAGCCCTAACCAGTTAATAAATAATAAATCTGATATCTAACTTCATTCTTCCTTATTTTTCTAGTAGATCAACTGGTTGATAATGTTTTTTGTTGTTTTTATAAGACTGTTTTATAAGCCTTGACTTAATTGAAATAAATCTTTTGTCCTTTTTATTTTTTTTATAGGCAGCACTATGTGCTGTTCATGTCATCAGGAAGGTTCCTGAACTTATGGAGATGTTTTTACCAGCAACAAAAAATTTATTGAATGAAAAGAACCATGGTAATGTGATTTGGATGCACTGATGAAGTACTGAGGGAGCAAGGGAAGGAGACAGGCTTAGGCAGTGTTGGCCTCTGTCTCAGCGCAGTGGACTTGGCTTTCTGTGGTACTTAGATACTTTTCCAGAAAAGGGCTGATCTGTCTTCTACTCTCATATCCTAGTTTTCTGATTAGAGATTGATTCCTTAATAATGAACTTGTTTTTCATCTCTAGTCCTCTTTTACTGTATTAAAAGTACTCTATTAAGTTACAGAAATTCAGTGCAATGTACAAATGATCCTAGCCTTGATTTTCATGTATAAAACCTTTTGATTTCTTGACTATTTTATAATAGAAGAAAAATTATTTCTTTATTGCCTTCTGGTAAGAGTGTAAGATTTATGAACATTTTTTTAGGTTACTTGTAACAGGAATTTGTACTGGGAACTCAGATATATTTATATAACACTTGGAGAGAAATTCAATGGAATGTGGCTATTCTTTCCCAAACATTTTATTCTTATTTTGAAGTCAGTGAAACAAGTTTTGAGTAAAGAAAATTCATGTGTCCTAAATGCTAAGAGAAAAAAAATGGTAAGATATATTTAATTTGATTAATTCAGTCCTGTGTCTAGAAGGCTCAAAATATACTTGTTGAACAAATGAATGTTAGGGCACTTATTTATTATTTAGTGAAAACTATTGTGAGATTCTTTTTACTCTGGAACAAGCAAATTCACTTTGTCATCCACAGTTACCTTGGAGTTTTCATACATTTTATCTGGAAATTTAAAATCCCGTTAAGATTTTTGCTTCTCAAATTATCTATCAGAACGCAGCTAAGAGCTTATTGATAGTGTGGAGCAGATGATACCTAGCTTATACTGACTGTGAGCATGTTTTAATGGATCTTCTCAGATGGAGAGACATATGTATTGGTTGTAATTTTTTAGCAATTATTTTGGTCACATAATTTAAAATCTTCTGATTTGACTGACTTGACCAGTTATTAAATCAGCAAGCATCTGTTAAATACCTTCTTTGTATTCACCTCAATGCTTAGATTCTTTGGGAGATTAAAAAGCAAAAGTGGCAACTATCCTTTTGGAATTGACCTTCAGAACTCAAAGCCCTGTTCTATGAGGTTGAATAATATAGCCTCAATTTTAGTTTTCATTTGCTCTTTTCTTTCAGGTGTCCTTCACACGTCTGTAGTCCTCCTCACAGAAATGTGTGAGCGAAGCCCAGACATGCTTGCACATTTCAGAAAGGTAAGTGCCATTCTGTATGCCTAAGCCTTTCTTGATTGAAAAATAATTTTCCTGAAAAGTACATGTTTTTCTCACTTATGAATTTTCTTTTGAAAGGAAGCTATGGAGCTGAATAAAGGACTTAACCAGCCCTGCTGTGTAGTAGGGCTGGAAGCCAGATTCAGGCTTATAAGAGCTGGCAATAGTACAGTGTTTTCCCTTTCATAATAGAAGTCTTCTCTCATTGTTGGCAGACAGTAATCTCTCATGTGATTTATCTACTGTTTTCACATTGAAGTCAGGAAATGTAACCTGAGGTCAAATTACAAACAGGAATTGTGTTTGTGTATATGTTTTTTTTTTTTAAGGCAGGTAATTTCTTTTAATTTCCATTTTTTTTAAGGTGAGAACTCCAAACTGAAGTTTGCCATTACTTTTATGTAACACAGGGTCCCCCACTGTTCGTTTTAGGCTGTTGACTCCTGTGAAGGAAGTCCCTAGCTTTCTTAAGTCCCTCCCTCCCTCTCTTTCTTATAGCATTCTAAAGTGGAAATTTTTGTTTTTTCCACTTACTTTTAGAAGGAAATAGTAAGGAGAACTCAGAGAAAGACTGTTCTTTGGGTAGTTATGTACATTTAATTCCTTTTATAGAGGGCAGTTCACTCCAAAAACGGGGCTTACTTTGTACTTTAGATCTAATGAGGTTCTAATAGCAGTTCTTTTTGGGTTTTTTTTCCCCCCTTAGATGTTCATGTCTTGATTAAATTATTGTAAAATAGTATGAGACCCGTATCTGTCCCTAATGCTTGCTTTATATGTTTTGTTCCTGTTGTCTGTTTGGAATCCTGCTGTATGTTAGAATGAAAAGGTAAGAATTAACCCTCTTTTAGATGGTGCATGCTGATGTTAGGTCCTTAGTAGCTTTTGTGTATCCATCCACAAATGTGGCTTTTAAAAATATACTAATGCTGAAGCTGTGCTTAATACTGTTATTTGTTCTAGCACTTTTGGCTAACTCCCTAGTCCAGTTTTTGTCTTGTCTCTTAAACTCCTTACTCCAGAGTCAGCCTTGGATTTCAGTTGCAGCCTTTCCTGAATTGTAAGCCTCCTTCTCTGCCTTTCCTTTGTCTTCCTTCACTTGAGAAACTTTGAGCAGTTTCCCAGTGGCTTTGGTGATAGCAATTCCAGGTCACTTTGGAGCCTTGACACAAAACACTGCTTCTTTTTGAAGTAGATGTTTTAGAGTCATATGTGAGTAACCTCATACTTTAAAAAGCTCCATGTGTTCTTCTGAGCTTTCAGTTCAGACTAGAGCTTTTATTTCCCTCTTATCTGCACTTAATCTTACCAGAAGTTTTAGAATATTAAAAGGATTTTGAGGTAGAGTGGGTGGGCATCAACTGATTTTCATGGCTGCACCCTTTCCGTTTGTCATCTTATTTTGTTTGTCTTGTCATCAGTTTTAGTAATTTGCATTTTTGTCTGAAAAATAAAACTGGGTTCCAAGAATTTGTATGCTGAACACTTAGACGTTTGTGCTTTTCGTCCCAGGGTGATCTTATGTGATGTGCTGGTCTTTTGGCAGTGAATAAAACAGTTTCTAAATTTAGTAGCCCAAGGAAAAAGGACTTCTCCAAGAAATAAACTAGATTAAAAAAATCATTAGGCATATATATAGTACAAAAAAGTAGGCCATTGGGAGGTTTGCAAGGTGAGCCGCTTTTTGTGCAGAGCTTGGTAACTAGATGATCCTGGTTTGATTATATTTTAAAGAACTTTGTAAAATTATATTATTCATACCTCTAATATAAATCGACCCACAGCTGACAGGTTTAATGAGGATTCTGTTTAGAATTTACATGTCTCTACGGCTTAGATTTGTTTTAATCTTGGAATTGTTCAGATTAGATTTTTGTTTATGTAACTTATGAATCACTTAATTCTGAAGTGTTATGGCCAAACTTATTTAAATTCACAAAGACTATGTTCTCGTGTATTTAGAGGTGCCCTTAGCGTTGTGAATGTCTTGAGTACATACCTTGGGCATAGCTTGGCTTTTATTTCAATCTCAACCTCCTTTTAGAGTTGGGGAATAGGGAGATGACAGTGTCTGAATACAATGAGAAAAAAGTGATTGAGTTGTAGCAAAATTGGGGCCGTTCTGATTACTTCCAAAAGAGGTGTGATTCAGTTCACTTTGGACACTTCTTAATTTTATGTGTTTAGAGTTGTTTATATAACTACGTTGAGTTTTTAGTTGGAGACTGGAAAATTTCCTATTATGGTAAACATTTTGGAGTAGGGTTTTAATATTAAGTGACTGATCAACGAAATGAAATGAATGATAATATTTAAAGCATCTTTAAGTTCAGCTTGGCAGTAAAATTGCCTCTACTATGTGTTGTGACACTAATGGACAAAGTAGGGGAAAGACAAGAAGGGAATTCTGACCATAAGGAATATACAGTTTCATAAGTAAGATAAGACAAGAAAACATGCAACAAATCAGTTTGTATAATGTAGTGCCAAAATTAAATTTTACCGAAAATTGTGTCATGAGTTAAGAAAAAGGAAAGGAAATTATTCATGGCCTTGGTATCTTCTTAAGGTGAAAGATAATAATTTTTCTTGTCTTTTCCACTTGGTCAATGTTAGAGGCTTTTGCATTCCCTGTTCTTTGTTGGAAAAGGACATAACTAGCCCTATCTTAAGAGAATTTTTTTCTCTGAGATAGTATGTTTTAAAACCAAAATTTTAATAAGATCCACCAGTATTTTTGGTATGATAATGTTTTACATCCAAATGTTTGAATGGATAAAAACTGAACATGTTTGTGCCACCTAGGCCTGTCAAGTTGTGTAAAAGTACATATGCAGTATGTCCCATAGGCAGAATCTGTTTTATTTGGTTCCCATAGGCTTTCTGATCTACTGTTATTTGTTATATCTTTGCATATATAACTCTGGAGTAAAAAAGTATAATTTGTTTTTAATTCAGATATAATACGTATTCCTTCTTGAGTTTTTGGCCTAAACACTTCTAAGTTATATTTATCTAACATCAACAGTATGTTGTATCAATAGAATTTACTTGGACTCAGACCCTTGCACTCTTTTTCTGAGCCAATTACCTGCCTATTTATGAGAAATTCTTTGATGTTCACTGTTTTTTTGACGCATCTGTCTTCCCTGCAGCTTGTGCCCCAATTAGTTCGTATTCTAAAGAACCTCATCATGTCCGGATATTCACCAGAACATGATGTTTCTGGTATCAGTGACCCCTTTTTGCAGGTGAGGTTGAAAGAAAGTTTCAAATAAATGATATATGAATTTAATACCTTTGAAATAGATCATTTCTTTCTTGTTAAGTTGGTGTCTGATAGAAATTTGGTAGTTAATTGATTAAACTAATTACATGAATGAATAGTAATACAATTCTGTATTTTATTAGATTAATAGAGTAAAATTAGTCGTAATAGTCAA
Organism: Equus asinus; assembly: GCF_041296235.1. Lineage (NCBI taxonomy): Eukaryota > Metazoa > Chordata > Mammalia > Perissodactyla > Equidae > Equus > Equus asinus. The sequence continues at coordinate 36,923,694 of NC_091817.1, forward strand.
AATTATGTACTACATAGAGACTTATCAATATAATATATCTCCACAGCTGGCAGTATCCTTTAGCTATGGAGTGGCAAAGTATGGGTTGTCTAATAACTTCATTAAGATGTAGAAACATATATAACTTCTCTAAAGATAATGTTTAAAATTCTTCTGTTTGAATTTTGACCATTTCTAGTGGCATCTAAGACTTCGTTTAAGTTATTTGAATTTCATACCAAGCAAAGTTCCTTTGTGCCAGATTTAATCTGTTGTCATTTCTCATATTTTGCACATTAGGTACGAATTTTGCGGTTATTAAGAATTTTAGGACGAAATGATGATGACTCAAGTGAAGCTATGAATGATATATTAGCACAGGTGAGTAGACCAGACTTGTATTATTTTGAATATTCATTGTGGTTTAGCAGGCAGTAGAATGACTGTGATTATATGGAGCAATTTTTATTTGTATTTCCTCATTGGTGGCTATAATCAGTCACAAAATATCTCTTGTTACCTCTGGATACTGTTTGGAAGCATTATTTTATCACTTATGTACTGCCCTCTGTGTCTTTTCAGGTTGCCACTAATACAGAGACTAGTAAAAATGTAGGAAATGCTATTCTTTATGAAACGGTTTTGACTATCATGGATATTAAGTCAGAGAGTGGACTGCGAGTAAGTCTTTTTAAATTTTCTCCCTAAACTTTTCATTTAGAATAATTGGCTTGGACTTTAGTACTTTGGAAGTGAATTCCATTTGGAGATTAACTTTCAGAAAGAATGATGCAGAATGTATAATGCTGTATTTTTGGTATCTGAAGTATCACTCCCTCCCATACAAGGCTTACTATTGATTATAATAAAATTTGGAAGATCTTAGGTATAGTTGGATATATAGACATTGTTGAGTGAAGGAATCATTTCAGAATAAGCTTTCACTAGAGCCACAATTTGAGTTGTACTCATTGCTTCAAACAAGACATCATGTTTGACTTCATTTATTCTTCTTAAATATTTGTTTTTATTTAATAAATAAACATATAAAATAAAAAACTCCGACAATACAAAAGGTACATAGGGAAGAAAATGTCTGCCTGTAGCTTTCATGTGTAGACTGTCAATTCTTCCTTAGTGGGAAATACTGTTATCATTTTCTAATGTATTTTTTCAGAGATGTTTTATCTATATTTAAATGTCTGTACATGTCTATTTCTTGTCCAATTTTAAAAGCTTTTTATTTGAAATAGTTTTAGATGTGTAGAGAAGTTGTAAAAATAGTTGAGTTGCCATATACTCTTCACTCAGATTCCCCTAATGTAAACATCTTATATAAGTATAGTGTAATTATCAAAACTAAGAAATTAATATTGGTACCATACCATTAACTAAATTATAGACTTTATTCAGATTTCATCCATTTTTCTATTAGTCTCCTTTTTCTGTTTCAGGAGCCAATCCTTGATCTCACATTGCATTTAATTGTCATGTCTCCTTAGTCTCCTCCAGTCTGTGACACTTTATCCACCTTTCCTTGCCTTTCATGACTTTGACACTTTTGAAGAGTACTGATCAGTTACTTTATAGAATGTTCCTCAATTTGGCTCTGTCTGGTATTTTCTTCTGATTAGATTGAAGTTATGTTTTTTTTGGTGAGACTACCACAGAAGTGATGTACCCTTCTCAGTATCATATCAGGAGGTACATACTGTCTGTCTCACTGCTGGTGAGATTAACCTTGGTCATTTGATTAAGGTGGTGTCTGCTGTGTCTTTCTACTCTAAAGTTGTTATTTTTCCCTATGTAATTAAAAATATTTTGGGGGAGACGCTTTGAGATGATGCAAATATCCTGTTTTCCTCAGACTTTTTGCTCACTGATTTTAGTATGTATCAAAGGATCTTGTCTACAACAGTTACTAGGGTGGTGTTCTAATGATACTTTGCTATTTTCTTCATTTTTTTCTTATTAAATAATTGGAATTCTTCCATAGGGAAGACTTTTCCTTCATGAATTTATTTATTCTTTTAATCATTTATTAACATAAGAATTGCCAGCCCATAGTCTTGTAAGAAACAAATTTACTAACTACAGTACAGTATTTGTGTATAGTTCTTTTTGTCTTTAACACTACAATATCCAAATAACAACCAAAGTAACTTAGGTTAGTTCTTTTCCTCTCCTCATCTTTCAAACAAAATGGTAACATAGCATATATATTGTCCTGCACTTTACTTTTTTCGCCTAACATTATCTTGGAGCTAGGCCATATTCACATGTAGAGACCATTGTCATTTTATTTTTATTTATTTTTGGTGAGGGTTGTTGGCCCTGAGCTAACACCTGTTACCAGTCTTCCTCTTTTGTTGCTTAAGGAAGTGTGGCCCTGAGTTAACATCTGTGCCCATCTTCCTCTATTTTTTGTATGTGGGTTTCTACCACGGCATGGCTTGATGAGTGGTGTAGGTCCATGCGCAGCATCTGAACCTGAGAACCTAGGCTGCTGAAACAGAGTGCACCGAATTTGACTACTGCGCCACCAGGCTGGCCCTGACCATTCTCATTTTTTTAAAAAAAATTCTCATAGAACATACGTAACATAAAATTTACCATTTTAAACATTTTTAAGTCTGTAGTGGCTCACTGGCATTAAGTACATTCATGTTGTTGTGCTACCAACACCATCATTTATCTTCAGAACTTTTTTGTCTTTCCAAACTGAAACTCTGCCCATTAAACAGTAATTCCCCGTTATCCCCTACCCCCAACCCCTGGCAACCACCCTTCTACTTTCTGTCTCTATGCATTTGACTACACTAGGTACCTCATATAAGTGGAAGCATATGGTATTCGTATGATATTTCTCCTTTTGTGTCCAGCTTATTTGATTTAGCATAATGTCTTCTATTCATCCATGTTGTAACATAAGTCAGAATTCACTCTTTTTAATGGCTGTATAATATTCCGTTGTATGGGTGTGCCATAGTATATTTAGCAAATTTGCCATTAATAGAGACTTAGGATGTCTCCTATCATTTGTGATTACAGATAGTGCTGCAGTAGATTTTTGTGTATATGTACAAGTATGTTTGTCAGATAAATTCCTTGAAGTGGCATCGTTGAAGGAGAAGATATATTTTCATTTTGAATATTTATAGTTATTGTCAGATTTCCCTCCAAAGAGGCTGTACCAATATTATTCTTTCACTAACAATATAAAAACTTTAAAATATAATCTTCCAGTAATTACTTTTGAAATAGGATATGATTTTTTACTCCTTTAAATTGTTTGTACCCATCAGAGGCCAGGAAGTGATCTTTAAACAATATAAATATTTAATTTTCCTAGATTTTTAACCTATGCTGTTTTTCTTTAGGTCCTAGCCATAAATATCCTGGGTCGTTTCTTATTGAACAATGACAAGAATATTAGGTAAGTCAACTGAAAAATGTCTTGCATTTTGGTATTACAAATTCAGTGTTTTCAAGAGTGGCTTTGCTCAAGATCACATGTGTATTAAGTGACGTATCTAGAAGTTCAACTCAGGATTTCTGTTTTTAGTCTGGTCTTAAAACTACTGTTTGTTAAGAATTTGAGGATTTACTTCATGGCTTAATTTTTACTCCTATTTATTACTATAAATCAGGAGTCAGCAAACTTTTTCTGTAAAGGACTAGATGGTCAGTATTTTAGGCTCTGTTGGTCTTAAGGTCCCTGTGGCAACTACTCAACTTTGCCTCTTGGCATGAAGGAAGCCATAGACTATCTATGTAAGGAATGTGGCTGTGTTCTTATAAAAATTGATTTATAAAACTAGATAGCAGAGAGCTGGACTTTTGCAGGTAGGGTATAGTTTACTGCCCCCTGCTCTAAATTAAGAAGAAAAATACAGCGTCAGGTTGCAAATCTTGGAATGTGTTTGTGAATTCCAGTTAGTTTTTTAAAGTAGATGAATTTATCACTATTATCTTTTATTTTGTTACTTTCTCTTATGTAGTATATCCTGCTTCCCTTTTTTTCTCTTTCAATCAGGAGAAAATTTTCTTTCTTATCATGTCAAGCACGAAAAAAATGTGGAAATAATCATTGTGGTACCCTGAATTGTCTTCTCCTTCCAAAAGAATTTTTAAATAATTGGATCTTAAACTCAAATTTTTGTAGGGGCAGTTTTGGTACCAGTATCAAATAAAAGAGAAAATATAAATAATAAAATTGAAATTATTCCCTCTTGCATTTGAAGCTAAGGCCTGAAAAGGCACACTATATCCTTATTTTGTTGTACTATTTGGAAGAGTTTGAAAGAATTGAGTCAATCGACTTTAGAAATTTAAATGGACTTTAACCATGAACGCAAATCTAAATACAGGGCTTCTCCTGGTTGCCACTATAGATTATAGTGTCTTTTATTCCTTTAAAATGTTGCCATTATACTTAGTCTTTTCTTTTAAATGTTTAAAAACGTATGCTTTCCCTTAGTCATTAGACTTTTTTTGGTCATTGTTTAGGCAAAGAGCTATCCTGAATTTTACATTTTAATTCTGTTCTTCTGCAACTTTGTTTCATCCAGATACGTAGCTCTGACATCTTTGTTGAAGACTGTGCAGACAGATCATAATGCCGTGCAGAGGCACAGAAGCACTATTGTGGACTGTCTAAAAGATTTGGATGTCTCAATAAAACGGTAACAGATTGTTGATAGTTCTCTGCCCCTGCCATCTGATAACTTCGTAATAGTTTTGAAAGTGAGGATGTTGACATTTATGTTTTTAAACATCATTTTCATGGGTGAACTCTCTGCTGAGTAAATTCTTTTTTAGAAAGGATTGGCAGAGAGAAGTTTTGGTCAACTAAGGAGGCCAATAAAGAATACTTTAGCGCACACTGAAGTTATCCTTGGTTCTTTGACAAATAAAACAGATGTAGATAAGCTGGGCAAAAGTTTATTTAACAAAAGTACTGTGCTTTGTGTGTTGGAGGATGAAAATATGGAGTGATCCATCGGCTAAGTGTTTTATCACGATGCTGAAACTCAAACTGCTGACAGCACACGTTTTCTCACAGTACTTATGCCCCAAGCTACTAGAGGCAACCATGTTTCTTAGAACAGTGCATCTAGGAATGACTTTTAGGCAGCAGATAGCACTTGCAAAAGGCATAAGTTTTTTTCCTTGATGAAGTAACTCTTCTGGTTCTCCTCTGAAAAGAACTGTAGGTGTTTGTGAAACCTAGCTATAGCCGGCCTTAATGAACTTTTGGCTGTATGTTCAAATCCAGCACAAATTAGATTTGAAGTGATCTCTGAAACCATTCATTTAATAAACATTTGTTGATATTGAGTTCCTTTTATTTGTAGAGAACAGGTGCTAAGTACTTGGACAATCTAAAGATAAGACCTAGACTTAGTAACAATAACTTCTACATAGTGCTTTGCAAAAGGTTTATGAGCACCCTTTTGGTTGGTTCTCAGAACAAGCCAGTTAGAGAGACTAGGCAATCACTTCTATCGTCAGCTAACAGATTACTTAAAATGGAGTCCCAAAGGAATCAAATGACTTACTCTAAACCTTACCCCTTGTACAGGGGCAGACCTGGAAATGGAAATCAGGCGTTATGGCTCCTATTGTGTTGTTTCTCTGTAGCTTGTTGCTCGATTTTGCATTTCAAAATAGAACCTGTGTCTCTTTGACAGGCTGTATAGCAGTAATAGCTCAGACTCTGGAGCCAGACTGACTCATTTCACATCCTGGCTCTGCCCTTAATAGACTTGGTCTGGTTATTTAACCTTTTAGTTCCTCAGTTGTCCCATATGTAAAATGCAGATACGAGAGCACCCATTTCATAGGGCTATGCAGGATTAACTGCATATTAAGTAATAATTAAGTAAAGTACTTAAGTAGTGCGTAAGAATTAGCTCCTGTTGTGTTTCCATAAGGATTGAATTTTTGTTGCTTGTAAATTAGCTAAGATGAAAGTATTTTCTACTTATTAAATTGGTATTTGTGAAAGTCAGTTTATATGCCATGTTTGAAATTATGGACCAAATATAAAAAGATGCATATAGCAACCTTATAACTTTTGTGTGTTAAACATTGCCATTTTTGCGTTGGTTGCCAAATTTGATTGGCAGTTAGAGAAACTTTTATTTGCTCTCATAGCATATGTCCTTTTTCCTTTTCATAGCCCTCATTCTCTCTTTCAGTTTTTCCCCCCAGCTTTATTGAGATATAATTGACATATAACATTGTGTATGTTTAAGGTGTACAGTGTGTTGCTTTAATACAGTTGTATATTGCAAAATGATTATCATCATCCATTAGTTAACACCTGCATTGATCACATAATTACCATTTCTTTTTTGTAGTGAGAGCATTTAAGATGTACTCTCTTAGCAACTTTCAAATTTATAATATAGTATTATTAACTTTAATCACTGTTCTATACATTAGATCCCCAGAAATTATTCATCTTCTAGCTGGAAGTTTGTACACTCTGACCCACATCTCCCCTTCTCCCCGGCCCCCAGACCCTGTAACCACCATTCCAGTTTCTGTTTCTATGTGTTAGCTTTTTTAACTTCCATATATGAGTGATATGATACAGTATTTGTCTTTCTCTGTTTGACTTATTTCACTTAGCATAGTGCCCTCACAGTTTGTTTTTATTCTAATTTTCCAAATAGCTTTTGATGTAAACTATGATACATCATCTTTGGATGAAAGTGGCTGTAATAAAAGTGACTTTATCACATTTTTAAGGAATAATGGAGAGAGAGATCATTGAGTAATAATTTTGTTTCCTCTCTTTGTGACCCTTTTTAGGTGTTCTAAATTTCAGTTTTGTAGAATAGACTATTGAACCCTAACTACCTTTTTGGTCATTAGTAGTGTATCTCTTAGGAATATTTGAAGAAAAATGTTGAATGAAGATTCAAAATATTAAACCTAACTTTGATAACTTTGGTTGTGTCACCTGTGAAGATTGGGATCATAAGATTGTGTGAAGACATTAACACATCTGCCAGTGCTTGGTGTTCAGAGAGAACACACCTAGGTCCTTGTTTCATTCCTACTGTAAATGTCATAACTGTTTTTTGTTTTGTTTTGTTTTCCCCCTGCAAGGCGTGCAATGGAATTGAGTTTTGCCCTGGTAAATGGGAATAATATCCGAGGCATGATGAAGGAATTACTTTATTTTCTGGATTCATGTGAACCAGAATTTAAAGCAGACTGTGCATCTGGAATCTTTCTTGCTGCAGAAAAGTAAGATTTAATATTTACCTTTACTGGTAAAAGATTCTTGAAATTTTTAAAAACATCTTTAAAATATGGGGAAAATGTTATAAACATGTTTAAAACATGTAACATTTATTTCATACTCCCAATTAGAAATTAGCTTTGAGAAGGCTACTATAGCTAACTTTTAAATATGCTAAGACCAAAAAAAAAAATCCTACTTTTATAAAGTCTCCTCCTATGTCTGTTCTTTAACCTCTTATCTATGATGCCTTTTTTTATGAAGAGAATCGAAAATTTACAGCATCTGAGTTGTGGTTCTGTGTAAAACTTTAGGAAGAAGTACCTCAAGATTTTGGTGGTATGGTTATGTCTCCACTTTCCACTGTGAATTTAAGGGAATGAGTTCCTTGTCCTGGTGTTGCCTGTGTCCAGGAAGAGTCCTTTTCTTCGAAGTTTCTTCTTTATCCTCTCTGGCCCTGACTTTATGATTTATTTTCTGAGAAACTGGAGACAGAGTACCATTTCTCAGTTTGGCAGCTCCTATTGCATTATTCTGTGAAACATCTGAGTTTGACAATATGCCATTTCATCACCCTTTTAAATGGGGATTGCTGCTAGATTTGAAGGTGAAATGTCTCCAAATATAATCATTTAACCAATGAACCTAAAAAAGACTGTAGGCAGGATTTTTGAAAGTCACTGAGCACAGTATAGTTTACAGATTCCAGTTTTTTCACCTGGTGCCATTATTTTCTCAGGTATGCACCTTCCAAACGGTGGCATATAGACACAATTATGCGTGTTCTGACTACGGTAAGTAGCTCTTTTTAGTCAATATACACTAAGGCTGGATGTGCTGATTAAGGCAGACAGAGCCCTTGTTCTCATGAAGCTTATGTTGTAGAGGGGAAGAAAGGAAATTCATGGGGAAATATGTACTGTACTGTCAGGCAAGGCAAAATGCTATGAGAAACTCTAAAGCGGCATGAGGGACTATAATGATGCCAGAAGAGGATGGGATATGGGGCAATGGGCCAAGTATTTTAGGTAGAGTAGTTGGAGCAGGTCACTCAGGAGGTAAAATCTGAGTAGAGAACTTAGTGAAATGAGGAGCCATGCAAAGATTTGGGGGAAGGGTATACTAATCTGAGGGATCAGCAGGTGTTGCAAAGACCTTAGGTAGCAACAAGCTTGGTCTGCTTGGAGAGCAACAGGAAGGCAAGCAAAGCCAGTAGAGTGAGAGACAGAGAACAGTAGGATTGATGCAGGGGCTAGATTATATAGGGCCTCACAGGAGTTTGGATTTTATTTTGAATATGATAGGAAGCCATTGGAAGATTTTGAATGACTGGATTTAAAATTACAGTTTTATAAGATGTTCTTTCTTTGGTAGTCTTCCAGAATTTTGGAGCTTGTCTGTTTATCATTCAATTAATAGGGACTAGAGATTTAAGAGTAAAAATGAAGGTATAGTGGCATATAAAGAAAATGTAACTATATATGTCTAATTATGTTACCAGAAGTACATACCATAAAGAAAAACATTCAGAAATTTGACCACAATAAAATTTAAAACTTACGTAGCAAAAGGAAAAAAATCTACAAAGTTAAAAGGCAAATGACAAGTAGGGGAAAAACATTGTAACATATGACAGCATTTTAATATTTTTAATCTATAAATAATTTACAGTTAATAGGAAAAATCAAGCACTCTAATGGAAAAATTAGCATTCGAGCAGTCAGTTCACAAAAGAAGAAAGAAATGACTGGTTAACATTGATAAAATACCCTCACTAATAAAGAAATATTAAATAAAATAAAAGGGGTATAATTTTTCACATTACTTTCTAGTCTAATTCCTAGTATTAGTTAGAAAATAGATAGGTAGTCCTCTTCACTTTATGTGGGTATAAATAGTGCCATCTTTCCAGAGCACAGTTTAGTAGCATGTAGCAAATATCTTAATTTATGTTTTTTAATTCATTAATTCAAGTTTGGGACTTTATCTTGGAAGAATAAAAGGACAAATGTACAAAATGTGTATACAAAAATGTTCATCCCAGTCTCGTTTATAATAGAGGAAAACTGGAAACAACTAGAAGTCTCCAAATGGGCATTGGTTAAGTAAATATGAAGCATCTGTAGGAAGGAATGATACCATTAAAATTGTGATATATATGTGGCTGTAGAATTCTTTCTGTGATGTATTAGTTTTGTAGTTTACCTACAATGAATTAATTTTGTGAAAGTTAAAAGTTAAATGTTCTTAACAATGGAGAAATTATATTCTAACAAAAGATGTGAATCAAGACACACTTCTTAAGTTTTTGTTAATCTCAAAAGAGAAAAATTAGCACTCCTCAAGAAAAATGTTTATCAAAATTCAAAACCATTTTTTTAATGCTCCTGCTTTTCATCCTTCCAGTTGACTTATATTCTCTTATGCACATATGATTTTTCTTCTTTAGCCTGTTGATATGCTGGATTACATTAATTGATTTTTGATTGTTGAACCAGCCTTCCATACCTGGAATAAATCCCACATGGTTGTGGTATAGAGTTCTTTTTATACATTGTTGTATTTGATTTGCTAGTATTTTTAAAGGATTTTTGTGTCTATATTCATGAGAGATATTGGTCTATAGTTTTCTCTTCCTGATGTTTTGATCCGTGTGTTATTTAGTATTGTGTTCTTTAATCTCTAATTATTTTGAGATTTGTCGGCTATGTTTGTGTTACTGATTTCTGGTTTAATTCCATATGATTTCTATTCTAAAATTTAAGGTATTTATGGCCCAGAATGTGGTCTGTCTTGGTGAATGTTCCATGTGAGCTTGAGAGGAATGTGCATTTTGCTGTTGTTGGATGAAGTAGTCTGTAAATATCAATTAGATTGTGTTGTTGCTTTCTCTTAGTGAAAACACTCTGCTTTCTCCCATTATTGAAGAAATGTAAATATCTATGTCACATCACAAATTACCTGCTTTTTAGCTTCTCTCCTTTCCTTTTCCACCATTTTCCCAAACTTCTCCCTCTGTCTTTATGTTTTTTAACAGAAGTAGGTATCCCAATCACCTGGGAATTTTTCTTTTTCTTTTTTTCTTTTTCCTTTCCAAAGTGCACATGGTTAGGCCTGCTTTCAGTCTTGTAAATCAGATCTGTTCTTCTGTCCAGTAATGGGATATTTACCAGGGTGGGTTGATATTAGGCATAGGTTCCACTGTTTGTATATCCTGTGCAGCCTGGTTGTCATAATGCTCTGACAAGGCCACATCTAGTTTCCTCGTAGGTTAAATAGCTTTACTTTGTTCCATGGTTGCAAATGGTATCTCAGATTTCACTAGTCAAGAAGACATTGAAGAGACCAGGTTAAAAAGAAAGTGTGGATAATTAAATAACAAAATATTTCCCATTCCCAGGACTAATGGTTGGTCCTGTAATATTTGTAAACTCTAGTCTTTAAAGGGCAGTGTGATGTTTTAAATAAACTCAAGTTTTCAAAAAGCTGCTATTTAATTCTTACCTTTTTTAAGATGTCCTTTTGAACTGCTTGTGTACACTCCCATCACCATCCCCCAAAGTAACATGATTACTATTGCTAGCCCATATGAATTTGACATTGCTGTTGGAGAGTTGTGGGAAGGGAGAGTTTGTTGTAATTAAATTTCCAGTGAATGTACGTCTTAAATTTTTGAAATCTTAGGCCTTATCTGTTTTGAGTAGAAAAAGTCTTTCTTGAAATTTTAAACCTTTATATTTTACTTTTATTTTTGGATAAAGAGAATATTTTATTTTTTTTATAAAATTAAAAAACTTAGAATTTTCCTTTAAATAAGTAAGACTTTGAAGTTGAGCTGCTTATGAACCTGAGAATTGGAATCAACTTTATCTTTGGGGGTGTTTTGTAGTATAGTGATGCATCACTTAACAATGGGGATATGTTCTGAGAACAGTGTCGTTAGGCTATTTTGTTGTTATGTGAACATCATAGAGTGTACTTACACAAACCTAGATGGTGTAGCCATACCTAGGCTATCTGACCAATCCCGTGGGACCATTATTGTAAATGCAGTCTGTCATTGACTGAAATGTCGTTATGGGATGTGTGACTGTAGTCCCCTTTTAACAACAACAATAGTAGTTAACATTTGTTATCATTACTCTGTGTTTCTGGGGGTAACTGTCTGCATTTCCTTTTAGGCAGGAAGCTATGTTCGTGATGATGCAGTCCCCAACTTGATCCAGTTAATAACCAATAGTGTGGAGATGCATGCCTATACTGTCCAGCGCTTGTACAAAGCAATTCTTGGTGATTATTCTCAAGTAAGTATTTCATTTGTCTTTTTTTCTACTTTAGAGGGGAAATTATACTTTATTATCCTGGTATGTCCTTATTACTAACACTGTAGATGTGCCTCAGTTTTGACGTTTATGATTAGATGACCTATGATTTGCATTAATCCTTGCAAAGATTGAAGTCCTTGACAAACGGTGACTTTCTTTTGACAGCAACCTTTGGTACAAGTAGCTGCATGGTGTATAGGTGAATATGGAGATCTTCTAGTATCTGGCCAATGTGAAGAGGAAGAGCCTATTCAGGTACCCCTTGTCACTCTTGGCTAAGGACAGGAAAATATCATGTTTTTGGTTATAAGAGGGTAGTGTTTAATGAAAAGTTAAGGTTGATTCCTTCAAAACCTTTTAAAGAAGTATTGAGAAATCTGCCAGTTTTTGAGGTAGAAGCTTAGGATCCACTCCCCACCCCATCAGACTGAATTATATTGTTTCTCTTATCACTGGCTGATTTAAACAGGAAGAATGGAGACATGTATCCCTGATTCCATTTGCTCATTAAAGGACTGGCTTTAGGAGAAATTGTGGCAACAGTGTTTGAACTCTATGTGTCTTTTTCTTTCTTCCTTACTTCTGCCTCTTGAAGCGATAATATGCCTGTCAGCCCCCAAGGGGTGTTTTTTACTCTTTTTTACCTACCCTCTTACCTGCTTCTGGTTGGTGGAGCAGCTTGGACAGTTACCCTGGCAAAACACAGATTGTGTTAAAAGCTTTAATAGAGTTGGTAGATTTTCTTTCTGGTGGCATCCTGTGACTTGATATCAGATTTATATATTTATTGTTACAATACATTCCATATTGTCTTTGTTTTCCTCCCCAGGTAACAGAAGATGAAGTGTTGGATATTTTAGAAAGTGTCCTAATCTCTAATATGTCCACCTCTGTGACACGAGGTTATGCCCTCACTGCCATTATGAAGCTTTCTACTCGATTCACCTGTACTGTAAAGTGAGTATGGAGAAGAAGTAGGGTGAACAGGTTATTTTGTAATTTTAAAAAACTTTTTATTATGGAAAATTTCAAAGACGAAAGTAGAGAGAACAGTAAAATGAATTGTGTATACCTCTTATTCCACAATGGCAATTATTAATTCATGGTTAATTCTTATTTCATCTATACTTTGCTCCCTTTCATCTCCCAGCCCACCATTGATTATTTTGAAAAAATATGTTTTGAAAATCAGATTTCTAATGCCTTTTTTGTTCTTTTTTTAATATCACTAATAAACAGTTAAATTTTATTTACTTATGATTATTTTTTAATTAAATTTATTTTTTTAATGTAGTAACATTGTTCATAACATTATATAAAATTCAGGTGTACATTGTAATGTATTTTGAGTTCTGTTTAGATTACATCATGTTCACCACCCACACTAATTATAGTCCATCATCACACATGTGTACGTAATCACCCCTTTCGTCCTCCTCCCGCCCCCCCTGCCTCTGGTAACCACTAATCCAATCTCTGTTGCTATGTGTGTGTTTGTTGTTGTTTTTATCTTCTACTTCTCCTTATTCTTTTTAAAGTTGAGAGGTTATTTCCCCAATTAAGGGTTCTGGTTTATTATAATATTTTGAAATGTCTAAATAGAAAGAAAATCCTGAGAGTTTTGGTGTTTAAATCTATAAATTCTGCTCTTTACTATTTCGAATAAAAGTCAGTTCTTAAATCAATTTCCCAGTCAACTATATTTAAGACGAACTTAGTTTTCCCAGACTTTCTGCTCTGCTTTTTAATGTAAGGCCTTGTGAAAAATGGTATTTTTGACTCACTCTTCAGATTGCGAACTAGAAGAATTTGGTGTCAGATTATGACCCTTTGTTGATAGAACCCTGATGCTGTGACCATTTTGTTGATAAAAGCTTATTTTAAAGTTATTAAAGAGAATGAACAGTATCAATTTCTTTTATAGCAAATTAATAATTGGTACCTTTGTCTAGCAAATTTTAGAGTATGGGATGTTTGACAGACAAAAATCTAGCATTCCAATTAGAATATAATGGTATATGAATGTGTTGAGGTGTAAATTGGATGAATGAAGATAAAGGAAGGTGTTTGAAAAATTATGTAAATTAAGAAAAGATAATTACTTCAAAGTTTTAACCAGGAAACTCTGGTTTATACATTATTCTTTCTGCTTTTTTATGAACTTTCTTTTGGGTACTTGAATTTGTTTGTCATTTTATCCCAAAGCCGAATTAAGAAAGTGGTTTCCATCTATGGAAGCAGCATTGATGTGGAACTCCAGCAGAGGGCAGTAGAATATAACGCACTTTTTAAGAAATATGACCATATGAGGTAAGCAAAAGAAATGAAGCAATGCATGTGCCTCTTAGCGTCCTGAGCAAATTGTCATGATGATCCATAAAGGAGATTCATTCTTCATGCTTTATCAACTGGACTTCACAACCCTATTTAGTTCTAACTGCTTGGCTGCTTCTGTTTTGTCCATCTTTTATTCTGCCTAGCCTCTAAAGAAATAAGTTAACTGTGTTCTTTCATTCCCCTTCTCCCTTTTCTTTTGGTAAGGAAAGTTTGCTTCATTTTCCATTTTATTTGGTTAAAAAGTGGGAGTTGAATTTTTTCAAGGGAATCTCATTCAAGTATCATTACTATTAACATTTTGTTGCATGTCATCCTTTTTTCCCCCTTCTTCTGTTATGCAGTAGCCTCTTGATTGGAGACCGTTAATATGTGCTGATTTACCTTTCTTTCATTCCAATTTCTCTACCACTGAGAAATCCCAATCTCTTAGGGTTTAGATGGACAGTTTGTCCATTCAGAGTTTCTTGCCCGCCCTTAATCCAGCCAAGAATTTAGGTCATGTATTCTTGTAATCCACCTTCTATTTTAGTGTGTGTGTTGGGGGATGGGGAGGGGAGATAGCTCTCCATGTTTGGCTCCAATATAGTTGCAGTGATTATTTTGGGTAGGGAATCTAGGTTAACTGCCTAGAATTTAACCACTTCAGATTCTTTTAGGTCTGCCCTGCTTGAGAGAATGCCTGTCATGGAAAAAGTGACCACGAATGGCCCTACTGAGATTGTGCAGACAAATGGGGAGACAGAACCAGCTCCACTAGAGACCAAACCACCACCCTCTGGGCCACAGCCCACAAGCCAGGTAGCTTTTCACTTCCTTATCTGGGGTCCTGATGATCCTACAGTTCCTTATAACCTATCTCTTAGCTGATTCCCTTCAGTGTTCCTGGATTGATTGATGGTTCTCTTCCTTATTTATAAGTGTTGAAAGAACATTCCATTAGATGTAGATTAGACCAATGACTAATCAACTGAAATATTAATTTTTTTGTTTAGGCCAATGATTTATTGGATTTGTTGGGAGGAAATGATATAACACCTGTTATTCCAACTGCACCTACAAGCAAACCAGCTTCTGCTGGTGGAGAACTTCTTGATTTGCTGGGGGACATCAACCTTACAGGTGAGGCCAGACTGGAGTTATTTAATGCTTGGATAGGGATAAAGGCCTTGGGGAAAAACTACACTGAACATAGACACATGATTCAATTGAAGATGGGAGACACTAAGTGAGAAGCAAGACTAGAATCTTCACAACATCTGGGATATAAGCTGCTATAGTAACAGTGCTCTTGAGATAATTCCTAGGGGTTCCTTAAAGTCCAATTTTTAATTTTGGGAGAATAAATTACTCATAGTATTTTAAAATAGAAAGGACTTTCTCTTTCAGGCTAGAAAAGAAGTATATCCCAAGTCACCTCTGCTTTTAGTAGTGTCCCAAGATACTACTTTTTCTAGGTTTCTTTCTACTCATGGTTGGTTTTCAAGAGCTATGACCATTTGTGGAGAATGGAGAGATATTAACCTACTATTTCCCTCCCTCCCTCCCTTCTCTTCTCCTCCTTTCCTCCCTCCCTATTATTAAAGCAATGGAAAGAGAAAATCATCCATAATTATAATATTCAAACATAACTTTTCATTTGGGAATATTTTTTCTTATCTTTGTTTATGGAGTAGACATTTGTAATTGATATGTTCAGCATTATAAACCCCTGAGTCCAAGAGTATCGCTGTAGGATATTATTTCTATCTTAAGTGATTTCTTTGAAAGTATAATGGAGTGTCACAGCATACATGACCTCAAGTAGAAAACAGCCGTAGGATGAGGATTTTGGGTGGTCATATAAACTGGCTATCACAGGCTAAATGATTTTTTCCTTACACAGCAGCCTTCCAGAGCTTATGGTTTATATCTGTGTCTTAACAAAATTTCAAAATGTTACTTCCTATGTACTTTTGAGTCATTCACAGATAGTCTATTCAAATCTTCAGATGCCAAAAGCTATACTGGATATACGGAAAAGCGGAAACAATACAAACCCCATAGTTAAAACTTAGTGTATAGATGATATGCTTTACTTAACATACTCACATTTCCATGTTAGTACATAGTCTTCACAATTATACTTTAAATGGTTGTCTAACATTTCATCAACAAGTTTACACCATTATTTACTCAATTCCTTACTATTGAGCACTTTTGTTTGCGTCCAGATTTTTCTTATAATAACTAATGCTTCAACAAATATCGTTATATCAATTTGTCCTTATTTTGGTTTACTTTCTTAGGCTAAGTTACTTAGTCTTTCTGAATCTGTTTACGATAAGGATGATAAATACTTACCTCAGAGGATATTTGTGAGGAAAGGGGCTTATTCAGTGCATGCATGGCACATAGTAGACACTTGGTAAATGTTATTTACCTTATCCTCAATGTATATGGCCACCAGTTTCACTATATGGTCATGAGTATTTTGTATTATCATTTTAAAAAAGCGCTAACAGATGAAAGATTGTCCTTGTTATTTTGTTAATTTTTATTTTTTCAATCACAGGAAATGTTTCATATTTATCCACCTATTTGCATTATACTTGAATTTCCTTTTTGCACATTCCTTTTGTATCCCTAACTCATTTATCATGAGGTCTTAATGTTTTTTGTTCTTACTTTCTTGTTTTCCCAGTGTTATATCAAAAAGCAAAATGATAAAATGTTAAAAATTTTCTTTTCCTTATTCATAATGTGTTTTAAATGCATTTTTCCATTTTTGTTACATTTTTAAGTTAAAAATTTTTGAGTTCTAGATTCTTTAAGCCAGTATTACAGTTATATCCTAATGCTTAGTAATTTAAATCAGTGGGAATTAGGAAATTAGCATGTGCTTTTAGAGGAATTGGAGCAGTGAGTTTCTGTTGTTTCCCAAAACCACCTATTGTACCTTTACAGGAGAAAAAAGCTAAAATTTGAGGGAGTTAGGGACCCATATCTTACCTATATATCTTGGATAGTCTCTGATTTTCCGTAGGAACACATTTCTAAAATTGTTTTGTAAATAAGAATTATGAGAAAATTACTAGATTAGGTTTATAAAAACTAGGAGACCTATATGAATATTTCTTTGTGTACTTCATTGGTAATCTGTGTGCACATTCTGTGGTGTTCACATTTGTTTTAGCTTCTTGTGTTTTGCTTAGCCATCTGTATTTCTACCTTCCTTGCTAATTTTTAGTATGTTTTTTTCTAGTTTGTATATTTTCTTTTAAAAGATATTTCAACCTTTATTTTGTTATTGTTTTTTAAAATGATGTACTTTCAGTTAATTTCCATAGGTAGTTTGAAATCTGTTTAAGTATAAAATGCATTCTCTTTATTTTGCTGAATTTTCTTATGCCTCTTCTTAGAATCCTGATTTCTCTCAGTTCCTGGTCATGTTCTATCACTTGCCCTCTATTGTATGATCCTCAACTTGTTCTTATTTGGAAGGATAAAATAAAAATGGTAATCTGGTGATTTCTTCCCTCCACTCCATACCATCCCTCTCTAGAGTGTGTGTGTTAAAATTTTGTTATGCAATATTTAACATCTATAAAATTCAATAAATGGCTTGATCTACTTAGCTTGTAAAATAAAATATTATTCTAAGAGTTGACATCCCATGTGTACTTTTCCCTCGTCTCCTTCCCTCTTGATCCCAGAGGTAACTACTGTCTATCCCAGAGCAGTATTTAGCTTTGGTTTGTTTGCATTCCTGTGCATTTCTTGATATAGTGTATAGTATTGTTTTGCCAATTTTTACCTTTTTAGAAATGATATCCAACTGCGTGTCCTTTTGTACCTTGCTTTTTTGCTAAACATTGTATTTGTGAGAATAATCTATGTTAAGTGTGTTTCTGTTGTATATGTATAGTATTTTATTTTGTCAGTGTACCATAGTTTACTTATCCATTATTTTGATGATAGACATTTTGATTGTTTCTAGTAGTTCACTGTTAGAAACTACCTTGCAATGCACACTTTTTGTTCGTGTCTCCCTGTGTACATATATGCAAGAATTAAAAGCATTCTTAAGAAAGGCATTGGTTCTCAGCTGGGGGAGATTTTGCCCACCAGGTGCTGGCAGTATCTGGAGATATTTTCGGTTGTCGCAACTGGGAGGATGCTATTATTATTTAATGGCTGGAAGCCAGGGGTGCTGCTAAACATCCTACAGTGCACAAGACAGCCCCCCACAACAGAGAATCATCTAGCCTAAAATTTTATTAGTTTTGAAGTTGAGGAACTTTAGTTTAGGGGTATATTCGTGTTCGGCTCTACTATTGCCACCTTGTTCTCCAGTTTGGTGTGGTACCAGTTTATGGTCCTGTGACAGAGGTTTGGGAGTCTCCATTGCTCCATATTCTTACTGGTATCTGGTATTATCAGACATTGAAATTTTCACCATTCTGATGGATGTGAAGTAGTATCTCATTGTGGTTTTAAGTGCTGTTTTCCTCATTGCTGGTAAGATTGAGTATCTCTTTTCATAAGATGCCCTTTTCATTCATGTTCCCTCTTCTGTGAACTTCTTGTTTATATCTCTTACCGCTTTTAAATTGGGTTTTTTCCTTATTGATTTCTAGAAGATATTTATAGTTCTAGATACCCATCCATTTGTTATTTTGTAGCAAACATTTTCTCCTGCCTGTGGTCTATTTTTTTTATAGTATTTTTTACGGAACAGAAGTTATTCATTTTAAAGTGTGTGAATTTTTCTTTCTTTCTCTTTATGGTTTATGCTTTATGCGTCCTATTTTTGGAATCCTTCCCTTAAGCTGAGATCATAATAATTTTCTCCTGTTTTTTCTCGGTGAGCTTTGTCATGCTGGCTAAGACTGACTTAATGTTGGAATGTTTCGTTTAGGTGCTCCAGCTGCTGCTCCTGCCCCTGCCTCAGTCCCACAGATATCACAGCCCCCTTTCTTGTTGGATGGGCTTTCATCACAGCCGCTCTTCAATGACATTGCTACAGGTATGATTACTAGTGTTGTCATCATTAGAGCAACAAGGTAGTTATTGAAAAAAGCAAATAATAATTCTGCAAGCATTAGACTGTCTACAATTAGACTGATTTTCCTGTGCTTTCCCAGGCATCCCCTCCATCACAGCATACAGTAAGAATGGCTTGAAGATAGAGTTCACCTTTGAACGGTCAAATACCAACCCTAGTGTCACAGTGATAACGATACAGGCCTCCAACAGCACAGAGCTTGACATGACGGACTTTGTTTTCCAGGCTGCAGTACCAAAGGTACTATAATATCTTCTTTGCCTTTTTCCCTTGATTAAAAATTGGCTGATTTGTTTTCATGCATTCAGTAAGGGATATATATAAAATTAAATTTATAGATTTAACCCAAACTAACAACAGTGTAGCTATTATGGTTCATTGAAGCATGTCATTTTTAGTGAATACTTTTTACTTGATCATAAATATTCTTACAGTTAGTATTATAGGATAAAGAAAGGACATTCTAATAGTAGTGAGAGAGCAGAATTCTACAAGATGGTTTGTTAATGCTAAGGACATTGAGGATAGGTTGGGGTTCAGTAATACAGTGGTAAAGACAAAAAATCAAATTCTAACATGGAATTAAAGTTAATTAAGATGAAGGACTTTATCAATTTGGTATTCTGGTCTAGTCACTGGATCAGAATAAAAAGTTTTTATCTCTTGATATATAAATGAGAGAAACATTCCTTCATTAACATCTAGTTTACTATTGATACAGTGACTACTTGTTTTCATAAATTGAAGTTTTGTTAATACCAAATCTTAGTTTAGGGAGTGTTTATGTCCATCTTTAAATAATGAAAAGTTTTGAATAAAGAAAAATTTAGAATGAAGAGTGGGCAAAATTTTTCTGTGAAAGACAAGATAGTAAGTATTTCAGGCTCCATGGTCTCTGTTGCATCTACTCATTTCTGCTGTTAGAGTGCAAAAACAGCCATAGACAGTATGTAAATGAAGGATTATGGCTCTGTTTCAAGAAAACGTTATTTATAAAAACAGATGTCAGGTCAGTCTTCGCCTGTGGGCCATAGTTTGCCAACCCCTAATGTAGACTAAGCTAATCTAATCTTTGCAGTGACATGTGAAGTATGACATTGAGACGACACATTTTTAGAAATTGAAAACCTTTTATTTGTGGTTACTGCTGACTTTTCCAACCTTCTTTACTTGCATCTTTTAGGAGCCAGAATAATACAGGCGTTTTAGAAGCAGTAGAATGAAGTGGTTTCAATATTAGTTGTACAACATTAAACAAGTTACTTCTGTGTCCCAGTTTCTTTATTTGCAAAGCGGGGTGGTGATGATATCTACTTCATAGGGTTCCTTTAAGGAATAAACAGTTTTATGTGCAGGTACTGTTTCAAGCACTTTTCCTGTGTTCGGTGCTCAGTAAATATTAACTACTGCAACTTATGGTTTTATACTTGTTACTTTAGGCTGCTGTTTTTGCGACATATCATCTCTGCTTCTTAAAGTCTGGCCTTATTCTTGGTGCTGTACAATGCCTATTTGCTTATTATGATGTAGCTCGAACTTCAAAGTGTCATATTTCATAGATTCTACTATTACTATTTTTACTTTTTATTATCTCTGAAATTGAGGTGCATTTTAAAATTGATACCTTGTCGTAGTTTAATTGGCAGTCTCTTTTTCTTTCTCAGTGGCACATAAAATAATGATGTGAATTACAATTAATGGCATCTTACATTTAATGAAGTAAATGTAAATAAATGAATAATATTTTAGCTTACATAATTTATCTTGACAATAGAATTATGACTAAGACCCAAAATAGTAAGTCTGTGTGTTGAGATTAAATCTCTACTCTTGTAATTTTTAGCTCTAGAGAAGACTAGATAGACTTCCCTCTTCCTGCCACCTCCACTCCCTTTCTTTCTCTCTCCTCCCTGCCCTCCTCTCTTCTCTTCTCACCTTTTCCTCCTTCCCTCCCCTCCTCTCTCCCCCTCATCTTTCCTTATCTCTCCCTCCTTCTCTTTAATATTTTAGAAGAATAAACTTTCAGGAAAGATTTTTTTTTTAAGGATTTTATTTTTCCTTTTTCTCCCCAAAACCCCCTGGTACATAGTTGTATATTTTTAGTTTGGGTCCTTCCACTTGTGGCATGTGGGATGCCGCCTCTGCCTGGCTTGATGAGCGGTGCCATGTCCGTGCCCAGGATCAGAACCGGTGAAACCCTGGGCTGCCGAAGTGGAGCACGCAAACTTAACCAGTCAGCCATGGGGCCGGCCCCTCAGGAAAGATTTTTAAATTGTAGTATGTAGAATTGCTACATACATACCATATTGTGCTGACAATGTGGTTTACCTGTCTTGCTCATAGCACTTTTATCTCTCTTCCCTGTAAACAAACAAACAAAACCCACCAACACTCAACAAATTATGGCATTTGGCTTTTCCACATCTTTTGCTACAGGCTAGTTCTGCATGTAGTTTTTCCGTTGGGGTCTTGTGTCCCTACTGAATAGACCCTGATGTGTTCCACATACACATTAACAGGTTGGCTCTTTCCAGCCTTTCCTTCACCTCTGTCATGTAGGAGTAGACCTTGACACATTCCAGATTATGCAGCCTTTAGAAAACAAAAGTTCAAGTCTCCAGATCTCAACCACCGAAATAGATGAAAGCATGAAAGCCTGTAGTTAGTGACTGGTATGCTGGTTTTTAATTTTTTATTTCTTTTTAGCTTTTTTTAGCCACAGGCATCCTTTTTTTTTTTTTTTTTTTTTCTTAATCGAACTCAGGGATTATCCCCTTGGTGAAACTTTTTTTCTTCTTCTTCTCCCCAAAGCCCCCCAATATGTGTCTGTATATTCTAGTTGTGCTATGTGGGATGCCGCCTCAGTGTGGCTTGATGAGTGGTACCATGTCTGCAGCTAGGATCCAAGCTGGTGAAACCCTGAGCCGCGGAAGCAGAGCATGCAAACTTAAACACTTGGCCATGGGGCTGGCCCGGGCATCCCTTCTTTTACCTGCATAGTTGATCAGTTACTATTAAGTGAGGTTGCCAGAACAAAAATTGGTCACCTTTTGAAAAGTAGTAGGCTGAAGATCCTTCAGCCAGAAAGGAAAGAATGGCTCATTGGTAGTTTTCATGATCAACGCCTACCAGTGGGTTTTTCTAAACACCGTGAAGTGATAGTCAGCCCACATACTATGAATTGCTGATATCTGGAAAACAAATAGAACATAAATAGTACATAGTGGTAGTAGGTAATAGTAATAGTAGTAAGTAAATCTGTTACCTGAACCATCATCTGTGTATCTGACTTTTTTTTTGTCGACATCTCTGACATAGTATTATGTGTATTACTTTTTCTGAAGAGTGCCCTTTGTTTCCCGTAGACATTCCAGCTGCAGCTTCTGTCTCCTAGCAGCAGCATTGTCCCAGCATTTAATACGGGGACCATCACACAAGTCATTAAAGTTCTGAACCCACAGAAGGTGAGTAGCACATTTGAAGATAGTATCTGAACAAGGTGTAAGCAAATTTCCTGAAATAAAATTGTGCTTTGTTTCTCTGAATTTTTTGACTTATAAGTCCTAGAAGAAATCTATGAAAACGTCTGGTCTAACCTGCTTATTCTTTTGTAGATAATAAATGGAGCCCAGACACATTAAATAGTTTTGTGACATCTTATTAAAATGCAGCTTTAAAAAAATTCTCTATTTAGAGGTTTAAAGATCTTGTTTTTTGCAAGAGGACAGAAAAAGCTTAGATATTTTAATCTTTACACAAGTTGCAGTCTGAGATAAGCACGTTTGTTGAACTAAATGTCTACCTTTACTACTGTAATTATTAAGTATGCATAGCAAAAGTGGAGAATTTTTCACGAAGTAACCAAATGAAAAATAGCTTTAGAAACTGTAATTAAGCCATATTTTTTTATTACATGTTCTCAAAGAAGTAAATTGACTTCACTTAATAGTAATCAGTTGACTAGTTTTCAGTTTTTGAAAATGGTTCAGAGAATTGCTTCACCTTGAAAGATCTCTAGTAGTGTCTCATAAATACCAGTATGATTTTCTCCTCTTGTAACACTCTGCTATCCAGCGTATTTTAAGTATTTGCCTGTAGCACAAGCACAAATTCCTTTGACGATCTGATACCTAGAGAGAGTAAAAATTTTCTTAGTGCATTAATATTTGAAATCTGCCATATAAAGTAAAAAGTACTTATAATTGACTTTTCTTAAAACTACTGCTATTACTTGTAAATTAACTCATTTTTTTCTTTTATGCCTTGGGAATGAAATGAGTTTATGTTTACATTTACAGTCATGCGTCACTTAGCGACGGGGATACATTCCAAGAAATGTGTTTTTAGGCAGTTTCATTGTTGTGTGAACGTCATACACAAGCATAGATGGTATAGTCTACCACACACTTAGGCTGTATGGTACCAATCTTAGGGGACCACTGTTGTATGTGCAGTCTGTCGTTGACTGAAGTGTTGTTATGCAGTGCTTGACTGTACTGTAGATTTTACAGACAAAGTAACAGTATATTTGAATATAGAACATAAGATGAGTATTTACCTCGTTTTTCTAGAAACTTGGATACACGAGTTGAATCTTTTTGAAAAGCACTCAGTTAATATTCCTATGAAAATGCTCCCACGTGGTTCTGTCTTATTAATGCAGTTCTAGGATTGAAGCCAGCGATGGGTTCTGGAGATGGATTTCCTCTGCTTGACTGCATGATGTTGGCTCCTTGGCTAATAGCTAGAGTACTAGGTGGTTTTTGTTGTTTGCCTGTGTGTTATTTTTAAGAGACAGCTTTATTTTAAAATGATTGTTTTTTCTAAGATTAAAAGTTTATTTGTGGACTGGAGAGATTCTAGAGATTTTATTTCAATGTATAATTTGTGATTCTCTTTTCTTCTCACAGCAACAGCTGCGAATGCGGATCAAGCTCACATATAATCACAAGGGCTCAGCAATGCAAGATCTAGCAGAGGTGAACAACTTTCCCCCTCAGTCCTGGCAATGAGGGTCTGGCACCATTCTCATTCTTATCCCACTCAATCAAAGGAACTCTGGGAAGGAGGTTGTGATTGCTGGCAAGTCCCCCCCAACTGTACCATGGGCATAAGGAGCTGAAGAAAACTGTTGAGGAGGATTTTCCTGAAGTTATTGCTGACCTTGAAGCATTGTTAAAGACTAATCTCCTCTCCTCCACTGTTGAGGCCGGCTGCTTCTGGAGGCTACTTTGCACTCTTCCTCCTCTTCTCCTTTTTCCGCACTTCTCCACCCCTCCCACATTTACAGCCAGAATCAACATTCCCTGGGCCCCTGAGGAAATAAGCAGCTGGTCTGGAGGAGAGGACTGGAATCCATGACAAGAAAACACTCACTCTGTCTCTGCAGCAAAGAGTTGCCCCTTCTTTCTACTGTGTTTCTCTGTGGACTGGGCAAGGTGGGGTATTTATTCCTCACTAGCTGGGTTACCATCTTCAGGCGCTTTTTACATCTGGCATTCAGAATGGAAATGTAACAATGAACATTAGGGAGCCCTGCCTTTTTCTACTGGTTCCCCCAATGTTTGAAAGAGGCATTAGGCTCCTGGTAGCCTTTTCTGAGCATTGCTGTATACACACAGACACACATATGTATGTATGTTTGATACCAAGAACTGGTCAGACCTTGAGAGGTTATTTGTAAACACTGGACAGATGCAGTTAAAAAGAGCTTTTGTTGAGATGTGGCATGAAGGATATGGTGCTCTATTTGTAATAGAAACTTCCAAGGCTCTTCCAGCTCCCCTTTCTCTCCATTCTATAGCTGAAGTCATGAACACTCTCCATGATTTTCAAAATTGATTCCCCCTAAAGTGCAAAGTGGACAACTTCTAAAAGATATATATATAATAATAGTTATTAATGCCCTTATTCTCACCATAAATTTTAAAGTTTCTTCTAAGCCCATAACTTGCCTGTTGAACTATGGTAAATGGGTGGAAAGAGGAGTTCACTACTTTTAAAGATCAGACTCCTTAACAAAAGCACCTTTGCCCATAGGAAGAGTGAGTATCAGACTCATCCTAGAGCATATTGGAGTCATCTTCTTCCTTACTCCAAACCTCCCTTTTTATTTCCTGAGCCTGGCTTGGACCTTGGCATTCCGTTTGAATTCCTTCTTCTAACTGGAACATTTGTGTTGTATCTGTAACACTGGCACTGAAATAAAGACCACACGGTTAAAGAAATCTTTCCTATATTGTACTTTATGCTGTTGGATTGAAGCCTTGTAGCTTCCTTGCCCCCTATGTCAGAGGAAGTCCTATGGACACCATAGGGTAGGAATATCCTTACCTGAGTCTGGGAGATTAGTCTCTTGAGAGAGGCCAATCTCATGAGTATCTGCATCAAAGACTTGAGGTCTGGAGCTTCTTTTAAACTAGTGAGAGTGCCGAGTGCTTGTTAGGAAGGACCCTTGTGTTATCAAACCTTAACACTGAGTTGCTGGAATGAGGTAAGGTGAATCTCCTGTGGCACATGTTGAATGTACTGTGTACGTTCAGGTGCACAGGTGCCATGTCGGATATACTAAGGAAGAAAGGAAAAGTCAGGCCCACTTTGCTCTTAAAATGTTTGTAGTCATTACTGTATTGAGTACAGTATAATGAATACTTTGGCTTCGGTCTTAAACCTGGGTACAAATATCCATTTTTTTCTTCCATTTCACCAAGCCTTTACTTAAAATCTTCAGTGTCTTGTCAAATCTAGCTCTGTATCAGATGCTAGACTATTCCTAACATTTGACAGACTGGAGTTGAACTAAAGGCTCCAAAGGGAAAACCTGCTGGTCTTAATAATATACAGGAGCAAGATTTGCTAAAACGCACTCCACTGGGTAAATGGTTAACTGAGTCAAGAACAGGATATTATCTTGTGCGTGGTTTTTGGTAAAGTAAATGTGGACTAGTGTATATTTCGGACAACTGCTCTGCCTGTGCAATGAAAAATAGCCTTTAAAGGTTTCTTTACAGACTGATTTCATTGGATGGATACTTAATGCTGTGAAATGTGATAGGATTAACATAATATCGGTGGATTTCTTGAATAGAATTTGTCTAACATTCCTCTTTGTGGTAGAGGCTTTATTTTCTCTCTCACGTTTATAGTTAACCAGCTCAAGTTTCTTTAGTTGAACTGAGTTGAATCTCAGAAATCTGCTGAAGATCATGCTGTAAGACAGTGCTAGCTAATGGAGCTGGAAAGGATCTACTCTAGTCACAAAGCATCTCCTTGGGTGATCATAGTTTTGAGGTACAGTTATAGGATCATCTATAGCTTTGTCTAGAAGGGATAAAAATCATGGCCTTAACACAAAGGGTGCTGTGTAGAAGATGAAGTGATTTCTAACAGTGAACCTGAGCACCATACTGAAGGACTAGCGGCCACATAACTGCCTAGGATACTGATGGTTGTGAAGACTGTTTCAAATGATTGGATCTTTGAAAGCTTCAGCGTGCCTTAGTTTCTAGGATCAGAATTAGTTCTCCTCTCACTTGGCCTTGCTGCTAAAGGAGAAATCTCTTTAATTTCTATGAATGCTTGCACATTTCAGTGATTTCTTTCCCTAGTATAACCATTCAAGGGGAAGCAGGTTTGGATAGATTTACAAACTTCAGAGCCATTGTGAGGAAAGAGTGATTTCCATGGCTGTTTTAATAACTCCAGGGTGATAAGCAGTGAGCCTACACACACTTACTTGGACAATTTCACATGCACTTTTACCTCATTTTTTCCCTCTTGCAGAGTCGTTTATCCTCTACCCTCCCCTCCTCCCAGGAATCCTAAGGGAGAATTCATCTTAGTAATCTCAAAAAACTGTAGGAAGGGTGCTCTACCCGAGAAGCTTCTCCCACAATGCTCCGGTGCTGTTAACCTTGAGGTGATTTGGACAGTCATGGAATGTTTTATGCTGTGTATAGTGATCATCTGTTCATTTTCAGGTCTTTCTCATTTAAAGAAACATTCCTCAATGTAACATTTGTGAGGAGATTCTTTCCTCTTGCCAGGTTAAAGATGTGCTTCGTACCTCTTGTTTGTCCCATTTATATAAGAAAATAGACTTTTAAAACTGTCCAGCACTAACAATTTGAATATTTACATCTGCTATATAACATGCTTTCCATTTTTATGTTTTTCTAGAAGAAGTTGGAAGTTAGAGGATAATGTTTTTGAGGTTCAACTTCATAATCTTCTGCATTGGAAAATATTTGGGTCATGAGAACTAGGAGAAAGAAGGAGCTTGAATGTGTATAGTTTTTTCTACTGAATGTATTTTATCCATATTGTTCTAAACTGAGAGAGAGCTAGAGAGCAAAAAGTGGATATTCGTGAACTTTGTGGTTGGGGGAGAGGTAGTACATGGCTGTGTACTCATGAGTTGGGAGTGGGGAGGATCACTGAAGGGAAAATTGCTCAGAAAGTCCTGAAGTTAAAAACATTTTGTTTAGCTTTGGCTCAGGAGGGTGGGGCTGCCTGTAGAACTGGAAGTGAATAATCTTTTTCAAGCAATAGCAGTGAATGAGTCCCATCTCCAGGTTCCAGGACCTGGAACAGTTAAACAGTTAAAGAAAATGCTGAGGCAGCTTGCATGGTTGCTTCACAGACTTCCACGAGGCTGATTCTGGCTTCAAGATGGAGCATTGGAGTTGTTTTTGTTTTTGTTTTTGGAACCTGCTGTTGCGCTTTGTGTGTTTTGTTTTTGTTTTCTATTTGGGGGCCCCATGGGAAAGAGCTGAACTCTTTCCTCTGTGAACTCCCACTGTGTCCCTGTAAAGTCCCTTTTCTTTCATAATGTTGTAAGTTGCCTTTTCATTAAGCCCCATCACATCTTCTTTACTGTAAAAATATTAAAAGGCTGTTTCCAAGTGGGACGGCTGATGAAGTTCTAATTATTGCAGACATATTTTTGAGATGTAAAAAAATTTAAAATTAAATGATAAGTCTTAGAGGCGAGTGAGGAATAAAATGGATGTAAACATTTACATGGGATGCATTAGAATTCTGCTGTGTGTATTGTCTTTTGGTTGAAACAAATTATGAACAGTGACTAATAATAAAAAGTCAATACTCAATGATTTAAATTTTGCTTCCTCGCTTCTTACAAGTGGATTAGAGAAGCCTTGGATGAATTCTTATTCCAGAGCTTTGAACTAAACTCACTGACCTGTTAATGGTATTTTTACACAGAAATCTCACCAAGAAAGGAATTTGAACAACTTAAAAAAACTTGTAGTTACAGTGAAAAGTACAATTGGAAATTTTAACTATATGATTATTTCTGTGCTTATCTTCTCCACTTAGGTGAATTTTCACACAAGGCAAAGAAATAGCAAGGTGAAATGTGTATTAGGGGTGGTCATGGGTTTGGTTATAAGCTTCTTTTTGTGGATTGTTACAGTATATCTGTGACTGAGAAGAGGAAGGCTTGACCAGTCAAAATGAATTATATTTCATGATCAATTCTATGTGAATTCTTCCATAGAAGTGAGAGTAGTTGGAAGTTGGAAGCTGTAGGTTTTCTATTACTCAGATGATTCCTGACAATCCCTGGATTGAGAAAGGGGAGACTGTGCCAGTTCCCTAATTGAGAAGGAGAAGGATGCAGGCCTTGGCTATTATCAAGTTTATACAGAAGTGCCCTTTGGCACTGTTTGATAAGTGACACTTCTATAATCTTTCCTTATATGTGGCTTAGGTAAAATTCATCTTTGTGTCTAATATTAAATTTAGTTGACAGCTTCATCTACATGTAATTAGATGAAAATACAAAAGCTACAATAGAAAAGTTTAGCAAGTAATAGACTCCAGACATTTACATAACAGTACAATAAGTAGTGTTCAGATTTGAACTTCAGTCCAGGACCAAATTAATTTTTATCATTTTAAGTCTTTTCCAGGCCGTTTCCTCCCCTAGTTCAGTTGTCTCCATTTTCAAAATGTCCAAGGAAAAAATTCCTTCAAATCTTGAAGCCAGGTAAATTCTGCCTGTTTATTTGGAACTAAGATAAGGAATATCTAACTCTGCTCAACCTGTGGTAGAATAACAAGGAATTTAGGCCTAATGATGACATTGTGATCATCGAAGCAGTGGGAAGTAGATATAAATAAGTGAATATAGTAAGCTCTTACGGCTCCTTTACCAAATCTGATAGATGTGAACTTTTCTTCTCCAGCCCTTCTTTCCATTTTGTAGTGAGGATTAGGAAAAGCTCCTGGGATAAAGTGTGTGTATGTGTGTCATTCTCCCTGCCAGGTGGAGAGAGAGGTATGCACAGCTGCTTATAGGATGGATACAGAGAGGAGGGGAGTCTAATGACTTCTCTGTTTCTTGGCTTGATTCAAACAGTGATTTTTGTAATGATGAACCTGCAGTGAGGGCAGATGGATTTTTGCACAAAAATCCCAGAGGAATTTATTTTTAGGGTTAGTCTCAGCTGTTTATCATTTCCAGAAATTGTAGTTACATAACCCTTGGCATACATAATGCACACTGCCTTGAACTGGGGGAGAACATGAATGTGTGACCTTTGAAACAGTATAAAATGTTAACGACAGTACATGATTTGAAAGGAGAACTGAGAATCAACTGGTTGTCACTACTTACTGAATTGGATCTTAAACCATGGAGACCTTTAAAGAGAACTGCATCGTAAATTATCTCCTGCAACATCTGGGTTGGTAGCTTTTTTTTTTCTTTTTGAAAGAGGTACTACTGTTGTTGAAGTAGTAAATACATAACTTTTAGCATATGCTTGTATTCAGAATTGATGCTTTAACCCACTATCCCATTAGTTAAAAAACAAACCAGTTATCTACTACTGCTCTTCCCTAGCATGAACTCAAATGCTAGTCCTGGGCCAAAGTCTTTCCCTTTTAATCAATAAAGAGCTTCTGCTCATGAGATCTGGAAAAGATAATGTGTGACACCTCAAGAAACAGGCTTTTAGGAACACTAATTCTGAACCACATTTTTATTCTTTCCACTGCCTGTCTGCCCTTGGTCAAGTCCACTTCTGTGTCCATATTGGTGCCTATCCCTTCCACACCAAGTGTTCTTGCTGGTAGAAGTTACCCAGTAAGCAATGAAATGGGAATCCAACTACTTTGAGTAGCTTTCTTGAAAGTAATTTCAAGGTAGAAGGAAAACCCAGGAGCTAGACAACCTAAGAGCTTTTTTCACCTTACACCAGGCTCACAAACCATTTTTAATTCATTAAAATGAGAACAAAGAAAGATTACTGGAGATTGGAATTTTGGTATATACAAAGTAACTCATATAAAGGGAGAAAATAGTGACCAAACTTTTACAGAAGAAATAATTTGTACAGAGTTAGAATCTTTGCAAGAGTCAAATTTTGTCTTGGAATTCAAAATATCTCCGAATGCATACATATCTTAGAAGAGAGAGGGGCACAGACTGCACTGTTAGATCTCAAACACTCTTGTACTAAGCATACAACTAAAATATTCTAAACATAGTTTACTTGGACTAGGCAAGCTGAAGCAATGCATAATAGGTGATACCATCTTTACCAATTATTCAAAGCTCAAGAAATTATGGGGTTTTTGCTGCTTAATACCTTAAAAGTTGCTTGAAGGTTCATCAACATCTGTGTAATGGTGGAAGACCTAAAAATCTGGAAGTTTAGAAAGTTTCCTGGGAAACTTCAGAGCAGAATTAACAAGGAGAGTACTTTCTGAGGAATTGAGTGAATCTTAAATTTGGAAACTCAGATTATGATGGCTGCTATGAATCCCTGTGTGTTAAGTATTTTGTATGCATTCACAAAATCTTCCTAATTATTAGGCAGATATTAATTTCTATTTCACAGCTTAAGAACCAAAGGCTTAGATCAAGTGACTTGCACAAGGGTGTAGACCTAATAAGAGGTAGAGCTGGGATTTGGAATCAAGCTTTCTGACTCCAAATTTGGCCCACTGGCAGGCCACAAAACTATCATCAATGCAGGAACTAAAAGAAAATAAACTAACTTTATTTATTTATTTATATTTTTTTTGAGGAAGATTAGCCCTGAGCTAACTACTGCCAATCCTCCTCTCTTTGCTGAGGAAGACTGGCCCTGAGCTAACATCCATGCCCATCTTCCTCTACTTAACATGTGGGATGCCTGCTACAGCATGCCTTGCCAAGCGGTGCTATGTCCGCACTCGGGATCCCAACCAAACCCTGGCCGCTGAGAAGCGAAACTTGCGAACTTAACCACTGTGCCACCGGGCCAGCCCCTAAATTAACTTTTAAAGATTTTTCTGAATTAGTCTTGCAATAATAAAACGGCTCACAGACCATATTACTGCTTGAGACAGAGAACTGAATTCTGATAATTTTACTACATGAGAAAAGGGAATTAAAATGTGACTGGGAGGTGAGTTGACATTTTGCACATGCGGTTGGGTCGAATTTGCTGAAGAAGGTCTGAGCATCTCTAATAAGGAAGAGAAGGGGCCTGGCTAAGGTGAATATTCTCAACAATTCGTTCAATGGCTTTGCCAGTGAGAGTGACAAGCCAGTTTTGAAGCAGAAAGAGAGGAAATGGAGAGGTAAGTTACAAGAGTTACCCTCTGCGGAGGGCAGCGTCCTATCGCTATCGACAGGTGCAGACCCACCCTGCCCCTTGTCCAGCCCGTACTTAGGAGGCGAGGATAGCAGTAAATAAGCCTCCCTGCGCCTCAGTCCCCCAAACCGAGGGCGGCCGGCAGCGGAGGCCCAGCCCTGTGGTAGCGCCGGCTCCGCCCGTGGGGCCCGCGGCAGCCAGCCCGCCACGATGCGGCTCCCCGGCGGGCGCCGGGGCCACGCCGAGCCCACGCCGAGCCCGCAGCTACGCAGGTCCAGCGGGGTTACGGGAGGGGCGGGGCCGGGGGCGGGGCGGTGGGCCGCGGGGGGCGGGGCCCAGGGCTGTTCGCGCGCGCCGCCGAGGCTCCGCGCGCCGTCGCGCCGGCCGGGCGTCCCTGTGCAGCCGCCGCCGATGGGGGAGGTGGAGCCGGCGCCCGCGGGCCCGCTCGAGCCCCCGGAGCCGCCCGAAGCGCTCGCGAGCCGCCGGCCGGGCGGAATCCGGGTCCTGAAGGTGAGGCGAGCAGGCGAACGGGCGGGCGGGCTGGGGAGGGAGCGAGGGCGGGAGCGGCCATCCCTGCCCCGCGCAGTGGCCGAGGCAGCCGGCGACCCCCCGCCCCGCGTCAGTCAGTCCGCTTCGCGGCTCGGCCCTCCCGCAGTCCCCTGGCGCGCCGCGTCCCCCGCCCAGGCCTCCGCGCCAGGCCGCTGCTGAGGCCTCGGCCGCCTCTGTCCCTACCGCTGCCCATCCCTGGCCGCGCGCCACCCGCCTCTCAGGCCCACGCCTTGGGTCCGGCGTCCACCCGGCCGCCGCCGCCCACTCGGCTCCTTCGGGACCCGGGGGCCCGCCTCTGCCGCCCTCGTCCGCGCTCTGGGCCGGTCGCTGCTGGCCCGAGAGCGGGGCTGGAAGTACGCAGGGCTTTCTCCCCGGACACCTGAAGACATCACCCCAGCGGGAGGATGGCGGCGGTGATTGGCCGGGCGCCGCGGGGTGCTGGGGGCCGCGCCGGCGGGGCGGGCCGACTCTGCCCGCCGGCTTCCCACCCAAGTTAAGACCCGGCTGCCCGCCTCGAGGCGGCAGCTTGGAGAGAGTCCCCGGAGGAGCTTAGTCCCGGGGAATCGCTGGGCGTCTCGCAGAATGGAGCAGGGGTTGGACAAAAAGGGGCATTCCTGCTTGCGGGAGCGGGGCTAACAATCCAGGGAGACGGTAATGGGGGAGCAGTTATGCAACAGGCAGCTAGCGGGGCTTTTTGGCAGGAATTGGGGGGAGTGGGAGGAAATGAAAGCAGATGCAGGCAAGGGGGAGAGTGGAGCCTTGAAGGTGATGACATGAAGTTTAAAAACACAAGAAATGCAGGGTGGGGAGGGGACAGTGAAGATGGTTAAAAGGAGGAGTTGT
Source organism: Equus asinus (assembly GCF_041296235.1). Lineage (NCBI taxonomy): Eukaryota > Metazoa > Chordata > Mammalia > Perissodactyla > Equidae > Equus > Equus asinus. The sequence continues at coordinate 36,956,640 of NC_091817.1, forward strand.
GGGAGACTAACTGGATGGAGTTTTCTACTAGCCTTGAAATCCATAGTTGGAGAGAAATTTTTTCTGTAGGTCAAATATGTAACTAGGTACCCTGGAGAAAGAATGGAATTTCTTTTAGAGTTCTAGAAGAGGAATCTGCAGGATTTAAACTTGCCAAGGAGAAGGAAGAGAGAAAAGAAAATTTAGAAGATTTTGTATGTTTTAAAAATACTTTGCCAAACAATAGAAATACAGGATATTAAAAATACATTAAGTAATAGTTGTCACTTGTGATTGAGAGTGAGCATTACGTTCTTAAGATTATTTGTAGGACATCACGAAGATGAGAACACTGAAAAAAATAATAGATTTGAAGCATCTGGTGAATCCATGAAACAACATAAAATAGAACTCTGTAAAATATAAAACATTTTTATGCTGCTGCCTCCCAATCTTAATGCAGTGATTTAGAGAAATAACTTTTCATAGTTTACCTCCACTTCTGAATACACCTTGTACATACCTGTTGTAACTTTAACCGTAAGTTGCAAATATAATTACTCAAAGGCTTTTGGATATTTATTTAAAACTCTAAGGTCACAAAAAATGTAAATCGTGAATAAACTAAAAAAAAAAAGTTCTACTGGCCTGGTTTATCAGAAAATAGCAGGTCTGGGAGATAGGTAATGCCCTCTGGTCTAGAAGGTAAACAACCTTGGCTTTTTTAATAACTTTTTTTTGGCGAGGAGGGAGTGAGTTGTGAGAAGGAAGGAATTGAGAAATGAGGATCTTTATTGATGGTCCTAGCTACCTTTCTATACTTCCAGGAAGTGGTCCAGCCTATCACTGGTTTCCTGGGGTTCCCATCTGGGACCGTTAGAAAGGTTCCAGAAATTGATCTTTATTATAGTACTGAGCTGGTGGTGTGGGAGGCTGACAGTGTCTAAGGCCCTTGCATCCCTTGCTTTATTGCATATGGTCAACACTTTAAGTAATCCTTGCAAATAAATGGGATCAGCTATGGAGAATAGGTGCTGTGTGTTCTACATACAGAAGTTCCCTTATAGCTGAGTGGTTGAATTTTGTGCCAAGCGAAACTGGAAAAGAATGAGTAGAAGACTTTTTGAATTATAATCTCCTACTTGTTCTTCTCTGAAGACCCTTTGAAAGGCTTATTGTTCTTTTTTGTAACTATTTTTTACTTAATATCAAATCATGAACATCATTATTATCAAATAACATGCGTCTTCATAAAAAGGTAATATGACTAAGCCAGTGTACTTTTGGTGCATCTGTATGGGGTATTGGAAAATTTGGTTCAAAATCTGCCCCCAGATTTATTTAGCAAGTTATTTTTTAGAATGTATCCCTTTATAGTTGTAGTTGGACTATAAGTCTAATATTTTTCATACTCTTAAGGATATTGGGAGTATCTTTGAAGCATAAATTTTTCAGATGTTTTCTCCAATTTTGGGATTATTATTTTTTTACTCAGTTTGTGGAAGAAATGAAGTTACAACTAATATAGTCATTGAATGTTATGAGATCTGTTTTTACAATAATAGTTTGAAGTTTTTATCAAAATAATGTGTGTATATGGTTTTTAAAAATCAATTAATACCCAGAAAGTTTTAATGAACCGAAATATTCTTCCTGTCCTTATCTCACCCCTTCCAAAGTATTCCTTAACATGTATATTCCTGGAGATGAGCCTGTAATGTTTTAAAATTTCGAATGCAGGAACATATCTCCTACTTCAGGTTATTTCACATTCTACTAGAACTCACTGAGTATGGAGAGTTACTTTACCAGACCGTGTTACCATGCATGTCTCAGAGTTCATTGTATATGGGCATTTAATATCCCCTTTGAACCCATCACAGCCCTCATTATCTTCATTTTTAGAGAGTTAAAAGCATAAAGCTGAAGTGGATACTTAATTCGTGGCTTACTCTGAAGCATTTTGCTTTCTAGAAATATTTTTAAGTCTTAAATGTGCTCTTTATAGACTTGTTTGTTGTGAGAGGTGGTTATAGTTGTGTTCCCTTTTGAATAAGTTTGTCAACAGTTCTTATATAAGAATAATGGAGGAAATAAAATGTTCTCAGTGTAGTAATTCCAGTGGAGTAGTGATGCTGAAAGCATCTCAGAGGACAGTCCTGGCCTTTCCAGCAGTTACCTGATGGCTTTAGGCAGTGGAGAAGGAAGCACTAGGTAATTCAGTGGCTAATAATAGCTAAGCAGTCCATCTAGATTGTTGCTAGAAGGCCATGCTTGCTTGGTATCTAGGCCTTTTCAGTGTGCACTGAACAGGTTTAAGAGAGTATCTACTGAAGTTTTAGTTCAGTAGTGTATCTGTGGGTGCAATATATCGTATAAATAGGAGATACATTCTTTGACCAACAACACGTATGTTTCAAAAATGTAAAGTTCTTAAGGAGTTTATAGCCTTAAGGGAAATATATATACACATTTAAAAATGACTTAAAAATCCTTAAAGAAGAAAAATGGATGAGCTAGTGTAATACTTCCTGGGTCTTTCTTGACTTTTCTAAGATTGAAAAAGTCAGTGGGCCATTATGTGACCTTAGGAAATTTTTTCAAAGAAACTTTTTGGTGGTTTTGTGGAATAGTGTCTACTTGCTGTCTCTCTAAATAGCAGTGAGCTAAATTTCTCTCCACTGAGTACGGAATGCAGAGCTTCTTTGTTTAAATGCTACTGTACCATATAGAATCCTGTTTTCCTGTGGACCAGTTGATCTTTCTCAAAGATTAAAAAATAAGGAATATTTAAAATTAACCGGTGGTTGATTATTCAGTGGTACAAATGTGATGGCCCCTGTGTTTATAAAATAAGTACTTGAAAGCCCTTTGTTAATTCTGAGATGTTCTGCCTTGAGAAAATACTCTTGATGAGAAGTGAGAGACCTAGATCCTACTTGTAGCGAGGGTTTATCCTGCTTATCTAAAGTTAGAATCAGTAATAATCCTCATGGGTTTGAATAGCTGTATTCAAATCCCTAAGATCTGTAAAATGATCAATTTACTTGTTATGCTAAATTTAAACAACGCTTGTTTTTCTTTCTTCCCACATGAGAATACCTTCTAATTTTTCCTTCCTCTTTCTTTACCACCTTTAGAAATTGATTTTAGGTGCTACAATTATCCTCAAATATTAAACTCAGTAATTACAAAAATAATATTTGTGGGGCCAGCCTGGCGGCATAGTGGTTAAGTTTGCATGCTCCACTGTGGCTGTCAGGGGTTCACAGATTCAAATCCTGGGTACGGACCTAGCACTGCTCATCGAGCCATGCTACGTAAAATAGAGGAAGATTGGCACAGATGTTAGCTCAGCAACAGTCTTCCTCAAGTAAAAAGAGGAAGATTGGCAATGGATGTTAGCTCAGGGCCAGTCTTCCTCACACACATATAGACAAATTTGCTTTATTTATAGATATTTCTGTTTTCCAATGAGGAATTGTAGCGAAAGTATTTTATTTACTTTGTGCCTGATAAAAAGAAAAGATTTTAGTGTTCTCAGTAAAAATGGAGATTATTTTCCCCTAGGTTTGTTCAGCTTCTTGCCAGAGCTCATTGGGCTGAAGTACAGACTGGGAATAAATTTCTGTGATGTCAGCTGAATTCTGCCTTCATCTCTGTGCTACAGGTGTTAAAGCACTATCATAGATTCTCAGTGTAGAAGATAGGAAGAAATATCAAATAAATAATTAAACCCATTGTGATCCACATAGAAATAAAAGTATGTTCAAGGTGAAGAAGTTCTGCTGAGGAGAGAATAGAATTATTAATTCTTCTAGGTAGGGGGTAGAATGGGGAGGAAGGAGGTTGCGTAGAGAAGGTGACATCTGAGTAGAGTTTTGAAGAATATCTAGTCAGGTGGACAAGAGAATATTTCAGACAAGTCACAGAATTGTGAAATAGTTGGCTTGTTTGGGGAGTTATAAGTAGTTAGATATGACTGAAACAGAGAGAAAGGCAATGGGGAATGATGCCGGAAAGGTATGTCAGTGTAATTGTTAGTGAACATTTCTGTTTTATTAAAGGGAACAGAAATGGCCCATCATAAAAATAGAGCAGGTAAATGTTGATCCTTAAAAACTTGTTATATTGCTGTAGCAATTGTTTTTGCTTTGAGATGATGTTGACTTCACAATGTATATAAATTTCACATGCCTAAATTATCAAATGCAACAGTAATTTTTTTTTGGTGAGGAAGATTGGCCCTGAGCTAACATCCGTTGCCAATCTTCCTCTTTTTGCTTGAGGAAGAGTGTCTCTGACCTAATATCTGTGCCAGTCTTCCTCCACTTTGTATGTGGGATGCCACCACAGCATGGCCTGTAGGTCTCTGCCTGGGATCTGAATCTGAACCCTGGGCCCCCGAAGCAGAGTGTGCAAACTTAACCACTACACCACTGGGCCGGCCCCACAACAGTAATTTTTTTGAAACATGACAAGAATAGAAAGAATATTTGTGTAACATTGTCTTGATTCTGTACTTGCTTATTTGGGATATTAGGCAGACGGTCAGGAAGCTAAAGAAATTTGGGTATAGAGACAAGTACAAAAATGTTTATTGCAGCATTGTTTCCAACAGTGAAAAATTAGACACAAACTAAATGCCATTGGCAGGAGAATGGATAAATTGCAATGTATTCGTATAACGGAATGTTATTCAAATAAATGAGCTGGGTGTATTAACATGGATATATCTTTAAACCAGTGTTGAACCAAATAAAAAAATTGCAGGGTGAAACATGTTAGGATTTAAAGTTTTAAATCACATAGAACAAAACTGTATATGTTTTATAGTTATGTACATATATGGCAACATATAAAAATGCATGGAATGATAAATACCAAATACAGTAGAGTGTTTGTTTCTGGGGAGAGAGAGGAAAGTGGGAGTGTGGTGGGGTACCAGGTGGTTTCAGCTATGTTTGTAAGGATATATCATATTTTTTTTTTTTTTAAAGATTTTATTTTTTTCCTTTTTCTCCCCAAAGCCCCCTGGTACATAGTTGTGTATTCTTCGTTGTGGGTTCTTCTAGTTGTGGCATGTGGGACGCCGCCTCAGCGTGGTCTGATGAGCAGTGCCATGTCCGCGCTCAGGATTCGAACCAACAAAACACTGGGCCGCCTGCAGCGGAGCGCGCGAACTTAACCACTCGGCCACGGGGCCAGCCCCCATATATTTTTTTAAGAATAATCTGAACTAAATATGAAAAGATTAAAATTTGTGAAAGTTGGGTAGTAGTAGGTACACAGTTATTTTATTATTGTTGACATTTTTCTGAAAACATAAAGAAAAAAGAAAGGGTCGGAGAAGATGATGGACAAAGTCATGAACAGTTGGCAGTACAGAAAACTAAGTTTCCAGGTTAAGAATGGGCATGGCAGATGGGGAAGCCTCCACGAGAGGAAGTGATACTCGCGCACAGTGTTGGTGAATGTAGAGTGGAAAGGTGGGGTGAGGACTGGACACGTCTACCTCAGTCAGACGTTCTAGCTAATGATTTCTTTCTCTTGATGTTTTTTAGAGAAATATGAAACGCAATGGGAGCAGAAATTGTTTGAATAGGAGAAGCAGATTTGGTTCCCGAGAAAGAGACTGGCTGAGAGAAGATGTGAAGAGAGGCTGTGTTTACCTTTATGGAGCCGACACGACCACTGCCACTGCAACCACCACCTCCTCTGCCTCGTCCTCCTCTGACTTACATCTTGTCCTTTGCACAGTAGAGACCCCAGCATCAGAAATATGTGCTGGAGAGGGAAGAGAAAGTCTTTATCTACAGCTTCATGGAGACCTGGTCAGGTAAGGTCTGAGTTTTACCATTCTATTTCTGCTGCAAGGTAAGTAATATGTGTTTCTGCTTGGAAGTGGGCTTTAGGATTTTAATCATGCTAGAACTGATGTTGATTATGGAGTTACTAGGCTTGAAAAAAGATTTGTCCTTGGAATGCTGACTTTATGATTCTTGAATTTAAAAACTGTCAGTGAAGGACAATTTGATAGTTACTTCATTGGGATTACACCATAGGTCGGATATATAAATTTAAAATAAATATTTTAAAAGTTATTTTTTGAAAAAATAATACATAGAGGTAGAATGAAATTGAAATGTATAAAGGGAAATAGAGTGAGAAGTAAACGTGCTCATGCATGAGTATTTGTATATAAATTTTAAAACTAATGGGGCTATATGCAACACATTGTTGACTTAATCTCTCTTAGAGATCTTTTCATACTAATATTTATATGGTTTCATTTATTTAATGGCTGCATAGTATTTTATTTTATGAGTCTATCATAATTTTAGCCAATCTCCTATTAATGGAGATTCAGATTGTTACGATGTTTTGCTTGTACAAACAGCGCTGCAGTGAATATCCTTGTACCTGTGATATTTCTCATTTGTGGAAGTCATCTGTAGGATAAAGTCCTAGAAGTGGAATTGCTGGGGCAAAGGATATGTGCATTTATAATTTTGATAGATGTTGTCAAATTCCTCTTCACAGAAGTTTGGTGAATAATATAAAAATATACCTATTTCCCCCTTACTTTCTCCAGAACATGTTAGTGTTAAATTTTATATATAAATATAGACACATACTCATGCATGAGCGCATACTTGCTTGTGAATAGAAATGATTGTCAACGGTTTTTGAATAAGAGAATCAAAGTCAACATTCCAAGGACAAATCTTTTTTCAAGCCTAATGACTTAGATTTTTATAAATCTGGTAGGAATTTTGTTTTAATTTTCATTTATCTTAATGAGTGAAGTTGAGCATATTTTCATAGGTTTAAAAGCCATTTGTGTTCTCTTTAAAATTTTTTATATAAACTTGAAGACAAAAAGTATTCTCATAGTAGTCTTATATTATGCATATGAACTCTTTGATTCAGCTTTTTAAAAATATTACTATTAGTTCTTTGAGTTAGATGGCAAATAAGAGCTCCTTAAGTGCCTGACCATTGACTTTCTCTCCTCCTCCTTCCCTGTAATAAGTAAATGTTTTGAAACCAAATTCAAAGCTGTGGATTCGGTACTGTTGAAAGTGAGAAAGCAAGCTCCCACTTACACCTAAAAATGTGGTAATAATAGTAACACCTTAGCTAAGCTAAAAATTGATGTCATTTTAAAAGTCTAAACTGAGGTTTATTATGTGTTCCTTTTAGGATTTGGACTAATTCTTGAAAAAGTAGATTAGCATTTGAATGTTTCCCTTGTTCACCAGTTAACTACATTTCCTAAATCCATTTGTAAAACGAGAGGATCAGACTGAGTGATCCTTAGGCTTTTCTAAATCTTAACGCTGATTCCGATCTAATTTTATCAGGTGGAAGCCTTGACCTACATTATAGCTGGTAGTGATTGATGGAGTTCCTGTATTTAAATATAAGACTCATATGTATACTAATGCATATGTGTACAAAGATACTAGAAATGTGGAGAAAACCCTACCTGAATTGTCTTGCTCCTACTGCTTGTGTAGTTAATCCAGATGTGATATAATTTGCTTTTGTGAATCTAAACTACTTAAAATGGAGAGTTTTAGCTCTGGCCTTGATTTTGTAATGAAATAGCTCTCTGAAGGTGTAATTGATTAGAAAATAATGAAAACACTATTGAACTGTGATTTGAAGAAATGAATATATTTTCATTGCTGGAGTAGAAACTCAAGAAGTCTTATCGAGCCAAAGAATGATGATGATGATAGATTTTAGCTAACATTAAGTGCTTTCTTTTACTGGTCAGCATGTCTAGTCCTTTACACACATTTTCTCATTAAATCCTCATAATAACTCCAAGGGAGGTAGTCTCATTCCTTTCAGATGAGGAAAATTGAGGCTTTCAAGAGATCCCGGTAACCTGTTCAAGGTCAGGCAGGTACTGCCAGGCAGTTAGAATGCATAAATCATTCAAGATAGATGGTGGACTTTGTTCCAAGTAAAGGCACTCCGGCAGAGGAACTGGCACAGGTCCCTTACTCAGTTTCACTATTTAATCATACTTATTTAAAAGATCTCTTTTTAGATCTCTTACTCAACTGTTAACTGCTTGAGTTCAGTCCTGTGTTATCTAGTTAGGGGAATTGGTACATTCTTTGAATAGCCCTTTATAAAATAGTTGATGATCTAAGGCATTATCTTTTTTTTTTTTTTTGAGGAAGATTAGCCCTGAGCTAGTATCTGCTGCCAGTCCTCCTCTTTTTGCTGAGGAAGACTGGCCCTGAGCTAAGATCTGTGCCCATCTTCCTCCACTTTATATGTGGGATGCCTACCACACCATCGCTTGCCCAGCAGTGCCATGTCACACCCGGGATCCGAACCAGCGAACCCCGGGCCACTGAAGCGGAACGTGTGAACTTAACTGCCGCACCACTGGGCTGGCCCCGGCATTATCTTTTTTAATAACTTTTTTTGCTGCTTACTGAAGTATAATATGTATTCATTGTAGAAATTTTGGAAAAATGAAGACGTATAAAGAAAAATAATAATTTTCAATGCTAATGCTTTTTGTAGATTGCCTCATTTAATCTTCACAAGGATCTTGGAGGGAAATATTATTCCCATGTTATAGATGAGGAAAATGAGGCTTAAAAAGGTTAAGTGTCTCACCTAAGATCACTGAGCTAGTAAGTGGTAGAGCTGGAATTTGAACTCTGGCATTCTGACAGCAGATCTCACATATTGCCTCTTCATAGCAACAATTTTTTTCCAGATCTTTTTCAAAGTGAGTGTGTATGTAACTTAAAAAAATTACATATTGGGTCCATACTATATATTCAATTTTATTACTGCATGCTTCAGTTAATTTCCTTGTGTCATTAAAAATTCCTTAGACACTAGTTTTAATTGCTACAGAATACTCCATTTTATGGAGATACTATAACTTGTTTAAAAATTGAGAAATAATATGCAATAATGGTTTAGAGGTTGGATTCTGGAATGAGAGTGTGTGGGTTCAAATCCTGGCTCTGACAGTTACTATGCAAGTTATATAACACTCTTTGCCTTAGTTTACTAAGCTGTAAAATGGAGGATAATAATATTTACATTATAGAGTTGCCATGAGGATTAAATTAATTATACACGCTATGAAGATTAAATGAATTAATACTTGTAAAGTAGTGCCTCTTAAACTCTAATGTCCACCTGAGGAGCTTGTTAAAATACAGATTCTGATTCGGTAGGTCTGGAGTGGCGTCTGAGAATCTGTATTAAGCTCTTATGTGATGTGCTAACACTTTGAGTAACAAGGAAGTAAAGTACTTAGAATGATGTCTGGCACCTAACAAGTGCTCAATAAATGTTATGTATTTGGGTTGTTTCACATCATTCAGCTCTTAGAAGTAATGTTGTGATGACTAAACCTTTGCTCCTAAATCTTTACACTGTTAATTTCCCTGGGCTATGTCCCAGAAATTGGATTACTGGGACAAAAATCACCCTATGTTTTTTTTAAATCACCCATGACTTCCTTCTTTCCATACTTTTTTTCAGTCATGGACTTGTCATTTAAGTAAAAGTGAAGGATTACTAGTTATAGAATTTTAGCACTTGAAGGAACTTGAGAAAGATCATCTACTAGGGAAATGAAGTCTACCCAACCTAGCAACCCCTCTACCCCCTGCCCTTTCCATTTGTAAGTATGTATGGGGGCAGGGGTTTTTGGCTGTCACAACTACTGGGGAGAATTACCAGCATTTAGGGGGCAAGGGATAGCGAGGCTTAATGTCCTCAATGTATGGGACAGTCTTGTACAACAAAGAATTGTCTTCCCCAAAAGGTGAATAACTTCCCCCATGGGAATCACTGAAACCATTTCGCTTCGTTTTATAGACGTGAAACAGGCCCAGGGAGAGTAGATTGAAAGCACATTCCTGCAGCTAGTTCCCTGATTCTAGAGGTGTCATTGGAGCACAAGTGTATTGTCTCCCATGTCACTGCTCTTTGCATGATAATGTTTCGTCTGTCTTTTTAGTTGAACTGTTTAAGTGATAAATGGCTCACTAGTGAAGCTTGGTGTAATCATTGCCGTCTGTCTGAAAAGTCGTAACGAGACCTTATGTGACAAAATGGAGTGCCCTTTGGCTCATGGTCATATATTTACTTTTATTCTTAGTCATCATAATGGCTTAAGATTTTTGTGTTTGATAGACAATCTTTTCAGATAAACTAAGACGCAATAAGATATGTATAAGGGAAAATAATACCCTTGGGATTTGGGATCCTGAGTTCTACATCCTTTTCTGTCACTGACTTGCTGGGTGGCCTCTTGCAAGTTACTGAAATTTTGTTTACCATATTTTGATGTTATAAAAGTGGAATGAAAAATCCTGTTTCAGGATACATACTGAACTGATTACTTCTGAGAAAGGAAAAAAGAGGTTATTTTTGTTTTGTGCTTCATATTTCCATACTATTTTAAAACTTTAAAAGAATGAGTTATACATTAAATAATATTTAATTTGTTTTTATTAAAATGTTGTTTAGTTTTTATATTTTAGTACTTCTGAAATCAGCTTGTATCTTACAGTTGTTTGTGGATCATAGTTTAATTGGCAGTGTTCTTTCCTGTTGGTTATTACAGTACCATCTGGTTAACTGCAATACAGTCCTGACACTAACCACCCAGAGCTTGCACAGACTCATAAGTTAAAAAGCATGGTCCCTAACAAGACTGCCCTTACTTCAGACTCTGGCCGCACCTCTGACCAACTGGATACATATTTGGGGGTTCTTGTGACCCCCTTGGGTTCAATAATTCACTAAAAGGAGGCAGAACTCGAGAAAGCGCTATACTTAAAATTACAGTTTTAGTAGAAAGAGTGCAAATCAGGACCAACCAAATCAAGAGACACATAAGGCGAGGTCTGGAGGGTCCTGAACTTAGAACTTCCATGCTCTCTCCCTGTGTCACCTTCCCATCACATAAAATGTGTTCACCCACCAGGAAGCTCCACGGAGCTTCAGTACAGAGTTTTTATTGGGGTTTTATTGAGTAGGCATGATTGATTGAATCAGTGACCACATGCTTGAACTCAATCTCCAACTCCAAGGTGGAAAGAGGCTGGAGGAGGCCCAGCCTCTCCTCCCCGAAGGTTGGGCTGGCTCCAAGCCCCAACCCTCTCTTCACATGATTGGTCTTTCTGGTAACCAGCCCCCATCCTGAGTCATCTGAACCCTTAGCATAGACTCAGGGTTGGTCCAGGGAGCTCATGAATAACTAAGATACTCCCGTTACTCAGGAGGTTCCAAGGATTTAGAATCTCTCTCCCAGGAACCAGGGAAAGGACTACTAAGATTCTTTATTATCCAACAGTGATGCATTAAAAACTAGTATATTTTTAAAATGATAGTGTATTAGACCAATGAAATACAGTAATTTTAAAACATAACTTTTTTTGGTATGAGTATACTTAAAGTGCTTTGAGCTGTCTTCTGCATAAATTATTTTATTTTTAATGTAGCTTGCCTAAAAGAAGCTAGGCTTTGTAATGAAACTAACACAAGTTCAAACCTTGATGCCATTATGTGCTAATGTATGACTTTCTGAATCTCATTTTTCTTATTTACAAAACAGGCGTAGCTTTGTAAAATGTAAAACACTTCCAGCATAGTGTGAGGCGTCAAGTAGACATTCATTGAAGTATCCTTTTTGTTACTGTTTATATTACTGGTCTTAACATTTTCAGATTTTACCTTTATAGGTGCCAGGGATTGAGTTTTAATTTTGAATTTGATACAGAGAATGCTGCTGTGCTTTGTTAGGGTCTTTGATGCAATGTATTATTCCCTGTGTTGGGTTTTCATAAGGTGTACTTTTGCCTCCTCTTATCAACTAGAATTTTTGTCAAATGATACTTGGGATGAAATTTACTCTTCTCTTACATATATCTTAACTATGGGCACTGTTTAGAATAACTTTAGCTACTCTTGGCTAAAAGCTTTTTAAACTGCTGTTGATAGCATTACTATACTGGATGACTGGTTTGGAGAGAAATAGCTATATGCGTGCGTGTACGTTCAGACTTACAAGGACTATAGTAGCACCTAGAAGCCTTAGAAGCAAACTAAAACTATTATGAGTAGTCTTATTGTCTCTCCTTAAAGCAGTAGTAGAGATATTTCAAACGCTGAACGGAACGTTTCATTGCCAACATTACTCTCTCCTATACCTGGTTTGCAGTATATAATTTCCCTTTGATTTGTGAGAGATTTAACAAATAGCTAATCACCAGCCTGTTAAACTTTTGGAACTTTGAAACACAAAATTGATCTGTAAGCATGTTGCAGCATTTCCCTCCCCCATACTCTCTATTCTCTTAAGCAGATGAGTTTAATGAGTAAATGGAATTAATCCTTCATTTTACTTGTTTTTGCAGTTCTTGAAATATTTCTTGTTTACTCATTTATTCTAAATTAATAAGAGCAGATGTTGAGATTCTCTTGATTTTTTTTTCTTCCACCAGGGAAACTACTTTCTTTAGGCAGAAATTTTTAGAGAGTTTCAAAATCTGCAGAGCCTTTTTAGGAAAGGAAATTTGATCATGTAAAACATGTCATAATTAGGATTGTTCCATTTCCCTTGGTTTTCTAGAGAGAAATTGAAAAATCCAGCTAGTGAGGTTTGGCCTGAAATTATTATTTCTTAGACCTGAATCTGTGGTCATTATATGGAATTATGATATTTAAATACATTGAACTCTGTATCTAAAAATAATAGCAAAGTTCAGGTAGAATCTGCATTATATTAGGCAGGTGTCTTGGATACCTCATGGACTCTTGAGTTCTCAAAGACCCCAAAGATCATCAGGCCCAACTGGATTCTTAGAGGAATCTATTCTAAAGTATCTGTGACAGATGGCTCTCTAGGGCTTTGTGAGCTATTTTGAGAGGCAGTCTGTTTCATTACTGGACATTTCTAATTATTAAGGTTCTTCCTTATTTTTAATACAAATTTACCTGAGCAATTTTTTCTCATTGTTCCTGGTCCCATTCTTTGGAGCAATCCAGAGTAAATCTAATCCTTCTTAACGCTGGAAGATATAGATAGCTCTTTATGCCCTTGGTCTCCTTGTCTTCAAGTTAATCCTTCAGTCAGTCTTCATGTTACATGGCTGATTGACCCTCCAGGATGCAGTTTATTAGAAGTCCCTCTTAAAATGCATCCTTCTTAGAAGACTTCTACTGTTGTACTGGGAAAATACCTAATGTTGTCATAGCCCTTTGTGAATTTTTATTTTATTTGACTAGACATTAATTGTGACTGATGTTTTTATTCTGAAAAGTTTATTTTCCGTTTCTATTAAATTCAATATTTATTGGTCTTTGTAGGCTTTTAGTTCTTTGGTCCTTCTCCATGTAGTAGTTCTGAGTTTATGGAAGCTAAAAGTCAGAACTGAGCAGTCACGAGGGGCCAGGTGGTTGTTTTATTTTTGTTTTTTTTCACTCATCAGTATGATTTCCATTCCTAAATTACAGTTGTTTATATTCAACTTTGTGTAGGAGTCCCATTTCATGATATTTTTTACTTAAATCTTATTCCCAACAGTATTTTCTAGTCCTTTAACCACAAAACACAGATATTCCTCATGTCTTTTTGCCACGGTGCAGGGTGTATCAGGTTTCTTCTAATTAATACAATTTTTAAGTTTTCTAAACAGAACCCTTTTATGACTTAAAGACTAATGTTCTTCAAGACCTTTTGAACACACGTAGGTTTTCCTTTACTTGTTTTTTGGTGGTTGTTTCAGATGGGGAAGATATTTTTATTCTAATTAAAATTTGACTCTGGTCCTAAGAGTTTTTTAAATAATTGTCAGTATGTTATTGAACACTACTAAACACGAGATATTTTGCTAAGCACTTTACAAACTATATAGTATCTTGTTATAAATAGGTAAATAAATTTAATAACAGCTCTATGAGTTAGGTGCTATTGTTATTGCCATTGTATGGATAAGGAATTTAAGACAACGGTTAAATAACTTACCCAAGGCCATGCAGTTGATAAGTGGCAGAACTGAGACTCAAGTCCAAGCAGTCTGACTTTTGAAGCCTGTACTCTTAGCCACTGTAGTTACAACTATTTGCTTTCTAATAAAATAATTATCAAAGGGCTGTCTTGCTGTTACTATTGATGTAGCCCCTATCAAAATACACATCAATCATTTTGTTTTTTAAATATTTTTAAGTATTTTAGGACTGTATGATTTTAAAAATGCAGTATCACCAGAGGCCACAAATGATTACTAGACATTCTGAGTTTACTCTAGCTTTCAGTCAGAACCATGTAGTAGAATGATTTCTGGGGAATTATTGGCCCATTCATTCCTAATTTTTATGGAAGAATCATCTATGAAGCCAGTGGAAATATATAGTACCTGGGACATAGTAGGCAACCAAAGTCGACATCTCTAATTGTGTGTGCAGCTTATATGAAATCAGTTGTGGCCAAGTATAATCTTTTGTATCTCATAACATCACTGCCTTTAAATTTGAACTGAGATTCTCAAAGGACCCTGTGGGGTCCCTGAGACTCTTTGAAGAGGTACCTGAGGTCAAAACTATTTCATAATTAAAATAAGACATTAATTTTCCTTTTCACTCTCAGTCTCTCATGAGTATACAGTGGGGTTTTCTAGAGGCTACATAGTGTGTTATCACAACAGATTGAATGTAGAAGCAGATCTGAGAATCTAGCTGTCTTCCATTAAACCTGCTATTAAAAAGATTTACAAAAATGTAAAACAGTGCCTTTTTCACTAAATTTGTTTTATTTTGGGAAATATATTTTTCAAAAATATTATTTATGTTAACATATAATGGGTTTATTATTGTTATTTAAAAATGAATAAAATATTTGGAAGTTCTTAATTTTCATTTCTGATTCACTAGACAGCAATAGTAAGCAACAGCTCTTTGAGTTTCTCAAAGACTCTGGAGGGATCCTAAGACCAAAATCTTTGAGCACCACTTGTTTAGATTAGTTGTATTATATGATATTAAAGAAAATCTTGACATAGAAGTAAAAATCTAGAGGATGTTAAAAGATTAAAAAAATGAAATGTCATTTTTATTACTTACTAATATTTTTCTTTTGAATTGTGTAAGCAGGAGACTGGAGCCCACTGAACGACCTCTTCAGATGGTTTATGATTACTTGTCCAGGCTGGGATTTGACGATCCTGCGCGCATACAGGAGGAGGCGACGAATCCTGACCTCGGCTGTATGCTGCGCTTCTATGGTGGTAAGAGTTTGTCAGTGGCTTTGTAGATATGCTGCCTACTTTTAAATTGGTCATTCGTGCCTCATTCTCTCTTCAACTTTAAGAAGTATTTTATCAAAAGCTGTTTTTAAGCCAGTTAACTAGTGTAGTTGAAAAACGAGAGAGGGGCGTGGTTAAGGGAAGACTTAGAATTATTAGCCAAATATATCTTCCCTTTTTATTTTTTGCTCTTTGTTTTCTGGTATTTTGCTAATTTACTAGAATTGTTTTATGCCTTTGCCAGAATCTTGATCAGATCAGTGCTTTAGTGTCAGTTATATTTTCAAGTTCCTTGTGAAGCCCATGAACTTTTGGATAGTTCAAGAATATTGAGAAGTAGATGGTCATTATCATATACGACTTAACATTTGATGAATACATGTGTCAAATGTATATATTGTTGAATTTAGTGGGCTTGAAATCTAGTATTTTTTACTTTCTGTTCTCTTTTGATGCATTTTTCCCCTATCAACTAGTTTTTATGTGATCACTTCAGTAATAAGGATTGATTTTATAATAATAAACTTAGATTTATTAAAATCATATTTTCTGAATATTATTTTCTAAATATACATAGTCTACTAACACTACTACTGAGTACCATTTATTGAATGCTTACCATGTGCTTTTATGCTTATGAATTACCCAATTTACTCATTACAACCACCTTATGCTATAGGAACTATTATCTCGTTTTACAGATGAGAAAACTGAGACAGAGAAGTTAAGTAACTTGTCCAAGGTCATACAACTAGTAAGTGCCATTTAACAACTAACAGTTTTGAATTAATATGACCCACTTCTCAAACAATTGAACTAATAACTAAATTATTAGTGTATGTAGGCATAACCATTTACTAAGATTCCCTGCTCTCATTTCTCAAATTGTTGATTTAATTTCTGTATACTTCTTGATAGAATTCTTGTGACATAATATCACAAGCCAGTTTTATTAATTGTACTTCACAAGAGATTTTATTTATAATTTTTCGTCATAACAATATTTTATGACATGTTGTTCCTTAAAAGTTTAATTTCATTTTATTTCCATTAATTTCTCTCCTTTGCTGGTTTATGGAGGGAGAATAATTGCTTGATTAAAACTGAGGAAAGTCTTTTAAGATTAATTTAAAGAACACACCCTTCTATTACTATAAAACTTGGTGTAAAAAAAAAAAAATTCAGCAACTTGGAACAGTAACATGCTCCTTATCTGATTGTGGTTGAACATGAGTTCTTCATTATATATTTTCATTCTGGGATGAAAGTTGAGCATTAAAGTGCTAGTGACCTCATTTTTAACCATTGAGATTGCGTTTGCATTCAGTTATATTGCAATTTTTGGCACTGATTACATTAATTTTCTACCACCACCTGATAAATTGTAGCATGCCCAGGATCTTAATATACCTGTAAGAGGATGTTTCCAGTAGAGTCTAAAGAGTACCGATTTGTAGTACTTATTGTATTTTGGGGGGAATCTTTCCAGAGAACATTTCCAAAAGTAAGCTCTATTAATTTAGAGAAGCTGGTTTAATTTGAGTGAGAAAATTATGTTTGGGAAAGAAGTTTTTACAGCTAATTATTTTTGAAAATAATTATTTTCGGAAAAAAAATATATATGGCACCAAAAACAAAAGATAAAAAAAATATATATTGATAAGTCTATTAGTTATCTCTTGGCTATGTAACAAATTGCCTCAAAACTTGGTGACTTAACAAGATAGTAAATATCTTTATATTTACTGTTGGCCCCGTGGTCGAGTGGTTAAGTTCTCGCACTCTGCTTCAGTGGCCCAGGGTTTCGCCGGTTCGGATCCTGGGCACAGACATGGCACTGCTCATTAGGCCACGTTGGGGTGGTGTCCCACATGCCACAACTAGAAGGACCCACAGCCAAAATATACAACTATGTACTTGGGGGATTTGGGGAAAAAAAGCAGAAAAAAGAAAATTGGCAACAGTTGTTAGCTCAGGTGCCAACCTTTAAAAAAAAAAAAAAAAAAGATAGTAAATATTATCTCATACAGTTTCTGTGGGTCAGAAATCCAGGAATACTTTAGCTGGATGGTTCTGGCTTGGGTCTCATGAGATTGTAGTCACTCTGTTACTTGAAGCTGTAGTCATCCCAAGGCTTGAGTGGGGCTGGAAGATTCACTTCTAACATGGCTCACACATCTAGCTTTTGGTAGCAGGTCTCAGTTCCTCACCAGCTTTGGCAGGAGCTTTCAGTTACTTGCTATGTAGACCTCTCTACAGGGCTAAGTGTCTTCACGACATGGCAGCTTAGCTTCTCCCAGTGATGAAACACACACACTTGAGGCCTCAGTGTTTTTTATGACCTAGCCTCATAAGTTACCATCATTTTCACCCCTTTCTGTTTATTAGAAGTAGGCTACTAAATACAGTCCACATTACAGAGAGGGGAATTAAGCCCCACTTTTTGAAGAGAGGTGTATCAAAGAATTTGTGGACGTGTCTGATAGCCATCACAAAAAGTCTGCTTCCCTCTCACCTTGCTCCTCCAACCACCCCGTTCCTAAATCCAGAGACAACCACTGTTAACAGAAGAAAAGATATTTTTGAGGTATTCTCTTTGAAGCAAATAGCTTAGTAATCAGCTTTAAATGTTTCATGTGTAGAGTTTTTGGTGAGTTAACTTAGTTGGAATATAGTGTTAATGAGGCCAGGGTCATAAGGGCATAAGTTCAAACCAGTTAATGTTGCTGTGTTTGCAGGATATAAAAGATAGCTGGTACTCCAAGCAGCCATTATGCAAATACTAGTTATCACTCTCTGGAGAGGAGGTGCTGGGGGAAGAGTGAGTGAGATGCCTGGCTGAGTGCAAATTCATGATATAAAAGCTGTGGAGAGAATATGTTCAACTAAAGATGAATGGGTAGCGTGATCCATTGTGGAGATTAAGAGAACACATTAATCAACTCCTTATTTGTGTATGAGGAAGCAAAGTCTAGAAGGTGTGATTTGCTGGTGAAGTTGTAGTTCTGGGGCTGTATAGCTCAGGTAGCACAACTCCCAGCCTGAGCATTTCTTTCTGTGATATTCTCTGAACACACTGTTCAGGACAGTTTTGCCCAAAGAGCATAAACACCACCAAAAAAAGCCAGATACAAAAGAATCACATGGTATGTTTCCATTCATTTAAAGTTGAAAAGTGGGCAAAACTCAGCCATATTGTTTAGAGATATGTGGCAATATTACTCTCTGCCCACCAAAATCTGTTCTTTCCTTCTTCCATAATGATAGAATGGTAGTTGGGCACAGACAGCTCAGCTGCACCTCATTTCCCAGCCTTTCTCACAGTTGGTGTGCATGTGTGACAGAGTTTTCTTCAGTGGTGTGGAGTGGAATTGTTGTGGGCCACTTCCACACCTGGTTCCTAAAACCTCCCACACATGCTTCTTAGTGCTCTTTTCCTCTTCCATGGGCTAGAATGGCAATCATCAGAGCAATATTTGAAGTCACGTTGAAAATGGCAGAGCCGCCATCAGCCTGAGTTTCTTGATAGAGTGGCCCCCTGGCAACTCACAATCACCACCCTAACAGAGTTAAATTTCTATTGTGTTTGAGCCATTATATTCTTTTTGTTATAGTAGTTTAACCTGCTATAACTAATACAGGATGCATATGTAAGTGGCAAAAATAGAGAGAAAGCGAGGAAATGATCATTATAAAAGTCAGGAGAGTGGCTGACCCCTAGGATGGAAGAAGGAGGACGTGATTCCTACAAGTAGAATTTTTGAGTCACTACATACAGTAGTCTGTCCTTATCCGTGGGTGACACCTTCCAAGATCCCCAGTCGATACCTGAAACCACAGGTAGTACCAAACCGTATATATACTATGTTTTTTCTTATATGTACATACTTATTTGAGGTGTGACAGCAAAACTAGCATGAATTTCTTTTTCCTTCTTCACAGTTTCATGGATAAAAAATTCATTCTTACCGTAGACCTTAGCACACTCAGCACACGATGTTTTTCTTTCCTTATTAAGTCGAGAACTTTCACCTTTTCGCTTAAAGGGAGCATTCTCTTGGGCATATTCCAATTGCCAGCATCACTACTCTTGCCTTTTGGGGTCATTAAGTAAAATAAGGATACCTTAAACAAAAGCCCTGCCATACCATGACAGTTACTCTGATAACTGAAATGGCTACTAAGTCACTAACAGGCCGGTAGCATGTACAGCGTGGATACACTGGACAAAGGGATGATTCACGTCCCAGTGGGATGAGGTGGGATGGTGCAAGATTTCATCACGCTACTCAGTACATGCACAATTTAAAACTTATGAATTGTTTATTTCTGGAGTTTTCTATTTAATATTTTTGGACTACGATTGACTTTGGGTAACTGAAAGTACAGAAAGTGCAACTGTGGATGGGGGACTACTATATACTTTAAAAATTTTGACTAAATATTCCTAAATTGCACAGGTGGGTGATACCAATGTACATTTTAATCAGTAGAATTTGGGAGTACTCATTTCCTTACACCTTTGCCAACATTAGGTATTATTGTTACAATTAATCTTTGCCCCAAATTGCAAAAAATACTATCTCATGTTAATTTGCATATTTTAAGCTTCATTGTTAAACTATAGGAGTAATATATTAAAAAACATTCCACCACCCTCATACAATTGCTTTTATGATTGGGCATTTTCTTAGTCTTATTTTATATGCATGTTGCACATTTGTAATTATTGCATCCATACATTTTTTTCTTTTTAAAAATTTTATTTTTAATTACACAAGTAAACTGTGAATATAGTCTCATTATCTGTAGTGTTTTAATTTCTTATAGTCAGTTCCTGAGCCCATTCACTGCTTAATAGATAACCACTACAGTCATGTGCTGCATAACGACGTTTCACTCAACAACAAACTGTATATATGGTGGTGGTCCCGTAAGATTAATACCGTATAGTCTAGGTGTGTAGCAGGCTATACCATCTAGGTTTGTGTAAGTACTGTAGGGGAGGAAGAAATTTTCCTCTCCCCTTCTAGGCTCTGCTGGCTGGTCTAAGAATTGAATTGACATGAGACAGATGAGGAGAAAAACAAACAAAAGTTTAATGAGCATACATGAGAGAAACCCAGGAAAAAAGAATAACTCACCAAAATGGCCAAAGCACTCACCTTAAATACTATCTTCAGCTAAAGACAAAAGATGATGTTGGGGCTGGGGAGAGTCAGGGACTTCAAAGGGAGGGAAGGCAACTCACAGAGAGGTGAAAAGGAGCAAACCAGTGTTTGTTTTTGGCCACACAGAATAGAAAAACACAGAAAGGAGCCCAACAAACAGGTTTTTTTTAATCTGAATTCTTTTAGGCAGTTAAGGGGGACATAATAAGAAAACCTTTGGGTCTTTTGTTTCTTAAAAGTAATCAGCCTAAAATAATCCTGATGTTAAAGAGACATTTTGAGGTGGCAAATTTTGTTCTCCTTCGGTACACTGACATTCGTACAATGACAAAATCACCTAAGGGCATACTTCTCAGAACATATCCCTGTCCTTAAGTGATGCATGACTGTATTATCAATTTGCTATATACCTGTTCAGAATTTTCAAGCTCTTATTTCTATGTAATGTGTATTTGTAGAAATACATTTTGTTTACATAAATGATGTTATTTGGTATTGGTCTTCATGCTTTTTTCACCTAACAGTATATTTTGGAGTTGTTTCCTCAACTGTCTTCTATATGTATTTCTTTAAGTTGCATAGTAGTGAATATCATGTATATATTGTAATTTATGAAACTATTTCCTAGTGATGGAAATTTACATTATTTCCAGTTTTTGATTATTACAAACAACATTGTAGTAAAATTGCATCTTTATGCACCTGTGTTTCTTCAGAGTAGATCTCTAAATATGAAATTATGAAATTATTGGGTCATCGGATATTCACATTTAAAGTATTTGCATTTAAAATATTACTACTGCAGAACAAATGTATATCCCATCAGTATATCAGAGTACCCTCTTGCCCACAGTATCATCTTTTAATAGTACTGGCATTTAAAATTTTTCCTAATCTGATGGATAAAATGATGGCCACAGTGTTTTAATTTTTGTTTCCCTGATTACTAGTGTGGTTGAATATTGTTTCATATTTTCATTGGCTCTTTAGATTTCTTCTCCTTTGAATTACCCATTGATATTTCTATGCAAATTTTTGTTTATATTTTTTTGTATTGATCTAAAGGGCTTCTGAATATATTCTGAATATATACATCCTTTGGATACTATATTTATGACAAAATTTTTTTCCAGCCTGTAACTTGTCTTCTAATTTCGTTTGTTGTGCAGAAGTTTTATTTAATTAGATTTAGTCAGTCTTTTCCTTTGATGCATTTACATTCCTTCCCTATCCTAGGTCATAAACAGATCCTGTGTTTTCTTCTAGTGCTTTTATATTTTTAAAATATGAAGTAGGAATCTAACTTTACTTTTTTCTCCATGGCTGGATAGCCAGTTGTCCCAGCAACATTTATGGAATAGCTCATCCTTTCGCTACTGATTTGAAGCATCACCTTGATTATTATTAAGTTCCTATACAGGCAGGGGTCTATTTTTGGACCCTATCCTGTTACATGGATCTATTTGTCTTGTGCTAATGTAGGACTATTTTAATTAATATATCTATATGATATATTTTGATAGCTGATAGGGAAGTTCCCTGTCGCTGTTCTTCTCTGGAAAATCAGGGAGATCTCTAGAATCAGGGAAGTCTCTCTGAAGAAGTAGTATTTGACTTGGTTCTTTAAAAATTGACAGAATTCCAATAAGCAGAAAGGAAAAGGAGGACAGAAGTGGGATATTAGAAATTTCAATGCATGTTCTGTGAATCACATATAGAGTTCAGATTGTTCTGGGCCTTGAGTGCAATATGAAGAGTTTAGCCTTCATTTGCCAGATGGCAGCAGGAAGTGATGGGATCCAAGTGAGCCAGAGAAAGATGAATCTGGCACCAGTGTGGATAATAATTCAGGTGTGAGTTAAAAGGAGTCTAAACTAGGGAATGGGAAGCAATCATTCATATGCAAGACTTTTTTTTTTGTGAAGAAGATTGGCCCTGAGCTAACATCTGTGCCCATCTTCCTGTATTTTGTATGTGGAACACTGCCACAGCATGGCTATACGAGTGGTATAGGACCTGGGGTCTGAACCCATGAACCTGGGCTGCCAAAGCAGAGCCTGCTGAACTTAACCACTACACCACTGGGCTGGTCCCCATAGGAGAGACTTTTGAAGGAATAATCAGTAAGAATTAATGGTTGATTGAAAAAGGAACGTGAAGAAGAAAACCTAAGAGTTGGAGCCGACTCTGAGATTTTGAGCCTCAGTGACTTTGGGAGAATGACAGGATTTGAGTTGTAAGAAGGAGGCAGTTTGTAGGAATGGTGATGACGTGGTTGCAGGCATGTTTAATTTTAAGAGGTGGTAAGTATCCAGTGGAGATGTCTGGCAGATAGTTGGAAATGTGGAACTAGAGTTTAGGAAGTACAGATCTGGGAGTCAGACACATGAGAATGTTAAAGCCATGGAAGTTGTTAAGATATCTTGAAAGAGAATACTTAAATATAGGAAAAGAAGGAGGCTTAGGGCAGAACTTGAACTTTCACTATAATAACTAGTATTTATTTTACACCCTTACTGTATGTTGAGTACTTACGAAAGCGCTGAGCACTCTACATAGATTTCTCATGTGATCTTTATAACGCTAAAGGTAGGTGTTATTATTTCAGAGAGGTTGTAAGTTGCCGAAGTCAAATAGAGAGCTAAGAAACAGATAAATCTGTCTACTTCTAAATCTCATCCTTTTAACGTCTAGGATACTCCACCATTTGGTTGTTGGAGAAATAGAGGAATATGAGGAATCCGTAAAATGTAAGCACTGGGAAGGACTAGGGATCATCTAGTCCCACTTCTTGGTCTTAAACTTGGGAAACTAAGGCCTAAAGATATAAGAAGACTTATTTGGGACCATGAAACCAGATGGTGGAATTGCTTAGCCACAACTGCTTCTGAAATTTTTCTACTAAAGTACTTCAAATAGCAGAAGTTTTTTGTGTGGTGTGGGGGGGACTATTGCAAGTTTGAAATTTGTTTTGAGGTATCCTTTTTTATTGTTTTAATGTAAGTAAATATTTCATTTTTACCCCTCAGTGTATCTGGTATAAATGGTGCTTCAATTTTCTCTGACTTCTTTCAAGATTTTTTCTTTGTCTTTAGTTTTCAGCAGTTTGATTATGAATTGTCTGGGCTTAATTTTCTTTGATTTATCCTGTTTGAGGTTCACTGAACTTCTTGAATCTCTAAGTTTATGTCTTTCATTTGGGAAGTTTTTGCCTATTATTTCTTCAAATAACTTCTCAGCATAGCACTTTTTCTTCTCTCTCTCTGGTTCTACCCCCTTTCCATCTTCGGAGCTTTTGGCATGCTGTTTAAGATCATTGTATGACTCAAGGGTGAGCCCAGGAGTTCAGAGACAACTTTATGGGATTGTTTTCCAGCACTCCTTCCTCTTCAATAAGTCTTGGGCCTTTATTTAACCCATCCTGTTGGGCACTTCCCACAACTGCACCCAACTCCAGGGCCCAGCACAGGAGGAGACGGAAAATACAACAGGTTTTCACCCCCTGTCTCTTGGGACTGCATATCTTCCAGTCAGAGAGGGAAGTTCATCCCCCTCAGAGTTTTAGGTGCCTGTGTCCCTCACCCTTGCAGCTACTCCTGGGGCCTGGTGCTGGAGAAAATAAAGAAAATGGAAAAAAAAGGAAAAGTGAGGAATTTCTCCTGCTCTCTGGGCATGAGGGGACCCCTTTCCCACTCTTCACGACCGAACTTGAGGGCTTCTCCTACAAGTCCACACCAGTGCCCACTTCTAGGTCTGGAGCTTTTTCGAGTCCTGGCTGGGGGATGTCAGAGGAGGAAAAAATGGTGAACTCACTACTGTTAGGTGGTATTTTTAATTCTGTTTTTCTTCCCTAATCTGCCTGCTACTGTTTACTTTTCAGGGGCCTCATTTAGCTGCTCCATGTATTCTGTCCAGGTTTTATAGGTACATTCAGTGGGAGAGACAAGATAGAGTGTGCTTTCTCCATCTTACTCAGAACTAGAACCTTAATGGTGTCTTTTGTTTAAAAGAAGTATTTATTTTTTATTTTTTATTTTTTGAGGAAGATTAGCCCTGAGCTAACATTTGCTGCCAATCCTCCTCTTTTTGCTGAGGAAGACTGGCCCTGAGCTAACATCCATGCCCATCTTCCTCTAGTTTATATGTGGGACGCCTACCACAGCATGGCTTGCCAAGCGGTGCTATGTCCGCACCCGGGATCCGAACCGGTGAACCCCGGGCCGCCGAAGCAAAACATGCGAACTTAACTGCTGTGCCACCGGGCCAGCCCCCAGTACCTCATTTTAATATAGTCCAATTTAACAGTCTTTTCCTTTATTATTTTCTAGAAGCTTTATTATTTTGACTTTCAATTTATATTCACAGTCTGTCTGACTTCATTTTTTATTCTTTGTTTGTTTTGAGTATCATCATGATCTCATGGGCTTGAATATACTTGTTTCAACTCATTATAGCCATTATTCTTTTTGATGCTCAATTTGTCCCTTCTCAACTACTGTGAGCTCTTTCAAGTTGGCTCTGCGTCCTTCCAACATGACCCCAGTAGTCTTCAATAGCATTCTGGATTTTCCATTAAGTTCTTGGACAACAAGATGTCCTAAGATCATCTTTTCATTATCTGACTCAGACTAGGAATAAACCACTTTTCTAAGGACTCCTGGTTCATTTTAATGAAAAATTATATTTAGAGATTATACTTTGGGCAATAGAGATACTCATTGCTACAGGGTTACCCTTGGTTCTTTTTTTTAGAAACTTTTTTTTTCTTTTGTAGGGAAAGATTCACCCTGAGCTGACATCTGTTGCCAATCTTCCTCTTTTTTTCCCCTCCCCAACCCCACCATGCATGGTTGTATATCTTAATTGTAAGTCCTAGTTCTTCTATGTGAGCCACCACCACATCATGGCAACCGACAGATGGGCGGTGTGGTTCCGAGACTGGGAAATGAACCCAGGCTGCTGAAGTGGTGAGAGTGCTGAACTTTAACCACTAGACCATTAGGGCTGGCTCTAGAAACTTTTTTTTTTAATTATAAAAGCAATCCATTTTCTTTATAGAACATTTGAAAGTATAAACATTTAAGGAAATTAAAATTATCCCTAATTTTCCACTTAGAATCTTGGATTTTGAGATTGTAAAACTACTTTTTTTTTTTTTTTTTTTTTAAGATTTTATTTTTTCCTTTTTCTCCCCAAAGCCCCCCGGTACATAGTTGTGTATTCTTCGTTGTGGGTTCTTCTAGTTGTGGCATGTGGGACGCTGCCTCAGCGTGGTCTGATGAGCAGTGCCATGTCCGCGCCCAGGATTCGAACTAACGAAACACTGAGCCGCCTGCAGCAGAGCGCGCGAACTTAATCACTCGGCCACGGGGCCAGCCCCTGTAAAACTACTTTTTAATTAGAACTATTAGACATTCCAAATACTTATTAGAACGTCCCAATTCTGTTTTTTATCACTTTCAGAATATCAGAGACTTGAGGCGCTCTGTGTCTAGCAAACCCTCTAAAATTAATGATAAAACAGCATGTTATTTCATATACACATAACTTACCCCAAACAAAATTGAATATTCCCTTTTGAGAGTGGTAGTAGATAGATTTAGGAGTTTTCTGTGTAATAAACTATAAAGAAATTTGGCCAAGCAAAAAGAGACTAAAAAAATTATACATCAATTGATTTAATATCTGTTTCGTGTAAACTTTCAAAGAGACTGTTAGACAATTAAGTATGATAAACTTTAATGAAGTCCCATTTTTACATAATTTAACCAACTTTGTAATAGGTAATGAGGTTAACCAGGATGGGGAATATAAATGCAATGGCAGGTTTGGAGAGAATAGTGAGATTAAAACAAAAAAATAACTTTATTGAGATACAACTCACATACCATAAAATTCACCCTCTAGAAGTATCCAATTCAGTGCTTTTTAGTATATTCAGAGAGTTGTGCAAGCATCATCACTATCTAGTTTTAGAAGGTTTTCATCACCATAAAATGAGATCCTATATCTGTTAGCAGTCATTCCCCATTCCCCACTCCCACAACACCTGGCAACCTTGAATCTACTTTCTGTTTTTTCTGTCTTTTTTTTTTTTTTGGAGGACAATTAGCCCTGAGCTAACATCTGCTGCCAATCATCCTCTTTTTGCTGAGGAAGACTGGCCCTGAGCTAACATCCATGCCCATCTTCCTCTACTTTATATGTGGGACGCCTGCCACAGCATGGCTTGCCAAGCAGTGCCATGTCGGCACCTGGGATCTGAACCAGCGAACCCTGGGCCGCTGAAGCAGAACATGCAAACTTAACCACTGCGCTACCAGGCTGGCCCCTGTCATTTTTTATTTTTCCTTCTTCTCCCCAAAGCCCCCTGGTACATAGTTGTGTATTTTTAGTTGTGGGTCCTTCTAGTTGTGGCATGTGGGATGCCGTCTCAGCGTGGCTTGATGAGCAGTGCCATGTCCGCACCCAGGATTTGAACTGGTGAAACCCTGGGCCACCAAAGCAGAGCGTGCGAACTTAACCACTTGGCCCCGGGGCTGGCCCCATACTTTCTCTTTTTATAGATTTACCTGTTCTGACAATCCGTCTAAATGGATCATACATACTTGTTTTTTGTGGCTGGACTTTTGACTTAGCATAATGTTTTCAAGGTTCATCCATGTTGTAGCATGTATCAGTACTACTTTTTATGGCTGAATAATATTCCATTGTGTGGATATACATTTTGTTTTGCATCGATCAGTTGATGGACATTTAGGTTGTTTCTACTTTTTTGGCTGTTATGAATAATGCTACTATGAGTAGTCATGTACAAGTTTTTGTGTGGACGTATGTTTTCAGTTCTCTTGCATATAGATGAAGGAGTGGAGTTGCTGCATCATATGGTGACTCTGTGTTTAACCTTTTGAGGAACTGCCAGACTGTTTTCTAAAATGGCTGCACCATTTAATAATGCCACCAGGAATGTAAGAGGGTTCCAGTTTCTGTACATCCTTGCCAACATTTGTTATTGTTTGTCTTTTTTTATTGTATTCATCCTAGTGGGTGCGAACTGGTTTCTCGTTGTGGTTTTGATTTGCATTTATGTAGTAACTAATGAAGTTGAGCATCTTTTCATGTGCTTGTTGGCCTTTTGTTTATCTTCTTTGGAGAAATATCTATTTAAATCCTTTGCCTGTGTTTTAATTGGGTTATTTGCGTTTACTTGCTGAATTGTAACAGTTCTTTATTTATTCTAGATACAAGACTTTTGTTAGATATATGATTTGAAAATATTCTCTCCTATTTCATGAGTCATCTTTTCACTTACATGATGGTATCTGTTGAAGGACAACAGTTTTTTATTTTTGATGAAATCCAATTTATATGTATTTTCTTTTTTGTCACTTGTGCTTTTTCTGTCAATATCTAAGAAACCATTGCCTCATCTAAGGTCACAAGATTTATTGCTATGTTTTCTTCTAAGAGTTTTATTTCTTACATTTAGGTCTATGATCCATTTTGAATTAATTTTTGTATATGGTGTGAGGTTAGGGATCCAGCTTCATTCTTTTGCATGCGGATATTGGGTTGTCCCAGCACCGTTTGTTGACAAGACTATTCTTTCTCCATTGAGTTATCTTGGTACCCTTGTCAAAAATCAGTTGTCCATAAATATGGGGCTTTATTTGTGAACTCTCAATTCTATTCCATTGCTCTCTGTCCATCCTTATATCAGTACTGTACTTTATATGCCAAGTCCTTACTGTTTAGCAAGTTTTGACATGGGAAATGTGAGTCCTCCAGCTTTGCTCTTTTTCAAGGGTTTTTTTTGGCTTTTCTGAGTCCATTGCATTTTTATGTGAATTTTAGGATCATTTTGTCAATTTCTACCATGAAGGTAGCTGGAATTTCAATAGGGATCACATTGAATCTGTAAATCAGTTTGGGGAGTTTTGCCATCTTAACAATATTAAGTCTTCCAACCCATGAAGACTGGATGTCTCCATTTATTTAGGTCTTCTTTAATTTCTTTCAACTATGTTTTGTAGTTTTCAGTATGTAAGTTTTATTCCTCTTTTCATTTTATTCTTTTTTTGCTATTGTAAATGCAATTACTTCCTTAATTTCACTTCTGAATTGTTTATTCCTAATGCATAGAAATACAATTGATTTTTTAAAAATCTTGTATCCTGCAACTTTGCTGAGCTCATTTATTAGTTATAAAAGTCTTTTTTTCTGCCTCACTTAGGATTTTCAATATGCAAGATCCTATCTTTTGCAAATAGAGATTGTTTTACTTCTTTCTTTCCAGTCTGATACTGGTTTTGAATCTGTAAATGTGAGGTGAGTAGAGACATCTGTTGGACATGTCTTGCAGGCAATTGGATATATGAGATCAGAACTAAGAGAATACTAGGGCAGGAGATAGAAATTTGAGGGCCATTATCAACATGTGAATAGTGCAGTTTGAGAGGTGGACGCCAGATTGAAGTAAATTGAGTAAATAGGAGGTGAGGTAACAGAGATTGCTAATATAGAAGCACAGATGAGAAGAAAAGAGCCTCAAAGAATAAACTTACAGAGCTTCTCAAAATATGGTTTGTGGGCCATCTGCATTTACATTACCTGGGATACTTGTTAAAAATACATTTTCATGTTTCATCCCAGGCCCTCTGAATTAGACTCTTTGTGGATGAGTCTTGGTGTTCTGCAGTTTAAACTAATTCTCAGATAAGGAAATTGGAGAACCACTGAACTAAAGGAATTCTACAGTTGAGACTTGGAGGGAATGGGAGAAAACTTCAGTGCTTTTGTAGCTTTGATAGAAACAATAAGGAAGGTGAAGTTGAAGAGTGAGAAGAGAGAGGAACCAAACTCCCAACGAAGGTGGAATTTAGAATATAGATGAAAGTACTGGCCTAGAATAGAAGGAGAAATGATTCTCCCATATATCTAGTGTTAACATACAAAGTTTTAAAGCTTTGAAGTAATCTAGTCCATTTCCTCTGATGTTATCTATAGGACACATAGTTAAAAGGGCAAAGTGATGCCCAAGTTTCCATAATCAATTATGTAATAATACTGAGTACAACCTAGTTTTCTCAACTCTCAGGTTATTGCTATTTGCACCACGTCATACTATTTCTGCTTCTGTTCATCTCTGTGTAGAGTTACTTGTCTGTTTTTAGTAGTGCTTTAGCTGAGAACATCTCTGCTGTCATAATGTGCTGTTTTGTTCACTGTATCTCAGTCTTATAAAGATTTCTAATAGGGAGGAGGGTGCTAAAAGAAAGAGAAGTTCTTGGGGCCGGCTCCGTGGCCGAGTGGTTAAGTTCGCATGCTCCACTGCAGTGGCCCAGGGTTTGCATCCTGGGCGCAGACATGGCACCGATCGTCAGGCCACGTTGAGGCGGTGTCCCACATCCCACAACTAGAAGGACCTGCAACTAGGATATACAACTGTGTACAGGGGGGTTTGGGGAGATAAAGCAGAAAAAAAAAAAAGAAAGAGAAGTTCTTGCATGCACATATCAGCTTCTGCCACCTTGATTGGGATAGTTGATTGAAGTTTCAGCCATAAGCTTTTCCTCACGAAGAGCAGAAAGATGGAGGATTGTATACAGAATAGAGTATTCCCATAGTTATGAATTTCTTCCTTCTAGAATAGACTAATCACAAGAATAGTGGCTGTCATTTATTCCATACTTTTGTACCTAAAACTATGCTTTTACTTTACATTCATTATCTTAATTTTTTATGAGAACTCCCCAGAGATGGGTAGTATTAAGATCTAAACTGTGTAAATGAGGAAAGTCAACCTCAGCAAGATTAAGTAGTTCAAGGAAACAAAGTATATGGCAGAACCAGGATTCACACTCAGGTTTGAATGTCTGAATCCCGAGTCCACGATCTTAACCACTCTGCCATACTGCCTTTCTCTGTGTACAGGAGAGATATGGTTGTTGGAAGGATTAACAGTGGCATCCAAAATAAAATCTTGCTCTCTAGACCAAAATTCATGGCACTCCTGTTATATAACTTTAGTGATGGATAACATTTTAGGACTGAGATCTTGTGGTGTAACACTTACATTGTTTGGTTACCTAAATCTATAAACAAGTATGCTGAATGTTGACACATAATACTTTATTTTTGCCTTTCAGTATTCTTATGCTACTTTAATGGTGGTTTCTGAAGTACTCTTTTCTTTTCAGAAAAACCATGCCAGATGGATCATCTGGATCGAATCCTTCTGTCTGGCATCTATAATGTACGCAAGGGAAAGACCCAGCTGCATAAGTGGGCTGAACGTCTCGTTGTGCTCTGTGGCACCTGCCTCATCGTTTCCTCAGTGAAGGATTGTCAAACTGGAAAGATGCACATTCTGCCTCTGGTTGGGGGAAAGGTAAGACTCCCAAAGATGAACTATTCTTCCTTTGATCATCTTAATTTAAAAGATATCACAGATGCTTTTCAAAGCTTTTTCCACATCTTTTCAAAGAAGCCGATATGAGCATTATGAAGGATTATAGCACAAAGTTTGTTCTGTAGAGTTCTTAGGTTTAAACAAAAGAAACCAACTCAGGCTAATTTAAGCATAAAACAGATCTATTTATATCACAGGCTGTCTAGGAGGTCCAAAGGCTATCCATGCCCCAAATTCTGCTACAGAACCTGTCTGTTGAAGGCACTGTGCCTCCACTGCTAGGCACTAGATGCTGTCACTGGTAACACCAAGAGTAGACAGGATGCTACCACTAGAAGCTGCCTTTGGAAACTAGATGTAGCTGCCAGCAGCCATCACCGAAATAGATTCTTTCTAGTTTCTCTTTTTTGCCCGTTAAACTAAACTTCAGAGTCTGGAGTGGTTATAAGCCCCTATCCAGCAGCCAGGGAGGCATGCCATTTCTTACAACTGTACTAGAGAATTCCCCATCACAGGAAAGGAGTTCAGTTGCAAGTTAGCCAAACAGAATGACATATGACTGAAAACAGATATGTTAATATTTATATGAAGCTATACATAATTTTATTTCTTTTATTTTGAATCTCAAATATACAACAATTTCTCTGAATTTAAGAGACCGTCCAGACAAAATGACTTTGTGAATTCGTGCTGTGAGATATCCAATCTGATCCAGATATACAGCAATATAGATAAAATACATATATTAAAAAGAAATATATATAAAAAGACATAGCTGGGCTTAGAAATGTAGAATAGAAATGTAAGTGGTGAGTAGGTCTGAAGGCTCTGGGTCTGAAAGGTTGTAGCAGCCCAGGAGTTCAGCTCCTATAAGCATTTGGGTGTAAAAGTGCTCTGCTCACCAGAGGGAACCTGGTCCAGGCTGATTGTCTAGAACCAGGAGATCAGTGGTACTCTTTGCTTCTGGAAAAAGAGCAAAAAAAAAAAAACCCAACCAATCCAAAACCCCAAACCCGAAACTGTTGTTAACCACTGCCTGGAAACAAGGCTTGTTGCTAGCTGTGGTCCTAAAGAGGTGGAAGGACTCAGTTATGTGGCCTGCAACTAGGAAATGAACAAGCCCCAACTGGCTTAATGAATTCATGTGTGTAACTCCAGTATCAACCATGGGGCAGGAACCCACCACTACCAAAATGAGACCTGGTTCTGATCTTGGGGGCTGAAGAACAGAGTGAAAAAGTAAGTAAAATTTCTCCAAAGGGAGAACGTGAATGAGGACAAGGTTGGGAGATTGGTGGAGAGGAAGCAGGAAACAGCACAAGAAGGAGAAGGAAAAAACAAACCTTCCATTCAAGTAATTCTTGTCCATTTTTCTCTTTTCTCACTAATAGAAGAGGATTTTGCTCAGAGTAGCAGTATGACCAAGATCAAAAACTGTATCTCCCCAACCTCCCTTGTAATTAGTGGTGGCTAGTAGATAAAAACAAAAATTTCCAGGTGGAACTTTTGAGAAAGCCCTTTAAAATGGGACAGAAATGGATGGCTTGAACCTTTGCCCCATCTCCTTCCTTTATGGAACACAGTCCCTTAGTGTTGGAGGTGGAATGGTCATATGGTGACTGGGAACTGCAAGCATATGCTGAGTGTGGCCATCTGGAAAGTAGAAGGCACCTGCATCCCTGATGGCATTATGGAGCTGCTGTTGCAGTCCTGGACTGACTCTGTTTTTTTCAGCCACTGTTTTATAGCTGAATGTAATAAACTGATGTATTGAAGAATTTCACAGATAAAAAATACAAAAGAGCCCTCGAGGAACGTGCTGGTATGTATCTAATGGAAGTTCCAGAGAAGAGAGTAGAGCAGAACAGAGAAGCAATATCTGAAGAAATAATGGTTGAAATTTTTCTAGACGTAAAGACAAACATGAGTGTTCAGATTGAAAGTATGCTGGATACCAAGTAGGATAGATAAAAATAAATCTACACTTAGACCCATTGCAGAACATGAAAGACAAAGAGAAAATCATAAAAGCTTCCAGAGAGAAAAAGATTACCTAAAAAGAATTGACAGTCTGACAAGTCTTCTTTTCATCAACAATATGTGCCAGAGGACTATTTGCACAATTGCTCAAAGGAAATAAATGTCAACCTATATTTTATATCCAGCTGAATTATCTTACAGAAGTTAAGGCAAAATAGGACATTTTCAGACATGCAAAGACTAATGAGCTGACACATCCTCACTGAAAGAGCTACTAAAGGATGTAAAAAACAAACCTCCCACCAAAAAAGGAAGGAAGGAAAAGAAACAAGAAAACAACAAAGGGGAGGTGTGAACAATGAATATAAGAAACAATGATGAGTGCAGACATTGCTAATATATGGTAATAAATTTAGTATTGATTATAAAAGGTTTTAAAGATTTTTATATTTTAAATATAAAGATTTTTTTTCCTGCTTTTTCTCCCCAAATTCCCCCAGTACATAGTTGTATATTTTAGTTGTGGGTCCTTCTAGTTGTGGCATGTGGGACACCACCTCAGTGTGGCCTAATGAGCAGTGCCATGTCCGTGCCCAGGATCTGAACCAGCGAAACCCTGGGCCACTGAAACGGAGCGCGTGAACCTAACTACTCAGCCATGGGGCCGGCCGATATATTTTAAATATAAATATGAACTAATAAAGCTCAAACTACCCTGAACAGTATTCAAGATGCAGTGGTGTGTTTGATAAGTAAAGTGTGATGCAGTCTTGGAATAAAAGGATAGAAACACAAAGTAACTTTAAACTTTATTAGAAAAATTGTCAAGCATGAATTAAAAAATTTTAAGAATAATCACTAAAAGTAGAAGGGGAAAAAATATAAAAAATTCTGTAATGCTAAAAGGCAGGAAAAGAGTTGAGAAAAAAGGAGCAAAATAATTAGCATGATAAATTATCACAAATTATAGTGGTAGAAATAAATCCAAATATATTAGTAATCACCATAATCATGATTGTCAGATTGTTATTTAAAATCCTACTACTTTCTGTTTATGAGACATACCTAAAACTTAGAAGGTTGGATGTGAAATGATGGAAAAATTATACTGGTCAAATAGCAACCAAAAGAAAATTGGTGTGGTTATATTAACATCATATAAAACATATGCAACAAAGATCTGTATCTAGAATATATAAAGAACTTTTACAACTCAGTGATAGAAAAATACCCTAACAAAAAACTGGGCAAAAGATTTGAACAGACCCTTTACCAGAGAAGATACAGAGATGGCAAATAAACACATGAAAACATTCTTGACATCATTAGTTATTAGGGAAATGCAAATTAAAATCACAGTGAGATACTACACACCACTCGAATGACTAAAATTTAAAGACTGATGAATACCAAGTTTAGCAAAGGTGGGGAGCAACTGAAACACTCATACGTCATTGGTGGGATTGCAGTCATTTTGGAAAACAGTTTTTTCATTTCTTATGAAGTTAAACATGCTTATCAGATGACCCAGAAATTCTCCTAGGTATTGAGAAATGAACATATATCTTTACAAAGACTTTGACTGGAAATTCATAGCAGCTTTATTCAAATTGCCAAAAACTAGAAACAACCCAAATGTTCATTGACTGGTGAATTGATAAACGGAGGTGGTATATGCTTATATTGGAATACTACTGAGCAATACAAAGGAATGAACTGCTGATGCACACAAGAACAAAGAGGAACCTCAAAAGCATTATTCTAAGTGAAAGAAGCCAGGTACAAAAGTCTATTTATTGTATGATTTCATTTATGTGAAATTCTAAAAAAGGCAAAAAACTCTAATGATAGAAAAACAGATGCGTGGTTGCCAGGGTGTGGAGGGAGGGAATTGACTGCAAAAGGGCACAAGGGAAATTTTGCGGGTAATAGGGTTACACAACTGTGTTATTTATAAAAACTCATCAAAATGTTCACTTAGTGAATTAAAAAAAAAAATCACAAATTTATTTTATGTAAATTATACCTCAGTAAAACTTATCTCCCAAAAAAGACTTTAATGCAGAAGCATTAGTAGGGATAAAGAGGCTCACTACAAAGTGAGGAAAGGAACATTTCACCATGAATATTTAATAATTCTGAAGTTGTGGGGGATTTACAAACCTGTCTCACTATTTGATATATGACTGTGTATTTCTGTGTCAAACATCACATAATATTTAAACGATTATTCTAAAACAACATCTATTCTTCATTTCAATACAATCCTTTATTTTAACACAGATTCATTCAATTGCAGTGATTTATTATATAAAATGGTCATGTTGTGAGCATCACAATTGAATGTTGTTATTTAATTTTATTGGATCTTTTTTATTATTCTTTTTTTGCTTAAAGTATTTTGTATTTCTGCCATTTGACTCAACTTTTACTTGGCACCAGAAACCTAATGATTTATGAGTATAACTTGAAAGTTTCCAGCTGACTCACCAAGATTCAGTAGCTATGACATACCAAAGTGAGGTGTCAGACAAAGATGTAAGTGGTTCTATAACTATAAAAAGACTTCACCCTAATCAAAGCTATATAGGTTGAGTTGGAGTTTGGGGGAGAATTTCTTTGAAGAGAGTTGTACTGTGAATCCCTATCGCCCCCCAAATAGGAAGGGAAGAGGTTTCTGCCTCTTTCCTCAGTGAAAGAGGTTTCAACAGGACTCAAGAAAGCTTGATATGGGTTCCCTGCAGTAAGGGGACATAGTGGACTGGTGTCCTGCCTTCTGACTGGGAAGTCTCGAGGATAAGAAATAGGCTACCTGGCTGCTTTGGTGAAAGAGCAAAGCCTAGCTCATATGTTGGGATCATTGTGTATTACTTGGATTTTTTAATATGTGACCCAGATGGGTTGAAGAGAGAGTGAGAGCCATTGGATGGATGGGTGGATTCTCTTAGAACATGTCCAGTAGGGCCACCTGGAGGAGCAAACAGGCTCCACCAGAGGACAGGCTGTAAGTGGACCACCAGATTCCTTTGGATCTAAGGAGGGAGTGGTCAACTGCTGGAAAAGCATGCATTAGCCAGGTCAAGGGATCTGTCAGTGGGAAGCCATCATTGCTTGGTTTGGGGTGGGGAGTACCCAAAGAACCCTCAAAAGGACACATTGAGGGACAGCATCCCCTTTAAAATCTGCTAGGCCCAGAGAGCGCGAAGTCAGGTTATGACTCTGCTAGACTAGAAGGAACTTTTGGGCTTCTATCTTCCCTGTCCTTCCTCTTTTTCCACTTCAACCCTGGAGGGGATCAGAGATGGCATCTAGCCCAGCACCTAGGAAGTAAGGGAGGAGGTGAATCCAAAAACCAGGCCAGGGCACCCCTTGCAAGCAGGAAGCTGCCCCCAGTGTGCTCCAGTTTTGAGGGGAAAGAGTTGGAACAGTCTTACCTTTGAAGTGGAAACTTTGGCTCTTATCACATCAGCCTGAAGACTCCTGTTGTGAACCATGCCATGCATTCTTGCATTGCAGGGACTTGAACTTGCTGTTGCTGTGCCAGGAATGCTCCTCCTGCAGGAGATTTCCATGGCTTGCTTCTTGACCCCCTTAGGGTCTTTGCTCCCTTGTTACCTCCTCAGTGAGTCTTTCCTCGACTGCCCTATTCATAATTCAGACTACCCACCCTGTCCTCCTCCAAGCCCTTACCCTGTTTTTCTTCATGTATTACTCATTATATATTACATCGTGTCACAGTTTTGGTGTTAGAGTGTTTGTCGCCTCTCTAATATAAACTCCATTGAGGGCAGGGACTTTGTTGGTTTTTACCCTCCTGTCTCTAGCATCCCAAACAGTAGAATGTATTCATTCAACAAATATTTAATTATCAAATTGAGACTATTTTGTGACTTAAAGAGTAATAAACAAATTTACTTATGATTACGCCCTCTGAGTCCTACTCCTTCAACATACTTGTTAAATAAATATTCCTTTGCTTTTTCTAAACAGCTTTATTCAGATATAATTCATATACCATACAATTCACCCATTTAAAATGTGTAAGTCAATGGCTTTTAGTATGTTCACAGAATTGTGCAACCAGCACCACAATCAATTTTAGAATATTTTCATGACTGTGAAAAGAAACCCTGCATTCCTTAGCCATCATCTCCCCATTCCTTCCCCACCTCTAGGCACCTACTAATCTACTTTATATTTGCCTATTCTGGACATTTCATATTAATGGAGTCATACAATTTATGGTTCTTTGTGACTGGCTTCTTTCACTTAGCATAATGTTTTCAAGATTCATACATGTTGTAGTGTGTATCAATATTTTATTCCTGTTTACAATTGAATGATATTCTATGTATGGATATGCCACATTTTGTTTATATGATTACCTCTTGGTGGACGTTTAGATTGTTTCCACTTTTCAGCTATTATGGATAGTGCTGCTATAATTCATGTATAAGTTTTTGTGTGGATATGTGTTTTCAGTTCTCTTGAGTATATGCCTAGGAATGGAATAGCTGGGTCACATGTTTCCTCTATGTTTAACCTTTTGAGGAACTACCAGACTGTTTTCCAAAGTGGCTGCACCATTTTACATTCATACCAGCAGTGTATGAGAGTTCCAGTTTCTCCACATCCTTGCTGATACTTGATATCCAACACTCATTATTATCTGTGTTTTCTATTTTAGCCATCTTGGTGGATGTGATGTGATATCTTGTGGCTTTGATTTGGATTTATCTAATAACTGATGATATTGAACATCATTTCATGTGCTTATTGGCTATTTCTCTATTTTCTTTGGAGAAATATCTATTCAGATCCTTTGCCTATTTTTAAAAATTGAGTTATTTGTCTTGTTATTGTCCTTTGCTTTTTGACTAGCATTTTTTTTATTGGTTCTGATTTTCTCCCCCGCTCTTCTTCAGGTAGAAGAAGTGAAGCGACGGCAGTACTCACTTGCGTTCAGTTCAGCTGGAGCCCAAGCTCAGACCTATCATGTCAGCTTTGAGACCTTAGCTGAGTACCAGAGGTGGCAGCGGCAAGCGTCCAAGGTGATGAGCTGTCAGACGTCCTGATGTGGAGATAAGAATGTAGAAGCCCAATAGAAGTGTATTTTGAAACACCTTACTCCCAAGCGAGCAAACTATAATCTTTATGCATATTACTCTAGGCCTTTCTGAGTATATAATGAGTGAAATCGTGGAATTCCACCAGATCCTTAACTTATTATTTATATTTGCATAGTACAAAATGCTTTCAAAAGTCTTTCCAGGTACATTTACCTTTATACCATCTCTGTGAGGATGCTAGGGCCTTGAAGGAATTGAGACACAGTGAGATTCAAATGACTTTCCCTCCATCCTGGTAGTCAGTGATAGAGCCATTCCCTGACTTGGAGCCTAGTGCTTCTTGATCTGTGTACGTTTTGCACAGCTTTGATGAACCACTTCAAGTTTCAACTTCTTGATGGGACATGACCGGTGATCCTGTCACAAACGCTTATTCCTGTATGCTGAGGATGATTAGCTTTTCAGCATCATTCTGCTTTTTTAATCTTTAAGGATGAAATGCTCTAAAATTGCATTGCAATTTCCAAATTCTCTTATTCTCCTAGCTATTTTTACAGAACTTTAACACTTTTTTTTGGAGCTAAACAGTTGCATAAAAGATTGTTCCAGTATAATGACATGCCATCAGAACATGAATGACTTTTCCAGTGATATTTTGTTTGGTTTTTTAGACCCATTTTCACAACACATGTTTTATTAGCATATTATAGAAATATAAACCTTGTTTTGGTTATATTGAATTTTCTGTATTTACATTGTGGTGGTAATAAAATCTGCTCTGAGTAAAACTAGTTTCTATTTTAAGTAGCTATTCCATTCTTCTGCCCTTATAAAGAGAAGTTAATATTTTTTGAGCACCTTTTGCATGCTAAGCAGTGTGCTGTGTTCTTGGTTACTTAATTTTATTCACACGACTGATGAAGAAACTGCACTAGTAAGTAACAGAGCCCATGTGTCTACAAAAGGCTATGTCCTTCAATATCACACTGCCTCCCAAAGTTTTATGCAATCATTTTGAATCATCTTAACTTCACTTGTTGCATGAAATGTTAACTTTCTATCCTTATATTTGTATTTTTTTACTTTTTACTTGTAGGCACTTTACAGCTTATACTTGGTGTTTTTTAAGCAGCTCTGGTTTTAGGAAAAAGTAAAAGCTGGTTTTTATAAATTAATAATTGGATCTCATTACCTTTTTTTCTTTCCCATCCTTTTAATCAGTGCCTTTTTGTGTAAATGCCATTCCATCCTATGCTAGGTGGGAGACGTTCAGTGCTGGCTCAGATGGCTCTTCTCTTTGGCCTTATTCAGGTGGTGTCCCAGCGAATCAGTACTGTTGATCTCTCATGTTACAGCCTTGAGGAGGTTCCTGAGCATCTCTTCTACAGTCAAGATATCACCTACCTCAACTTGCGACACAACTTCATGCAGTTAGAAAGACCAGGGGGCCTTGACACTCTCTACAAGTATGTGGAAAATAGGATTCTAGATTCACTTATTAAAACTGAATCGTAATCAATATCTTAGTGCTTTGTATCTGTAAGTAAACATGCTTACCATTATATATATATTCAAAAATTTCCCCTCCATTTTGAAGATGAAGTAAAATTTTTTATTCACTTAATTTTCTGACTCCCCTTCCCCCCTCCATAAAATGGAAGATAGGTGCAAATATTCTGATATAGAGGCAACACTGAACTGCTATACATCTGGATAATCTTTTTATGTAAGTCATTGACAGTGATGCGTGATCTGCAACCAGGGTAAATTGAAAGATTCAGTTTATGGGAAGTTTTTGAATCAAAAGTATCAAGCTTAAATGACTTAAAGGAAATAGGCTTAATTTCAAGAATTCTATTCCCAAGTTAGGGCTTTTATCTCTGCCAGCTCTTGAGCTTTTTGTCAGCTGTGAAACCTCTCTCTTCTAATAAAGGAACCATTTCACTCGTAAGGGACTGTGACCCATATATTTTTCCATCTTCTTTGTTAGAATGTATTCCCCACATCCACCCTCCACCCATCTCATCTCCCTCTTTAAAAATGGATGGAAGTGAATAAATATATGGTGTAAATAATTATCTGGGCTTCTTGTGGGGAAGGGAGAAATTGGAAAGTAAAGCATTCAAATTACATGGTAATTAAAAAGATAATACACGTTGAAATGACATTTTATATACTTCCTTAGTAAGTGAATTTTCTAGAAGGATTTTCAGAAAGCACTATGATTTTTATCTCATCTGATATGTTTTACAAAGTTTTTCAAGTAAAAGCCTGTATTTAGTAATGAGATAATTATTTTAATAATATTGCTATGTAAAAATAAAAACAATCTATAATTTTAAGGAAGTGGATTTCTAGTGTTTCCTTCTGAGTCACTATGAAAATAAGGTTAATCTAGTTTGAGGGCTGGATTAGGAATTCTGAAGTCAAGGCACCAAACCAAAGGAACAATCAGTACTCAAGGTCAGGACAACTGGAAATCAAAAGTTGAAGATTTGAAAGAGGAACATTAGAGTGAGGTACCAAGGATTCAAATCTAGAAGCAGGTGATACAGGTCATCAACATGGAGAACTCCACCTCAGCCTTACCCTCTGGCGCTAGTATAATAATGAAGTATACTACTTCTAAGTAGAATTACCAGAGAACTCCTGTGGATCCAATCTATGATGCTGTTTTCTCTGGATAAGACAATATAGATACTTTTACTTCTACAAACAAAACACTAGCACTAAAAATTACTATTTCATATTGTGTATCAGACCACATTACAGTAAAACTCCATATCACATACATATTTTTAAGATCTAACTGGCCCATTCATTTCAAGTAACATTTGAGCCGACATGATTTCAATATGAAAAAAGAAGTTGCCTATAAGGGGGTTTGTTAGCTTTTCCTGTGTCCATGAGTTGATTAATTTTTGTAAGGCTTTTGTATATTGCATGTAGAAAGTTAATAAAGAAAGAGATTTCAAGCATATCAAGTATGACTTGATATAAAATAATTGTACCAATGTGAACTTTTCTTCAAGATTATCTGCCTTTTTAGGGGGAAGAAAGAAGAATTCCCATCATATTAGACCTAGTTTCCTTGATAGCACTGGGTGGGTGTTAGTCATCTTAGCATCTGTGCCGTGCACAATGTTTGACACGTAGTGAGCGCTCAATAATAAATATTTGCAAAACAGTTCTGTGATAGACACTTAAAACAGATGTTTTTTAATTCAATAGTATAATCTATACCTTTGCTTTTTAGATTCTCTCAGCTGAAGGGCCTGAACTTGTCCCACAATAAACTTGGATTTTTTCCTGTATTGTTATGTGAGATTTCTACCCTGACTGAGCTCAACCTTTCCTGTAATGGATTTCATGACCTGCCGAGTCAGATTGGCAATCTACTAAAGTAAGTATCTGACTTTTACTAGGTTCGTCTTTTCCCTTGCAGAATCAGGAAGTTGTCTGGCATTTGGAGTGAAGGTAGTACCCTGAGCTCTTGTAGTGAAATAAATCATGTAATTCTGAGGATTCTAGTCAGCAGCAGTTACTTACCTACAGCGGGGACTAGTCCCTCTGTTTCAACGGCAGAGGCTTTGACTATTTTTGATGTTGGAGAGACCACCCATGTCAGTTATGTGTAAGTCATTTTATTAAGTCACCCTAGATAGACTTCGGACATTTTATCATTATCAGATTCATAATAAATTAGTGACATAAGTCAGAATTCTTAATTCTTGTTTTATCTATTCCAGTTAAAACCCTTCATAATGTAGTCTTGTTTTTTTTTCTTCCTACAGTCTTCAAACCCTCTGTCTTGATGGCAACTTTCTGACTACTTTACCTGAAGAATTGGGAAATCTGCAACAGCTTTCCTCTCTGGGAATTTCCTTCAACAACTTTAGTCAAGTTCCTGAGATTTATGAGAAACTCACTATGTTGGATAAAGTGGTTATGGCAGGAAATCAACTGGAAGTCCTAAACTTAGGGGTGCTGAACAGAATGAGCCATATCAAACATGTTGATTTAAGGTAAGGTCATTCTTTACCATATCTTCCTTTGGATTGACCTCTGAAGGACCTTTAAGTGTTTTCTCTTTATAGAGACTTTTTTAAAACGTTAAGATTTTAGAACAGTGTATATTTTCAAAGCTTTAGTAAAGCTTCATTTTTTACTCAGTAGCAGGCAGATTATGAATGAGGTAGGTGTACCACATGATAGAGACTTTGAAATTGCCTTTGACAAAGGTTGTTCTGACTTACCCTCTGAGCAGCATTTTATGAGAATTCCCATTTCCTCATATCCTTATCAGTGTTGGACTTTAGCATCTTTTCCCTTATTGGCAGTGTAGTAAGTAAAAAATAGTATTTTATTGTTTTAATCAGCATTTATTTACTTATGAGTGAGGTTGAACATTTTTTTATGTACTTATTGGTAGTTTTCTACAAACGCAATCATTTTTCTGTTGAATCATTGGGTTTCTTCTTGACATCCATTGTATTATAATTAAAATATTGAAGATTTGCTACTAATAATTTTCTATAAGAGTTTTATTTTCTAGTTTTAATCTTTTCCTAAAGGAAGCTGGTAAAAGACACATACTGGATGTTCTATCAGTTACACAAAGCCATTGATATCCTTCGTAAAGACATAGTAACAGAAAAATTTACTGAAATACAGGAAAATGAGAACAGGCCAGTGTGCCTTCTATACTTGTATAGAAGAGAACCAAGAAGTCATTTTTTATAATTTGCCCTTGAACTATTTTATATAGATACAGATTCTTTTCCTCTCCATTGATGTAATGTGAATCTACTAGAGAGAGTAGGCAGAGCAATGGGAGAAAGTATGGCTGCTTCCTCTTGCTCTTGACATGGTGGTCCATGACTGCTTTGCTACTCAGTAACCCAAAAC
Organism: Equus asinus; assembly: GCF_041296235.1. Classification (NCBI taxonomy): domain Eukaryota; kingdom Metazoa; phylum Chordata; class Mammalia; order Perissodactyla; family Equidae; genus Equus; species Equus asinus. The sequence continues at coordinate 36,999,463 of NC_091817.1, forward strand.
GTTATGTTCATCTTCTTGTAACTTTGTCCTCCTCCTTTGTCCCTACATAACTTTATTAGGTATTTGAATGTAAGTTTTTAACTGTTTGTGGATATGGTCCCTTTTTTCTTTCTCTTTATTTAATTTATATATGTATTTACTACAAATAGTGAAATTCTTAAGTTGTTTAGGAAAGAGAAAGGGATTATACCTCTCCTGTTTTTCTTTTACTAAGCACATTTAGTAGAATTTATTTCTAATGATTCCTTTATTTCTGAATATTAAGGATGAACCATTTGAAAACCATGGTTATTGAAAATCTGGAGGGAAATAAATACATCACCCACATGGATTTGCGGGACAATCAACTGACTGACTTAGATCTTAGCTCCTTGTGTAGCTTGGAGCAGCTGCATTGTGAGCGGAACCAGCTGAGGGAGCTGACACTCAGTGGCTTCTCCCTTCGAACTCTATACGCCAATTCTAACAGTGAGTTCTCTATCCAGCCTCCTGTTTTTTTCTCTTGTACCTCTCGTCAGAGCTTTGAAAGAACAATGGCATCTGTGGTGTTCCTCAGCCACTCTGCAAAGTGGAGTTTGAGGTTCATTGAGATCTAACTTTATCTTTTAAGTTTGCTGTCAACACTTACGTGGTTGAGATATGCATATAAAGATATTGCAGGATATTTTGATATTCACTAAGTGAGAATAATAAGAGGCATTTTGCAAATAATAGAGGATTAGGAGGGTGGACAAGCATGTTCAAAATAGAGTATCAGTAATAGTCTAAAACAAGGATTGGCAAACGACAGCGCAGGGGCTAAATTTGGCCTGCCACCTGTTTTTGTATGGCCCACAAGGAATGGGTTTTTACATTTTTTAGTGGTTGGGTTAAAATCAAAAGAAGAATAATTTTGACATTGGAAATTTATATGAAATTCAAATTACAGTGAATAAAGTATGATTAGAACACACCCACATTCATTTGTTTACAGGTTACTGCTCTCATGCTATAGTGGCAGGATTGAGTGGTTGTAAGAGAGACCATGTGGCTTGCAAAGCCTAAAATATTTACTAGATATTTAATCTTTTACAGAAAAAGTTTGCCAATCTGTAGTCTACAATCTTGTGCTGCCTCAGTTCTAGAATGAGAAGCCCTTCATTTAGATGGTGATTTGCTCCAGGAATATTTTTCAATGTAGAAGGCCTCATATTTGTTGAAGCCATTCTTTTTATGGAGAGTTCTTCTTTACCAAAGAAGTTACAATTACTTTTTGTGTTTAAAGAAGGAAAGGAAAAGATGTTCAGTTTCACTAAGTGTCAGAGAAATGCAAATATAGATAATACCATTTAATACTCATCAAATGAAAAAATAACGCTAAGTGCTACTGAAGATGTGGAGAGGCAGCAGCTCTCATACACTGCCAGTGAGAGGGTCAGTCAGAAAAACCACCTTGGAGAGCAGTATGATGGTGTTAGAGAAGTCGAAGGTGCACATAGCCGGTATTCTAGCAGTTCCCTGCCTGGACTATTTCCTGAAGACACTCACATGTGCACAAGGATATGGTACAAGAATGTTTACCACAGCATTGTTTGTTATAGTGAAAAAAATAAGAGAAAATATGACTGTTAATAGGAAAATGGGTAAACTAAACAGTGATATATTTATACAATAGAACATTGCACAACAGTGGAAATGACTAAAGCTCTGTGTATTAATATGGATAAATCTCAAATACATTTTTTGAGCAAAAAAGGTGCGTATTTATATGTACACTATGATAGTTACATCACATTTTAAAACACACAAAAAAGTTGTTTTCTTAACTGTGAGTATGGCATAACAGTATGAAAGAATGCATGGGAATGAAAAAAATTATATTCAGGATGATGTTTACTTCTCAGTATGTGCAGTGTTTTAATTCCTAAAAAAAAAGTCTGAAGCATATAAAGCATAATGTGAAGATTTGTTAAAAGCTAGATGATGGGTGAAAGAGTGTTCATTGTTTTATTCTCTTTAGTTTTCTTTATCTCTAAAATATATTATTAGGATAAAAGACAGTTAAGGACTTCTCTTTTCATTGCCTTTTGTTATATTAGCTTCAGATTGTAGCTTAGGTCAGAATAGTGTCAAAGCTAATGAGTGTTGACTTGTGCTGTTTATAGATATTGTGAGGTGGTAGTAAGTCCTTTGCCATGGAAGTATTTTTATCAGGCCTATTCTTTATTCTTAATGTCTCTAGAGAATCTGAATTACTGGCCCTGTTGGAAAAGATCTCACTGACATACATGCAGTCCTTCTTAGTAACTGAGATTCTATCACAGTACTGTACTAAACAGGGCTTGTTTGAACTATAGGGAAAGGCACTCACTGGTCATCAGGGATATGCAAATTGAAACCCTAGTGCGAATCACTGCACACCTACCAGAATTACTAGAATGAAGAGGACTGAAAATACCACTATCACCTCTTGGGAGTATAAATTGGTACAACCACTTTGGGAAGCTTTGATAGTTTCTGTTAAACTGAACATAAGCAGCCCCTGTGTACTTAGCAGTTTCTCTCCCGAGCTTATACTCATTGTGAATGCTTATATTAGTCCACAAAAGACATGAACAAAAATGTACGTAGAAGTGCTATTCATAGTAAACTCAAATTGGAAAAGACTTAAATGCCATCAACTCTGAAATGGAAAAATAAATTGTGGTATATTCACTTAAGTTTTATGCAGCCATGAGAATGAATGAGCTACAACCATATGCAGTAATATAAACAGATCTCACAAGCACAATGTGGAGTGTGGATGAAGACAGACAAAAAAAATTATACATGCTATATGTGTATATTTATATGAATAGGCAAAAGCATTCTATGGTATTGTGAGTCAGGATGGTGTTGCCCTTGTGGGGCAGTGACTGGAAGGGGAGACAAGGGGAAGCTTCTGGAGAGCTGGTAATGTTCTGTTTCTTGATCTGGGCACTGGTTACCCCAGTATGTTCTGTTTGTAAAAATTCATCGATCTATACACTTGATTGTTGTGCTTTTCTCTATTTGTTTTACTTTAAAAGTTAAAATATTGCCAATGAAAATCCAGTTATTAATTTTTCACATTAAAAAATGAAGTAGTTACTGTTAACATTTAACAATGGCCTGATCTAGTCTGAATCCAGTGCGATACACAAGATCCTTCAGTTAGTTGTTTGATTGGTTTTCAGATTGGGAGTAAGCAGTTAAAAGTTAGTCAGTGTGAGTTACCCAGTGATTTTAATCTTTAGTTCATCTCAGTTTTCTCTCTGGTGATTTTGCTAAGCCACTTTTCCCTTGTTTACTCTCAGTTACTTTCTTCTTTGGAGAATGTCACTAACAACCTATTTGTGTTTTGATTAGAGCTGACAGCAGTGAATGTCTATCCAGTACCCAGTCTGCTGAGTTCTCTAGAACTCTCCCGGTGAGTGTGTCTCATGAGGGTGGTGCTTGTTTGGTTCTTTATTTAAGAGAGATACGTGGATACTTTGGTAGTTTTGAGGTACAAAAAATCTAAATATGAAGTATTTGGATAACCTGGAGAAGGGTCAAAGGATGGGTGGAGAAATAAGTTTAATGGCAAGACTCTGTAGTTAAAGGAAAGGTTGTCTTGAAATAGAAAGGCACCTATGAATTGCTCATTCTTAAAGTCCATTGATTTAAGACAAGATGCAAACAAAGAAGACCTTTTACCCCTTCATGGCAGTGATTTCCTTTTTGCCAGTTGGAATCAGATAATTTTTGGTTTTTAGATAGTGGCTTATTTTTAAATTTTTATTCTCTTCGTTTTTTGATACTCTTGTGACCCATGCTGGTCTGATTTTCGGAGAGATATCATATTCAGGATTTTATTACTTTTGTTGGTGGTCAAGAATAAATATAAATGAGGTTTGCTTTCTTTCCTTCATTCATTTTTTAATACTGTGTTATGCATTCAGGATTCAGTGGTTGATTTTTACAGTCTGGTGGAGACTTTGGCAATCAAACAAGCAATTGCAGAGCAGCACCATAAGTGCTGTGCATATAGAGTGTTAGAAGCAGGTGGACAGGGCAGTGGACAGGGTCCTGTATGGTCAGGATTGTTGAAAAGATTAAATGAGATAATAAAACCAAAATATATAGCATAGTGCCTGGCATATAGTTGTCTCTCAAGAAATACTGGCTATTATATCCAGGTTTCTTTTTACTGTTATTTTATTATCATTATTATTATTAAGCTATCATTGTAGATTCCCTTCCATCCATTTCTTTCTGTCATATCTTTCCAGCAAAACTCCAACATGAATCAGTACTAAGATTTATCTTCTCCACTGGGCTTGATCGTTGCTGAAGAAAATCATATCCAGATGTACAGCACTATAAATTCACAATTCATTTGGAGCTTATTGTCCTTTTTATTGATATGATTTTCTCCCTGATCATCTAGGCTAGAAGCCTGAAAGTCTCTCTTTTTTTTTTTTTAAATTTCATTACACCTAGATCTGATGATTCTTTTTGGTGAGGAAGATTGGCCCTGAGCTAATGTGTGGCCAGTCTTCCTCTTTTATTTTCTTCACCACAAAGCCCCAGTACATAGTTGTATATCACAGTTGTAAGTCCTTCTAGTTCTTCTGTGTGGGATGCTGCCACAGCATGGCTTGATGAGCAGTGCGTAGGTCTGCGCCCAGGATCCAAACTGGCAAACTCAGGGCCACTAAAGCAGAGTGTGTGGACTTAACCACTACGCCACTGGGCCGGTCCCCTGAAAGTCATTTTTGATTCTTCCCTCTGCTCCACTCCCATGTCTAATCCACATCCAAGTCGTGTAGATTTTTGCCTCCTAAATATTTCTGGATTCTCTCCCCTCCCTTCCATGTATATTACCACTCATTTAGGTCCATATCATTTCTTGTCTGGAGTTCTGATTCTAATCAGCTTTCTGATTATTTTTCCTTTTACTAATATAACCTCCTCAATCAGACCTCCATGTATCCACAGAGAGAGCTATTTAGGGTAGAGAACTGACATTGTCTCCCCACTGCTTACACACCTTCCAGTGATCCCACTATACTTGCAGCATAAAGTCACAACCTTCTAGACATGATTTTAGGTCTTTCCAACCTTGTTTCTTCCCATTCTCTGTTCCATATTTGCTTCTCCAGCATCACCAAACTGCTTATTAATCCCCACATATATCATGCCATTTCTTTTCTTGTTTCTACTCTAGCTCAGGTTGTCATCTCTTGCTTGGAATGTTCTCCTCACCTTAGGTCATTCATCCTTCAAATTCTAACTCAGATGTCTTATTTCTTATGGGCTTGCCTTGATCCACTTCAGGCAAAGTGCATCCTTCACTAAGCCGTCATGACAGCATCTGCATTTCTCTTACAGCACTTGTTTCTTCTGCCTCATTGTATTGATCAATTGGTCAGTAGATACTTTGAAGTCTAGAGAAGCTAAGTAACATCTGATAATAAAATTCCTTTTACTAAGTATCTGTCCAGTGCTCTACTAAATATTTGAGTTCACATTCTAAATGATCTGGAAACTTTTTCCTCCCTTAGTTATCTTTTGTCCCTCTTTCCTCACTTTTATTCATTCTGTTCATTTCCCCAGAATTTGCTTCTCTTTCCCCCCAATCATTACCTGTAGAAATCCTACTCATCTTTGATGGTTTGTTTAAAATGCTGCTTCTTCTGTTAAGTCTTTCCTCATCTCTTCCTCATCCCATCCCACGACATGTATCTTTTCCTACTGCTGAAATTCTTTGTGCATGTGGCATAATTGATCCAATATACATATTCTCTCTTCACCCTTCTATTAGCAACTTTCATTAAGCACCTACTGTATTACAGGTAGGCTACCAGGGATGCCTTGGGGATGGTGCTCCTGCCCTCAAGAGGCTCAGGGGCTGGTTAACAGACATATTACAGACAAGAAATGAGTTCCATTCATCATCTTTAATGATACCTTTTCCTTATTTATTTTCTGCAGAAACCTGCTAGAGTGTGTCCCTGACTGGGCCTGTGAAGCAAAAAAGATAGAAATATTAGATATGAGCTATAATCTTCTGACAGAGGTTCCTATGAGGTATGTGTGTGTTAATGTATATATTATATATGTACGTATTACAATATGTGTTTATATGCATGTATTTAATTGTTTTCCTAGATTTGGGTTGCCTTGCTAAGGTACTTTCATTTATTTGTTCAGTAAATAGTGAGTACCTGCTGAGCACAGGGCAGTGTGAAGTGCTGTAAGGAATAGGGTAACAGCTAATGCATAGTCTTGGCCTGCAAGGAATTTAGTAAGCAGATTTTTGAGGTAACGTGTGCACAGATAACTGTGACAAAATGTAACAAGAGTTACTGGCATAGGTCGGTGATAAGATATTGGATGAGTTATTATGAGCTGGGAAATGTTCTAAGAACTTCACTTTTATCATCTTATTTAATCCTTTCACAAGTGTATTATATAGGTGCTGTTATCTTCATCTTACAAATAAGGAAATAAGACTTAGAGAGGCTGGGTACCTTTCCCAAGGTTGCACTTAACTAGGAGGTGATGGCAACTGGCATTTGAATGTAGTCATTCTTCAAGGCCTTCACTCTTCTTCACTACACTGTATAAATAAAATATTTTAGAAATTCAGAACTTTGAATAATTAGAGAATGCTTCATGGAGAATATTTATTTGAATTGACCTTTACAAGATGATGGGATTTCTCTATGTGGAGGGAGAAAGAGAGAGGTATTTGGGGGGAAATGGTATATTCAAAGGTTCTGAGGTGTAAAATGTGTGGTTATCACCTAATGGAATCTTTAAAATTAAACTAGAGGCTTTGTAGCATCGTAGGTAGGAACACAGCCTTTGGAGTCTGCTCTTAGTGCAAATCCTGACTGTACCATTTACTGCATTCTTTGTGAGATCTTTGGCAAATCAAAGTCACTTAACCCTTCTGAACTTCATAGTTAAATGGCCTAGCACATTTTAAGCACTCAATAAATAGCAGTGTTTGTTATAGTAAATTTTGTTATTATTAACTTACTATAATCAGTTATATTAATACTGATAAATTCACTGAATTTTTGGTGCTGTCTAGACTTAAAATCTAAATGGATTTATTCTAGAAATTCTTTATTTGTTTAGATCTTTTCTGTGCTGTTTGCTTTCATTAATTCACCTTTTCCCAGAATAACCTTAATGACTTCCTGGTGGGTGGTGGGTAAACATATGGTCGTGGCTTCTTTCTTGGCTCAGGCACTTGTTGGTAATTATATTGTCTAGAAGAATATGTTCCTATTAGTTTACTGATTTCAGTTAAATAGCGAAGGGCTGACTCAGAAAGAAAGATTTAAGTAGCTTCTTTATTTGTTTCTTTGTACTGTTCCCTCTTAGAATTCTTAGTAGCTTGAGTCTTAGAAAACTGATGGTGGGACACAATCGTGTGCAAAACCTTCCGGTACTGGTGGAGCACATCCCCCTTGAGGTGCTGGATGTTCAGCATAACTCACTCACCAGGCTGCCAGATACCCTCTTCTCCAAGGCCTTAAAGTAAGTACTCTGGATTTTATTTAGAAGAGCAGAATCATTGGCTAAACAAACTGCACTGGCTTGTCATTGGAGTGACCTTTGGAACTATGTTTACAGAGTGTTTACCTCATAGTCCAGCTATGGGTGGAGGCTTATTTGCAATTTGTGTGAAATAAAATATGACACTGTTTTATGAGGCAGTAATCTTTAACTCAAAAGTTGAAATACCCATCAAATACTTAAGAAGTTTTAGTGTTGTAAACAACTTAAACAGGTTGGAAAAGTTCAGATTTTCATCTCAGAAAATGAATACAGCTATGACCTTTAAAGAGAAGTTACAGTTTCCTCGGGCAAGTTTCAGCTTTTGCGTTAGATCGAAAAGGACATGCCACTAAAGTTAATTGTTTTTATTTCTAGCTTTACCAAGCTATCATTTACTTACATTCTCTATTTGCAACACTTTTTACTACCTACTTTGAAAACTGTGTATTTAAAGGTAACATTACTCCAAAAGGTGTTATTTGCTTTCTTACTGTAAATTAACAAATAGTCTGCCTTCCTATTTTAATACCTGTAATCAGGTTTATCTAATGTGTATACCACTATTAAATGAAAGCTGGTTTTTAATTATAGTCTTCTGCAGTATGAAGAGGGCAATATTGTCTTCAGTTTAGAAATGGAGAAAACAGTGATAAGCAGTAATTTAAGATAAGGCTACAGGAGACATACAAAGAGCATTTAGCATTTGGCTTGTTCTTTGTTTGGTAGCTTATACATCTTTTAATGTATAATACACTTGGTTGGACTTTTCTAAAAGTAAAATCTTTGGAAATTCTAAAAAATGTTTGAAGGAAATTTTCTTTTTGGAAAGTTTATACGGGGTCTTAATGCAGTAACATTTGTTAATTAACAAGTATTTGTTAGTAATGCATAAAACTGCATTTGATTCTAATGACAGCTTGAATAAAATTAGTTGACAACCTTAGAATCTGTAGTAAGGAAGTTACTCAGCAGCTGTAGCCAGCTGTCAGTGATACTTCTTTAACACTAACTCTGCACAGCAGCTGTAGCCAGCTGTCAGTGATACTTCTTTAACACTAACTCTGCACAGAGCACTTTTGGCACATACAAAGACACAAGCCTCAGTACGCTCGACAGCTTACCAGATAATTAGGGATGTGGATCACATAACATGAAGAAGACTTAAGAACATACAACAAATTTAGTAATATTAGCTGCCCCTTTGTGAGCATATTCTTTATATACCTATTTGGTATATACCAAATAGGTATATAAAAAAATAGGTATACCAATAAAAATTTGCCATGCTAGGCAAATTTTAAATCATAACGTGTTTTACCTATTAGATTGGTAAACATTAAAATGAATTATTATACTCAGTGTTGACAGTGGTGTGAGCAAATTGATATTCTTTTATCCTTGTGGAAGTATAATTTGGTGTATCCTTTCTGGAACTCAGTTTGGCGATATATATGTAAAAATCTTAAAAAAGATGAAGCTAGGTTAGCATCAGGCCACTACAGAAGCCTGGGAACACAACCATGCCTGTACTCTTTCCTCTCTACTTGGCTTGCATGAGTTGAGTAGAAGGAACTTTCGCTGGGTAGAATCAATTGGGGAGAACTACGTGGAGGAAATTACTTCTGTCACTAGTTTGGGAGCATAGGATGGCAGTGTTCCATACTGAGATGGCATGATGGTTTTACATAAGAAGGCAACAAATGATTTGTGTGTGTTCTATCAGTCTCAGATACCTGAATGCATCTGCAAACAGTCTGGAGTCTTTGCCATCTGCCTGTGCTGGAGAGGAGAGTCTGAGTGCACTGCAGCTGCTCTATCTGACCAACAACCTCCTGACAGATCAGTGTGTGCCCATCCTGGTCGGGCACCCACACCTGCGAATCTTGCATCTTGCAAACAACCAGCTACAGACTTTTCCTGCAAGGTAAATGAGTGCAGCCTTTGGTCATTTCAGACACATGACCTGAATTTTGCATTTGTCAGACTACATTGTAGCTATCATACTGTGTACTCTTGCTTTATATTGAGTGACTTACTGATGCTGTGACTCCACTAGTCAAACGGGAAAATCTGTACCTAGTTTTTAAGTATCAGTAACCAGTGGTTAAATGTGTTTAATTCTTAGTCCTAATTACTTAATAATGGTCTGGAAATTTTCAACCTAGGAAAGTACAGGCTTATGAAATAAAAGAAATTGTGAAGACAATTTTTTCTTTTCTCTTGTCAGCACTGTTTTATAAAATACTGTTGAGTCCATTAATTTATTCATTTTATATATATATATATAAAATACCTACTGTATGTCAAATACTGTGTTGTGTAAGTGCTGGGGAAACAATGGTGATTGAGTTACAATCTCTGTCCTCAAGGAATTTACAATCAAATTGAGGAAATAGGCAAATATATAGGCTATTGCAATGCAGTGTAATTAATGCAGGATGTTAAAGATAGGCACAAGTAGCTAGCTGCCACTGCACAGGGCCCGGGAGTGGGGTTGGCCTTCCTGGAGGAAGAGATGAATAGTAGTTAGCAGGATACAACTATAAGAAGACATATAAGAGAAGTTTAATTCTGTCAAAGTTTTAAACAGGGTCAGTGGAGAAATAACTATCTTTCAAAATACATTTGATAAAAAAAAATACTTAGAAAATTTGACACCAGAAAAGTCCATCTATACCAGGAAAGTAGTCATTAAAAATTGTGTTTTCAAGAACTAAGAACATAGGGAAATGACATTTGATATAATTTGAATAAAAATAAAACTATATATATATATATTTTTTTTTCAATTTCAGAACATTCTTATCACCCCCAAGAGAAACCTATATACATGAATAGTTACTCCCCATTGCCCCTTCCGCCAACTCCTGGAAACCAGTAATCTACTTTTTGTGTCTATTGATTTGCCTATTTTGGACATTTCATGTAAATGCAGTAATACAATATTTGGCCATTTGTATCTGGCTTCTTTCATGTATCATAATGTTTTCAAATTTCATCCACGGTATATCACGTATCAGAAGTTCATTTCTTTTTATGACTGAATAATAGTCCATGGCATGGGTATACCACATTTTGTTTATCTGTTCGTTAGTTGATGTCCTTTGGGTTGTTTACACTTTTTGACTATTATGAATAATGTTGCTATGAACATTTGTGCACAAGTTGTTGTATGGACATATGTTTTCACGTCTATTGGGTATATACTAGGTGTGGAATTGCTAGGTCATATGGCAATTCGATGTTTCACATTTTGACTGTTCAGACTATTCCAAGGCGGCAACATCATTTTATGTTCCCACCAGCAATGTATGAAGGTTCCAGTTTCTCCACATCTTCATCAACACTTTCTCTTGTCCATCTTTCTGACTATGACTATCCTAGTAAGTGTGAAGTGGTATTTCATTGTGGTTTTTATTTGCATTCCTCTAGTAGCTAATAAGCATCTTTTCATGTGCTTATTGGCCATTTGTACCATTTGTGTACCTCCTTTAGAGAAACGTCTATTCACATCCCTTGCCCTTTTTATCTTTAATTTGGGTTCCTAATAGTTTACATCATTGTGAAATTTCAGTTATACATTATTTCCTGTCTGTCACCACATACGTGCTCCCCTTCACCCCCTGTGCCCACCCCCACCCCCCTTCCCCTGGTAACCACTGAACTGTTTTCTTTGTCCATGTGCTTGTATATATTCCACAAGAGTGAAATCATCTGATGTTTGTCTTTCTCAGTCTGGCTTATTTCACTAGGCGTAATTCCCTCCAGGTCCATCCATGTTGTTGCAAATGGGATGAATTTGTCTTTTTTTCTAGCTGAGTAGTATTCCATTGTACATATATACCACATCTTCTTTATCCAATCATCAGTCGATGGGCACTTGGATTGTTTCCATGTCTTGGCAATTGTGAATAGTGCTGCAGTGAACATAGGGGTACATATGTTACCTTGGATTGTTGATTTCAAGTTGTTTGGGTAGACACCCAGTAGCTGGGTCATATGGTAGTTGTATTTTTAGTTTTTTTGGGGAATCTCCGTAGTAGCTGTACTAGTTTGCATTCCCACGAGCAGTGTATGAGGGTTCCCTTCTATCCACACCCTCTCCAACATTTGTTATTTTTAGTCTTAGTGAATATAGCCATTTTAACAGGCATAAGGTGATCTCTTAGTGTAGTTTTGATTTGCATTTCCTTGATGCTTAGTGATGTTGAACATATTTTCATGTGTTTATTGGCCTTCTGTATATCTTCTTTGGAAAAATGTTCATATCCTCTGCCCATTTTTTGATCGGGCTATTTTGTTATTCTTCAGTTGCGTGAGTTCCTGATATATTATGGAGATTAACCCCTTATTGGATATATGATTTGCAAAAATTTTCTCCCAATTGGTGGGTTGTCTTTTGGTTTTAATCCTAGTTTCTTTTGCCTTGCAGAAACCCTTTAGTCTGATGAATTCCCACTTGTTTATTTTTTCTTTTGTTTCCTTTGAGAAGACATGGTATTCGAAAAGATCCTTTTAAGTTCGATGTCAAAGAGTGTACTACCTAGATTATCTTCCAGGAGTTTTATGGTTTCAGGATTTATCTTCAAGTCTTTGATCCATTTTGAGTTTATTTTTGTGTATGGCATGAGATAATGGTCTACTTTCCTTCTTTTGCATGAATGTGGCTGTCCAGTTTTCCTGACACCATTTATTGAAGAGGCTCTCTTTTCTCCATTATATGTTCTTGGCACCTTTGTCGAAGCTTAGCTGTCTGTATAAGTGCGGTTTTATTTCTGGGCTTTCAGTTCTGTTCCATTGATTTGTGCACCTGTTTTTGTAATAGTACCACGCTGTTGTGATCACTATGGCTTTGTAGTACATTTTGAAGTCAGGGATTGTGATGCCTCCAGCTTTGTTCTTTTTTCTCAGGATTGCTTTAGCAATTCAGGGTCTTTGATTGCCCCATATGAATTTTAGGATTCTTTGCTCTATTTCCATGAAGAATGTTATTGGGATTCTGATTGCACTGAATCCATAGATTGCTTTGGGTAGTATGGACATTTTAGCTATGTTTATTTTTCCAATCCATGTGCATGAAATCTCTTTCCATCTCTTTCCATCATTATCTATTTCTTTCAATAATATCTTATAGTTTTCATTGTATAAGTCCTTTGCATCCTTAGTTAAGTTTATTCCTAGATACTTTATTCTTTTTTTTGCAATTATAAATGGAATTGTATTCTTGAGTTCTCTTTCTGTAAGTTCATTATTAGAGTACAGAGATGTAACTGATTTTTGTAAGTTGATTTTGTACTCCGCAATTTTACTGTAGTGGTTAGTTATTTCTAATAGTTTTCTGATGGATTCTTTGGGGTTTTCTATACATAAGATCATGTCGTCTGGAAACAGAGTTTCACTTCTTCACTGCCTATTTGGATTCCTTTTATTCCTTTCTCTTGCCTAATTGCTCTGGCCAAAACCTCTAGTACTGTGTTGAATAAGAGTGGTGATAGTGGGCATCCTTGTTTTGTTCCTGTTCTCAGAGGGATGGCATTCAGTTTTTCCTCATTGAGTATGATGTTGGCTGTGGGTTTGTCATATATGGCCTTTAGTATGTTGAGGTAATTTCCTTCTATCCCCATTTTATTAAGTGTTTTTATCCTAAATGGCTGTTGGATCTTGTCAAATGCTTTCTCTGTGTCTGTTGAGATGATCAAGTAGTTTTTATTCCTCATTTTGTTAAGATTGATTTGCGGATGTTGAAGCATCCCTGTGTCCCTGGAATAAATCCCACTTGATCATGTTGTATGGTCTTTTTGATGTATTGCTGTATTTGGGTTGCCAATATTTTGCTGAGGATTTTTGCATCAATGTTCATCGGCAATATTGGCCTGTAGCTCTCCTTTTTGTCCTGTCCTTGTCAGGCTTTGGTATTGGACTGATGTTGGCTTTGTAGAATGTGTTAAGAAGTGTTCCATCTTCCCTGATTTTTTGGAATAGCTTGAGAAGGATATGTATTAAATCCTCTCTGAAAATTTGATAGAATTCCCCAGGGAAGCCGCCTGGTCCTGGACTTTTAAATAAAACAAAACTGTATATTTTGATTCTGATTTTATTTTACAAATTTTCTTAGAAATATGATTAACTTCAGAAAACTTATCCTGTAATTTTTGTGAAAATTTATGAAGTGAGATATTTAGAGCTTAGAGGAGACAAGTGGGATAAACTTGATAGCTTCCTTGAAAGAATTTGAACCATGGCTTTTAACATGTATACAGAATCTTAATTTCAGAATGTGACAGATTTCTTGAAATCCTATCAGGTTAATTCAGTTGGACTCAAATGTGTTCATATAAAGTGAAAATGACAGACCACTGACAAGTTCTATTAGTATATGAAGCTGTTGTGAGATATCAGATGCAATACTCTGAAACTAATGAATTCCGCCTAATTTGATGACACTCTTATTGTTGGAGGGGTCAAAAGCAGGCTGATATAAAACTTAAAACACATCAAAGAATATGAAAACATGCAGTTAGAAGTAAACATAAGAATTAACAGGAGATCACATAAAATTAGAGTAATCTGAATACAGATAATAAAACAAATGGAAGTTAAGAGGAGTATATTAAAGGAAACATATGTTCTATACTGAATAATAAATCCACTGGCAAGTCATCTCCTGAACAGTGTTGTAATTGCACAGGCACAGTCCAGATCTTCTGTGTTTTTTGGACTATTTTCAGAATCTAGCACACTTCTGGGTGCTCAGCAAGAGACTGATTGAAATTGGGGTACTGCATTTCTGTTCATAAGTCAGAAAGATCCAGGGAGGGAGGAGTATGAGAGAAAAGTGTGAGGTATGGAAATGGAAGAAATTTCTGAATATATTATTAAGTAAAAACAAAAAAAGCAAGTTATAAAACAATATGTATAATATGGCATCTTTTTTAATTTGAAAAATATAGTTTCCTGCATTTAAAAGGACAAGAATACTGTCCACCAAATTGTCATCAGAGATTATCTCTGGTAGTGAGATTAAAAGATTTTTTTTCTGTTTCTGTCTGATTTTCTGCTTTTTCTGTTTCTGTCTCTATTTTTAAATTTTTTTCACTGAGTATTACTATTGTAATAAGAAAGAAAATTTTAATTTACTGATCTTAGTTAGTAAAAGCATTTGTGAATTTATTTTCTAGCAACAGAAATTATTATATATTAATGAAAAGGGCAGGATGTGAATTTATATAAAACAAATCTGCATATGAAAATTTGGTGGGAAATTCAGTAAAGTGAGAATAGTAATTTTTTCAGATTGGTGGTATTATTGTTGATTATTTTCTTCATTTTCCAAACTTTCTCTCCATGTTACAGCAGTTTATTATTATTATTTTTGCTGAGGAAGATTCACTCTGAGCTAACATCCATTGCCAATCTTCCTCTTTTTTGCTTGAGGAAGATTAGCACTCAGCTAACATCTGTGCTAATCTTCCTCTGTTTTGTTATATATGAGACACCACCACAGCATGGCTGGCAAGTGGAGTAAGGCCACGCCCAGGATCTGAACCTGCGAACTCAGGCTGCAGAAGCAGAGCGTGCAGAACTTTAACCACTCAGCCACAGGGCTGGGCTCAGTTTATTATTTTTATAATTTTTTAAATAAATAGATAAAAAGAAATCAGAGCGATTTGTAATAATCTAGATAAAGGTGTTAGGCCATCTTAAGATACTTCACTTGCTGTGTAGAAACTTTTGCTCAATCCTGTGGAAGAGTGTGAATCACATCACAGTGCCAAGCACAGTGCTGTCTGTATAATAAGCACTCAGTTAATGTTTAAGAAGATGGATTGTGCTACGAATAAGTCACTGTAGAAATTTAAAACTGAAATGAACCTTAGTGATGATTTCGTACAACTTCTTTATTTTACAGCTGAGGATATTGATGTCCACTGACATTAACTTACCCAGGATTTTGTAACTAGTTAGTGGCAAATCAAGTACTATAACTAATCTACCAAACCTAGGTCCATGCTGGTTCAGCCACTTCCTGTAAGTCAGATAATAGGAAGATGTTCATGCCCACAAGATCCAACAGCTGTAAGAGAAGCAAGGGAAGCTTCAGCCCTTGAAACACACTGGGAGGCAGATTAGGCTGAGATTCAGCAAGAGCAGTCACCATGGTGAGCTGTTTGTTCCCTTTGCTGGTATCTGATTGTTTCATTCTGACTAGTCACCTGGCAGTGGACCAGGTCACCTCTGTACTCTGTGGCTACTGTACTTGTTTGGCAGCTACTTATTTCAGGTGCAGTATGTTATTTTTGGTGTTTCTTTTTCAGCAAACTAAATAAATTGGAGGAGTTGGAGGAACTCAACCTAAGTGGCAACAAGCTTAAAACCATTCCCACAACCATAGCAAACTGTAAAAGGCTGCACACCCTTGTCGCACACTCCAACAACATCAGCATTTTCCCAGAAATACTGCAGTTGCCTCAGATCCAGGTACTTTTATGTGCTGGAATGATGTGCTTTTGGGAGAAATGGCAAGAGTGTGAATGAGGAAAAAGGAAGTGGCAATTTGGGATCACAGTATATTTAATTGATTCCTGGGAAGAAATTAAGTTCCCTTTGAGGATACAGTAGGAGAGTGAGCATTAGGGAATTAAGAATTAACTTAATTTCTCCATTTTCCTCTCAGTTTGTAGACCTAAGCTGCAATGACTTGACAGAAATCCTGATTCCTGAGGCTTTGCCTGCTACTTTACAAGACCTTGACCTGACGGGAAATACAAATCTGGTTCTGGAACACAAGACGTTGGACACATTTAGGTAGGAAGAAAATTTGAAGTTGAATCTGCATGTGCTTTTAGTGCTACCAGCTGTGTGTATGTCTTCTTAAGGACTGTGGAAATCTTGATTAACTAAAGGAATAGAATGAATTCGGTCATAAAGCACTTGGTTCTCTTCTTTGATTCAATTTCTTTTCTTTTTAAAGATTGGCACCTGCGCTAACATCTCTTGCCAGTCTTTTTTTCTTCTTCTCCCCAAAGCCCCCAGTACATAGTTGTATATTCTAGTTGTACGTCCTTCTGGCTCTGCTATATGGGACGCTGCCTCAGCATGGCTTCATGAGCGGTGCTAGGTCTGTGGCCAGGATCTGAACCAGCGAAACCCTGAGCTGCTGAAGCGGAGCACAAACTTAACCACTCGGCCATGAGGCCAGCCCCTGATGCAATTTTTGATGGATGTTCTATCCAGTAGTCAGCCTATTTATATTAGAACTCAGCATGATGACTACTGCTTAGCCATACACTGAATATTTTTACATGCCAGGCATAGATATTTTAGGTGGCACAGATCACATTACATTACAACATCTAAGAGACAATGCAAGCTCATTCATTGTACCAAGACTTCATTGTATCAAAATATTAAGTGGACAGTTGGCTGAAACGTAGAAATCCTTGTTGTGCTTAGTTTTTCACTGAAATGAACGGCATCAATTGTAACAATATTTGACCCCTATTTCTTCCTCCTACCCCTTTCCTTCCTTTCCCTCCTCCTCCTTGGCCAGTGGATCAGCACACTACTGTCATTTCAGTCTCTCTTTAGTGTCATTAATTCTCTCTGGAAATGAATCTTGGTCTGTAAACAGATTATTTTATAAAAACATATATTGTTGTTGGGTTGTTTTTGTAAAATACAGAAATGCATATGGTTTAATCTTCCCTTCCTCCACTTCCCACAGCCATATCACAACCCTAAAAATTGATCAGAAACCTTTGCCAACCACTGATTCTACAATTACGTCTACCTTCTGGAGCCATGGACTGGCTGAGATGGCAGGGCAGAGAAATAAGTGAGTATCTTGGCCCTGGAGACTGAGGGGAAAAAAGGCAGCCCCTGAGATCTAGGAACTGATCTGATGCTGAAAGTTGGGCTGTGTCGTTCTTCTTTTGGACATAGACAAATCACAGAATGCCAGCATCAGATAAGATCCTGAGAACATGATCCCCTGAGACAAAAACAAGATGAATGCACAGTCCATAAAATACCAAACATCCCCTCTCCTGGCTAAAATGGGTGACTGCTACTTTCTTTACCAATTACAGCTTTATCCTCTTTCCCTATAGATAAGATTTATTGAGATACCCAACCATAGAATGGCCTTGCTTTCTGACAGCACCCAATCTAGTATGGTTCCCCACTTTGTTAGACTTCCCCGAAATGACCCAACCAAAGCCGAAATTCTCTACTAGGTTTTTCCAATACTGTCTTACCTATATACCCTAGAGTTCCACGGTGTGCATTTTCCCTTGCTGCACAGCATAATAAACCCAACTTATTCAACCACAGGTGTGCTCCTGGGGGTCTTCGGCTGAAGGACATTGACAATACTAGTCCTTAATCACTACTAAGAGAAAACATTTAATCTGTCCAGCCTTTGGCAGCATTGCAAAACTAATATGTACTGCTCATGGATGTGGCTGAATTCCCCCTTTTCTTATGACATCACTCTTTCAGATGATACTTATCTTATCTAACATTTTTTTCATGTGTAGATTAGGATTTACTACTATTCTTCTCAATCCTCAATTAATACTTTTTTAAAGAAGGCACACTGGAGAATAATCCTTTACCAATCCTTTACCTATTACCAAGAATAATTCTTTGATGTTTGTCCTTCTGTATTTCTGTGATAGGCTGTGTGTATCTGCCCTAGCTGTGGATAACTTTGCAGAGGGGGTGGGAGCTGTGTATGGCATGTTCGATGGGGACCGAAATGAGGAGCTCCCTCGCCTGCTCCAGTGTACCATGGCAGACGTGCTTTTGGAAGAGGTTCAGCAGTCAACAAATGACACAGTCTTCATGGCTAACACCTTCTTGGTATCTCACAGGTAAGCAGGTGGGTTGAATAATCCCTAACTCAGTCCCGCTTTTGGAAAATATGTCTCAGTAAGCCAGAAAGTCAGGGTCTAAATTACAGGTACAAGAGCAAGGTGAGACCTTGCTCCTTTCGTGACCGTTCTATCAGCATGGCATGTGGAGTTTGGGCTCTTTAAAGAGTCTCTGGAGCCATCTGTTTTCTCTGTTGACCCAAAGACTGGTGAGGATCTGGAAAGCCCAGAAATCATGCACAAAAAATTGTGTGTGTATATGCATTTGTACATTTGGGGAAAGGAAATGGTAAGCTTTTATAAGATTCGCCAAAGAGTCAGTGACCTATAAAAGGTTAAGCATTGATCAGATTCATGTGTTTAGAATACTTATTAGTGGGGATTTACCAACTAATCTTCTCATTCAAGTCTAAGCCACTTAAGGACAAAAACCCTATATAACCAAACTGTTGAAAATCTCTTAGCAGCTAATGGAGCATCTTGCACGCCAAGTGGGCTGCATAGAGGATATGTACCACTGAGAGGTTGTAAACTTGTGTAATCAAAGTTGAAATGGAGCAGCCTGGAGCCCAACCTGATTTTATCTGTCATTATAACACAAAGCAAAGATATTGGGAAAGGAGACTATTTTTCAGTAATAGAATTGAGCCTAGGAACTTGGCAAAATAAAGGGTTTTGGAAAGGGAACTCAATTTATGAAGCATCTTCCAAGAGCTGGGCACTATACCAAGCATTTTTCTTATTATATCTTTTATTTTCAAAACAAGCCAAAGAGGTAGATATTTTATCATAAAAATTTCTGGAAGAATTAACTTGCTGAGGATCTATAGCCTCTAAATCGCAGAGCTGGAATTTGAAACCAGATCTTTCTGATAGTAGCCATCTAGGGGATAGATGCCTTGTGCATGGGAGAAATACAAGGAGAATTATGGTCCTTCCTTCAAGGAACTTGCAACCTAAGTGAGTGGTTCTCAGAGTGTTGTTCTAGGACCAGCAGTCTCAGCATCACCAGAAACTTGTTGGAAATGCAGATTATTGGGCCAGCCCCTTACCCACTGAGTCAGAAACTCTGTGGGTGGGCCCAGCAATGTGTGTTTTAACAAGCCTTCTGGGTGATTCTGATGTTCTAAAGTTGGAAGCCACTGAATTAGGTCGTTGTAGTCTATGAGCCGACATAAGCAGAGGCAGTAGAGAAAGATGTACCCTTATTGTCTCCTTTTCCCCAACCCTTTTTGTAAAATTTCCTTGTCAGCTAAGCATGGAAGACGTGATTCTCTTCACCATCATCACCTATAGCAAGAGACTGCCTTCAGGTGGATAATTCTGGTTCACAGTCACATGGCAGAAAAACAAGGAAATCACGGACATGAAGGACTGCCACTTTGTTCTAAAATTAGCTACCATGTCTTCATTTTCCTTTCTTTCTAAATAGGAAATTAGGAATGGCTGGCCAGAAGCTGGGCTCCTCTGCTCTCCTTTGTTACATCCGCCCTGACACTGCCGACCCAACAAGTAGTTTTAGCTTGACAGTGGCC
This sequence comes from Equus asinus, assembly GCF_041296235.1. Taxonomy (NCBI): domain Eukaryota; kingdom Metazoa; phylum Chordata; class Mammalia; order Perissodactyla; family Equidae; genus Equus; species Equus asinus. Next base: position 37,019,429 of record NC_091817.1, read on the forward strand.
AACGTTGGCACATGCCAAGCAGTCCTGTGCCGAAGTGGGAAACCAGTGCCCCTCTCTAAAGTCTTCAGCCTGGAACAGGACTCAGAAGAGGCTCAGAGGGTGAAGGACCAAAAAGCCATCATAACAGAGGTGAGTCTCACTCTCCACCAGTCACTTGTACTCCTCAAATCTAGAGAATGCTGTTCTGCATAGAGGCAGTGAAGGTCCATTTTCTTCCCATCAAGCCTTGTAAATTGTATCCAAACCAGATAATAGTACTAGGAGAAAATCTAATGAGCAGTTAATAACTCGCAAAAAGAAAAATCAAATTAATTAGAAATGAAAAATCTTCATTTGTGATCCTTTAGATGTAGAGCTTACATGTAAAATGAATGTAAATGTCCCCCTTGGTTGATTTCTACCTCATATGGTTTGTTATTCCAAACAGAAGAAGAAAAAGTTCTATAGTTTGATGTCTCCATTCTGAAATGTAATGTTTCAAAATATTATATGGCTTAGTATGCTCTGGGCTTTTTAATTTTTTGTTGTTGTTGTTGTTGAGGAAGATTAGCCCTGAGCTAACATCTGCTGCCAATCCTCCTCTTTTTGCTGAGGAAGACTGGCCCTGAGCTAACATCCATGCCCATCTTCCTCTACTTTAGACGTGGGATACCTACCACAGCATGGCTTCTGCCAAGCGGTGCCATGTCCACACCTGGGATCCGAACTTGCGAACCCCAGGCCACTGAGAAGCAGAACATGCGAACTTAACCACTGTGGGCCCCCTGGGTTTTTTTTTTTAATAGTAAAGCATCAGTATCTCTACTATTTTATAGCTTTTCTCTTTTTAGAAATTAGCATAACATTTTTGCTTTCAAAGAGACTAGGATTTACATGTGAACATTGTTTACTGCAAAGCAGAATTCTGTTCATATCTTTTGCTCATTTTTCATTGAATTGTTTGTTTATTGTTGAGTTTTAACAGTTCTTGTCTATCTTGGATACAAGTCCTCATCAGATAGAAGTTTTGCAAGTATTGTCTCCCAGTCTGTGGCTTTTATTTTTTCATTCTTTTAATAGTGTCTTTTGAGGAGCAGAAGTTACTAGTTTTAATGAAGTCCTGCTTACCATTTTTTTTCTTTCATGGGTCATGCTTTTGATGTTGTATCTAAAAACTTGTTGCCAAACCAAAGTCACTTACAGTTTCTTCTATTATCTTCCAGAAGTTTCGTGTTTTACATTTAGGTCTATGATCTCTTTTGAATTCATGTTTGTGAAAGGTGTAAGCTCTGTGTCTGAATTCTTTTTCTTTTTTTGCATGTGAATGTTCAGTTGTCCCAGCAGTGTTTGTTGAAAAGACTGTTCTTTCTCCATCGAATTGCCTTCACTCCTTTGTCAAAGATCAGTGCATTGTGTTTGCGTGGGTCCATTTCTGGGCTGTCTGTTGTGTCAGAATTCTGTAAAAAGACTATCCATATTAGATTCCATCCAAAGCAGCACAAAACAAAAAGAGTATCATTATAGTGTGGTTGATACTAGAAGATTCTGGAACTACGAGGCATTAGTCTTAGGAAGGTCTTTCAGTCAAAACAAATGAAAGATAAAGATAACTTTTTGTTTGATTAGTCTACTTTTACAGTATTTAGATAATGTTGTTTAGATTTTTCTTATGGGGTCCTGGACAAATAAGAAATATTTTTACAAATGTTATTTTAACCACAGACATTTATTTATTGTTTGCTTATTATTTGCTAAGCACTGTACTTTCATTATTTTATTTAATCTTTACCATAACCCCCATGAAAGAAGTTGTTTTACTTCCATTTTACAGATGAGAAAAATAAAATGTAGAGTTTGTGACAAATTCTGGTAAATGAGAGAGTTAGTATTTTCACCCAGAGAATGACTGCAACTATGAAATAAATATATTGACAGCTTTAGAGGTTTTATTTGGTTTTATCTTGAAAAGAAATCAGTACAAAGTATCTGGCAGATGAACATTCCCAACTTGCAACCAGGGTTATTCCTTTTTCTCTAAGTTTAGAATTCTGTCACTTGTGACTTGATCTGCTGTTCATTATTGGTACAGTCCTTATAGAGTAGGTAAATGATGCTACAGATTTCAGACTTTCCTTTTCTAGGCTAAATGACTTTTTAGATTATTTAATGCTTTAGCTACCAAGATTCTCCTAGCCATTTAATATCTTCCTGAATCTTTTCAGTCCCAACTGTGCCTTTAAATGAGAAATCATTTTTAGTGACCCATCTGAGTTTTGGCCTTTCTGAGAATAGTAGTAATGGAGAATTAATAACAGTTCTGCTTATTATTTTTCTAACGGATGTTTCTCTATTTAAAGACATGCTGAGGCCTGTACTGCATGTTAGAGCAAATATCTTTTGAGATGGAGGTGGCTTTTAGCTACTTAATCAGTTTTAGCTTCAGTCTTCTGAACTGTTTGGTGTAGTAACCATATGATATTTTGTCCTTTTAGAATTCTATACATTTATTTTTGTAAGTCCACTTAAAATTATACATATCCTAGGAAAAAATATATAACATGTCAATTGTTTTATTGTAGAGCCCTAAGCATTTTGATCTAGAAAGATATAAAATTGTATGTCATTGTTGCTTGTTTCTCAAAATTTGCATTCTGCGTGTCTCTAGGACAACAAAGTGAATGGGGTAACCTGCTGCACCCGGATGCTGGGCTGCACATACCTCTACCCTTGGATCCTCCCCAAGCCCCACATATCTTCCACGCCACTTACCATTCAAGATGAATTGCTGATTCTGGGAAACAAAGCATTGTGGGAACATTTGTCATATACAGAAGCTGTCAACGCAGTACGCCATGTACAAGACCCATTAGCAGCTGCCAAAAAACTGTGCACATTAGCCCAGAGCTATGGTTGTCAGGACAATGTGGGGGCGATGGTGGTTTATTTGAACATTGGTGAGGAAGGCTGCACTTGTGAAATGAATGGGCTCACCCTCCCAGGTCCTGGGGGATTTGCTTCAACCACCGTCATCAAGGACCCTCCCAAGCCAACCACTCCTTCCTCCAGTAGTGGTATTGCCTCTGAGTTCAGCAGTGAGATGTCAACTTCAGAGGTGAGCAGTGAGGTGGGATCCACTGCTTCTGACGAACATAACACTGTTGGCCTGGATGCTGGCTTGCTTCCAAGACCAGAGAGGCGCTGCAGCCTTCATCCAACACCCACCTCTGGGGTTTTTCAGCGCCAGCCTTCTTGTGCAACTTTCTCAAGTAACCAGTCTGACAATGGCCTAGATAGTGATGATGACCAGCCCGTCGAAGGGGTCATAACAAATGGCAGCAAGGTAGAAGTAGAAGTAGATATCCACTGCTGTAGGGGAAGGGATCTTGAGAACTCTCCCACTCTTAGAGAGAATTCTCCTACCCCATGTCCTGAGGAACATGCTAGAGGAGTATTTTTGGGGATCCGAAGACAGAATAGTGTGAATAGTGGCATACTTTTGCCAGTGAGCAAGGACAAGATGGAATTACAGAAGTCTCCCTCCACTTCCTGTCTCTATGGAAAGAAACTCTCCAATGGCTCTATTGTGCCCCTAGAAGATAGCCTGAACCTCATTGAAGTGGCCACAGAAGCACCCAAGAAGAAAACTGGCTATTTTGCTGCCCCCACTCAGCTGGAGCCAGAGGATCAGTTTGTTGTCCCTCGTGACCTAGAAGAAGAAGTGAAGGAGCAAATGAAACACCACCAAGAAAGCAGGCCCGAGCCTGAGCCCAGTGAAGAGGATCGGACCGAGCTCCCGGAGGAGTTTGACACAGCACTGTGATCCTCCCCCAGGAGCCACAGCACTAGGGAAGACTGTGTAGTGTTGGGGTGGGGACCCTTCCAGAGCATTTTGCCTCTTCATTTCTAAACCATAGATAAGGGGCGTAGAACTTGGAGCCAAAAGTGGTGAGAGCTATCAGGGTCTTGCTCTGGATAAGCTAGTAAACACCATCAGTGTTAAGTTTCACATTTAACCTGCATTGGAATTCCCAGAGTTACTGGGGAGAAAGCAGATGTTGCCCTGTATCAGTCCTACCACCTGCCATTAACCCTTTCTCTCCTAGGATAATTTTGAGAATTTGCCTCCCTGGGCAGGAAAGGGACTATTTCTGTGGAGGAAATAACTGAAGATTGATTCTCTTTACTGATTGCTGCTGATGGATCTCTGTGACAGAGAAATCACTTATATCTCAACCTAACTGATGGGATGTGATGTGACTAGTCACATGGCTTTTCATTCTTCTCTACGAGAATACAGCCTATTGAAATGACGTTTATTGGAAATGTAGAACCAATCAGATAATTTATGTATGTAATGTAATGAGAGCACTTTTTGTTGACTGTGAACTTTTAATTTTCAAATCTGCACTCGAGCCAATCTTCTTAGAGGCAGCCCAGCACCTTTGTCCATAGGCAGAATGATCATCGGGTTTTGGAGCCTTCTTTGTGGGTACTAGGAAGGACCCTGGGGAATTGATTTTACTATTAGATAATCAGACTCTGAATGCTCCTGAGAAACTTGGAGTAGGATCTTCTTTTGGGGATGAAGATGGGCAAGGAGTGAGGACTGAGACTACGTCCCCCGACATCACGAACAGAATAACTCCTTGATAAATGTGACACCTGCTAGGACTTTCCCAGCAGATCACAAGGGAGGCATTTGGGGATTGGCCTCTTTCCCTAACATGTGATGGAGTTGGCAGTCAGCCTCCTAGGATGTGGGGCCGAGGCTGATGCTGCCTGCATCCAAGTAACCTTGAGTTATAGCAGATGACTGAACAGACTGAGGCTGAATGAGAACAGATGGATGGAGCTCAGAGTCAGACAAGTTCCTTCTCTTATTCTAGAGCAGAGGGATAGTTTTCTGAAATGTTGGAAGTGAGGTGAGAGTTCATCTTTTTAATGTTTAACAGAGTACTCCTCTGAAAACTGCTTATCCATCTCACACGGTTTCAGAGTACTGGCCTCAATTACTAATACAAGAAAGACTTAATTGAGAAAGTCCTACACTTACAGAAAACCTGGTTTACCATATTTTTTGCACATTCCACATAACCCTAGCAAAATGCAAGTCCTTCCATATTTCTATTGCCTTTTCCTTTAGAAGATTTACTTAGGAAAATTAATTCCTATTTATTCCTACAAAATTTTGACATTGCTTGATTCTACCCAATGGGGAATATGCTTTGAATTTTTAGAATACTTTCATCAAAAGAAAATAGGGTAGAACCATTTTTAATTTGTTTCATGAGAAACAAAATGTTAAAGATAGGGTTGGTATATACATAAATATAGGGGGTTTTATTGAAGTTTTTGTTGAAGCCATAGTAGAAAACCAGAGAACCTGTCCACAAATGGTTACATATCTTCATCTTCTCAGAGGCCCCCTACCCATGTGCGTGTGTCGGTGAGGTACACTCTAAGGGGATTCCATACCATTCCAATGGCTGTCTAATGTTCAACCCCTCAAGAATCTGAATTTGAGTCCCCAGATTGTCAGGAACACTTGACTTCCCTGTGTCAGCTACTAAAAAATTGTAGAACTCAGGTCTTGAGTCAAAGTGGAGAACATAGTGGCTCATACAAAGTTTCAGTGCTGTTAGAAAGATGGGCACAATAGTGTGTTGCTGCCTTATTTTTTTATATGGGAAAATAGAAAAAATGGAAATGAAGGAAGAACCCAAGATAATTGTGATGGGTGATGTAAAACATCTTCCTACCCAGACCACAGTACCTTTGAGTTTACAAAATAGTGATGTTGTCTAAAAAAGAAAGTTATTTTGAGAATATACCACTTTAATAGTATAATCTCTTAAAAATTGTCCTTTATCTGTGAACCCTTTTCTTGTTTTCTCATTGTTTCCTACCCTACTTATTAGAACCATCACAAAACCCAGTTGTGAAATGACTTTACCAGAAGTAAATGTATTTACTTTTTAGTCAGAAGAACTCTAAAAATTCCAAGTGTTCTTGTGGTAGATTTATTTTCAGGAAACATTAGGTTGTATTGAAAACCTTTAATATAGGCTATACCAAAACTGGTTATTCTTTTTTGTAACTTCCTTTCATTCATTTCCCTCTGTAATTGCTCTGTGTTCAAATAGAAGGTAACAAGGCCATAGCACATTACCAAAAATAACATAGAGAACTCTTTTGGCCTATGAGGTCATTTACAGTCATTGTGTGATCTGATTAGGTTGTCAGGTGGTGAAATCCAGTAATCTGTCTCCAGGTGAAGGTGATATCCCAGGACAGCACCGATGATCTCTAGCCCAGAGATTCTGGCCTCTGCAGGATTCTCAGGTCTCTGTGTGTACCTCCCATTTAATAGAGAAGTGAAGAGAATTTCTGAAAGAACATCATTCCTGCTTATGGGAGCAGTTTGGGAATCCCAGGGAAGAAAGAAAAATACATGAGTCTTATTTGTATCCTAATGGATTAGAAATGTATTTGAAAATTTGAATGCAGGAATGTCATAAAGCTACAGTGCTACCATAGAGTCATTGAATTACCACTCCTAATACAAGTGAGGGCTTTATTATACTACTGTAGAGTCTATGTGTGCAATAAGTTGATGAGTTCATTTTCCTGGTGTATAGAAGAGCCAACAAGAGCAGCTTGGTAATCATTGGGTGCTATTATAATTGTTTGTAGCGAGTGCTATTTTCCAGGAGATGGAGCCAGTTAGGTTTGGCTGATCTACTGAATATCAAATGATGCTCTTCTTTCCATGTAGACCTTCAGCAAAAGCAGGTACTTGGAAGCCACAGGCTCACCTTCTCTATCTACTCAATAATTAATGAAGAGACCTCCATAAGGGAGCACTTGGCTGTTATTGATAAATGTACCAATTATTAAATAGTCTCCAAGCCATTCAGTGATGTCTGCAGCATCACTATAGAACTGTCTTGTGTCACTTTTTACTTCCCTCTGGGTAGAGCCTTTCAGACTCCCCCGATCATGGAGGCAAGTTAATCTTTCTCTCCAGTTAGTGACTTTTGCCCCATAATTGGGTAAGCACTTGCTAGATTGAGAAAAGCAGCTACAGTAAATCCTGCTGTTTCCCTCATTTGGTGATCCTTCAATCACACATAAGCTCCTTGTATTCTAAATTCCATGCACTTCTCCCAGATGCTATAGGGTTTTCTCTCACTGTTGCCAATGGATGTCATCCAAACAGTGAGTTCATATCTATGGTTTTGTGCAATCATTGTCGTATTGTAGTCCTAAGACTCATTATAGTGTATTTTTGATATTTTTGAAATGTGTTAAATTTTTTAATTCAATAATATGAGCCAGAGCATGTTGCAGCAAATCTATTGTTTGTAAAAAATAATAACAATAATAATAAATAAAATGAAATGAAATCTCTTTCATGGCTTTGTTTTAGAATGGAACACCTCTTATTTTATAAGTACTTTATTTTAGCATGAAACTGTAATTTTCTCTAACTTGTATGTAGAATTAGTTTCTTATCCAAAAGCACCTTTAGGAATTTTCTGCTTTTTCTTTAGAGGAAGATAAAAAATGAAACCACATTTCATAACACTATGAAGCTATGAGTTAAGGCAAGAATAAATATTTTTGATCACCTTTTAAATCAAAATAGCAATAAAGATTTTTTACATTGAGAAACATTATATTCTGACTTGGTTTATGTTTAAAGAAATCCCAACGACAAGAAACGGTCCTTATTTGCATGCAGGTTATTAACTGACTAGAGGAAACTCAATTGTAAACAACCTACAGCTCCTCAAATAAGTTGGAGAGCTGATGATGACACAGAGGAAGGAGCTAAGTGGATCATCCGGCCATCAGGTTTGTCATAACGGCTTTGGAGTCAGAACTTCAAACATAGTGGTGAGTTTTGGCTCACAAAATGTTTATAATCCAGTTAAGTCTCTGGTGGTTCCTCCCTCTTCCACCCATTGGTTGCCTCCCATAGTCTCTGGACTTCCAAGCAAGCTTATTTTACCTCTCCAAATAAAGGTCAAGTTGAAATCATTTTGCAGGTTTCCTCCTCATCTAGCGGAATGAACATTTTAACACTTGGTTCACCAACTCTTCATTGAGCACCTTCCATGTGCTGAGCTCAATGACACCATCCACATTAACACCTCAGTTCCATGAGACACACAGCTCCCTATTCCAGGGTGGCAGAAGTGCAATTCTCTGAGTGTGTCTCTTCTTTGTGTAATATTAATTCCCTGGTACGCCAATGGCCACAAGAGTACATTAGTCACTCAGAACGTTCCAGTGTGTAATTCATTGGGTCTGAGTTTTGCCTCTGCTACTTAAAAGATTTGATTGTAGGCAAGTTACTTAACCCCTCCAAGGCTCAGTTTTTGGCTCAGAAATAATAGTTCTCTCTCTCATCAGTTACTTGTGAGCTTAAATGAGATGATGCAAACAATGCTTCCTTAGTACTGGACTTGGCACATAGTGAGCAGTCAATGAAATGTCAACTGTTGAGTGAGCCACTTGACCCTCTTGAACCTTTGTCTCCTCAACTGTAAGATGCAAATAATACATCTTGACCTGCCTACTGGACAAGTGGTAGTAAATCAGACAAGGTTTGCTAAAGCATCTTGAATGTTATGAAACTACAAACATGGAGTGTTATGATTACCCTGATGGCTGGGCTCCAATCACTAGTGTGGAGCTGGATCTCGGGAGCAGTATTGCACTGGGCCTGGGCACATTATCGGGGTCAGATAGGCCAAAGTCCCCATTTTATCAAGCACAAGACCCAGACATGGGCAAAGATCTAATAGGGGCATGTTTCAGGGAATAAATGCTAGATGAGAATAGTGTGTGTGGGTATTCTTTTGAGGGGGAAGGTGGGGAATAGGTTGATTTTTGCTGCTGTTAAACTTTGTCTCTACCCTCGGTGAAAACTCTGTAGGACCTAGCCACTGCCTCAAGGCTAAGAGTGATAGAGTGCACGCACCTGTGTCACAAGTGTTTGTGTTTTAACCTAGCAATATATATTTGCAGTTGATTATTTTCCTCCAAGCTTTACTTTTTGTAAAAGTGTAATTAGTTTCCTATTTCTGTATGAGGTTTTGTTTTGATCCTTTGGATAGGTTCAATAAGAATTAGCTATCGGAAGGATTTGAGAGGAGAGAGGAAAGGTAATATATTGCAGGGAGGAGGGGATTTGGAGGTGGGCTGGGGGAGAGAAGAGTCAGCGAAAATGACCAACACGTTAGAGGAAAATGACAAGTGAAATTTTTTTAACAGTCATTTTGGTATGTGTTGAAACGGGCTTTTGTTTGCTGATTTCTTACTAACTGTATAGAGAATCAGATTTACGTCAAAATTGCATTGTGGAAATCAGATTCTTTTTAGAAATGTACTAAAAATTTGGTTTGAATTTATTAGTTTAATCTCATTTATAATATGAAGATAAAACAATGATATTATGAAAAAAAGCTATTGAAAAGCAAGAGGACAATTAGAAAAAAACCTATATAATAAGAACGTGTATATTTCTAGTTTCATTTGACACGAACTGAAAATCTGTGACTAGTTGTAAAGTATAGGAATAGCTGTAAAACTTTAGGTTAAAATTATTGAAAGAATTTTGTTTTTAAGACTCCGTGTTAATGAGCTGTTATGTTATGAAGACAATTCAGGGTCCTGAGAGATGACAGTCTTCCTTTGGAAGCCTCCTCACTGGGCGCTGTCAGGGAATGCAGAGAGGAAGACGCCTCTGTAAGCCTTTAGAGTCTAGTAAAATGAACTGCTTTGTCTTTGAAATCAGTTGAAGAGCATGTTTAAGAAGTTTATGAATTTTATTTCTCACTATTTGGAAGCCTCATATTTAAGAAAATTAAGTGAATTCCAATTGAATGACTCGCAACAAGAAAGAAACTAACTTGGAATGCTGGCAAAAACCATTTTCTCTCAGCCCTAATGCAGGAATCCTGAGAATGGATGTGCATGCTAAAAGCATCTCTCTTCCCCTCTCAGACATCCAGCCTCCCATCTCTAATGGGAGAAGGCTCCTGTGGACCCAGGTGGTCACAGTACACTGCCGCATGGGCAGAACAGCTTCCCTCTAGGAGACGGTCAGATGTAATTACTCATTTAGAATTCAGCCACACAACTGCTTTAAAATCATTCCCCTGGGACCAAATATGAGGGGAAATGGCAAGTTTCTTTTGGTGACTTTAACTAGTTAAGACAGGTAAGATATTTCTACTATCATACTGGGCCTGCTACCCCTGATGTGTAGTTCTCATCTCTCAGAATTTCTCTGGCTACTTGTTTATTAACATTATTACCTTGCCATTTGGTAGGAGAGCCATCATAAGGGTGTACCCAAACTTCTGATGTTGCTCTTTGTAGCAAAGTTGGAGATATTTTTTCAAGCTCACAGCCAATAAAGACTTATTCACAGACAAATGAAACGATCATCTAGCTTTGCATTTGTACCAAAGGGAGCATTTATAAGGTCAAGCAGGTGAAAACCACAGTTGGCTCGTGTGTGATTTTAAAGGACCCATCTTTTTGAGAGAAACAAGGGAGGTGGGTTGACATTTAGGTTCCGAGATGATCTCAGAGCGTTCCAGACCACAGATATTCTGGTGCATCACTATAATTTCTGTGCTGTTCTCGGTTATCTTTGTAGCGCTTCTGTTCTCGGTAGCTCCGTAGGGCCAGCACCACGCTAACACCATACATAATCACCAGAAGACAAGCAAAGGTGGCTGCTGCTCCATCAGTGCCTGCCAGCTGGCAGTTCATCCAGGTGAGACCCTTGCGGGCATAGAGCCTCTCTCTTGTTTTGCAAGTGTCTGTGGAATTGATCCGCAAGGCAACGTGGAGGTAAATGCCAATGCCTATGCAGTAGCCCACTGCTGCTAGGAGACTGAAGGCAGCCTCCAGAAGGAGCCACTTCCCTGGCAGTTTGGTTAGATTCTTGGCTCCTCGGAGTAGAACACCCATGGTGAGGACACCCAGCCCCAGAGAAACAGCCACACCGCCATATATCAGAGGTGCCCGGAGGACCGTGTACTGCTGGTCCAGCTGTCGAACCTGCTCCAGCTCGGTGCCCTCAAATGGTGAGTAATAGTTGTTCCCAAAGCCGCCGGCGGTGGTAAAGCTGGCACTGAATCCAGCAAGGACAAAGTAGGAGGCCACGATACACATGAGAACCATCCCATTCAACATCACCTCCACTATCTGTACCACACCTAGGAGGAGAGAGATTTGCGATTTAACACTGACATCACTCATCCAGGAAAACTGTAGGTCAGACTAGAGAAGTACCATGCTGACCTGATTTTTTTTCCTTTCTCCCCAAATCCCCCCAGCACATAGTTGTATATTTTTTAGTTGTGGGTCCTTCTAGTTGTGGCATGTGGGACACCGCCTCAGCATGGCCAAATGAGCGGTGCCATGTCCGCACCCAGGATTCGAACCAGCGAAACCCTAGACCACGGAAGCAGAGCACACGAACTTGACCACTCGGCCACAGGCCGGCCCCCATGCTGACCTGATTTTAAGGACCTGGTCAGATTCAACATTAACTCCTCAGTGTTTTGTTTTTTAATAGTCATATGTTTGAAAAATTAAAGTGCCATTCCGGAAGTTTCTTAAAAAACTAAACATAAACACTTAACGATGTGACCCTGCAACTGTACTCCTGAGCATTTATCCTAAAAAAAATGAAAACTTGGATCTACACAAAAACGTGTACAGGAACGTTCACAGCAGCTTTATTTGTAAGAGCCAAGTATTGGAAACAACCCAGATGTCCTTCAATGGGTGAATGGTGAACGAGTCAGGTATATCCATACCGGGGAACCCTCTACTCAGCAGCAGAAAGGAATGACCTGTTGATACATGCAACAACTTGGATGGATCTCAAGGGAATTATGATGAGTGGCAAAAAAAGGCAATTTCAAAAGGTTACATACTGTATGATTCCGTTTACATAACAGTCTCAAAATGACAGAATTATAGAGATGGGGAACAGATCTGTGGCTGTCGGGGGATGGGGGGAGGGGAATGGGTGTGACTGGAAAGGGGGAGCACTAGGGACGGCTGATGATGGAACCGTTCTGTAGGTGATGGTGGTGGTGGTCACTCGAATTTACACACGTGACAAAATGGCATAGAACCACACACACGCACAGACATGAGTGCGTGTAAAACTGTAGATCGTCCGTTTCCTGGTTGTGATATTGTACTATAGTTAAGCAAGATGTCACCATTGGGGGAAACCGGGTTAAGCCGGATCCCTTTGTACTCTTTTTGCAATGTCCTGTGAATCTGTAATTATTTAAAAATTTAACATTTTTTAAAATTCAAAATAACTTAAAAAGGTATAAACTGAGAAATTTCACTCATGTCCCTGTCCACTCTGTCCTCTACCCCAACCACTTTCATTATTTTCTAATATAACTTTCCAGTGTTCCCTTATGCAAATAAAAGTGCTCAAATCTGCACTTCCTCCCGCCTTCCCCTGCCTTTTTTCACATACCACACACAGTGTTCTGCATCTTGTATTTTCCATTTATTATTCCTCAAGACGTTTTCAGATCAGCTCCAATAGAGCGACCATATTCTTTGTGGTGTGGCTCCCAACTCCATTGCATGGATGGACCAGTCTATTCAACCAGGATCCTACTGATGGCTACTTGGGATGTTCACTTAGGGGTTTCTTGCAAGTTTAAGGAACCCACGAATGCCATGAGGCAACAACAGTCAACAGGTGAATGGAGGTGAATGTCTTCTTGTCCAAGGTCAACTTTCATTTGTCACTCACAGGGGCCCCAGCCTCTTCTAGGTGTACTTCTAGGGGAAGGCCTCCTGTCGTTCTCTCAGGGTTGGGATGAGAACTAAGAGAAAAGCATATGAATCTAGAGTGGAAACACCGGGTTCACATCCCCGCTCTTTACCGCCTCGTGACCTTGCCCAAGTCCTTGACTCTAAGCCTCAGACACTCTCTCTGACAAATGAAGATCATGCCTGCCTGTCTTCTCTCACAGGGCCGTGGGGAGGCCCAGATGAAAGCAAGTATGAAAATCCTCAGAAAATCACAAAATGTTATACGAGTGGACGGTAATGCTACTTGGTAAGGTTTGTAAAATGGAAGGGGATTAGTGAGAGATTTAAGAAGAAATGGGAAGAATTTACAGAAAGCATGTTTCCCAGAAACCAGGAAAACCCTCTAATACACTAGTGAGTACCATGATGTTTATCAACTGAGTAGCTAAAGAGCAGCATCTCTAATGGACTTAGGCAACAGCTACAGGGCTTGCTGATCCTATCTCCTGCTGGGCCCACACGAATTCCTAGGAAGTCTGGGGGACACAGATGTCAAGGGCTCCAACAGTTGAGACGCTACATTCCTCTAAGTTAAATCGGAAAATAACATCAGACAAGAACAGCCCACTCTCCACCTAGGCACCGTAAGCTGCTGGCCACTCTCTCCCTCCAGCAGAGCGAGGGAACTGACCCAGACATCATTCTAACTCAGGGGAAGCATCCATCACCCTACCTAACACCTTTCTCTGCCCTGGTTTTACCTTCTGCATGCATGTTAATATGTCACCCCCTGAGGGGAAACAGGAATACTGTCCCACAAGATGTGGACAACTGAACATTTCCTTCTGGGACAGAGTCTGCCAAAACAGTGGAGTCATAATCCATGCAGCACATATCTGTTAGGCTGAAGTGGAATAAGCCTAGGTCTTGTCAACCACCTCACTGACAGCAACAATTGAGAGGAATAATGATCTTTTGCCAGGTCCAATGATACTGGGTCTGTTGAAGGAATACGGCCACTGAACACTATCACAGTACCATCCCGGCCTGGGCCAGCTTAGCTATCAACATCAAACAAGCTCGAGCGTTTCCAAGCATGCTGTTACTGCAGAAAGATTCCCGGACATCAGGAGAAAAGAAAAACGGCGATGCCCAGAGCTGGCAGTTTCTCTCTCTGGTGGGGTGGAACAAGTCTCTGGAGAGACAGCAAAAGGCTCTCTAGAGGGAAGTGGAGATTCTGAAACAGGCGTGAGATTTTTGTTACAAATTTTTGTTGTGAATCTTATTGGGTGAGGCAGCTTTTGTGGCTGACCATTTAATACTCTGCTTAATTATACACCTACTTCTGCCTCTGCACTGCAAATGTGAAGAAACTGAGGAGAACAAACCAAATTTTTAAAAAACTTTTCTATGGGGCCGCCCAGTGGCACAGCAGTTAAATTCGCCCATTCCGCTTCCATGGCCCATTGCAAGCCATGTTGTGGCAGGTGTCCCACATATAAAGTAGAGGAAGATGGGCACGGATGTTAGCTCAGGGCCAGTCTTCCTCAGCAAAAAGAGGAAGATTGGCAGCAGATGTTAGCTCAGGGCTAATCTTCCTCAAAAAAAAAAAAAATCATATACAAGCAAATAGATGTATTTCCCCTTTTCTAAACCTAAATGGAACTCGCCTTTTAAATGCAATTAAGTAAAGTAAGGAAATAATATTATAAAAGTATTGTGAAGAGAACCATCACCTCCAAATTAAAATTTTTCTTTGGATTTTTATTGGATTCACATAAAGCAAAAAACATATTCACTTGTACCAAGAATATATTGCATTGTGCCATAAGCCACCATTTACCAGGCAATAAGAACCCATGAAGTTGTCTGGCCAAAAGCAGCATTCTTTCTTTTATTCTGGATGGATCCTGAATTCCAGATGTCGGGTTTAATTCTTCATACAATGGTACATTTACAAGAGGTACAAAACACTTATTGAGCTTTCCAGGCCATTGTAAGGTGCTTATGAGAATAGCTTCTGTGCAACTCAGTGAATTAATCTTATTCCTCTTTCCTCAGCCCACGCTGAACTCCCACTTAAATCTTACAGGAGCAGCCTCCCCTGCGACCCACCCCCTCCATCTAGAGTATTAAGGAAATGAAGGACCACAGAGTTCAGAGGAAAAAATCGGGGGCTAACCTGCTTACAACAGCTGTGTTTCGAATAGTTGAGGCTGAAATGCTACCTCGTGTCTATGTGGCTTTTCAAGAACTTTGAAGATAAGTTTCTTCAAATTCACTTGGTTATCTCCTTTTAATCAAGAAGTGCACTTTGCTGCGGCACATGCCTTTACCTTGTGGGTCATGGGATTCAGTTTTGGGTTTTTTGCTTTGTTTTAATAATTCTGGTTAGTCCCTCCCCAACAGAAGAGTCCAGAACCAGGGCTTATTTCATCAGAGAATGCCGCTCCACGTAACCTGGGGCTACACCCAGCATACCAAAGTTGGCCGGTTACTCTTCAAGCCTTGGCAAGTTCCACAGTAAAGTATTCTGAGAAAGACAGTGGTCCAGAGTAACTGCCATCATTTACATTTGACAGAATGTTTTAAAAAGCCTAAAACTCTAACATTTCTGCAGGCTTCTCTTTTAGCTTCCTGACCTTTCGGTAACCCCTGAAGGCCAGCACGGCCCCCAGGGCAAAGACCCCAATGCCCAGGGCAGCGAAGATTCCAGCTCCTATATCTGCCCCATGGAAACTGCAGCCGAAGCCGCTGTACCCTTTGCTGTGGTACAGCGCCTCCCTCTCCTTGCACACCGGGGAGGCATAGGCGGCGGAGAGGTAGTGGAAGTAGAAGTACAAAGCTGGGATGTACGCCCCGGTGATGACCACATCCAACAAGCCTTCAATCACCAGCAACAGGGGGCAATGCCAGGGGACCCGCAGGACGCCCATGGCGACGAGGAGGCAGCAGAAGGCCATGAGGGCTCCACTGTAGGCCATTGCCACAGTGACCGTGGGCAGCTTTAGCTGGTAGAACTGGACGTCCAGCTGCTGCGCTTTCTCCCCGTCAGCACCATCGAAACCACTGTAAGCCCCTCCAAACTGGTAGTAGTAGATACCCCCCAGGCTGGTGATGCCCGTGTAGCCCCCCGTGGAATTGTAAGACACAGAGCTGCAGGCCAGGATCAGCAAGTTCAGGAGAACCTCCAGCATTTGGCAGCAGGCTGCAAAAGAAGGGCGGGTTACCATATTGAGAGAGGCGGCTTCGCACCCTGAGCGTTATCCTTCCCGTGGCAGCTCCCACGCAGCCGCCTCTTGATTCTGCCCCCTGGAGGCCGGAGCAGGCAAAGCTGCGTGTTTAGCATTAGAGGGCGGCAAGGAACAGTGGTCTCCAGAAATGACGTCAGAGGTACTTAGGTCGGAAAGAGTAATTCTCAAAAGAGCAAAGCAGCTGCCCGGGGTCGGGTGCAGGATGACGGTGGGAGAAATCAGTCAGCACAAAGAAAAGCAGCCCCCGTGAAAGTCAGGAACATTCTCCGCCCCAGCCCTTCCCTGCCAGAAAGACTAAAAGTGGTTATCTCCTCTTTAGATGTGTTGTGGTTATCTTCAGTCCGAGAGAGGAGACTTCTCCAAGTTTGAAGGAAATTTTAATATAGAACTTAAAACATATAAGGAAGTTAGAAAAAAGCATGGAAGTTATGCATCAAAATGTTAACCGTGGTTCTCATGTATTAGAAGTAGGAATGTTTAAGTTAATTTAACTCATGAGGTTTACTGAATTGCAGAAACATAACTGGTTTTATTGTTGTTAGACTTTAACTCAATAAATATGTTTTATAGTGTAACTCTGTTTTCTTTAGTTTCCCTAAAGAGCAGCTCTGGGCTGGGATGTTTTCTCAGAGCTGGATTCTTTCAGGGCCCTTGGCTTCTTTATCTTGCACAAGGAAAGCGCTCCAGCTCCTCCACCAAGCTGGCTGCTTCCTTAAAATCAACTTTATTGAGCTATAACTTACACGCAACAGAGTGACGCATATTAAGCGCACAGCTTGATGAATTTTGGCAAATGTATTACCATGCAATCATAAGCAAGATGTAGACCATTTTCATCTGCCCAGAAAGTCCCCTCGTAACCCTTTGTGGTCAATCCCTCAGCTTCCTCCTCAGGCCACCACTGATCTGCCTTCTGCCATTAGGAATTAGGTTTGCCTTTTCTAGAATTTCGCGCAAATGGAATCATACAGTTATGGACCCTTTTGTTTGTGGCTGATTTTTCTCAGCAGACTAGAAAGCTGGGTGTTTCTGAGAATTCTGGGAATTGTACAGGCAGGAAGGGTTCTAGGGGGTCGGCTGACTCTGGGATAAGGCTGACAGCCTCTCCTGGCCATTTAGAGAATCAGATACTGTGCCTGGGTCCAGCTGGCCTATGTGTGAAGCTGTGTCACATTAACACAGTCTCTCATGGAAATGATGGCCTCTCAAGGATTATCTCTACACTCCGCAGTTCCCCCCTCCCAACAGCCCCCCCAAAATGCAAACAGCACTATTGTCTCCTTCACTTATAAAGGTGACACATACCTATTTACAAAAAAGGAAACATGGATAAAACAGAAACATACCATGCAAAAATTATCTAAAATCCAAAAAAACAAAAATAACCACTGTCACCATTATTTTCTCTTCTAGACTTTTCTGCCCTATATGCCTAATTTTTACTCTAGTTTATTTGGTTCTAGGTAAGAACAGGCTCTTACTCTATCTACTATTTTTTTCACTTAAGAATATAGTGTGCACATTTTTTCTATCTCAGCAAATATAAATCTACTTCATATTTTTAAAAGATATATAGAATACCATAATAAGTTTAAATAATTCCAATGTAAAGGACATTTGGGCTTTCCCAATGTATGTGCTATATGGGAGCAAATATCTGCTACGTATTTCCTAATAGAGCGTGGGGAGGACCAGAGCCCCACAAGCCCCTTATTCCTGTTTGAGCTTTAGCAGAACCAGAAAAGAATCACCAGGGCTGCGGGGCGGGGGCGGGGGGATGTCCAGTGGTATCTGTTTTTAAAAATGAAGGCTCAGAGGCTCTGCAGGCCTTCCTCGCTCTCTGAGTCAGACCTCTCCCCCTCTCTCTCTCCTAATAGCAGGGGTTCATGTCAGGTCACCCCTGCCTCCCACTCCCGCTCATTCTTCCGATCTGTTGATGAGTTAACACTCTTAAAGTCAACCATGGTTTGAAATCTTGACATAAGCTCAGTCCAGACAAGTACTGGGTTAGGGTACTAAATAAGTACACAAAAGGGCGGATTGAGAATGTAAGCTGGAGGGGAAAAAACCCCAAAACTGTCCCCCCTGAACTTTTTCAGCATGATCACAAGTCCCATGGGCAGTGGGAAGCCATCTCAAGACTAAACCTGCAGGCTGAGCGACAGACGGGCACCACTGACTACAGAGACGACCACTTTCTTGGGAGAAAATGAAATTAAACTTTTAAAGATGCTTTGCAGGTAAGGTTACAAACAACATCATGATTTTTTTCAAAAAAATATATTGAGATAAACCTTGTTTTTGTTTTGTTTTGTTTTTTGTTACAACTTCCTTGTGATCCTGACCTAGCTTTCCTTCAATGATCTTCTCCGTCATGATTTGAGCACTAAGGGTCAGGGGAGAGGGAAAGAACAAGAGAGGAAAGTGGAACTGCTCCAAACGCAAATGGGGGGAGCAGGAAAAGCCCCTCTTCTTCCCAGGGACCGTGTAACTCCTCACGGGTCCCCCCAAATAATAAACGAGCACAACCTACACCCGCACAGGACTCCTGGTGCTCTGATACACACACGTGACATCTGCACTTGCTTTTTATCTGATCTTTATCCTCTCAGCCCTGAAAGATTTCGCTATCTGAGGAGTCCTGGCCCCTATCTCTTGCTGTCACTGTCCTCAGTGTTACACTGAACTTCCTAAGGTGTCTCACAGCCCAAATTCCAGGGTCTCCCTAGGAAGTCAGAGAGGGCCACAGTTGTCCCACTTTTCGCCAGTTTGCTGGAGGAGGACGTGATTTCACCGATAAGGAAGTCACAAAAGACCTACTCTAAGACGAGGCTGAAAATCCTTGGGTGACCTTTATGCCGGCGGGCATTTCCTGCTGGAGACAAGTTCATGGTGTTTAACGGCTGTTGCTCCCAGCACGGCATCGTATCGTGTATTTATGTGGGTCTCTGCACAGTATCGTATTGTGTATTTATGTGGGTCTCTGCACAGCATCGTATTGTGTATTTATGTGGGTCTCTGCACAGCATCGTATTGTGTACTTATGTGGGTCTCTGCACAGCATCGTATTGTGTATTTATGTGGGTCTCTGCACAGCATCGTATTGTGTATTTATGTGGGTCTCTGCACGCCCAGAGGTCTTTATAAGCCCTCGTTTGTTAGCTTCTGACCGATGAACCATCGTTTCACGATCTTGACTCAGAAAGACAAGCTCTAGGCCCAAAGCCAAACCGCCAGAAGCAATCAAGCCTAAACCAAGGTGTGTTCTAGTCAGGGGCCTCCCGCTCTGCCCCCTCCTCTTGGTAAATCAATTACAGAGGAAAACATCCCTCAACAGAGAAACCTGTTAACCAGCTTCTGGCCTATTCCTATTATTTTTATCATCAAGAAAAGAAGAAAGGTCAAGCAAGTAAACCCCTTCAGGTCTTAGAGGCAGGCTCCAAGTTTCAATTCCAGCTCTTCCACTTAACAGCTATGTGACTTTGGGTAACTTACTCTACCTCTCTGAGCCACAGGAGTTGCTGAGAGAATTAAAAGTAATAAGGTTGTACCAACATACGTAAACTAGAGTGAGGACTGTTGTAGCTGAATTGCCTAAAGCTCTTTAATGAAAGTTCTGTATAATCCTATATATTATCGTAATAATCCCAAGATACATTTTCAGGTATAAGTTCCATGATTGCTTTCCCTTGGACTGAGAACTTTTCCCCCTTAGTCAAAATCGCCCGGGGAAATTTCTCACCACATTGTGTGAGCCAGAAAAGCTCACCCTGACAAACCAGATTTTCTCCATTGTTGGCAGGGCAGGGCTGGTGCTAGGATGGGAATGGAAACCACGCTTGGAGCTGACACGTAATATTATTTAAGTGTTTTTAAGTGATTTATGTGTTAAGTTATTTAGGTATTATTTAAGTGATTTTTCATATTACTTAAGTGTGGGTTCCAGTAAGTGTCATCTTTTTTGTTTTCAATGAAACAGTAGAATAGAACTTATCAGCGCATTTGGCATATAATAGGACAAATATTGGTACATAATAGGACAAGTATTAAGATGTTAATTTTTGCGTGTGTGAACTTGGTCTTGATGTAAAAGATATTTCTCACTGTGGGTCTCAGTCCGCAAAGTTTAAAAGCCATGATGCAGTGTTTGGGCATCAGATCCACTGTCCTGTGACATGAGCTGCAGCCCGGCTGCCCCTCTGGGTGTCTGTCCCTCACTAACCCACCCCGCCTTGCCAGAGGAGCCCCCCTCCAACAGCTGGGAGCTCACAGCTGGCTCTACCTGCAGACCGCTGCACTTCCACCTGGAGCCTGAAAACCGCAGGCATGGCTGCAGGCCTCCGCAGACCCTGGGGCATGTTTGAGAAGCATGGGAAATCTAGCCGCACCTTTCAGCTGTTCCTGCCCTTTTTTTTAGAAAATGAGAACCTCATACAGGTGTGGTGACAAAAATGCCAGGAACCCAAAAGGGAAGTCTGCTTGAATTTTTGTTTCACCAGCTCAGACTCCTTCCAGAACCGCCAGCGACAGCAAATGGCCACACTGCCTTCCAAATGGCTCACCTCTCCCCGTGCACAAGTATCTGCATTTGTGGCATTCCAGGAGTCCCGCAGCCTCTGACTGGGAATATTCCACTTCCTCTGGTCCAGGCCTGGGGCTGGGGGGCAGGTATCTCCCTGAGGTGGATTCACTAGAACCAAAAACAGACATGGCCGTTAGGCGGCCTCAAATTCCATAGCTTGTTCAGTATTAGAACTCGGGACCCCTCATGCTGGGCCCAGACATGAAAGAATCTGCAGAAGAGAAACAAAATTTGCCGTAGTTGTTCATACTCCCGAGACTTCTCTGGTTTAGTGGCCCCACAGGGCATCCAGACGCTTGGCCAGCTCCGCTAACTAACCACGTCACTTTCCCCCGCAGCTCTGAGCACCGCCTTTGGCCCCCTCGGTCAGCCTGCAGGAGCTGTCTAACCAGGTGGTGGGGAGCGACCTTCGTGAGCTTCTCAGTTCAGCATGGACCAGGCCCTCTTCAAAACCAGTTTGTGTTCACAACACTCCGATGCCCAGGCTGGCATTCCCTTCCTTCCCTTGAGACTTCGGAAAGAGCTGAATCGGCCATCATTCTCTAGGCTTTGGGAGATACAGACAACTTTGGACATCTTCGGATCTCTCCCTCTTCCTCTGGCAGCCTCCGCACATTCTGTTCCTTATCCTCCACCTCTCCACCCCCTTATCTAGCATAGCCTGGGCTTTGTCCAAGATTCAATGCTGGGGGCTGCATTCTACTCGCTAGGCTCCAGGGATCCTTCTAGAACATAGATCTCATCATGTATCTCTTGCGTGTGAAATCCTTAAACTCTTGTAGCTTTGGATAAAAAGTCCAAACGACTAGCCCAGCACAGGAGGCCCTTGCTCATCTGTCTCCACTCCAGTTTCCCCTTCACAGACCCAGCCATCGTGAACTGTCCCTGCTCCCAAAGAAGATAACCTGCACTCCCGGGCCTCTGCGTCATTGTGGGAGCTATTTCTCTGCTTGGAACACCTTTCACCTTCCTCTCCCAGTCTCCCCTTCTTGCTCCTTCTCCAGAACTCAGCTTTGAGGTTATCTCCTCCCAGAAACTTTCCAGAGCCCAGTCAGAGGCCGAGCTCGGTTCTCCCGATTCTGCTTCCTCTGCAGGGGCGAGTTTCACACTGCGCCGCAATTGGCCGATTTACCTGTCAGTCTCCTAGCAGACTGCAGACACTCGGAGGAGATCTCTGTAGACCCCACCACTACATCCATCCCTTAAATAAACGCTCCTTACGTGGAGCAGAGACAGAAATAAATAGCCCTTTGGTTTCAAACCACCAAGTGGCTGTTAGCAAAAGAAGCAAAGTATTCCCTTCGCTCACGTCGGGGCTGGAATTGGGGGTGGAGGGACCGGGACACTGGTTTATAAGGAAGCCAGTCATGCGGTTGCAATGCAATGTGACTTTAGTCGGGGAAACAATAGCTAGTGCCTGTGACTGTACCTGGGCACACCCTCTGTCATGTCTGGATAGTTGGTTTTAGATAATGTAATAGAAACTCGGGATAGTGGCTTTCCCGCTGTGTGGACACAACAGGGAGAGACACTGGGCGTAGCCCCACAGATCCCACAGCAGAGAGAAACCTGACTCCTCCTCAGAGAAGAGGGCAGGTGTCAAAACCCAGAAGGCAGTCATCACTCAAGGGCCTGTCTGTCTCCTTATTGGACAGGCACATAATCTGAGCATTCAGTAATATTTGTGGAGTTGGATGGAAATGTTGGATGGACAAAAGAGACCAACTCCCTAGGGTGTGGGGCCTAGGACCACCTCCTCTCCTCCCTCCATCCTCACCCTCTCCCAGCTCACGAAGTCTCCCAGGACATCGCCATGCTGTCACCTCACAAGGCCTCCTGGGAACTCTGTGTTCTACGAGGCAGGGATGGCAAAGCTGTTCATTCAGGAGGGTGGGGTCTGAAACAGGCATGGGCTCTGAGCAGGCTGCCCTCCCTGACAGACAGTCCCTGCGACCTTCAGTGGGGAGTTTTAGGTAGATTTAGTTCTTTGCTTAAAAGCATAGCTTCTCCCAGCTGTTTTGGGGAAGCATACACCTCTGGAAGGGGCAACACATTCAACTATTAACGTCATCGGGCTGACTTGATTAGGCCCCGGCTTCCAGGGAACGGGACTTTGGGGAGGGCTGGTTTTGGGACACAGGACAAGGATCTGAAACTGCAACGGGCAGTCCTGTGACCACGTGAGGGCGGGAGGTCAGGGAGGAGCCTCAGGTGAACCCCACCTACCTAATCTCCTTCCAGCCCTTCCCTTTCCTGCCTGAAGTGATCTCTTCCTCCTGACCTGGTCCCCCGGGCCCGCCACTGCTAACAAGGGGGATTTTCGGCTTTGCTACTCGGGGTCGGGTCAAGCAGTGGGGGCACCGTAAGGTTTTCCTTCCCTCCCTGGTCACCTCTAAGAGCACCCGAGGGAGGAATGGCACTGTCTTCCTTTAAACCGGCTTCCTAGGACAAGCAGCCGAGGGCCCCCAGAACACGCAGGGGGGCCTCAGACCCACGCGTCCTCGGTGCTGCGATCGCAGGGTCCACCCAGCCCACCTCACCTTTCCGGGCCGCGGCGCCCGAAGCCCTCCTTCCTCTGGGGCGGCGGCTGCGGGGTTTCCCAGGGCGCGGGCCAGGGGGGCGGGGCTGCCTCCCAGGTGGTCCGCCGGGGACCGTCCGGCGTCCGGCCTTGGCGGGACTTTTCTCTAACTCTTTGTTCCCCAGCGCGCTGGTCCCCGAGCCGGGGTCTGTCCTGGCGGGGATGTCGGTCCCTGCCCCTGTCCCGGTCGCCATCCCTCCGTCCGCCCCCGTTTCTCTCCCTGCGGGGGTCCCCAGCTCTGTCCCGGGGTCGCTCGGGGTGGCGGTCTCGGTCCGGCCGGGGGCGCCGGTCTGGGTCCCGCTCTCTTGGCCGGGCCCGGGGCTCGCGAGTCCCCGAAGTGTCTTCCATGGCCCAGTTCCGTTTCCCCGCCCTGGAGCGACCCGAGGGCAACAATCCACAACTTTCCTGGGCAGGTGGCCAAGCCCGGGGGCGGGGCGGGGCGGGGCGGGACGCTCACCTGCGCGCACGCGCACTAGCTCCTCTGAGGCCCGGAGAGCGCAGGGGGCGCTGCTGTGCGCGGCCCCGGTCCCGGCACGGGTGCGTGTATTGGGTAGGGGGCCAAGGGGTCCTGCTGCTCTGCACCCAGGAGAGTGGACGACCATCCGCTCGCCGTGCTCCGTCTGCCCTGAAGTATCCCCTCGCTGACCCCGCAAGGCGGGCGGCCTAGGGAAGCGAGCGCTCGACTTAGCCCTTTGGTTTGCTTTCCCAGTTTACCATGCACTCGCTCACTCAGCTATCCACCCATCCATCCATGTACCCAACCATCCACCCGTCCACTGTCCCTCTCTCCCATCCTCTCCTCTATCCTTAGAACAACTGTGTCGTAGGAAGCTTGAGGCCAGTTCATCTATTGCAATAGTCCTGGACAACCGTTTTTAAAAATGACGAACCACACAGAATTGACAGCTTTTTCTTTTGCCAACTAAGGATGTTTAAAAACATATAAAATTGTTACCTGTAAATTAATTCTTTCAAGAAATATGTGTGAGCACCCAGCCTAGCGGGCGCTGGAGATACAGTGGTGAACTCTACTTACGCCTCTGTTCTAGCCTGTGTGGGAAAAGGGAGAAGAGGCGATAAACAAGGACAGAAGACAATGTCTAAAATTTAACTGGGAGGGCAGTTTTCTTCATAGAGATCTGGGAAGAGGACATTTGAGTTGAGTCCTGGATAAGAAGGAGGCAGCCTTGGAGACAGCTGAGACAATGTTCCAGAAAGAGAGAAGCTCGAGTAATGCAGAGAGCTGGACAAGAACAGCAGTGCGAGCGGAGGGAGTGGGGATGAGATGAGGCTGAGAGGTGGAGCAGGCAGATGGTCTCCATGGTGACAAGTCTGCATTTTCATTCTAAGAGCAATGGAAAAACATTGAAGGGTTTTGAGCAGGAGAGTGACTTGCTCTGATTTACATTTTTTAAAGATTACTCAGGCTTCTGCGAGGAGGCTGGAGTCCAGGGAGCCAAAGGAGAGGCAAGAGATAAGTTAGGGAGCAACTGAAGCATCTAGGTGAGGGGGCCCGTGGAGGGGGTGAGTAGTGAGCAGACCCAGGTTGTAGTTTGGAGGAAGAATTTACCGGATGGATTGGATGTGGGGGAGTGAGGAGAAGCCAGAAGTGACTGAGTGCATAGTAGTACTTGTTACTGAGATGGGAAGACTGGAGAGAACCAGGCTTGGGGAAAATTGGAGAGTTCGAATTTGGACATGTTAAATTTGAGATGGCTATGCTTCATCCAACTGTAGATGTCCAGCTGCAACTGGATGTATGAATGAGTCTGGAGGGTGGTGCTGGAGACACTCCGAGGGAGTAAAGGGGCTCACCTAAGGAGGGAAGGAGTTGGAATGGAGAAGGCCTTGGGCAGAGCCCCAGGGAAATCTAACATTTAGAGCTAAAATGCAAGAGGATTAAGAAGTGTGGAGTGAGGGGGCCAGCCTGGTGGCACAGCAGTTGAGTTCGCACATTCCACTTCTCGGTGGCCTGGGATTCGCCGGTTCAGATGCCGGGTGCAGACATGGCACTGCTTGGCAGGCCATGCTGTGGTAGGCGTCCCACATCTAAAGTAGAGGAAGATGAGCATGGATGTTGGCTCAGGGCCAGTCTTCCTCAGCAAAAAAAAGAGGAGGATTGGCAGTAGTTAGCTCAGGGCTAATCTTCCTCAAAAAAAAAAAAAAAAGTGTGGAGTGAGGTAGCAGGAAGCCCAGGAGGATGGAGTCAGTTGGTCTATCTGCCCAGACATCAACGCCTGTCCCACAGAAGTGCTGCTGTGGGCTCCACCAGCCTTTCTTCCCAGAGCAGAGAGGATGGGGCCAAATCCCTGGACCTCTTACCGGTTTTCATTTAAGCAAAGCCCAGTTCTGAGCCTGGACAACCATGGCTATCAAGGAAGACTGGAGAACAATCAGACACAGGACAGTTTGTGAAGCGGCCAAATCCTTGCTGCCTCAGACCTTCCATCCTGGCCTCTGGAACCCTCTTTTTGAATAAACAGACCCCCCATACCAGGTCACCTTTTTGTTTCATTAGTTTTTGTGCTGTGTCTTTACCTTGATACACTAATTATTATCGTTTTGCCACATTTGTTCTATCTCTCCATATAGTTATAAACTGTTCTTTTTTTTTTTTTTAAAGATTGGCGCCTGAGCTAACATCTATTGCCAATCTCCTTTCTTTGTTGTTTGTTTCTTCTTCTCCCCAAAGCCCCCCAGTACACAGTTGTATATTCTAGTTGTGAGTGCCTCTGGTTGTGCTATGTGGGACGCCGCCTCAGCATGGCTTGATGAGTGATGCTGGGTCTGCACCCAGGATCTGAACCAGTGAAACCCTGGGCCACTGAAGTGGAGCGCATGAAATTAACCACTCAGCCACCGGGCCAGCCCTAAACTATTCTTGATGAAACATTTGTGTATAAGTTCCAGACTTGCGACTCTCCCCCCTAAACACTTCAACATGTATCTCCAAAGAACAACGTTCTTCTTGTAACCACATTACAATGATCACAATCCAGAAATTTAGCATCAATATAATATTATTATCAAATATATGCTCCATATCCAAATTTCTTCTACTATCTCAATAATGTGCTTTATCTCTACTTTTCTCCCCCATTTAGATCCTGGATCCAATCAAGGATTATTCCTGGCATCGATATAATATTATTATCAAATATATGCTCCATATCCAAATTTCTTCTACTATCTCAATAATGTGCTTTATCTCTACTTTTCTCCCCCATTTAGATCCTGGATCCAATCAAGGATTATTCCTGGCATATGAATAATGTCATTGTCATGTCTCTGTAGTCTCCGTTTAGTCTCCTTCAATCTACAACAGTTTCTCAACGTTCCTTTTTCTTCTTTCAGAGCACTGACACTTTAGGAGAGTCCAGTCCAATTTTTTTTTTTTTTTTGAGGAAGATTAGCCCTGAGCTAACATCCACCACTAATCCTCCTCTTTTTGCTGAGGCAGACTGGCCCTGAGCTAACATCCATACCTATCCTCCTCTATTTTATACGTGGGATGCCTGCCACAGCATGGCTTGAGAAGTGGTGCATAGGTCCACGCCCGGGATCTGAACTGGCAAACCCCTGGCCGCCCAAGCAGAGCATGCAAACTTAATCACTATGCCACCAGGCTGGCCTCCAATGTTTTTTCAAACTTACCCTCAACTTGAGTTTGTCTGATTGTTTCCTTATGCTTAAATTCAGGTTCGACATTTTTGGCAGGAATAATAAAATAGGAGACATTGGATCCTTCTTAGTACACCATATCAGGAGGCACAAGATGTCAGTCTGTCCTATTATTGATGACATTAAATTCGATCACGTATATAAGGTGGAGTCCTTCAGATTCTCCTTTTTAAAGGCACCTTCCCCTCCTTGTACTTAATAACTTTGAGACTATATGTTCCCCCACAACCTTTCTTGCCTGAAATGCTTTGCCTCCTGGCCTAACCTGCCTCTTCCCTGAAGATTCTTCTTCCCTTGATGCTCCCTCAGGTGGAGAATGCTCACTCCTAAGCCCCACACGGGAACATTCTGTTAACTCCCATATTGAGAGTGATTCTCTGTTCCTTTGAGTCTTGCCATGGTTAGGTTAAAGATTGGCTAGGTGGGCCAGAGACCCAACATAACAGTACCTTAAACACCGTAGAAAGTATTACTGTCTTGGAAAAGTCCAGGCTGATCTGGTGGCTCTGCTCTGTGAAGTTTTCAGAGGTCCAGGCTCCTTCCAGCTTGTTGTTCTGACACTCTCAGATATTGCCCTCATCTGCATGGTCTAAGATAGCTCACCACCGTGTCTACATTCCAGCCCACAGGAAGGAAGGAAAATTGAGGACCAAGAAGGGCTCTCCTCATTCCTTTAAGAGTGGAACCCACAAGTTGCAGGCATCACTTCTGCTCGCATCCTTTTGACCAGGAGATAGTCACATGACCATATATAACTGCAAAGGAAGCTGGCGAGTATAGCCATGTAACCGGCTAAAAATTTGGGGTTTTATGCCATGAGAGTGAGGGAGAGAATGGACGATGGGGGAGAGTCAGAAGTCTTTGTCACAGGGTTTATTCATTCAGTGTCTGCTCTGCTTTGATGATATCATGAACTGGCCTCCTGGACTCTTCGTCATTTCACAGAAGACTTCCCTGCCTTACTCCATCCCAATGTAGAACATTATCACCACAGAGAACTTCCCGTCTCTGAAATCTTAAGCTCAACATCCCTTGTTTCCACAATGTAAGTACTCTCTCTGTGTCCAAGTTCAAGGGACCAATGGTTTAACAACCGCTTCACAAATTACGGAACATTTAACAGTAGGCTCTCATTAGCTGGTGCGAGCTGGCTCCTGCTCACATCTGCCTTCGATCCACTCACACCTGTTCTTTGACATCACTAGGGCTCTGTGAGCCTAGAGGTTCCATTTATTCCCCATCTAACAGAACTTCCTATTCTTTCTTCTCTTCCTCCTGAGTCTGAACCCCTGATGGATCATCTGAGCTGCCTTCTCATCAACACCTTTGTTTCCCTCCTCGCCCTGTCCTTCCAGCCCAGCTGCTCAGCAGAATACCCACCCCTGGATCAGTGCGTCAATGCACCTTTCTAACCTTTACATCCAGCCAGCGGACCACTGGGGAAGCACAGCCAAGCAGAGAGGGGAGGCTACCATTGACCCCAACCACTATCGAGCCCCCAGTGCCACCCACAAAACTCTTTGCTTATTCTTGGTCCTCTTCCTTTCCCATTTCCCTCAACAAACTTCCTAAACTTCTGCCCCCCTCTCTCAAGCCTCCCACAGAATTCTCTTTTCACTCCCCCAGCAAACAGTTTTGCCTCTTGCTTTGAAAACCAAAGCCTCAGTCTCCATGGTGGTCATTTATTCGCTCCCTCTCCGGTATCCATCTCCCCTTGTCTCCCTAACACAGTGCACAGATTTTTCTTCCTCCATTCTCAGTCAAGTGGTTTGGAGAGACCAATCTCACCCTCTGCTCTTAGCTAATGCTGCTCATGTGTCCTGGTCTCTGACCATGGATACTCCTCCCGGGATGAGCATGTGACCAAATTCAGACTGGGGCGACTTGAGGACATGGACCTTGCTGGAGGTTTTTTAGAATAAAGAGTCCTCTCTCTTTGGGAGCTACCAGAGGAGAAGCCCTCTCTTTCTCTGTGCAAGATGAGACTGCTGTAGCCGAGTAGTCGTTGTGAGTGCCCTGAGGGACCTGATCTGAGATAAACGGTGGCATACAGAAGGGATGAGGACTGGGAGAACCAGAGAGAATGGAGCTGGAGGCTTAATGACACCGTGAACCTCTGGATCAAAGTGTGACTGAAGTCAGCCAACCTCTGGACTTTCCAGTTATGGAAGCCTGATCTCGTGGGGAAGCCCTGGCACACAGATTGCACCATTGAATTAGTCCACAATTGAGGCAAGAGAATTGGTCTTTTGCACACTGTGTCAGTCAGTCATTGGCTGAGGTCTGCCCTGAGTGTGGGGTTTGAGGGTGTTGCCTTTCCAGGCAAGGTGACTCTCCACTGGGTAGAAGGCAATTCTCCAGAGAAGGGATAGCTGTGGATTGCCGTCAATCAGCATCATTGCAGCTTGGGGGTGGGGGGTGCACCAGCAGGTAAAGGGGATCCAGATCCCACTCGACAAATTATCGTTGTAATGATAGTCTTGTGAGTCATTCTGGTAAATGCAAGTGGAACAAATGTATAACCCTCTCTCCGATTCACACAAAAGATAACACAGTGCACCGTGTTCTGATCTTGCTTTTTTCACTTAACTTATCTTGGAGATTGTTTCATATTGGTAAACAAAGAGCATCTTCATTTCTTGTTTCAAGCTGCATAGTGCTCCATTGAGTGGATGTATCATTTAATTAGCCCTCTCTTGATGGACGTTTGGGTTAATTCTAATCTTTTGCTACTACAAACAAGCTGGATGAGCAAACTTGTGCGCCCATCATTTTGGCTGCTCGCACTTACACCTATGGGATAAATTCACAAAAATTGAATATCTAGGTCAAAAGTATATACATTTACAATTTTGATACAGATTGCTGAATTGTCCTCCATAGGGACTGTGTGACTTGACGCTCCCATCGGTATATTTGAGTGCCTATTTCCCCGTAACTTCACCAACAGTGTGTGTTAGCAAATGTTTGAGTTTTCGCTTTAAAATGTTTTAAGAACTTTTTTTCTGATTATAAAAATAATACATGCCCATCGGAGAACCTTTGGAAAGTACAGCTTTCGAGGTTGTTATGTTTTGCTTGTGTTTAAACACTTGAGAAAATTATTTTGTCCACTTAAGGATATTTCCCCGTAATTGTCTAAAAATTTGATAACAAGTAGTCAAAATGCTTAAGGAGTCAAATTTAAAGGAATGTGAAACATTTACACATTTAAAGGAAACTGATGGGTTCGTGCGTGGTGGGCAGGAAAGCTCTCCATGGTGCTCAGTCAGTGCCTCCTGTCTCCAAGTGCGTGAGGGACAAGCAGCCAGGGCAGATGGAAACAGCATTGGGCAGCAGACTCCAGACTTTTTTTCCTGCCGTCTTTCTGCTGAGGAGATCGGGGCCGCCGGGCCCGTCTCAGGGCCTTTGTCGTTGCTATTATTACCTGGAACACAGCTCTTTTTCTCCCTTCATTCAGAGAGCTTTGCCCAAATGTTCCCACGTCACAGAGGACTTTCTGACTATGTCCCTCTCCTCTCGTCTATTTTTGTTTTCTTCCTCTTTAGGACTTCTTGCAGTCAATAAACATTACATATTTATTTCTTAATTTGTTATTCGGCTGCCCTCCTCTTGGGTAAGCTCCAAGAGAGCAGGGACTTTGTTCTCCCTGTTCTCCCCAGTGCCTGGAACACAAATGGGACAAATGGTACCTGTTCAGTGAGTGAATGAGTCTGTTGAACGAGTGGAGGGAGTCACCCGGACGCAGGCCTCCAGGAAGCCAGCTGTGACGCCTCCCAGTGGAAAGTGGTCTCTTGCTCTCTTGAACATCCTTGTACTTTGTCTGCAGGCTCCTTGGTGCTTTATCCTTTGCTGTCTCTTCTCCTGTCACTCACCCCATCGTTATGAACACCAAGTCCAGTGAGGCCAGAGGTCACCTGTCAACGCTCCTCTAATATATGCTCAATCGGGATTTGTTGAATGGACGGATGGGTAGATAAATATCACCTTTTTAATCTCCCTAGGATGGCTTTGTGGAACTAGAAGGACTGGAAGATATCCTTGTGGGAGGCTGGGAAGTTTACAAAATTGGAAGAAAGTCTTTTCAAGGTCCACGTTGTGTCTTTTCCACAAATCTTCTGTGGCAGTTTGCACTTTCTAAAAAAGGCCACAATAATCTTTCCAGTCCCACATGCTCTTCCAGATTCTTGCTACTGCCCCATCAAGAGTGGGAGTCTATATCCCCACCCTGGGAGCCTGCACAGGCCTTTGTGACTGCCTGGATAAAGAGAATCAGGACTGGCTACAAAATTTGTGGAGTCCAGTGCAATCTGAAAATGTGCGGCCCCTTGTTCAAATATTTTTAAGAATTTCAAGATGGTGACAGTAGAGCATTAAACCAAGCATGAGGCTATTCTAAGTATGGGGCCTTGTGTGACTGCACAGGTTGCATGCCCATGAAGCTGGCCCTGAATAGAATGTGGCAGAACTGACGCTGAACATCTTCTGAGGCTTGTCGTAAAAGGCGATGCAGCTTCCACCTGACTGTCTCTGAGGATGCACCACCTTGGACCCCAACCACAATAATGTGAGGAATCCCCAGCTACAGGTAAAAGCCACGTGTAGGTGTTCTGGTGGTTAGCCCCAGCTAAGGTCCCAGTCGAAAGCCAGCATCACCTGCCAGATATCAGTGAATGAGCTCTCAATGAGTCCAGCTCCAGCCATTGAATTACCTCCAGCCTCTGAGTCTTTCTGTTCAGTTCCTACCATTGTGGAGCAGAGACAGGCTGTCCCCGCTGCACCCTTCCCAAAGTCCTGGCCACAGAATCCGTGAGCATAATAAGTTTGTCTTATGTCTCTAAGTTTTGGGGTGATTCGTTACTCAACAAAGCTAACCAAAATACCTTCCACGACTGTAGCCCACATTGGCCTCTCCTTTTTTGAATGATTGCAGTTTTGGTTCAAAACATGCCTTTCATCTGTTTGTCTCAAAAATTTGAAATTATGCATTTATTTGTGTAGTCTGTCCCTCTCTCTAGACTGTCAGCTCCCTGGGACGATATCTTTGCCATTATGGCATGGCACACAGAGGGTGATCAATAAGTTACTGTTGGATAAATGACATTAGTTCTTAGAGATGAATCTGTGTGCTCAGGGAGATGATAGGGACCTTATATTTTCCATGGCATCTTGCATAAGGTGCATTAAAAGTAAAACAATTCTAATATGTGTAATTTTTTTTTATTGAGTTATTGATAGGTTACAATCTTGTGAAATTTCAATTGTACATTAATGTTTGTCAGTCGTGTTGTAGGTGCACCACTTCACCCTTTGTGCCCACCCTCCACCCCACCTTTCCCCTGGTATCCCCTAAACTGTTCTTGGTCCATAGTTTTAAATTCCTCATATGAGTGGAGTCATACACAGATTATCTTTCTCTCGCTGGCTTATTTCACTTAACATAATTCTCTCAAGGTCCATCCATGTTATTGCAAATGGAATGATTTTGTTCTGTTTTGCAGCTGAGTAGTATTCCATTGTATATATGTACCACATCTTCTTTATCCATTCGTCTGTTGATGGGCACTTAGGTTGCTTCCACGTCTTGGCTATTGTAAATAATGCTGCAATAAACATTGGGGTGCACAGGACTTTTGGGATTGCTGACTTCAGGCTCTTTGGATAAATACCCAGTAGTGGGATGGCTGGATCGTATGGTAGTTCTATTTTTAGTTTTTTGAGGAATCTCCATACTGTTTTCCATAGCGGCTGCACCAGTTTGCATTCCCACCAGCAGTGTATGAGGGTTCCTTTTTCTCCGCAACCTGTCCAACATTTGTTGCTATTAGTTTTAGACATTTTTGTCATTCTAACGGGTATAAGGTGATATCTTAGTGTAGTTTTGATTTGCATTTCCCTGATGATCAGCGATGATGAGCATCTTTTCATGTGCCTATTGGCCATCAGTATATCTTCTTTGGAGAAATGTCTGTTCATGTCTCCAGCCCATTTTTTGATTGGGTTGTTTGATGTTTTGTGGTTGAGTTGCGAGAGTTCTTTATATATTAAGGATATTAAGCCTTTGTCAGATATATGACTTGCAAATATTTTTTCCCAGTTAGTGGATTATTTTTTTGTTTCAATCCTGTTTTCATTTGCCTTGAAGAAGCTCTTTAATCTGATGAAGTCCCATTTGTTTATTCTTTCTATTGTTTCCCTTCTCTGAGAAGGCATGGTGTCCGAAAAGATACTTTTAATACTGATGTCCAAGAGTGTACTGCCTACGTTTTCTTCCAGAAGCCTTATGGTTTCAGGTCTCACCTTTAGGTCTTTAATCCATTTTGAGTTTATTTTGGTGAATGGTGAAAAAGAATGGTCAATTTTCATTCTTTTACATGTGGCTTTCCAGTTTTCCCAGCACCATTTGTTGAAAAGACTTTCTTTTCTCCATTGTATGCCCTCAGCTCCTTTGTCAAAGATAAGCTGTCCATAGATGTGTGGTTTTATTTCTGGGCTTTCAATTCTGTTCCATTGATCTGTGCACCTGTTTTTGTACCAGTACCATGCTGTTTTGATTACTGTAGCTTTGTAGTATGTTTTGAAGTCAGGGATTGTGATGCCTCCCGTTTTGTTCTTTTTTCTCAGGATTGCTTTAGAAATTCGGGGTCTTTTGTTGCCCCACATGAATTTTAGGATTCTTTGTTCTAATTCTGTAAAGAATGTCATTGGGATTCTGATTGGGATGGCGTTGAATCTGTAGATTGCTTTAGGTAGAATGGACATTTTGTCTATGTTTATTCTTCCAATCCATGTACATGGAATGTCTTTCCATCTCCTTATGTTGTCATCCAATTCTCTCAGAAAGGCCTGTAATTTTCATTATATAGGTCCTTCACTTCCTTAGTTAAATTTACCCCAAGGTATTTTATTCTTTTTGTTGCGATTGTGAATGGTATTGTATTCTTGAGTTCTTTTTCTGTTGGTTCATTACTGGAGTATAGAAATGCTACTGATTTATGCAAATTGATTTTATACCCTGCAACTTTGCTGTAGTTGTTGATTACTTCTAACAGTTTTCCAATGGATTCTTTGGGGTTTTCTATATATAAGATCATGTCGTCTGCAAACAGCGAGAGTTTCACTTCTTCCCTCCCTATTTGGATTCCTTTTATTCCTTTTTCTTGCCTGATTGCTCTGGCCAGGACCTCCAGTACTATGTTAAATAAGAGTGGTGACAGGGGGCATCCTTGTCTCGTTCCTGTTTTCAGGGGGATGGGCTTCAGTTTTTGCACATTGAGTATGATGTTGGCTATGGGTTTGTTGTATATGGCCTTTATTATGTTGAGGTAGTTTCCTTCTATGCCCATTTTGTTCAGAGTTTTTATCATAAATGGCTGTTGGATCTTGTCAAATGCCTTCTCTGCATCTATTGAGATGATCATGTGGCTTTTATTCCTCAGTTTGTTGATGTGGTGTATCACGTTGATTGATTTGCGGATGTTGAACCATCCCTGTGTCCCTGGTATGAATCCCACCTGATCCTGATGTATGATTCTTTTGATGAATTGCTGAATTCTGGTTGCCAAAATTTTGTTTAGAATTTTTGCATCTATGTTCATCAGTGATATTGGCCTGTAGTTCTCTTTTTTCGTGGTGTTCTTGTCAGGTTTTGGTATCAGCGTGATGTTGGCCTCATAGAATGTGTTAGGAAGTGTTCCATCGTCCCTAATTTTTTGGAATAGCTTGAAAAGGATAGGTATTAAATCCTCTCTGAAAGTTTGGTGGAATTCCCCAGGAAAGCCATCTGGTCCTGGGGTTTTATTCTTTGGGATGTTTTTGATTGCTGTTTCAATCTCTTTCCTTGTGATTGGTCTGTTCAAATTGTCTGCCTCTTCTTGAGTGAGCTTTGGGAGATTGTAGGAGTCCAAGAATTTATCCATTTCCTCTAGGTTATCCATTCTGTTGTCATATAGTTTTTTGTAGTAGTCTCTTATAATCTGTTGTATTTCTGCAGAGTCTGTTGTTATTTCTCCTCGCTCATTTCTGATTTTGTTTATTTGAGCTTTCTCCCTTTTTTTCTTTGTAAGTCTGGCTAGTGGTTTGTCAATTTTATTTATCTTCTCAAAAAACAAGCTCTTTGTCTCATTGATCCTTTCTACTGCCTTTTTCGTTTCAATAGTATTTATTTCTGCTCTGATTTTTATTATTTCTCTCCTTCTGCTGACTTTGGGCTTCATTTGTTCTTTTTTCTCTAGTTCAGTTAGGTGTGCTTTAAGGTTGCTTATTTGGGATTTTTCTTGTTTGTTAAGATGTGCCTGTATTGCAATGAATTTTCCTCTTAATACAGCTTTTGCTGTATCCCATATGAGTTGGTATGGCATGCTATCATTTTCATTTGTTTCCACGTATTTTTTTATTTCTTCTTTAATTTCTTCAATGATCCATTGCTTGTTCAGTAGTGTGTTGTTTAGTCTCCACATCTTTGTGCCTTTCTCAGCTTTTTTCTTGTAATTAATTTCTAGCCTTATAGCACTATGATCTGAGAAGATGCTTGTTATTATTTCAATTTTTTTAAATTTGTAGAGGCTTGCCTTGTTTCCCAACATATGGTCTATCCTAGAGAATGTTCCATGTGCACTTGAGAAGAATGTGTATTCAGCTCCTTCAGGGTGGAGTGATCTATATATGTCTATTAAGTCCAATTGTTTTAGTTTTTCATTCAGCTCCACTATTTCCTTGTTGATTTTCTGTCTGGATGATCTGTCCATTGATGTGAGTGGGGTGTTGAGGTCCCCTACTATTATCGTGTTGTTTTTAACATCTTCCT
This sequence comes from Equus asinus, assembly GCF_041296235.1. Classification (NCBI taxonomy): domain Eukaryota; kingdom Metazoa; phylum Chordata; class Mammalia; order Perissodactyla; family Equidae; genus Equus; species Equus asinus. The sequence continues at coordinate 37,055,128 of NC_091817.1, forward strand.
TTAGGTCTGTTAATAGTTGCTTTATGAATCTTGGTGCTCCTGTGTTGGGTGCATAGATATTTATAAGCGTTATTTCTTCTTGATGAAGTGTCCCTTTGATCATTATATATTGTCCCTCTCTGTGTCTCTCTTTACTCGTCTTATTTTGAAATCCACTTGGTCTGATATGAGAATTGCAACACCTGCCTTTTTTTCCTTGCTATTTGCTTGGAGTATTGTCCTCCACCCCTTCACCCTGAGTCTGTGTTTGTTCTTGGGGCTGAGGTGTGTTTCCTGGAGGCAACAAATTGTTGGATCTTGTTCTTTAATCCATTTTGCCACTCTGTGTCTTTTTATTGGAGAGTTCAATCCGTTCACATTGAGAGTGATTATTGATGCATGTGGACTTAATGCTGTTAATCTGTCGCTCATTATCTTGTTTTCCTGTGTTTCTTTTCCTGTGTGCTTTAGACTACCCATTTAATACTGCAATTTCTTATGCTGGGTTTCTTAGATTTTTCCTTATCTATGGTTTGTGACTCTGTTCTGTACTTTATTTTAGTGTCTACCTTGAAGTTTGTATTTAGAATCTCGTGTATAATATAGTCTATTCTCTGGTGGTCTCTTACTTACTCGATCAATACTGATTTAGACCCTTTGCGCTTCCCCTCCTAAATAATTATTTTCATTTTTTATTCCAACTCGTCTTATTAATTTGTAGTTAGAGTGCTAAGATCGTTCTTGTTTTGGTAGTTTCCTTATTTTTATCCTAATGCTATAGTTGAATATTTGCTATCCTGTTCTGGTTCTATCCATCAGTCTCCCTAGTCTGTGGATTGTGTTGCCTTTCTCCCTTTTTTCTTTTTTCAAGTATGAGAGTCTTCTTGAGGATTTCTTGTAATGGAGGGCTTTTAGTTACAAATTCCCTTAACTTTTGTTTGTCTGGAAAAGATTTAATTTCTCCCTCATATCTGAAGGAAATTCTTGCTGGATAGAGTATTCTTGGCTGAAGGTTTTTATCCTTTAAAGCTTTGAATATACCACTCCATTCTCTCCTAGCTTGTAGGGTTTCTGTAGAGAAATCCGCTGACAGTCTGATAGGGGCTCCTTTATAGGTTATTCTCTTTTTTTTTCTTACTTCCCTGAGTATTCTTTCCTTATCATTCCTATTTGCCAACTTTACTATTATGTGCCTTGCGGTGGGTCTTTTTACATTGACAAATCTAGGAGATCTAAAACCCTCCTCTAGACACATTTCTCTGTTGATCCCTAGATTTGGGAAGTTCTCTTCAATAATTTCGTTAAGCACACTTTCTGCTCCATTTTCCTTTTCCATATTCTCGGGAATTCCTATGATCCTTATGTTCTTACTCCTCATTGAATCCATTATCTCTCGGAGATTTTCCTCATTTTTTTAAATTCTTAGTTCTCTTTCTTCCTCTGTCTGGCGCCATTCAGCCTGTCTGTCCTCGATTATGCTGATTTGCTCCTCTATGTTGTCTACACGGGCATTCAGGGAATCCGTATTCTGTTTTATCTGGTCCATTGTGTTTTTCATCTCAAGTAATTCTGTTTGATTCTTCTTTATGATTTCAATCTCTTTTGTAAAGTAACTCCAGAACTCGGCTTGTTTCTCTATCTTTCTCTCTACCTCATTGAGTTTTTTGATTATAGCTGCTCTGAATTCATTATCACTTAGTTTACCTAATTCCAAGTCCTCAGGACTTAATTCTGTGTTTTTATTGTTTTCCTTCTGGTCTGGGGCTTTTATAAATTGCTGGATGGTAGAGGAGCGGTTTTTTCTCATGGTGGTAGAATTCAGTTGCAGTTACAGCCTGTCGCCACTAGATGGGGGTCGAGAGCGGCGTGTTAGCTCTCCGCCTTGGGGCAAGATGGCTGCGCCCACTGGCTTTGCTTGCGGGGGAGGGGCTGTTACTCACACGCGCCGGTCTGGGTTCAGATCAGTTCTGTTCTCTGGTCTCCCAAGGCCCTTGATTTATAGGGTCCCCGTGGACGGAAGCTTCCCCCCCGCCCCGTCCCCCCCCCCCACCCGTCAGCGGGTTTCCACTGAATCAGAGGCAGGAGTCCTGGATGATCCCCCGGTTGCACGGCCCCTCCCCCGCTCCTTCCCGACCCGCGCCGCAGCGATAGCAGACTCTAGGGGAGGGAGCGATGTTCTCTCCTACCGTTCCAGCGCCTCCAAAGGTGTAAGCAAGGTTATGATCTCCACCTTCTTGGTATTGTAGGTCTCTAACGAGCTGGCATTATGTTTATTCTCTGAAATTCAGTTCTTCTAATCTTTTGTTGTATTTTGGAGAGGAGAGAATCCCGGGTCAGCTCATCCTGCCATTTTGCTCCCGACACAATAATATGTGTAATTTTTGATAAATCAATCAACTATACGAGCAAGGGAGGAGTAAGTAAGTATTCTCAAATAAGGTATTTGAGAATTAGAGCCCAAAAGAAATCTGATGGGTTTATTTGACTTTAATTTTAGTTTATGTTCTTTTATTTCAGTTTTTGTGGAAGGGAAATTTAGAAACCAATGCCTTGACCTCTGTTTTGCCTAAGTTAAAAATATAACATCTTTTGGTCACTCTGCTACTTTTCTTCCAGGAACCCTTGGGCAGCCATTATGCATATGGTGAAAGGTTACAAGGGAAAGAGCCCTTTTCTGAGAAACCCCCCTAAACTTTCCAGTAAAGCAGCGAGCGCAAGGAGCGGATGGCTAAAGAGCAGAGAAGAAAAGGACTTAGCATTGGTATGTTAGAGATAATTTTCCAAAAAACATAGACTCACAACTCCTCACACAGATATAAAATGAACACATGCTGAAGACTTTATTTAACTCAATAATCTCTGAGGGAATCAGGCAGATGTTACAACTGGTTCAAAAGAGAATCTGAAGAACAGACCCTTTACAGATCAGGAATAATGAAATGAGTGTACAAAGGAGGCAAAAGTGATTTCTTCCAAAGAGGGAAAGGAAAATCAATGGAACCACGACCAGACAGGATAGAATTTACATGTCTACAAACAACGGTTTTCTTTGTTTTTGTTTTTTTTGTTTTTTTTGTTTTTGCGTTGTTATAAATTACCTACAATTCACAGAGTATAAAATAGCACAGTTTTCTACTGAAGACCAGATGTAAAGGCATTGCCTTGGCTTAAACTGGAAAAGTGGTGTGCTATAGGGTCTCAGAGCTTTGGGGGTTTGGGAAAATGTGGCCTGGAGCCAGCCCTGAGGGGAAATAATATGCAGTGGTGGGGGTTCTGACTCAGCAGGCTTGGAATGCAGCTGAGCATCTGTATTTTTGAATACTTCCATGAGGCACCCCATTTGAGAACTAATCTGTTAATAAAGGTTAGCACTTAATTTTCCATCCTAAAGGAGAGCCTAATCTAAGAATAATACAAATACTTTCCTAAATTTTTCTCTTAAAAAAAACAAATGGTTTTAATGGTTTTGGGAACATTCTATGGCATTTGGGGGCAAAGAGTTTACTTTCTCAATTCTGTTCTAACTCTGAGGGTTTCATTTGGCCATCCCTGTCAGGGAGATGGTCCTTTGGGTGTGCAGATCAAGGGGAAATCCCTACATGTTCTTCCCATGGTCTTCTGGCCCTTTCCCCCTCAGAATATCCTGTGCATGTCAGACCCCAGAGTCAAGCTCAGGTGGCAGAGGGGACTTCTGGCTGGCTAAGCCTGCAGCGAGGGCAGAGCTGGCCAGCAGGGGGCAGCGCAGGCTCTGGCTGGGGCAGCCCACATCACGCACCTGGCTCCCTCAGCCTGAGCATTTCCTCCCCATCTGGGCATGGGTGACTGTACTTCCCTCATCACAGGGCTGACAGAAAGCACACAGCTCGGTTTAGTTCAGTATTTCCTGAACTTCGAACACTACATGGGTGACCTGGGGAAGTTACTCAACTTCTCTGTGCCCAAGAGTCCACATTTGCAAAATAGGGATAATTGTACCCATCTCATGGGATTAAATAAAGTAACTATGTATAAAACCCTGGAAGCCGTGACCAGCATATATTAACACTATGGAAGTATTGGTTGTTGTCATTGTTGTTTATCAGGCACTGGGGACTCCTGAGTGAACAAGATAGCCGCTTAGAGAGTTCACAGCTCAATGAGAGAGGCAGAGAGGTGAACATGGTGTCATATCATAAAGAAAAAGGTGTGCGTGGGGTGTGGATAGGGTATGAAAGACGAAGCAACCCAAAAACAGCTTCCCAGGGAATGAGTACTTAAGGAAGGCTTTTAGGAACAAATAAGACAAAGGGGCTTGCAGCTTAGGGAACCAAGGCAGGGAACAGTGTTCCAAACAAAGGGCGGCAAGTCGAAAGCAGGCGGGTTTGGGGAGCTTCAAGTTCAAATTCTTTCCACTTGGACCAGAGAATGAGGAGAAGGGCCAAAGTAAAGGGAAAAGAGGCAGGAGACACAGGCAGGGCCAGATCATAGAAGCTTTGGAAGTCAGCCATGTGTCTTTGGACCTCCCAATGTGGGCCTGTGGACTCCAAGCCAGGGCAGGCGACCTCCACTGCGGGGTCAGGAAGAAAATTAGAACTTCTATTTAATTTGTAAATGCTATCCCTTTGGTTACTTCTGTTTTCCACATCTGATTTATAATGTAAGAAATAGATTAGTACAGTAGCATATGGACATAATTTATAAATAAATCATGTATTGGCATGGCATGGCTAGGTTTGCGACTGTAGGCTGTGGGGAACCGCCAGAGATGGCTTTTCATCAGGGAAGTACCTTAGTCAAATTTGGTATAGAAATAACATCCTGGGGGGGCTGGCCCCGTGGCCGAGTGGTTAAGTTCGCGCACTCCGCTGCAGGCGGCCCAGTGTTTCGTTGGTTCGAATCCTGGGCGCGGACATGGCACTGCTCATCAGACCACGCTGAGGCAGCGTCCCACATGCCACAACTAGAAGGACCCACAACGAAATATACAACTATGTACCGGGGAGCTTTGGGGAGAAAAAGGAGAAAAATAAAATCTTTAAAAAAAAAAAAAAAAAAAAAAGAAATAACATCCTGGGAATTTTGGAGGGAGAGCTGGTCCAAGCCGAGGTCTTGATATTGCGGTTGGAAAGGAAGTAGGTTTGAGTGACATTAAGGAAGTGTAGCTCCGTAAACAAGAAGGAGCAAGTGATCAGTAAATCACGCCAAGTGGCCGGACAGTGAGTCGCTGAATGGCAAATGCTCAATGAAAGACAAATTCGGTGAGTCCTCGGTTGAACGTCAGTACTCAGTGAGTGTCAGATATTGGGAGCTATAAACATTTTTTACTACAGAGAAGCTAAGTGAATTCAAGATTGGAAAGTGTTTAGTTGTACTTGGATGTGTCAGTGATTTTGGCTAAAGATCATGAGAGGGTTACTAGGAAGGAACCAGATCATACTCTTGGATGAGAAGAATGTACAGGGACAGGGCCGTTGCCAGGAGGAAGAGAGGCTGTTTTTCTAGGAGAAAGAGACTTAAGCGTATCTATAGGCTCAAGGGAAAGGGGATCAATAAAGGGAAGAAAAATAGAAACAGCCTCTCCGGTATGGATCCTCAGGCCTGCTTTCCTGGCAAGACCACCCCTACCCCCCTCATCAGAGAAAGCCCTTCTCTTGCCAAAGCACTGATTTAAAACTCTTGAAAAGTATGACTCATGCAAATGTAAAGCGAGGATGTGTCAAAGATTTATTTAGCTCATTAATGACATAAGAGCAATATGAGAAAACTGGTTCAGAGGCAGACGGGAGAGCGTTTCTGGCCCATGAAAGGCAGAATGCTGGAAGGAGACGGCTGAGGCGGCTCCAAGGCTGGTTAATGCTTGCAGGTACGGTCACCAAGCGCCCCAGTTTGCCTGGGACAGTGACGGTTTAGTGCTAAAAATTCTTCATCCTAGGAGACCCCTTAGCCCCTGGGCAGATGGGAAGAGCTGATCACCCGGTCTACACAGCAATGAACTACAAACTTTGAAGTTATTCTTTCTACTAGACAGGAAATCATTTGCCTCTTTACTTCACAAAAAGTATTTGCAATTGATCAAAAGAAAATCCAGCTTGAGCCTGAGCCCGAATCAAGAGCACGCAGTGAGTCAAATAAGGGCATACCACCCCTAGAGAATCCATAATTTGGGGTGGGCCTGGGAGACAACACCCCATATGACATCGAAGACATGCAGTTATCTTTTGCCTCATTTCCAAGTGTCAAATAAATTTTTCTTAGCACTCTACAAAAACAAAACAAAAAGCAGTTTCTATACCTCATTCGCAAGCACCCATTTCTCTAAAGGAAGGAAAAGTTGTCAAGGGCAGGCCCAGTCTTCAGAGCCTGGGGGACTCCTTTTGGTGTAAGCTGTCCACTTGCATAATTAGAATTGTCCCTCATACACTATCCACCATTTCCAAAGGTTGCAGAGGGTTTAGAGCCCAGGCAGGTTAGAGCTCAGGCCCAGGGGACTTGGCTCACCCAGATAATCCAGGATAATTTGCTGATCTGGAGATCCTTAATCATATCTGCAAAGTTGCTTTTGCCGTGTAAGGTGACACATTCACAGGTTTCAGGCAGTAGGATGTGGACATTTTTGGAGGCATTATTCTATTTATAACAGTGTGGGCCAGAAATTCAGTAGGGCCTGGGCTGAGTGGTTAGTGGGTCTCCCACCAGGTTGCAGCCAAGACTTTGAGGCTGTAGTCATCTAGGTTTTAATGGGGCAAGAGGATCAGCTCCAAAGGTTGTTCACTCACATGGTGGGCAAGTTGATGCTGCTGCTGTCAGGAGGCCTCAATTCCTCTTCATCTGGGGCTCTCCACGGGGCTGCTTGAGTGTCATCAAGACATCGCAGCTGGTTCTTCCCAGAGCAAGAGATCCAAGAGAGCAAGGTGGAGGCTGCAATGCCTTTTTTGAACTTTGCCTTGACAGTCACATGCTATCACTTCTGCAGTATTCTATTGTTCTGTTGTCCTATTTTTCATGCAAGTCAGCCCTTATTGAACGTGGAAAGACCACACAAGGGGGTGAACACCAGAAGGCAAGGATCACTGGGGCCATCTCGGCAACTGGCTATCCCAGATGGTTATTATCATTCATCTTTTGATGTCTGGTATCCTTAAGAATTTTCCCAGATTGGGGAGACTTGGTCAAAGCATTCTTTGTTTTCATAAAAAGTCTGTAAAAGCATGTGTATATATTAACTGTAAGAGTAATGTAACATCATAAGATGTACACTCTCCTATTTATAAACTACTTTCATTTTTGCCTATTCTATTAAGGCTTTGTTTGCAAAAATATTTTTTACATATTTTAATATTGTAATCATAACATACATAAAATTTTGCAGTATGATGAGGAGGTTAAGTTTTTGGTCTCTGGAGCCGTATTGCCTGGGTTCAAAGCCTGATTCTGCCACTCATTAGCTATGTGATCTTGAGAAAAGAACTTTGCTGTGCTTTAAATTTCTTATCAGCAAAATGAGGATACTAATACCTCATGGGGTGCTGTGGAGGTTGAACGAGTTAACATATTTAAAGTATTTGTAACACCACCTGATCCATAGAAAGTGCCAAATGAGAGTTTGCTGTTATTATTATTTCTCTTAGCAGTATGTGATAAAACACTGTTATGGGTTTAATTGTGTCTCCCCTCAAAAAAAAGATACAGAAGTTCTAATCTCTGGTACCTCAGAATGTGACTTTATTTAGAGAGAGGTCTTTACGGAGGCGTTCAATTGAAAATAAGGTCATTAGGATGCGCCCTAATCCAATATGGCTTATGTCCTTATAAAACAGGGAAATTTGGACACAGTGACAGATTTGCATAGAGGGAAGACAATGTAAAGAGACATAAGGACAAGATAGTGATCTACAAACCGAAGAGAGAGACCTGCAACAGACCCTTCCCTCACAGCCCCAGGAAGGAACGAATCTGATTGACACCTTATCTTCTAGCCTTCAGAAGTGTGAGACAATAAATTTCTGTAGTTGACGCCACTCAGTCTGCAATGCTTTGTTATAGCACACGCTCTCCTGTGATGGTATATATACCTTTCCAGTTGTGATTATGGTAAGTATTAGATGTGTACTTATTGTAGGAATTGGTGTTACCACAATTTATTTAGCTGTTCCCCAATCATGGGCATTTGGAATGTTTTCAATGCCTCAATATTAGAGTGAATGCAGAAACAAATCATTTCTTTAGGATAAATTCTCAGGAGTCAGATTCCTGAGGTCCAAGAATATGGATCTTTTTGTGTTTTAATGTGTCTTGCCACTTTGTTTTCTCCAAGGACCAGTCTAGTGGCCCAGGTCTGAAACATGGCCCTGGCAAATCAAAGTCTTGTGTAATTAAGTCTCTATTCCAGCCTCTCCAGGACTTCAGGCACTTCGTTGTGCCCTCTGAGCATCATTATAGTTTCCATGGTGGCCCCCAGTGAAGATGTCCAGGAGGTGCCAGCAAAAACTAGCAGTTCTCTAAACCTTAGGACGTCAGTAAAGAAACATGTACAATAACCAAAAACAGGTTCCTCCAGCCTTTTCATCTCAGTAAATGTCCAGCACCTTGCCTCAAAAGATGACTCAGAGAGAACTCAGTGTCCTGCCAAGGAATGGTGCCTGCATCACCTGATCAGTGAGGCCAGTGTGGCTTTCCACACACTGACAGCAGCAGCATATCCTGTCTTGTTCTCAGCCCCACCTGGACCAGCAGTATCCTGGTGTGTGTGATTCCCGACTTGGGTTTCACGATGTCCCAGGGAAGGTAGTTGAGTGCAAGAGGCAGCCTTGGACCAGGGAGGGTGGAACTCTGACTCCACTAAGAGTCAGCTTCCAGTAGAATCTAGACACAGATAAAGCATAATACTCACCACCGTCAAACCTCTCCATTCAGCATCACTTCCTTCTTTGGGAGCACATGTTACCCTCAGCGGGCTGCAATCTCTCCCTCCACATCACTTACCCAAAAAATCTGCTTGAAGCAAACTTTAACACAGAGGGACAAATGGTCTGTGCCTCCTAACATCACCCTTTCCCCAATGGAAGCTCCATAGGAGCTGTCGTTTTCACTGTTATGACAGTATCTGGCATGTAGTGAATACTCGATAAACATTTGTTGAACAGAAGAATAAACTTCTTCATCTTTTAAAGTCATTATTATTATTTTGGATTATTAGCAGTACTAACTTATAGTAGAAATATTTGAAAATAGATAAAAGTGTAGAAAAGAAATTAAAATCACCCATAAATCTACCACCTCTTATTCCAAATAATGCTGTTTTATATTTTTTTCCCAGTAACTTTGACATCCAATCATATATACTTGCTATTGTGAAAGTGCTTTAAAACAGTGAGAGTGGCATTAAAAAAATAATAATTTGTAATTTCCTGAAAATGGTCCTTTGGGTAGTCCTGAGTATTGTCTCCTCCAGCCATTCCTGTGCCCAGTGGCCATCTGCTTTTGTTTATATCCTTGACAGAGTGGACAGGATTTTCTCAGGGTGTGATGAAATTTGCAAGACCTAATTAATTTCTAAAAGTAAGTTCACGTTTGATATTTCCTCTGGGCTGGGGCTGGGGAAGAAGAAAGCTGTGGGGAGGTGGAGGGTAACAGGCTGTGTCACAAAATCAAATAAACAGCCATAACACGTTGGGTGTTGCAACTCCAAAGAGGCTGGGAGTGATCACAGCCCAAAGGCAATGGTTCTGTGATACTGTACGTGTGGGGGCAACCCTTCCCACTAGCCACCCCCAGAGACCTTGCCCCTTCTGTGCTGGTCCTCTTCGTACTACAATCCTTTCAAAAGCTCTCTCTTTTGAGTTGATGGTTTGTTTAAAATCCAAAACCTAACTTAAAATGTTATGTTTTAAGCCTTCTCACAGCAGTGCCTTTTCAGAACAACAGGACTAGGAGAGAAACTGTGATGTCTCTAGGAACTCTCTTATTTTGCAGGGGAAGAAACAGGCCCAGTTTGCCCAAGGTCAACAACACATCGTCCACAGACTAAGACTGGAGCCCAATGCTGTTGTATCTTTCCATTCTGTCACATCTACACTGCTGTTTGCTCCCTGTTACAGGTTGGATTATGCCCCCTCCAAGTTCATATGTTGAAGTCCTAACCCTCAGCACCACAGAATGTGGCTTTATTTTGAAATAGGGTCATTGCAGCTGTATTAGTTAAGTTACTGAAGTAGAGTGGGCCTCTAATCCGATATGACTGGTGTCCTTATTAAACAGGGAAATTGGACACAGACATTCATGCAGGGAGAGTGACATGTTAAGAAGAAGGCAGAGATCAAGAGGATGCACCTATAAGCCAAAGGATGCCAAAAAATTGCCGGAAAACCACCAGAAGCTAGGGAGAGGCATGGAGCAGATTCTCCCTCACGGCCCTCAGAAGGAACCAACCCTGTGGACACCTTGATCTTGGACTTCTGGCCTCCAGAACTGTGAAACAATAAGTTCCTGTTGTCTAAGCCGTCCTGTTTTTGGTACTTTGTACCACAGCCCTAGGAAACTAGTACCTTCCTGCTTGTATCACCTTGAGAAGTCATAGAATCTTGGAAAATTAATGATCTCCCTAGAGTTTGGAATCTCATTAGTCATTCTAGCTTCCCCCTTGAGCACACGCTCCTCTAAAGCTCACATGGAACATTCACCAAGAAAGACCACATTTTGGGCCATAAAACACACCTTAACAAATTTAAAAGAATAAAAATCACACAGTATCTGCTCTCAGACCACAATGGAATTAAATTTAATATCAATAACAGAAATATAGCTGGAAAATCTGAAAATACTTGGAAATTAAAATATTTCTAAATAACACATACATTAAAGGATAAATCTCAAGAGATTTAAAAAATATTTCAGACTAAATTAACGTGAAAACACAACTTATCAAAATTTGTGGATGCAGTGAAAGCAGTGATTAGAGGGAAATTTATAGCAGTGAATGCATATATTAGAAAAAAGAAAGCTCTAAAATCAATTGTGTAGGCTTCCACCTTAGGAAGAGCAAATTAAATTTAAAGAAAACAGAAGGAAAGAAATAATAAAAATTAGAGCAGAAATCAATGAAATTTAAGATAGGAAATTAATAGAGAAAAATTAACAAACCCAAAAGCTAGTTCTTTGAAAATACAAATCAAATTGATCTAACTCTAGTCAGGATAACTAAGAAGAAAGAGAGAGGACACAAGTTACTTAAATCAGAAATAAAAGAGGGGATATCACTACCAGATTCCATGGACATCAAAAGAATAATAAAGGAGTACTATGAACAACTTTATGCCCATAAATTTGATAACCTAGGTGAAATGGACCAATTCTTTGAAAGACATAATGTACCAAAACTCACACAAGAAGAGATAGACAATCTGAAGAGGCCTATATCTACTAAAGAAATTAACTCAAGCAGTTTATAACCTCCCAAAACAGAAAGCACCAGGCCCAGATGGGTTCACTGGTGAATTCTACCAAACATTTAAGGAAGAAAATTATACCAATTCTCTCCAATCTCTTTCAGTAGATAGAAGCAGAGGGAATACTTCTTAACTCATTCTATGAGGCCAGCATTACTCTAAGACCAAAACCTGAAAAAGATATTACTAAGAAAGAAAACTAAAGACCGATATCTCTCCCCAACATAGATGCAAAATCATCAACAACAAAATGGTAGCAAATTGAATCCGACAATGTACAAAAAGAATTATATACCATGACCAAGTGGGATTTATCCCAGATATGTAAGCCTGGTTCAACATTCAAAAATCAATTAATAAAACCCATCACATTGACATGCCAAAGAAGAAAACCCACATGATCATAAAATAGATGCAGAAAAAGCATTTGAGATACTCTAATACCCATTCATGACAAAAATTCTCAGTAAACTAGGACTAGAAGGGAACTTCCTCAACTTGATAAAGAGGATCTACAAAAAACCCTACAGTTCATATTATACTTAAATGCTGAGAAACTCAATGCTTTCCCACTATATGCCAATAGCATATTAAGTAAGTGCTAAAAAGAAATGAGCTCTCAGGGGCTGGCCCCATGGCCGAGTGGTTAGGTTCGCAGGCTCTGCTGCAGGTGGCCCAGTGTTTCGTTCGTTCGAATCCTGGGCGCGGACATGGCACTGCTCATCAAGCCACGCTGAGGCAGCGTCCCACATGCCACAACTAGAAAGACCCACAATGAAGAATATACAACTATGTACTGGGGACTTTGGGGAGAAAAAGGAAAAAAATAAAATCTTAAAAAAAAAAAAAGAAATGAGCTCTTAAACTATGGAAAGACAGGCAGGAACCTTCAATGCACATCACTAAGTGAAAGAAACCAGCCTGAAAAGGCTGCTTACTGTGTGATTCCAACTCTATGCCATTCTAGAAAAGGCAAAACTGTGGAGACAGTAAATAGATCAGTGGTTGCCAGGGTTTAGAAGGGAGATAGGTAAATAGGTGAAGCACAGAGGATTTTTAGGGCAGTGAAACTAATTTGTATGATATTATAATGGTGCATACATGTCACTTTTATCCAAGCTCATAGAATGTTTAACACCAAGAATGAACCATGATGTAAATTCTGGTGATTATGATGTGTCAATGTACATTTATCCTTGGAAAAAAAATGTACCACTCTGGGGAGTGATGTTGATAACGGAGGAAGCTATGCATGTGTAAGGGCAGAGGATATCTGGGAAATATCTGTACCTTCTGCTCAATTTTGCTGTGAACCCAGAACAACTCTAAAAAATATAGTCTACTATATCAGGAGTGACTTTTGTGTGATAAAAATAGTTGAATTTCATGTTCACCAGGCCCTTTTTTCCCTACAAGTTTCCTTTAAAATATATATTTTTAATCTTTTTTTCTCAATAATGTAAGATTTAGAACTTTATTTTTATACTTACTTTGATATTAATATTAATTAATTATCAGTATTAATTAATTGTCATTAAGTGGTGTATTTTGGTCATGCATTCATCCTTATTTATTCATTGCATCAATTTTTTAAAAAACATTTTATTTTTTCCTTTTTCTCCCCAAAGCCCCCCAGTACATAGTTGTGTATTTTTTTTAGTTGTGGGTCCTTCTAGTTGTGGCATGTGGGATGCCTCCTCAGCATGGATTGATGAGCAGTGCCATGTCTGTGCCCAGGATCCGAACCGGCGAAACCCTGGGCCACCAAAGTGGAGCACATCAACCTGACCACTTGGCCACGGGGTCGGCACCCATCACATCAATTTTGAGCACACACTATGGGTTAAGTGCTGGAGGTACAGAGGGAAAACATGGTTTCTGTCTTCATGGAGGTTACAATTTGGTGGAGGAGACAATGGAAAATAAAGAAATAATCACACCATAAATGTGAAGTTGCACTTACATTCAGTGCCGAGAAGTGAACTATAGTGGGATGCAACATAGTCAGGTGTTGTCAGGGAAGGTTGCACCAAGGAAGTGATGTTTGCACTGAGATCGTAAGGATAAGAGTGAGTTATTTAGCTAGACGATATATGGCAGATATATATCACAAGACCCAGTATGACTGTCTCATTTCTTGATCTCCCTGCTAACTTTCTGGCCAGTCTGCTGATCTGTTGCTTGCCCAAAACCTCAAGATAGCTATGACACTTACCTTCCTCATCTGTTTGCCACTAAGATCCCTGCCGTTTTTACCATACCTCTGGGGATTGGGTTTTCTCCATGTTCTGCTTGAAATCATGTCAGTCTCCTCTGTCAGGGTAGCTGCTGTTTTTACAACTTGGCCTGCTCTGGCAGAATTACCAGTCAAAAAAACTGGGTACAGAGGTGGGAGTAGTCCCCAGACAAGAATGCCACATATTCTCACTGCTCATATCTGATATTGAGTAGTTTTTCCTAAATAAACACTTCTCAATGTGTTGTCTGCCTTTGATCAATTTCCAGAATCCGTACATGATTGTCTTTGACAATTTTATTTGGTTTTATCATTGCTTTTTGGGAAGAGAATTTGCCAAGCTCTTCACTCTGCCATACCAGAAGTCTTATTCCCTTCATGATTAAATCTAACCAACCACCCAATTCTAGCAAATTTACTTGCTAAATATATCTGGAATCCATTCCCTTCTCTTTATCTCCACCACCTCCTCCCAGCCCTAGCTACCCTCATCTCTTGACAGAACTATTTGTACTCACCTTCTCAGAAATCTACCCTCATTCTAATCTGTTCTCCATATTACAGCCAGAGTAATGTTGTCCAGAGGTATTTTCACAATCACGTGATACAATTCCTTATAATAAATTAATCTCTCCCTCCCTCTCTCTCTCTCTATAGGTATAGAAATAGATCCCTCCCCCATATATATGTAGGTAGATAAATAGGTATAGGTATAGATATAGATATAGTCATAGATATACTATTGGTTCCATTTCTTTGGAGAACCCTGATTAACACAATGATTCATCAAATAGAGAAAATCAATAAAGACTTAGAAATGATAACAAAGAACCAAAGGGCAAATTCTGCAGTTGAAAAGTACAAAGGAAATAAGAAATTCACTGGAGGGACTCAACAGCAGATTTGAGATGGTAAGAGAATAAGCAACTTGAAGATAGATTACTAGAAATTATCCAATCTGAGGAACAGAAAGAAAAGTGAATGGGAAAAATGAACAGAGTCTCAGGGACATTTGAGACATCATCAAGCATATCAATGTATCTTCAATGAGAGACTTAGAAGGAGAGGAAAGAGAGAAAGAAGTAGAAAAAAATTGAAGAATTAATGGACAAAAACATCTCAAATTTGATGAAAAGTGATCTATACAGTCATGAATCTCAACAAAGCTTAAGTAAGGTAAACAGATACATCATGGTCAACTGTTAAAGAGAACGAGAAAATCTTGAAAGCAGCTAGAGAAAAATGACTTATCAAGTACACTGGAAAAACAATAAGATTAATCAGCGGACTTCTTATTAGAAACAATGACGACCATAAGGCAGTGGGATGCCATATTCAAAATGCTAAATGAAAAATAAAGGTCAATCAAGAAATCTATATCTAGCAAAACAAATATTCAAAAATGAGAGTGAAATAAAGATATTTACAGATAAACAAAGATAGAGAATTTTTTGCTAACAATCCTTCCTTACAAGAAATACCAAAGAAAGTTCTTCACACTGAAAGAAATTATCCCATATGGTGACTTGAATCCACAGGAAGAAATAAAGAATATTGGAAAAGGTAACTCTAGGTAAACATAAAAGACTCAACAGAACGTATTTTTTCTTTCATTTTCTGAAGTGATTTAAAGGACAACTGCATAAAACAATAATTATCAAACTGTATTGCTGGACTCATAAAAATTTAACATATTTAATGCAAGAACAGCACAAAGAAATAGAGCTATGTTTGAACAAAGTTTCTACATTTCATTGGAATTAGGTGAATATTAATCTGAGGTAGATTGTGATAAATTAAGACATATTATAATCTCTAAAGAAACTGCTAATAACTCCAAAAATACAATATAAAAAAATCCCAAAAGGAATTAAGATGGAACACTAGAAAATATCTATTTAACCCAAAAGAGAGCAGTAAAGGAAGAACAGAGGAATGAAAAAGGCATGAGACATAGAAAACAAGCAGTAAAATGGCAAAGTAAATCCAACCACATCCATCATTATATTAAATGTAATGGGATTAATCATTTCCATCAAAAGGCAGAGACTGTCAGACTGAATAAAAAATAAGATCCAATTATATGCTAACTACTAGAGAGATATTTTAGATTCAAAGACACAAATGGGTTGAAAGTAAAAGAATGTGAAAAAAATGTATATGCAAGGAATAAGTTTGCATGAGCTGAAGTGGCTAAACTAATGTCAGAAAACAGATTTTAAGACAAAAATATTACTAGAGACAAAAAGGGACATTTCATAATCATGAAAGTGTCAAGGAGATATAAAAACTGTAAGTATATACTCAGCTAACAATAGAACCTCAAAATATATGAAGCAAAACTGATAGAATTGAAAAGAAGAAATAGATATCAATGACAGATACAAGGGTGAGGGAGATAGACGGGTTAAGGATGACCTTAGGTATCTGGCTTATATAACCTGATGAATGGTGAGGTAGCCATAATCCACGACTGCCCACAATGACTTTTGCCTCCTCGTGTTAATGCCTTCCCTTATTGAATAGAGCTGATCTATGTAGCCAAAAGGGTACTGTGAAAATGACAGGGTGGCTTATAAGGCTAGGTAAAAAAAAGACACTGGGTTCTGCCTTGCTCTTTCTCTTGGATCACTCACTCTTGGAGAACCCAGCTGCCATATTGTAAGGACACTCAAGCATCCCTCTGGAGAAGTCTACATGAAGAAGGATTTAGGTCTTCTGCCAGCAGCCAAGGAATTGAAGCTTCCTGCCAACAGCCATGTGAGTGAATCATCTTGGAAGTGGATCTTCCCACCTCAGTCAAACTTCAGATGACTGAAGTCCCAGAGGACACCTTGAGTGCAACTTTGTGAGAGACCAAAAGCCATATGCACCCAGCTAAGCTGCTTCTGAATTCCTGACCCACAGAAACTAAGATAATAAATCTCAGATTGTTATAGCAGCTAGTGCTAATTGGTCTGAGTAATAGTATCTCAGTGAGAGATAAGAAATGTTTGTCATTGTTTTAAGCCTCTAAGTTTTGAGGTAATTTGTTTTGCATTAATAGATAACTGACCCAAATGGGGATATTATTCAGTGACTAAGTGAATCATCGGGGAAAACCCAGTTTCAGGGGAGAACATAATGGACATAGTTTTGGTCACTGTGGCACACACTAGTAGGATGCTCCTCTTGGGCCCTTTGCAAACTACTTTTCCCAGCCCCTTTGTACCTAGGTAAGGCCATATAACTAGTTCTTGCCAATAGAATATAAGAGAAAACGATATGTGCCACTTCCAGTTTGAGACCATTAAGAATGGTTGTGCCTTCTCTACATTCACTTGCTTTGTCTTCTCTTCCTCCACTCCCCCTAAAGCAGGGCATCATTGAGGCTATGCATTGAAAATGGCAGAACCACAGCCTGGAAACAGGCTGGATCCCTGAATCACTGCTTGGAAGAAAGCTTTCCAAGAGAATCATGAACGTGTGCTTTAAACTTTATGTGATGGATAAATCAACATTAATTGCATTAAGCCACTGAGACAAGAGATAGCTGTGGCAGCTAGTGCTAACCGGTCTGAATAATAGCCACATGTTGAGTTTGTTACCCCCGAGATGTCAAATATGGAGGAGGCAACTGTAAGAACCAGAGGCTTGGAAAAAGCTGGAGAGATAGCTTGAGTATCATCAGAGGTTCCCAGGCTTTTGGGAGCTTCCATTCTTAGCTATCATGTTACCAAAGTGCACATGACTTATACACCAACACATCCAATAACTTAGAGGAAGTTTGAAATACTTTGGAATTTTGGTTGCTGTTTCCTTTTTCAGCCTGTGGTTTTGCTGTGGCTTTTAAGAAGTCTGAGAGTTATCGTACCATTTACTAGGCACCTAGGTCAAAACTACTCATGTTAAAGACAAAGGTGACTGGCAGATTCTTGAAGGGCACTTTCTGGTATATGTTAGTGGTTAAGGTAGATTCAGGAGCCAGGCTACCTAGATTTGAATCCGCGATCCACTACCTGATAGATTTGGAATTTGAGTAAGATAGGTAATCTTTCTGGACCTAAGTTTCTTCCAGCAAAATGGAAAGTTTTCCTCCCTTGAAAATGTGTGTGATAATGGAACTGACTTCATAGGGTAGTTGTAAGAATTAAATGAGTTAATATGTGTAAAATATCTACAATGGGAACTGACATATAGTAAGTTCTAGGTAAGTGTTAGCTATCATTTTTATTTTCTGTTTTGTCACTTTACACCTTAATCCTTCCATATTTTGCACAGGAGGGAAAGCACAAGCATGACAAAAAACATTTTTTGTTTTTAAAGAGAGGGACGTGACTTGAAGATGCATAAAGGGCACTTGGAAATTGGAGTTCTACTGCTGTGCCGGAATTTTCTTCTGACTCTGCCTACATCAGACTCAAGTTGTGGGTCCCAGTTGAGAACTGTCACTCAATGCCAAAAAGCCAAAATATATTAACTTGCCCAAATTGTCATTTCTATTAGTTAGGATGTATATTTTGGTCTGATTTATTTGGGCACTTGTAAATCATGTTTGTCTTATGAGTTTAAAAAAAATTGAGATGTGTAAATGTGCTCATGTTTTAACCTCCTCTTGGAAATAGACATCTACCTCTTGATTAAATCAGATTAAGTACTCCCTTGTGCGTGGGACTGCCTAAAACTTTATAAAACAAGTAAAACAAATATGGCCCCTGCCCTCAGAAATGCACAAACAAGAAATGAAGCAGAGATATATACACTTTCCCAGAGTCCACACTTTGGCAAAAGCACAAGCCTGGAACACGTTGATCAAATATTTGCAAGACACATAAGCATTACAGTTAATAATTTTCATGTTGGGGCTCATTGACATCGAAGTGGGAGCTTAGTGGTAGTCAAAAAATCAATAGAGCAGTAAAAATCAGTAACTTTCATGAGCAGATTTATTGGTCATTTTGATAGATGGATCATATAGAAAATCTGAGAAAACACTGATATACGTACATGTGCGTGTACTTTAACTAATTAATGAATTAATTTAAAGAAAGGAGACAGGGGTTCCTGGGAGACGCCAGCACAGCTGGCATTTACAAGGCCTTTAGTTATGGATTATTGATCTGGCGTCAGGCAATATTCCCGTCACCATCTCCACACGCCCTGTGCCCTTGTGTGCAGGGAACTTCGCAGGATCAGTCTCCGGTCATTCTTCCTCACTTCTTTCCTCACTTTCTGCGTGCCCTGGCAGCCCCTAGTTGATCCCCACTCTCATTTACTAGGATTTAGCCCTGCCTCGGCCACCTGATTCTCATTTTGGGTGTCAGGGGCAGGAGAATAGGTCCATACCGTGGCACACGCAATAAGATGCAACACTGAAGTCATGAAGCCTGACATTTCTCAATATTTGCTGTGGTGGAGAGAGGGACCAAGGACTGATCTCTTGTTCCAGGCGACCAAAAATCATTCTGTCAAGAGCAGGAACACACCCATCCAGCCTCGGTTCTGGAGGGCAGGAGGTTTACGGGGCAGTGGGTCCAGCCTTCCTTTGCCCAGCCACCTGAGAAACTGCCTGCTCCTTCAGGTTTCAGCTCAAGGGTTGACAGAGCCCCCTCTCTTCCTCTGGGCTCATTCTGAACCTCCTACAGACCTCAGTTTATCAGCCTGTGTCTTATCTGTCATTCCCCAACACCTAGGACAGTGCCTGTCACATCAAGGACACTCAACAAACGTCAGTAGAACAAAACCCAACCAGAGCAGGTTGGCTCTGCTTTCCTTTTGCTGCCTGATAATGGTCAGCCAGAAAACGGGATGGCTTCATTAACCAGGGGGTACGGGGGTCACTTTGGTCACAAAAGTTAATGATTTTTATTGTTTTATTAATTTCTTAACTACCACTTAAGTACCATTGACACAGGACAGGATGTTTTAGTGGCTGTAAGGCTGTGTAGCCTGGTGGCTAAGAATACAGACACTAGAGTAGGCTGCCTTGACCTGAGTTTTGGCTCTGACATTTCATAGCTGTGTGACCTTGGGCAAGTTCCTTAACCTTTCTGTGCCCGGGTTTCCTCATTTTTAAAGCTTATAATAGTACCTACCTCATGTTGTTGCTGTGAGGATTAAATGAATTAACATTTATAAAGTATTTCGAACTTGCAAGAGTACTGAGAATATAGAGATGCTCGATCAATATTTGTTAATGGATAAAGTTATTATTATTATTTAATTCTCAGTTCATTGTTAAAGATAATACTTAGATACTCTTTTTTTTCCTTCTTTCAGTTGCTTAATTCTATGTTCTAGTTAGGCTAAGTATTGAAAAGTATCACTCTCTGGGTTATTGCTCATTTATAACAAATACCCATTCTGATAAAATATTCAACACAATTAGAAGAGTAAAGAGTTTTGAACGGCACCTGACACAAATGCTCAATAAATATTAGCTGTTATTATATTATTATTCACTTGTTCATTTAACAAATATTTTTTGAGACCTACTATATGCTAGGCACCAGGGATATGTCAGGGAAGAAAAAAGACAAAAATGTTGCTTTTGTGGAATCAACATTCTAATGAGGCAAATAGACAATAAGTAGAGCATGTAAAATGCATACCATATTTTATAGATTTCAAGACATTTTTTCTGTGTTAATACCTCAGAAATTGGGATACATCTTACAACTGATAGCATTTTGCGATTATAATTGCTGGCATTTTTTCTTTTGTATATAAAATGATGATACATCTTTCAATCAGTGACATCTCAGATTTGATGTAATGTGAGAGCATGTCAGATAGAATCAGTGAGATGGAGAAAATAAGGCAGGAAGGGAGGTGGGGAACATAGGGAGGTTCGCAACTTAAACATGGTCTAGCCCTGTTTCTTTTTGCATTTACATATTTTAGAAGTCAAAGACCACAATTATTTCATAAAATCGTAATTTAAAAACATTGTTAGTGCTAAATGCAAGGTGATACCCTAGATGGGATCCTGGAACAGAAATACAACGTTAATGGAAAAAGTGGCGAAATCTGAATGAAATCTATAGTATTGTTAAGTGATGCACAAATGTTAATTTCTTAGTTTTGATAGTTGTAATATGGTTATGTAAGATATTAACATTAGCAGAAGCTGCGTGAAGGGTGTACAGAAACCTCTGTACTGTCTTTACAACTTTCCTATATTCTGTATCTAATGTTATCCCCAAATACAAAGTTGAACAGAAAATGTTATTAGTGTACTTGAAGCCACTCACTGACTCATTTGGACAGTTTCTTTGCGAGATATTTCACCCAATAGGTGCGCTCACGTGTGCACACAGTTCTGGAGCACAAGACCAAAGGGTACAAAAGACAAGAGCTTCCTGAACCAGCAAGAATAACAGCTAACATTTGTCCAACATTTAGAAAGTGCCCCGTGTTGTGTTAAGTGCCTTATGTGTGTTAATTTACCAAATCTCACGGCAACCCCATGTAGTTGGTACTATTACCTTACTCCATCTCTTGCCATCTTCCACTTTGCTCACTTCAGCCCATTCGCCTGGCTATGCCCTGAACATGCCAAGTGCAGTTCCACCTCAATGCCTTTGACATTGCCCTTCTCTCTGCCTGGAACACTTGTTCTCCCCATCATCTGCAGGACTCATTCTCTCCCTTCATTCCCATCTCCCATCAAACATCACTACCTCAGGGGTGGCTGTTCTAATGGTCACACACAAAATACCACCCCTTCCAATCTCATACCCGGCTTTACTTTTCTTTTCTTTTTTTCTAAGATTTTATTTTTTTCCTTTTTCTCCCCAAAGCCCCTCAGTACATAGTTGTATATTCTTTGTTGTGGGTCCTTTTAGTTGTGGCATGTGGGATGCTGCCTCAGCGTGGTTTAATGAGCAGTGCCATGTCCACGCCCAGGATTCGAACCAACGAAACACTGGGCCGCCTGCAGCGGAGCGCGCGAACTTAACCACTCGGCCACGGGGCCAGCCCCCCAGCTTTACTTTTCTTTATGACACTGATGTCTCCTAACATATGTGTCTTTGCTCGTTGCTTCTTTTCCTCCAAAGGAGTTCCATGAAAATAGGGACTTGGTTTGTTTCTTTTATGGCTGTACCCCCAGCACTTAGAACAGAGCCAGGCTCATAAACATTGATGAATGAGTTTATGAATGAAACTCGATTGCAGAACTCTTGCTGTGGAAGAGCTTTAAGTGACAAGTAGGCACAGTGCCCCACCTCTCCAGGCCTGACTTGGTTCAAATCCAAATCCTATTGTCCTGTCTTGTTCTTTTTTATTCTCTCTCCCAGTCCTTCCACTGAGAGAGATATGAACCCCATAGCGCTCTTCTCAAACACTACACTCCATTGCGTCGCATCTTTGTTTAGCCCATGGTCTTGCGGGAACTTGATGTTCCCAGGCTTGGGTAATTCACTGTTGGTTTGGCCCCCATCGATGGTGCTCTCCCTTCCGTGGAGCCCAACAGCAAATTCGGATAAAGTTTGCTAAGTTGCATCATCTCTGGCACTTGTTTCCAGGCAGAATAGTGAAGGGGTGGCCTTGAGGCCTCGCTGGGGAATGAGCAGCAAATCCTTTAACCTTTGGAAAATTCTGTTCTTCTTGGCGGATAGAATTCTTCATAACAGCAGACCCATGGAGATCTACTCAGGACTTTCTGCTGCACAGAAGCCAAGCTCAGCACCTACCTTGCCTGGAAAGCTGTATTACCCACTAACGCACAGGACAAGGGATGCATAAATTTGTGCTGTGCTACCAGGACATGCTCTTCCTCATGCAAAGTCCTGTCTTGCGGCTCCGAGCTCTCACTGCAGGGAGAAATGTAGGCCTGAATGAAAAGCTAGAGGAGGGGTCTCCTAGGCCCAGGGATCCCATTAAAGGTCAGCAAGAGAGAGAAAGGTTATGTAATTCACATCATTATTTAAACTTATCCCTTTAGTTGACTTCTTAGAGTTCAGACTTGATGTGAAGAGCATCTCTCTCTTTCCATTTCTCACTCTTTCTCTTTATATACACATTATATCTATATCTATATCTATATCTATATCTATATCTATCTCCTCTTCTTATTTACAGAACTAGTTAGACCTTTACAAGAGATGGTGAGCTCTGCTTTGAGCACCACCACCTGTGAAATTTTTCCAGGAAGGACAAGAAATAAAATGCAAGGGTTGGCCAATGAATTATAAGACCCTTGAGGAAGCTACAAAAACCCATTTTGTTTTGCTTGGAAAAGGAAACATTGATGCTTTCTTGAGAATATGAATAATTCATTGTGTAGCAGAATGCCCCGTTCTGCAATATCTGCTCTTGAAAGCAGCTCGTGAAAAGTCCTGAAGTGGGTGGCTGAGGTCCTGTGTTTAAAACAAGATAGATAGAGCCACATGTATGCAGGGTGACTTCAAGCTGATGGCTTTCCAGGATTAATCCAATCTGTATCACCCACAGGATTCTGTGATCCAGGTTAGAAGTTAGAGGTGGGATTTCTGTTGCCAGACACTTTTGATTGTGGTCTATGTGGTCCCAGCAGGAAAGAGATGGTGCACACAAACTAGGCAGTTTGCAGAGAGTTTAATAAAGGAATCACATGCAAAGGTGTTCTGGCATAAAATAATTTATTTTGGATCTTTTGTGGTTCTGAGGGTTGACTGGGAATAGTTGGGTGGATCTCACTTGCGATTTATCCTGCAGCCATAGTGATCTTGGTGTGGTGTCATCTGAAGGCTCAGATGGGCTAGACATCCAAGATGGCTTCCTCGGTTACCTGCATGGCACCTCAGTACTTCCCTGGGTGATTTCTCTCTCCAAGAGAGTAAGCTGAATTTCTTACATGGAGGCTCAGGTTCCCAACAGCAGGAAGTAGAAACTTGTTAGACCAGTTAAGGACTATCTCCAGAACTGGTGCAGCACATTTTCCCCAACTTCCATTGATCAGAGCAGTCAAGAGTATGCCTAGATTCAGGAGGATGGAGAAATAGACCCCACCTGCCAATGGAGAAATAGCAAAGCCACATTGCTGAAGAGCATGTGGAATGGGAGTACTGTTGCAGCCATTTTTTGGGATGGCAGTCTGCCACAAAAGCTGTGAGTATGGATTAGAGAAACCAATAGGGAAGCTGTCCCCACTACAGACCTGAAGGGGCAAGGGGGAGAAGTGATGGCGAGAACCCAGAGAGGGCAGCTGTGTGGAGATGGCCTCCTGATAGTAGCTATGGTCTTCAGAAGATGCAACCCAACCAGAAGGAAGCCAGAGGATACCCAACCTTGTGCACCTCATTCAAATCTCCTGCCAGTGACCCACAATGACCAAAAGAGCCCATGGATGGGGTCCACTGAGGTCAGCCTCCTGGGGCACAGAGAAGGGTGCGAAGGGCAAAGAGTGAATCTGAAGAGGTAAAGGGAAGATATCCAGCATACCAGTGGATAGCAAAATATCCAGAATATGTTACCCCTGTGCAAGAACAAGATTAAGGACCAGAATTGCTCCTCACATGACTAGAAGAAAAATTGCCTAATTTTGGGCGGCTTGAAGGATTCTAAATGCCATGGTGAGTTGAAAGACAGTTTAAAACTTGTCCATTGGTGAGAAGATGCTGCCACAGCTCCTGATCACCTTATCCATAGCATAATCTGGCCAGACCTCTCTTCCTTACTCCAGCCTCATTGTCTACTACTCCCCTCTTACTCACAGTGCCCCACCACTTTCTTGCAAGCCCCTAGCCCATCAAGGCTTTCAGCGTGCTATTTTCACAGTTTGTAATCTCTCTCCCTCCCTTCTGGCTAAATCCTTATCTTCCCAATTCAACTTAAATGCAACTTCCTCAGGGAAGGCTCCTTCACCCTCTATCCTTACTCAAGCTAATTTCCTTGTACTTCTTCTCTGTGGCACTTATCCTAATGGGACTTTAAATATCTATTTGTATAAAGATTTGCTTGATGTCTATCTCTGTCACTAGACTCTAGTTCCCTGATGGGAATTAAGAATTAGGAAGACAAGGTATGATGCCATGAACTGGTTCAATTAGTAAATATTGAGCAGCTATCAAAACACAATCCACTGGGGCCAGCCCCGTGGCCTAGTGGTTAAGTTCGGTACCCTCCACTTTGGTGGCCCAGGTTCATGGGTTCAGATCCTGAGTGCAGACCAATACCACTCATCAGCTGTGCTGTGGCAGCGGCCCACATATAAAATAGAGGAGGATTGGCAACAGATGTTAGCTCAAGGTTAATCTTCCTCAGTCAAAAAAAAAAAACCAAACATGCAACAAACCACAATCAACTAAGGACAACCTCAATGTTCATCAGCTGATGAATGGGGAAATAAAATGTGTTGTATCCATACAATGAAATATTACTCAGCTGCACAAGGAATGAAGTGTTGATACATGCTACAACATGGAGGAAACTTTAGGACGTTATGCTAAGTGAAAGAAGTCAGATGCAAAAGAACACCTGGTGTACGATTCCATTTATAGGAAATGTCCAGAATAGGCAAATCCATAGAGATAAAAAGTAGATTAGTGGGGCTGGCCCCGTGGCCGAGTGGTTAAGTCTGTGCGCTCCGCTGCAGGCGGCCCAGTGTTTCGTTGGTTCAAATCCTGGGCACGGACATGGCACTGCTCATCAAACCACGCTGAGGCAGCGTCCCACATGCTACAACTAGAAGGACCCACAATGAAGAATATACAACTATGTACTGGGGGGCTTCGCGGAGAAAAAGGAAAAAATAAAATCTTAAAAAAAAAAAAAAAAAGTAGATTAGTGGTTGCCAGGGGCAAGCTGGGGCATGGGGAGAGGAGGAAGTGGGAAGTGACTGCCAGTAAGTACAGGGTTTCTTTTTGGAGTGAGGACAATGTTGTGGAATTAGTTAGTGGTGATAATTACACAACCTTGTGAATATACTAAAAACCAATGATTGTATATTTGGAAGGGAGGAATTTTATGGTATGAATTGCATCTCAATTAAAAAAATACAGTCAATAATATATTATTACAATAATAATGAGAAATTGTGGTCTAGAGATAGACTGATAGATTGAAGCATGGTTTAGATTATTCTGAACATCAGAATGGCAAGAACAGAGAATTATTTCCAAGAATCTAGGCTTATCTGCTTTGTGGTTCCTCTGTAAGTACAAATGATACTCTTTCTTGATGGATGCTAAGAATTGCAGTGGAATTGAGGGTCTAGCCAAGCACAAATGAAGGAACGCTAAGTTCTGACTAAAGAAAAATAAACAAGTTAGTAGCCTATATGGTTGCGCGAAGCACAAACAAATAGGATGCTGTTATTTGCTAGATGAAAGTGGCCAGCAGGCATTTCAGTTAGCAAACATATGAAAATTTTATTTCCTTGTCTACCTTTAGAGCCCTGACATGAAGTGGATGGCTATAACATTAAAAGTTCAAGGGGTCTTCCCCTCTAACCAGGAGAAACATGTCAGACAAATCCAATTGAGGAACATTCTTCATCAAAACTGCCAAAGCTATGAAAAATAAGGCAAGTCTGAGAAACTGTCACAGATCAGATTAGATTCAGGAGACACCATCACTAAATGTAATGTGATATCCTGGATGGGATCCTGGAACAGGAAAAGGTATGTTAGTGGAAAAGCTAGTGAAATTCAAATAAAATATGGAGTTGAGTTAATGTGAATGGGCCAATGTTTATTTCTTAGTCATGACTAAGAATGTTCCATGGTATCATAAGATGTCAAAACTAGGGGAAAACTGGGTGAGGGTATGTGGGGACTCTCTGTGTCATCTTTGCAACTTTTCTGTCAATCTAAAACTATTCTAAAATAAGAAGTTTAATTAAAATGTAAAAAGCTCAATCAAGATCACCTCTCTATTCTGACAGCCTTGTCTCTATCTAGCTCACAGGTTTGTGGGGTTTTTGTTTTGGTAGAAATTACATGGGAATGAAGCACAAAGCTCTCTCTCTAAATGTACGATGGCATTACAAATCATCCAAGTCCAGTGCAGCCTTCTAATCACTCGCAGTGTCCTCCCCCGATCTTCGCTAACTAAGCAAATGCTTTGGTTCCCCTCATCTGCCCCTCCTTCTACCATTTCTCTCCCTCTGGTTTATGGACTATTCATTGCCAGCTGGTGAACAAGTATTGAGGACGGTTTGTATAAAGCACCATGCCAGACTTAAAGGAGGACGTGCAGAAGTATAAGGAAGGCTCCCTACCTTGCATTTCCTCAGGGAGCTTACGGTCCACCAGGGGGATTAAAACATGCATTCCTCTGTACCCGATAGATGAGCGATCATCGATAATGGTTCAGGATGAAAAGACACAAAGTAACTAACAAGGACACGAGTAATAAAAGGCAGGTGAATAGCCCATGCTTAATCCACATAGTTAATTCATTATTTTCTTAAAGTTATCTCCAGCTGGCTCTAAAAGGTTTTTTTTCCTACTTTAATTTTTTTTCTATTTAGGGAAGAAAGGACTATACTTCCCAACTTGCTTTATCCTCTAAAGTGAGGCAGACCTGTGTAGTGGGATCTGGAGCCAGATGGAGAGACAGGAACTCCAACTCACCACTCACTACCTTACATCTGTAAAGCAGGGATGAAACAGGCCCTGCTCCTGGGACTGACGTGAGGTCTATGAGCTGACTCAGGGAGAGTGTGTCAAAGGGTATGTGGTGGACACCCAGCGAGCGTGAGCTGTCATGCCACTCTGCATGGGGAGAGAAAGGAGGGTGTGGGAAACAGGTGTATAGAAATGAAGGGCCTAGGGTTTTAGGTGATCATTAAAAAGTAAGTTTAGGGGCCGGCCCCGTGGCCGAGTGGTTAAGTTCACGCGCTCCACTTTGGTGGCCCAGGGTTTGCCAGTTTGGATCCTGGGTGCGGACATGGTACCACTCATCAAGCC
Organism: Equus asinus; assembly: GCF_041296235.1. Taxonomy (NCBI): domain Eukaryota; kingdom Metazoa; phylum Chordata; class Mammalia; order Perissodactyla; family Equidae; genus Equus; species Equus asinus. Next base: position 37,082,640 of record NC_091817.1, read on the forward strand.
ATGCTGAGGAGGCATCCCATATGCCACAACTAGAAGGACCCACAACTAAAATATACAACTATGTTATGTACCGGGGGGCTTTGGGGAGATAAAACAGAAAAAAAAAAAAAAAAAGATTGGCAACAGTTGTTAGCTCAGGGGCCAATCTTTAAAAAAAAAACAAAAACAAACCAGAAAGCCAATATAGCCTGCCAGGAATATAGACAGAAAGTAATATAATAAAATATATGATATTAAAAGAAAAAAGCAAGTCTAGGGGCTGGCTTGGCAGTGTAGTGGTTAAGTTTGTGTGTCACTTCAGTGGCCTGGGGTTTGTGGGTTGGGATTCCTGGTGCACATCTACACACCATTCATCAAGCCATGCTATGGAGGCGTCCCACATACAAAATAGAGGAAGATTGGCAAAGATGTTAGCTCAGGGCCAATCTTCCTCACCAGAAAAAAGTAAAAAAGCAAGTTTACAAAAACTTTTACAGTCTTAGGAAAACGTTCAATATCCTTTAAAATGAGACTCATAGCATACAGAATTCTGATATATAAAACCCATGAATGTACACCTAAAAAAACATGTATTTCAAGATGTTTATAGGGGGTAATATGGTTAACAGTGCTTATCTCTGGGTGGTGGAACTATTTAAAATATGGTTTTCCATCACAAAGTAGAAAGGTTGAAAGTAGAAAGGTGGTTGCCAAGGGCTGGGGAGGCGGCGTGGGGGTGTGGCGGGCATTAGTGTTTAACTGGTATAGAGTTTCGGTTTTGCAAGATCAAAAAGTCCTAGAGATGTGTTGCACAACAGTGTGAATATACTTAACACGACTGAACTAAACACTTAAAAAGGATTAAGATGGTAAATTTAATGCTACATTTTTTTTTAACAGAGTTTTATTTAAATTTTTTTTTTTTGAGGAAGACTGGCCCTAAGCTGACATCTGTGCCCACCTTCCCCTATTTTATATGTGGGACGCCTGCCGCAGCATGGCTTGATAAATAGTGGGCAGGTCCAGGCCCGGGATCTGAACTGGTGAACCCCAGGCCGCCGAAGCAGAGCATGTGAACTTAATCGCTACGCCACTGGGCCAGCCCCACGTTACGTGTTTATTTTAACCATGATAAAAAAAAAAAAAAAAAAAACTTTTCTATGGCAAACACAATAGTTTTAAACTTAAGAAGAAAAAGGTCATTGAAAGCTGTTTGATTTTTAAAGGAAAGTATTACCTATGGTTGGTTGGCGTAGGTTTTTGTGAGTATTTCTACAGTTTATTGGGCCCTGGCTGCCCAGTGAAGTTTACCTGGTGGCACAGGAAGGCTTCCTAGGCAGAGCTGGGTCCTCTCATTTGTCGCCCCCCAACCACCAGCTTTCCACTGGGAGAAAACATGAGCTACAAAAGAGGGGAATTAACGAAACTTGTTTGCTTTGTCTGTTTTTCCTTCTGATCTAGATTCAGCTGTCAGCTACCGAATGAAGCTGTGTCCATGGGGATGACCTTGCGATACGGCAGCTCCTGCCCCCTTCACACTCCCTCAGCCCTGAAGGTTTTGCGTCAGCTGCGCTATTTGCAGGACCATCCTCCAAAATCCTGTGCTGCTGGCTGTTCTTTGACCTGTAAACCTGAGTGCGAGCCAGCTGAGTTGAGACAGAAGAGGCTGGGCCAGTGATCTCAGAGCAGCTGTTTTGCTGCCCTGCAGTTACATGCTAGGCCCAGGTCTCACCCAAGAAAAAGACGAGACCCCCTCCCCACCCCCACCCCCACCCCCCACCGCGAGACAGGTGAGGGACGTGAACAGGTAATTCACAAAATGAGAAGAGCTAATAAATATATGAAAAATGACCACTCTCACTAAAATAAAAAGGAACGGAAATGACACCAACTTTTTAATACCATTTTTTTTCCTATCAATTTGGCAAAGATTTTTCTAGAAAATAATTGTCAGGGTTTGCAAACAATTACCGACAGGAAGGTAATTGGTCTTTCTGAAAGCAAGCTGGCAATGTGTATCAGGAACTGTAAAAATGTTCCTTCTAGAATAAAATATTCCATAAAAGGTTCAGGAAGATACAGGAATTTGGTACAACGTAAAGGTGACGTTTCAAATTAATAAGGAGAGAGACTTCCGTTTCCGGCAATATTGAGGTTAGGATGACCTGGAAAACTTCGAGTTACAAAAATATCTAGAAATGTTGGATAAAATATAACCAAATGCCTCACAGTTCCAAAGATAAAAACAGAATTCTCCAGGGGCCAAACAATAAGGACTGAAAACTCGAGACAAAGGTGGGCGGACACTGCTGCTACCCTCGAGGGGATTATCTGAGCAACCTAAGGCTCCTGTTCTAACGCTCAGGTGGGGACAGGACATCAAGGGTGTGTGGGAGGGGGGCTTGAACCTGAGGCTCATATGGAGTTGAGATCCTTGAATGCCTAAACCTTGAGTGGTAGAAATCAGTCGCAATAGCTTCTAACATCAAGAAAATCCCACCCTTGGTTGACTTAACTCTTGCAAAGACCAAGATCAACAGGAAGGGTCTTAACCTCTGAGATTCCGTCCACCTGGAGAACCCCTGCTGTAACACTTGGTGATTCCCTGTGTCACCCGTCAAGCAAAATATGTTGTCTTGGCAAGTAGTCTGAACTCAAGAGGTTGTCAAAATAAGACATATTTGTGTTGTCTCTTCTTCCGAGAGTCCATCAGTTGACTGATTTCGCAGGTCTATCAGGATTTGAAATGTGATTCTGCTTCCAGGAAACTATCCGACAAATTACACGCTACTCATAAAAATTCCCAATCATAAAGAACAGGCGTTTTCAATATGCTTTATTTGTAATAGAAAAAAAAAAATTGGAAGCTGCCCCACGTCCAATAAGAGTGAAATGGTTAACATTATGTACCCATTAAAACAGATTGTCGATCTCTATGTAGGAAAACACATTTAATTAAGATTTTTTTAAAAGCAAGCTATAGAACAGCATTGTCCAATAGAAGCAGAATGCAAACCATGTATTGATTTCAAATTTTCTAGTAGAAATATTTTCAAGTGTAAAAAGAAATAGATGAAATTAATTTCAATACTATACTTTATTTCACCCGATCTATCCAAAATATTATTTAAGCACGTAATCAATATGAAATTACTGCTGAGATATTTTACATTATTTCTATGTCTTCAAGACCTCATGTGTATTTTACACCACAACACATCGCAATTCAGACAAACCACATTTCAAGTACTCAATAGCCACTTATGACTAGTGACTACAATAAGGGAGAGTGCAGCTGTAGAAGAAACATACAGTATATATTTTTGAACAACTCCAAAACCAGCTATGTAAGTATTGTGTAGACATAGGAAACACTTGGAAAGATAAACAAGAAATGGCTAAAGTGGCTATCTCTATGGAGTGGGATTATGGGGAAAGAAGATGTTCAAGGTTTAGTTTATAAATATCTAAATTTGAATTTACTATATGATGATATATTATACTTTAATTACTAAAAAAGTAAAAGAAAAATGTTTATTTTCTTCGATGCCATAAGTCAATGTATAGAAAAGCTTATCTTAAAGAAATGACAAAAAATAGGAACCAATATTTATGTAAAAGGATGTCCTTACAGTGATAAAAACTAGATTCTATATCATGTCCAACAAGAGGAAAATTATTTAATAAATTCTGATACTTCTCTATGATGGAATGTTTTTCATAACACAGGAAAATATTCATGAAATAATTTTAAAATTCACAATGCAGAAACTATCTATATGATGGCCCAATGACTCTCCTCCAAGGTATATACCCAAGAGAATTGAAAATCTATGTTCATACAAAAATTTGTATACAAATGTTAATAGCAGCATTGTTCATAATAGTCAAAAAGTGGAAACAACTCAAATGTCCATCAGCTGGTGAATAGATAAATAAATGTGGTATATCCATATAGTGGAGTATTATTCAGCCATAAAAAAGAATGAAATACTGATAAGGCTACAATATGAAGGAACCTTGAAAACATTTGCTAGGTGAAAAAAGTCAGACCCCAAAGGCCACATATTGAATGATTCCATTTATATGAAATGTCAGGAATTGGCAAATCCATAGGGACAGAAATTAGATTAGTGGTTGCCAGGGGTTGGGAGGATGGGAGTGGCTATCTAATGTGTATGGAGCTTCTCTCTGGAGCCAAGAAAATGTTTTGAAATTAGATGGTGTTGATGGTTGCACAATATTGTGAGTGAACTAAAAATCACTGAATCTTACACTTTGAAATTGTGAAAACGGTGAATTTTACATTATGTGAATTTTATCTAAATTAAAAAACAATATATATATATATATATATATATATATAGAACAAAATCCCAACTTTGCAGTAGAAAAATAAGACTAATGTCTAAGAGTGGTGATGGAATTATAAATGCTTTTCATTTTTCCTGATTTTCTCCAGCACATATTACTATATTTTAAACGGGGGGTGGTGGAATAAAAGTATTTCGAAAAAAGTGGTCTTCTCTCTTGACAAGATCTATGTGTTTTGGAAACAATTCCATGTTCTCACTCTGTTGACAAGTACACAAGGGCAGTCCTGTCCAGCCTGTGAAGGATATTCCTATCTACATAATGTTTAACTGCATTTAGTCTAGCAAACAAGCAGTTTGCCTTCTGCCATAGGGTGCCCACTAGCAGAGCTGACTCAAGCCTTTCCTCTCCTGTGGTTTTGGATGTTGGACAGACACGGCTGTGTATTCTGCCTTTTGAAACACAGCAGCCCAGGTTATCTATCTAGGGGGTTCAGGGCTTCCAGCTTCAGAACCTACATTTTCTTAGACCTCGCTGGCTTTCTGCTCTTGCCTGGCACTTTTGCTTCTCCACTTGCAAGATGAGGTGGTGAATGTTTGCTTCACTGGAGTGGGGAAGAGAATGCATTAACTAAATCCTTCAAAGCACTGAGAGATAGAAGGTCCAGAAAAATCAAAGGTTATTCAATCCCACTGGAGACTCGAATTACCTAAAAGTAAATGGAGAAGAAAGAACTTTGTCTCTCAGTAAATAAACAGATAAGATCAGAGCCATGGGGTCACCGAGGCTTCTCTTAACCCTTGAGTGGGTGGCATTTTTCATAGACTCATGGGATGCTGAGCTCTCTGCTGTGCTTGCTTAGCAAAGTTTCTTTTAGTTCTCACCTGGCCTCTTAATCTTCCAATAGCTCCATAGCAGGTAAATGAAGGAGAATTCATAGTATAAGGATGAAATTGCACAGGTTTTGGTTGCCTTAGAGATCCCGGACTTTTAAGGTTTTTGTTGAGTGAGCCTTAACTTACTTCAATTGCCCTGTTTGCTCCGACTGGAGTAGAACTTTGTGGACTGACAAGGAAAGGAGTCCAAGGTGAAGGAAGTAAGTTATATATGTATGTATGTATGTATCTATCTATCTATCACCTATCTTGACGAATAGATAGAAATGGCCAAATCACTACCACTGCCTGCTTCTGGGAGTCAGAATGGAGTGTACAGACAGCAAGGTACAAGGGAGAACTCTCACTTTTTACTTTACACATTTCTGTACTGTTAAAATTTTAAAAGCTCATTTTGTAACAAAAAGATTTAATAAAAATTACCAATTATAATCATAACTACCCCTCTGAAAGCCCTCTCACACATCTCACGAAGTTCCCAGAAAGAGTTAACACAGAGAATTCCAGATGTTTGAAGTGAGGACAAATTCCTGATTTGGCAGTGGGGGTGGGAGTAGGGTTAGAGGTGAGAAGCAGCAAAAAAAATAGGGAGGGGAGGAAAAAGGAGGACTTGCTGCCCACTTCTCACTCTAACCAATAGCATAAAAGTTTCAAGCCCAACGCCCATTTATGGGAAGTATTTCAGGAGCCAGGAATTGCATCTGATTCCACTGTCACTGTAACTTGCCAAAGAACTGAGAGAGCTTCCCGCTCAGCTACCTGCAGACTGCTTCTTCTTTACTTGGAAGGTAAAGACTTAAGACTCAGCTAATGGTGGTGGCTGGGGTGTATGCTTTTCTCTTTGTGTTGTACTGACTTCTTTTTCCACAGGGCAGTAAGATGCTTATGGGATGGGGCTTTATTTTTACTAATGATAATATTAACACTAAATTTCTAATAACGTGGAGTGGTTCTTCCTGGTTCTTCTTTGCAGAATGCAAGACACAGTCTGTTGAAGTGTTAGGGGGACTCTCTTGGACAGGCTCTGCAAGGAAAGGAGGGAGCATAGAAGTTCTGACTTTTAAAGGATATTCATGTCCTTTCCCCTTGGTTTCACTGAGCGTTTAGTTAAACTTTTACGGGGATTACAGTTGCATATAGCAAATCTCACAGGAGATAAGTATTCAATGGAATGCTCTGATAACATTGTAGAATGCATTCTTGCTTTATTTTCCATTTCAGTGAAAAGTCTTAAAACTCCCCTTGTTCACAACAAAGCTACTTTGCATGAGAAAGCAGCAAAACAAAGAAAGAATTTTGGAAAGAGACATCCAGTGAAATCACCCTGATGTTTAGGTCCAAATATAGCCCCTCAGGATGGTGGTCTGTTCTTAGTGTCACAGAAACTTCTTTCTTTTCCCCATAGGCTTCGCTTGTGATGGACCCATACGTGATTCAGATGACAGGCAGCGGTAACTCGCCCTCAGTTCTGGACATGCATGTCAACATCAGTGGGAGAAGCTCTGCACCAGGAAAAATGAAAGGCAGGAAGGCCAGATGGTCCGTGAGGCCCTCAGACATGTCCAACAAAACTTTCAATCCCATCCGGGCCATCGTGGACAACATGAAGGTGAAACCAAACCCAAACAAAACCATGATTGCTCTGTCAATTGGTGAGTTGGGGACACTGGACCGAGGGGCAGTCGTTGTTCCCCTCATCCCCATCCTCACAGGCTGGTTGGAGAAGATGGGAGTGGAGGGTGAGTCTGAGCACTGGGCATGGAAGAGTAACCTCTTGGTGGCTCTTTTATTTCCTCCCATGAAAAGGGGACCCTACTGTGTTTGGAAACCTGTCTACAGATCCTGAAGTTACCCAAGCACTGAAAGATGCCGTGGACTCGGGGAAGTATAATGGCTATGCCCCCACCATTGGTAAGCTCCTCCTGAGACTCTATCTGGTGGCTTCCAGATCTTTAGTGCTCTTCCAGTAGGAATGAATTGCTAGCAATTCTCCTTGCTTTCCTGATGCCTAGTTCCTAAGGAGAGGCTAAGGCAAATGGCCATTTGGGTTTGGGGCAAGGGGTCTCAGGATACTTAAACATAAGCCATCAAGGTCCAACCTCTTTCCTGGCTTCCTTTGGCCTACTGGCACCTCCCTTCTAGGCTCCCATCATATACTTTTTCTCAAATAATGCTTCTATCCTATTATCACTAATTCTAATACCAAGGCCTTGAGTTTGGCTGCAGCTACTTGTTTACTGAGCCCTCTAGATCCTAAATTAATTTACTTATTGAGCTATATAAATAGGTCCTTGGCTTTATTTCTCCGTCTCTACATGTTCAAGGCTTATTTTAATTATGGTCCAGGTCACATTCAAATGTAGTTATAATTGTTTCAGATTTAAAAAGTAAACAAAACAAAACAAGAATAACAAAGAATGGGCTGTCCTATTGAATAGAAAAGAAGGTTGTTTCTGACAGAAAGAAATTATTCTTATTTCGGTTTAATACTCTCCATCTATTAAATATTTCTAACCTAAACATTTTGGTAAAATAAGTGAATCTTTCACCTTGTTTTGGTGTTGCATATTTTTTCCCCTGTGTATATGTGCACATAGAAACATATTCCTAAAGCAGAATAAAAATCCAGTTTCATGCAAAATAGAATTTTAAAAAAACTCCAAAGAGGTCTCAGAGACATGATTTTTTTAGATTGTTTATATTTTACAAAGTTTCATACAAAAAACAATTAAACAAAATAAGACCAAAGATTAGATTATAAAACAATTGTACAATGACTTTTATATCCAAAGGATCAGGGAACTGGTTCAACCTGAAAAACCAAAACCCAGTCTCCATTTGACAAATATCCAAAGGATATGAACATTTCATGCCGAAGGAAATACAGATAATAATAATATGTATCTACGAAAATGCTCTTTCTTATTAATAATTCAATAAGTGCTGATTTATATAACCTTGAGACCCATCTCTACCTATTAAGTTAAACATTATGAAATATTGCATCTGGCCTTTCTAACTGAAGACAATCTTTTTGGAAAGCAATCTTGCTAAACACGATAATTTGCATGATACTCTCTATACTTCAAGCTTGTCAGCCAACATTTGGAAATATTGTACAAGAATGTAATTTCTTTCTTAGAAAGAAAAAAAACTGTACCAAAACACTAATGGGTATATAACGTAAAAATATTAAAATGGACCCAATGTGTTGAATACATTGATTACAACTTTCCAAAAAATATAGTCCCTGGAAGGGATTTAGGAATATTCAAAATCCTGTATTTTACAGAAAATAAAACATAATCATAGTAACCAAGATGGCGCAGAGCATTTTATAGTTTGGGGGGGCTTTTCTTATTATTTACACATTTGTGCTTATTACAAAATTGTGAAATATAAATATAAAGTTAATCTCCTTATCTACAGTGGCGGGGATCTGAGCAGGCGGGGAAGGTAGCGTGAAGCCATGTTGACTCTAGAGCTCAGCTGTCAGTTGCGGGATGAAAATTTCCACCTTCTTCCTTCTGCTCTTTTCTTTCAGGCTACCTGTCCAGTCGGGAGGAGATCGCTTCTTATTACCATCATCCCGAGGCACCTCTGGAAGCTAAGGTGAGCCTTAGGCAAGGTACCAGCTCTGAAGCAATATTGGGCAAACTATACCTTTTTCCTTGCTTCTGTTCCACAAGGAATAAGGGTTTCAGGGGGAACAAAAGCTGTGGGTAACTTCCCTTTAGCAATTTGAGGCCTTCTTATAGAGTGAGGCCACTAATCAGTGATTATATTTAATGTTATTACAGTATAATAACGCCACTGCATACAATTTATGCAGTCTTATCTCAAGGAGGCTCAAGACTCAGAGGTCACCCTATAGTTGATTTTCTGCAAAAGATCATTGAAAAACAATGTCACAAACACCAAATAATTAACATTTTATATTTTACCACTAGGATCTTTTCAAAATTTGTAGCCTCGTCCATTCACCTTGCGGTCACTCAGGTGGGAGGATTGAGGTACTGTGGCATATAGAATTCACGGGCAGTACCAAGTTGAAATGCAACCCTTCCTTATTTTGTCCACTGTGTGGGGTCAACATTTCTTAACGTAAGAGGTGCTCTTTGTATTTTACAGAAGAGTCAGGCTTCAAATCTCAGGTCAAAAGTAAATAAATAACCAGGTGGAAAAGTCCAAGGTCATAACGATCTCGCATGGAAGTCTGCTCAGTCACAGCCAAACTGTCCTTTTATAAGTGATTTATTTCTTTTAAGTGGTCAACATTTTCAACAACATTTAGATACAGGACACACATAAACATATGAATTTCTTTAAGTTTTGGCTTAGTACAGTCGCTACTGATTTACTTAGAACTTGTAAGTTTATTATTGCTCCCCACTCGCTCTTCTTTTTTTGTTGTTTTTTGTGAGGAAGATTGGCCCTGAGCTCACAGCTGTGCCAGTCTTCCTCTGTTTTATCTGGGATGCCGCCACAGCGTGGCTTGATGAGGGGTGCTGGGTCCGTGCCTGGGTCTGGGCATGCGAGCCCTGGGCCTCAGAAGGGCAGCCCGCGAACTTAATCACTATGCAGCCAGGCCGTCCCCCTGCCACTCACCCTTCTGACAATCTCTTTTCTCCCATTGCTGTGGGAACCCCTAACAAAATGAAATTTTCATTTTCTTCACAGGATGTCATTCTGACAAGTGGCTGCAGTCAGGCTATTGAACTTTGTTTAGCTGTGTTGGCCAACCCAGGGCAAAACATCCTAGTTCCGAGACCCGGGTTTGCTCTCTACAGGACTTTGGCTGAATCCATGGGAATTGAGGTCAAATGCTACAATTTATTGGTAAATGACTTTTTAATCTTAGACTGAAGTGCTCAGTTATTACTTCATGAAAACATATGACCACTACCTTAGCAGAGAAAGATCTCGAAGTGCATGGTTGAGGCCACAGACACATTTTATTATTTACGTAACACCTTTGAGTGAGTATTCCCCCCAAATTTTCCAGAATCATCTTAGTCTCACCCTTTCTTCCTCCCCAGCCAGAGAAGTCTTGGGAAATTGACCTGAAACAAGTAGAATCTCTGGTTGATGAAAAGACAGCTTGTCTCATTGTCAACAATCCATCAAACCCCTGTGGGTCAGTGTTCAGTAAAAGTCATCTCCAGAAAATTCTGGCAGGTGAGTCCAGCAGACTTCATTTGACAAGGGAGGAGCTGGGGATGGAACCCTTTAACTCTTTCCTGTAATGAGAAAGAGTCCTTCACTAAGTTCCAAGCCTAGGATGGAGTTGTGGGAGCTCCACTGGGGTCTCTAATGAATAGTGCACCGCTGGAATTGTAGGATTTGCCTAAAAGAAGGAGAAAAAGGCAACACTTGCCTCTTCACCACTCCCCTATGTGGAAGAGATGGTTAGAAATACCTAGTTAATTAAATGGCAAGTTTAGGCTCTGTACCCTGGCAGAGTATAAGAAGAATTTATAGTTCTTAAAGAGGAAGATGAAACACACAAACATGAAACGCAAAGTAAAATAAGTCCAGGTGAATATTAAGTGCTAAGGCAATTCACATTCAAAATGATTTCAGCATGCTTCTCCTATTTTCAGTGGCCGCAAGGCAGTGTGTCCCCATCATAGCTGATGAGATCTATGGAGACATGGTGAGTTTTGGGCAGGATATATCACTATGATAATCTCAATTACAAATTATTTCATGGGATCTTCGGAATAGGGGCATCTAGAATACTCAGAAGATACTCCTAATCATTTCAGTATAGAAAATCAGCACCCCAGCCCTCTTAACAAATACTTAGATCTACCACCCCTTAGCCAGTTTCCTGGAATCCAAAAAGCTATGAAAATCTGAAGATTTTTGGAATTCGCTTGGTGGAAAAACCTGACTTGACCTGATATAAAGATACTTGTAGATTTTTATTGATCCCATTTATGGATCTCTCTCTCTGTATTTGTCAAAAGTGTAGGGAAAGGGGCAGAAATGTTAATATGTTTGATTAGGAGTGCTGTCCCAGACTGCTCTGGGGGTGTTACATAATATATGTTATATGTGCCACATAACTTTTCTAAAATCCAAACGATTCTGCATTCTGCAACATATCTGGGCCCAGGAATTTCAGAAAAGGGGTTGTGGACCCATATTTTCTTTTTAAATCGATAACTCCAACAGTCACTCATTCCCTAGAGGTTGTACCTATTACGGGGCTATTTCCCAGTCAGTTTCCTCGTTTTAGGCTTCCTTTAATCCAGACCAGACATCTGGCTCAATATCTTTAGACAGTCCCCTTTGGAGCCTCTTGGGATCCCAATCATGCTTCAAGGTAGCCGTGAACCCGGAAATCCGAGGCCCTGTCCCTAGTGATAGAAGGAGGAGGGTGGCAGGCATAGAATTTGGAGGAGGGGAAGCAAGAAGACAACTATGACAAGCACCTCTTCCCCTCAGGTGTTTTCAGATTCCAAATTTGAGCCTTTGGCCACTCTCAGCAGCAACGTTCCCATCCTGTCCTGTGGAGGGTTAGCCAAGCGCTGGCTGGTTCCCGGCTGGAGGTTGGGCTGGATCCTCATCCATGACCGAAGAGACATTTTTGGCAACGAGGTAAGAGTAATGTTGTGAAATCGAATGCATAATTTGGGCTATACGTGTTTACTGCGCATGCACAGTAATGAGGAGGTGAGTTTTTTTCTCTCTTTATTCTTGGCCCTATAGTTCTGGGTAACTGGAAAGATGCTGGTTAAAGACAGGACTAGTTATTGCTCTCCGAAGCTCAGTTTTTCTGTACGTGGCTCTGTGAACAAGTTCCATCTGCCTCCAATTTTAGGAACACAAAAAAAGGAAACAATAGCAGTAATGACACCTGATATTGTTTGTAGGTTTACGATGTCCCAGTGTTTTATATAACTTATTTTAATTTAATCCTCTCAACAACCCAATAAGGCCAGTACTAATATTATCTCCATTTTACAGTTGAGAAAAATGAGGCACAGAGAAGCTGCATAATTTTCCCAGAGTCACACAGCAGCTATGTGACAGAGTTGGGCTACAAACCCCGGTGGTCTGATCAAAGAATGCCACTAGGCACCATCATTTCCCCAAAGATTAAAAACTTGAGGGCCGGCCCCATGGTCGAATGGTTAAGTTTGTGGACTCCACTTAGGCGGCCCAGGGTTTCACCAGTTCGGATCCTGGGCGCGGACATGGCACTGCTCATCGGGCCATGTTGAGGTGGCATCCCACATGCCACAACTACAAGGACCCACAACTAAAATACACAACTATGTACTGGGGGGATTTGGGGAGAGAAAGGAAAAATTAAAAAAAAAATCTTAAAAAAAAAAACTTGATAGAAAGAATGGTCAGAACAAGAATCCCCAAAACTGAGATGCTTCAGAAAGGGTAAATAATGTGTTTGCTGGGGGGCTTTTAGATCCGAGATGGGCTGGTGAAGCTGAGTCAGCGGATCCTGGGACCCTGCACCATTGTCCAGGGAGCTCTGAAAAATATCCTGCGTCGCACCCCTCAAGAGTTCTACCACAACACTCTAAGCTTACTCAAGGTAAGGGCAGCCTGTGGCCTTCTACTTGGACTTTGGGAGTCAAGGAATGTTACCAGCGGGGTGAGGAATAACGAGTCCTCATTTCCAGAGCAATGTTCCATTATGGGGCTTCCAAATCAAGCAGAAGGAGTATCTACCCATGCATTTCTGTCATTTCTGGCAATTCACTCTGCTCCTGGCGCAAAGCCTCAAGTAACAGGGCTTTTTCTTGTTGACTCCTTATGCCAGCAGAGCAAACTTAGGTTCTTCACCTTAAATGTGGGCTCTACTTTTAGGAGTTTGTTTTTCTTTCACTTAAATTTTGGTCCTTGACGTCTCTCTGCCTTCTCTTGCAGTCCAATGCGGATCTCTGCTATGGTGCGCTGGCTGCCATCCCTGGACTCCGGCCAGTCCGCCCTTCTGGGGCCATGTACCTCATGGTGAGTACATGGTGGATGGCAGGCACTTGTTCTAGGGCAAAGGGAAACCAGTCTGCAGGGCTTCCAAAAACAGCTAGGTAGGCTTCTGAGCCAGTCAGTGTAGGGATTGCCTTCTTCTGAATTGTCCCACTGATGTGATTTAACCTCACAAAAAAAGTCTTAAAATAACAATTCCTCAATACAGAGAATCATTTTATAAGTAGATACAGAGAAGATATAAGACATAAATAGAGGCTTTCCATACCACTGTAGTTCTCAACTGGGAGTGATACTGGTTCCCTAGGAGTGTTCGGGAACGTAAGGGAATTTTGTTTTCAGAATCACTAGGGGGCGCTATTGGCATTTTGTGGGCCACAGATGCTAAGTATCTTGCAACAGGTGGGATAGTTCTATGCAATAAAGACTTGCCTGGCCCATAAGGCTAACAGTTGTTTTTGGAGAAACACTGGCATTCTATTTCCAGCTTTCATTTATCAGCATTCAGAAGGGAACTCTTCAATAAACTACAATATTAATGTAAATATGTCCTCTCTTCCCTATGAAAAATTTCATGAGTTCCTAAGTGCTAGACCTCTTAGTTGTCAGTGGTAGAGTTCCAAGATATCATTTAGAGCATTCCCTACCTTAATTTCTAGCATACAGAGTTGGCCTGTTTTCCCTCCTGATAAGTCCGCCTCTCCCTGTTACTGGTATAGGTTGGAATTGAGATGGAACATTTCCCAGAATTTGAGAATGATGTGGAGTTCACAGAACGCTTAGTTGCTGAGCAATCCGTCCACTGCCTCCCGGGCACGGTGAGTGCTTGTGTCTCCCTCACAACATTCTCAACAGTTTCTAGAGCCTCAGGAGCTCTCCCTGAGCTAGTCTTTAGCCTGATTTTTTTCTCCCCCAACAAAGTGTATTCTCATTTGATAAGATTCAAACAGATGTGTCTCACGGCCTCTACTTAAAATTTACTTCTCCCCCATCCTTATCCTATCCATACCAGGAAGAAAAGTGGTGGCCAGACATTCTAGGTGAGAGGAAATCAAGCTTGTCCCACAAGTTCCTTTTAAGATGAATTGACTCAGTTACCGGCTTAGCACCCCAGTGATGGGAACTGAGTAAATTGATAGCCCTGAGTACATGGCTTCTCTGCTTCTCGTCGATTAGGGCCCAGGCCATTTTAGGGTGGTCCAGGATGAGATTCAATTGCTCTGAGAATAACTGGCTCTTATTTTTGCAGTGCTTCGAGTACTTGAATTTCTTCCGCGTGGTAATCACAGTCCCCAAAGTGATGATGCTGGAGGCCTGTAGCCGGATCCAGGAGTTCTGTGAGCAGCACTACCACTGTGCTGAAGGGAGCCAGGAGGAGTGTGACAAATAGGCCCGAGTCCATTCTCCTGAGTCTATGTCCCATCCGGGGAGGGCTGCACCGGGCCCTGCTGCTCTTCAGGCAGTCAGGCACCCCTACCGGGAGAGGCGGCTCAAAAACACTTTTCGTCAAGGGTTCAGGATTGCTCCTGCTTTCCCCCAACTATACACACATGCACACTCTGAATCCCAGATTCTCTCCTCGCTCTGCTCTGCTGGAGTGACCCACTAAGTCATAATTTGCTCCCCTCCCACATGACTTCTTCTTTTTCTCTTGAGAGTACCAGGTGAACAAAGTTTACCAGAAAGCAGTAGAGATAAGACAATTAAGAGCTCAGGGTGAGAGAAACAAAAGATTGAGAGAACTTGTGCCCCAACCGCTTCCTCATACTATAAGAACACATTCTCCCCAGCCAGATCTGAAGCCCAACCCTGTTACTGCCTTACTTCGGGTATACCTCACTTTACGCAATAGAGCTATAACAAAAGAAGTTGGAGACACATGTATTTGGTTAATTATATTCTAAATGTGTTAAGAAAATTTGCTAATTTTAAGGATCCCTTACAGAAGCCTTTTTGTTGATTTTTTGGGGAAACAATTATTTCGTGACGTGAAAATATCCTTTAATTGATCAATTTTTTAAATTTAGATATGTATGTATCAGCTTTTCTTAAAATGAGGGCACATCTGTACTAAAAAAGGGAGAAATCAGAGGACCCTCCAGAAATACCACTAAGGGCCAGAAATATCCTCACTTATTGTTATAGAATCATTACTTTTGCTGTAATGTTGATATTGATTTATTGATATATATATTATATTATCTTTTCATATGTTTTCTAAGAAACATTTATATTAACAAGATCCTTTATTTTGCCAAGGGCATAAATTATTGTTTTCTTAAATAAATTTTATTAAGTATGTTCTTCTCTGATGTGTTTTTTCTCCTCTATGGGGAATTTCTATCTCCAAGAACTGCTCATTACTCTGTCTGATTGAAGCATTACCCACTAGGTTCCATTTATTCCTTTGTTGATGTAGTGACTTTCGGAGTTATTTAAGAAACACTATTCCTGAAATATTTTATTTGGGAGCTCAACTTCTGGCTTCCTATTTACAAACAAGGCAAACTCAGAAGCAACATTATAAACTTCTGGCCTTTGACTTCACACTTTCAACTTTTTGGATTCCCAACCCATCTCAAATTCCTACAGTTGTCTACATCCATTAACCACTGATTGGAGAATGAAGTTGAACTGATTCAGTTGACCTAGGGACTGAGAAGTGTCCAGAATCTTCTTTCAGTATGAGATTTTTGTCTGCAAATCCTCTTGGGCACAGTTGCCTACTTTTTTCCTCACTACTTCCTCTAGAGAGAGTCTAAAATTATCTTGCAAGGCTGGAGACAGGAATTTACCATAAACAGTCTGGAGATTCCTCACTACGGGAAGTTTTCCTTATCTAGAAGAGGAACTTCAGGTCTCAACCCTGCCAGTCACACCCAATTAATTTCCTTTACAAAAATAAACATCAAATGTCCCCTTCCAATCCACGTTTGACTTCAGTGAGCTCACACTAAAATTTACCGTTCGGTTTTCTTCAGCTAATCCAAAGTGAATATACAATGATTGAGATGATAAAGACTTGCTTCCTGTATGCCACCACTGTCATAATTTTCCGAAAATGCCTAGCTCCTCTTTTCCTGTACCCTTCTGCCGCAACCCCCAAACATCTCCGTCCAGAAATAAACAGGAAGACTTCGTGGTTTACACAAGACGTTTGATCTTCACACGTACACCCAATTTTACCCAGTGTTACTGGATTCTACTTAGACTTTTTAAATTTCCACATTTTCTTCCTATCTACGTCTTGATAAAGGAGTCAAATGAACATTTAAAAAATAATACACGCACATTGACCAAATTCCAAACCACGCAAAAAACCTCCACAAAAAAAAAAAAAACAACCCCAAAAAAGAACACTCCCCATGCCCATCCTTCAGCCACCCAGTCTCTCCCCCACTGAGGTCATCACAGCAGTTGCTGGTTCCATCCTCGAGATTATTTTGTGTACATGTACACATGTGTGTGAATTTTTCCTTTTTTCTTTCCTTTCTTCAAAGTAACTATTATTCAATTTTATAATTCAGCTTCCTATGGAAGTCAAAGGAGGGATGACATTTCTGAGGTGTCCATCACGTCCTGGGTGTTTCTAAATAAAAGAGGACTGCCTGGCCGGGGCTGCTTCCAAACAAGACTAAAATTCCCCGAGAGACAATTTTCAGCTGCTTCACGGATGGCGGCGGCTGGAGATGGTGGCGTCTGAGCGTCTGGGGATAAAACAAACAAATGTGTACAAAGGTCAGAGACAAGGGCGGGCGCTCAGCTGTGCATTCACCTTTCTTCCTAGGCCTGAGCACCGCCTACCGGGTAACTGGCGACTGCCACAGAAACGGCGCCGCCAAGCATCTCTACCTACTCCCTAACAGCCATCAATTCCCAACAGCCTGGGCGACGCACGGCTGCGCCGGCGCAAATGCGAGTGCGGGTGCCGCGCAGTTCAAGACGCATGCGCTTTTGAGAAGCAAGGCTGCGCCGCTCAGGGCGCAGGCGCAAACCGGAGCTGGTGGCGAGGGTCTGGACCTTTAAGAGGGTCCTGGTTTTTCTCGGGGTTTTTTTTTTTTGTTTGGTCTTGCAGCCTCTTTCCCGGACCGGGGCCTCATCGAGAGAGTCTCCCTCTCCTTTGCTCCCTAATTGGGCTGCATCTGGCGGGAGCCTTCCAGGAAGGAGACAAATCGTCCCTGGGTATTATAAACGCTTGTTAACCTTTTCCCAGCTCTGGGCCAGTGCCTGCAAGTCCGAGATAAGTTGTAAAACAGAAGCAGAAATTCCCTGTAGCTTCCCAAAAGCGTGCTCCAAACTTTTCCAAAAGTATGGTCCCCGCTGCTTTTCCCCAAAAAGTCGTATTCTTCACAGTCCCCAGTGCCTGGCATTTATGTCCGGATCTCTAGTCAGCCGGAAAAGTGAATCCACCGCTACGGGCCGGACACTCTGCGCATCGCTGCGCAGGAGGGGCTATATTTTAAGTACCCTAAAGGTTGAATTATTGAATCCGTTGGAGAAGAATTGAATTCCAGGTACATCTTATTCTTAGTCTCGTATATGTTAAACAATTTGGGTGTAGTTACAAACGAGTTTCATATGGTGTCATAGAACCGGCAAATTTGGGTGCTCCTCATGGGTCAAGTAGTTGCACAGCACCTTCCAAAGAAGCAGTTGCTCTGACGTTCCAGTTGAGGTATTTTAGGTAGAGGGTGATGCCAGTTCCACGAAGAAAATAATGACAGGTGTGTCTCAATTTCTGTCAATATTTCAAACATAGAAAAGAATTCTTGTTCCTTGAGACATTTACTCATTTGATAAGACATGCAAAGTACATTATGGAATTCAAAGTACATTATGCCCCATTTAAAAGATAAAGCCACAGGGAGTTCTTGCTTTGGCAGCACATATGCTAAAATTGCAGCAGTACAGAGAAGATGCACATTAGCAATCTGAATTCAACAGCACGTTAAAGGGATTATATACTATGACCAAATGGGATTTATTCCTGGAATGAAAGAATCGTTCAACAAATGAAAAATCTGTCAATGTAATACACCATAATACCAGAATAAAGGACAAAAACAATATGATCATCTCAATTGATGCAGGCAAAGCTTATGATGATATTCAATGTCTTTTCACAATAAAAACACTCAAACTAGGAATAGAAGGAAGTTTACCTCAATGTAATAAAGGCTGTCTATGAAAATCCCATAGTTAACATCATACTCAGTGGTGAAAGACTGAAAGCTTTTTCAAGGATGCCCACTCTCACCAATTCTATTCAACATAGTATTGGAAGTCCTGGCCAGAGCAAATAGGCAAGAAAAAGAGATAAAAGGCATACAGATTAGAAAGGAAGAAGTGAAATTATCTCTGTTGTTAGATGACGTCTTATATGTAGAAAGCTCTAAAGATTCCACACACACAAAAAACTAATAGAACTAGTAATTCAGCAAAGTTGCAGGATACAAAACAGCACACAAAAATCAGTTATGTTTCTATACGGTAACAATGAGCAATATGAAAAGGAAATTAAGGAGACAATTCTATTTACAATAGCGTCAAAAAGAATAAAATACTTGGGAATAAACCTAACCAAGGAAGCAAAAGACTTGTGCAGTGAAAACTACAAAACATTTCTGAAAGAAGTTAAAGACAACACAAGTAAATGGAAAGACATCTGGCACTCATGGGTTGGAAGACTCAATATTGTTAAAATGTTCATACTACCCAAGGGTATCTACAGATTCAACACAATCCCTACCAAAATCTCAATGGCATTTTTTGGAGAAATAGAGAAAAAAAAATTGTTCTAAAATATATATGGGATTTCAGGGAACTCCAAATAGCCAAGCCAGTTTTGAAAAAGAACAAAGTTGGAGGACTTACACTTCCTAATTTCAAAACATTTTACAAAGCCATGGTAATAATAGGATGGTACTGGCATAAAGGCAGAAGTAGACCAATGGAATATCATAGAGAGCCCAGAAGTAAACACTCATATATATGGTCAAGTGATTTTTGACAAGGGTGCCAAGACCACTCAACTGGGAAAGGACAGTCTCTTCAACAGATGGTGTTGGGAAAACTGATACTCACATGTAAAAGGAATGAAATTGAACCCTTACCTTATGCCATGTACAAAAGTTAACTCAAAATGGATTAAAGACCTAAACATAAGACCCAAAACTATGAAACAACTAGAAGAAAACATGAGAGAAAAGCTTCATGACATTGGCTTTGGCAATGATTTCTTGGATATGACGCCAAAAGCACAGGTAGCAAAAGAAAAAATAGACTAATTGGACTACATCAAACTTAAAAACTTTTGTGCATCAAAGAACACAGCAAGGTAAAAAGGCAACAACAAACCTATGGAATGGGAGAAAATATTTGCAAATTGTATATCTGATAAAGGGTTACTATCCAGAATATATAACAAACTCCTACAACTCAACAACAACAAAAAATCAAACAACTCTATTTTAAAAAGGACTTGAGGGGCCAGCCCCATGGCCCAGTGGTTTAGTTCAGCATCCTCCTCTTCGGTGGCCTGGATTTGGTTCCTGGGCATGGACCTACACCACTCATTGGTGGCCATGCTTTGGCAGCAACCCGCATACAAAATAGAGGGAGATTGGCACAAATGTTAGTTCAGGGTGAATCTTCCTCAGGAAAAAAAAAAAAAGGACTCGAATAAATATTTCTCCAAAGGAGATATACAAATGGCCAACAAGCATATGAAAAGATGCTCAGTATCACTAATCATCAGAGAAATGCAAATCAAAACCACAAAGAGGTATCACTTCATACCTGTTAGGATGGCTATTATAAAAAACAAAAAATAAGTTTTGGAGAGGATGTGATGAAATTGGAGACCTTGTGCACTGTTGGTGAGAGTTAAAACAGTGCAGCCACTATGGAAAGCAGCATAGCAGTTCCTGAAAAAATTAAAAATTGAACTGCCACGTGTTCCAGCAATACTACTGGGTATATATTCAAAAGAATTAAAAGCAGGATCTGAAAGAGGTGTTTGCACACTCATGTTCATAGCAACATTATTCACAAAAGCCAAGAGATGGAAGCAATGCAAATGTCCATAGATGGGTGAATGGATAAACAAAGTGTGGTGTATACATATAATGGAATACTATTCAACTTTAAAAAGGAAGGAAATACTGTAACATGGATGAAACTTGAGGATATTATGTTAAGTGAAATAAGCCACTCACAAAATGACAAATACCATCTGAGGCATGTACTTATCTGAGGTATATAAAGTGGTCACATTCATAGAAACAAAGGAGAATGGTGGTTACCAGGGGCTGGGGAGAGGGGGAAAAAAGGACTGTTTAGCAGATATAGAGTTTCATATTTATGAAAAAATTCTAAAGATTCATTTCACAACAATGTGAATATACTTAACACTACTGAACTGTTCACTTAAAAATGGTTAAGATAAATTTTATTTTATATTTTCTTTTTATCCAATAAAAAAAAAGAATAGATCCGAAGAATTCTCCTCACAAGGAAGAAAACCACTTTTTTTTGATGTCTGTGTGAGATGATAGGTGTTAACTAAACTTATTATGGTAATCATTTCACAATAGATGTAAGTCAATTTATTATGCTGTACACCTTAAACTTATATACAGTGCTGGATGTTAATTATATATCTCAAAAAAAAAAACTGGAAAAAATTTAAAAAGCCAAGAAAATGTGAGCTCTTCGAGGACAAAGTTTTATTGTTTGTTTTGTTTCCTTCTATATACTTAGGTCCCAGAACAGCCTGTGGCACATAAGAGGCGCTCAGTCCGTATTTGATGAGTGAATAAATGAATGAGAAAACATAAAGACTAATGTATTGCCATTACTTTTTATCTTCTTGTTAAGTGAACCAAAACAAGGAGACACTAAGTTTAACTGAAGATATTACTAGTGTAGAAGGAAGACTCAGAGACAAAGGCGTTTAGAAAGTTTACTTTCAAAGAGATGCAAGGAAATGATCAATAAAGACTTGAAAAGTTGCTCAACACCATTAGCCAATAAGAAAATACAAATCAAAATCACTTCACACCCACCCGCTTGGCTATAGTGAAAAAAACATAATCATATTTCTCTGAAACAAAATTAGGGACTGATACAGCAGACTGCGAGATATTCCTCAATACCCATCCTCCCCTTGTCCAATATTAAAACTCCTGCACTAGGACCATTTTTCATATGAATTTTTCAACTTGAGGTCCCAGACCATTCGACTGGAATGCATTTGAACACCAAACCCACGTGAAGGAGTGCCTGTGGTTACAAATTGTCATGGGGGAGTTTTTCCTTCCCAGAGCCCAGACCAAGGAAGACTTCTTTTTAATCCACCCTTTCATTCAAGCTTAGCATTTTGAGGGTCCTGACTTCAGGCAGAGTCTACATTCCAATTTCCTGCCTTTTGTGGGCCGGGGGCCTCCTCTCCTGGTGTTAAAATCCAAACCCCTTGGTCACTGAGACAGTGTTAACATAAGCATACTCTTATGGTCCTAGTTCTCATTTTCAGTCCTCTCTTTATTTGTGCTCCTTGGGAGATTCTCTTAGTTTCTTGAAAGTTTACCTCTGAATCTGCAAATGCGTTTGGTAGATTTGATTTGGCATAACTAGGTGTTTTGAAACCCAAACATTTTTACGTAATGTATTTGTGATCTTGTTATAGAAATTTCCACACTTCTCTTAGCTCCCTCCAACCTAACGCTTCCTCCTTCCATTCTTTCCCCGTGGAATCCTTGTTCCATGGCAGATGAAATTCCCTGCCATTCCCACTCTTCAGAATAGTTCCTTCACCTCTTTGCCTTAACTATAATTTGGTCGTTCACCCTGACACACTGCCACTCCTACAGCCAGTTTGAAATTGCCTTTTTTTACTATTATTACATAGTCTAGACTCTAAATTATTGGCCTTTCAGGATTTCTACTCTCTCAGAGTCATGCAATAACTATCCTCTTTTAAAACATAGGCTATACTACTTTATACCCTTTCTATGCAGTCTTCTTTGTTTACTTAGGGGCTTGACATGTGGGAAAGTTCAACATTTCTGTGGATGACCCAACCCACTCCCTAACATCAAGGTCTCTTGCCCTTCTTGGGGCCCATTATGGCCACCCACTCCCACAGCCACACCTTTGTTCTTTATCATCATTCTGAACCAGACATTTTAGGAATCTTAAGCCCTGATGTATAATTTACTCACTACAACCTCCTCACCCTCCAACTCTCTGACAAATTTCCTCCTTGACATTATTCATCTCTCTAATCTCTCCACACCTTCTTCCTAAGTTCATTAACTCCCTTGCATTGTTACTCTTCCATTTATTTCCAATGTATACCCCGTGGTGCAATACTCACCAGGATTCTTGCCAGCCACTTCAACTTCCTAGCTTCCTTATCTTTCTACACCATCTACCATGCAAAGTCTCTACCTGAGATTAATCTAATCCTGAACTGAGCTTTTTCCATTTCTATACTTAAAAGTAAGGTAAGTTGGTGCCATTGTAGCAAGATCTCCAGCCTCACTGGGCCCTCGGCACTGCTTTGATAATCCTTTTGCAAATGGAACCAGTGCCTCCTTATTTTTAATTATTATTATTATTTTTTGAGGAAGATTAACCCTGAGCCAACATCCGCTGCCAATCCTCCTCTTTTTGCTCAGGAAGATTGGCACTGAGCTGACATCTGTGCCAATCTTGCTCTATTTTGTATGTGGGATGCCTGCCATAGCATGGCTTGATGAACAGTGCATAGGTCTGCACCTGGGATCTGAACTGGCAAACTTGGGGCTGCCCAAGTGGAGTGCACAAACTTAACCAGTATGCCACCAGCCCAACCCCTCCTTAGAAGCCTTGAGTTGAAGATGGCAGAACCACACCAGAGCAATTAGGCAAGAAAAAGAAATAAAAGTTATCCAAATTGGAAAGGAAGAAGTGAAACTCTCACTGTTTGTGGGTGACATGATTCTATATATAGAAAACCCTAAAGAATCTACCAGAAAACTATTAGAAATAATCTACAACTACAGCAAAGTTGCAGGGTACAAAATCAACTTACAAAAATCAGTTGCATTTCTATACACTAACAATGAACCACCAGAGAAGAGAAGTCAAGAATAAATCCCATTTACAACTGCAACAAAAAGGGTAAAATATCTAGGAATAAAATTAACCAAGGAGGTGAAAGATCTAAACACTGAAAACTTTAAGACATTATTCAAAGAAATCGAAGGAGACATAAAGAAATGGAAAGATACTCATGCTCATGGATTGGAAGAATAAACATAGTTAACATGTCCATATTACCTAGTGAATCTACAGATTCAATGCAATCTGAGTCAGAGTCCCAATGACATTCTTCACAGAAATAGAACAAAGAATTCTAAAATTTATATGGAACAACAAGAGACCCCAAATAGTCAAAGCAATCCTGAGAAAAAAGAACAAAGCTGGAGGCATCACAATCCCTGACTTCAACATATACTACAAAGCTATAGTAGTCAAAATAGCATGGTACTGGTACAACAACAGACACACAGATCAAAGGAACAGAATTGAAAGCCCAGGAATAAAACCACACGTCTATGGACAACTAATCTTTGACAAAGGAGCTAAGAATATACAATAGAGAAAGGAAATTCTCTTCACTAAATGGTGTTGGGAAAACTGGACAGTCATGCAAAAGAATGAAAGTAGACCATTATCTTACACCTTACACAAAAATTAACTCAAAATGGATTAAAGACTTGAAGGTAAGAGCTGAAACCATAAAACTTCTAGAAGAAAATATAGGCAATACACTCTTTAACATTGGTCTTAGTAGCATCTTTTTGTATACCGTGTCTATTCAAGTAAGGGAAAGAAAAGAAGAAAATAAACAAACGGGACTACATCAGACTAAAAATTTTCTGCACTACAAAGGAAGCCATCAACAAAACAAAAATACAACCCACCAGCTGGGAGAAAATATTTGCAAATCATTTATCTGACAAAGTTAATTTCCAAAATATATGAAGAACTCATACAACTCAACAACAACAACAACAACAAAACAACCCAATCAAAAAATGGGCAGAAGATGTGAACAGACATTTTTCCAAAGAAGATATACAGATGGCAAACAGGCACATGAAAAGATGGTCAACATCACTAATTATTAGGGAAATGCAAATCAAAACTACAATGAGATATCACGTTACACCAGTAAGGATGGCTATAATTACCAAGACAAAAAATAGCAAATGTTGGAGAGGATGTGGAGAAAAGGGAACCCTGATACACTGCTGGTGGGAATGCAAACTGGTGTGGCCACTGTGGAAAACAGTATGGAGATTTCTCAAAAAATTAAAAATAGAAATACCATGCAATCCAGCTATCCTACTACTGGGTATTTCTTGTATTTATCCAAAGAACTTGAAATCAATGATTCAAAGAAATTTATGCACCCCTGTGTTCATTGCAGCATTATTCACAATAGCCAAGATGCGGAAGCAACCCAAGTGCTCATCAACTGATGAATGGATAAAGATTCTGTGGTATATACATAAAATGGAATACTACTCAGGCATAAAAAAAGACAAAATCGTCCCATTTGCAACAACATGGATGGACCTTGAGAGTATGATGTTAAACAAAATAAGCCAGACAGAGAAAGACAAACACCACATTATTTCACTCATATGTAGAAGATAAACAAACACATGGATAAAGAGAACAGATTAGTGGTTACCAGAGGGGAGAGGGGTGGTTGAAAGAGAGTTGGTGAAAGCAGTAAAGGGGCACATATGTATGGTGATGGATCAAAATTAGACTATAGGTGGTGAGGACAATGCAGTCTATACAAAAACTGGTAATAATGTACACCTGAAATTACACAATGTTATAAACCATTATGACCTCAATAAAATAATTAAAAAAACGAACAAACGATGGCAGAGCCACATAATGGAAGGAATATGCTTCTACCTGGAGAAGAGGCAGTTACTGAACATGTTGGGCTTTGAGTAAGAAAGAAACTTTAATTGTGTTGGAGCCATCAGACAGCTGCAGATTTGTTTATTACAGCAGCTACCATTACCTTAACTAATGCAATGAGATACCATTTTGAAATTTTAATTTTCATAAGTAATAAGAGAAAATTCTATTCAGAAACAATAATATAAAATTTAACCCCTTTGTTTTAAAATACATCATCAATGATACAATTGAAAACAGCACTTACTTGATTAGACATTTCTCCAAAAAAGATATGTAGTGGCCAACAAGCTCATGGAAAGATGTTTGACATCATTGGTCATTGGGGAAATGCAAATCAAAACCACAGCAAGACATCATTTCACATACACTAAGACGACTGTAATAAGACAACAAACAAATGCTAAAGTAACAAATGTTGGCAAGGCTGTGGAGAAATAGGAACCCTCGTACGTTGCTGGTGGGACTATAAAATGGTCTAGCAGCTGTGGAAAACAGTTTGTTGATTCCTCAAAAAGATAGACATAGAAATACTAGCAATTTTACTTCTGGGTTTATATCCAAAGTGATTGAAAACGGGAATCCAAACAAAATCTTGTTCATTGATAGGCTTGGCAGCAGTTTTTACAATAGCCAAAAGGTGGAAACAACCCAAATGTTCATCAATGGATGAAGAGAGAAACAAACTGTGATATATACATATAATGGAATATTATTTAGCCATAAAAAGGAATGAGACATTGATAAATGCTACAGCTTGAATGAACCCTGGAAATATTATGCTAAGAACCCAGACGCAAAAGGTCACATAATGTATGATTCCTTCCGTATGGAATATCCAGAATAGGGAAATCTATAGAGACAGAAAGCAGATTAGAGATTGTCAGAGGATGGGGGGAGGAGGGTTAGGGAATGATTACTTAATGGATATGGCATATTCTTGTTTTCTTATTAAACGACCATCACTAGGCCTTTTAAAAAATATTATTATTATTATTATTATTTTAATGTCATTTCTTTTTTTTTTTTCTTCCACCCCCATGGGGTCACGTTGTATTCTTCTTATAGTTCTTAGCACATCTTATCCCACCTTGTAATTGCTTATAGACATGTCTTAGAACTACAGCTCATTATCTTTCTAACACCCAGCACTCGGCCCACTGCAGTCCATGTGTGAGCCACTCAAATTGCTAAATGATAAACCATTCAAGTGAATGTTCTTTCAACAGTATCAGCCCCCTCCCCCCCCAAACAAACTTGGGACCAGAAGAGGCACAGACCCCTGCCACATTCCTGCCAGCATGACTGATTAAAATGCCCGTATAGTTGGCTTGGTCACAGTTTCCAGCAGGTGCTGAGGCTTTTGCTAGTTAAAGCAGCTTTCACTGGATTGTTTTGTTTTCTCTGTGTGTTTTGACCAAAAAATAAAGACAAGTTCTCTAACAGTAGCAATAGAATACAGGAAATAGGACTACTCCTTAATAATGTGAGTCAATCAATAAGGAAAATAAGTGGTCAATAAAACATCTTTCTGTAGGTCTTCCAAAAGAAAGGAAAAAGGACTAACAAACAAGAATATAGTGCTTTACCATTTACACATCTTTCACATACATTCCATTTGACCCTCACAACAACCCTGTGAGGTAGGCAGCACAGATGTTATTCTTCTCATTTAACAGATGAGGAAAGTGAATCTCAGAGCAGTTAACTGATGTGCCCAAGGTTCTACAGGTAGTAAATAATTTGTATTAATATCAGTCTTTGGCCTAAAAATTCAGCACCCAACCTCCCCTCATACTTGCCCTACCTACTTCACAGGGATAATGAAGATAAAATGAATTCAAGGTTAGAAAAATACTTTGAGGGGAAAAAGCACTATATAATTATACCCGCAAACTATAATTTTCCACAATATATGGCTCATTCCCCCTCCTCCTCCCAGCTCGTGCGTGAACCCAGAATTTTATATTGCCTCTGTTCTGTCCTCAACTAAGCAACTACGGCAAGGGGACAGTTACATAAGTTACAATCAGGGTGACTGCTATTATAGCAAATTGAAAACACAGAAAGGCCAATGTGCAGCTAGGACCCACTGAAGCACAGAGCAAAGCAAGGCAACATTATCAGACAGGGCATGATTGCATAGAAGGAAACGTGGTGTCAGAGTTCACACTGGCACCCACACGGTTATCTAAGGCAAAGTGGTGGCAAAGAAGAGTTATTTGTTCCGCATTATATAAACAAGAGCAGAAGATTCCTGGGAACCCGTGCAAAAGCATCTTATGTCACACAGATCTCTCCAGCTGCCTACAGAGAATATAAACAACAGTGTCATCTTCATTTTAAAGAATGACTGTATCTGTGCTTATATCCTGAACTAAACCAAGGAATAGCTCCGTGCTAAACTTCCTTGGCTAAAATACAACCAGTACCATTATTCCTAGTCAGACGAATAAACAGAATGTCTTTGAAGGTAATGAATTAGATGGCTGTGTTTCGAGTTTTTCAGGATTCACTTTGGATTCTCTTGCTTTTAAGACCCAAAGAAAGTTATTTGAGTTTTTATTGGTGATTCTAAGTCTGTGTGTTTATAACAGTTAAAGTGTGATAGGTGATTTTAACATATTAAAAGAGTTCTATAGCATCTGTTCAGAAAAGATTATATACTATACAAACTATTCAAGTCATACAAAACCATTTTTCAGTGTCTTTTCAACTGAGAAGAATCCTATTCAGCACGCTTCTCCTCCTGAGGTGGTTCATATTGAGCAAGCTTTGTTTTCAGTTTTTTATTTTCTTCTACAATAGCTTCATATTTCTCTTTCATTTCTGCCAATTCTAGGAGAAGCAGCTCTATTTCTGGATTTTCTGGGGTAGCAGCTCCTAAGTGATGCTTTAAAAAATCCAAAGCACTATTAGGTTTCTCTGGTTCTTCATATAAGGCTACCAATACCTTGGTCAGCGTGTCCAGCACCCCCGACTTCTCCAAATACCTCCGGAACTGCTCGCGCTTCGAGTCGGCGGCTTTGTAATGGGCCATAGTGACAGCGGCAGCGGCGTAGCTGGCGCCCGAGACCGTGGCTGGCGGGCTCCGAGCAGCACTCTGTCATTTCTTTTTTTAATGCTTTTTTTGGTGAGGAAGATTGGCCCTGACTAACATCTGTTGCCAATATTCCCCCCTTTTTTTTCCTCCCCAAACCCCAGTACATAGTTGTACATCCTAGTTATAAGTCATCCTAGTTCTTCTATGTGGGATGCCACCACAGCATGGCCTGATGAACGGTGCATAGGTCAGCGCCCAGGATCTGATCCAGCGAACCCCAGGCTGTTGAAGCCAAGTGCGTGAACTTAACCACTCGGCCACAGGAGCAGCCCCTATGATGTATTCTTAGGGGACAATGAAAAAGCTTTGAAACTAAAGAGAGGTGGTTGCACAACATTGTGGATACATAAAGGCCACTGAACCGTACAGTTTTAAGTGGTTAATTGTATGTTATGTGAATTTCACCTCAAAAGAAAGAAAAAAAAAAACAACCATGAAACTAAGAAGGAAAAGAGAAAAAGTTAAACCACCTGTAACCCTCATGCCCAGAGACGGCCACTATTCCCATTTTGCAGGATTTCCTTCCAGGCTTTTTTTTTTTTTAAATGTGAGACTATACTAGACAAACTGAGTTGTAAAACATGTTGTTTTATTTAATAGATCACGCATCTTCAAGATTTAAAAAGCAGCACACAGTGGTGATGGAAATTGTTTGTATCATGACTGTATCAATGTTAATATCCTGGTCGTACTGTTGTACTGTAACTTTGCAAGATGTTCTCACTGTGGGAGGGGGAACTGGGTGAAGCGTACACTGTCCCTCTGTGTTATTTCTTACAACTGCCTGTGAATCTACGATTATCTAAAAAATTAGTTATAAAAATATTACACTAGGCAAAATCAGTTTCATTAAAAATATGAAATATGCAACTCATGAAACACATGGAAAAACAACATTTTTTCAGATTTGTTAGTTTAATTTTTTGAATAGTAATATAATCACAAGGTTCAGAAAATTTTAAGTATGAACGAAGACTCATATAGTAAAAGTCCTTCTTTTGTCTTTATTCCTCATCTCCAATCCAACCTGCCTTATGCCCTATGGGGTCACTGTTTTTAGTGTCTCGTGTATGCTTCCACCGTTTCTCTAGGCATATACACCGCAAATTTGAATACAGATTTATATTCCCCCTTAATACAAAAGACAGCATGAAATCACAGCTTTGGACTTGGCTTTTTTCTTTAACATTATTTATGTATCGGGAAGTGGGGAGCTTTCCATATATGCACACAGAAATTTCTCTCTCTGTCTCCTGCTATATAGCATTCCATAGTCTGCTTATACCATATTTTTTGCTCATAAATTTTGCCCATCACTAAGAGATTGGTTAATAAATAAGTTAATTGCTTAATAAATACATAAATTATGGCATAATTTGTAGGACACCAGGAGAGAAGCCCAGGGGCAGAGTGCTTTGCCATGAAGCAATGGCAGCAGATGCGGAGGCTGCCGGCAGAGGCCTGCCTGGAGTGGTAGTGCCCACCAGGTGGAGAAGAGCGTGAGCCATCCTCCAACATGAGTAAATGTGACACTACTGCTGGTGGGAATGCAGTGCTTCTAGAAGCAGTGAGAATGACACTAAGGCTCTCCCTCAGCCCACTTCTCCCTGAGGTTCCTCACTCAACACCCCCCACTGTTCCCTTCCAATGTTTCTGCATCAACTGCTGCCTTCTCTTTAAGAACCATCGAATCCCAGAGGTTTCCATTGGCTAAATCCTCCATTTATGAGGCCATCTTATCTATATCAGCAATCATAAATTGATGACTCCAAAATGTACATCTCTAGTCTAGACTTCTGAACGTCAGACGTGCACATCCACTGCTTTCTCCCATTCACTTGGAGGTCTCCTAACTGGTCTAACAACATCTGTTCTGCCCAGCCGTCCTCTCAACATCGCAGCTGAAGTGTTTTTCTTTTCTTTTTTTTTTTTTTGAACTTGCAATCTGATTTTCTCACCTGCTTAAACCCTTAATAACTTTCCATTGTTTTTAAAATTGAGCAAAATCCCTAGCAAGGTCTTCAAGGTCCTACACAGTCTGGGCCTGCCTGCTGTCCTCCAGTCTCATCTTGTACTGTGCACCTGCTAGCTCTCGGGGCTTTCTTACTGCAAGGTCCTGCTCCCTCTTGCCAAAGGCCTTTTTCTCACACTCTTCCCTCTGTCTGTATCATTAACTTCTACTCATTTCTCAAAGCACAACTCATAGAAGTCTCCTGCTGACCCTCTGCTTCAGCCAGCTTCCTTTTCTTCACTGCTCTTATCTGCTTTTGTTATTATATACTACTTTGAGTGGTTCCAACATTTGATTAATGTCTGTCTTCTTCACTAGGCTGTAAGCAACTTGAGTCCAGGGACTGCTTGTTTTTGCTCATCATTGTCACATAGCAATGAAATTTTGATTGAATGAATTACTGCTGGTGCCATGACAACGATGAGTGGTGCCTCTTTACCACCCTTAGCCACTGTGATGCCTTTGGAGACACTGTAGATCACAGTCCTATCTCTTACCTCTTGGGGATGCTGCGGAGGAAGAAGCACCCACCAGGCAGGACTTCATGCTCTGGAGGTTGATGCTCACCATTTTGGTGCTGCCATTTGCCAGCTGTGGATTCTTGGTCAGATCCCTTTACCTCTCTGAACCTCAGTTTCCCAGTTTCTAGAAGAGGGTTATCACTTCTCTCATAAGGTGGCGGTGGTGGTTTTTTAAGTCACACTCCATATGTGTACTATTTTTTCAAAAAAATTGTCTAATACATTGTCCATATTCAAAGTTTCTAATTGTTCCCACAAACAGGCTTCTCCAGTCTTTTTTTTTTAAATCTAGGATGCAAAGTTCACCCATTGCATTTAGATGTCTTATCTCTTTAGTCTTCTTTAATTTAAAGCCATACACGTGGCTCCAAAAAGTTTTTGTCTTTCATGATATTGACCGTTTTGAAGATTCCAGGCTGGTTGTCAGGTAGAATGTCCATGTTCAGCATTTGACTGCTGCCTCCTGTTTAGATTCAGGTTAAACATTTCAGCAAGAGGACCACAATGACGATGTGTACTTCTGCACACATTCCACCAGGGGGCATACAATACCAGTTTGTCCCATGGTTGGTGATGCTAAACTCAATCACTTGGTTAAAGTGGGTTAACCTCACAGCGTTGTGACGGGGAGATTAAATGAAGGAATGTACGCAAGGCATCTGGCCCATACCTTACTTCTTGCCCAGTCCCCTTCAACCTTCACTTTGGAGCAAAAAAAAACAAAACAAAACAAAACAAAAAAAAACCATTCCTGACTACACTTTCCCACAAATGCCTCTTGGAACTGATAATTATCGCTAACTTGAGAATACTTAAAAAAAAAATTTATTACGAAACTTTTAAACATACACAAAAGTAGAGAGAGTAGTGTAATGAATCTCTATGTATTCATCACCCAGTTCCAAAAATTATCATCATTATCCCAATTTGTTTCTTTGTCTTTTTTTTTGCTGCCGCCTTTTAAAGCAAATCCAAGGTATCAAATAAATTCATCCATAAGTACTTATTATGGTACATCATTAACAGATAGGGACTATTTATTTATGTATACAGCACAACCATAATACCATTAGAATACCTAACAAGGTTAAAAATAATGTCTTAATGTTATCTAGAAACCAAATCATATTCAAAGTTTTGGAATTACTTTTGAGTTTTAACCTTTGGGCTTCTCTTCGTTTTCCTAACACACAGGTCCCTGAATTCTACAGGGGCCACTTGGGGAAACATTTCACCTGTGAATTCTTGTTCCATTGCTCCAGTCTGGCAGGTAAGTGCTAATGGAGAATGTAGGTCCTGGTTCCTTATATCCAGAAACTGCTGCAGGGCTTCTCAGACTGCACACAGATCACTTGAGGGTCCTGTGAAATTGCAAATTCTGTAGCTCTGGAATGGGGTCTGGAGTTGTGTCAGCAAGCTTCTAGGTAACGCCGACCATGCTGGTCTATGGGAAATGCTTTGAGTGGCAAAGTGTTCATGGAGGGTGAAATCTCGATATTTTGTATATAGATGATAAGAAGGAAACATCTGATAAGAAGGAAACAAGCTAAGTATTGCCTGAAGTCCCTTCCAGCACTTAAATTCTTTGCCTCTAATTCTGACCGCTAGCTGTTGCGGAAGTAACTAAGCACGATGACTCCACAGCAGCATCTGAGAAGAAGAAAAGCAAGCTTGAATAAAAAGCTTGAAACCTCCTGACAAAGTTGCTGTAGGTTTGTTCTGTTTTCTCCTATACAATCAACGATCCTAGCGTCTAATTCAATGCACTGGAAGCACTACCCAGACTGTCACGAAGACTTTGTTCTTATCTGTTTTTTATATTTGTTTCTCTAGGCAGACAGATGTGTAGTTAAAAGCACAGACAGATCAGTCAATGGAGGTGTGGCCCAAGAATTTATTATTTTATTTTATTTATTTTTGGGGGAAGATTAGCCCTGAGCTAACATCTGCCACCACTCCTCCTCTCTCTTTATTTATTTTGCTGAGGAAGATTGGCCCTGAGCTAACATCTGTGCCCATCTTCCTCTACTTTATAAGTGGGATGCCTGCCACAGCATGGCTTGATAAGTGGTGGGTAGGTCTGCACCTGGGATCCTAACTGGCAAACCTGGGCTGCCGAGCGGAGCATGCGAACTTAACTGCTGTGCCATCAGCCAACCAGTAGAATTTATAATTTTAATAAACAACCTGGTGATAGAGACTAGGCACATAGCTGCCTTAGAGCTTAGTTGTAGTCATGAGAAATGGGAGAATTCTAAACTTACAATCAATTTGCTCATGCTTTCATCTTAGATTTTTCATGGCCATGTGGTATTTGGTCAGTCAGCCATCAAATATTTATTAAGCATCTACTATGGACAAATAAGACAGAAACATCCTAGCAGTAGGTGAGACAGAAAAAAATGTTGACCTTAAACAAATAGACAGTTATTTCTCCAGCAAACATGGGTTTATTTGGGATCAGCAAAGAATTCCAACTCATGGTCTGCAACCACGGCAAGCCCCCAGCAAGTCCCAAGCAGCAAGGGGAGGAGAAACTCTTTTATAGGGGAGAAGAGGTAGTTGGGAGGGCTATTGTAAGCAAAGAGTCCATTGGAGGAATTGAGAATCCGAGGTGTACTGGCTTTTCATTGGCTGAGCTGTGACAGTCTCTCATTGGCTGAGCTTCTTGCTGGTTAAGAAGAGGAAGTCTTTCCTGTTCCTGTTGGTCTCTGCTCCCACGTGGGGCACGAGAGCCCTCCCTTCTGGCCTCTCAACTCCGTTATAAATGAGGTTTCTGTTTATTAATTTTTGCAATAAACATGCAAGCAACTAAGACAATTTTGGGTACTTAGAAGTGTTATGAAGTGGTGTAAAAATTAAAACGGACTGTGGTTTTCCTTGTTTCAATCTTTACCTCCTTTCGTTTTTTCTCTCTCTGCTGTCCTTTCCTTCCCCTCCCCCCCGCCCCCCCCCCCCCCCTTTCTATCTGCCTTCCCCCTGAACCTTAGCTAGCGTTAGATGACCCACAGGGCTTACGAAGATAGCTCTCAAAGGAAATGTTTCAACAGCTACTGAAATAAGATGGCACCAACAATCATGAGAAAGAGGCATGAAAACTCCAACATATCCCACCCCCTTTCAACTGCAAAGTTTCGTAGCAGTTACAGATAAAGAAAATTGCAACTTCGGACAATACCATAGCCGTAGACCCCTCTCTTCTCCTTGCCCTATAAAAACTCCAATCCTGCTTCAGCTCAGAAAGTTACCTGATTTTGAGGGGCTGCCTGACACGCATCAGCTGAATATCTGAGGCACTGTAACCTCTATCTGAATAACTTAAACAATTTTGTGTTCCTTGACAGAATTTAAAAGACACCGTTTGAAGAGGGGGAGTCTGCTTTAGTTGGGATGGTCAAGAAAAATGTCTCTGAGGAGGATTCGTTTGAATTGAGACTAAATAATGAGAAGGAGATCACCTTCAGATAATTTAGGGTGGAACATTTTAAGTAGGAACCACACAAACAAAGGCCAGGAAAGTGGTAGAAAGAAGAGAACATGATAGAGGTGAGTGAATGAGGAGAGAAAGAAAGGTCGTGTGGGTTGGGAAACCCTTGGAAGTTTCTTTCTATTTTAATGGCTTTATTGAGTCATAATTCACATGCCATACAATTCACCCATTTAAACGTGCAATTCAATGGTTTTCAGTATATTCACATAGTGGTGCAACCATTACCACCATCAGTTTTAGAAGATTATCAACCCCAAAAGAAATCCTATACCTGTTAATACTTACTTTCTACTCCCTCACCCTACTCTCGTCCCCAGCCCTTGGCAACCACTAATATATTTTCTGTCCGTATGAATTTGCCTATTCTGGACATTTCATGTAAATGGAATCATGCAATATGTGTTCTTTTGTGACTGGCTTTTTTCACTTAGCATAATGTTTTCAAGGTTCATGCATGTTGTAGCGTGTATCAGTACTTCATTCCTTTTGTGGCAGGATAATACTACACTGTATAGATACACTGCTTTTGTTTATCCATTCATCAGTTAATAAACATTTGGGTTATTTCCATTTTTTGGCTATTATGAATAATGTTGCTATAAACATTCATGTACAAGTTTTTCGTGGGTACATGTTTTCATTTTTCTTGGGAATATACCTAGGAGTGGAATTGCTAGGTCATATGGTGATTCTATGTTTGAGGAACTGCCAAACATTTATTATCTGTCTTTTTTATTTTAGCCATCCTAGTGGGTATCTCATAGTGGTTTTGATTTGCATTTCCCTAATGACTAATGATTTTGGGCATCTTTTCATATGCATACTGGCTATTTGCATGTCTTCTTTGAAGAAATGTCTATTCATATCTTTTGCCCATTT
Organism: Equus asinus; assembly: GCF_041296235.1. Taxonomy (NCBI): domain Eukaryota; kingdom Metazoa; phylum Chordata; class Mammalia; order Perissodactyla; family Equidae; genus Equus; species Equus asinus. Next base: position 37,117,783 of record NC_091817.1, read on the forward strand.
TTAAATTGGGTTATTTGTCTTCTTATTGTTGGAGTGTAACAGTTTTTCATGTATTCCAGAAACAATTTCCTTGTCAAATATATGATTTGCAAATATTTTCTCCCATTCTGTGGGCTAACTTTTCACGTTTTGATGGTATCCTTTGAAGGACAAAAGTTTTAAATTTTGATTAAGTCCAACTTACCTATTTTCTTCAGTTGCTTGTGCTTTTGGTGTTTTATCTAAGAAACCATTGCCCACCTAAAGGTCATTAAGATTTACTTCTGTTTTCTTCTAAGAGTTTTAATTCTTACATATAAGCCTATGATCCATTTGGGTTACTTTTTGTATATAGTGTGAGGTAGGGGTCCAACTTCATTTTTTTTGCATATGGATATCTAATTGTCACAGCAACACTTGTTGAAAAGATGATTCTTTCCCCATTGAGTGGTCTTGGCACCCTTGTCAAAGATCATTTGACCATATACATAAAGATTTATTTTTGGGCTCTCTATTCTATTCCATTGATCTATTTGTCTATCTTTATGCCAGTAGCACATTGTCTTAATTACTGTAGCTTTATATAACTTAAAACCTGGACTTTGTGGGGTTTTTGTTTGTTTGTTTGTTTACAATATTTTGGATATTCTGAGTCCCTTGCATTTCCACAGGAATTTTAGGATCAGTTTGTCAATTTCTACAAATAAGCCAGCTGGGATTTTGATAGGGATTATGTTGACTCTATAGATCAGCCTGGGGAGTATTGCCATTTTAACAATATTGTGTCTTCTGATCTATGGTCACAGGATATCTCTCCAGTTATTTAGAACTTTGTATTTTTTCAACAGTTTTGTATTTTTCAGTGTACAAGTTTTGCCCTTCTTTTGTTAAATTTATTATTAAGTCCTTTCTCTTTGATGCTATTGTAAATGAAATTATGTTTTAAATTTCACTTTTGGATTGTTCATTGCAAGTGTGTAGAAACTGAGTTGGTGTTTGTTTATTGATCTTATCTCCTACAACCTTGATAAACTCTTTTATTAGTTCTAATTTTTTTTTAGTGACTTCCTTAAGATTTTCTATATATAAGATCATATTATCTGTAGATAGAGATCATTTGACTTCTTCCCTTCCAATCTGGATGCCTTTTATTTCTTGCCCAATTGTGCTACATAGCACCTCCAATACATTATTGAATAAAAGGATGAGTGGACATCCTTGTCTTATTCCTGACTTCAGGGGAGAAAGCATTCATTCCTTTACTGTTAAGTACGATGTTAGCTATGGGTTTTTCATAGTTGCTTTTTTTTTTTTTGCAACTTGAAGAAGTTCCCTTCTATTCTTAGTTTATCGGGGTTTTTAATCATGAAGGTTTTTGAATTTTGTCAAGTGCTTTTTCTGCACCTGTTGAGATGATAAAATGGTTTCTGTCCCTTATTCTATTAATATGTGTATTACATTAATTTGTAATTATGTAAAATTACACAATGTAAAACCAACCTTGCATTCCTGGGATAATTCCCACTTGGTCATGGTGTATAGTCCTTGTATGTTACTGAATTCAGTTGACTAGTGTTTGCTAAGCTTTTTGCATCTATGTTCATAAGAGATATTGGAATATAGTGTTTTTGTGTGATATATTTTTCTGGTTTTTGTATCAGAGTAATACTGACCTCATGGAACAAATTAGGAAGTGTTTCCTCCTCTTCTATATTTTGGAAGAATTTGAGAGGATTCATATTAATTCTTTAAATGTTTGGTAGAATTCACCAGTAAAGCCATCTTGGCTTGGGATTTCCTTTGAGGGAAGTATTAAATTACTAATTAAATCTCTTTACTTGTTATAGGCCTTTTCAGACTTTCTATTTCTTCTTGAATTGGTTTTGGTAGTTTGTGTCTTTCTAGACTTTGTTCATTTTGTCTAAGTTATTTAATTTGTTGCATATGGTTGTTCATAGTATTCCTTTATAATCCTTTTTATTTCTGTGAGGTCAGTAGTAATGTGACCTCTCTTTCATTCCTGATTTTAGCAATTTTAGTCTTCTCTCTTCTTTTCTTGGTCAGTGTAGCTAAAAGTTTGTCAATTTTATTGATCTTTTCAAAGAGTCAAATTTGGTTTCCTTGATTTCTTTTCTTTTCTTTTTTATTTTTTTTTCTGTCCTCTGTTTCCTTAATTTCTGCTCTAATTTTTATTGTTTTCTTCTTTCTTGTTGCTCTGGGCTTAGTTTGTTATTCTTTTTCCTGTTTCTTAAGGTAGAAAGTTAGTTGATTGGTTTGAGATCTTTCTTTCCTTTTTTTAAATTTATTTTTTATTTTTTAAATTTTTTTTAAAAATTAAGATTATGATAGTTTACAACCTTGTGAAATTTCAGTTGTACATTATTGTTAGTCATGTTGTGGGTACACCACTTCACCCTTTGTGCCTTCCCCCCCAACCCCTTTTCCCCTGGTAACCACTGATCAGTTCTCCTTGTCTATATGTTAACTTCCACCTATGAGTGGAGTCATACAGAGTTCGTCTTTCTCTGTCTGGCTTGTTTCACTTAACATAATGCCCTCAAGGTCCATCCATGTTGATGTGAATGGGACAATTTTGTCCTTTTTTATGGCTGAGTAGTATTCCATTGTGTATATATACCATATCTTCTTTATCCAGTCATCAGTTGCTGGGCACTTAGGTTGGTTCCATGTCTTGGCTATTGTAAATAATGCTGCGATGAACATAGGGGTGCATGGGACTCTTGGAATTGAATATTTCAGGTTCTTAGGATAGATACCCAGTAGTGGGATGGCTGGGTCATAAGGTATTTCTATTTTTAACTTTTTGAGAAATCTCCATACTGTTTTCCATAGTGGCTGCACCAGTTTGCATTCCCACCAACAGTGTATGAGGGTTCCTTTTTCTCCACAACCTCTCCAACATTTGTCACTCTTGGGTTTGGATATTTTTGCCAATCTAACGGGTGTAAGGTGATAACTTAGTGTAGTTTTGACTTGCATTTCCCTGATGATTAGCGATGATGAGCATCTTTTCATGTGTCTGTTGGCCATCCTTATATCTTCTTTGGAGAAATGTCTGTTCATGTCCTCTGCCCATTTTTTGATCGGGTTGTTTGATTTTTTGTTGTTGAGCTGTGTGAGTTCTTTATATATTATGGAGATTAACCACTTGTCGGATAAGTAGCTTGTAAATATTTTTTCCCAATTAGTGGGCTGTTTTTTTGTTTCAATCTTGTTTTCCCTTGCCTTGAAGAAGCTCTTTAGTCTGATGAAGTCCCATTTGTTTATTCTTTCTATTGTTTCCCTCATTCTTTCCTTTTTTTTAATTTGACATTTATAGCAGAATGTTTCCCTCTAAGCACTGTTTTAGCTCCATCCCATAAGTTTTGGTATGTTGTGTCTTCATTTTTATTCATTCTTTTTAAAAAATACTTTATATCTCCTTATTGATGTTCTCTGTTGGATGAAACATTGTTGACATACCTTCCTTTCATTCATTAAGCATAGTATCCTTTAGTTCTTTGAACAAATTTACAATAGGGGCTTTGAAGTCTTTGTCTGTTAAGTCCAACGTCTGGGTCCCTCCAAGATAGTTTCTATTGCCTTCTCTCTCTCTCTTTTTCTCTTTTATGGGTCACAGTTTCCTGTTTCTTTGCATGTCTTATAATTTTTTGTTGAAAACTGGACATTTCAATAATATATTGCAGCAATTTGGGATATTGATCCCTCTCACACCTGGGGCTTGTTTTTTGCTTGTTTATTTCTTCAGTGACTTAGCTGGACTAGTTTGCAGAAACTTATTTCCCCCACAATGTGCAGTCTCCGATGTTGCTCCTCAAAGAGTGAACATTTGACCATGTGCACAGTTTCTCTGACCACTATGGATTATTGTAAGTTTTGTTTGTTTTTGGTGAGGAAGATCGGCCCTGAGCTAACATCTGTGTCAATCCTCCCTCATTTTGTATGTGGGGTGCTGCCACAGCATGGCTTGATCAGCGGTGTGTAGGTCTGTACCCAGGATCCGAACCTGTGAACCCCAGGCTGCTGAAGCAGAGCACTCAAACTTAACTACTATGCCACCAGGCTGGCCCCAAGGGATTATTGTAGTTTTAGCAGTAGTCTGTTTCTTTCCCTGGTCTCCCTGTTAAAATTCTGGCTGGTCTGATGTTATTGGTAACACACACAGCTGCTATTAACCTCTAGTAATTGCTAGCTGATTGCTCTATTGCCTTCCATAGTGTCTGGGACATAAATTGCTCCACAGTCTGATCTAGCTAAAGTCAAGCCCCATTGCAGAGGCAGTCTTTGAACTCACTCTGATCATAGAAGGGCTCTTCTTAGCTGTCTCTTCTCTTTCCCTGGTTCACTCTGTTAAACTTCTAGCTGGTCTACCATTTTGTTTGTTGCCTCTGGTTCAATGGAGCTAAGAGCTTCCTCTTAATTGTTTATCACCAAAATATCCATTATTTTTGACAACGCTCTTAGACACGAACTTCCCCACATTTTCTCCCAAATAAAATATGTTCTCTTAGGGAGAGCTGCTAAGCTCTCTGTACTTACAGCCTCCCTTTCCACCTGGACAGAATCTCTGCCACTGTGCCTGAGTGCAGGTCGGGGGAGGGACTGTGGTCCACTTCTTCTGAAATGACACCCTTGCCTTGCTCCATGAGTGGGCCACTGGATGTGAATGATAGCCCTTAGTCTTTTTAGTTTGCCCTTCCTGGCGTGGAAGCTATGAGTGAGCTGGGGCAGAGGAAATTGGGACCTGATATTGTCAGCTTTCTGTACGTAGGTAAAATTTCCACCCTGCAAGTGGGAACTGGGTTTTGGAAGGGAGCCCCAGTCCATTCCCCTGCCTGGAAAACAGCTGAGCTGCTGGCCACCTGCCTCTCCTATGGCGAAACCATAGTGCTAGGCTCAGAGCTGAGGGGGAGAGCCCTATCTTCCTGGCCACCCTGCTGGGAGTAGAACTTCTGTCACACTGAGCTAGGAGGAAATAGGATCAGATAGTGGCTCAAATGCCACAAACTCTTACTGTTCTTATTAAGATTTACTAAATTTTCTCCAGTAAACACTTCTCCACTGCTGTATACTCTTACGACAATATCCAGATACCTTAAATCGTTGTTTTTCATAATTTTTACTAGTTAAATATTTGTTTCAGTGGGGAGAATGTCAGACGAGCCGCTCACACTGCCGTTCCAGAGGTGTGGTCACCCTAGAGGTTTTTAATCCCCCCATCATTTTAGTATGAAAATTTTTAAACAGCAAATTTGAAAGAATTTCACAGTGAATACCAATATTCTCTTTACCAAGATTCTACTGTTAACATTTTGTTATAGTTGTTTTATCATATATCTATCCATCTATCCTTCAGTCTGATGTATTTTTGGATGCATTGCAAAGTAAGTTGAAGACATCAGTAACTTCTTCTAAATTCTATGGCGTGTTTTTCGTTAACTAGAATTCAATATTTGTTTGCAGTTTTTTTTCTTTTGAGGTAAAATTTGCACACAGTGAAGCACATAGATCTTAGTGTACAATAATTAAGTTTTGATAAATTCATGCACTGTGTAACCCAAACCCCCATCAAGAGAGGAAACATTTCTATCACCTCACAAAGTTCCCTCATGCCTCCTCCCAGTCAATCACTTGCCCCAAGAGGCAACCACTGTTATGATTTTTTCCCACCATATATTAGTTTTTCCTGTTCTAGAACTGTATATAAAAGAATCATACAGCATGAACTCTTTCATATAAAACTTCCTTCATTAAACCTAATGCTGTTGCGAGGCATCCATAAGGCAGGGATCAGTAGTTCATTCCTTTTTATTGCTGAATAGTATTGCATGACAGGAATTTACTAATTTGTTTATCTGTTCTCTGATTTACCTGAGCTATTTACTGGAGGGTTTTAGAGAGAGAATTGACGTCTAATTCAACCTTTAGATAGGTCATTCTGGCTAATAAATGGAGGGTGAGCCATGAGGGCACGGCAGGAAGAGACAAGAGACCCGTTAGGAGTTTCTTGCAGCAGTTCAGCTGAGATTTGAGGTTGGTTCGGATGAACACTGCAGCAGTGGAGATGGTGAGAGGTGGGCTGATCCAGGGGATATTTTGGAAGTCTGAGCTGGACAGGATTTGCTGACAGATAGGATGTGGAAGGTGAAAGAAAAGAAAGAACCAAAGACGACTCTATTCCCCCAAGCCATTCCTTTAACTATTATGAGAATGGAGAGACAATAAAAAACAAGCCAGAAACTTTTTGCTTGGAGATTTGGCTAAACACCAACTGTAAAGCAAGCAAAGGCGAGTATTTGTTAAGTGCTTCCAGGTGGCGATTGATTAGTTCATCTGCTACACCCTAAGAGCACGTGCAACTCGTCAGAAAACCAGCATAATTTGCAGCTTCTCTAGCCATGATAATATCACTATTAGAAATTCAAATCAGCTTAATTTTTGAATCTCTGCTTTATCCCCTCCTTCTGCCACCCCACTTGACCCAGCACTTCTGAGCTGTTGGCTTTAAGATGGAACTTCCCTTATTTATCTCAAACAGGAAACTTTTAAATCTTGTTTCTTTCTTATCATAATCTTTCAACATGTCAGTCCTACTCAGAATGGAAGGTTCTGGGAGTAGCCTTTTTTCTAGGTATTATATAAAGAATGAGACCTTTACATATAAAGCAGATGAGATCAAGGTCTCAATCATTAAACAAATATTTATTAAATGCCTACCATATGCCAGGAACTGTGCTAGGCATTGGTTATACCACAGTGAATAAGAAAGTCTCTGACCTCAAAGAGTTCAAAGAACATGTAAATTGGATGTTTTTATTATGGTGTGTAAATGCTATGATAATAGAAAGCCTGTACAAGTGGTACTCAACAGAGGCTTGAGGGTCAAGCCATCCAGAGGAGATGTTTTAGTTGAGAACTGAGGAATCAAAAAAATTAGTGAGAGAAGTTGGTGGATTGGGCAGAATCGGGTATTCCAGGTGGGAGAAATAGCATGACCTAAGATCCAGAAGTGTATGTGGCACATTGGTAGAACTACAAATTTGAGATGGGGGGAAAGTAGAGTCTAAAAGGGAGTGATTAAAGGTGAATGCAAGGGCCAGATCAAGAAGGGCTTTCTAAGCTACGTTTAGAAATTTGGACTTACTGGATTTTTAGTACACTGTAGATACTGGATTGAAGTGGATAGCTTGGCGGCAGGAAGACAAGTCAGTGGTTCAGGAAAGAGATGATGGTGGCACAAACAAAGCAGGAGGGAGGAGATTGGGGGGACAAAGAGAAGTAGATGAACTTAAGGAATGTTGATGAGGTGGAATCAACAGTTGCTGGTGATTGATTGGTGGAAGAAGTCAAGTGCAAAGTCCAGGTTTTTGATGTGGCAACAGGTTGAGAAGCGGGGAAGGAGACCCAGGAAGGATGCAGATGTTTGGCAGGATCTAGGGTGGAGGAGGGGAAATCAGGAATGCAGTGTTTGCACATGCTGAGTTTGAGTCATCTTTTGATATGTTCAAGATATGTCAAATCAGTGATTGGATTTACAGATCTGGAGCTCAGAGAAGTCTGGGCTGGATATATACTTTTGTGGGTCATCTACATGTAGGTAGTTTTAAAAATCATGGGCATAGGGGCTGGCCCCGTGGCCGAGTGGTTAAGTTCGTGTGCTCCGCTGCAGGCGGCCCAGTGTTTCGTTGGTTCGAATCCTGGGCACGGACATGGCACTGCTCATCAAACCATGCTGAGGCAGCGTCCCACATGCCACAACTAGAAGGACCCACAACGAAGAATATACAACTATGTACTGGGGGGCTTTGGGGAGAAAAAGGAAAAAAATAAAATCTTTAAAAAAAAATCATGGACATGGATGAGATAGTCTAGAGAGAAAGTATACAGTGAAAAAAAGAAGATCTATGTTGTGCTTTAAGTAACTCCAACATTTGATAGCTAGGTAGAAGAGAATGATTCCACAAAATCTGAGAATGGGCCAGAGAAATAGGAGGAAAACCAGGATACAGTGTCTCAAGGGGTAAGTGAGTGCTCAATAAAGTCAACCTGTTGCTGAGAGTTTGGTAAAATGAGAATTGGAGAATGTCCATTGGACTGAGTAAGCAACATGGAATTTAATTTCTGTTGTTAGCTAGAACTGTTTAGAGAAGAGGTGGAATCTGTTTTAGAGTAGGTTGAGCAGGAAGCAGAAGGTGAGGATATAAAGCCAATGAATGTAGAACCTCTTTAGATTGCTTTGGCTGTCAAAGTGAGGAGAGAAGTTTAGCAATTGGATAAGGATATGGGAATGAGGGAGTGTTTTTTCAAGAAGGAGGAGAATTTATTAAGTTAAAAAGCCAAAGAGAAGGGCTCAGTTGAAGAGAAGTTGAGTTGAGAAGAGAGAGATGAATAATAAAAATGTATAGTTCTATAAAAGGCGAGAGGGGATGGGACCCAAAGCTCTGATAAAGAGACTGGTCTTAAACAGGAGCTAGAACAACATCTATAGTGTAATACAATACAGCTTCCCCCAAAAAGTTTGCTTTACACCACTTTGCTTTTACAAAAGTCCTACATTAGTACCTGTTTTTGCTAACTGAAAGAAATCTGAGGAGGATTTTTGCTTTTACAAAAAAAGGTGAAAAACGAAAATAGCATTTAGCATTTGTTTTGCAGTGAGCCATTATAGAGGCGAAGCAGTCAGGCATAACTGTTATATTTCAAGCCTGCCACATCAACTACAGCAGACAACCAACCTCAGCTTTCAACATCAAGGCAGGCAGACACAGAAGAAGGGGTAGACGTTAGGGACCTGCCTGCCCTGATGGATTTAGATGATGATGAGATGTTAATAGATGACCCTCTTCCTCTCTCTCCCACACCCCAGTGTCCTGTCCCTCCCACCACCCCAACCTCCGATGACTCAGCCTAACACCCCATCATCACCACCACCACCTCTCAGCCTTCCAGGGTGCTTGCTGTCTTCCTGATTCTGGTAAGTGGAACTTCACTGTGGGTCCATTATTTCCACTTTATATAGGCTGTGTATTTATCACATCCCTGCTTTCACTATCTGTTAGTGTTATTTTAGGTTTCATGTGTTATTTGGCGTGATTTGATAGGTTATCTTTTGGGTCTGAGAATGCTCAAGAAACTTTCCCGTATAAAGTAATGGTACTTGCTTCTTCACTTTACACCATTTCAGCTTAGCAAAGCTTTCACAGGAACACTCTACTTTCGGATAACGGGGGAAACCGGTATAAGAAGGAGGACAGAATGCTAATGGGGTTAGTGTTCAGTGTTGATGGCTTTTCTTTTCTCTGGAAAGGAGGAGAAGGTATGTGGTCAGAAGACAGTCAGGGAAAATTATTATGGAGAGGGGGAAAGGGTTGCAGGTGAGTGTTGAAGTGATCATAAATTCTCTGCGAACCAAGCTGCTCTCGTATAATGTTGTCCATTCAATATTTGCTTGCTTGGGCTGGGGAGAAGACAAGGAGAAACCAGAGTATTGGGTTCCTCCGGGGTTATGATTGCTGAAGATAATTCAGCATTTCTCAGACTGATCATTCTCAAAACAGTCTCCTGACAGGGGTTAATAGGTATATTGAAGGAAAAGAATTTGGGGAGAACTGCTGTGTACACTATTGCATTCTTAACAGGCACATGAACATATTTGAAGTTCGGAAGCTCTTACATTTGAAAACCCAGTTAAATTTAATATAGTCAACTTTTTCAAGCTTATTTGCATCCAGGATACTGTGTGTGTGTGTGTGTGTACGCGTGTGCATGTACACATGTGTGTTGCATCTGTAAGGTCTCATATTTGGGTCTATGATGGATCAGATAATCGAGAGTTCCCTCCTTTCATCTTACCCCTACATAAAAGGACAGGAGCCTTTCTTCCTTTTCTTTCAACGTATTTACATTGTCTGTAGTTAGCCATTTAAATCCACATCGATTTAGGGTGGAGCAATAGCTAACTTTTTCTGAAATGTACCTCATTCTTTATGAACAGCAGCTCCACGTACCTATTCCACTTGTTAGTAATTCTTGTCATAAACTTAAAAAACAAACAATGAACTAGCTTCCTTATTGTTCTTTCAGGACCACCAGAAGCAAACTTGAAACTTGGCTAGGAAAGCAGGGCCAATGACCATCTCAAATGGTTAGGAGTAGGGTGGGCGGGGAGGGGGGCAATCGGAATTAGTTGTGTTACTATTTTACTACTAATAATAACCAGTGTTTCCATAGGTCTTTACAAATTGCTCTCGTGTGTTACTTTACATAATCACATTTAACTATTGTTGAGCAAGGCACAACTATCATTGGTGAGAGCAAGGAATGTAGTTTGGGAGGGTGACAGATGAAAAGATACCTTTAAGAAGACAGAGGAGCTGGGAAAGGAGCTAAAAGAAAATTAGGGACAGTGGTCTAAATCATGCATTCTCAACAGATGTGGTATTACCATCGAGGGCTAAAAAGTGGCTCTTGGGGAGCAAAAAAACCTTAGATATTACAGTGGTTTGTGACCCTCCAAAGGGCCACAGTATAAAAACAGATATGCAGTATATTTGTGGTATTAATATTTGACGGTGAGGAGCAATTAGGAAAAAAAGTCTAAAAAGGCTTTTTGACGGTAGGGGGTGATAATGAAAAAGAAGTTGAGGAACACGGGTCTAAATCCTGCAATTCCTGTGGAACTTTCTGACATTCATGAAAGATTCATCTCTTCCCAGATACGTTAGACAACTCATTTGTCTAGCAGAGTGTCTGCGCCTGGCTTCATTTGTCCTGCTCACCTTCCCCGAGGCCCTAAACGACCACATTTTGCCCCTTTAAACTTTCCTCTTTTGGCCACGGCTCACTGAATTAGGGCAGACATAAGCCAAGAGCAGTTAAGGCACAGACCGGCCAGTGAGTGACTGGTCCCAGGAAGCCTGGCTGCGCTCCCTTCCTCTCCTCAGACTCCTGTGATGCTGCTGTGTATTTTTATGTCTACTCCACTGCTCCCTTTGAGATCACTTGAGTGGGTTCCAAAAGAGCCCTGCTTATGACATCTCCCCAGCCAGGAGCCTTGGGCTGGTGGTGCACCATTTGGGTGAGACTGAACGTGATCCAATGAGATGGAAGAGAAATCTATTTGAATCATCAGCTCTTCATCCTTCACATATTAATGATTTGATTAATGTCGAGGAGGCTTTCTCAACAATTGTACTATTGACATTTTGGACCAGAGAATTCTTTGTCGGGGGTGTGTGCGTTGAGGGGGTGCTTTCCTGTGTGTTGTAGATGTAGCAGCATTGCCGCTCCCCATCAGATGGCAGTAGCACCCCTTCCCCCAAGTTGTGACAACCAAAAATGTCTCCAGGCCAAATGTCCCCTGGGTGGCAAAATCACCCCCAGTTGAGAACTACTGATGTAGAAAAGCTAAAAGATCAGAAAGTTATCAATCTTCTAATTCTATCAGTATGATCAGAAATGCCATAAAGGACTCATGATCTGCTGTTAATCACCTTAATGAGGATGTTACCAGAAATGATGAAAGAGAGTCCTTGAGAGCCAAGACCAGCGTTGTTACCAAGATAGTCACAGCTAACATTTAGTGAGGGCTTGCTTACACGCCAGCACTTGACGCTTGCTAAGCACGCTCCATATATTAACTCCTTAGCCCTCCCAGCACCTCCCAGGAGTCAGTACTGCTATTATCTAGCCACTCTACAGTTGAGGGAACTAGACATATTTGATGTAATGGAAGTGATGTTAAGGACTTTGCCTGAGGTCACCCAGCTCGTAATAGCAGAGTCATCTAGGCAGCACGTTTCCAGAGTCCACCCGCTCATGAGCACACAACCTCTCTGTCGTACTGTGCCTACTGTCATGTCTGTACTTCTCTATCCTCCACAATGCTCGGCATAGTACAGAGCACAAAACAGGTTTTCGCTGGACCCTTTATTGATTCTGTTCGTATTGACGTCGCCATTTACTGGGGCGGTTTGCCCCAGGTCTCTTCTTCACGACAGTCTTTGCCCAAATAGAGGACAGCGAAGATGCCCCTTATCACCCTCATGAAGACAGCACTCTCCTTCACTTGCAGCTCCTTACCCATCTTTATTCTTCCTCATAGTACTCACCATCGTCTGACATATGTCTGTTTGGTCCCCTTCTCCCCAACAGACTGAAATATAAGCTGCATGAAAGGAGGGGCTTTACCTGCTATGTTCGCTGCTGTATCCAGAGTACCTAGACCATTCCTTGGCAAATAGTAGATGCCCATTAAATGTATGGAATGAATGAAGAAACTCTTTAACTGAGTGCTCTATTCAAATCTCCTTACTCTGGTTGTCATTACTTTTTTCTCAATACTGCATTTAAAAAATAACCTTACTCGGAATGACCAGGAATATTTATGCAGAAGAGAGGCATAGCCCCCAGCAGAAATGCTAGGGCATTTGGGATCCCTAACTAATACCTATCAAAGATTTATCAACTGGCCTATGTCACTCACATATATTCATTTTTAATTCTGCTTTGCTTGTCTGTGAAAGTAGTTCAATAGAATCATGATAATATACATAGTGAAATTAATTTATATTTAGCTTGGGTTTAAATCACATAGTAAATTATAAACTATTTTTTGAGAAATATTTACAGACAATACAATGGCATATTTTTGCACAAAAAATAATTAGAAGTTGATTCTACCTTCTAATTTCTCTCCATAACTACTATTCTTAAGTTGAAAAGAATATGGTTTAAAGAAAATTTATTAAAAACTTAGCAATTGCTCTCATTAGATAGAAAATGAAGCCACATAATAACTATAGATCGAAACACAGTCAAATTACAGTCGAAGCCCCTTTGTTTCAAACTGTCCCTTTCTCACCCTCCAAAAAAATTATTTTAAATTTTGGAACTCCCTTCTCTCCCCAAAGTGGAGGTCTTAGGGCAGTTGCCCAGTTTGGTTTTTTTGTAAAATCATCAATTACAGTCCTGCAGTTAGGCATTTCAGGCCATTATGTTTCCTCTAGACATGAGAGAGTTCACTCTGAAAACCTGAATGCTAGCCCTGAGAAATTTAGATCAACTTCATCCCTCATGTAGGTTTAAACTCAGCCTTAGACCCCATGCAGCTAAAGAGACTGAGGAGGCACACAGATGCCTTTCTGTGCTATGGTTGGGGAATGAACAGAGGTTTCCAAATTGGAAAGGACGTTTAGCAGAACAACTTCGTCTACACTCGTCATGGCTTCTCAGCTCCCCAAACATCCCCTATCCCACAATTGAATGTGCTGCCACTCTCATCACTGAATTCCAGTGCCAGCCACTGGAACGCATCAGTAGGAGACTGTTCCATTGCATTACTAAGTCTCGTGCAACACTGGTCAGATTTTTAAAGAGGTTATATAGCAGGATTGTATACTACACTGTCTTATGTTATATAAAAATGCCATCATAGTATTGTTGTGTATTCTCTAAACTTTCTTTTGGGGGAGGGGGTTGGGGCTAAGGGTAAGATGCTACACAAAAATAAAAATTAATTTTGACCAGAGATGTCCAGCATAACTTTTGTGGTGACAGAAATGACCTATATCTGAGCTGTCCAGTACAGTAGCCACATGTGCTTAGTGAGCACTTGAAACATGACTAGTGTGACTGAGGAACTGAATTTTGATGTAATTAATTTAAATCTAAACCACTACCAATGGTTAGTGGCTACGCTATAGGATAGTGCAGAGAGACTATCCTTCAGGAAGGTGGCTGTGCCTCATCTGACATCTAGGATTTGGAATATAGGACATTTAAAGCTGTTTTCAAGCAGATCTTGAATAAGATCCTGAGACTTCCATGTGGCTAGTGTCTCTCCTTGTCTTGGGATGAGGCAATTCTTTTGGAGAAGGAAAAGCAAGCAGCTCAGGACTCCAGAATCCTGTAGAGATGGTTCCTAAGGAAGTGGCTAACTCTAAAACAAGGCAGGTGGAGGCTGGAATTTCAGAGGGGAAATCAGAGATGGCTGAGTCTATCACCTTCTGTCCTCTTCACTGGCCCTCTTCACTGTTGCACCATCACCTACTTTTCCTCTTTCATGGTTTTGGAAAGTTTGTAGAGGCAAACATTTGCCTGGGAGACCCTATGCTCTTGAGGACTGGCTTGGGTTTGGATGTGAGAATAGATTCACTCCTTTAGAGCCACATATAAATTAACTTCAACAGACCCAGCTGGCAAAGGTAGCTACTCAAGCATCTCTGGTGATGGCACAGCCCAAGAGCTACTTGGCAGAATCGAGTGGGAGAACTCCAATCTGACATGCAGGGAGATTTACGAACTGAGGACCGTATCAAAAGAGGGAGTGGGAAAGATGAAATGATGGTATCTCTCAGGTTTGGACAAAGTGAAATATTTAAAAAGCCAGGACTCAGAGGCCCACAGAGTTCAGGCATACATTGACCTTCCTAATCCTTCCAACCTGAGGACAGCACCAACGTCAGGAGCAAGTGGCATAGATACTCAGCATGCACTGAAGAGTCATCTGTCTTGGAGCAAGAAGGCAAACAGTGCTGCTGCCCAGTGCAGGGTGCACTACCACCAGGCTGGCCGTGGAAGAGTCACCAGGGTGGTTTGATAAGCACATGGAATCCCAGCCCCCACCCTGGGAGAGTCCACTTCTAGGGATCTGAGGTAGGTCATGGCAAAACGCATTTTTAACAGGTGATTCTGATGCACAAGTAGACCTGGGGAATGCTGCAAAGACTGGGAAAAACAAGTTTTCTTGTTGGGGGAGGTGACCAGAAAGAGCTTAATAGCACTACTCATACTGGAACTGAGGTCCTCTGCCTGAGGGATCCGATTAGAACTCCTCGCCCAGACCCTGGAGTGACACATACGGTATCATGGCAACCAAGGCCTCGCACAAGAAAGAGCGAGCTTAGTTACTGCTTGTCTACTTTCTACAAATTCCTAAGAAGGCAATGTATCGATCAGTTTAGACTTAATTCATCATCTGACACCAAACATTGTCTTAGCAACTTGTCTATGTGTGGGCGATAGATAATCCTGAAAGCATAAAAGAAATCTATACGGACAATTATGCTGTTAGGTTAGGACCCCATAAGCATGAACGTTTACTACTCAGTAATTAGAAAGCAAAAAAGAGAACACTCCAAACAGAATCTTATTTTGAAATTTTAGTGTTAACGGATGGCAGCTTCACAGGTCAAAATCTTCCATGTGATAGGAAAACGCTGAGGGGAAATGATGTCCAAATCGGGCCCAGCCCCCACAAGAACTTAAGAGCTTGTTCTGTTGGGCAGAGATTTTGTTTCATATTTGTGATAACTGATAGCTGTGATGGCCAAACTCATGGGTAAGCACCCACCCCTGCTCCCCGTTCCCCTTTTGAATCCACCGGGAGCTCCAAGGGCTCAGAGTTCATATCCCTGTGGAACGTGTTGGTGAGCTCTCTGGTGGAAGACCCATCTCCTGGGTTTTTCCTGTGTCTCTCCCCTTTCCCACTGGGCAAGATGTGGACAGAGAAGTTTATGGATTTACTCCATTGATACCATGTGGTGCCAAACAGGACCCCAGGCCACAGAGTCTCCAAGGTGTACACAGATAGGAAGGCCAAGAAGTGGCTCTCAGTGGTGGAACGTGCCACTCACGTCAGGTTTCTGAATCTCTGTTCTAGGTGTAAGTAGAGACACAAAAATTTCTCGGCTTGAGCACGTGTGGACACTACTCATGCTCACATGTACACCGACAGAGACATAATCAAAGCTCAGAAGCAGCCTTCAGTTAACGTGGCCGAGGCTGGTGCCAGGTGGGAACGGAGCCTCCTCAACCTTCTTGGTAGACTCGCTTGGAGGGGGTCCAGGTAGACAGAAGGTCCAGTGACAGGTTTCTCTGCTCTTGCTCAGATCTGACAAGGCGGTAGCCCAGCAAATTCATGGTATCCCTGCAGACTTTCTGAAGTCGGTAAACTTTGCCATAAGGCAAGGACCAGCGCCAGGCCTGAGAGACGTTGACGGCATTCCTGGCATTTGTACGGAAGGCATTGTTACCCAGGCCCCGGCCTCGAGTGATGTTGTACACCCAGGTCTGGAGCTGGGGCAAGAATTTCAACCCTGCGTATTCATACATTCGGGCAGTCTGGACCAGGGGGTCCCGGGCCAGGTCCTCGTAGCGCACGAGCAGGTAGCGCTGCTTCAGGGCTTCAGGCAAGGACTGCACAGCCTTGTAGATCTCCAGCTGGCTTTTGCAGATGACCTGCATTACACGGTAGGGTCGGTCCTCCGTCTTGAGTTTCTCCCAATCCTGCCCCAGCACTATGCGGCTATCGATCATGAGGTCCCCTGCGGTGTGTTCTCGGGACCGGAACACTGCCCGGGGGTCCCGGACCAGGTGCACGATGCGCAGATTGAGGGAAGGGTCTCTCAGCAGTGGGTAGAGCGCCTGCAGGTTAAAGAAGCGCACCTCCTTGAGCACCACGTGGCTGTAGGAGCGGCAGGCCTTCTCCACCACCTCAAAGGGCTGTTGATTGCACAGAAGCTTGCAGTGATCATGGGATATGCTTATGCTCTTATCCCACGAGATGTTGCAGGCAGGTGGGGTACACAGGGCCCGGCTGCTTTCCCACAGAAAGAGGCTGGACTGTAGTCGGGGACCAGGTCTCATGTAAGCATCAAAGACACTCATGTCACACAGAAAGACGGCACGTATCAGATCCCGCACCGCCATATGCAACCTCCAGGCCGTGCTTTGTGTGAAGCTCATCCAGACGTGCCAGGCGGGCTCCATCAGGTAGAAGACATCCGGGTGCTGCCCAAAAAGCTGGCCCACAAAGGAAGAGCCAGAGCGCCAGGAAGACAGCAGGAGCACGTGCGTGGGCTTGGCCTCCGGCTCCTCCTTCTTGGACATGGAGTTGAAGTCGTGGCTGTACAAATGGACGAATAGAGCTAAGATGGCCATCTGGGAAACCAGGAACAGCAGTGGCCTCACTTTTTTTGGCAGTATCATTGTGCTGAAGTGGAAAACCTTTAAGGAACAAGCAGAGGGGCTGTTAAGCTGCTGTTTTGGTGTCTGCCTTCCATCCCTTTTCTAGCCAAAGCCACCTTGTCCCTGACCCCCACCAAGGAGCAATGTAGAGTGCTGGAGACTTCTTGCAACCAAATGCACGAATCCTTCTCTGAATCAATTCCTGTCCCTTGCAGGCAGTGTGTCAATAAGTTCTATTTATTTTAGGCTCTTTGTTTCCTCCCTCCTGATCTTCCTTGTCTATTGAGCTACCAAAAGTGCCTGAACTTGCCCATATTTCATCAACACAGGAGAATAGCTCCACCCTGGCACCCTGGTAACATGCGTGTTTTCACCCAGGCCACGTAGACAAACTTAACTTAACTGTAGTCTGACGCTAGTTTTGGTTGAATGCCCTGTGATTCCTTCTGAAACTGAGGGACATAAACTGGTGGGGAGCTGCCTTGAGGCCATTGCTCACCCCCTCCCGTATCTGGAGGGAGATTGCCACAAGGCCATTTCTCATTTCTCTCCATCTCAAATCAGCACAGGACTTTCAATCCCTTGAAGGATAAGGCTGTAGAAGTGCTTGCTTTATAGTCATGCGCCGCATAACAACTTTTCAGTCAACAGTGGGCCACATATACAACAGTGGTCCCATAAGATTAGTACCATAGAGCCCAGCTGTGTGGTAGGTTATACCATTCAGGTTGATGTAAGTACACTCTATGATGTTCGCACAACGACCAAATCGCCTAACAATGCATTTCTCAGAACATATCCCCCTCATTAAGTGATGCATTAACTGTAGTGTGGAGTTGTCTCTTCAGTGGAAGAGCCAAATGCCCGTGGCACCTGTCATCTAGTCCCCTCTGATTTGGTCTCATCCCGTGGCACTAGGGACAGGGGAGCTGACCTCGCATCTGTGTAGGTAATAGACTATCTGAATCTATTTGGGTTGAATCGTTGTCTCCTTAACAGCTGACTCTTAGGAAAGTGTGGCAAGCCAACCTAAGAACTACAGTAGTGATACTTGTGGCCTGTTAGCCACTATGCTGCTGCTTGGGGGAATGCTTGACCACTTGACACAACCTACTCAGGGTTGCTCAGTACAGTCGGGCAGGTCATGCACTGCACAACTGTAGGGAATGTCATCTCATCAAGAATTTAAGATTTTTATTGTTAAAATGTTCTGGTAGGTGACAGTAAAGTATCTTGGTCCAACAGAATAAGTATATTAGGATGATTTTCCAGTTGTTAAATATCTAGAGAAATGAGTTCCACTTTGTAATTCACACTAAGGCTCATATAGACTGGTGGCAACCCTGAACTTATCCCCTTCACAATCAGGGCTCGCTTTGTGTGAATAGACCATGGTTCCCGGTGTCATGCTAGAATATTATTCTGAGGGAGATCTTAACCCTTTTAAGGGTTAAGATGACTCTGGTTCATGTAAGGTGACTTTCTGGCATAAATAACTGTTGAGAGACATAATAGCTATTTCACATAGTATAAAATATTAATAGTAGCTTATCACTGTATGCAAAGAAAATTTTCCTTCCAGTTTTAGTAAAGAAGAGAAAATATATTTCTAGACAGTAATTGGAGTAATTTGGATTTACGGTTTGCTACTTTCCTGGTGACAGGTCTTATCACTAATTTTTTAAAAGTTTTTAATAGCTAATAGTTACACAGTTCAAATTGTTTTAAAAAGTCTCATTATCTTGGACGTTAAATGCACCGACTCAGAATTTAAAAGAAGATTCTTCTTGGAGGAAGGATATAAGGAGCATGCTTGCCAGCCGGCAGCCTAGCCTGTCACACTCCAGGTCTTTAGCATATCGAATGACAGGCGAGGGGTAGTCTCATGACAAGCAGTTGAATCTGCGGAGGCGGCCTACAGTTATACATTAGAAAACTTCTAGAGCCATTTGTAAATGGGGGTAATGACATACTTTTTAAAGGGCTCATAGTATTTTTCTGGGGGAAAGAAAACCTAAGAATTTTACCAGCTGCTGAATCAGTAACCTCTTCTCTACTTACTACCAGCTAGTACTTACCTACTAGCTGCTGTTTCGTCATTAGTATACAGTGAAGTCTACTTCCGACACCTGCCCTCCATCCGCCCATTTCCCAGCTTGCCCCCAGGGAGCAACTGGGTTCATTTTCCATGTGTCCTTTCAGTGGCTTTATGCATCCATAAGACAATTCAAATGTATATGGATTCTTAATTTTTATTCCCTCTTTGTAACACAAAGAGTAGCGAGTTATACACACTGTGCTCAACTTTGCTTCCTTAACTTAAAATACATCTTGGAGAGCTTTCCATGGCAGTACGTAAAGCATTTCCTCTTTCATTTTTACCAAAACATAGAATTCTATTGTATAGATGTACCACAATTTATTTAACCAGTTTCCTCACTGTTGGGCTTTTGGGTTGTTTCTAGTCTTTTGCCATTTCAAAAACTTCAATAATGACCTTTATGTTCATACGTCATTACACGTGTATATAAACCAGATTCTCGAAAGTGCACTCACTGAGTCAAAGAGTATGAGTGTGTGTACCTCTGACATCTATTGCCCAGCTAGCCTTCATACTGCTCATAAACAGTTCTCCATGTCCAGAGGTCCAGAGACTGTAGGGAGTGGACGTCAGAGGAGGAACTGGGCAGCCACAGATGTGACCCTTGGAATTTATAGCTTTCTTCCTGAAGAGATAGAGCATGCTTTGCCCGCTCATGGGCTTCCCGTGGAAGTCCCCT
The DNA here is from genome assembly GCF_041296235.1 of Equus asinus. Taxonomy (NCBI): domain Eukaryota; kingdom Metazoa; phylum Chordata; class Mammalia; order Perissodactyla; family Equidae; genus Equus; species Equus asinus. The sequence goes on from NC_091817.1 coordinate 37,137,531, forward strand.
GAACCTTCTGGGAAGTGATGACCCAAGCCAAACCTTGCGTGGCAGTGGCACAGAAATCCCTCTCTTCCATTTTTGACAACAATGCATTTCCTCCACATGTGCCAGAAGGGTCCAGCACGGGTCACCTCTCCTTGGTGGCCAAAAAGCACTTTGCTCCATGCCAGCAAAATGTCAATGAATGGTAATTTCTGTCTTGGCCCTGAAGGTTTGAACAGAACCAGCTAAGAATGCTCCTAGTTCTTTTAAACTTGAGCCCAAGAGGAAATGATTAGAAACTGGCCATTATTGATAACGGCCCTAGAATGCCTCCCTACCCACCAAGCACCGAGGAGAGACTTTAGCAAGAGATCTTCTCCCAAAGACAACGTGAATACGAGGAAAAGTTTGGAACAAAGATAGGAAACAATGGAGCAAAAGAGAGGAAGTAAAGAAGAGAAGACCTTGACTTATACACAATTACAAGGAAACTGTGATAGAATTTTTTATACAGGGCCTATAATCAGCTCAGGAAAAGGTAACATTTCTGAGGGATTAGCAACGTAGACCTTTCAAAGTTACACCCTCCCTTCCCCTATCCTGGCTTTAGGTCAACTCAGTATCCTCAGTGGCTCCATAGCTCTGAGCCCTCCTTGCCTGCCAGTAGCTCCTGGCCTCATGCCCATTCTCTTCTGGAGCTGGAGCCAGGCCTTCTAACTCCATCCCCAGCTGTCTTTAGGCTGTCATTATCCACAGTTCTCAGAAATTCCCATGGAAACTCTCCGACTTCTTTCTCTGCTTTTTCTTTCCATAAGCAACTTCCCAGCCAGAAAGAAAGTATACTTTTGTAAAGTGAGTCCCATCTCTTGTCACTGGGATCTAGACACATCCTAGATCTAGGCAACCCGTGATGGGGTTGACCGGAACAGCCAGGAAATACTTTAGCGTGTGTCTTGGGCAAAGCTCATCTCTGCAGAGACTGTAGTCAGCAGTAGAGGTGGATATTTTTGAGACCCTGGGAGAAGCAAGATGATGCAGCTCTGTGAAGAAAAGGAAACTGAGGGTTTTTAAGGCAATCCTCTAGTCTAGCCACCATCTCACCCACTGTCCTGCACTAACTGCCTCTGTAGTCCTGGGAGTTGGTCAGCGTTGGTGAGAGGTCTGTGACAGGACTCCACCTCTGAGTCCCTAGTCTGCCTTCCTGAGTGGTCTTTTCTGGCTTTTTAGTCATATGCTTGAATCCCACCCTCCCTGTTGCCAGAATCCCTGTGGAATCCTGTCTAGCCTGGCCTTTGATCGTAACTAGCCTCTCTCTCTCCTGTCTCTCAGCTCTCTCCATCATCCACTGCTGCCAAAAACTAAAGCACAAGTCTGTACTCCCCTCCTTAAAATCCTTCAATCACTTTCCAACACCTACAAGATTAAATCGAAATCCCCAAGTCTTGTACCCAGGGTCCTTCATGATCTGATCTTTGATCTCCTGTCACTCCCCTCCTTTTTGGCACCTTAGCCTCCACACTTTATTTCAGTTATTCCCAACTTGCCCTGTTATTTGGAAGCCCCGAGACATTTGCAAGAGGGCCACTCTTCCCTTAAGATTCTACATACATGTCGGCTTGCTCCCTGAAAGGTATTTCCCTTCCTCCCGAGATTTAGTGGTTCCCCAAACTTTTCATTAGCATCCATCTCTCATTCCACAGTAAACAGCTGTAGATGAAGGTCTCTCCCACTAGGCTGCTGTAACTGAAGGGTAAAGGACATGTCTTATCTTGTTTCCAGCTACATAACACTTCAAAGCAATTAAGGTAAAGATACATGCACCCCTATGTTCATCGCAGCATTATTCACAATAGCCAAGACTTGGAAGCAACCTAGGTGCCCAAGAAGGGAGGAATGGATAAAGAAGATGTGGTGTTTATACACAATGGAATACTACTCAGCCATAAGAAATGATGAAATCCAGCCATTTGTGACAACATGGATGGAACTTGAGGGTATTATTCTAAGTGAAATGAGTCAGAGGGAAAAAGCCAAATACCATATGCTCTCACTCATAAGTAGAAGATAAAACAACAACAATCACATAGCAACAGAAATTGGATTAGTGGTTACCAGAGAGGAAGGGGGGAGGGAGGAGGGTGAAATGGGTGATTAGGCTCACATGTGTGGTGATGGATTGTAATTAGTCTTTGGGTGGTGAACACGATGTAATCTACACAGAATTAAAAATCTAGTACGATGTGCATCTGAAAGCTATATAATGTTATAAACCAATATTACCGCAATAAAAAAAGTAATTAAGCCTCTTTAAACACTTGTTAAATAAATAGTTGAATGTGGGAGAGGCATAGTCATTGCCTGAAAGCAGATAACTAATGAGATCCATCAAGAAACTGAAACTTGTCCTTTTCGAAAATGCACATAGATGTCTCTTTAGTATCAGTTACTAAAATTTAGGAATTTCTGTTGAGTATTGAGTACAGAACCAATACTGTCTCAATTGCGTGGAGCAAAATATTAATCAAGCCAGAGGCATAGATTTGATGCCATATGGCACAGTTAACCTCACTCCGAAAAAAAACAGTTTCTACACTGAGCATGTATTAGTTAAAACCAGAAAAAAAAATCCTGAACATTATTTTTTAAAAATATTTATTAATAAGAAATAAAAGCCCCATTGCAGGGCAACAGATTACCTGGACGACTTTCCTTGCTCTAACCAGCTCAGTTGGAAAAAGAAGGAGAAAACCCCCAGCACATCCTGTCATCACCTTCCCGCAAAATAATTTAAAAACATGTGGCCCCAATGATGGGCGAGTGGTATCATCCTAGCGCACAAAGGACAGTCCATCACTGAAGAGTCATGAGAACTTTAGGATCTTGAAAAACACCACCAAAGGGGTGGTAGTGAGGGAGCGCCTGCATCAGGCAGCTGCACCTGCACCATGAGGCACCAGGATGGGCAACTTCATCCAACAGCCTGCTTGCAGAGGTCTGAATAACAGATGACCCCCAAATCAGTAACGTGGAGCCTTTTAGAAACAAAATGAGGAATTCTGAGAAAAAAGCAAACAGACATCAATTTAAGAGCCCTGGATTCCAGCCACTGGCACATTCGTAACTTAGATTGCCCAGTGAGATTAGGCCCCCCCAAACCAGAAATTAGAGATGGCAGAAGATATTTGCACAAACAGAGAGAACAGGGCTAGGTTTTGGAAACCAGCATCCACACGTATGGCCAAGGACTCAGGAAATGTGGGGAGATAAGCACACCTGGGCAAAAGGTGTCCATATCATAACAAACTAACTAGACTGAAAGAGCCAGGATGACCAGACCTGGGTCCTCACCATTGCTCTGTCTTGAATGCCAAGGACAGTGCCCGGCACATAGTAGGTGGTCAAGAAACATCTACTGAGTGAATGACCGAATGAACGAACATTTGTAGAGCATGGTTTAGTGTTGGAGGTGCCCTCATTGATCCGGGATGGAAGGCAGGGCAAGACATTTTTATTTTGCACATATAAATGTATTTCAATTCCAATTAGAATCTCCAGACTTGTCTAAGACCATACAAGATAGAGGTCTCTTCTACCTGTCTGGTGTACTGGCCTCGTAACTTAACCTTATTTTACATCTGAGTGGCACTCCACAACTTTGAGAGCCCTTTTAGGCACAGTCACGACAAAAATCCAGTTAGATATATAGGACAGTAATCATCCACACCCCTACTTTTCAGAATCAGTAAACTGAATTTTAATTGTTTGACTCCACGGTGGAAAGAGCCCTGTCTGAATCAGAACCCAGGTGTTTCAGGTCCCAGGGCTGAGAGTATTCAATTATCACATCCCACTTCCCCTGAGCTAGAGAAAATCCGCAGCTGCCGGCACCTCCATTCTGCCGCTCCCCAGCACCTGAGCAGAGGAGCTGCAGGAAGTACAGAGACTTGAGCTCAGAAGCCAGGATCTGAACAAGTTAGATGCATCAGAGGACCGTCTACAAAATGTGCATCAGAACAGCACTACGAGCTTTCTAGGTTCTTTCGCACCCTTTTAGGGATGGCCCTGGGGGAGGGGGGGATGGGGGAGCTGCTGGCAGGCAGCTTGTGCTTTTTCGGGAAGGTTCTCCAGGTAATTCTGATTCAGTCCCCTCCTCTATCCCCCTCTGCCACTGCCAACGAAATCCCCAGATTAGCTGCCCCAGTTATCTGATACTTGGCTCCAGTAGCGCTGGGATAATGGCCCTGCTTAACAGGTGTACAGAGAGAGAACTCTCTCCTTACCTTGCGAGTGGCACAGGCTCACCCACTGCTTTAGAGAGGCTCGCTGCTAGCCAGGCTGTGCCGCTCTTCTCCTCCGACTCACCAACTCCCGTCTCAGCTTCCTCCCCCTCCTTGTATTTTGCATAACCGTTGCTACTCGGAGCAAATTCCACTGCCCTCTCCCTCTGCCAGAGAAATGACCCACCTTCCAAGATGGGATTGAGAAAGCAGTCCTCCCTGGAGCCTGGGTATTAGTAGCTTTCACACTGAGATCCTCAGGGGTGGGGAGACTCCGCTGGAGGTGAGCCAGGAGAAGCAGAGGAGGAAGCTTTCTCTCCCACAACTGGGAGACGATCCTGGAATGTGGGCTCCTTGAAAGCAGCTGAAAAGGTTAACTCCCTTAGGGCAAAGTGGGAAAAGAAGAGATGCCTGGAGAACTGAGAGATGAGGTCGATAGGGAAATCTGACAGTTACAACCCAAATGCCCACAAGATCTTAAACCTTACTTTTCTGTCTTAATCTTATCTCTGTTGCAGAAAAGACGAGAAAACGGGAAAGCTATTTCTGGATTGCACCTGCCTGCTCACTCCGCTGGATTTGGGGAGATTACATTTTTTTTGCCCTCTATCATATTCAACATCGTCACCTTTCTTGCAGGAGATAATTACTAGATGTATTACCTAGATGTAATAATAGATACATGAGAGGACGGAGATGTATTGGCTCTTAGTTGGGGTACAGAAAAAAAAAAAACTCCTCCTCAAGAAAAAAAAGTTACCATTAGAGATTATTTTTCTTACTAGCTTTGTGTCCTTGGACAAATCACACAACTACTCTGAGCTATATTACATGACTGTTGTGAGTTTAAAACAATAGATGAAAAACCTCTTTACAACATGTGCACGAATAAATGTAAATTATGGTGGAGTGTGAAAACCACTGACTTTGGAGTCAGACATCTGGGCTAGTCATTCCACCTCTCTAAGCCCTCGAATATCAGTGTAAAATGTATATCCACCTTATAGAATTCTTGTGAATGTTAGGATTGGATTAATGCATATAATACCCCTAAGGTGATATTATAAGAATAATGAGTTAAAAAGCGGTAGTTAGTATTGAATCATAATAATTCCTCTTTCTTCTTACTCAGCTGCTGGCTCATTTTCCAGGCCTTGAAAGAAAGAGAGCCGGCAGAGGGTTGCATGAATTCTGGGATCATCTAGGAAGTATCCTTGCTGGTTTCCATCAGCTGAGCCCCTAAGGCTTTATGATTGGCATAAATGGCCAGATGTGGTGCTGCCTTGTACTGATTTCAGCGTGTGGCCCTCCCTTTCTCCCTAGGTTTCCCTGGCAGGGAGAAGAGAAATTTCTCGTCCTCAGAGAGATGTAAATTGAAGAGCCAGAACTGGGCAGTTGGTGGTTTTGCTTTTATTCTTGTTAGAAGAGTAATACTTGTTAATTATTTAAAAATTTGAAAAATACAAAATGTATAAGGAAGACAATATAAATCCCTTTACATTTTGCTGCCCAGAGAAAAGCACAGTTGACGTTTTTCATGTTCATGCAGAAATTTGTATAATTGAGATCACGCTGGAAAATATCCTTGTTTGTACTTGTTTTCCCTTTGTCTTTATTTTAAAACATTTTAAATTAAGAAATCAAAATTAGGGCATAAAGGTACAATTTAACAAATAATATAAGGGAACTACCACTTGAAAAAAATTTCTAAAATATATAAAGAACTCGTACGACTCAACAACAAAAAAATGAAAAACCTGATCGAAAAATGGGCAGAGGATATGAACAGACATTTTTCCAAAGAAGATATACAGGTGGCCAGCAGGCACATGAAAAGATGGTCAACATCACTAATTATTAGGGAAATGCAAATCAAAACTACAATGAGATATCACCTCAAGCCCATCAGAATCACTATAACTAACAAGAGAAAAAATACCAAGTGTTGGAGAGGGTGTGGAGAAAAGGGAACCCTCATACACTGCTGGTGGGAATGCAAACTAGTGCAGCCACTATGGAAAACAGTGTGGAGATTTCTCAAAAAATTAAAAATAGAAATACCATATGATCCAGCTTTTCCACTACTGGGTATTTATCCAAAGAACTTGAAATCAACAATTCAAAGAGACTTATGCACCCCTATCTATGTTCATTGCAGCGTTATTCACAATAGGCAAGATGTGGAAGCAACCCAAGTAGCCATCAATGGATGAATGGATAAATAAAGAAGATGTGGTATATATATATAATGGAATACTACTGAGCCACAAAAAAGACAAAATCATGCCATTTGTGACAACATGGATGGAGCTTGAGGGCATTATGCTAAGCAAAATAAGTTGGACAGAGAAAGACAAATACTGTATGATTTCACTCACATGTTGAAGACGAACAAACACACACCTAGATAAGGAGAACAGATTAGTGGTTCCCAGAGGGGAAGGAGGAGGGTGGGAGGTGAAAGGAGTAAAGGGGCACATGTGTATGGTGATGGATAAAAACTAGACTATTGGTTGTGAACACGATGCAGTCTATACAGAAACTGATGCATAATAACATACGCCTGAAATTTACACAATGTTATAAGCCAATATGACCTCAATAAAATAGTTTACAAAAATAAACCAGAACATCGCCAAAGGTACTTCAGTATCCTTTCCTCCCACAACCTTCCCCACCCTCAGAGGTGAACACTTTCATGGTGAGTAGTTCCTTGCTTTCCTTACAGTTTATCACCTTAAGCAATACAATTAAATTTCCCCCAATTTGACCTTTATATAAGTAGAATCATACCACATGTATTCTTTTGAGCTTTGCTTTTTTCATTTCATGTTGTCCTTGTAAGATTTATCCCGTTCTTGCATATAGTTACTGGTTTTTTGTTTCTATTACTGTGTGATATTCCGTGTGTGAATATATCACAATTTGCCAATGATCTTTTTAATGGACATTTGAGTTGTTTATAGTTTGGAGCTATGACAGAACATTCTTGACACATCTCCTGGCACGCATTTACACAGGTGTCCCTAGTGGATGCTGGGACATGGCGGGTGTCCGGCTTTGATTTTTTCACTTCACACTCTATTATAAGCATTTACTCATGTCAACAAATCTTTATGGAAGACATTATTTTGAAAGGATTTATCATACGCCAATATCTCAGTGCTCTTATTGTCAGACACATTGTTCCTAATTTTTCCCTTTTCCATATAACAGTGTGCTGAATATGGTGATCTTAATGGTTAATGAAGCTCCTAGCACAATCCCATGTCCAAGTAGGCGCCCCACCTCCTTCCTTATGTGTATTACCACAGATCTTAGCCTCTCTAGTTTGTGGTTCATAGATCAGTTAGGAAGAACTTTGAAAAGGCTGGGCTAGAAGCAGCCGTTAAGAAATAATAAGAAATTTTTGATTTATTCACAATAATCAAAGACTCAAGGTATGCAAAACAGAGGGTGTCCCCAGTAAGGAATTATGGAGCATGAAGACTATGAAAGAAGATACTTATAGCTACTGCTTGTTCAGAGCTTGCTACAAGCCAGGTACTGCACTTCACGCTTATTTGGGTTATCATATTCAGTCTTTGCCATGGCCTTAGGAGGTAAATTCCATATTTTCCAGATGATAGAATAGAGGCTTGGAGAAACTAAATAATGTATCCACAGTTATATGGCTTATAGTGGCAGAGCCTGGACTCAACCCCAGGTCTGAGATCAGAGCCCAGGCTTACTCATCAGGTAATGCTGCCTCCCTACATTATCAAGGACCAGGAACGTTCGGTCTATTCTCTTTTGCTGTGCTCCTGAGAATAGTCAACATGCAGGGCAGAACTCTTTCTACAGTTATAGGAATAGAAATTTAACATTCATAAAGAGCAAAGAACTGCCCAAATGCCCTATACCACCATGTAATCTCCAGCCCTTGCAGACCTCAAGGGGGATTCTGCTAACCTCACATGAAAAGAAAAAAGAGACAAATTACATCTTTGTCAATCACAGATGAACACTGTTTTGATCCAGCCCTTTCTAATGTTCTTTTCATGCTTTTTCTAAGCCTTCCCCAATACAATAAGTTTGCTCAAATATGCCATAACTCCTAAATAATTCATATTACCTACCATCTTTTCCTTGATAGGAATTTGTGCTGGGAGAATGTCAAGCAGCCAAAAAAAGCATCCTTTGGTGACTAGCATCTGGTGGTAGTCAGCATGTTCAGATATTAGGCTTCTAGGGGTCTACATTATTCCAAAGCACCAGGAAGAAATTTGAATGCTGGCCTCTGAAATCCAAGCCTTCCCATGGAAATTTCACAGAGAAAACACCGTACCTCTAAGGAAACACTGTCCAATAGAATATTTCTGTGATGAAGAAATATTATGGATCTGCACCGTCTAATACAGTAGCCACTACCACATGTGGCCATTGAACACTTGAAGTGTGGCTAATGCTACTATATTGGAAAGTGCAGTTAAGGTTGTACAGAGCCAATCTCTTTCTTTTTGAGTCTCAGGAAATCTGATGAAAGATAAAGATCTTCTCTCTAGAAAAATGCAGACTTGCTCACCATACAAACACAAAACCATATCCAGTTTCAAGGGGTCCCAAGTTAAGAATCCCTACAAAAGGCTGTGTGTACTTCAGGTGCTTCTCAAAACATCATTTGAAGACAGCTGTCTCCGAGGGACCACTATTCAGCGGGACTCCGTGCTCCATCACTTGCCCTTGGATCTTTACTATCTTTACAGTCTGGGGACCCACCTGAATGGTGAAGAGACCCTGAGTCAGCCACTGAGCCGGAGTCTGATTTTCTCAGGGATCAAGAAGGCTCTTTCTGCTGGTTACACTACCCCCTCCTGCTACCTTTACCCAGACCATTGCTCCTTGTGTACTAGGATTGGAGTTTCTTTACCGCTATCCTTCGCTATGTGTCTTTCCTGCTCCCTGCAAGATTAAGAGAACAATGAGGCTTTCCTTGAGTTCCTTTTCACGTGGGGCTCCAGCATTCCTCAGTATACATCACTCACTGTGCATCAGCCGGCAATGTGGATGTCAAGGTCTGAAACTTGAATGACATTACACTCCCTACATTGGTTACCAGCCCTGTCTTGCTTACCAAAACCTGGTGTTAGACTTGACTAGCGTGCTGGCTAAGTGGCTGGGTTTAGAGAATAGATTCTGGAGGACTAGAGCTTTCTGCTTTGGCTAAGCATCTGCAGGCTGTAGACGTCTGACCTCAGTATCCTAGGGCTCCAGCAGCTTCTGAAGAAATGTGCCAGGAAGGGAATCTTGGTTGCTATAAAGCCTGTTATCAAATGGACACTTGCCTTCAGTAGAAGCTGATTCATTGAGCTGAGCCCTGGGGGTGGACACCTGGATAGGGATCCCCTGGCAATAGAATGGCCCTTATCTCTGTGTTAGAAGTATCGTTTTTCAACAGTGGGAGAACAAGTTGGATTAGGGTAGGTCAGGATGAAGGAAAAGAACATGGTTTTAAGTTTCTCATTGGTTCTTGCTTTCTTGAGGCTCCCAAACAGGGCAGAGAGGGTGAGAAAATGGGAAATAAAAAGCCAGGAGTTTCTCATAAAGCCTAATCTTGTGTGTCTTTGATAGTTCAGGAGCTTGACATTATTGGACAAAGGATGCCTTATCTGGGATCGGGCCAGGATGGGATCTGAGAATTTTCCTCCAGGCTTTCAAAAATCTCCAGAGACTGCTGCAGGCGATCCATGATGGCCCAGTCACAGAGTGTCTGGGGGTGAAATCTGGGGAGATAAAAGGGTGTCTTCTGGTGGGCTGGAACCCGAGGTATCACATTGATCACCAAGGTCTGTCTATTCTAAGCCTAAATAAATTTGCTCCCCTTCACTTTATATCCACAGCCACTGTCTTCACTAGGCTCTCAATTTTTCTTTCTTGAATTTCTGCCAACAACCCCTCAACTCTTCCCTGTACCTCCAGTCCTAGCCCCTGCAGTCTTTGCTCCACCCTGCAGTTAGAGTGAGCTTTCAATGTCTAGATCCGATCCCTATCGCTTCTCTGATGGCAGTACTGCAATGGAGCTCATTATAGTCAGGATGAAAACTGCTTGGTGTGTCTTTAAGTACCTTTTAGGAGCTGGTGTTTCACTACTCTCCGTCATAATCTCCTTCATGCAATAAATTCCAAAAATATTTGTTGGGGGTCTGTTACATACTCGGCTCTGCTCTAGGCCCTGACAACATCAGTGAACAAAACAGACGAAATTCTCTGCCTTTGTGGAGCTTGCATTCGATTGGATGGGAGACAAACATATAAATAAAATGTGTAGTATATCAGATTGTGGTAAGTGCTATGAAGGAAACTAAGGAGAGAAGAAGAGGGAGATTGTGGCTGGGGGTGGACTTTGTTCCAATTTTAAAAAGAGGGGTCAGGGAAAGCAACATTCTAGTCTGGACCTGAAAGACGTGAGGGGGGAAAACCCCCAAGAAAATAGCTGAGGAAAGACCATTCATGCAAAGGGAACAGGCAGCTATAGAGGCACTAAGCCAGGAATTGCAAAGAAAGTAGCGTGAGAGTGAGTCAGAGTGAGTCAGAGGGAGAGTAGTAAAAGAGGAAGTGCAGAGATAACAAAGGGCAGAGTGGGACAAATTGTGTAGGAATGCATTAGTCCTTACTAGTTGGGAAGTCCTTACTAGTTCCCCTAATTGGGAAGCTACTGGTGAGTAAGAGTTTAGGAATGATTCATATTCTAGAAAGATCATTTGAGATACAGTGAGGGGAAGAAACCATAAGAGGGTCAAGGGCAGAAGCTGGAAGATCAGCTAGTTGGCTAGGCAAGAGACCAGGGGCTTGGATCACGGTAGTAGCCATGAAGGCAGTGGATTCTAAAATATCTACGAAAACATGTGTTTTAAAGGTAGGATCAAATAACTCACTGATGGATCAGATGTGGGGATGAGATTAAGAGAGCAGTCAAGGCTGGCTCAAAGATATGGTTGCCATTTTAAAAAACAGGAAGAATTAGGTTTTGGGGTGGAAATCAGGAGTTTGATTTTGGATATGTTAAGTTAAAGTGCCTATTGGATATCCAAGTGGGAATGTTGAGCAGGTAGTTGGATATATAAGTCTAGAGTTCAAAGGAGGGGTCCAGGGTGGAGATATAGATTTAAGAGTCATCAACATAGAGATGGTATATAGACCTAAAAGGCTGAATGAGAACACTCAGAAAGAGTGAGAAGATGGAGAAGAGAACAAAGGAAACCATGAAGGAGTAACCAGCAAGGTAGGAGGAAAACAGGGTGAATATGGTGTCCTGGAAGCCAAAAGAATAAAGTGTTTCAAGGAGAAAGGAGTCATCAATTGTGTTAAAAGCTTCAGAAAGATTAGGAAGGATAGAGACTGTATATTGATCATTGGATAGAGCAACATAGATGTCATTAACAACCTTGAGAAGAGGACATCCTGTGGAGTCATAAACATGAAAATCTGATGGGAGGAAAGGAATTGGAGGTATGGAGGATAACCAACTCTTATTATCTAAAGAGGAGGAGAAATGGGACAGTGGTTGGGAGGGGAAGTGAAGTCAAGAGACAGGTTTTTTTTCCTTTAAAGATGGGAGAAACAACAGCTGTTTTATTTGCTAATGGAAATGATCCAGGAGAGAGAGGAGAAAGGTTGGAGTGATGGAATCAGGTGTACGCAAGTGGAGGAGTTGGCCTGAGTTAGGAGCACGTACACATCATCTTTTTTCTTTTTCTTTCTGCTTTTTCTCCCCAAAGCCCCCCCATACATAGTTGTATATCTTAGTTGCAGGTCCTTCTAGTTGTGGCACGTGGGACGCCACCTCAATGTGGCCTGATGAGCAGCGCCATGTCCGTGCCCAAGATCCGAACCGGTGAAACCCTGGGCCACCATAGCAGAGCGCTCGAACTTAACCACTCAGCCACAGGGCTGGCCCTCACATCATCTTTACTAATGGGAGGGAAGGCAAAGTATATGAGTACAGATACAGTTAGGTGGAGCGATGATATTCTAGGAGTTTGTGGACATTCTGTTCTTATTGTTTTTATTTTCTCAGCAAACTAGTTGACAAGGTTGTCATCTGAGTCTGAGGATGGGGAGGAAGTTATGTTTGAAGGAAGGAAGTTAAAGTTTGAAGAGAGAGGAGAAGGGAGAGAACGGCCATCTGTGAGGGTAGGTTAGTGACTATGCTAGGGTAATGTAAATGGGACTGACAGTGACATGGAAGACCTTTCTGAGGTAAGTGGTCATAAACTTAAAATGAGAGCAGCTGGCACAGGTGTGTGAGTTTTCCAGCCATGTTCAGTGGCTGCACTTGTGCAGGCATAGGTGGAGAGTTCAATTTAATTAAGGCTTGTCTTCTGTTAGGAAAGGACATTGAAGTGAGAGAGGGGGAAAGGGAAGCAAGGGTGTAATCGAAGGAGTTATTATAACAATGGGCCATGGAATCTAAGCCAGACAAGAGGTGAAACAAGGACATGAGGGGAACAACTGAGCTAAGAGGACAAGCTTTTTGGAGAAGAGAAGGTCAAGGATTTTAGAAATTGGCATCTTGGAAGGATCATCTATAAAAATATTGAGATCATGTAGTCCAGCCATCCCACTACTGGGTATTTATCCAAAGAGCCTGAAGTCAGCAATCCCAAAAGTCCTGTGCACCCCAATGTTCATTGCAGCACTGTTTACAATAGCCAAGACATGGAAGCAACCTAAGTGCCCAGCAACAGACGAATGGATAAAGAAGATGTGGTACATATATACAATGGAATACTACTCAGCTGCAAAACAGAACAAAATCATTCCATTTGCAATAACATGGATGGACCTTGAGAGAATTATGTTAAGTGAAATAAGCCAGCGAGAGAAAGATAATCTGTGTATGACTCCACTCATATGAGGAATTTAAAACTATGGACCAAGAACAGTTTAGGGGATACCAGGGGAAAGGTGGGGTGGGGGGTGGGCACAAAGGGTGAAGTGGTGCACCTACAACACGACTGACAAACATTAATGTACAATTGAAATTTCACAAGATTGTAACCTATCAATAACTCAATAAAAAATAATAATAATAAAAAAATATTGAGATCATGTAGGAGCGGGGTTGGAGAGTGACAGTGGACATACGCCTGCAATGAGGGTAGCATAGTCTGGCTAACATCAGAATCAAAGCTGGGTAGTCTTAGGAAGGAGGGAGGCAGAATGGTCTGGAAGCAGCAATGAGGAACAAGGTGGACACCTATTCCACTGCGGCATGTGGGAGAAAAACAGCTACTGCTTGAGAGGGCTGCAGAGGAAGCAGTGTCCTCAAAGGAGCCCTAGGTTTCCTTTAGCACAAGAAGACGAAGGAAAAATTCAGAGACTTTGAGGAAAGAGGGATTTTGCTGATCCTGACAATGAATTCCTGAGAGTTTCAGGAGATGAGGAGGGTAGGATATGGTGTCAGAAAACGGGATGGACAGGGCCATTTGGGATGAAATGCAAGGGGTAAGGAGCTACCCAGGATCCTGGGCTTCTTGTGTGATTGGCACAAACCAGGATAAAGGGGATCGTGATAACAGATAACAAGGTCTCAAGGCAGATAGTGGTGGCCAAACTGTGAATACTGAGGAAAGGGAGGTGGGAAGGAGAGTCTGAGGTGCCCGCTCTTTACTCTTGGCAATGATGATGTGGAGGCCATGGGAGAGGTGTTGTCTTATCCAGAGCACCTAAAATTCTAGAAATTTAGAAACCTCATCTTGGAGATAAATAGTATCACTGCTTCTGTAAATGATGCAAAGCGTCTGCAGTCAGCTTGACTGAAGGAAGGGGAGTTTTGATTGAAGGAAGAAAGGGAATTAATGGTGGAGCATGAAACATTGAAGGCAGGGTAGTTCTCCAGGAGATTTTACAGGAGTTCCTGGGTGCTCACCCATGTGACAAGAAGTCTGGGCCTAGTCAGTTGGGGCTGTCACAATGGCCCTGTGACGTTGGTAGGTGCCTTCTTTCTGTAGACATTCAACATAATGCTTTTTGCCTCACTGTCATAAGAAGGCTGATGCACATCTAGGAGTCACACCTAAATTCCAGACAGGAAATGGGGAAAAGGTTAACAGGTGAAGGGTATATGCATCCCATGAGACAAAGATGCAGAAGTACTTACACTCTCTGAAGTTCTTAGCTACTGTGGGTTGTTCTGTTTAAAGCACATTCTTCCTTTATTACCCAGCTATCTTCCATCTTCCCTTTCAAAATTCAACTCCAGTCAGCAGCATCACCTCTGAGAAACCATTCCTTATCTCCCTAGGCCGAGTTAGATGCCTCTGGTGTGTGTGTTCAGAGCCTTGGATAGATCATAGTGATGACCCCAATTCTCCTGTCTCTGTACCCACGCCCTGTGCCATATAACTCTGATTCAGGTCTCAGCTATGCAACTTGCTTTGACCAATGGGATATTTTTAAGCAGAAGCTTAAAAACCGCTTGTGCAGTTGGGCATGCTCTTCCTATGTGTCTAAGCCACCGCCATGAGGACATACCTACTGGAGGATGAGACACACAAAGGAGAGCTGAATCATCATGGTAAGGCCATCCTAGATCAGCCAACAGCAGCTAACCCTAAACACATCAGTGAGCCCAACCAAAACCAGCAGAACTGCCGTGGCAACCACCCCCAGATGCGTGAGAAATTAACAGATATTGTTCTATCCACTGAAGTTATGTGGTTGGTTGTTACTCAGCATCATTGTGGCATTGGATCATTGATACACAGTCCCTTGAGCATAGCTCTGTCACAAGCCTTATCCCTGTCTCCTGTATTAATGTTAGGGGGCTCTGTTAGGACAGGGCCACCTTTTATCTGTGTAAGTCTAGCACTTGCCACAATGCCTGGAGCATAGAAGGTGCTCAGTGAAAGCTTGTGGAAGGAATGAATGAATGAACCTTTGTTCAACCTTTATAAAGGAACTTAATGCTCTGTGCACAACAGGTACAAAATTCCCCATAACTAAACAATGTAATCAAATCAACAAACCCACAGAAAACCTGGTTCAACAAGATACGTGAAGCTACAATAAAAAATAAACTCTCATCACAGATTAAAGTGCTTTTCTACCTCAAGTATAATGGTCATTTCTTAAACATTGGGCACTTGATTTTATATTTTATTATACTGTATAGAACAATTTAAAGATAATCTAAATTCTATAAATACACTTTAAAGGGCAGAGTGTAACTAAGTGGCTATGACTCAGTCTAGATATCCTTACCATTATCTTCAGTACACAATATCAAACCATTGTGCTACTGATATTTCCTAAATCATGTCAAGAAACTTGCATTGCTTAAAATTGTATAACATTATTTGTATCAATATAAAAAAAATGAGGAAGAGAGAATTTCCACTAGGGATCTGCAGAGGAAATTATATCTAGTAGCCTAGTCAGGTATGGGCTGGGAAGGTGAGAATGTCATCCTTATGAAAAAAGGTCAATGATCGCATGGTGTGGCATGTTTTGGAGACACTGAGCAATCTCGTTTTGCCAAAGAAGAGGGTTTCCGTAGAGAAACAGTAAAAAAGGCTGAGAGTAGGAGGGCGGGAAGAAGCCCAGTTGTGGTTTGAATATAAGGTTAGGGTCATTTTAACATTATCTTTTCCTCAGCAGGAGACAGTTACAACTTTTGAGCAAGGGAGTAAAGTAATGAAGCATTAGGTCAATCTGAGCTGCTAGACTACAGTCGTATGCTGTGGGATAGTTTTTGCAGAAACACATTGAAAAGTCATATCAAATCATTTAATAACAAAATACTACTATGCAGATGATGTTAGCATTTATTTGAAAATCACGTCTCATTAAAGTCTAAATTTTTACTGGATGCAAATGACCAAGAAATTATTTTGGGATCATAAGGTTTGCTATTCTCTTCGTTACAGTCATTTAGCCTGTTGTCCATTGGGAGTCTATAAATTATTTGGGGTTTTTTTTTTTTTGGCTGTTGGGTTGTCTCATTTTCTTCTAGTTTTCTCCTGCTGGTCTAGTTCTGTGAAAAACTAATTACAGCTGGGGGTAGAGGTCAGAAGAATGAATGAGACTCCATGTATCGCAAACCAGAATCAACATTTGGTTAAACTGTTCTAAGCGCTCTTTCCAAGAGCATATCTCACCTGAGTTGTAGTAGCATTTACCTTTCGGGTGTGAGGGTGTCGTGTCGTTTTGTCCTTGAAAAGTGTTTTATTATTCACTAATTGTATTTGCTTTGTGGTGCCACTATTTCTTTTTATGCAAGTGGAACTTAGAGTCAGGAAGGATAAATATCCAAAATCTCACGTCATGTTGGCGATAGAAGCATGTCTTCACACTGCCTTCCTCTATACCTGTATTTTCTAGAATGTTCTCCTCTCCACTGTACTCCCATTCCACCTTACAAACTCCTATTTAGCTTTCTGAACCCTGCTCAGACATGCCTTGTCTGTGCAACCTTCCCTTATCCCCAAGCTCAGTTCTGTCTCCTCTCCCTCCCTGTCCACCCACAGAATCATCCTCCAGGTTGTACAAACTTCTGTAATTATGTACATTCCTTTACATGTCTGTCTCCCCTATTGGACTGTAGGGGCCTTGAGGGTCTTCCCTTTTGTGTCCCAGCACCAAGCATAGTGTCTGGTACACAGCAGGTGTTCATTTAATGTTGTTGAATCCAAGGGGAAAGAATCTAAACACAAAGAAGGAAATTCTAAACTCGGCTAATCGTCCAAGCAAAAGATAAAGGGGCAAGATGTAAAACTATCCTAACTTAGATTCATTCTTTCTTTGCTTTAAAATGTGTGGGAAAGGAGGTTTCACAGCCCTCCTGCGGCCATCCATCCAGGAAATGTCAGCGCGGCCGCCCCTGGGTATTCCTGGGGCTCTCCGGGCAGGGCGCGCCAAGCACGTAGACCTTGACCCCTCGGGGCGCCCGGCAGAGCGCGGCTGCCTTGGCCTTCTTGTAGCGTGCGTGGATGCTCACTCTACTTCATTGTCCTCCTTTTGTCACATTTCCTCCATCCAGGAACTTTTCTTTTGAGATCCGCCTTGGCCGCCACATCCTCCTCCACCCCCTGCCTCCCAGCGCGGGCCTCCGGGAGAGGGAGAGCGGGCCAGAGGCGCGGGCCGGTGGCGGCGGGAGGGGGCTTCCTCCTCTGGGCCCAGGGATGTTTTCTTTTACACAGTGAATGTTCCTTCCAGTGTTTAAAATCTGTCATCAGACAGGCGTGAAGTGTAATCAACAGGCTGTGAGGACTGAATGAACGTGACCACTATTTATTTAGGAGGTGAGGAGGAAGTCTACCCTGGCAGGCCGGCACTTGCAGCTTTTTTTAGCTCCGTGTGGACAGAAAAGCTGGTCGCGCTGGCTTAGGGCTGAATCTGGCAGCTGCGTCTTATGGAAACGGAGTCCTGAAGCTCACCACGCAGCCCAGTCCTCAGGATGCCCAAAGAACCAGGAAGGAGCAGGCGTGGGTCAGGGGTCGGGTAGGGGCCAGTTAGGGGAGGTTGAGGGTAGACCACCGGCAGAGCTGTGCCGTTGCCCCCCTGAATTCTTCAAGTGTGTAGTAAGAGGGGACCCAGGTGGTCCTACTGCTCCAGCTCTAGGGTGTCCTTCCAAGCCCTTTCCCAGGTGACACAGTAATTGCCCGGCCCTGCCCCTCACCCTCCCTGCATTCCATCCAGGGAATGACTTAGGTTAAAGTCACCGCAGGCAGCAGGCCCCAGGCTAGAAATGCGTGGAAAGAGCGTTTGGCCTGGGAGAAAAGAGCGAAGCAGAGGTAACTGGTGCCTTGGAACAGAGGAAGGAGCAAAGGGAAAAGAAGCACAGATGATGATTTTTGCTTGTATTTTTCTCTAGCAAATCTCCACAGTAGGATATTTTAAGTTAGTATAGGGACAGTTTTCCTAAACACATAATATAATCACATAAAACATGTATTAATATCATCTATATGGAGCCTTGAAATTAACAAACTTTTCTTTCTTTAAAAAACGCCAATATCTTAGACCTAATGTTGCCGGTGACAGTAACAGTCAAGGTTCCCATAAGAAACGGAGACTCCCTAAGTTGGAATTCAGAAGGAAATTCCTTCCAAACGATCAATTTACAGAAATGTGAGCAGCATCAGGGGATCAACAAGAGACCTGAGGTACCCAGGGTCCCGCAAAAGCAGGAAGCCGTTAGCACCTCGAGGCCTGAAGTGGGAAGGGGACCTCTGTGACAGCCAAAGGTGTGGGAGAGGGGCCTCTTTGTGGAGGAAGCAACCACTGCCGAAACTTGGGTGATGAGAAGGGAAGG
Source organism: Equus asinus (assembly GCF_041296235.1). Lineage (NCBI taxonomy): Eukaryota > Metazoa > Chordata > Mammalia > Perissodactyla > Equidae > Equus > Equus asinus. The sequence goes on from NC_091817.1 coordinate 37,156,080, forward strand.
AGTAGGGAAAGAAGTGCCTGACTCTCTGGTTTCCTGCAGATTGGCTTGTACCTCGGCTGAACCCAGGTGGAAGCCAGAAGGCAAAGGAGCCCATTGGTGCGGTCCTCAGGGATCAGCCTCCCAGGGCCCAGAGTAGGCAGAGAATGGATCTGGAAGGGAGAGGGGACACACAGGGTCGTAACTAAGCAGAGTCAGGGCCAAGATTGGGATGGCGAGTGAGGCTGAATGGGGCGAGTGCAGGGTTGGATCCTGCCTTTATTTAAAATTTAGGTATTGTGTCATCCTGGGTTTTTGGAAATAATTTTGATTTTTAAAAAATATTACATTCAAATATTATTTATCTTGATGACTGAAATTTTAGCGCCCCCACCCCCGTAAATTTTGCACCCGAGGCAAATGCCTTGTTTCACCTCACCCTGATCCTGGTCTTGACCTTGTTCTCTCTGGATAGGAGGACTGTGGTACTTATTTTCTCATTTTTGCTCACCTGTATGTTGTAACTTTTTAAAATGAGCATGTATTCCTTATATAATAAAAACAATTAAATGCAAAAATACCTTCTTTGCGAATAGGAATCCTTTGTTCATGTAACATGGAGCAGACTCAGCAGAAAAATAAAATGTTTGTTGAATGAGTGAATAAAAGAATATGTACATCAGCCCTATTCCAAAATCCTTTCTCTTCTCAAGTTCTAACTCAAATGCCACTTTCTCATGAAACATTTCCTTGTATCCCCAATCACATTAGCCTACAAAGGCCTGCACAGTGTGTGCATGGGCCGCCTCCATCTCTTCATATCCCCCACTTACCTCCTGCCGCCCTCCCTCCCTCCTATTCACTCGCTTGGCTCCACTACACTGGCCCCCTCCGGGCTATTGCTCCTGGCGCGTGGGGGGCAATTGATAAATATTTGTTGCATGAATGAATGAATGCAACTTCTCCCTCTTTTCTATCATTCTTGAGATGATCTGTTTTGTTCTAGATATGTGTTTATCTTCCCTACTCTTAAGCAACTCAGGCCATCTTACTCACTTTGATATGACCCTCGGTGCCCAGCACAATGCTTGCTATGTAGTTAATAATAAATCTTAACAACAACAGTAGGAAGTGCCATCATTTGGGTAATTGCTATTAGCCAAGCACTGTATTAAGCATTTATAAGTATCACCTCACATATATTTAAACGACGGTGAGAATACAACATTTGCAGGAATCCACATAGTCATAAAAGGGACCTTCCATTATTAGTCCCACTTTTCAACTAGAGAAGCTGAGGCCTAGAGAGGTTAAGTAACTTACCAAAAGTCACATTGCTAATAAGTGGCATTACAACAAAGTGCAATTCTACATTACATCAAATCGGCAGTTCTCAAAGAGTGGTCCAGAAACCACTGGGGTCCCCAAGACCCTTCAGGGGGGCTGTACTGCAAAACCACTCTTGTGTGCATACTATGGTTTTCGCGAGGCCACATGCCATGTGATCTCAAACACCTCAGATGCGGAAGCAGAGATGAGAATCCAGCTGTCTTGTATTCAGCCAGACTAATTTCAAAAATGTAAAATAATGCCAATCTGTTCACTTAGTTTTTTTCTGTTTTCGAAAATATAGTTATTTTTTATAAAACATGTTATTTACATTAACAAGTAATATGTTTATTATGCTTACTTTAAAATAATCAATATTTAAAAAAACTTATCAGGGTCAAGTTCCAATATGGTAAATATTGATAGATATGGCCCACATAAACAAAAACTCTTTAGGGTTCTCAATATCTTTAAGAGTATTAAGGGCCCTGAGATCAAATTGCTTGAGTATAGATGTATTAGATAAAATTTTAAGTTTCTTCCGAAGTCTGAAATGTAAGAGTTCTCTGTTCCTGAAGCAGTTTAGATCATATAGAACTTTTACAGAGCGGGGGCAGGGGCTCAGGATCATTAATCAGTCTCTGGGTCAGCTGAGAAAGAGGGGCAGGCCTGGGACCTGACCCCATGCCTAGGTTTTGCATGGTTTGACTGGTCCTGGTTACCTGGGTTTATTCTGATCTTAACTGCTCTATGGACCTCCGGAAACTTCTTTTCCTGTCTTGGGCTCCCAGTTATGATTGAGTACTCCGAGACTCATTATTTCATTCGTTTCTCCTTCATCCTCTTTTTTTAATGCTTATGTGATCTGTCAGTTTTTACCTTGACCCTTGAGTAGACCCTGCTGCCAACTTTCTATACTTAGTCTTCCGTAACAAAGGTCTGACAATATCCAAACCCTTCCTGCACTACGGATTAACCCCAATGGTTTATTTCATGTTGCCCATGGTATGTACAGGATTACAGCACATTTCATGTTTTGAATTCTTTCTCATTGATTACCTCTGGGGAAAGGAACGGAGTGGTAGGAGAGAAGGGGTGGAAGGAAAACTTACTCTTTTGCAACAGCTTTTATATTACTAGTCAAAAACCACGAAACTTTCTTCAAATGAAGCAAACAGCCCATCTTTCCTGAATTGTGATTATTTCTAAGGACTTCCTTGTTTGGCTGGCAGTGTTCCACGCAGGGGGATCATCTTGCAGCATGGTCACAGATGTAGGAAGTGTGTTACAGATCACTGGACAGTCAAGAATGAGTGTGTATTTTAGGATGGAGACTGCCTTTGGGTGCTTCAGGTTTTTGTTTCTTCCTCCTTCAGTTAACTGTGTCACAGTTTTATGGAATAGACAAAGAGCATTAATTGGATTCTTTTACTTTATGAAAATGATGATTTAAAAAAAATCTGGATGTACTATAGAGTTAGATCGTACTGTGTATTGCATATAGCATACATACTGGCTATCCCTCACTCGTTCTGTTTATTTGCTGGCGTTTAATTTAGTCATTTCTTTGTGCTCTGCTTTTGTTGGTTTCTTGGTATTTTCCCAGGCTGATGCATTTGGAGAAAGGAGGCAAGTGTAGGTGCCATTCCCAACCAGCTCACTTGGTTGTTGTGAGCTCTTTGGCAAATCTTGCCCTAAGTGTCCATGATGCCCATCTGTCACACAAGGGCAAGTCTTGCTTTTAGGGACAGTTAGGAGGGAAACACAGGACCCAGACAACAAGTCTTTGGGAAAGTTAAAAGTACTATTTAAACCCAAGTAGTATTATTAACTCATGATTAATTCTCAAAATACCATGGGAAGGAAACAGGAAACCAGATATTGGTTCCACTTTCCAGATTACAACAATTAAGCTAAAGAATGTTCTCCAAGTTCTGAAGCAAATTAGTGGTCAAGTGTGCTATATCTGCCTTTTCCCAGTCCAAGGAAATATCCTTGAAGCCAGAGGTGAGCTGTCAGTGGTCTTCAAACTGGGAACAGCAGCATAGACAGTTCTAAGGGAATCCGTTTCTAGATCTTCAGCTTCATATTCCTTCTCGGAAAGCAGACCAGCTTGCCCCTGCTGGTTCTCCTTTCCTAAACCCCTTTTATAATCTGCCCTTCTCTCGCTTTCACAAAAGGAATGCAGGCTCTTAATCTGCCGGAACTACCTGGGGGAGTCAAAACCTCTAGGTCACCAAACAAAGGGATACTTTGAAATATGGATTTCTAAAAAGCTTCCTTTAATAATTAATCAAAGGGGAAAAAAACCTGCCTACCATTTGTCTTCCATTGTCTTGTACGTTTTCTTATTAGGAAGTATTGGCCTGCATTGGGATATTCTGAATTTGAATGCTGTGGAGAGCGATAAGTGGGGTGGAAATGACTTTGCCTCCTCTGCCTCTGGTTTATTGTTGAAGAAAGCTTTGCTCCTAGCAACAACCCCGTGAAAGCGAAGCAAACATCACATCCTAAAAGTGCCTTTCTCCCTCCATTTTTAAGGTAAACCATTCCATTCGGTACATTCCATTCACTACTCACCCCTCACCCCGGGACATATCTCTTGTGGAAAGAAAAGTTCCTCCAAAGGGGTACAAGTTTGTACAGCTGATTCTTTTCAAGGAAACTTGGATGTGGTCTGGGACTAACAATTTATTCAAGATATCTTACTGGATAAGTTACTGGATAAACTTGCCAACAAAAGTTTTATGTGATTTCTTTCAGATTTTCTGTACATTAATCAGTCTGGTAGTTAAAGGTCATTTAATCAAAGTGTATCCTGAAATGTTTATTCTAGTAGCAGTCAATCCTCATTTTATTTTACAAAATGTTTAATGATGCAAATGCTGGACCAATTAGTGCAATAGACACCTTTCTCTTTCATAGGGAAAGTTCAATCAGGATGTCTAGCAAAATTAATAAAGTTAATTCTGATTTTTATACCTCATTTTATTTAATTATTTTCAAAAGCTGAACACCTGATATTGATATGTGCACATGCACATATCAAAGGAATAACATATCTTCCCTCATATTCTTGCTTTGTAAATAACTTACAATGTTAGCTGCACATTATATTGGAGTATTATGATTAAGTGATGGCAAATTGAATAATTATCTTGTTTTTATAAATTATTCTAAATGAGAATAAATTTAATTATATGACAGTTACATTATTTGATTCTTTCCTACTTTTAGTAGTGTATCTTACAAGATGTGTTCGATAATTTATTTCTGAGTAATTTTTATAATATTCTTCAAAAATTCTTAATAACACATTTATTTGAATTTTAAAAGCCAGAAAGAAGTTAGCTCTGAGTTAGTTTATTGGTTTGAAAGTGAGGATCAGAGTTGCCAATTAGGTCGCATGGTGAGTATTTTCCATGAATGGAATGAGATAAATCTCTAAAATTTTTAACAAAAATGTATTTAAAATATGGGATGAGATAAAGTTATTTTTATTGAAAAAAGACTGCATTGGCTATGGTGTATTGGAATTAATTAATTTATTTATTTATTTTGCTAAGAAAGATTTGTCCTGAGCTAGCATCTGTTCCAATCTTCCTCTTTTTGCTTAAGGAAGATTAGCTCTGAGCTAACATCTGTGCCAGTCTTCCTCCATTTTTTATGTGGGATACCGCCACAGCAGGGCTAACAAGTGGTGTAGATCCCCAGCCAGGATCGGAACCCACAAACTTGGGCTGCCAAAGAGGAGCTCTGAACTTAACCACTATGCCACGGGGCCAGCCCCCTGGAATTAATATTTTGATTTTCCCAATATATTCTGAGTATATCAGATTAAACAAGGTGTCTCTTAAGTGAAAGAGAATCAAGTATAATTAATTATAATTATATAATTCTCAACATTACTAAGTATGTAATAAGATAATTAATGATAATTCTTGGAAGTTTTTTGAGTATACTAGTGTTCAGAAATTGAGAAAGTAAATGGCTCCAATAACTAGGCAACAAAATTCTTTTGTGGATTTCCAATGATTTATTTTCATCAAATTGAAGGAGAAACTTGTAATGAAGTGATGGATCTAGGCAGTGATCATTAATGGCTGCTAAAACCATTAGATGAAAAGCTGATAGGAAACTTGATAATGAGTAGATGATACTCAGCCCACTGATTAATCCTATCACAAAAAGGAGACATTCAAACTTTATGTACCTGTAGGGAAATAGGAAGGCCCCACACCCATCACCTATGAAAGATTCTTGCCTCAGTATCAAATCTGAATCTGACCAAGTCTTGAGATCTAAATATCAATTTTCACGAAATACAGAGGCCAAGGAGATGTAATTAGCAAAATCCGAGAATGTGAAAAACTCTATAGAACAAATGACCCAGTTTTTCAACAAATCAATTGCAAGAGAAAAGAAAAACAAGGAAGAAAAAATCTATGGATTAAAAGAGACTTAAGGGAAATATCAGCCAAGCGCAATTTGTGGACCTTGATAGGCTCTTGGGTTGAAAACCAACGCTAAAATCCAAACCAAAAAAACAGCACGTATGAGACGACCCAGGAGAATTTGAACATTGACTGGATGTTGGATGGTTTACACATTTGAGGTGTACTGGTTTGTTTTAAAAAAATCCTTATTTTTTAGAGATATATAGAGAGGTATTTACAGATGAAGTGTTATGATACCTGGGATTTGCTTCAAAATAATCCAGCAGTAGTGAAGGGGTCGGTGCAGAGGGCAGATGGTGGGGAAGGGTAGAGATGAAACAAGCTTGGCCATGGGTTGACAAAATTGTTGAAGCTGCATGGTGGTCACACAGAGATTCATTTTATTCTTCTTCTACATTTGCGTAGACTTGAACTTTTCAATAATAAAAATTAAAAGATAAATCAAAAACAAATCTAAAAAAATAAACTCATTGAAGAAGCACCTAATCTAGCTGTCAATGGAAAGATCCCTAAAACTAATTTTTTTTCCTTTTTTTTGAGGAAGATTAGCTCTGAGCTAACTGCTGCCAGTGCTCTTCTTTTTGCTGAGGAAGACTGGCCCTGAGCTAACATCCGTGCCCATCTTCCTCTACTTTATGTGTGGGACGCCTACCACAGCATGGCTTGCCAAGGGGTGCCATGTCTGCACCTGGGATCCAAACCAGCAGACCCCGGGCCGCTGAGAAGCGGAGCGTGTGAACTTAACTGCTGTGCCACTGGGCCGACCCCTAAAACTAATTTTTGATGATTAACCACTGTGTGATTTTTGGCATATACCTTGAAAGGATTGAGTGACTGACATTGATACAACAAAACTCTCCGTTCCCAGCTACTTATGTTTGTGAGAACAGTGCCTAAATGTATAGAGACAAAATCAAGAAATGAGAGTTTATGTTGAACGCTTTCATTTTAGCAAGAGGTAATATTTATCCATGAATGTGTGAACAAACAGGAAAAAAAAAAAGCCCTATCTACTCTATTAAGAGATCTGTATTTTCAACAATTTTTTTCTTTTTGTGTTTAATAATTATATTATTTATCAAAATTTGTGATATTTATGATGTTTTGATCAATTATATACTAATACCAGTTATAACAACCCAATCCCGAAGAAATTCTTAATATTTGGATCCTTCGGTAACAGGGCACTAAAAAAAAAACCTTTAAAAATTACACAAGGATAAAGATCTGTAGGGAAATGTAATGGAAATATAATTTCAAGGAGAAAAAGGAGTGATATAAAATACATGACGGTTAAAGAAGAGTTTCTTCACAACAAACGCACAGATAGAGACTGGATTGGTGGTTACCAGAGGGGAAGGGGGGAGGGAGGAGCGCAAAAGGGGTGATGTGGGCACATGTGTGTGCTGATGGGTGGTAATTAGTCTTTGGGTGGTGAACATGATGTAATCTACACAGAAATCGAAATATAATGTTGTATATCTGCAATTTATATAATGTTATAAACCAATGTTACCTCAAAAAACAAAAAGAAGAAAAGGTTGTTCATGTATTTTCAAAAATAGGTGAAGGGGTATCAAATTTTAGAGCATTAAAATTGTATGGATATATTATATATATATTTTACATGTAAAAGAATGGTGTAACAGTTTTATTTAAAAATATTATTTATGATATACGGAAGGAGAGCTGCCCTCTTGGCGGAGCCGGCAGTGCATCAGTGTCATACAGCATACCAGAAACTACATCCTTTGCAACTCTTTGAACTTAATGTTAAAAAATACTGGGGCTGGCGGTGGCCGGGTGGTTAAGTTCCCGAGCTCCGCTTTGGCAGCCTGGGGTTTCCCTAGTTTGGATCCTGGACGCAGACAGGGCACTGCTCAGCAAACCATGCTGAGCGTCCCACATGCCACAGCTAGAAGGACTACAGCTAGAATAAACAATGATGTACTGGGGGTCTTTGGGGAGAAGAAAAAAAAAAAGAAGATTGGCAACAGATGTTAGCTCAGGTGCCAATCTTTAAAAAAAAAAAGTTAAATATTAGCCAAGAACATGTAAGGGGACTATTCAGTGTTTTTTTCTTTTATGGATTTTTTGTTGAGTAAAATTCACACAACATAAAATGAGCCATTAACCATATTAAAGTGTACAATTCGTGGCATTTACTACATTTACAATGTTGTGCAACCATTGCCTCTATTTCCGAGACATTTTTATTGCCTCACCAGGAAACAGTACCTATTATGAAATAACTCCCCCGTCCCCCTCCCCCCAGGGCCCTGGCAACCACTAATCTGTTTTCTGTCTCTGTGGATTTTCCTGTTCTGGATGTTTCATATAAATGGGATCATGCAATATGAGACCTTTTGTGTCTGGCTTCTTTCCCTTAGCATAATGTTTTTGAGGTTATCAAGTTGTAGCATGCATCGGTACTTCATTGCCTTTTATGGTTGAATAATATTCTATTGTATGGATACACCACATTCTGCTTTTTCACTCGTCAGCTGACGGACTTCTGGGCTGTTTCTACCTTTTGGCTATTATGAATAGTACTGCTATGAACATAGGTGCACATAGGTAAATATCCTATGTACACCTATGTGCCTAACCCTAACTCTAATTCTTTTGGGTCTAAAGCTAGGAGTGAAATTACTGATAATTCTGTTTAACTTTTTGAGGAACTGACAAACTTTTCCGCAGCCACTGCACCATTTTACATTTCCACCAGCAATATACGAGGGTTCCAGTTCCTCCACATCCTCAACAACTCTTGTTATTTTCCATGTTTTAAAAATGATGGCTAACTTCGTGGGTATGAAGTGGGATCTCCTTGTGGTTTTGATTTGCATTTTCCTAATGACTAATGACATTGAGCATCTTTTCATGTGCTTGTTGGCCGTGACTACCTAGTTTTTACAAAATTATTTAACGGGGTGTGCAAGCAAAAAATTTGTGGTCAGTGGCTCTAGGTGTAAGCCCGTGTGTTTCTGCAGATCTTGCCCAGACTGCCCCACTGTTCTCTGGCAGCATCCTGCTACAGCCCCGAGGCTTTGGGAGAATTTATCTGAGGGACACTTCTCCCTCCTAGAAGTACAGAACTAAATAGGAAAAACTTCCCTCTCAGTGGGGTGGCTTGAGAGTCTGTGCAGACTGAAACTACAACTTATAGAACAAAATCTTCTTTCTTTGTTACCTGCTAAATTAGCCCTCCTGTGTTTTGAAGACATTATTATAAATGTTAAGCTTTCAAGTCTCTATGATGAAATTTGAATACCAAAGATGGCTAGCCCCTTGCCCATAGTGAACTTTTTCCGTGCTTATTTGTTGGTTCGACATGACAGCCAGAAAGGACCTTCTACTGTGCTGAACTGTGATTCTCAACAGACTGAGTGGGGGTGCTCTGGGAAGGACATTTCTGTGTCAGGCTGGAGGAAACTGAGGCAATTAGGAGGCATCTGCACAGGCAAAGTTGGGGCTAGGCAGGGAGTTGTGGAAGTAACAGGAGAGTCTCAGGACCCACGTGTCTGCCCTAGGATGGTGGGGAACTTTACCATTGGCAGTCTCCCTTGGATAGATTGTTAGTTCATTGAGGGCAAGAACAGCATCTTAGTCCTATATCTGTCTATGTTCCCTAACCCAGAACCTGGCACATAGTAGGTACACACAGGATGTTTACTGGATCAGACTGTGCACTGGTGATCTCTGTCCCGTGATGACTGTTGAGCGCCCTTGTCTCCTTAATGGAGGAGGAAGGTGACATCCTGGTTGCTGTTTCTGATCCTTGCTCACTTCTGTCCATCTCAGTCTGACATCCCCAACAGCTCCCCATGACCCTTACTACTGCGTTCCTAGGATTCCCAGTTTTCACATAAAATGCCCCTCTATCCTTGATTGTTATTTCTAGAGTATTCCCTCTGTTTTCTCTTTTCTTCTATTACGTTTGAGCTACCCATAGTCATGGCCATGCTTAGGACCTTAGAATCACATCCAATCCTTTGTAGTAAAGAAGAATTTGAGAGGCTGCTGAATTTTTTGTTGATAGACCCCCTACCCTAGATGTCTGTAAGTTTATCTGGGGTTATTCACTGGCTCTTCCAGGCTCCTGTGCAGAGGGTTTAAGCCTGGCAGATAGTGGGAGAGCCAAGTGGGAGAATAGAGCCGGGAGTGGTGGTGAGGTATTGTGATGTTTCTCTGTTCAGTATGCAGACTTTCATTTACCTCCTTGTTTTAAATCCACTGCTTCAGTCTGACCCTCTGCAATTTTTTTTCCAGAGAATAAACCTCCTATGTTGCCGGGTTTTAGAGTAGAACTTTCTGGGCTGTGTACATGGGGAGGGGATCTGCAGGTCCAATTACTCCTTATACATCTGTCCTACAGCTCATGTCTGCCTGTCAAAGTATCTAACACCTGATTTCTGAGCCTTTCCACTGGGTCAGTCAGCTTGCTTCGTGGTATTATCCTGTGTCCCAGCCACCCTCCCCACCCGACTCCCATGCAAGGCTTCCAGTATTCTCTGGTTACCACTTCTCTATTCCTTTCCATCTTCCCAGACTGTGTTGACATCTCTCATCTGTTTTCACCTCCTTTCTCATTCTCTTGTCCTTGTAGATTCTCATCCTTTTTGTACTCTTGGTGTCATGCTATGGGGTTCAGGAAATGCCTGTGTTCAATCCACTTGTATTTAATAAGCAACTGTTCTTTAAGGTCATCAGTTCCACACAATGTGATACCCTGCAGTTGTTAAATGGAATATGCATATGTCTGGACCTTCTAAAGTGGGCAATATAGAGAGAGAAATGAAAAAAGCAAGTTGCAGGTTGGTATGTATAATATGACACAATTTTCATTAAAATTTTTAAAATATTCTATATATTCATATTCTATATATATAATACAAAATATATTCTCCTTAGCATTATTTGAGACAATATAAATGAATATCAGAATAAATATATAGAACTAGTTGGATATTTTCATTTGGCAAAAATATTTAAAAGGGTCTGATTTAAGAGTCTAGGCAATCTGGTGAATGTAAAATTTTACTGTGGGGGCCATGGAGCCAGGGAGCACCATTCATGTTGTGTTTTATGTGAACAGTGCCCCCTAGAGTTGTGCAACTGCAGTGGCCCTTCCTGGAGGTCCCCCCAGAGAAGAAGCTATCACCCTCCAGAGCAGCAGCAGGGGTTCGCTTGCCAAGGAATTGCTTCTACCATCTGTGACTCCTATCGGCTTGTTCCCAGGGATGTGATTGTAGTTAACGATCCTCCTGCACTATACCAGGGAGGCCAACTCTTAAGTAAGGTGAATAATGAGCGGCAAAACCTCTATTTGTGGAGATGTCCATTCCAGCATGTTGTGACCTAGAGTTCCTCCCAAAAGCAGTGAACTCTTCCTCGTTCCAATCACCTTCAACCCCCATGTCAACTCACAGTCAAATGAGAAGATATGGAAATTTTCCTGTTCAAACTCAATAGTACAGGGTTGAAAGGAATTTAGCCATATAGTTGGATATTCTCTAGCTTTTATCTACTTAAACTTTGCATCAAATTAGAACCACCTGGGAAGGTTTTAAAACTCTCATGCCCAGGCTGAACCTGTACCTAGAGAGTTGACTCTCTAACAGAGTTTCTCAACCTTGGCCCTATTGACATTTGGGACCAGCTGTCCTTCACTATGGAGGGCTTTCCTGTGTACTATGGGATGTTTAGCAGCATCCCTGGACTATACCCACTAGATGCCAGTGGGTCCCTCCCCCAGTTGTAACAACCAGAAGACATTGCTAAGTGTTTCCTGGTAGAAGGAGCAAATCACCCAATTAAGAATCACTGCACTAGGGGGCAGGACCCAGGCATCATAGTTTTTAAATCTTCCCAGGTGATTCCAGTGTGCAGCCAAGTTTGGGAGCCAGTGCTCTGATGGAGTTTCCTTTGGGAAGTGTACCCTCGTGGAAAGTCCCGGGACTTTTGGAGTGGGTTTGTATAAACTGTGATTTAATATTGCTTCAGTAAAAATGGATATATTCCAAGCCAGAGGAGTAGTTCCACTCATCCTCTCTAGTAAGTGTCTGTTTCTTTCTATCAAGGGGACTTTGGAAAATAAAGAGGCTGTGAACATCTCAAGAGGCCAGTAAAGCCAGCTGAGCCTGTAACTTACAGAGAATCTTTACAGTGAGCTAATGAAAGGGACCGGAGCTAATGAAAGGTCTATGCAATACTGGAGAACCCACAGTGTGGACCTTATTGGTGCCAAGATAATATCTATCATTGAATGGAGGTCCCCTGTGGTCCAAGGTTTTGAACTATGGGATCTATTTACATGTCATCAACTAAGAAGACATCCAAGTTAATAGTAATAATAATAATAATAATAATTAATAAGGCCAGCTTAAGGAATAGTCATGCCAATGCTTCTGTATTGTTGAAGTGTTGAAACATGTTTTAAACCTAACTGTACATAGCATTTACACATTTTGAGTATGCTTCTCAGTCCATTCTCAGTCCCATTGTGGCAGGAACTGTAGGTTGGTTCACACAACACCCTTTCCATCCTCTTTCTACTATGAAAGGAGAAAGCTAAAAACTTGCTTTCCAGATTCCTCTGCTGTTGGGAGGAGCCATGTGACATAATTTTGGCCACTAAGAATGCAAGCTCTGTGAGGACAGAAACTTTTGTATATTTTGTACTCTGCTGATCAAAACTCACCAAACTGTACACTCTAAAAATGTTCGGTTTGGGTGGGGGGATAAGAGAGTTATTGTGTAAGGGTACAAACTTGCAACCAGTACTAAATAAGTCCTAGAGATTTAACGCACAGTGTAGTGAATATAGACCATAATATTGTATTATAATCATCAAACTTGCTAAGAGACTAGAGCTTAAGTATTCTAACCACTAAAAAGAAATTACAATTATGTAATGTGATAGAGGAGCTAATTATTGCTACAATGGCAATTATTACAATATAGAAATGTATCAAATTAACATGTTGTACACCTTAAATTTACACAATATTATATGTCAAATATATTTCAATAAAAATTAAAATGTCCAGTTTATTGTACATCAGTTTTATTTCAATAATGTGAAAAATAAAACAGTAATTGCTAAGAAAATTAAAAGGCAAATTACAAATTGGACAAAAACAAAAACAAATTTCTTGGTTCTGCAGGAAGCCGAGGTGAGAATCCTGAGAGGAAGGGAGGCACCAAGACCTGTCTCCCTAAATTTCAGGTAAACTGCAGAACTCCCTTGGGTTTATCTAGCTAACACTAGATGTAACCATTGTGCTGTGCAAATGTAGCTGACGCTAAGGAGTGCTATTTAATATTCGGGACAGGGTCAGCCTCTTCAAGGGTTTGAAGATTATTTTTCCCCCCTCTTGAAGCCAGAATATGATTTCTGTGGCCCTATTGAAACTCCTTGAACCTTGGTTTTCTCTTGTTTATGATTCATTCTACATCTCCTTTGCCCGGTACTGCTTGGGGCCAAGCTTGAGAGAAGACATGAGGGAGGGCGCCTTCAGGGTGAAGGGCGTCCCTGTGTAGGGTTTCTGCCTCAGGGTCTCTGCCTCGGACCTGTGCTTGCTTCTCTCCTGAGGCCTTACAGCTGCAAGCTCCGCTACGCCAACCGCCAACCGGAGCTGGAAAGAGAGCAGCCCAGGGATGGGGAGCATGAGGGAAGTGTCTATACCTGGCGCTGCTCGGGCAGGAGGTGGGGAGCTCAGCTGATCCCCTCCTCCTAAGAAGCCTCCGTCACTTTTAGAATGGGGAGACTTCCTGGCCCTGGGAGACTGAACAGCCTCCTGGGTTCCATCACCTGAAGGCTGAGGCTTCAACGAAGGCTGTTGTAGTGTCCAGTTGTTTTGGAGCCCCCAAATCCACCAGTTTGGTACAAGAAGCCACATGTAACACAAAGAAGTTATTGTTTCCACCGTCTTTACTGATTCCTGTGCTTTGGCAAGAAATATCAGGAAAACAAGTATTGTATATGAACTATAGGAGAATGATTAGTGAGAAGAGATCTCACTTATATTTAATTTGTTGCATTAGTAATTTAGGAATTTCTGTTTAGGATAGTGTACTTCATGGGTACATGGGGCCTTGTTCTCAGTCAAAAGAGCAAGGGCTCCAGGTCTTAGAAACAAGATCTTCCATCTGTGAGGACTATTTCAGTAAAGGCACTTGCCCTATTCACAGGCTTATTCACCCTTGGACTTATGGAAAGTAATCTAATCATCTCAGCAGAGCATGTCTCATCCATTTGCTGTATTGATGCTTTAAAGAATGTTTTAACCTGTTTACATTTATTGTGATAAATTTTGGTCCGACATCTGTCTTCTTAAGTGCTTTTAGTTTTTAATGATTACTTGTGTCCTATTTTGTCCCTTTTGCAATATGGACTCTGCTTTCTTTGCTCTTTTATCATTCTTTGTTATTTTGGAGTATATTTCTTCAGTTTTTATTCTACTAGTGGTACTATTTAGATTAAAAAATAATTCTTAGAAATATTTAGGGTGTAGAAAAATATAGAGAATGATAAACACCTATATACCTCTCATTAGCTTTTTCATATGTGAACATTTTGCATGGTTGTTTCATAGGTTTTTGAGAACTAAAGGATTACAGATAGAATTGAAGTCCCCTGTATAGCTCTCTTGAATTGCATTTCCTTCTCTATGGCTCCAGAGGTAGTTACCATCTGCATTTGGTGTTAGTCATGCCCATAGATGCTTTTAAATTTGTAATACATGGTTATTTCCATAAACATCATAACATTATTTTGCATGTTTTAAGTCTGTATAAATGGTGTACTTGATGTGTTCTTCTGCAGCTTACTTTTTAAATTCAGCATTATGGAACTGAGATTTAACTACATAGCTCAAGTTCATTCATTTTCATTGATGTTTAGTATAGTAGTTCATTGTGTGGGATATACTGTAGTTGATTTAGCTGTTGTCTTAATAATGGACATTTAGGTTGCCTTGAGTTTTCATTTGGACAAAGTGATGCAGTGAACATTGTTGGACATGTTTACTTGTGCACATGTGAAATAACTTTTCTATGACATGCTTTCTTTGACATACTTAGAAATAGAATTGCGGGTCAAATGTAGAGTGAGGGAAAGTACATTGCTGATGAAGGAAAGAACACGTAACTGGGGACAAGAACTGGTTTATTATTCTACCTTGGCTGTTTTCCTTTTTTGAGATACTACACATTTTCTTTATAATAGCCTCAGCTTGTCATTGGTTAGTTGAGGTGATTGGACCAATGATATTTAATAGTCTTATGATTTTATGATCCTGTTGCCTTTTCAGGAACACTTCTTAAGTGCAATTTTGTTTTCTATTTCATAATATAGATGATGTAACCAAGACTGCTAATGAATTCATAACAACAAAAGATATATCAAAGGAAGAGATTATGATATCTAGTAAGCTCCAGAGAGACATTTTTCAAAGAACTACCTTTCCAGAAGACTATGAACTGAAGAGGCTATAGGAAATATCCATAGTGGGTAGTATGAAGGGAATAAAATTCTTTTCCAATAGGTGTGGGGAGGATGAGAGAGTCTCCACTGGAGAGGTCATTTTAATCAATGTACAAACATCATCTCAGAGCATTTCCTCCACTAAAGAGAGGTCCCATGAATGTAAGATAAGTGGGAAGGGCTTCAGTTTTAATTCAAAACTGATTCAGCACCGGGGGCTGGCCCCGTGGCCGAGTGGTTAAGTTCGCGCGCTCCACTGCAGGCGGCCCAGTGTTTCGTTGGTTCGAATCCTGGGCGCGGACATGGCACTGCTCATCAAACCACACTGAGGCAGCGTCCCACATACCACAACTAGAAGGACCCACAACGAAGAATATACAACTATGTACCGGGGGGCTTTGGGGAGAAAAAGGAAAAAATAAAATCTTTAAAAAAAACCCAAAAAACTGATTCAGCACCAAAGAATGCACACTGGGGTGAGACCCTTCAAATGTATAGAGTATGAGAAAACCTTTGGATATAACTCCCAACTTAGCACCAGAAAGTCCACACTAGAGAGTTGAAGTTATATCAATGTAAGGAATGTGGGAAAGCCTTCAATGTGAGTGCAAAACTAATCTGGCATCAAAGAAACCACATTAGGGAGAAATCCTTCAACTATATAGAGTGTGGAAAAGATTTCACATATAGTTCTCACTATCTTAGACGTCATAATCCATACTGGAGAGAAGCCCTATGAACGTAATGTATGTGGGAAAGCTTTCAATGTCAATGCAATCTAGTCAGGCATCAAAGAAACCATAATGGGGATGAATCTTATTTTGTGTATGGAATGTGGGGATGGTTCCAGCCATAATTCTGACTATCTTCAACATCAGAGAATCCACACTGAGAAGAAACTTTAAGAGTATAACGAGTATGGGAGAGCCTTCAGGTGTAGCTCCCAATGTAGAAAGCATCAGCTTATTCATACTGGAGATATACCACTTCAATGTAAGGAGTGTGGAAAAGGCTTTAGCATCAATGTAAGACTAATTCAGCATCAAAAACTCCTCAGTGGGGAGAAGCCATGAATATATTAAGCATGAGAAAGCTCTTAGGTATAACTTCAGACTTTGTCAACATCAGAAAATCCACACTGGAGAGACACCTTATGAATGAAGTGATTGTGGGAAGGCCTTCAGGTGTAGATCCCAAGTGAGTTAACATCAGAATAGCTTCATTAGAGAAGAGCCCTCCACATTGTTAATGAAACATTAATTGGGCATTAAGGAACCTTCCATGGGAAGAAACTTATCAAATGTATGTAGAATGAGAAGGGTTTTAACTGCAGTTCTGAAAGTACTTTCCACTTTGGTATGCATCGGGGTATCTACACTGGAGAAAAACCCTACCAGTGTAAGTACTACAGGAGTCTTCTATATTGTTAATGCAAAATTAAATGGGCATCATGATAGGAAGAAACTCTTCATATGTATGAAGTTTAGAAAGGTTTTAACTATAGTTCTGATGGTATTATGTGTTACAGAGGTGAGATACCCAATGACTGTAAAGCATGTGGGAAAATCTTCAACAGCTACTCCCAATTTAGACAGCCTAGGGTATACCCAGTGGAAACAAGTTCTAATAATATATCTGGAAGGCTTCAGCATTAAAGCAGAATTAATATATCATCAGACAGTCCACTTCAGGATGAAAGTCTAGAGTATAATGAATGTGATAAAGACTTTATTTCTACTTTTAAACCTTTTATTTTTAATGTGAAATAATTGATAAATATAGAAAACTAGTAAAAGTGACCAATTCTCATGTACCTACCATCTAGGTTAAACCAATTTAGCATTTTGCCAACATTTTAAAACTGTTTCTTTTACAGCTAAAACCTCACTTCCCCATCCCTCCTTGTTTCCCCTTCCCTTCCCCTTCCTACCAGTGAAAACGCCTATGCTGGGGTTAGTGTGTTTCACTGAATCATGCATGCTTTTCTTTTGGAGCTTTTACTATAAATGTGTGTTCCATAAATTATCCATGAATATTATATGTATTTATAATTTATGGGTTTTGTGTGTGTGTGTGAGGAAGATTGGCGCTGAGCTAACATCTGTTGCCAATCTTCCTCTTTTTGGTTGAGGAAGATTGGCCCTGAGCTAACATTTGTGTCAATCTTCCTCTATTTTATGTGGGATGCCACCATAGCATGGCATAATGAGCACTGCATAGGTCCACGCCTAGGATCTGAACCTGCGAACCCAGGGCCACCTAAGCAGAGTGCGTGAACTTAACCACTCTGCCACCAGGCCGGCCCCAATTTATGTATTTTTTAAGTGAACAAAATGTTTACTCTCTATCCTTTTTTCACGTGCTTTTTTTTTACTCAACAATGGTATTTATGAAATTTGTCCATGTTGAAGCTTGTAGCTCTAGTTCATTTTAACTGATGAAAAGAATTTTCTACAGCCTACTTACCTACTCTTACTATTTCAAGGAGTGCCATGGTGAATATCCTTGTATGTGTTGAAGAAACTAACTCAAACAGGTCTATAGAGAGAAAGCCAAAGCAAAGGGGTCTTAATGCTCAATAGTGGGTAACCTCATGCTACTTATATAATAGGAGAGTTAGAGAATGAAGGCAGTCACTCATAGATAGTAAGAAATCATGGGGCCAGCCCCATGGCTGAGTGGTTAAGTTCTCGTGCTCTGCTTCGGCAGCCCAGGGTTTCACCGGTTCGAATCCTGGGCGTGGACATGGCACTGCTCATCAGGCCATGTTGAGGTGGCATCCCACATGCCACAACTAGAAGGACATACAACTATGTACTGGGGGACTTTGAAGAAAAGAAGGAAACATTTAAAAAAAAATCTAAAAAGAAAAAGAAATCAATAGAGGTAGAGCTCATAACATATTAAGTGAACAAACTCAACTTCCTACAACATGCATATTCTAACAAAGGTTTCTATTAGCAAATAAAGCATGCTGAAATGATTTCCCACAACAAATACGTAAAACCAGTTTGCAGTAATCATAATCTTGCCATTTAGACTAAGTTCCCTAGGAGGTGAATATAAAACCCTTGTAGTCAACAGTAGTGTTTTCTCTTTATTAATGAACACATTAGACAGAAACTCAAACTCATTATATGACCTAGTGTCCATTTTTCCGGGGCTAGTTTAAGTAAGCCAGATTACAAGGTTTTAGAAACTTACAAAATAATGGGGAAGGTTGAAGAAATAGGTTCTGACTAAACATCAGGGAATGACTCCCAAAGCAACACTGCAGGTCTGCACCATCAAAGGACCTATGATTTCTGCAATAGTCATGAAACTGCCTTCCAGATTACAGCCGGGGGCTTCCGAACCATGCTGCCTCTGTGGTGAGCTGCACCACTTCAGTCACATAAGTTAGTCTTTTATGAATACATCTGATCAGTGGAGCCTAAGTTATATCCAGAAGCCCCCAGCCATAGGGAATATGGGAAAGTTGGTGTTTAGTTTTCCATCCTTGCAGTACATAAAGACACATTAGAAGTTTGGAAAAGATGTTGAGTGAGCCACTCCACAGTATCTACCACACAGAGTGCGTGATGACTGAACTCAGGCTAGATTGGTTTTCCGTCTGGCTAATGCTCCCCTTTTTAATGCCTTTAGGGACTTGGTATGTAAATATTTTAAAATTTTTCTTTAGAGAAACTTACACATTGATTTCTCAAAAGCATCGATAAGAAACCTTTCAAGGTTTCTCATTAAATATCATTGTGACTTGTGACTTATGGTATTAACAAAGTTTTAACCATAACTGAATCAAAGTTTTGGGGCTATAATTTTTTATTTACACAGAATGACTCCTTGTGCATGTGTGCAAGAGTTTATTAGGTTATAGGAATATATCCTACAGGGTCCTAAGGTATGTGCGTTTTGAGTTTTATGTGATGCTGCCCAGTTGCTCTCCAAAGTGTTTGTATATTCCCACTCTCATGAACAATGAACGAGTCCCCATTTCCCTATGTCTTTGTCACTTGTTCCCATTCTTACTGTTCTCTTCCTTTGGATCTCTTTTAGCTGTATATTGGGTATTTTCATTTTATCCTTCCTGTTTCTTAGCCTCTCTTATATTTTCCTTCTCTTTGTCAAACTGTGCTATAGTCTGTGTCTGTATTGTTTCACTTTCTCATCAACTGCATCTCCTGAGATTCCAAGAACATGAGTAGGTTACCTGCCCTTCCCTGGAAGCCAGAGTGCCACAATGCCTCCATGGAAGCTCTGTCCAGCCAGAAGCCCCCCAGGAGAGACCTTCTGGCTGTATCCAGAGCAATAAGCTAGGCAGAAGAATTCTGCCTAGAGTCTAAGTCTCCTTTGTATTTCTCCTACCTCGCTGAATTTGTACTGAATTACAGAGCTTACAGTCCAACTTCGTCAGGGCTCGTTCCTTATCTGTGCCTGCAGAAGTGGAACTGCAAGCCTCCACAGATCCCCAAGAGACGTTAAGGTCCTCAGTGACTGAGTCAAGGCAATAAGAACAGAGATAAAAGCCGGGGTCATGGTGCAAGGGTGGCCTCCTACATCACAGTGAGATCTGGGCTATGTCTCATCTTTCTAGGATTCAGTTTCCTCATTGGAAGAATGGAGTGATCTTGAAGTGAAGAAGGCATATCTCTGAACATTTTGTTCTTTGTCAAGCCAAGGGCACTAAGACAGAATAAAGACAGGCGATTTTGAAGCAGTTTGGATGCTAGTTACATGTAATGGGAAATTAAGAATATTTAAAGATTAATTTCTAGAGCGGTACCATCCACAAGGCAGAATAGTGCATACGTGGTTCATATAAATGAGCTCGTACCTACAGTTTCAGCTGTTATAGAAAAGCTTGTAAGAGAGATTAATGGCAGACTTATAAACGGTACCGCCTTGATCCACATCTTCACTATCGTGACTGGGCCTTCTGAATAGCCTCCTAACCGCTCTCTTGCCCAACTTAAATCCATTCCTCACACTGCAGTTACAACGTCACTAATCCACAAGGAACTCTGCCCCGATGGAATGAGCAGAGCCAGCTCGAGTGCAGTCGCCTAAGAGAATCCCGCAGTGCTAGCGCTCGTCCAGGGTGGCCTGTGGCCTTCTCCGCCCCGTGCCATGGCTGAAAGTCGGTGCCGCCGTAGGCCCCTCGGAGAGCAGGCAGCCTCCTCCCCGCAGGGGTCGGCCAGGGACCAGGAGCAGAAGACGGGGGAAGGGCGCGAGGCTTAGGGGAGAGGACGCGCAGCTCCCCGCGGGGAGCGCCGGGCGGTGACGCACTTCCGGAGCGCCCCGCGCCCCCGCTGGAGGTGAGTGTGGGCTGGGAGGCCCGGCTTCCGCGTCCCAGGTGGGCGGCGCCTTTGATTCCTGGGGCCTCCCTGGGACGCGGCCCGGGGCCCGGGAGAGTGAGGCCGTCTGCCGGGGGCAGAGTCCCGCCCTTCCCAGATTCCTTCACGCCCCCGGGGCGGCCGCTTTGGGACGTGGGGGCCGAGGATGTGGGCCGCCGGTGGAAGGTGTGGCCCCGGGTGACCCAGTTTAGTCTGTTACCCTATCGAGCGCCTGCTAAGTGCAGTGTTGTTGCAAGTTACGGAGATGCAACTGTGAATGACGCAGGGAACTTTCAGCCTAATGGGAAAGTCGATATCAATCAAGTCTGATCATACCTCGGCCCCTGCACATAGTAACCCATTGTTTTAGGGCAGAAGACCAACGTCCTAAACGTTCACGGGCCTCTGAGGCCTGACGTCTTACAGTGTCTTGACCCTTCGTCTTGCCGCGCACTCCCCTTGGCTCTGCTTCAGCCACCTTGGCATTGTGTTTCTAGAACGTGTGCTTCCTTCGGTAAAGATACTCCTTTGGCCTAGTTAATTCCATTTCTTAGGTTTTCCTCGACTAGGTCAACCCCCCCACCCCCACCCTTTTCTGTGGCACAGGTTACTTTTTGATGGGTTTTCAGACCACCACAAAGTCTTTCCAGCACTGAGCACAGTTGTAACCTCACACTTACTTTAGTGCAAATTACACGAGAACAAGAATTTTTTCCCCTCGGTGTTTGAATCCCTAGTGCCAACCATATTGCCCTGCAGAGTATACCTCAATAAATATTGACTGAAGAGGCAAATATGTTTATAATTACAGTGTGAGCTGCCTGGTATAAGGACAGAGACTCTGACTTTACTTGAATCTTCCAGGATGTGTTTTCTAGTTTGAGATCTGAAGGGTGAAAAAGAGTTAATCAGTTAAAGAAGGGGCAAATTGGGAAAGGCTGTTAGAGGCAGAGGGAATAGCAGGTGCTGGGATCCTGAGTTGGGACCCAGCCAGCCATTTAATACTTGCCCTGTGACATTTATTCTAATTCAAAAATTAGTAAATATATTTCTAGTAAGAAAATTGGAGAAATATCAAAATGTCCACAAAGAAAAAGTAAAAGTCATCAATAGACTACCACTCAGAGATAAATACTGAGTTTTAAAAAATTTACGTCCAGTAAGTGGTTTTGTAGGTATTTTTAAGTACACGTGATTTTCATGTAATTGAAGGTTGAAATACAAGTAGTTTTATAATCATTTTTTCACTTACTGCATTTGAGTATTTTCCTGTGTTTTGAAACATTCTACAACATGATTTTTAATGGCTGCCTTATTTTTTTCTCATTTGTACCAAACTGTTGGATGTTTAAGTTTGCATCATTTTCATATTAGAAATAATGGCAATGAATGCTTATGAGCAGAAATCTTTGAGCACGTCTCCAATAAATTCCTTAAGTTGGAATCTTTGAAAATTGGTTTTAAATTTTAAGTTCTTAAACAAATTTAAACAGAACTATATGTAAGTGGTAAGAAAAAGAATTACCTAAGACTGTGTGGTAAAAAAAGAAATCTCTCTCTATTTGGACCCTCGTGTCCATTATCCGGAGGTAACCGCCAGTAACAGTTTTCTACTGTATGAGAGCAAATCATGTACAACGGAAGTTGGCATTTTATACTTAACGGTATAGATAGGAATATACTTAGGCAGGTATTTGTGCTCAGGAGAAGATGTAACAATTTACACTCCTACCAGCAGATATTGGGAGTGTATGATTTTAAAAGTATATTTTCTCCAGTATAAAGAATATTTTTTTAAGTTCCCAATTTGACAGATAGAAAAATGACATTTTATTGTTTTAATTTGCCATCTTATATATACTAGAGAGTAAACAGCTTTTCATGTGTTTATTGGCCATTTATAGGTGAATTCCCTATTAATAATATTTTCTCCTAGGGTGTCCAGCTTTTTCTTACTGATTTTGTAAGGATTTGGGATATTAACTATTTTTGGCATATGTTATAGATTTGGTTTCCTAGTTTGCCTTTGAGTTTTCCATAATCTTTTAAACCAGGAGTTTAAAAGTAATTTGTCATTCTGAGTGTTTTCTCTTTGCTTCTTTGTCCTTTGGCTTGTGGCCTCCCCACTGGGCTGGAACTGCTCTTGCTAGATGTCTCTGCACCCTGGGATGGAGACTTGTTACCTTTGTTTTCTTTTAATTTCTCTCTGGTTTTGTTTTTCACATTTAAAATTTTAGAGCATATGTAATTTATTTCAGTGTATGGTAGGAGATAAAGAATCTAATTACGTATTTTGTCCTTAAATAGTTAACCAGTTGTTCCAGTGTCATTCATTGAATAATCAGTCCCTTTTCCCCCCTGTTTGGAATGCCATCTTTATGATGTACTTGATAGTTTAGTCTCTCCTGGGTTTTAGATTCTGTTTTATTGTTGTAGTGATCTGTTCTTGTACCAGTCTGCTTTATTTGTTATACATTTAGCATCTGGCATTGCCAGTTTTTTCTTTCCTATTTTCCCTTTTTATTTAAATGTTCATGGCTGTTTTGACTAGTTATTCTTCCATATAAGCTTTTGAATCATGTTACCAGATTTCTAAGTAAATTCTTTTCAGAATTTGCTTGAAAGTAATACTGGTTACTTGTTAAGAGTATGGCTTTTGGAATCTGGCCAACTTGGCTTGAAATCCAAGTTTGGCTTAAAATCCAAGTTTGACCATCGACTCATTGTGTGAACTTGGTGAAGTCTCTTAAACTCTTAGCTTCCGTTTTACTCATCTGTTTAGAGAGTAGGGTGAGGGAGTAAAAACCTAAATCTCGTTTAAAGGAATGTTGTGAGGACTAAAGGAGAAGATGTGTATAAAGCATTTAGCGTAGTGCTGAGCGTGCACAAACTCTTAATAAAAGGAAATTACTATTAAATTTGTAGATTAGTTTGGAGGAAAGTCGACATTAACAAAAAATTTAATATTGGTTCCTTACATCCAGGAACATGTTTTGCCTTTTCATTTATGTTTCTCAGTAATACTTTATAATTTTCTTTATATAGACTTGGTATGTTTCTCATTAAATTTATTACCTGTTTTTTTTGTTTGTTTTATTTTGCTTTTGTTTATATATATTTTTGCCCTACTGTATTGTTTACCCAGGAGAGAGAGCACTGCCTAGTGGTTATTAATACAGATCTTGTGGCCTAAGATAATTACTTAAACTTTCTAAGTCTCATTTCCTTGCTGTGATAAAATGAGGACAATAGTAGTATGTATCTCCTAGTATTATAATGAACGTAAAGCACTGAGCTCTGAAGCTGGCACTGTGCAAGCCTTCAATGAATGTCAGCTGTTTTTATTAGCAGTTAATACAGATTTGCAGGTTTAAAGGAAAGTCATTGACTGAGCCAAGCTCACTCTTGGTTCTCTTTGTTTTTGTTTCTTCCCTCAGCCCCTGCCCTTCACTGAGAGGGAGCCCGGTGATGGCAGCCATGCCCCTGGAAGCTTGGCACCAGGTGAGCTGTGGATCCCTCAGGTCAGCCTTCGAGAGATCTGATTTGAAGGAAATGGGGGATGAGAGGAGTGATTCTGGCAAAAGTCTTAGAGCCAAAGCAGCTGTTCATCCCCCTCAGTGGGACTGGATGCTGGGGAGAGAGAGCTGATGGTGACTGAGCAGCCAGAGACTGGAGGGCCCAGGAGGTGACACCTGGAGAGAGTGTCCTGGGAAGCAGAGGTGCACCCTCTTGCACTCTGAGGATCTCTGCTCAGCTGGAGGGTCCCCAGGTCCAGTAGCTCCCCCCACAGAGGGATCTGTGAGGATGAGGGACTCAGGCTGGTGGTGTAGGTATCTAGTGTCAGTGGGAGTGATCGAGATCAACAAGGTCACAAGATTC
Organism: Equus asinus; assembly: GCF_041296235.1. NCBI lineage: Eukaryota > Metazoa > Chordata > Mammalia > Perissodactyla > Equidae > Equus > Equus asinus. The sequence goes on from NC_091817.1 coordinate 37,180,544, forward strand.
TTGGTAAGTGGGGGCAGAGATACAGTAGGAAGAAGACAAGAAAAAAGGGGCCTATATCACTTGTCTTCCAAAAAAGAGAGCAGAAGTTGGGGGCTCAGGGTCAATGAGGGAAAGAATTGGTCCAGGAAGGGTACATACATATCTTTTTTGAGAGTTATTACTTCTGGTTGAGGGGAACAGCATCCTGCAATATGAAACTTGGTACTAGGTGGCAGGAAATTTAATTTCAGATTAGATTTCCCATCAGCCCTCAGTAATATTGTGGCCTTGAGCCAGTCACTTACCCTCTTTGTGCCTCAGCTGACTTCATCTGTCAAATGGCAGCAGTACTGTTCATTCCCAGGTTAGAGAGAAAGATTTTGCCAAGTGCCTTTCAGCTCTGCAGCCTGCTGGGTCATTGAGTGCTGCTTGTTTGGCTCTGTCTTGAGGCTTCTCTATCTTGCATCTCAGCATCCACAATCTTCTCCCAAGTACGAATCTCAGAATGTCCAATGTCTCTCTACTCCCCTCCCTTAATATCACCCTGCTTGGAAGCCTAATCTCAACACATCAGAGACACAATTTATTGTCGTCCTTGTACACCACTCCCCGACCCCGGCTCCTGCACTTCCTACCAATTGCTGGTATCCCCATGTCACCATCCTGGTCACTGGTTTTAGATTTCTCAATCATTATTGACTCTTTAATCTCCTTGACACCTCAATCCAAGTCCTTTTGTTCCTGTCTCAGTGCCCATTTACCCCTTCCTTTTATGGCTTTCCTAATTTTATCATCCCTCTTCTGGGACATTGTCAACAGAGCCTCCCAGCTATTTCCTTTGTCTCCAGTCTTGGGCCTTCCTGTCATCTGACATTTGTTGCTGATAGAGCTCAGGCTCAGGTCCTTGGATGTAAGTTTGTTGTTGTATGGGGACCATCCATGTGCTTTACCCCACAGAGTTGAGGTCAGGTTGGCATTTTATAAAGATCTTTCTGTGTGTTGGACAGAAAGCAGACTGGAAGATGAGCCTGGAGTTAGGGACTGTTGTAGTGGTCCAAAGGACAGTTGCTGAGGACTTGAGCTATGTGGTGACCTAAAATGATAGTGAGTAGGAGGCAGATCCGAGAAAGGCCCAAGAGAGAAAATTGGCAGGATTTGATTACTGATTCCTTGTCATAACTGAGCAGTGATTAGGGGGATGGGTAAGAATGATTATCAGGTTTCTAGCACAGGAGACCAGGCTGAAAGTGGTGCTACTGACTGAGACAGGGATCAGAATAACAGCCAACATCAGGTTTGAGCACTTACCATTTGTTTCTCCTTGCACTAAGGTTCATATGAATTAGGAGGAGCCAAGGAGTCAGTTTAAGTAGAGAGATGAGTTCAGAATTGGATTGTGGCTCAGTCATGTCAGGAACATAACTGGCATGAAGGTTGCCAGGGCTTCTGGATCATCCATGTGATGGTGCTAGAAACATGTGAGACCTTGGAGTAAAGAGACGGGAGGATCATCACTGCCCAGGGAAGACACCAAGTTGGTGAGAGGGACTGGATCATAGTGCTTTCTGGGAAGGGAGAATTGGGGCTGGCAGGCAGGTTTGGTTTGCAGAAGACAGATTATCTGGGAGGTGGAAAGAGACACAGCCAGAGAGCTGCTAGCAGCCATTAGAATCAGGAAGCACCTTCTCCTAAGAAGACCATCTGGAGTTGAGTAGGTGGTTCAGGCAGTAGAGTTTCCTCTGCTGGAGGGGCTCGAGCCGAGGCAGCACAGCCCCTTTTGTTGGGGCGGAGTGGCGGGTGGCACAACAGAGTTCAAGCATCAGATGAGGGTTTCATGGGATAGAGGCCCATGTGGACAAACTGTGACTCTGTTCTCAGTAAGTGGGATAGGGCGGGTAGATGTGGACACATAGCAGGGCTTACTTTTAGTGCAGGGAGCAGAATGGATGGGCCAGGCCCTTGTCAGTGAAGTGGGGACAGGCAGCAGCTAGTTCCTGAGATGTCACCAGTGAGAAGGGCCGTCAGAAGCCAGTCATCTGTTCATGGAGAGTCTCAAAGACTGGAAGGGCACATGCAAAAATGACGAGGGTTTGCTTCAAGAAGGTGAATTCATGAAAGACCTTCCCTGTTCCAACTTTTCTATAATGTGGCCTTTCCTTTTGTAGTAGAAAATCTTGTGTACAAGTAGAAGCTGCTCTGATAGTGAAAGGAGTGTCAGATTTGATGGTCATACGTGTAGTCATTCACTGGCTTTCAAGTCCATGTCCGTTCACCCTTTCTTCATTTCCCTCTTGTCACAGGACCCTTCCTCAGCCCTCACACTGTCCTCTGTGCCCCACACTCTGGCACTGAGCCAGAAGATTGGCTCTGGGGCAGCAGGAACCTCTTATTTTAGGAGGTGGTGACCTTCAAGGATGTGGCTGTGTACTTCACCCGGACAGAATGGGCTGGCCTTTCTCCTGCACAGAGGGTCCTGTACAGGGAAGTGATGCTGACAAATTATGGAAACTTGACTTCCCTAGGTAAGGCCACTTTGCCTTTGGGACTCAGACTCATAGGACAAGGGTAGGGGTGGCATGTAGCATGAATTTCATAACCTTCTGCGTATTTCCAGGGGCAAAAACTCCTAATTCCTCAGTCCCAGAGGATATCAGGCAGGGAGGGAGGGAGAAGCCTGAGATTGGTTCAGGTCTAATGTGGGTTCAGCTGTTCTGGTGAGAACACTTCCCACCATAAGGGGCTCTGTGCAGGGCACAGTGGGAGAGAAGTATCTTGCTGTTTAAGTTACACATTTTTTCAGCTCTCTCAGTGGTCTAAGGCAGACTTTCATCATTCCTTCCCTGTGCTTGTGTGTGTCATAGGATCTCAATAATAAACTCCAAGTGACCTTTTAGGAAGAGGTCACAAATGCTCAGTTTTCTCTTGATTAAAATCTCCTTGGGCTTCCCCATCCTCCAGCCCACTACTGCAGGCCATATTTTACTGAGCTACTTTGGGGTTTCCTCCTCTGACACTGACAGTGCAGACACAGGGCTACAAGGTGCCCTAGGAATGCTAACATGAGACTCCCCTCCAGCGCCATGTTCTTCCTCCTTTTCAGGATCCCCAGTCTGCAGACTTGCCCTGATCTCACTTCTGGAGGGAGGGGATTTGCCTTGGCTCCTGGAGGCACAGAGTGACCCACCTGTGAAGAGGACCACAGATGTCTCAAAAGGTAAGTGAGGCAGGTTTAGAACCAGCAACCACAATCCTTTGTTAGATACATGGTTTACGAGTTTTTGAGCACTTGCCATGTGCCAAAACGGCACTTCTTTGTTTAAGAAGCTCTGGAGGATACTAGCTCTAGAGACAGATGTAGAGCTAAAGAGGAGAGAATGTGTTAAGTGCTGTTGTTGGTTTATAGGCAATGGGCTGTGGGAGCACGCCAGAAGGAGGGCTGAGAACAGTTCCCATTTAGAGGATCCAGTAATGCTCCTTCAGTGGCAGGCCATTTGTTCTGAGTTCAACAGATAAGAATGGATTGCAGACAGGAAAAAAAGGAAGATAGTCTGACTGGAGGGAGGGAATAAAAGATCGAGTATAATTTCTGCATAATATAATATCTAACAAAAGACAACTATCTGGAACATGTAAACAGCTCTCAAAACTCGATAAAAACAAACAATCCAATTAGAAAATGTGCAAAACGCATGAACAGACATTTCACCAAAGAGAATACACAGATTCCAAGTAAGCACATGAAAAGATATTCAACATCATTAGCCATCAGGGGAAAGCAGTTTAAAACCACAATGAGATATCACTACACATTAATCATATATATTGCTATGTAATTGTGAAGAGCTTCTTGGTTTGTGTGTAGGAAAATTGCCTGGGAGTATATTTTAAAATGGATATATCTGGGGCCCACCTGCCAGCATTCATTTTTCTGTCTTTTTTAGTCAGCATTCAAGAACATGAAGCTTAGGATTGGAAGCCTAGCAGGACTCTCTTTTCTCTACTCTGTGATGTTAACATAGTAGCTACCAGCTACATGTGCTTATTAAACTCTCAAGCACTTGAAGTGGGGCTGATTCAAATTGGGATGTGCTGTAGGGATAACATACCAGATTTTTGAAGACTTAGTACAAAAAAAAAATGATCTCGTTAATAATTTTTATGTTGATTTCATGTTGAAATGATAATATTTGGTATATTTGGTTAAATAAATTACTAAAATTAATTTCACCATTTTCTTTTTCACTTGCTCTACTACAGAGCTTACCCTTAAGCCACCTTACTTAGCCAACCATGCACAACCATCATTAGTGTGTGTGCGAAGCCTAGAACACAGAGGTTATGGGAAATCTGAAGAGTTCTGTCCTAGGGAACTTACAACCTGGGGACAGGAAATGAGAGAGCAGTGACCCCAACCTCAGTGACCTTGCCCTTAGTGACATCAGCCCATAATTGCTATGTTTTAGAAATAGTCACTCAACATAGTATGTAACTTGTTTGCACTGAGGGGAGAAACAAGGCATAAAACTCTGTTACGTTCTTCTAAATTGTATTGCAGTTATTAACTTTGAAGGCTTACACAAGGATGGGGACAGAGTGTTGTGAGGATTGTGAAGAGTGTCATGGTAGCATTGACAAAGCTTAGCAGTAAACATATAAATGAGTCAGATAACATAGGAGAGTCATGATAGAAAAACAGTTCTTAGGGTGAAGATGACTCTAGACTTATCCCATGAGGTTTGAGTTTCTTTGGGACACAACTCCCTGGGTATAGCAGGCTGTTGAGAATGCAGCTCTTTAAAGTTGGGACGCGGTTGGGTCTGGAATTACACAGGGTGTCAAAGTCTGGAAACATAGGCAGTCATACATAATGGTGTCAAGGACATCTTCAGTCTATTAAAAAACACATTATATCTGTTTCCAGACTTTATGGTCACCCTGATATGTGGGAGTCCTCTACATCAGTGGTTCTCACCTGGGGTCACTTTTGTCCCCTAGGGGACATTGGCAATGTCTGGTGACATTTTCGGTTGTGCAGACTGGGGAAGTGGGTGCTACTTTATCAGGAATGGTGCTAAATATCCTACATTGCACAGGACAGCCCCCCACAATGAAGGATTATCTGGCCCCAAACGTCAGTAGTGCTGAGATTGAGAAACCTTGCTCTACATAAAGGACGCTATGCAGCCAAAATGTCCCCTGAGTAGAGAAGAGAAGAGGATGGGGAACAGAATCTTAGGGACTACTTAGGGTTAAAGAGAGAGGGAGAAGGAAGTAGAGATAATTAAGACCAGGTGCAGCAGAAGAGAGATGGGTGAAATTGAAGCTAAGGGTGGGAAGATTTTCAAGGAAGATGGTGTGCAGTGGAGAATTTGAGGGGTAAATGGGAAGTGAACATGTTAAGGAAACACTTACAGACCCTTTTTTTGCGAGGTTTAAGAATGAAAGGAAAAAGGGCCAGCCCCGTGGCTGGGTGGTTAAGTTCACGTGCTCCGCTTCGGCCAGCCCAGGGTTTCACCAGTTCGGATCCTGGGCGCGGACATGGCACCACTCATCAAGCCATGCTGAGGTGGCATCCCACATGCCACAACCAGAAGGACCCACAACTAAAAGTATACAGCTTTGTACCTGGGAGCTTTGGGGAGAAAAGGGAAAAATAAAAATCTTAAAAAAAAACAAACCAGCCAAGGGGAGGAAATACTTGGAGAGAGGGAAAACACATTAAAAAAAAAAAAATGAAAGGAAAGACTGTAAATTAGTAGCTTTAAGGCAATGTTTTGCAAACATTTTTTATTATAACTCGCAGTAAGAAATACAGTTTATGTCACAACCCAATATATATGCTTCTATAAATAATTGAAAACAAAGTTTCAATGCTTACCTTTCCTGTTTGCTCCCCTCTGGAATTTTCTATTGATTATCTATTCAAATCTAGTCTGATTTATTTCACTTGTTAAAAAATTTCTGCTCACAATCCACTACATTTATTTCATGACTCACTAGTGGTTCTCAAACAATTAAAAAGAAAAAAAATAGAAAAGATAAATATCCTCAAGTGGACCTGAATATCTAATGTAAGAGAAAGTTAAAGGTGAGAAGGGAGGAGATGTGCCTGATGGAGCTGCGCCCTGGAGGAATGGGTGAGCTGGCATCATGGTGAGGAGAGGGTGAGCCCTAAAGGGAAGGGGGGAGATGGCATACTACCATGTGGGAGTGGAGAGCGAGGAGTTAAGGAGCACCTGTTGGGCAGCCTTGCTTTTCACAGCAAGGAAGAGGTGATCCTGAGTGGACCATTGATGAGGGGGGCATTTGAGGGTTTAGGAAAAGTGACAATTGCTTGGAAGAACTGCCGTGGGGAACCTGATTAATGTGAATAATAGGAATATAGGGCAGCAGGGAAAGAAGGGGTTTCTTGTCATCTATTATTCTAATCTGGATTTTGTGATATTTCTTGCCAAACAGCAAGGAAAAAGATCTATGAGAATTGAATTCCAAGCTCCCCCTTGTTCTGGTCACTATTTCAGATTGTTATTTACTCTGTTTACTCACAATTTCACCTGTCTCCTTGCTCCTGTTTCCCAATACTTTCCTTCTGAACAAGCCCACTCTCCTAATTCACACATGGAGATCCCAATAGATAACACCCCACCACTATCAATATAGAACTTGGGCCAGCCCTGATGGCCTAATGGTTAAAGTTCAATGCACTCTGCTTTGGCAGCATGGGTTCAGTTCCTAGGTGCAGAACCACACCACTTGTCTATCAGTAGCCATGCTGTGATGGTGGCTCACATAGAAGAACTAGAAGGACTTACAACTAGGCTATACAACCATGTACTGGGGCTTTGGGGAACAAACAAAAAGAGGAAGACTGGCAACAGATGTTAGCTCAGGGTGAATCTTGCCCAGCATAAAAAAGAATAAATAAAATAAAATAAAATAGAACCTATCAGCCATGATGTTATAACACGGATCCAGTTATTTTTGAGCCAAATAATTTAATTATTGAAGTATATAAGTTGTATGCCATTTATACAGAGTAACAAATAATTATTAAATCATTTATTTGTCATATTTATTTAGTGTCTACCATGTGCCAGGAATTGTTCAAGACACCCAGGATACAGCAGGAAAGAAAACCAAGCCCTCGTTCTCATGGAGCTTATGTTCTAGTGGTTAAAGAGCAAGGGCAGCTAGTTTGTAAAGAAAAGGAAAAATAAACAGATATTGAGCACACAGTTTTACTTTGCAAAAAGCATAAAAATGTTAATATCTGGTTTTAGCATAGAAATGTTTAATTAACAAAAGAGTACAAATTGATAAAGATCAATGTTTGAGTATGAAATTGAACTCAAAGTTTTAAAAAACTGAATTGAATTTAAACAAACTTAGTTAAAATGTCATCTAGTCTTTGCAAATATAAATGCCACCGGACAGTCTGTTTCTATTGGCTGTTTCTCACCTTAGGCTACTTTTTCCTCACCATGCAGAGGGGTACTGTGCAGTCTCCTGGGGTTGCAGCAAACTACGCTCTCCCCTTTCTAGGCAGTCGAGCAGACATGTTTGAATCTGACAACAGCACGTCGACTCAACAGTTTCTAACAGTTATAGGGCATACACTCTACTCTTGTTATCCATCAGGGGTTGCCTCTTGCTCTTAGACCCTGTGCCTCTTCCTCCAGTGAGCATTTTCAAGCATTTAAGTACTGTGAAGTCACAAGTTATTAGGGATACATAGGTCTGGGAAAGCTTAGGAAGCAATCATCTGTGTTGGAAAGTATCATGACCTGGGTTCAAAAATCTCATTTTCTGTTCCACCGCTACTATTTTCTGCCTCTGTCATATTTGGCACTTCCAGTTGAATAGCTTTATATTTCTGGCAGGCTACATGGAGGCTGGAATAGTAATCTCTAAAGGCTGTATAATTTCAGTGCTCCATTTTTTCTAGTATAATTCTCAGGTGGCATCTGTCTTCCATTTCTTATATCAGGTGCTGAGATCAACATTGACCATGAATCCACATAACACAGTGAATTTCTGAAGAAAAAGATGTGATATTGTCACGTGGGCTGCCAAAGAGTGATTTTCAGGAAACTGACTTCCCAGAAATGTGAACTGGAGAAGTACCAGGAAATCCCCACAGTGAAAATTGTTAAAAGAAAGGATGAGAGAACCCACTATGCAAGGAAACCCTTCAGATGTGAGGAGTGTGGGAGATGCTTCAGTTTTCTTTCTTACTATGTTAGACACCAGCGAATCCACACTGGGGAGAAATCCTTTGAGTGCAATGAGTGTGGAAAAGCCTTTAGTGGCAATTCTTCATTAATTCAGCATCAGAGAATCCACACTGGAGAGAAACCCTATCAGTGTGAGGAATGTTGGAGAGCCTTTAATAATAGTGCAAATCTGATCAGGCATCAGAGCATCCACATGGGGTTAGACCCTATCTCTGCAAGGAGTGTGGAAATGGCTTCCCCAGTAGTTCTGAGTTGGCTGTACATCAGAGAATCCACACTGAGGAGAAACCTTATGAGTGTAATGAGTGTGGAAAAGCTTTCACTGTTAAGTCAACATTAAGTCGGCATCAGAGACTCCATGGTGGAGAGAAGCTGTATGAGTGCATCAAGTGTGGGAAAACCTTTAGGACTTCCTCCCAGCTACATCATCATGAGTATGCCCACCCTAGAGAGAAGCCTGTCCTGCACCTTGGTTCTTTTGGCCTCCCAGCATTTTTTACCCCAATTTCATGGTAATTACTGCCCTACCCTCTTTTGGAAAGCCACCTGCCCCCACTCAACAGTTCATGTGGTTTAGGTGGGACTCTATTCCCCAGTGCTAGGGTGGATCTTGTGGTCTGGTCTGGCCCATCTACGCTATTCCTTCCACTAGCCACAATGATGGGTTCAGGTGACCCAATTCATCCAATCAGAATGGACCCTCACACTGCAAAACCTACCAGGAAGTGCCATTCTTTTCTGCTGGACATAGATGTTAGCCTTGATCCATCATGAAGGCTGAGAAGAAAGCCAACCCTGCAGGTGACAGACTGAGAAATGGAGAGAACTAAATCTACCTCTGGGTTTTTCAGTGACATGAATCAATAAATTCCATTTTGTTGCTTAAGTAGTTTTGAGTTGGATTTTCTTTCTTTACTGATATGGAGCCATTGCAATGTCTTATATGTTTTAAAGCCTTCAGAGTTAACATAAACTTGATTTGGCATCTTTGAGTCCATACTATGAAGAAACCTTTCATATGAGTGATATGTTAGAAAGGTTGTAGCCATGATTCTGATGGTTCACACAGAGGCAAACACTCAAATATTGTGAAGGTGGAAAAGCCATTAACCCTCAGTTAAGCCAGGTCAACATTCAGGTATTCCAAATGGATGGAAGTTACAGAGTTACAGCAATTTAAGCACTGTGGTGAAAATTTCAAGTTATTATAAAACTAAATCTCTATTAATGAATATTCTGTAGGGAAGATGAATGTATTAAATAGAAAGACTTTAAAAGAAGTGTTTATTTCTTACTCAGTTTCTAATAGAAATGGATGCTGAATTTTATATCTTATTTTAGATCTTGCAAGATGATGTTTCTTTTTTGACCAATGTATATAATTAATTAAAATAATATTTTTCCTAGCATTGAATCATATTATGTGCTCACAATCTTAGTTGGATACAGTGTTGTGAATTTCTTTAAATCCTGCTGGATAGTATTAATATGATTAGGATATTTTCATCTATGTTTGTAAGTGATTGTCCTGTAATTTTTTCCATCTCTGTCAAGATTTGGGAACTGAATTATACCAGATGGATAAAAATAGTTAGGAGGCTGTTCTTTGTGCTCTGGAACAGTTTCAGAAGCTTAGCAGTTACATGTTCCTTGGAAATTTGAAAAAAGTCTACCTATAAAGCTGCCTGGGCCAGTTGCTTTTGCTGGGGGTAGTGTAGAGGAGAGTAGAACTTTGACGACTTGATTGATTCCTTCTATGCCATTGATCAATTACATTGTCTATTTCTTCTTGAACCAAGGGTGGTAATTTATAATTTCCTACCAACATTGGGAAGTGTCATGTGGCCAGCCCTGGTGGTCTAGTGGTTAAGATTCAGGGCTCTCACCGCCACAGCCTGAGTTCATTTCCTGGTCAGGGAACCACACCACCTGTCTGTTGATCGTCATCTTGTGACAGCTGTATGTTGCTGTGATGCTGAAAGCTATGCCACCGATATTTCAAATACCAGCAGGGTGACCCATGGTGGACAGGTTTCAGCAGAGCTTCCAGACTAAGACAGACTAGGAAGAAGGACCTGGCCACCCATTTCTGGAAAAATTGACCCTGAAGACCCTGTGAATAGCAGTAGAGCATTGTCTGATGTAGCGCCAGAAGGTGAGAGGATGGTGCAAAAAGACTGGGCAGGGTTCTGCTCAGGGTCACCAGGAGGCTGAATCCACTTGACTGACACTAACAACGACTGACATTTACAAATCATTAGCCAAGCATTATACCCAGATTATTTTTCCTATTTTAAAAAAATATTTTCAATATATGCCCCTTGTCATTCCTAAATTTGTTGGTCTACAACACCTATATGAAGAGTTTTTATTACTCATATATTGGCATGCAAAAACTTGACATTCATCATTGTAAGGCCTAGAATAGCATGTCTGCCATGACCTTTGATCTGGCTAGGGGGCTTTCATAACCAGGGAAATGGCCTTGGTTCTCAGTCTGATGCAGGGTTTTTCAAACTCAGTGCTATCGACATTTGGAACCTGATAATTTTTTGTTGGGGCTCTCCTGTGCAGTGGAGGATGTTTAGTCCACCCACTGACCTCTACCCACTAGATACTATTTGTAACACTCTCCCCTCCCCCAAGTCATGAAAATCAAAATTGTCTCCACTGATCTAAAGAGATACTGAGGATATGTTTTTGTAAAAATAAGGAGCAAGTCCTTTTCTTCTTTGGATGCCTGGAAATCTGTGTTTTGTTACTTCCCATGCTGCCTTGTACTGTCATCTACTGTCATGATAATTCTCAGTTCTAGACTTAATCTGCTGTCTGAAATTGGGCCCTGAGAAGACGGCTTCAATCCCTCCTTACTTGACAGCAATCCACCCCGGGGGAGGACACTGGGGGATCGCTTTTAGTAATTGACTTATAATTCTGCAGACACCAAAGTGATTCAGGCAAAGAAATGGTTGAAGTTACTTGAGCTGAGGTTTGTTAGTTCCAGTTGTTGCTTCCCCAACAGAACATAGGGCTTAATTTGCCATAGCTGTTCTGTAATAAATACTAGTAACCAGTAACATTGTGTAGTGCTTACTTATGCTAGGTACTCCACTTGCGTTAACTCAATCCTCCCAACAGCCTTTGAAGTAGATAGTGTTATCTCGTTTCGTTTAGGAAGTTGAGGAACAGAGAGGTTAAGTAGGTTGCCCAGCAATACTGCTAGTAAGTGGAAGAGCAAAGATTCAAACCCAGGCAGTCTGGTTTCAGAGCCCATGCTCTAACCATCACGCAGTATTGCCCTTCTTTCTCCACTGCTTTTTTCCAGCTTTATTGTATGGTTGACATACAGTTGAATCAGCTTATTGATTTCTACAAAAGGTCTTGCTGGGTCTTTATTGGATTGCTTTGAATATATAGATCAATTTGGGAAGAAGTGACATCTTCGTATTGTTTTTCAGTCAATGAACACAGTATCTCCATTTTTTTAGGTATTCTTTCATTTCTTTGGTCATTATTTTGTAGTTTTCAGCATGCATATCTTGGACATATTTTGTTAGATTTATACCTAAGTATTTCATGTTTTCTTGTGCTGTTGTAAGTGGCACTATTTTTTAAAACTTATTAAAATTGTATTGTATCATAGGAAATTTTGGTTTCCAACAACTGATTTTTTTTGTACTCTGACTTTAGTTCTGTGACCTTGCTAAACTCACTTGTTAGTTCTAGGAGATTGTAGATTCTTTGGGATTTTCTATGTAGGCAATCATGCCCTCTGCAAATAGTAGCAGTTTCCCAATCTGTGTGCCTTTTATTTGTTTTTCTGGCCTTCTTGCACTTGCTAGGACTCCCAATATGACGTTGAATGGTAGTGGTAAGAGTGGACATACCTGCCTCGTTCCCAGTCTTGGGAGGGAAGACATTGTTGATGACTATTAAGTATGTTTTCAGCTGCAAGGAGATAATCACATCAAATCCTATGTCAGTGTAGCTACTGCAACAAAACATTTAGTTTAACTGCACATTTTTTGGCAGCAAAGGAAAAACTGACCTTGTGCATGAAACTTAAGTTCCACCAGAACTTCAATCCATTTGTGGCTAGGCTTTTCAGAGAGCTGGGAGAGAAGGTGATATTTTCCCAACCATTTTCAAGTCAGGAATAACAGCAAATGTGTCATGATCACATACTACATCATGGGTCCCATGATCTTTCATTACTCACAATCTAACTCAATAGATAACGTAGGAATTAGAGGGAGAAGTAGTCATTCAGGTCATGGAGTAACTGGGAGGAGAGAAGGCCGCTCCCAATGGAATCTAAGGAGTGGCCGAGGCTTTAAAATAATTATGTTTGATGATAAAGATCACCTTAGAAAAGAGTATGAGTATACCTTTTCTTAGAGGTAGTACATAGAATAGCGCCAATTAGCTGTTATTTATAATCCTGAAGACTCACAGGTAGGCTGTTTAGACAGCCTGTTTCTCCACTGCTTTTTTCCAGCTTTATTGTATGGTTGACATACAGTTGAATCTGAAGCCAGACTGCCTGTTTGAGTGGAAATTACTTACTAACCATTTCAGCAAAAAGGATTTCAGGATGCCTGGGCTTTTCCCCACTCAAAGTGTCCAAAGGACATTGGATTAGAGTCTTGGTCAGGGAAATCCAGATTGCAAAGTCCTAGGGTGAATTTATTTCTAAATCTAAAGAAAAAGAGGAATATGCACGGATTCATAAAAAACATGACTGCAGGAAACAAGCAATGCTGTTTAACTTCTAATTCTCCCCATGAGTCACCCGCTACAATAATCTAGATAGAATTACTAAATGATTTGAAGAAAAAGAGACTTGCATAAAAATCAATAAAATAATTATGGAGAAACAGGGTGCCTAAATCCAGACCTTGCTAGAGGGCATCTGCGAATGCTCACAGTGGCCAGGGTTGAAGGGCAGTTCACGGTGTGCTTTGCCTAAAGTACAACTCAAATCGCACTGCTTCTCTGCTTGGAGTGGCCATTCACCAGGGATAATTGAAACATTTCTTCTTATTGGAGTAGCCTGTGTTTTTTGTTGAGAGTTTGGCAGATTGAAAGTATGGCATCTCCCCTACCCCCTGGGAAAACATCAAGCTCAGCCCAAGTCTTGCCACTAAATAAACACATAGGTTTCCATCATTCCAAAGACGAATACAATTACCAATGATAAAAACTCCTTTTTTTTTGTTTTATGTCCAGATTTAATGGACATTTATATCACGTAAATGTCTAGAATAGGCAAGTCTGTAGAGTCAGAAAATAGACTGGTGGTTTTCTAGGCTTGGAGGAAGGCCTGAGTCAGGGGTTGTAATAATTTTCTATTGCTGCCGTAACAAATGACCACGAACAGTGGCTTAAAGCAACACAAACTTAATATCTTACAGTTCTCGAAGTCAGAAGTGCGAAATGTGCTAAATTCAAAGTTGTAGCTAAGAACAGAATCTGTTCCCTTGCCTTTTCCAGCTTTTAGAGGCCACCCACTTTTCTTGACTCATGGCTGCCTTCCTCCAGCTTCAAATCCAGCAACACTGGGACAGGTTTCTCTCATGCTGTCATCTCTCTAGTTCTCTCTTTCAATGTCGTTTTCCACTTTTAAGGTTATGATTACATTGGGCCCATCTGGATAATCCAGGATAGTCTTATTTTAAAACCAGCAGATTAGCAACCTTAACTCTATCTGCAACATTAATTCCTCTTTGGTATGTAACCTAACATACTCACAGGTTCCAGAGATTGGGACATAGACATCGTTGACGGGAACATTGTTCTGCCCATGGCAGGGAAAATGGGGAGCGACTGCTGATGGCTATGGGGTTTCTTTTGGGGATGATGAAAATGTTCTAAAATTGATTGTGGTGAGGGTTGCACAATTCTGTGAATATACCAAAAAGTACTGAACTGTGCACATTAAGTGGATGAATTATATGGAATGTGAATTATATTTTAATAAAGCAAGTGTGTGTGTGTAGTCAGTATTTCTTTTTTTTTTAAAGATGGCATTTTCTTTCTTTTTTTTTTTCAAGATTGGCACCTGGCCTAACAACTGTCGCCAATCTTTTTTTTTTTTTTTTCTGCTTTATCTCCCCAACCCCACCCTGTACACAGTTGTATATCTTAGTTGCATGTCCTTCTAGTTGTGGGATTGTATTCAGTATTTCTTGAACCAAATTCTGTAATCTTCCTGCCTGAAACCAGCTCCTCTTCCTGAGTTCCTGACCTCAGTTAATGACACCTTCATCTATCAGATCATCCATACTTTATGGCTACCAAGAGTGCTCCCCCTTCACATCTTTTATTCAATCTTTTTTTTTTAACGTCCACTGTTTTCACGTCCTAAATAGTTCTTTAGGATATCCCTTCTCAGTCTTGCTCTTTCTTAATGTGACTGGATCTTTACCTCTAGGGGGGACAGCTTTTTGTGCCCAACGACCTCTTTGGCAGTGTAACAACACCTGTGGACCCCTCCGAAACCAATTATATTAAAATACGGTTAAGTAGTTTAAAAAATAAATTTGTGATACATTAAAATACGCGCATCTTTACCAATGTGATGAAATAAAATGACAATATCTAAAGGTGAGCCTAATAACAACAATATTTTCAGTTAGCGACGAGAATAGCCCGTATTTTGAGATATCTGTGACAACTGTAATGTGATATGAAAATATCTGTGATTTCTATTGGTGACAAAGGCACAGGTACTGCTGACGGTAGTGTGGTTTGCTACCAACACGTAATTGAAGAAAATGCTAAATGTCAGCTAGAAATTAGCGAAAACAACGATAAACTTTCCTATACAAGATCTCTGAGGCTCCCACGTTAAAAAGCCCCACCCTGGGGAGTAAAGCCAGAGAACCACTGAGAGGTGCGTTCTGGCATCCTAGAGAAGAAGCACGTGAGGCTTAGGCGACGCGCCGACGTAGTGACGCATTTCCGGTCTCGCCACACGTTGCACTTTTACAGAGGTGAGTGCTGGGTTTTGTTGCCCAGGAGTCTCTGCCAGGAGCGGTCCGTTCAACCGTAGAGTAGGCTGTTGCTTTTGTCCCTGGTGCCGCGGTGGAGGGAGTCGGAGGCGGCCCATGGTTAGTCCTGGCCCCCCTCTCTCGTGCGCCTTTGCGCGCCCCAGCCCGTGGCGGCCGCTTGGGGAAATGTAGGCCGTGGATGGAAAGGAGACGCCCTGTGTCCTGACACAGCCACCAAGCCCCATTGCTCGTTGGGCCAGCAACTACTTATTGAGCTGCTAAATGCCCGTTGCCGTTCTAGGTTCCCGGAATGCACTTTTGAGGGAGACGGGGCGCAGACCCGGCCCTCAGGGAGCTTTCAGTCTTAATGGGAAAGCCACGTATTAATCAAATCTGATCGTTTCACTCCACCTGCTCGTTACTGGGTAGCTGCGGCCTGTTGCTTTTAGGTCGAGGACCAAATTCTCAATGTGCACAAGGACCTGCGTGGCTGGATCTCTTGCAACTTCTTCCCCCTCGTTTGCAGCACACTCCCGTTGGTTCTGCTACAGTCTTCTTGGCCGTTCACTTCTAGAACATGCTTTTACCTTTGCTGTTACTTTTGTAAAGATTTTTCCTTTTACTTTAGTTAATTCCGTTTTTCCTTTTTTTTTTTTTTTTTTTTGCTGAGGAAGATTCCCCTGAGTTAACATCTGCGCCAGTTTTCCTCTGTTTCCTACGAGGGTCGCCACTACAGCATGGCTGGCTAGTGGTGTAAGTCAGCTGGGATCTGAACCCAGAACCCAGGTGCCAAAGCAGAGGCTTGGAACTTAACTACTGTGCCACAGGGCCAGCCCCTTAATTCCTATTCTTAAGTCTTCCCATCTAGGATAGATTCTCCTTGGCGCTAATCACAATTGTGATCTTAAAGTTATTTATGAGAGTATGATTAACGTATGTCTTTCCTTGAGTCTAGACTAAGTTCCGTGATGGAAGAAATCACACCTTTTATTCTCACTCTACTGTATCTCACACTTGGCCTGGAACGAAATAAGTATGTGATGAATGTCTGTTGAATGAAAAAAGCATACATCAGTGTATAATCTTGGACTGGGAGGTGTGGCATACAGGAAAGGGAATACTGTGCTAGTGGAGTGTGTAACATGGGGACCTGACCTGGTCTGTAGAGGATGATCTGAAAGATGAGCTGCCATTACCTAGGTGGAGAGAGGTCAGGCCGCTGGAGAGTATTGCAGGCAGAGAGGATCAGTTATAAGGGTCCTTGGGGTGGAGAATGGTTCAGACAGACAGAACAGCAGGTACTAAGGTCCTGAACTGGTGTGGTAGAGCAAACTGAAAGAAGGCCACAGTGGCTAAACTAAGAGAAGGGAGGAAAGTGGCACAGGAAATTACAGCATGCCATGAATTTCTTTAGGGAGCACGCTGGCTTTTTCGTAAAATATGACTGCTTAACAAGAATACAAAGTGTCTGTAGAGGATTATAGAATTTTGGCATGTTGAGGTGCCTTTCAGGGTCCATTGCTAATAGTTTTCGTTATCCCTGGGTCCTAGAATGGGGTGATAAACAAAGAAGATGTCTGCCCCAAGGTCTAAAAAAGGGAAGACTTACTTTGAGATTTGTTTTCTGAATTTTCCTGGCTACTCTTATCTATTTTTCCTTATTGACTTTAGAATCACTTTATCAAGTTCTACAAGAAAACCTGTTGCGATTATGATTGGAAGCATTTTCGTGTAGTTATTTAAAGCATGACCTTTGGAGTCTGGCAGATCTTGTTTGGGGTCCAAGTTCATCCATCCACCAGCTGAGTGAACTTGGTAGAGAAAATTATTGTCTTAGCCTTGTTTTCTCATTTGGGGAAAATAAAAGGTTCAGAGGATTTTTGTAGGGACTGAGTGAAAGGATATGTATTTTTCATCCAAAAACATATTTTTTTTTACCCTTTTATGTTTTGAAGTAAAATTTTATTTTTAAAAATAAAGGTCTGAGGGGCCGGCCCAGTGGCACAGCAGTTAAGTTCACATGTTCTGCTTTGGCAGCCCCGGGTTCACCAGTTCGGATCCCGGGTGTGGACGTGGCACCGCTCAGCAAGCCATGCTGTGGCAGGCGTCCCACATATAAAGTAGAGGAAGATGGGCACAGATGTTAGCTCAGCGGCAGTCTTCCTCAGCAAAAAGAGGAGGATTGGCAGCAGATGTTAGCTCAGGGCTAATCTTCCTCAAAAAAAAAAAGGTCCGAGTTTCCTCTTGTTAGGTTTTACTTCAAGTTTTTTGGTGTCTTTTGCTTGTTTTGGTTTTTGTGTAGTCATGTTCCCCCTGCACTCGTGCCTTACCCAAGACAGGTGGCATTGCTTGATGTTGGTGAGAACAGGCTCTGGTGCCCTTGGGCAAGTTATTCACCCTTCCAAAATCTGTTTCCTCAGCATCCAAACTTCATGGAATGGTGTGGATTAAAGGAGGAAATATTTATTCATCTCTTACCCAGTGGGCATTTAGTAAATGATTGCTGCTATTGTAATTGGCAGGTCTGTTGGTTTCAAGGAGAGCCTTTGATTGGGCCAGGCTCACTCATGGTTTCCTTTGCTTCTTCCCTCAGCCCCTGCCCTTCACTGAGGGAGCCCAGGTGATGGCAGCCATGCCCCTGGAAGCCCGGCACCAGGTGAGCTCTGGATCCCTCAGGTCAGCCTTCGAGAGATCTGATTTGAAGGATATGGGGGATGAGAGGGCTGGTTCTGGCAAAAGTCTTAGAGCCAAACCAGTAGGAAGATCCCTGCTGATTCTCTCCAGTAGGACTGGATGCTGGGTGAAAAGCTGGTGGTGAGGGGCTGAGCAGCCCGAAGTCCAGCAAGCAATGGCTGGAGAGGGTGTCCTGGGGAGCAGAGGTGCACCCTCTTGCACTCTGAGGATCTCTACTGAGCTGGAGGGTCCCCAGGTTCAGTACCTCCCCCCACAGAGGGATCTGTGAGGGTGAGGAACCCAGGCTGGTGGTGTAGGCATCCAGTGTCAGTGGGAGTGACTGAGATCAGCAAGGTCGAAAGGTTCTTGGGAAGTGAGGGTAGAGGGATGGCAGGAAGAAGACAAGAAAAAGGGGGCTTATACCATTTGTTCTCCTAGAGAAAGAAGTTTGGGCTTCAGAATCAGGGAAATATATCCTCCTTGAGGTGAGTGCTGCTGGCTAAGGTGAGGCAGCAGCCTATGGTACGAAAAATACGCTCTAGGACAGGACGTCTGAAGTTAGAGATCCCATCAGGACTCAGTGGCCTTGAGCCAGTCACTTAACCTTTTTGCATCTTAGCTGACTTCCTTTGTAAAGTAAACATTGAGTACTTTACGTTTGTGGAACAGAGAAATTGATTTTTTTTTTTTAAAGATTGGCACCTGGGCTAACAACTGTTGCCAATCTTTTTTTTTTTCTGCTTTATTTCCCAAACCCCCCTGGTGCATAGTTGTATATCTTAGTTGCAGGTCCTTCTAGTTGTGGGATATGGGATGCCGCCTCAACGTGGCCTGATGAGCGGTGCCATGTCCGCGCCCAGGATCCGAACCGTGGGCCACCGCGGCGGAGTGCGCAAACTTAACCACTCGGCCACGGAGCCGGCCCCAGAAATTGATTTCTTGAGTGGTGTTGCACTTTTGAGACTCATCCATTGCTAGGTGTTGCTTTACCATTTCCTTCTTTCTGGGAGTTATTTATCTAGTAACTTAGCATCCATGAACCAAATCCCACGTCCCATCCCAGATTTCTGACATCTGGCAAGTCCCTCTACCTATTTCACCGATACGTTGTCTTCCTTATAGTTCCTACCTCTTATGATCTTCTGTACGTATTGGTAAGTCACTGGTATCACCATATGCAGTCCTGACCACTCAGTCTCTAGATTGCTGAGGAATTGTTGTCTCTGGTCTCCGTTGATACCACTTCCAGAGGGTTAGCAAGTCTGATTGCTTCTGCCTACGATCTCTTCCACTTGTCCCGTATTTTATATTGCCCTCATTCAGGGCTTGTCATTCCTTCTCTGGAATTTTGTTTCAGAGCTTCCCAGCTAGTTTCTCTGTACAGTCATGGGTCGCTTAATGACAGGGATGCGTTCTGAGAAAGGCATCGTTAGGCGATTTTGTTGTTGGGCGAACATAGAGTGTACTTACACGAACCTAGATGGTAAAGACTATTACACACCGAGGCTATATGGTACTAACCTTATGGGACCACTGTCATATATGTGGTCTGTCGACCGAAACACTGTTATGTGGTACATGACTTTAGTAAAAAGATGTTTGCAAAACATTGCCTTAAAGCTACTGTGTCCAGTCTTCCCTTTCATTCCTAAACCCGTACAGTCTTGTGCCTCCCCCTGAGCTTGGATTTTACCCTCTAGTCCAGGGTTCTCAAACTGGTGTGCATCAGAATCACCGGGAGGGCTCATTAAAGCACAGATTGCTCTGAGGTGGGGCCTACCAGTTTGTCTTTCCAACAAGTTCTCAGGTGATGCTGCTGCTGCTGTGGGGACCACGCTTTCAGAAGTGCTGTTGTAGTTAGTGGTGACTCAGTAAGTCATTCAGTTGACTGGGTCAGGTTGTCATTTTAAATGGACCATTGTATATGCTAGCAGAGGATGGATCGGTGCAGGGTGCCTGGAACTGGAGCTGTTTAAGTGTCCCCAGCTGTTGAACTAGTGTACTGATTATACCGTAGTAAAGAGTCTGATTCCAGAAATAATTAGGCAATAAAATCGGTAGGCTTTGATCACTGGCTGCATGTGAGAAATGAGCAGCGGCTGGAGAGTTAGTCTAGGATGACTCTCAAGTTTCTAGTAGAGGAGACTGGGCTGAGATTGGCACTATTCACTGAGACAGGGAAATAGGATTGTCACTCACCGTGCGAATTAGTTTGTACGAATTAGGAAGGGAGCCAGCGTGGGGGGAAGGTGAGTTTGGTGTGAGGTGGTGGGTCAGACGTGTTGGGTCACCCAGCAGTGCTGGGACCGGTGGAAGGTGGAGATCTGCAGAATTGGTTGAGCGTTAGAAGGTGGGAGGATAGTCACTGCCTGTTCAGGTAGCCAAGTTCCACACCAAAGTCTAAGGAGTGAGTAGAGGGTCTACACCAGATGCTGGAACTTTCTAGGAAGGCAGAGCTGAGGCCGTCAGGGAGGGGAAAGGGTGGCTATTGCAAAAATATGAGGCTTGGATGGCAGAAGCCATTACAGATGGTCTTCGAGGTATAAAGAAAAGCAGCTAAAACAGCTACCCAGCAGCGATTTGATTTCCAGAAGCATATTCTCCCAGGAACACCCATCAGGAAGCAGAATAGACTGCCCCAGGCAGCACTGAGCTCCCTCTGCTGGACGTTCTTGAGCGCAGGCAGCACAGCCCTTCAAGCAACAGGTGGGCGATGGATGAGATGGGCTCCTCAGGGCAACCTGTGACTCTGCTCTTGTTATGTGGGCTTGAGGTTTAGGGCAGACTGAGCACATGTGGGAAGCCAATGGATTGGCTGGGCAGTGAAGGGGGACAGGTAGGTCCTGAGATGCTACCTATGAGTGTGGGTATCTGCACAGATTGAAGCTAATTGTCCACTTGTAGGTGTAACAGTAAAAGACGAAGTATTTACAAAATAAAAGAGATTTTTCTCTAGGAAGGTTAATTAATGGGAGACTTTCCAAGATTTTTGAGATGTTTTTATCATGTTTCATAACACTAAATTTTATGTCGTAGTGGAAGGTCTTCTGGTAGTGAAAGATGTTCCAGATTTTTGGTTGTAGAAATAGTCATTTAATGATCTAACACCGAGTTGTTTCACCTTTTCTCATTAGCCATCCCTAATAGGACCCCTTCCTCATACTGTCTCCTGTACCCCACACTCAGGTCCTGAGTCAGAGAATTGGCTTTGGGGCAACAGGAAACTCTTGTTTTAGGAGGTGATGACCTTCGAGGACGTGGCTGTGTACTTCACCCAGGCAGAATGGGCTGGCCTTTCTCCCGCACAGAGGGCCTTATACAGAAGTGTGATGTTGGAGAATTATGGGAACTTGACATCCCTGGGTAAGGCCACTTTCCTCCCGGGACGCAGATCTGTGCTTTCCCTTTTTTTTCTTTCTTTTCTCCTTATAGGCTGGGGGTGCAGTGTGGAGAGGGAGGGGTTGTCTCTAGTATCCTCTGCTGCGTGGCTCCAGGGCTGAGGCCAAACGAACCACTTCAGAGTTTGCTGGGTAGGGAGAGGTCTTGGGTCGGTTTGGTCCCAGTGTAGGGTATGGCTGTCCCCTGGTAAGAGTGTGCCTCATCCTCCTAAGGCCCCTGCACAGTAAGGAATAAGTAGTTTCTGTTGCAGAGCCAAGTTGCTCTCCCCATATGGTCTAGGGATGGGTGTGACCCTTTCCCTGTGTTTACACATGTCTTGCAGGATCTTTCTTACCTAATCTTAATGAGCAAAAGGTCACAAATGCTCAGTTTCTTCTTGATCAAAATATCCTTGTCTGTCCCCAGTTCTGAGCCCGCTTCTGTGGGTGTTATTTTTACTGAGGCTCTTGGGGTTTTCCTTCTTCTGACCCAGCAGACCAGGGCTGAAAGGTGCCATTTTCTCCCCCCTTCAGGATACCCAATTCCCACACCTGCCCTGATCTCACTTCTGGAGGGAGGGGATTTGTCCTGGGGCCTGGAGGCACAGGATGACCCACCTGCCGAGAGGACCACAGACATCTGTAAAGGTAAGCGAGGCAGGTTTAGAACTGGCAACTCTAGAACTTTACAGAGCAGTGTATTTTAAAATGAACCATGCTGAGAAGGATTTAAATAAAATAGATGATTTCTCCTAATAGGTAAAATATGAAACCTTTCCCACCAGTTTTAACTCTTATCAAGATAACATATTTCCACTTAATAGATCTCATATGCAATTCTTGAATCCATTGCTCCTTTCTGAGTTTCAGCATTGCCTGCTTCAGTGGCCCTCCTTCCTTGGGCGGGATGGATTTATTCAGGAGCAGTTTTTCAGCACTTGCCATGTTCCAAGCTTTGTTGAAGAAGCTCTGGAGGATACAAGTTATGGAGACAGATGTAAGGAGCTAAAAATAAAAATGTGTTAATTGCTATTGTTGGTATATAGGCAGTGGGCTGTGGGAGCACGACAGAAAGAGGGGTGAGAGGAGTTCCTATTTAGAAGCTCAGTGGCAGGCCGTGAGCTCCAAATTTGACAAATTACAGTGGATTTCATGTGGAGAAAGAGAAGGTAGATTTTCTGACCTGAGGAAGGGAATAGAGGGTCCATAAATCATTGTGAAGAACTTTGCAGTTTAATGTGCAGGAGAATCACCTGGGGAGCATATTTAAAAATGGTTATTTCTGGAGCCCACCTGCAAGTATTCTTCTGTCTTTTGTAGTAAGCAGTGCAAGAGCATGAGACTTAGGACTCAAAGCCCAAGCAAGACTTCCTATTCTTTTTTTTGGTGAGGAAAATTGGCCCTGAGCTAACATCTGTTGCCAATCTTCCTCTTTTTGCTTGAGGAAGATTGTCCCTTAGCTAACATCTGGGCCAGTCTTCCTCCACTTTGTATGTGGGACGCTGCCACAGCATGGTTTGATGAGTGGTGTAGGTCTGCGCCTGGGATCTGAACCCATGCAACTTGGCCGCCAAAGTGGAGCACATGCACTTAACCACTATGCCACCGGGCTGGCAAGACTTCCTATTCTTGACTTCTCAAATCTGCGGCTGGCAGAGTCTGCAGTGTACCCTGATCTCCTTAACCTAGCTAGCAGTGTAGATGAATATAGTTGGTACAGCTTACTCACCCAGCCTCATGTGTAAAATCTAGAATGCAGAGTTTGTGGTAGACCTAAGGGCTCTATCCTAAAGAACTTACAGCATGGGAACAGGAAATGAGAGAGCAGACGAAACAGAAGTTGGAGCAAGAGCAGCAACCCCTGCCACAGTGACCTTGCTACTAGTGACATAGGCCCATAATTGTCTGTTTGCAAAATATTAACTCAACTTAGTATGTGGTTTCATCAGTCTGAAGGAAACTGAAGGCATAAAATTCTGTTAAACTGTTATTATATATCAGGCAATGACTTTTGAGTGAGTGAATTGGGTAGGGGATAGTGGTAATGCGAACATGGAATTGGAATGAGTGTGTGGAGCTTGAATTGACCAGATCTTATCAAAACTCAGCCATAAAAATGGAGAGGTAAGTCAGATAACACTGGGAAGTCATGACATAGGAGGAGCTTTTCGAATTCATATGAATTCCGATCTAACTGCAGAGTCTGAGTTTCCTTTAGAATGTGTAAGTGGATGGCTAGAGCAGGCCACTGAGAAGGC
This sequence comes from Equus asinus, assembly GCF_041296235.1. NCBI lineage: Eukaryota > Metazoa > Chordata > Mammalia > Perissodactyla > Equidae > Equus > Equus asinus. The sequence continues at coordinate 37,204,057 of NC_091817.1, forward strand.
CTGCTCCAGAGTCTGAGCAAATGCCATTTTCCGGGTGACTGTTTGTCTCCTTTTTGCTAATATGAGAAGGAACACTCTGCAGTCTTGGTGTATCTAAGTAAATTGTGTTCTTCTCTTTCCAAACAGGAAGAGAGCTAGGACAGTAGTTTCTGCATGTCTGAGGTTCAGACTTTTTCAAGAGTGATGACAAGACAGCAATTGCCAACGATTTTAGGGTGTTCACTCATCATCTGTGGAGCTGCAGTTAAGAACCTTTGGGGGTGATGTCCTCTAAGTGCCTCTGTGATTTTCTTTTCTGTCTTGCCACAGCCTAGTGTCCTTAATGCCCAGTGTCTCCAGTCTTTGGGACATCTGCTGGGTATGAATTTTTTAAAAGAACAACAATTCATTCATTGCCTTTACATTCTGACGTTCTGTTTTACTTTCAGACTCTGAGTCTTGCCAGCCCCAGTGTCACTACTTGCTCTTAAAGCCTTGCCTTCTTTGGTATTTTGTAGAACTGTAAATACCGTAAGGTCAAAAGATACTAGAACATACCGGGGAGAAGTCATTCAAATATAGAGTCTGGAAAAGCTTAGGAAGCAATGTGATGTGCGATGTGTACACTAATACGTTGTTCCACCTCAACTATTCTCTGTCTGTGATGTTTGGCACTTTCATTTTAATAGCCTTGTCTTGCTAGCAGGCCGATGTGGAGGTTGTAATAGTAATCTCTAAAAGCCCTATAATTTTGGTGCTCTTTTGTTTCTAGTATAATTCTCAGGTGACATTTGTATTTTCTCTCTATTATGTCAGATACTGAGGCCAACATTGACAATGAGTCCACATCAACCCAGGGAATTTCTGAAGAAAGAGACATGATGTTGTCACATGGTCTGCAGAAGAGTGTTCTTCAGAGAACCAACTTCCTAGAAACATGTAAGCTGGAGAAGCACCAGGAAATCCCCACAGTGAAAAATATTAGAGGAAAGGTTCCAAGAATCCACTGTGATAGGAAACCCTTCAGATGTCAGGAGTGTGGGAGATGCTTCAGCTTTCTTTCTTACTATGTTAGACACCAGCGAATCCACACTGGGGAGAAATCCTTTGAGTGCAATGAGTGTGGAAAAGCCTTTAATGGCAATTCTTCATTAATTCGGCATCAGAGAATCCACACTGGAGAGAAACCCTATCAGTGTGAGGAGTGTGGGAGAGCCTTCAATGATAATGCAAATCTCATCAGGCATCAGAGAATCCATAGTGGGGACAGACCCTATCTCTGCACAGAGTGTGGAAATAGTTTCACCAGTAGTTCTGAATTTGTGATACATCAGAGAATCCACACTGGAGAGAAACCTTACGAGTGTAACGAGTGTGGAAAAGCTTTTGTTCGTAATTCACCACTACTTCGACATCAGAAAATCCACACTGGAGAGAAACCCTATGAATGTAATGAGTGTGGCAAAAGCTTCAGAAGGAATTCCCATCTTAGCCAACATCAGCGTATTCACACAGGGGAAAAGCCTTATACTTGTGAAATATGTGGGCAAGCCTTCAATTTTCATACAAAATTAACTCGGCATCAGAGAGTCCACAGCGAGGAGAAACCCTTTGACTGTGTAGGTTGTGGAAAAGCCTTTAGTGCTAAGGAACAATTGAAAAGGCATCTACGAATCCATATTCAGGAGTCTTCCTATGTATGTGGTAAGTGTGGAAAAGTCTTCACTAGGAAAAGAAATCTTCAGCATCAAAGAATCTATACTAGAGAGAAACCCTATGAGTGTGTGAAGTATGAAAAAGCCTTCAGGACTTCTTCCCAGCCAGGTCATGTCCATCCTGGAGAGAAGCCTGTGCTGGACATTTGTCGTTTTGGCCTCCCAGAATTTTTTACCCTCTTTTACTGGTGATAGTACACTAAATTTCCTGTTGGATTCCATCTTCTGCTCAGGAGTGGAATGTGTGACACAGGCCTGGCTCAGCTGCAGATTCCTTCCCGCAAGCCATGGCTGTTGGTTCACATGTCAGTAGGTGAATCAAGATGGTCCATTTAGAGTCCCAGGACTTGGCAAGAGTTAACAGGAAGACATACTCTCTTTTTTTCCCCTTGGTCTTAAAGCTGATAGGAACTCCTGGATTCTTGTGGAGGCTGAGAATAGTCAGCACAGCAAAAGAGATAGCAGAGTTGGAGAATAATCAAACCTTGAAGATTCTGCTTGAACAACCACATTAAACCATATCTGAACCTAGAAATACATCTGGGTTTTAGAATTCCAGTAACCAATAAATTCGAGTTTTGTTTTTGTTTTGGTTTTTTGCTCAAGGAAGTTGAGTTAGGTTTTCTTTCCTTGGAACAGAGTCTTGACTTATGCAGAACCTTATCAGTGTAACAGTTATTTTAAGTCTTCAGGGATAACAGACCTGATGAAGGAGAAATGTTTTGTTTGTATGATGTGTGGGAAGGTTTTTAGCTATAGTCCTGGCAGTCCCCAAACCCCATGACTGAAGAGAATGGGAAACCCATTGTAATACTTGAGCCCAGGCTACATCAGAATGCCAGTGAACAGAACAAAAGTTGGTGTTAGTATGTCTGCATCATTGAATCCATTCTCAAGAGAAGTCTCACCTATGAAACCAAAAGCCATCACTCTTAAAGCTTTCATTTTCTGTTGACTCAGTTTTCGTTTGGAATGGATGCTATTCTAGGCATTAAACTGGTAAATGCCAGGCTGTGGTAGCTTTTATAGCTTGGCATTTGCCTATTTAATGTCTAGAATAGCATGTGTCGTGTCCCCCCCACCCCCCCAGCCCTTTGATCTGGTTAGTGGGTTAAGGAAATGCTCTGGTTCTCATAAGAGAGACTGCTGAGATGTCTCAATAGGAAAACAAAGAGCTGGCCCTTTTCTTTGGATGATGGATGCACCCTCTTTTCTCCCATGTGCCTTTCTGCTGCCAATCAGTGTGGCAGGCTCCCTTCCTAATTCCAGACTAGCTGCTCCATGAAATCCTGCTCCTTGAAACCTAGCACCTTGGTGGCTTCACCACCTCTTCCTTACTTGTCATTAGTTGGATGAGCAGTTCTATCATGTGCTTGGACCAATCAATGAATAATAAGCTGGGGGATAGCTTTTTATTTTTTCATTTTTTGGCGAGTAGGAGTCACCCTGAGCTAAGATTCATTGCCAATCTTCCTTTTTTTTTTTTTTTTTTTGCTTGAAGAAGACTAGTCCTGAGCTAATATCTGTGTCAGTCCTTCTCTACTTTGCATGTGGGATGCCTCCACAGCATGGCTGATGAGTGGAGTAGGTCCATGCCCAGGATCCAAACCTGCAAACCCAGGCACCAAAGAGGAATGCATGGAATTTTAACCACTCAGCCACTGGGCTGGCGTCAGGGATAGCTTTTTAAGTAAACTTTTTTAATTGAAGTATAATATACACACAGAAAAATGCAAAGTCATAGTTGTACAACTTGAATTTTTACAAAGAACATAGCCTTATAATCAGTACCAAGATCAGGAGATAGAATGTACCAGCATCCTGTAAGTCTCCCTGTGCTCCACTCCACTCATTACTTCTCTCTCATGGTACCCTCTATTCTAAATTCCATCACCACAGGTTTACGTAAATGGAATCATCAGCATAGATTAATTATTGCTGCGTGGTATTCCATTACATGAATATACCACAGTTTACTGCCTACTGTTGATGGGCATTTGAGTTATTTCCAGAGGGATCATTTTGACTGCAGAAAATCTACAAGTCACTCAGGAAAAAAAAAAAACTGGTTAGAGTAACCAAGGTCAGGGACTTAGTTTCACATGTTGCTGCATCAGCTGCCTTTTAATAAATGATCGTCACAGCAGTATTTTTTGACACTCGCCGTATGCTGAGCTCTCCTAATCACTGCACATACTCAATACAACTACTGTATGAAGCAGGTGCTGTACTTAGCTCCATGTTACAGTTGAGGAAGGATTAATTAGGTTGCCCGAGGACATGGGAAGTAGCAGAGTAGGGATTCAATACAGGCAGCCTGGTTTCAGAGCCCATGTTCCAGCCATCACAGTATTGCTCTATAGAAATCAGAGGTAAGGTCTGTGACAAGTATGTCTCAGTAACAGAAGAGTGGGTTGTTTGAAGAGACTGTTAATGTTCCTTAGGGGTGGAGGAGAATATCAGGATCAAGTCAAGATAAGGGGACACTGTGCCTGACTTCACAGAAAGGAAGGTAGATGGGGAATAGGCATCACGAGGGAAAACAGGTTGAGCTACAACAGTACGACGTGTTTAGTACAGACTGTCTTTATGGCTGTTGCAAGGGAGGTAGTCTGTCCTAGGAGGCAGAGGACCTCGTTCTTAGGTCCCCCCACCCTTAGTGGCTGTGCGGCGTTGGGAGATTGTTAAACATCTATACCTCTCAATACCATCTGAAAATAGGTATTTTCTATCACGTAGATGAACCAGAGAGCTGGCTGGTTTGAGACATGGGGATAGGTGAGTGATGTTTAATCGTTTTCATTTTCCTGGACTTCTCTATCAAGTAGTTGGCATCCATGGTCCCTGACCCAGTGCCACTGTCAGAAAGCCCCTTCCAACTGAGTAACTGTCTTTGAATCAATTAATGGTTATAAGTTTCCTATGGTTCTGTGATAAATTATCACAAACTTAGTGGCTGAAAACAACAGAAATTTACTCTCATTTCTGGAGGCTGGAAGTCTGAAATCAGTTTCCCTGGGCTGAGTTCAAGGTGTGGGCAGGGCCACACTCCCTCAGGAGGCTCTAGGGCAGAATCTGCCTTGTCTCTCCCAGCTTCTGGTAGCTGCCAGCATTCCTTAGCTTGTAGCCATGTCACTCCAATTTCTACTGCTGTCTTCACATCACCTCTTCTGTGTCTAATCTCCCTCTGCTTCTTGCATAAGGACATTTGTGATGACATTTAGGATCCACTCAGATAATCCAGGATAATCTCATCTCAAAACCCTTAACCACATCTGCAGAAACTTTCCCATCTTAAGGTAGCACTCACAGGTTCCAGGGATTACGACCTGATATCTTTGGGTGGCTATTAGCTTACTAACAATTAATTGGGTTAATCTGTATATAACAGAAAAGGCTAAAAGAGTAGACTCTAATACAAGACAGAAATTCATTTCTCTCATAAAAGAAGTCTTAGGACATAGACAGCCCAGGGCTGGCAAGGCAGTTGTACAATGTCAGCAGTGACCCAGTCTCCTTCCAGATTGCCACTTGGCTATCAGTATGGTTATAATCCTCATGGTCCAAGGTGGCTGCTAGCACTCCATCAGTGTTTGTTCAACTCCACAATATGGAAGCAGGAAAAAAGGCACACTTTCTTTTAAGAGGACTTTCTGTAAGTGCCACAGGACGTTTCCAGTTAAATGCTTTTGTCAAGAACTTAGTCATGTGGCTGTATTACCAGGCTGCTAAGGTCACTGGGAAGTTTCTTAGCTGAGTGGCAGTGTGCTACATCAAATAAACTGGGAATTCTGCTACTGAGGAGGAGGGGGAGAATGGATGTTTTCGTGGGCAGCTAGCAGCCTCAGCTTCAGTCCACGACTACAATCTAATTCTATGTGTCTAAAAGCTTTTTGGAAAGGGAAACGATTTTTGTGGACAGCTATCTGTATGAATTTAGATTTTCCTAACTCTGAGATTAGCACTGTTTATGCTTCTTTTACAGTTTGGGAACAATGAAACCCATCAGATTGATGGGAAAATAGAGCAGACGCCTCTGGTACCCATGTGACATCCCTAGGGACACTTCTTTTCAGCTGTAGCTGTGGTGGATGGTTCTGTGTGAACTCAGAACTCACCTTGCCCTGCTCAAGTGCTCTTTATCTTCACAAGAATAAAAGCTTACAATGGTTTATTTATTCAGGTGCTGATTACTGAAAGCTTGTCTCCCCCACTATACCCTACATTCTACAAAGGCTGTAACCTGGAAGGTCCGTTTTTCCTCATCTATAAAATGGCTATGATACCTTCTGCGACTTCTTCAGGACCATGTGAAGAAACAATTGAATGATAAACATGAGCGATTTACTAGCTAATTAAAGTGAAGTTCAGATGAAACATGTTTTTGTGGTTCAGGTCACCTGCATGCAAGGTAACTCAGGAAAAGGGTTTTAAGGTGGCTGAACAAAGCCATTGGAACATAGGGAGTTTCCGATTCTATTACACTTTATTATGCTTAAATGGTGTTTAGATTGTGGACTTTTATTATGTTTAAATTGTGTTGAGGTAATTTATTATTACCAACAAGAAAATGTAATCTTTATCTTTTTAATTTCTCAAATTATAATTATTAGAAATCTTTAAGGTCTAAGAAAAGTTCGCAGAAGAGCCTCCCTTGGCCATTCGGGTCCACAAGAAATTCTCATCCTGGATTTCTCTGGATTTTGAAGCAGGGCGATAGGCAGAGAGAAGCAGAAGCTGTGGCACTAGGTAATGTGTGGCAGGTTCTGGCCAGCTGAATTCAAAAGAATGAGACAAGTGCCTGGAGATCAAGGTTAAAATTTAGTCAGAGCGGACCATCACCAAGTTGGAGAACACAGGTTTTGTGTTCAGACCCGGAACCCAGGAGAGCTCCGTAAACACGCGGCTGAGAACAGAGCTAGCACCAGGGACAGCGCCACGGTTTCCCTATTTTCTTCTGTGGTCGAGTCCTTGGACAGCACTGCACTATAAACACACATTGCATTGCATTCCACTAATTTCCTGAGACTTTTGACTCCTGTGTGCCTAGTGATTGTAATCTTCTAAAGGCAGCACTCTTTTAGAAGGCTCTTTATGGCAATATGGGAGATGGGATTCTTTCTCTTCTAGGGAAGTTCAGCATCAGTGCTGATAATTGAACTCTCTTGGGAGCTCTGTGGGTTTGGAACCTGGTACCACTGGGTTATTCTGGGGGCCAATATCCTTCAAGTTTGGGGGAAATATCTTATACCTGATTGCACTACATGGAGAATACCACTCAAGGTTCTTCCTAGGGACAAATAAGAAGAAAGCTATTAGTTTAAAAAAAAAAAAGTGATGTTTTCCATCATCTCTCATTACTAGGGGTATTAGTTAGGATGTAAGCTTGGGTATTAATTTGAATAACCCAGATCAATGTGGTTTAATCAGGATGAAAGCTTATATCGCATTCATATATCATCTGAAGGTAAGCAGTCTAGAGCTGATATAGCAGCTCCATGACTCCTCCTTCTGGATGCTCTGTCATTCCCAGGGGCCACATCCTTATTCATACGGTCCAAGATGCTCACCCCCGACCCCGACCCCGTCAGCATTCCACCCAGCTAATGGGTGTAGGGCCAAGGAAGGCATGTCTCTTCTCTTTAAGGGGACAGCATTGATTTTTCTTAGAGCCTATTTGCCAGAAGTTGGCTACATGTCCACACTTTGCCCTAAAGGGCGCTGGCAAGTGTGTTATTTTTTCTGGACTGTCTTTGCCTCGCTAGAGATTCTGTTACTAAATAAGAAAGGAAGAACAGAGATTGACAGACAGTGAGTGGTCTGCCTTTCCAGGCCTTCCATAGAGATTTTGTAACTTGGCATGCACCTGTCATAGCACTCTTAGTGGTAGGAGCTTCATGGTTATTTAGGTGGTCCTTTTTTCTTATCTGTAAAATTAGGCAACTGGTTTATAATCCAACATTTGGGGCAAGCATTTCTGTAAAACTCCAAATTCCTTCATATTTCTTTAGGCAAACTCTCATTCCTAGCTAAAGGTCTGCTTTCTGAGCCTAGGAAGAAGTAGAAACAGCACTTATGCCAAGAACAATGTAATCCCCAGCTATCACCCTGCCCAATCATGGGACTATTTTCTTATTTGAATGAGATAAGCCATGTAAAGTGCTCATTTTGGGAAAGAGTGATGATCAAGGTCAGGGCAACGCTGAGAAGGGCTCCTGGCAATGGTCAGTGTCATAATCCCAGGCCTAAGACATATCCTACCTCTAGTGGCACAGAAATAAAGAGAAGTTCAACTCAGGAATTGGGGTTGAAGCCTTTGGACCCAAACATTGAAAAAAAAAGTTTATCGCATGCCTCCTTGTGCCAGACCTGTGCTCTAGCTGAGGATAATGGTGTTGAACAAGACAGATATATAGTCCCTGCTCCCTGGAGCCAGCAGAGAAGATAGATTTTTTTTTTTAACTGTCACCATTAAAGAAATACAAATGTGCCAACTACTGAGAAGTACAGGGTGCTGTGATGGCTGGGGGGCCTGCCTTATTGTGGGTGGTCAGGGAAGCCTTGCTTTCTAGGGGAAATGGGATTTGAGCTGAGACTTCAAGTAACAGTCAAGACAGAGGGTGGGAAGTGGAGGGCATTCTAGGTTTACAGAAAAGTACGTTCAGCAAGTGAGAGAGTCGGGGAGAGTGGGGAGAACGGGAGTGTTAAGAGGCTGGAAAGGCGAGTGGGAGCCAATCCTCTTCCAGTGAAGCAGCAGCACTGGAGAGGTCAGAGCTGGAAGAAGAAAGGCCTGCACTATCAGTGTTGGGAGGGAACTTAAGGGTGGTCAGTTCATTGGTTTTTAGTGCTGTCCCTCCTCCCCCAGGGCTCATTTTGGAATTTTATGGAGGTATTTTTGTCACAATGTTTGGTAGTATTGGCTGGGAGCCAGGAGTGCCACAAATCCTGCAATGCACAGGATGGTCCCGCCTATTGAAAAAGTTTTCACAGCTTTTCTCATGTCTTCCTGGACATTCACGTAGGTAAAAACTGTTTATAAATTACCAGAATCTAGAAACTGTTTTTCAGATAACCACAATGTATTTCTGCACAGTTTTAACATATGCAGATTCTCCAGAAATATAACTACTGTATAATCAAGAGAAGATTGTACTGTGCTTCATTCAGAACTTTACCAAAAAGAGTTCACCATTTTAGATCATACCTTGTGATTTTCGAAACACCAGTATAAGACACAGCATTGTGGCTGTGGCATTTAAGCACATTAGATATGAAAAGGCAAGTATCTGGCCACTTCATTAGGTCTCATACAGCAGTCATGACCAAACATTTACATACTGAAATATGTATTTTTAATTATAAATTATTTTCCTTTTATTTCTCCTTTGTTACAGTCAAGGCATAACATTAGTTTTCAAAATGTAGGTTGTCTACATTATCTATGATCTTCTAAGCCATTATCTATGAGTTCCATGACAGGAGAATAAAGTAGTCATTAGGAAATAACTGTCACAAAAAGGGGGACTTGAGTCTGATAGTGTGCGATCCACCACTGGGCCAGCTGGAGACTCCCAAATCTGGTTGCACCTGCAGGTTTACTAAGACATAGATCCCCGGTGCCAACCCCGGGCTGAATCCAGTGCTCGCCTTTGATTCTTACCTTCCCCAGCCCACTCCGAGGAACAACTGGCCTCCACAACAGACTGCGACAGGCGAGCGAAGAGCGTAAGGCTCGGACACCAATCTGGGCCGCAGGGGGCGGGGCCGGAGGACCACCGAGAGAGAGCGACGCTGCTCCTAGAGAGGCTCGGCCGCGGCCTGGTGACGCACTTCCCGCCGCGCCGGGGAGCCGCCTGCTGCGGAGGTGAGTTTGGGGCTGCAGCCGGCGGGGGCGTTGCCCTGGCCCCGAGGCTCGGCGTGCAGTTTTGATGCGCCTCTAACGTAGGTGGTGATAGGTCTCCCGCGCCTAGGGGAGGGAGTGGGGCGGCGGCCCAGAGTCGTCTTCCGCCCGCCCTCTACTGCTTTAGGCTTGGGGGCTGAATATGTTCAGTCCCGTGGAAGGCGAAGCCTAGGTTGCTGGCACAGCCCCGAAGCCCCGAGCAGTTAGCACTTTGTTCGGGGAAGATGCTACTGGCCTTTTGGGAAGTTGTGTCGGAGCAGCCAGAGGCTGGAATATTTGAAGGTGTGAATCGGGCTTAGGTGATATCACGAGTCTTTTGACATGTTGAGATCGTGTAGGGGCTTCTACTTGTATGCATTTCACGTATGGACTGTATACTCCCTGGCTCTTAACAGAGGATCGTGAAGCAGGGCCCCCCTAGCCACCCGAGAGCACAAGCAGCCCGGCTTTCGGAGGGCACTATCTCCTGGAGCGGTGTCAGTTCCCAAAGGTAACTCGGCCCTACTTGTCTCCGGCTGTGGGATGACCGAAACTTGGTATTGACTTCTACAGTATAGTTACTGATTTCCTCAATCCTAGAATACACGTAAAATAGTTCCAGAATTGCTCATTCGTACCCTCATGAAAAAGCGAGTTTGTTAAAAATATGCTATAAAATAATAACTAAAACATGAAATATAAAAAAAACCTCTGGAATGTTGGCTCATAGTGTATTCAAGGGAAAATTTATGGCCTTATAGGTTTTAATTGCCAAATAGGAAAGAATGAAAAATTAATAAATCTTGCAACCGCAAGAAGCATTTGGGCACAGGTGTTTTTAGCCTCGTGGTAGTTAGTTAAAATACTGTTTTCCAAAGTTACTTAGTTCTTTTCTTGCCCGCCACTTCACTGTGGTTATGTTATTCAGTTGTAGTGTAGTTTGGCTCATTTGCTGTTGTTTGTATTCCTTTTTGGGTTGTCACCCCTATCGCATCCTGGTTGGTTGATTTTATATATGTGTGTATCTGTTTATTTATTTGGATATGTGAAGCATTGTTCTGGTTACAAAGTCAGAACAAAAAGGCACAGTCAAGAGAAGTGTCACTCGTCACTCATCCCTTCTACCTCCTGTTTTTCCATCCTGTTTCCATTCCCAGGTTCCTTTCACCCGCTTTTCACTCACACCGGAGGCAACCATTTCTCCTTATTGTCTGGTTTATCCTTCTATTTCTTTTTACACAAATGATGTATTTTCTTATACTTCCTTTTTTTTTCTTACACGAAAGGTAGTACAGTACCTTTTGCACTTTGCTTTTTTCATTTGACGATCTGTTCTGGAAATCACTCAATATCACAGAGATAATTATGTTTTTTTAAATGTCATTCATGTATACAGAGGACGGCATCTAGAATGACAGTTAAGAAGTATAGTAGTAAAATCAGCACCCATGGACACACCATCCCATTAAGGAGAACATTGCCAGTACTGCTGCATCTATCTTTGTGCTCCTCTCCAACCCAGCTCCCAGCTTCCCACCCCTAGAGGTAACAACTGTCTTGAATTTTGTGTTAATCATGGTCTTGCCTATTTTTGAAAATAATGTTACCATTTATACATGTGTCTGTAAACAGTGTGTTTAATTTTGTTTGTTTTCAAGCTTTATGAAAATAGCATCATGGTGTCTTTAGTCATGTGGGACTTGCGTAACTCAACATTATGTTCCTAAATTCATCCATGTTGTTGTGTGGGGCTGTGATTCTTCATTTTTTACTGCTGAGTGATGTTCCATTGTAAACAATACGACAACTTATTTATGTATTCTCAGTGGACATGTGGGTTGTTTCCAGTTTTTTGCTAAGATACTGCTGGTAATGAATAATTTTGTACATAATCCTACCTATGAGGGTTTGTTTCTCTAGGGTATAAGGTTTAAAATTTAGGCATGAGTGTTGAATGTTATCAAATGCCTTTGGCATCTATTGAGATGGAGAGTATGTTTATCTTTCTTTGATTTATTAATGTGGAAAAGTATACTAATCTGTATCCTAATACTGAGCTTTACTTGCATTCATGGGATAATCCCTCTTAGTCATGGTATGTTGCTTTAATGAACTACTGGATTCTATTCCTTAATATTTAGGATTTTTGTATTCATATTCATAATGAGACTGGTCTCTGGTTCTTGTGTCAGTATTGTGCTGGCATCGTAAAAAGGACTGGGAAACGTATTTTGCTGTTCTCTGCTACAGTTTAAATAGTGTTGGAATTGTTCATTTCTTGACGATTTGAAAAGATTTTCCCATGATACATATGGGCTTAGTGTTTTATGAGAGTTCACTCTTTACTGGCTATCTCAGTTTAATTAGGTAAGTAATCACGGATTACAGAGGAAAATCTATATAATGAAATTGGTAGAGTTGACTTATTAGATTCAAGTAGAATTATATGTTCTTTCATCATAGAATATGTTTTCTTTTTAAGCATCTATAGAGTATTTTTTAAACGGACACTTCAGCCACCAAAAAACCTCAAAAATCTGTAAAGCAGAAGTAAATAGATCAGAATATTTAAATACCATGCAATAAAGCTATAAATTATGAACAGAGAAGAAATTAACAACAACAGACTAGCCTAAACAATCCTTTGGTTAGGGACAAAACGCAGTTGCTGACTAGCAATAAATAGTAATGAAAACAAATATAAAAAACCTCTGGAATGTGGCTAATAGTGTATTCAGAGGAAAATTTGTGGTCTTATGGGTTTTAATTGTCAAATAGGAAAAAATAAAAACGAGTAAATCATGCAACCTCAAGAAGGTAGGAAAAAAGCCTTTTATAGTCTAACTTTCCCCGAAAGCAGAGCATAGGACGAAGATTTGTGTGTAGGTGACTTATTTGGGAATGCAGTCCCAGGCAGAGTGAAAGACAAGGAAAGTGGAGCAGAGAAGGGGGGAGAGCCAAAACAAAGGATGCATTGTCAGGCTGGCCCTTCTGCAGCTGACTGGTACTCTATCTTGCAGCATCTTTGAGGAGCCTTGGAATCTCATGGACTAAAGGGGAAAACATTTATCCATTGACCTCTGTCCACTGTTTGTCAAAGGTGGCATCACAAGGCATTAATTCTCCTGTACTTCAGGGTCCCACAAGTGTCCCACACAGGACACCAGAGAAGCCCCAGGGCAGGAGCCAGACATATGTGATATAGATCCTTGCAGAGGCGTTGGTAGGATGCACCTGCACAAAGCTGATCAAAGCTTCTGGAACTGGATAAGAGTGAGACGAGAACATTGGCTGGTACATAAGCTGTCTCTTACAGAGCTAAAGAAACAAACTAAGAAAGCAGAACTTAATGAATTTAAAAAAATAGAAAAAAAGAGTGGTGTTCTAAATAAATAAAAAAGCTAGAGCTTTGGAAATAAAAGAAAACATTCAAATAGATAAACCAGTGCTCAGCCTGACTTTATTAGTCTGTTTGGGCTGCCATAACAAATACCTTAGACTCTGTAGCCTAAAGAACAGAAACTTATTTTTCACAGTTGTGGAGGCTGGAAGTCCAAGATCAAGGTGCCGGCCAATTTGGTTCTTGGTGAGGGCCCTCTCCTTGGGTTGCAGTTGGCTGCCTTCTTGCTGTGTCCTCACATGACAGAGACAGAACGCTCTGGAGTCTCTTCCTGTTCTTATAAGCGCACAAGTCCTATTGGATTAGGGCTGCACCCTTAGGACCTATTTAACCTTGTTACCTCCTCACGGGTCCTGTCTCCAAATATAGTCACATTGGCAGTTAGGGCTTCAACATCGGAATTTTGGGGGGACACATTCAATTCACAACACTAACCAAGGGGAAAAGGTCTAGAAAGCACGTATATTCAAAAGAATTGGGAAAAGCAAAGTAGCTCCAAATAGGGAGGAACCAAAAATCATGAACCAGTGTTTTCGACAACTCTGCACCAAAGTTGAAATCCTGGAAGATGTAGATGAAATTTTAGGAAAGCATGCATAATTTCAAACTGACTTTAGGAGAATAAAAATCAGAAAATAACCAGTCCATGTGTTTTTGAATATAGTGAACAAGGGGTGCTGGGTCACGGAACCCTAGGTGCTACAGTGATCCCCTCTCTCAGGGAGCTGATGCCTTGGCTTCTTCGCTGTCAGAAGCCTGGAAAGTATCAGGAGGCAGTCTGGTACCTCACTTCTGGCCCAGCTTCCTCAAGGTAAGTCTGCACTGTGCAGGAGGCTGACCTCCCAAGGGCTCTACAGAGGGATTAGGACTCTTGAGGGCGCTCAGCTGAGTGAGGGAACAGGGCAGGATGCTGCCTCCCTTGGCCTGACTCAGAGGCCTCTGTGCTAGAGTGGCAGCCCCGCCAGCCTGGCTTCTCCTGCAGTGAAATAGAGGATGATACTCATTTAGAGCAAGAGGAGTAAGTCAAAGATCTTACTAATGTTTTATCTCCTGAGCTGAATCATTGATACAGGAGTCTTTGTTTTATTATTCTTTAGGCTCTGCATACATTTTATGTACACTGTTTTGTGTGTATCATATGTATCAGAATTGTAAAATGCTAGGGTCCCTAGCAGTGGGTGTCAGTGTCATGTCTGGGAGGAGTCCTTGGCACCGAGCCACTGAACAGATCACTCCCTTCTTCCTGTGGCAGCTCCTGCTGGCACTCCCATCTGGACCCAGGCTGCCTGGGTCTCAGATCTTCTGTGAGGGGCTGTGTTGTTCCTGGTGGGGGTGGCTTGCCTCACACTTGGCTCTCTGTTTTCCCTCAGCTCCAGTCCTTCTCTGAGAGGGAGACCAGGTCATGGCAGCCATACTCCTGACAGCCTGGCCCCAGGTGAGCTGTGGGTCCTTCAGCTCTTCCTCTGTGCAGTTTCAAATTGAAAAAAACTGAGAAGGGAAGCTGGTGAGCCTTGCCGTGAAAGCTGGAGAGGGCTTTCACGCTTCTGCCTGCCAGACTGGAACTTGTGGGAAGAATGGTGATGTGAAGGGATGGAAGCAGCAGGAGAACGTCCCTGAAGGCCGGAGTGTAGTCTTCTGCACTTGAGTTTTTTTTGCTTCTCTGGTACGGGAGCTCCCCCAGCAAAGGGCTCTGGTGAATAGGAGACGTGGAAGATGCCCATGTAGGATGCTCTGTGTGTGAATGTGAATGAAGGAGGATAGCAGAGGATTAGGATTCCCAGGGGCCAGGGTGTAGGTGAAGAGGACTAGCAGGGCCGAATCAACATAAAGGGTGGCTATGTCTGTAATTCAAGGAAAGGGAAGACGAGGGGAGTGTGGTCAAGGGAGGGAAAAAGACAGGAAGTCCTCTGGGACAGGATGTCTCCTTGTGACCTGCAGAGACTTTCGGGGCTTGGAGTACACTGGCTAAACATTTAGGTCTCTGATAAGCTCTGGACCATCTTCCCAAGAGAAATAAACGTGCAAACCATATTTTCCCTGCAATTTCAGGGACTTCATGGACCCCCTGAAGCTCATCCATGGACCTCCATGGACTCCAGGTTGGGAATAATCAGTCACAGTAACTCCAGTAACATTTTTTGGGGCTTACTATGCTGCAGACACCATGCTAAGCACTTTGCATGGATCACTCAATCCTGACAACCATGCTCCTGACAACAGGTGCTGTGTTGTGCTCATTCCGCCACAAAAGACATGAAGGCAAGGGGGCCGAGGGTGACTTGTCCAAGGTTACACAGCCATTGTGTGATTGTTAACTGCTCAGCCTTGTGGCACCTGTGGAACCAGTGAAGTTAACATGGTCAGATTTGTGACAGCTGTGTAGGGAGTAATTTTCAGGAGTAATTCAAAAGCAAGGTGACCACTTCAGAAAGAATTCCACTGGTCCAAGTGATGTGGGCTTCATCAAGGAAAGTAGTTGTTAAAGAGGGGGGATCCACTTACGGAATGCCTAACAAAGAAATCTTTGGGACGTGCAGTCAAAGTGAGGAGGTGGGGTAAGGGAGAGGCCGGAGTCAAGAACAAATCCCCAGGGCTCTGGCTGAGGTTTCCTGTGCAGGTGGCAGTGCATGTCACCAGCTGAGGTTTGAATTCAGGAGGAGGTGCCAACTTAGCAGGGTAAAGGGTGGTGGCAGTGGGCAGTGAAGGCTTTTAGTTTTGTGCAGAGAAGTTACTGGACCTGTCCAAGGTCACTCAGGGAGTGACTCACAGAAATGCCCAGATGTTGGACTAGAATTGTTCATGGGTGGAGGTCAGTTGAATCAAGCGAGACAGATCCTGGCAGAGAGGAGTTGAGGGCAAATCCGTGCCAGTGCATCCCTGAGGTTGCTACAGAAGGCTGAGGAGAGCAGCGGGAGAGCTACCAGAGGCTGCAGCTGCCCAGGAGGGAGGAGTTGGGCCTGGGAGCAGTGCTTGGTATCAGCCCTGATGGCAGGGCCTGTGCTGACCACACAGTGTGGTGATGCAAAGAGGAGCAGCCAACAGGAAGGCTGACTGCCCTTCTTGTCCAAACCTTCTTGGAGAAACACTGAACTCTTGGGTCAAGTTGAAAAGGATGAGGCTTGAATGAGAGAGGGTGACAGACAATGTTGAGTTTTCAGCGAGACCCATCTGGAAGCAGGATGGGCTGCTCCCGCCCGTCCCTAGCCAGTCTGGGCAACACTGAGCTCATAGGGGGGTCAGTGATGGGAATCAGGCAGCAGATGGGGGCTATGTGGAAACTATGGCAGTTCTTTGTGGATGGCTTGAGGTTTGCTGGTGGGGACGAGGCATGAGGAGCAGGGTGGAGAAGCCAAGACATCAAGGCGATGAAGTGGGAATCTGGTGGATCTGTTCTGACCTCCATCCGCCAGTGAAGGAGTGGCCTACTGAAACAATGGAGTTCCTTTAGCAGAACTTGGTTATGGGATTTTTTTTTCTTTATCCCAACTTATGGTATCTTTTATAAGTGTAGAAAATGACGCAAGGTTGGTCAGATATTTCATGGTTTACTTTCCAGGTGCTTTTTTCTCAAGTCTTTCCCCTTGTTATTAATTTTATGCTCTTCACAAGCTCCCTCCCCAAGCCCTTATACTGCCCTCTGCCCCTCACTTAGGGCCTGAGCCATGGAATTGGCCCTAGGGCAGCAGGAACCTGTTGTTTCAGAAGTTGGTGACCTTCGAGGATGTGGCTGTGTACTTCACCCAGATGGAATGGGACAGCCTGTCCCCTGCACAGAGGGCCCTGTACAGGGATGTGATGCTGGAGAATTATGGAAATATGGCCTCCCTGGGTAAGGCCTCTCTCCCCCCGGGACCGAGACTCTGCCAGTTGGGATTTCCTGCCCCTGCCGGGTTGCAGGTGGGGTCTCTGGGATCTTTTACTGAGTGGGAACCCCAGTGACTGAGATTTCTAATCCTGTAGACTGAGGGGTTGGTGAGAAGGGTGAACCTCAAACACTTTTTGGACCATTATAGGACTTTGCTGGGACTGGTGTGCACTCTTTATTTTTTGGAGGAAGATTAGCCCTGAGCTAACTACTGCCAATCCTCTTTTTGCTGAGGAAGACTGGCCATGAGCTAACATCCATGCCCATCTTCCTCTACTTTATATGTGGGACACCTACCACAGCATGGCTTTTGCCAAGCGGTGCCTTGTCTGCATCCGGGATTGGAACCAGCAAACGAACCCCGGGCTGCCGAGAAGTGGAACGTGTGAACTTAACCGCTGCACCACTGGGCCGGACCCTGGTGTGCACTCTTGATCCGCCCTATAGAAGCTGTGTTTTGGAGACAGTGTGGGAAGAAGTAACTTCCTGTTCCACAGTATTATCTTCAGGTTCTCCCACATCTTACCTGTGTCTCTTGAGGTCTCCTAGGCCCACAGTCTGAGCCCTTCCCAACTCCTCCCATACCTTTTCAATCCCCCCCCACATCATACACACATATACACCTTCTGACCCCCCACTTTCAGAAGCCCTCACCCCCCCCCTTTGCCCATAGTCCTCAGGCATGGAAGCCCCTGGGGCTCCCCATTGCTGAGACAATCTGAGAAGAGGTTTAGGAACTCATCTGTGGAGATTATTCACCTGTCTCTCCTTTTTCCTTTCCCCGAAACAGGATTTCCACTTCTCAAACCTGCTGTGATCTCACAACTGGAAGGAGGAGGTGAGCTGGGGGGCCCATCTCCACTGGCTGCTGGGACAGAAGCAGGCCCCCAGGCCCTCTGGACTGGTAAGGGAGGCCTGTGTTGCCTGTTATGCTGGGAAGCTTAACTCTTTAGGGAGAAAGTCAACTTTAGCAACATGTAAGCATGCCTCGTTTGTTGGTCAGCTGTACAGAGTAAAATTTAAATAAATTTTAATGATTTATAGAGATATGTACAACTGAGACCTATTTTCGCAGTTTGCTGTTTCTTTGTAATTCCAAGAACAGATATTTTTTCCATGCCTCATTCTAATTCTTTTCAGTCCTAATTTTGGAACCCCACCTTTGTCAGACAAAATGAATGGATTTAGTAATTTTTTGGGTCCTTGCTATTTTCTAAGCATTGTCCACCTAATCTGGAGAATGGGAAATTAACAGTCTTTTTATGCACAGAGGCAGAATAGCCTGGTGGTTAAGGGTACGGTCTTTGGAGTAGACTTTCTTCAGGTCCAGTCCCAGCTGTTTTCCTAGTTGTGACTTTGAGCATGTCAGTTATTTGAATTCTCTAAGATTCACTGTTCTTATCTCTGAAAATGGAATAATAATAAAATGAGGTAATTGTGCTAGTCTTATAGGTTGAGGATTAAACGAGATAATGTATAAAGTGCCTAACTTATAATATGTGCTCAATGAAATATTAGTTTTTATTATTTTTTGTTGGTGGAGACAGCTGTACATAGTAAACTGCAGGAAATACGGCAGAAGGGAGAAAATGCTCTCAATTCGGTGCTTCTCAAGTGACGTGCAAATGAATCACCTGGGTGTCTTGCAAACATATGTCTTGTCATTCAGTAAGTCTGCAGTGGGGCCAGGATTCTGCATTTCTATTAATTCCTAGGTTATGCCAATGTTTCTGGTTCCCAGACCATACTTGAAGTAGCAAGGTTCTCACTTGCTGCAGCAGAGTAGTTGCCAGATGATTTCCTGTTTCCCATGAGGCCCTGCTTTACTCTCTGCATTTGGGGTCCATAAGATTCTCTTGTATCCTTTGAATGACTCCTTTTTCTTTAAAAGATAGTTTCAGTGGATTTTTGTTCCTTGTGATCCATTCAACCAGATGATCCCTGACCCGGAAGATATGTTTTAGAAATGGGGAGTTTAAAGTGCTTGGCATATAGAGGGGAAGAAAGTGATATTGTAGAGTTCCTTAATCAAAGCGGTCTGGATTTCATTCTGTAGGCAGCAGACAGTCCTGAAGTCTTTGAAGTTCTTGTACAACCTGTCATGATTTTAGCTGAGGATATAGAAACGTTCATCTAGTCAGTGTAATCTGGTAGGTTAACTGGGGTGAGGAATCAGATGGGTTTTAGGCAGGCGGAGGGGAAGGTGTGGGGCACAAAGCCTGTGTCAGCAGGGTTGACTTTTTTTAAACAACTTTCTCAGAAGCCCTACCCCGTGACTTCTGTTTATATCTCATTTGCTGGAACTGTGTCAAATGGCCACCTCTACTTCAAGAGAGGGTGCAAAATATAGTTTTTAGCTGTAGTTTTTATTGCTAACTCATAAAAAATGGAGGATGTGCTAGTAAGGAAGAAAGGGAGAATGGATATTGGTTAAGCAACCAGTAGTATCTGCCACACCATAGGGTTTGGTAAATAGAAGGTCACTAGTGTGGAAAAATTGGTAAAGAATATACATGGTTGATCCACTTAAGAAGTACAAATTTTAGTCATTGTGAAAAATATTCACCCTCAGCAGAAGCCCATGAAATATAAATGAAAACAATGAGAGATATTTCACCTCTTATATTGAGAACAATTAAATTATAGTAAGTGATAGTGAGAATACAGCAAAACAGGAAAGACTTCTGGAGGTGAATGTGAATTAGTAGTCTTTCTAGAAAGTATTTTAGCAATACCTATAAAGAGCCTTTTAAAAGTTTGTACTTGAGGGGCTGGCCTGGTGGTGTAGTGGTTAAGTTTGTGCACTCTGCGTCAATGGCCCAGGGTTCACAGGTTCATATCCTGGGTGCAGACCTACATGCTGCTCATCAAGCCATGCTGTGGTGGTGTCCCACATACAAGATAGAGAAAGATTGGCACAGATGTTAGCTCAGTGACAATCTTCCTCAAGCAAAAAGAGGAAGATTGGCAACAAGTGTTACCTCAGGGCCAGTATTCCTCACTGAAAAAAAAACAGTCTGTACTTGATAACCTGGATATTTCCTTCTAAGGCTGTATCCTAATAAAGTAATGGGAGATATAGACAAAGATGCATATGCACAAAACTGCATCATAATATTATATAATAAAATATTGGAAATAACCTGGATTTTCAGTATAGAGAGAATGGTTAAATTAAGTTACCTCTGCAGAATGGAATACTGTTTAGCAATTTAAAAATATATTTTTACAGAATAACTAAAGGCATTGGAAAATTGTTATTAATGTTAAGGAAGAAAAAATTTTCAATTTGGAAAGAATATATGCTTTTAGAAAACTGATTGGAAAGAAAATGATTGGGGAAGGAGATCCTGCAGAAGATTAGCAGTAGTTATTGTTAGGTGGTTGTATTTCAGGTAATTTGAATTTTTTTCTTTGTAACTTTCTGATACTACAAATGAATATTATTTTCATAATTTGGAAAAGACCAATAGTATTTTGAAAATTCTTGCTAGAGAAATCCAAATCATTGGGTCTTTTGAGGGTGATTATAATGAAATACTGGAATAGGGGGCATATTACATGTGTTTGAGGAGAGATGAGAGATGAAAAAATAGAGACAGCATTTTAGGGCCAATTTTGAGAAATTTGGGAACAAATGCAGAGATGAGTAGCTCTGTTGGGACTGTAAGGATTATAGAAAGACTAATGGGATTATAGAAAGAATTTTAGGGAATGACCAGTTTTAGGGTTGGGGGTACAGTAGACGGAAAGGAAGGAGGAAGCATCTGTGTTCTGGAGAGGGAGGGAAGGGGTGGGATCAAAGGGATCATGTGGGCCTGAGCAGAGCCTTTCTGAAGCAGAGAAAACAAGCTGAAGGAGGCATTTTGGAAAACCTAGAGTTTAAGTTCTAAAGAAAGAAACAAAATTCTTCCCCTTTTGATTCCTGGTGCTGCTAACACTTGCCATTCCCATTGTTGCCACGTGTTGTTGGATCCTGTGCCTTTTCCTCCTTAAGCAATTTCCATTTTTATTAACAAGGGACTCAGCAACATAGGGATAATTGAGAAGAAACTGCAGAGTATGGTAAAGTAAAGTAGTCCCCCTTATCTGCAGTTTCACTTCCATGGTTTCCATTACCTGCAGTTAACTGCAGTCTGAAAGTGTTAAATAGAAAATCTCAGAAATAAACAGTTGATAAGTTTTAAATTGCATGCCATTCTGAGTAGCATGATGAAATCTCTTGCTGTTCCACTCTGTCCTACCCAGGCCATGAAGCACCCCTTTGTCCAGTGTATCCATCCTGTTACACTGCCCACCCCTTAGTCACTCAGTAGCCCTCTCAGTTATCAGATCCACTGTTTGGTGTCAGGTTCGGTATAGGGTTTGGTACTATCCGAGGTTTCAGGCATCCACTGGGGGTCTTGGAACATATCCCCTGTGCATAAGGGGGGACTACTGCATGGTGTGATGGAAGGAATGCTCATCTAGTGGATAAGGTCTAGAATTTTGTTCCACTGTTGTCACCTTTACCCTTCGTGTTATTGGTTATTGGTTTAGAGACTGGCAATTTTTAAAAAATCACTATAGTACTTTAAAATTTATAATATTGACACATAGATGATATTGACAAATAGTACAGGAAGTATATAAAGTAGGGGGAAAAAAGTCTACCAAACTTCTTGTGCCAGTTTGCTCAGTTTCTTATGTATTCTTCCACAAGTTTTCTAGGCATATACAAGTTTATGTGTTTATGTTGGCCCTTTTTATTTTCCTTTATACAAATGGAATGTACTCTACATGCTGTTCATCAACTTGTTTTTTCACTTAACAGTGTACCTTGGACATCTTTTCATGTCGGCATATATGGATTTATTTCATTTTTTTTACCAGCTACATATTATCCCACCTTATGGATAAATCTTAGATTTTTTTAATCTAATCTGGTGATTTTTAAAGAACCCCTTGTTTACTATGGTTCCTTTATTCTTTCTAACACAATTCTTTTCTTTTTTCTAACACGGTTCTTACATGATATTTTGTGTTTTCTGGTTTTTTATAGTAGATATTGATATTCAGACTGACAATAATTTGACAAAGGAAATGGATGAAGAAAAAGTTAATACATCATTTGAACTTCAGAGGGACTTTTCCCAGGAAACAGCCTTTTCAGAAGCCTTTGTTCTAGAGAAACAAGAGGAAGCTCACTCAGTAGGAAGTATGAAGAAAGAAAACAGTATCATTGATGGAACAGTGAAAGACGACACAAGCCCCATGGAGGAGTGTTTCTTTAATCAAAGTCCAAACTTGAATCAGTGTTACACTGTCTCCACTGGAGAGCAATCCCCTGAGTGTACTGGACTGGAGAAAGCCTTCAGCTTTGACACAAAACTTATTCAGCATGAAATAATTAACACTGGGAAAAGACCTTTCAAATGTGAAGAATTAGTGGAAACCTTTAGGTGTAACTCTCAACTTACTCAGCATCAAGATAGTTACACTGGTGAGAAGCCCCATCAGTGTAAGGAGTGTGGCAAAGCCTTTAGCGTTCATGCAAAATTAATTTGGCATCAAAGACTTCATAGCAGGGAGAAACCCTTCAAGTGTGTGGAGTGTGGGAAAAGTTTTAGTTACAGTTCCCATTATATCACACATCAGACAATCCACAGTGGAGAGAAGCCCTATCAGTGTAAGGTGTGTGGGAAGGCCTTCAGCGTTAATGGGAGTCTAAGTCGGCATCAGAGAATCCACACAGGAGAGAAGCCCTATCAGTGCAAGGAGTGTGGAAGTGGCTTCAGCTGCAGTTCTGCATATATCACACACCAGAGAGTCCACACGGGAGAGAAACCTTACCAGTGTAATGACTGTGGGAAAGCTTTCAATGTTAATGCAAAATTAATTCAACATCAGAGAATCCACACTGGAGAGAAACCTTATGAATGTAATGAGTGTGGGAAAGGCTTCAGGTGCAGCTCCCAGCTTAGGCAGCATCAGAGCGTCCACACTGGAGAGAAACCCTATCAGTGTAAGGAGTGTGGAAAAGCCTTTAGTAATAATGCAAAACTCATTCAGCATCAAAGAATTCACACAGGTGAGAAACCCTATGAGTGTACTGAATGTGGAAAAGCCTTTAGCGTCAAAGGGAAGTTAATCCAGCACCAGAGAATCCACACGGGTGAGAAACCCTATGAGTGTAAAGAATGTGGGAAAGCCTTCAGGTGTAACTCTCAGCTCCGGCAGCATCTGAGAATCCACACTGGGGAGAAGCCCTACGAATGTAAGGAGTGTGGGAAGGCCTTCAATGTTAATGCAAAACTAATGCAGCATCAGAGGATGCATACTGGGGAGAAACCCTTTGAATGTAATGAGTGTGGGAAATGCTTTACTTCTAAAAGAAACCTACTTGATCATCACCGAATCCATACTGGAGAAAAGCCTTATCAATGTAAGGAATGTGGGAAAGCCTTCAGTATCAATGCCAAACTAACTAGGCATCAGAGAATACACACTGGGGAGAAACCTTTCAAATGTGTGGAATGTGAGAAAGCATTTAGCTGTAGTTCTGACTATATTGTACATCAGAGAATCCATACTGGAGAGAAACCCTTTCAGTGTAAGGAATGTGGAAAAGCCTTCCACGTTAATGCCCATTTAATTCGGCATCAGAGAAGCCACACTGGGGAGAAACCCTTCAGATGCATGGAGTGTGGCAAAGGCTTCAGCTATAGCTCTGACTGTATTATACATCAGACTGTCCATACTTGGAAGAAACCCTATGTGTGTAATATGTGTGGGAAAGCCTTCAGGTTTAGCTTCCAACTTAGTCAGCATCAGAGTGTCCATAGTGAAGGAAAATCCTAATGAGAAGGATATAGAAAATTCTGATGGTTAATGCTGAAATGGATGAAGTATCATCAAATTTGCCCTGGTGGAAAACCCTGAGAGGGGAAATAAATATGACAGAGTCTTCAAATGGAAACAGATCTTTTCCATTTTATTCAGTTTTAAATCAGGATTGATGACCAATTAAAAAGTGACATCCAAAAATAAATAGTTTGTTTTATACCAACAACCATAGAAAATATAATGAAAGAAAACATCCCATTCCAAACAGCATCAAGAAAAGTAGATTTTCTAGGAATAGACTCAATTATTATGAAGGGCCTATATGGAGAAACTATAAATCTCCACTGACGGCCTCAAAAGGAAATTTAAATAAATGGGGAGACAGAGGGAAACCTTGTTCTTGAATAGGGAAACTCATAAAGATACTCACTCTACCTAAATTAATTTATTTCCCCTTCATTTTTGACAACAAGTATGCATCCCTTTTGTAAAGAGGAAAAACAATAAAGATTTCCTTTAAAAAGGAAAAAGATGAGTACATCTTTTTATTTTCATGGAATGGAGAAAACCTTTTTAAGCACCAGATGAAAGCTAGAAACCAGCCATAAGGGAAAATATTGATGAATTGACTTTTCAAAATTAAATATTTATGTTTTTATTTTAAATAATCCCAAATAAGGTTAAAAGATAAAGCACAAAAAATGGAAATACCTTTGTAAAATTTGTGTTACAAAAGTGTAATATCTAATATACCAGAGATCTTAAAATTAAGAGAAAGGTAAGTAATCTGATAAAACCCAGCAAGTGATACTAGAAGGCAGCTTTTCAAAAGATATTAAAATGACTGATAAAGCAAGAGATATCCAGTCTTGGTAGTACTCTAAGGAGTGGAAATTAAAACATGCACACAATCACCCACAGGAAGCCCCTACACCTCTCCCACAGATACAAACAAGACACATACACCCTCCAAAAACACAGACACGCAGTGTACCCCAAAGACCCCCACATACACAGAGAGATACACCCTCACAGGCCACCTCTCACCCCCTAGACATACCTGCTCCTGTGCTCTCTGTGGCTCAAGTGACCAGTGTTGGCCAAGAGTGCTGTCTTGAATACCTGCAAGGAACCATTCCTGCCAGAAAGCTTATGCCTTGGTATAGGACCTCAGTGGAGTGTCCCAGGGACGTCATTGTGTAAGTCTCCCCTCCCCCAGGAGCCTGGGGGCTGAGCATGGGTGGGGGCAGACCCTAGGGCCCTCAGAACACAGAGGAAAGAGCAGGGCCCTTCTTCCTGCTCCCATCTGGCCCTGCTCCTTTGGGCAGTTCCAGACCACACACAGACCCAGAAGTGCCCCAGGTTATGGGGTCCAAGTCTTTCATTATAGAAAAATTGAGGGCCAGAGATGGATGGCACTGCTCCCTGGTCACAAGCAAACCAGTGGCTGATGTCCCTTAGGCCAGAGGAGGGGCCAGAAGGCCATGGCTCACCCCAATTCTCCTGTTTCATGAACAGCCTCTAGATGGTCTCTGGATGTGGCAGTCGGGAGGTGGGGACAGGAAGTCCTGCAGTTCCTGGCTCCCAGTAGGGTCAGGCAGTTTCTCTCCAGGGTCCAGCAGATTCTCTGCTGTGCCAGGACTGAGGCAGGGACCCTAAGAGGGTTGAGAATTTCTGATGACAGAACCTGATGTCCTAGATGTGTGTCCAATCTCCCATGTGACCTTGGCCTCTCTGGGTCTCAGGCTCCTGGTCTGTTCAGGGTGGGGGCTGGGCTCAGGGCTCAGGGCCCTTCCCACCCAGGCAGTCCCTGAGGGTTTTTTCCCCTCTCTGTAGGTCTGTTACTGTCCTGTTCAGATCCCAAAGACACGAGGGTGAAGAAGGCAGTTAGACACATGCGAAGCTTCATGAAGTCACATGGCCCGTTGCCCAGGAGTCCTGATAGCCTGTAGCCCTGGTGTTCACTACTCCAGCCCAGAGCTGTCTGGGTCCAGTGGAGGCCTTATGAGGACAGAGAGGAGCCACAGCACTGGTGACCCCTGTCTGCTCACAACAGCACTTCTTTTATGAACTGCAACCTTAAGCCTGGGAGGGGCAGGATTAAATGAAGTCTCTCCCTCAGTCCGGGTCAGCATGTCGTGTCCCTGCAGTGCAGGGTGGCCTCCCATCCTGGCCTGTCATACCGAAAGGGCCCTCAGAGAACATCTGGTCCTGCCCTGTCCAGGTCAGGAGGAGAAATCGAGGCTCAGAGGAAAACATGACTGCTGCGGGGCACCCAGCAGGTCAGGGGAGAGCCTGGTGAGAGAGGCCCAAGCAGGACAGGGCTGGGAGGGCCCATGGGCTGGTGGAGGTGGCAAGAGGCTCAGCCCAGCTCCCCCTGGGCTGGTGGCCCTCTCCTGCTTGCCGTGGGCTGGGGGTTCTGAGAAGAGGCTTGTGGACTCCCCTCTGTCCTCTCTGCCTCTGAAGTCCCCACTCTTCCTCAGACCACAATCCCACTCTGTCTGCCCTCTCTGCTGACAGGAA
This sequence comes from Equus asinus, assembly GCF_041296235.1. Taxonomy (NCBI): domain Eukaryota; kingdom Metazoa; phylum Chordata; class Mammalia; order Perissodactyla; family Equidae; genus Equus; species Equus asinus. The sequence continues at coordinate 37,230,243 of NC_091817.1, forward strand.
CTGAGGACGCTCATCCCCTTACACAGTCCACTCATTTCAGCCGAACGTCTGCCGCTCCCTTCCACGGGCCAGGCTTCGCCAAGCCCTGGGGAACCGGAGATGAGCAACCTCGGCCTGCCCCTCCGGGAGCTCCTGCTCCCCTTCCCCCAGCTCACAGGCCCCATAGCACCGCAGACCACGTGGTTCTCAGCAAATCCAGCACCTCCCAGGGCTCCAGCCCCAGGTCTCAGCCCGCTCTGGCGGCCCTGGGTCCTCCGCCCGCTCTGGCGGCCCTGGGTCCTCCGCCTGCTGGCCGGCTGCCAGGCCCAGCCTCCCCCTGCTCCAGCTCTCCCTCCCACTGCTCCCCAGCCCGGGCCCCAGCAGGCTGGCCCCCAGCCCCGGTGGCTCCAGTGATCCTGAAGTGTGCCGCCCCCCCCCCCCCCCCACTGAAATCCCACCCACGCTCAGCCCAAGCCCGGCCTCCAGGAAGCCCTCCCCGGCTGCGCGGCGCCTGTCTCGGCTGGCCTCCTCCAACGCGCCACTGTACGGTAAGGGTAAGGAGTAGTTCTGCCGCCGCGGCCGCGTGTCTGCCACTCGTCTTTGGCCTGGGAGCCCAGAGCCCACGTGCTCCCGGGGTGGGGCCCCGAGGCTCTGGATCCCCCCGCGCGCCGTGGGGACCCAGTGGCGGCCTTCTGTGGCCGCCTCCCTCCCCGGGCGGCCTGGGGCGCGCGCTCGCGCGCTGGGACTCCCTTTTGGCCTCTGTGTGACGAGGGGCAGGGACGTCGGGCCTGCGCGTCCAGGGCCCTGAGACCTGCAACTTGGGCGGGGAGAAGCCATTAGGAGTCACTGGCCGCCAGCCTCGGCCTCCTGCTGCCCCTGGTGGCCAGTTCGCTCATTGCAGGGCAGGGGACGCCCGGCCCGCTCTCCCGCAGGGCGGGAAGGAAAGCACCACTGCAGGGAGCCTGCTGGGGTCCCCTCGGCCGCGGGAGGGCTCCTCTGCTCTGCTCCTGAGGAGTGTCCCTTGAGCAGCGCCCTGGGGCAGTCGGGTCTGAGCTCTTGGTGGGAAAATCTCCCGTGGCTCCGCCGGGGTGGACGTGATCTTAGAGGGGGGCCTGCAGGGACCCCTGCCCGCCAGAGCTGGGCTGGGGCCGAACACCGCGCCCTGCAGGCCAGAGTCGGAGAGACGCTCATGCTCCCTCAGCTGGAGGTCAGTCCAGCGCATTGCAAACATTTCCTAAAAGAAGCGTAAGCTTTTTTCTTTCCCTAATGAAATCTGTCAGAGAGCCATGTTGTAAACTCACCTAGGCAGAGCTGCTGTGGAGGACGGCGAAGAGGGGGCAGTTGCCAGCGGGCCCCTGAAAGTGAAGGGCAGGGGGCTCTGCTTAAAGGTCCCTTGGGAGGTAAGAAGTGGACCCAGGACAGAAATCGGCATGCAGGATTCAGAATCGAAGCGTTCCCTCGCAGGCCCGCGGGAGTGAGGTGGGTAGGAAGAACAAAACAAGATGGGGGACATGGACCCGCACCGTGCTCTCCTGGGCAGGGTGTGTGGTAAGGAATGGTGAGGTGGGGGCTCCCCATGACTGGGCGGGAGGAAGAGAGAGGAAGCGCAGGGACCAGGTGAACAGGGAGGAGGGCCCTGGCCATGCCATGCGGTGTCCCTTCTACGCAGAGGGGCCCCCTCCCCCTTCACACAAACGCCACCTCCCTCTCGCTGGCTTCCCTCGTCTCCTTGTTCAGCACTGGGGCCCCTGCTCTGTGTCCTCCACCAGCTCTCTGCTCTCACCTCCATCTAATCTTTACCACTCTCTGCCCCCTCTACTTGGAGCTGCTGGTTTACCGGCTTGCCCTGTGGACCGCAAGCTCATTGGGGGTCAGCTGGTTGGGCCAGGCAGGACCTTGCTCATGAATTACTTCCACGGACGATGTCAGTCAATCAGTAAGGGAAGAAGTGTTTTGTGCTTGTGTTTGTATGGTTTATATATTTTCATCAACAACGGGCGTCCAGGTGGGTTCCCTGGGGGCTCAGGTTGAGAAAGAGAAGTTCCCGGGGTGGGGGAGCAGTACAATGGGCAGAACCATCAAGTGCGTTGGGCTGTGGGCTCAAATGTCTTACAGGGGAAGTTAGAATTGGGTTGCTCTCCAATTGCCCACCAGAGGGCGCTCCAGCCCCCAAATAAAGATCTGGAGCCTCATGTTTGAGGTCCGGCTCTGATCATGGAAACTCTGGCCTCAGTGTTCACTCGCCAGGTGCTGGGTTTCTCTCTCCCCTCAGTTGACTGTAGCTGGCTAGGGTCTCCGGGCAGGGGCATCTGCAGCTGGCTGGCTCTTCCCCGAGGGGAACAAGGTAAGGAAACCACCAGCTACACTGCCTGGGGTTTGCTGGATGAAGAGGAAGAAGGAGAAATGCTATTGGGACTTGCAAGGCCTCTAGCTCACGACACAGTCTTTTAATTTTTTTATTATAGTAAAATACACGTACCATAAAATTTACCATTTTAACTATTTTAAAGTGTATAATTCAGTGGCATTAGGTACCTTCACAATGTTGTGCACCCATCACCACTATCTAGTTTCAGAACTTTTTCATCATCCCAGAAGGAACCCATACCCATTATGCAGTCACTTCCCATGACCCACCCGCAGCCCCAGCCCCTGGAAACCATTAGTCTGCTTTCTGTCTCTATGGATTTGCCTATTCTGGATATTTCATGTAAATGGAATCATATACAGAATGTGGCCTTTGTGTCTGGCTTCTGTCACTTAGTGTAATGTTTTCAAGGTTCATCCACATTATGGCACGTGTCAATACTTCATTCCTCTTTATTGGTGACTAATATTCCATTTTATGGATATACCACATTTTGTTTATCCATCCATTGATGGACACTTGGGTTGTTCTCACCTTTTGGCTGTTGTGACCACTGCTATGAACATTGGTGTACAAATATCTGTTTGAGCCCTTGTTTTCGATTCTTTTGGGTATATACCTATGAGTGGAATTGCTGCGTTGTATGGTCATTCTGTGTTTAACTTTTTGAGGAACTGCCTAACCATTTTCCACAGTGGCTGCGCCATTTTACATTCTTAGCGATGTATGAGCATCCCAACTTCTCCACATCGTCACCAACATTTATTACTTTCTGTAGTTTTTCTTGTTGGTGTTGTATCCATCCTGGTGGGTAAGAAGCGGTATATCGTTGTGGTTTTGGTTTATACGTCCCTAATGACTACTGACGTGGAGCATCTTTTCTTTTAACTGGTCTCCTAGACGCCGGCCTTGCCCCTCCCCCAGTCCATCCACTGAAGAGCAGACTGAGTCCTATCAAAACACAAGTCTGATCACGTCTCCCCCAGGTCAGAACCCCTCAGTGTTCCCCACCACTCTCCCTGGAATAGACGCGCATCCCTGCCCCCACCCTCCGTCCCCACCACACACACCCCCGCTCTGCTCCAGCTCTGGAAAATTCTCCCAGTTACTGAAATATACTTCTCCAAACCTTTGCACCCACTGTTCTCTCTGCCTAGAGCATTCTCCTATGTTCTCCACCCCACTTCCCCCACTAACGCCTCCCATCCTTCTTGTCTCAGACCTCATTTGCCCCCCACGACCTTTCACTTCTGCATTGTGTGCCCCTTCTCTGTGCTCCCCTGTCACACCTCCCCTCCCCCATCATGTTGCTTTCCACTCTGATTTGTAATTGCCAGTTCAACTGTGGTTTCACCCTTAAGATTGAAACCCACAAGGGTCAGGGCCAGGTCTGTAGGTTCAGCCTTGTATCCTCAGAGCCCAGCACAGGGGTGGCTTGATGAAACTGTGCTGACTGGCCACTTGGAGGGAAAGGTGATGGGTGAGTAGGTGGATGCACAAATGTGTTTCATTGCTGTCCCAAGACCCGTTTGCCTCTCTTGCCCAGAAGCTCCTCCACTCTGGTTCAAACATCGTTGGTCCCACCAGTTGGCCACATGCACCTGAATCTCAACCATGGCGTCACCTGGGTTCAAGCTGGGTGCCTCCAACCACAGACATGGCCAAGGGACAGTAAGGCCATATTGTCTCTTCCCATCTAGGTTATAAATTCCTTTCTACGCTGTGGTCGTTTCTCCTTTCCATCTTAAATGAAACTCCTTCTTCTGTGCCCTTGACCTCAGCCATTCCCAGGACCACAGGGGTCTTCCTCTGTCACTCTTGTTTCTCTCTCCCCAGTCTCTTTAATATCTCTCCCACCTGCTTCCCTCTACCCTCTGCTGATAACGGTGGCCCTGTGTCCCTTCTCTACAAAACCCTCTACTCCAGTGGTTTCCAACCTTAGCTCAGTTGGAATCACAGCGGGAGCTCTAAAAAAGTCCTGATGCCCAGGTGGCATCCTGCTAATTACATAGGAATCTCAGGGCCGGTGAGACAGGTACCTGAGCATCAGTACTTCTAGAGCGCTCAGGTTACTCTAAGTTGCCTCTGAGTTTGAGAACCACTGCTCTGCTTGGCTCTGCACCCCTATATTTTCTTTGACTCAAATGTCTCAGTTGAGTACTCTACACCCCCACTTCCGTTCTTCTCAGCGTCTGACAGTTCAATTCTTGGCAATCTAATGGCTAGTCCAAGAGTGCACAGAAACCACCCGCTCTAGGCTGCTGAAGCCAAATGGCCCTGTTCCTGTCCTCCCACTCCCATCTCCCTGCAGCCTGGTGGAGGGCCATGTCGGGCTGTACAGACCTGGCCTCAAACCCTAACTCCAGCACTTCCTTGCTGTGTTACTTTAAGCAAGTTACTTAAACTCTCTGAGCCTCAGTTTCCTTAATTGTAAACTTCCCTCCTGGGGTAATTATGAGAATAGGCTGTGATAATGCAGCAAATGCATGTCTAGTGTCCAACAATGCACCGTATTATGATCCAGACCCCATGTCCCTTCTGGAAACCCTCTCCATGGGCTGCCTCACTGACCACAGGGGTCCTCCCACTGGCCTCTCACCTCCCTTTTTCTTTCCTCTTCCTCAGGCCCCTAAGAATTGCTAACCCTTAATGAGCACTTGCTTGAAACCTGGTATCCTCAGAGCCCTATTAACCTCCAGGTCTGACCACAGCTTTAGGCAGGATGTAATCTTGTTGTCTCCATTTAACAGATGAGAAAACTGGGGACAGGCTGGCATCCTGTGAAAGCTCATACTGCTTGGAAGTAGCAGGCCTGGGTTTCAAATCAGGGCAGTTTGACAGGGCTGGGCTCCTCCCCACTGTGCACACTGCCTCGTGCCGAGAGAGGCCCAGGCTCTGTCCTGGACCCTCTGCGTTCCCTGAAACCCTTTTTGGGTGTTGCCAAGCTCCGAAATTTCATAGACTTAGATAGGAAAGGTAAAACAGTGAAGCGTCTAGAAGAAAACAAAAGAGCACACCTTCATGATGTTGGGGGTAACAAACATTTCCTAAATAAGACTCAAAAAGAATTAACCTTAAAAGAAAAGATAAACTGGATTGAGTTAAAATTAAGAACTTCTATTCATCTGAAGACACCATTTAGAGAGTTAAAAGGCAAGCCACAGATCGGTAGAAGACATATGCAATACACATGTGTGACAAAGGATTCCTATCTAGAATCTGGAAAGAACTCCTCTGATTCAGTATGGCTCTCACAGACGTATTTTTAAAAATCATATAGGCCTGGAGTTGGATCCTAGTTCTTCCGCCTGTTTAGTGAGATCTTGGACAAGTCTCTGCAAGGTTCTGACCCCCTGAATTAATTCACATATTTCCAAACTGGGGATAAAATCCATGCCTGTATGCTTCACTGTTATGTTTCCTGTGAGAATCAAAAAAGAGACAATTTACCAAAACTGGATCGTGTTTCAGATAGGGAGTTGTGTGTATATCATCACCTCCTCCCCCCTCTCAAACTGGAACTCCCCAAGGACTTGGGCCAGGCCTCAGCCTGATCTCTGGTCCCTGAAACCATGTTCAGAGTACATGGGAGCATATATTTGATACATGAATGGGCAGGGAAGAGCATTCCTGGATGGGGGGACAGCATGAGTGAAGCATGAGGGTGGAAATGTACAGTCCGCTACATTGGGAGTCGGGTTAGGGTACAATCAGGTACAATTATCTAGAAGGCCATAGGCAGCCATAAACATTTGGAGGAGAGAGGTGTATAAATGAGGGGGAAGAGTGATAGAGAGACAAAGAACTTTAGAGATTGGAGATCAGGGTGGTAAAAGATTTCTCTCTAAGCGGGCAGTCATTTCAGGACTTTCACTTCAAAATAAGTTGGCCAATGAATGAGAAAGAAACCAGAGACGGAGAGAGTGCATTCAATGGGAGGGGTGGGCCAGGGGCAGGAGGTGAATGGGTGGAGCAGAGAGGGAGCTGGTCCATCTTTACCACCCCTCCCCTCCTGCCAGAAAGGGGCCACCAGACAGAGAGGGCAGGCAGTGCTTCTCAGACGGGGACCCCAGACCAGTAGCAGCAGCATCTCCATCACTCTGGAACTTGTTAGGATGATACAAGGTCTCGGGCCCCACCCCAGACCCACAGAATCAGAACCTCTGGGGGTGGGCCCAGCACTCTGTTTTCATAAGCCCTCCAGGGGATTCTGACCAGTGCGCAAGTTTGAGAACCACTGGATGAGAGCCGCAGGAAAGCCAGGCTTCCCTGGTCTTCACTTTCAGAGACACTGGCTAAAGATGAAAGATCACAGAGCTGGGCTTGTTCAAGCCAGAACAGGGGGAAGAAAAGGCAAAGAGACCCCTCCTCCCTGCCATAATCACCCATATTGGTGTCAGCCCAAAGCCAGGCTTCAGGAGCAAAGAGAATTCACCCAGAGATGAGAATCTGAAACGGCCCTGGGTGCAGCTCAACCCAACTCTCCATCTTTGTGCAAACACTGGCTCTTGTGGGGCGGCGGGAACCCAATCCAAAGACTTATCCCCCTAAAAATTTCTCACTCCGTCTTGCCTCCTGCCATGAATTTACTTGGGAGATCCCCGTCTGTCTCACCCTTCATCCAAGGACGCAAGGGAGAATCGGAAACGGCAGCCCAGCAGTGGCTCTGCGGTAGGTTGTGGTTGTGGCCACGCCCGGTAGTTGATGGGCCATTCAGGGCTTGAACACCTGACACAGGTTCTGACCCAGGGCTTGATTATCAGTTAGGCTCAAGTTTAAAAATAGCAGCACTTCCGGGCAGGGGGCAGTGCCTGGTGTGGAAGGGAGGGTCCGGGGCTGGGGGAGCGGGGTTCCCAGCACCAGCTGGGGCTCAGCTCTGCTGACTTCCCTTCTCCTTCTGCCTTCAGAGGTGAGTTTCATGCCGGGGGGATTGGTGAGTGCTTATCTAGCCGGCAGGGTGAACCCCCAGTACCAGCACTTTGTGTTGAAGGTCAGGAAAGAGCTGCCTTCTGAGGGGAGGGGTCTCTGTGTTCCCAGCTCCAGGGATAGACCTGAGGGGCAGTCGGTGATATTGACCCTTCCTTCTGTTCTTTCTGGGAAGCGTTGCCTTATTATTAGGGTAAAATCCTGGTTAAATGGCCTCACTTTATGCTTTACCCAACCCCCAGCGGGAGCCGGGGCGGCTTGCCAGTCCCCTTCATACTGGGTTGGGAATGTGTTTGCCCTGGGCCTTCACCGTCACCAGGGCCCAGCCAGCCCTGGGGTCCCAGTTAAAGGAGCCCGATGCGGGTCAGGACGAATTTGTTAAATTATTTAAACAAGTAACTAAGAATCACGAGGACCCCAAATGGTAAGTGGGATGAGAAGATGAGAAAGAAAGGACTTGGCTGAGAAAAAGCCTCAAGGTCCAACAACTTTTAATTTAGGTTCAAATAGCCACAAATATGCAAAAACTATCCCAAGTTCTGCAGTGACAAATCTCCCTTTCCTTCTTCCTTCCTGTTTGCCAATTTCCATTCCTAATTTCTTATGTGCATATAAACATATGCAAAGATGGGTTCTGATTTCCATCCTTTTACACAAAAGCTGCATATTATGCATAGTTTTCTGAACCTTGAATCCTCGCCTCCCGCTATTAACACACTTTGGAATTTTCCATATCCATGCATAAGTGTCCTGTTATTTTTAACAGTCGTGTAGTATTCCACTTGATGCATCCACTGTAACTGATTTCACCAGTCCCCTCCTATGGCCATTGGGTTTCGTGCGGTCATCGGCTATCACAACAATGCTGTAATACTTCAGCTTATGCATGTATTATTTTGCACATATTCAAGGGCACCTTTAAGATGAATTCCTAAAGGTGGAAGTGCTAGGTCAGAAGGTAGCTGCATTTGTAATTATGGTGACTATGGCCTTCCTTCCTACGATGGGGAGGTGGGAAAGGAGGCTGTTTAGAGCTAGACAGGGCAGGATTTGAACCTCTTCTCTGTGCCTTCTAGCGATTTGCTTAACCGGTCTGACCTTCAGCTTTAAAAAATCTGTAGCATGTGGCCCACACAGTTGTGAGGATGAAATAGGATCAGCTGTGTCAAGTGTTTGGTTCAGGGCCGCACACACAGCAAGAGCTCAGAAAATTGGAGGGAGTGGAGTCTGGTGATGCAGCTGCCCCCTGCGTCTTCCCAAGGGCAGCAGCCTGGGTTCCCGGGGTATCTGCTGGAGCATTCGGGGAGACGGGGTGTCTGGGAGTTGAGGATTGAGCCTGGTCCTCAAGGCATTGGTTGCAATTGGAAGATCCCCTCTCTAGCCCCACCCACCACTTTGTCCCCAAGGCTTCTGATGTGCTCTGTAATGGAACGCTGGTCCCCCCAGGGCCTTTCTAGGGCTCGCTCTTGGGCTTCCTGAAGGAAGGCACGTGGTCTGCCTTAAATCCTCAAAGCTCTGGTCCCTGGCACAGTCCCACAAATAAACACACTCTCTGCCATTTATTGAGTGTTGGCCGCTAGCCTTATATAGTTCTGAGTCCTCGACATGGGTGGTTCCATTTGGTTCTCAGAATTATCCCACAGGGTAGGAAAGATTAATATCACCACCGGCCAACCTCTTCATCATTGTGCAACCTCACCCCATCCTCATGGAACCTCACCTTCACATGACCTCTTCGAGTTCTTCCTCACTGTCCCCTCAAGGGGGCAGGAGACCCCGTGATGTGTGTGGAGTTTCCTGCTGTCTTCCTGTTTCATTGACACACGGGATGAGCTCTCATTTGAAAAGTACACAGCCAGATGGAAGGGTGGGTTTGATTTTGTAGGACCGGAAACACAGTCTGTGTGTCTAGAAGGAAAAATATAATGCCTGGTACTAACATCTCAAAGTGTCTGTGTGAGACTTCCGCCCTTAACACTATCGCTGCCAACGTTTAGTATAAAAAGTTAGTCGGCAACCAATCTTTTGAACCCTCTCACCAAGAGAGGTGCTCTCAGACCCTTCTGGATAGACCCCACAGTGCATCTGCATATCTGCATCCTTTCTCTTTTTTGCTACAGGGGATCAGGACAAATTGGGACCCCAGGATCTGTTTGACGGGCTTCTATCTCAAACCCTAGAACCGGGTGGCTCAGGCATATCCTCCATCTCCGAACATGAGTGGAGAGAAGGAAGAGGACTCCTTCGGTATACTCAGAATTTATGATGAACCAGAGGAGAGGAGGAATGTGCCAGAAAGCTCTGGAATTGCCTCTCTGCATGAGCATCCAGCACAGTCCCAGCTGTATGGGGTGTATGGTACGCCCCCGCCGTCCCTGGGCCCCCCGATGCAGCACAGCCCGGTGTATCAGGAGATGAGCTCCATGACTCCGCAGCAGTGGGCCCTCCAGACCCTGGACAGGTCTGAGCTCCAGGCCGGTTGGCTCTCTGAGGCGGAGCCAGGGGAAGAAGCCGAGTTCAGCCCCAGGTGGGTCTCACTTGAACCAGACTGGTGGAGGGCGGCGCACCGTCCTGGGGAGAGGGGATTCTGGCACGGAGCTCCATTCACGCTGTCTCCTTCCTCTCCCCTCTCCATTTGTCATAGCGTCCTACCAGGATCCGAGTTTGGTAAGTCCCAGCTGGGATCGTGTGGCAGGGAGGGTGGTAGCCCAAAGCTGGGCCTGAGATGGGGGACCAGGAACGAGGCCTTGGTGTCTGGAGCACAGCCTTCTCCCCGAATGCTGGGTCTCTTGCTGCCAGAGGCCGTCTCTGTGAGCGCTGGGTGTTGATGTTTCCCTGCAGGCCAGCCTTGCTCTTCGCCGCCTCCCAGTGAAGAAGTCTTATCATTCCTCAGAGCAATTGTAAGGGTCTTATTTTTTTTTTTAACTTAGAATCTTTCCCTTCCCCTTTACCCCCCAAACAAGAAGCTAGTGGGAAGAAGGAGAGGGCGTGTGTTGTGTCCACACTCTCATTCTTTCTCTTCTAAGTGGTGGGTGTCCTGTGGCTCCCAGCTTCTTTTGAACGAGGCTGCCATCCATCCTTCTCCCACCACCAATCTGTAGGGTCTTCAGCTCACAGTGTCACTTCTCCTAGAGCTGTGTCCTAGGGGACTCTGAACCAGCCTCTGTTCCCATTGCTGGCTGGTGCTCAGAATTGTCTCAAACCGTGGCCCTGTTTGTCAAGGAGGGAAACGTGGGCACATCTGGGCTAGTGCAGAAGGATGTCAGTGGTCTGGGGACCCCAAATGAGCACTGTTCTGCCTAGGAGTCAAGAGCTGTTGGATGAATGGTTAGGAATTTAGTCGGAGGACGGGGCAGGCTGTCCCCTGTGAATGATGATAGGCCAGGGCTACGACCCTTTCAGGGCCACCCACCTTCTCCTCTCCCCAGCCTCCCATTCCAGATGAAGTGGTGGTCAGGCAGAGGACCCCACGTGAATCCTGGAAGGTTGGCAGACTCCGCCACGGAAAGAAAGTCTATGCCATTGCCATCGGCGGCTCAACTCACCACGTGTACACGTGTGGCCAGGGCTACATCAAGGTGTGGGATGCGAGTGCTCTGCATGCGTGGGACAAGGCCCCTCAGGCCCAGCTGAACTTTCAGGTGAGGGGTGTTCCAGAAGGGCTTGGGGACCCAGACATGACATCTGTCATGAGACTCGGAGCCCGTGCTTTGAGGAGGTGACACAAGAATGTAAACCTTTCCTACAGGACCATCAGAACTGTGTCCTCACTTGCAAGCTGTTCCCCGATGAGCAGAGCCTGATCACCGGGGGTCTGTCCCGGACCCTGACTCTTTGGGATCTGGCACCCACACCCCGCATCCGGGCACAGCTGGCCTCCACAGGCCCCGTGTGCTATTCCCTGGCCATCTCCTCCAATGCCCAGATCTGCTTGGCTTGTTTCAAAGGATTTGTTGAGATCTGGGATTTGCAGAACCAAATCTTGATCAGGTAAGACCTGGGGGAGGGCTTCATGGTGAGGCCTTTGGCAAAGCATGTGTCCCCTTCTGGACCCCGCTTTCCCCTCTGTGCAGTGGGACTAGGTGAGTCAGTGTGGAGAATATATCTGGGGTCCTCCTGGGGGCATCCTGGGCCTGAAACTTCCAGGGGTCCCACCAGTGCCTGACCTTTTGAGTTGTTTTCCCACCAGGAAGCACGAAGTCCCTGAATATGGGTCCCGATGTGTGGACATCGTCGGCAATAAGTTCTGGACAGGAGGTGAAGACACCAGCCTGTATTCCTGGGACCTGAGGAGCTACCAGAAGCTGCAGCAACACGATTTACAGCATGAGGTGCCTGGTCAGCCACCACTGGACTGAGTGCAGTCCCCAGGGACTGGGAGTTGTGGGTGCCCGCAGGAGCAGGGTCTGAGTTTGAAGAGGTGGGCATGAATGATGGCACTGGCAGCCTGGAGCGCTGACTCCAAACCTCCTTCCACACAGATCCTCAGCATCACTCACGACCCCAGTGAGGAATGGATGTTAGTGGGCTTGAGAACCAGTGACATCATAATCCTACACTCACACCGGAAGGAGAAGTTTAAGGCTGTCATACATAAATACATCCACCACCACAACCTCAAGTTCGCCTCCTGTGGTGAGTGAGGAGCCAGGTGACACCTGGGGGTGTCCCGTCACGCTACAGGGTGTCTACTCACCTGTAGAGTCTGGGCCCAGCCAGATTTCAGACTCTTAATTCCTCCCTCTCCAGCCCCAGCACTAGGAGACCCAGGCATCCACTTTCCTGCTGTTCTCGCCTCCGTGTCTGCTTCCTTCCCCCCACAGTGTTTCTCCCTCTTGGAGCCTGGCCACCTTTCCGATCTCCTTTCCCCAATCACTCCCTCTCCTTTTCTGGCTCTGGCTGTGATGGTAGCTTCCCACACAGAATGGCAGCCTGAAGATGCGGCAGGTGGAGGAGGCATGGAGCCCCACCTGGTTGTACTAGTGTTCACGGATACTTACCAGGATCCTGTTTGTGGCAGGAGGGTGGGGGTGCACGAGGGACTGTTTTGGGTCATGCCTCTGATTTTTATAGATGGGAAACTGAGGCAGAGAGTTGCCCTTTCCCCAGTGGAGTCTGGAACAGAGCTGGGACTGGAGCGCAGGCCCGGTCTCTGGCCTTTTCCATCTGTCTTTCCTTCGCCAGGGAGCTATTTTGTGAGCACTCTGGACGAGTCGATCCACTGCTTGGCCGCACCTTCTCTGCAAAGGTTGTTTCAGGTACTGGAAGGCGGGATGCATAAACCTAGGCACTTGCAGCTTATGGCCCCAGATCTCAGTTCTCAGGTCCCGGAGATAGTGCAGGAAAATACCTCTGAGGTGGCATCCAGGCCCATTTAATAGTTCAGGGGGAATGATGACCCAAGGTCTTATGAACTCGTGGTCTCTACCTTGAGCCCCCTAAGACCCTCCCTGTCTCCAGACCGAGCCTCAGGTCTACGCTGAGCTTGAAACAGCCTTAAATGAAGCCTTCACCTCTGACCCAAGCCTGGCCCCTGCATTTGTCCCTCTTTTGGCCCCTCTTTCTCTCTAGGTAGAGGAGTCTACAGAAATCCTGTGTTGCGATGTGTCCTCTGACAACCAGTATCTGGTCACGGGCTCCAAGAACAGTGCCACAGTTTACAAGCTCTTGTATTGAAGGCTGCGTGCCATGGTCCTGCTGGTGAAGACCCAAAGAAGGCCAGCATGGTGAGAGGATGCCCACGGGGTGCTGGACAGTTCCAACACCTCCCACATGTCCACCTTATCCTCGATGGCTGGTCATCTGTCGGTTCCGCCCCCCAACACACACACCCAGCCTGCCCTCCCAGGTTTTTATTATATGGCTTAGGGATTTTTCCTTTGTTATTTTTCTCCACTGATTTCTGGGTTTGGATGGGGAAACTAGCCTTTATATTAATAAAATAGAAAAACGGAAACCAAAATAGCCTACATACGCGACCAGTTCCTTCAAATAAACTCATTGTGATGGATTGTGGCTGCCCCCATTCAGCAAGTTCCAGGGCAGGGAAGGAATTTCAGACCAGACTTAGTTTTGTTTGTAACTTTTTTTGGGGTCAGAGAATTCTTGGAATCTTAAGAAAGCTCACGAAGAAATGCATGTACGTGTAAAAACTTTCAGATCGTATCAGGGAGTCGGCAGACCAACAACACTCAACTCTTGGCCCGGGTTAAGACTGCATGAGTTGGTCTAACCGTATCCTGAGGAAAGAGTCTCTCCTTCTCCTTTTAGCTTCCTACTCCACGATACTTCGCTTTATCTGTCTTTCAAAGCCCTGGTCCTAATTCTGGCATTTGGTACCAGTCAAAAGCTGTTCTCTCTGCTTCAGGGCAGCTTCCTCATACTTGAGGATGTGATGATGTAATATTTTGTCTGGTCTTCTCCAGGCTGAACAAGCCCCAGCTCCCAAAATCAAGCCATATAGGCTTGCTCTCTAGTCCTCTTCCATCCTGCCTCCTCTTTGCATGGCTGAGACAGCTAGCTGTCCACTACCATTTGTAGCTTAGAGTTGTCACCAGAAGGAGACCGCAAGGCCAGGGACCCAGAGTCCCATTCTTTGCATGGAGATATTGTTTGGAACATAGTTCTTGCCAAAGGGTCACAGGTCAAGAATGTGTCTCGTTTCTGGGCCAAGGCTAAAGGAGTAGGCGTGTCCCCTCCAGGTTCTCTGTCCCCTTCTACCAGCTCAAGGCAAATGGTGTGGATGCCCTAGGGGGTTGCAGAACCACCAAGTGGAAGCATCCTGTGTCCGAGAATCAAACGTGGAGAAAAGGTGCCCGCTTCGGTCTATTGTGTGAAAGAGGAATAAACTTGTCTTTGAGCTGTTAGACATTTTGGAGTCTATTTGTCACTACAGCCCTGGAAACAGCAAACTTAAAGAGCCAGATAGGAAACATTTCAGGCTTTGCCATATGGTCTTTGTCCCAATTACTCAGCTCTGCTGCTGTAGCATGAAAGCAGCCATAGACAATACATAAACGAATGTGTGTAACTATGTTCCAATAAAATTCTATTTCTAAAGGCACAGTGGGCCAGATTTGGTCTGCTGCTGCAGTCTGCTGACCCCTGCTGTAGCCAGGCTGCCTCTAAAGAATATAAGTAATTAGCATCCACTTAAACATGATACAGGGGGTGGAGGCCAACAGTAGATCTAGCCTACTGGGTTAGTAACAAACAGACTCCAAAAGTTATAACAAGTGTCCATTGATGGATGAATGCATAGACAAAATGTGATTTTATATTTATAATGGGATATTATTCAGCCATTAAAAGGAAGGAAATTTGGACACATGCTACAACATGGATGAATCTTGAAGACATTATGCTAAGTGAAATAAGCCAATCATAAAAGGGCAAATACTGTGTGATTCCATTCACACGAAGTACTTAGGTCATTCATAGAGTCAGACAGTAGAATGGTGGTTACGAGGGGCTGTGAGATGGAAATGGTAGGTTACTGTTTAGTGGGTACAGAGTTTCCGTTTTGCAAGATGAAAAAAGTTCTGGAGATGGATGGTGGTGATGGTTGCACAAGAATGTGGATGGACTTAATGCCACTGACCTGTACACTTCAAAATGGTTAAGATGGTAAATTTTATATTATGTGTATTTTACCCAATTGCAAAAAGGAAGCTAGGGGATTATAAAGATCAAATTCAGAATAGTGGTGATCTCTGTGGGGGGAAGGTAGAGAAACTGGATCAAAAAGGGATAAAAAGGGAATGTGAACTCTATCTGCAATGTTTATTTCTTCAAAAATAAAGTTCATCAAATTAAAAATGAGTGCTTCAAAGGAGACCATCAAGAAAGTGAACAGACAACCCACAGAATGGGAGAAAACATTTGTAAATCATCTATCTGGTAAGGGACTTATATCCAAAGTATATAAAGAATTCTTACAACTCAACAATAAAAAGACAAGTAAACAATTCTTACAAGGGCAAAGGATTCAAACAGACATTTCTCCAAAGAAGGTATACAAATGGCCAACGAGTACAAGAAAAGATGCTTAAGGCCATTAGGGACACGCACATCCTCACAGGGCAGTAACACTGCACAGCTGCTAGGACGGCCAGACTGAAAAAGACAGACAATAACAAGTGTTGATGAGGATGTGGCGAAATTGGAACCCCTATGCTTTGCTGTTGGGATTGTAGATGGTGCAGCTACTTTGAAAAACAGCTTGGTAACTCTTCAAAACTCTAAACATACAGTTATCACATGACCCAGCAATTCTCCTCAGATGTATGTGTCCAAGAGAACTGAAAGCAAAGGAGATGAGTTGAGAGAGTAATAATTGGCAGTGGTAATGTAAAAGAATTCTAAAATATTTTCTGGAAAGAAGGTAAAAGTAATAGTAGTGTTGATAAGTCAAGTAGTTGTAGTGTTGTAATTTCTAGGTTAATTACTAAAAGAATATTAAACCAGGGTACAGCTTCCAAACTAAGAGAGGGAAAATACTGGAATAACAGAATATAAGAAGGTATAATAATATTAATTAATTTTTAATTTATATTTATGATTAATATAATTTTATTAACTCTTAATTAAACAATTACATTGTTTAATTTGATATTAATCTATTATTAATATAAATAAAATTATATGCTAATAACAATAATAAAGCCACCCAAAAGAAGAGAAGAAACGCAACAACAGGCAGAACAAAAGGAACAACCTGTTAGAATGGGAGATGCAGATCCAAATATGTCAGTAACTGTATTAAATATAAATTTAATTATGTTACATGCAACTCATATTCTGGAAAAAAATTAAATTCTTACATTTTAAATTTGTATTACATTAAAAGGAAAAGTTAAATAGAAGAAATTAAATTTAAAATTATGTTAAATTAAAAATTAAATGTAAATTAAAATTAAATTACATTTAAATTATATTAAAGGTAAAAACTATTAAATGTAAATATACTAAATGTAAATCAGTAATTATATTAAATGTAAATAAAATTAAATGTAATTATATTAAATATAATTAAGATATATTAAATTAAAAGTATATTAAATCAGTAATTATATTAAATATTCCTATTAATCTGTAGAGATTATCTGACTAGATTAAAGAAATCTCAAGTGGATCTGTTTCAAAGAGATATTAAAACAGAAGGATACAGAAAGTATGAAAATACAGAACAGAAAAAGATGCTTCACGTACAAACTAAATCAAAGCAAGCTGATGATATTGTGTTATTGAAGCTCCTATACCCTAAGACAAACGGCAGTATTTGTGATAAAGCGAACGCTTCATAAGTGTTCAAGTTCAGTTCTCCAGGAAGATAGAATTCTGTCTTATGCATTTATTACTGTAGCCTCAAAATATATAAAGAAAAATTGACAGAATAGACAAATCTCTCTTTCTCAGTAACTAATAGTTCAGACAAAAAATTAATGACTATAGACGATTAAATAATATAGATTTGAATAACATGATTACAAAACTTAGTACAATGCATACAACCCCTATAGAATACATACTTTTTTCCACGTAAAGTATTTACAAAACTTGACCATATACTGAGCTATAGATTTCAGAGGATTTAATTCTGACAGTATATTCTATGACCACAATGCAATTAAAATACAAATGAAAAACTCAAAGAAAACTAGAAATTTCCCTATTTCGGAAATTAAGAAATATACTTCTAAATAACTAATAGAGACTAAAGCACCAAGTAATTGGAAGCTATTAAGTTGAAGGATTCAGGGGCCGCCCACGGGGCCTACCGGTGCGCTCTGCTTCGGCGGCCAGAGTTGGGTTCCCAGGGGCGGACCTACACCACGCCACGGCCATGCTGTGGCCCCAACCCACACACAAAGTAGAGGAAGACTGGCACAGGGGACTCTCTCTCAGCAAAGGAAAAAAAATGGAAGGATTCAAAGCCATGGTTAGAGCTTGGCCATCCCTAGGTCATCAGTGCCACGCCCCACCTCGCTCTCCCGGGCCACGTGGGGACCAGCACTGACTGCCCAGATCTTCCTGGCTCTTGAAAGCCGGGTCTGGAATGGAGCGAGGACAGGGTCCCCGCAGACAGCGGAAAAAGACTGTGGAGACACGGCCTTGCTCCGAGTAGAGGAAGCTGGGTGAGGAGGATCGGAGGTGGCTGGGAGACAGATTTTCACGGATGTTGCAAAAGGAACTGAACCGCACGGCAACGCTGGGGCCATTTCCCCGCAGTCGCGCAGCCACCACACGTTTTCTCACTTGCGGGCTTTCATTCTTGGGAGAGGGGACAATGGTCATTCCTCGGGGATGCGGCTTGCGTTTCTTTTATTACGAGGGAGGTCGAACGTTCCGGGTGCGGACCTAAGTATTTACTTCCAGATCCTCCAGCAGCAACCTCCGTCCCGCTGTGGGGGGCATCCCTTTACCTGCCCCGCCCACCCAGCCCCTAGGCATCATCGTTGAACCTTCTTCTTTGATACACAGCGGAGCACAGCAAAACACCCGTGCCCTCTCTGAGGCTCGAACTCAGGACCTTCAGATTATGAGACTGACGCGCTGCCCACTGCGCTAAGAGGGCCGCTGGAAACACCACCCTTGTTATCACTAAAGGAAAATGCCTGCAGCCCCTTCCGTTGGCCGAGCCATCTCCGGAGCGTCGGTTTTTCCGGGTACAGATCCAGCGGGTCCCCAGCATCTCGCAGACCCGTGCGAACACGCGGGGACATTTGGGGACACGTAGGGAAGGAGGGTTGCTCTTCCGGGAGAGGAGCGGTCTCGGCGGAGGGAAGTGCTCCGGCTTTCCGGGACGCAGCCCGTGCGGACCCGGATCGAGCGCGGTGGGTCCGGAGAGGAGGGGGCGCCGGGGCAGGGGGGGCGCGGCCGCGCGCTGCTGCAGGGTGGGCTGCAGGGTGGGCTGCAGGAGGCGGCGCCGACCGCGCGAGGGCCCGGAGGGGACGGCCCCGCGGGGTGCCCGCCGGCGAGCCCGGCTGCGGCGAGGACGGGGGCGCTCGGAGGCCGCGGCTAGTGGCCGTCCGGGTGGAGGGCACCCGTCCTGACGGCGACCGTCGCTTGAGCGCGCGGGCGATGAGCTCAGGCTCCGTTGCTGACAAACGGCCCGTGTCGGGGTGGACGGAGGCTGCAGGGGGCGACATCGGCTGCGGTGGGCGTCCGGGGGCGCCCCTGAGCGAGGGTGGGGAGGGCCCTGGGGCGCAGGGGCCGGGGAGGGGGCGAGATAAAGAGGAGAGAGGGGCTGCGAGGAGTTTAGGGCGTGAAATCTCCTGGTTGGGGGTGGGGGTGAGGTAGGAGAAGGGAGAGAAGATTCCAGAAGACTCTTGGATGTGAATTCAGTAGGAAGAGGGAAGCAAGAAACTATAGTTACCTTGGACTTTCCAGCTTATTCGTTTATTAAACTCTGCATTTTTGTTTTCTCTTTCAAATAATTTTGCTTCTTCATTATAGAGGGGCATCTCATCTTGCAGCGCAGAAGAGCAGCATTCCCTCTCAGGAGGGTTTCAAATCTTCTTGGTGCAAGAGGGCAGGCTGCATGGATGGATGGATGGGCAGAACATAACGGTTTCTAAGACGGCCTTCCTTCCCTACCCCTTCAGGGAAATTTCTGCTGCCCCGAAGGGATGGCCACCAAGGAATCAGTATCCCATCCCATTTACCCAACGTTTACTATGGAATAGGATGACTGCCTTGGATTTGCCAGCTTATTCATTCTCTCTGCCCCTGTGGAATTCTTGTTTTCGCCAGGGTGACACTGTATTTTCATATCTGGTCAGACGAGTCCCTCACGCCACTTGCTCCTTTCAGCGTTCTGGTGCTCAATTGGAAACAAGTTTCAAGTCAACTCTTGTACAGCTGTTTACACTGATTCCCTCTTTCTTCTCCGACTTTCTGGGGGCATTTAGTGACTGTAGTGCATCCTCTGGTTCTGGTTGTCTTAATTTTTCCCTGCATGTCAGTGCCGTCTCCTCCATTGACTGCATCCAGGCTTGAGTGGCTCCTCATTGCCTTTGGGGCAATATTCCTCCGGGCCCTGCGATGATAGGGCTGACCCTTAGCCTCCCAGCCTTGAATGGGAGCCCATCTGGCTCCCTTGGCTGGATGAGACTGGTCCTGCCCTGTCCTGCAGACCCATCCAGAGCCTTCCGGCCTCCCAGCCTTTGCTCCTGCCTTCCTCTCATCTGCCCACTCACCCTAAGCTGATGTCAGTCGTGCGCAAAGTCCCTCCTTCCTGGGCTTCTCTTGCACACGGCCCAGAGCTAGCAGAGAAGGTTTCTTTCTCTATCACTTCCTTGCATGTTTACTCTTCTTCTGAGATGATTTCTCTTTCCTCGGGCAGAGGTTGGTTTGGAATTTTCTGGACCCTCTACAGCAGGTACACAAGAACTAGTTTTAGCTTATTGATTTCTGACACGTGCAGGCTGTAGACAGGCTATCTGGGGGTCCAACGCTGGGGTTGGGTGTGTGAAGCTGGATGAGTGATGAGAGCTGCAGGAGATGTGGCCAAGGCCAGAGAGGGAGGACCTGAGAAAGAGGCAGCTGCAGTTGGGGAGGGGGGCATTGTAAAGAGTCGGACGTTGGAGACCCCCTAGGACTTGGATAGGCAGAGAGCATGGTGCTGACGGGAAGAGCAGGCACCAGGCAATGTGAAGGGAGGCGCTGGCCCTGCCTTCTCTCTTTCCCCCGGAGTTTCTTACCATCTTCGTCATTACAGAAATCTTTCCCTCCTCACATTGAGCTCAGAGGACATGTCCACCACTAATGACACCCTCCATTCTTTAGTTGGCGTTCCGTCCTCCCCCTTGTCCCCGCTCTCCAGCCCTCTGCTCACCACAGATTGTGTCTGAGACACCCAACAAGCCGTCAACTTTATGCGGACAGACAGGGTCATCTTCTCAGACTTCTGTTCCCACTGCACCCATTCCAGTGCCTCTTACATGAAAAGCCATCTCTCTCTAGGTGTTTCTTGAGTCAATGACTTCAGGGACTCCGTGAGAGGAAAAACTGCTTTGTGTGTATTGGGCCCCTGATATGACTTCATCAATAGGGTCTTAGGGGTTCCACAGGAACTAGTAGGAAAGGAGACACCTCCAGGGAGGAATATATATAGAGTCATGAAATCCACCATCATGCAGAGTGAAGATGCCCAGGGACTCTGGGCAGGGATGCCTGCAGTTTTCCAGCCCTTCCTCCAGGGGGCGGTCTTTCATTGCCTCTAACACCCAAATGCATTTCCATGAATCAAACCGCTTTGCCTAGGAGTCCGGGACTCCGGTCTCAGCTTTGACACTGACTGGCTGAGTGATCTTGAGAAAGTGTCTTCCCTCTCTGGGTTTGTTTCTCCTCAATGAAACGACAGAGTCAATCCCTTCCAGCTCATTCCAGGACACCAGCATCCAGTAAATTCGCCTTGGACTATGGCCATGCAAAATGGAGAGTGGGGACAGTGCCACACTTTCTGCCTCTCACAGTGCCTTTGGAAGACCAAGATCTTGGCAACAACTGTGCATGGCTGCTGGAGTGAGATGCCTCTGTTTACCCAAAGTCTGCCATGATTGGCTGTCTTAACCTCTCTGTTCTGGTAAGATGGTGATCATGCCTGAATTTACTTCACTGGGCTGCTGGTAGATTGAAGGGAGAGATTATTCTAGAGTATGCAGAATATGCCTATCCTGGTACGGTAGCTGTGGTGGTTTGACCACTCTGAGCTGGAGGACCCCTCCGGGCCTTGCTGAGCCCTCCCTACTCAATGCCTGGTGTGGAGGGTCCAGCTGTTCTGCTGGGGAGGAGGAGCAGCCCCCTGAGCTGCCAGATGCCAGTCCCGTCTGTTACATTCCCCCGGTTCCCAACCCTTGTGCACGTTGGAATAACTGAGGAACACTGTCTAATCATCCACAGAAAAGGATTTCTTTACATTTGAAATTTATCATAAATGTCTAAGTCATTTATACTTATAGAGCTGGTGGGAGCTAAACCAAGAAGGTCATTCTATAGGAGGAAACAGTTTGAGCACTGGTCTTTGTAGTGGTCAGTTTTTTAAACCCCACACCTCAGATCATTGTCTGCATTTTCCCTCTTGGGCAAAAGGAAGTTCTAACTTGGGGAAAGCACAGATTGTATTTTCTCAGTAGGCCTAAGAGGAACCATAGGTGGAAGAACAAAGGGGCACAGGAGGTCCTCCCAGGTGGGTGGGATCTCCCTGGTGGGGTGGGCATCTTTGTCTTGATGTGATCTTGGAAATTGTGGAAACGACAGGTGGCCCGTGACATCCTGCTATTTAGAAGAGAAGAGTTTCTGGCATCTCTTGGTGGGACCCCAGCTGTACCATGTAGGAGGCACACCACACACTCAAGGCCTCAGATGACCCCTCGGAACTGGTGTTGGGACCTCCAGTTGGGGCTGGGCTCCTTCAGCAAGAAGAGAAAGACCCCACAGGTTGGCATATTGTTGGTGCTGGGAGTGAGATTTCACCTGTTTTGGTGGTTGGGCCAGAAGAACTCTCTGATCACTGAGGGTGTCTTCCAGGAAGTTTCTGGTGACTGCTTGCTTCTTGGAGCTGTTTTGAGGGTCACAGTTTGATGATGTCAAAGATCATATGGAAAATATGCCTGATAGAATAGCCAGGGAAGCATCAAAACAAAAGGGGGGGGGGGGCTAGCCCTGTCAGACTTTAAAACAAACTGTAAAGCCTCTGTAATTAGAATCATGTGGCCTTGGCCCATGAATAGACAGACCAATGGAATGGAATAGAAAGGACAGAAATAGACCTAAGAACAAATGGCAATTTAGTGTATGACAAAGGTGGTATCTCAAATCTCAGAGGCAGTGATGGGCTTTTTAATAAATGGCGCTGGGACAGCGAGGTCATCATTTCAAAAAAGATAAAATTAAATTCGTAGCTCACACCATAGAGAAGAATAAACTCAAATGGATCACGAGTTTAAATGTGAAAAATGAAACCATATAAGTACTAGTGAAAAAAACAGGTGAATTCCTCTTAACTTCAGTGTAAAGAAGAGATGTCAAACCATGACTCAGAATCCAGAGGCAACTAAATGAAATATCGGTGAATTGGACATGGCAAAAACCATCAGAAACAAAGTCAAAAGACAACTGGAAAACTGGGAGAAAATATTTGCAACACATAAGACAGACAAAGGGCTAAAATCCCTAATATGTAGAGATCTCTTAAAAATTGAGACAGAGGATGAAATATTCAAAAGAAAAATGAGAAAAGATTTCAACAGACAGTTCACACACACGCACACAGATCAAAATGGTCCTCAAGCATATGAAAAGATATGCAAGCACACTCGTAAAGACATGCAAATTAAATCATGCAAATTAAGCCTGAGGTACTCTTTCCCAGCTATCACAATGGCAAAAGTTAAGACAATTTTCTCTTGGCCAGGCTGTGAGGAAACAGGCCCTCTCAGTTGCTAGTGGGAATGCAAAGGGCTCCGAGCCTTTTAGAGGGGAATTTGGCGGGCTCTAACAGAACTACAAGGGCACTTACCCTTTGACCTGGCCATCCAACTTTTATGATTTACCCTGAAGATACGTCTTCAAAAATACAAAAATCCATATGCATAAGGTTATTTATTGCAGTATTATTTGTAATATTGGAAATAACCGACATGCCCATAGGGAGAGAGAAGTTGAATAAACTCTAGTACGTCTACACAAAGGTGTACTATGCAGTTGTGATAAAGAATAAGGAAGATTTCTATGAATCGATATGGGGGGAATTCCAGGATATACTGTTAAGTGAAAAGATCAAAGTGCAGAAGAAGATGTATAGTTGACATGTAAAAAAGAAGGGGTTGTAAAAATATCCATGTCTCCACTTGTTTGTGGAAAAAGAAATACAGGAGGGATAAACCAGAAAACATGAAATTAGTCACCTATAGGATGTGGGTGGAAAAAAATGGATGAATAGGAACAGGGGAAAGGGAGAAGGCGGGGTGACGTTTCTCTTTGTGCACCTTTTCTATAGTTCTGACACTGGGAAACGTGCTCATGTAATTGAAATCAGCCAGGATGTAGGAGTAATCTAAAATGGAATAAAAAAGTAACCTATGGAGCCAGCCGTGATGGCCTAGCAGTTGAAGTTCAGTGTGCTCCACTTTGGTGGCCCAGGATCGTTTCCTGGTTTAGGAAACATACCGCTCGTCTGTCGGTAGCCATGCTGTGGCAGCAGCTCACACAGAAGAACTAGAAGGACCTACAACTAGAATATACAACCATGCACTGGGGCTTTGGGGAGGGAAAAAAATTTAAAAAGAGAGGAAGATTGGCAACAGATGTTAGCTCAGGGTGAAATTTAAAAAAAAAGTAACCTGTGAACCTGACAGTACACCAGATGAGTACTACAACCTCACTGAAGGAGGTGGGGAAGAAAAGAACTTTCCCGTGTAACTTGTGAAAACAATATTTCTATTGGGTAACGTAAGGCTGAAAACAAAAAGAACTGTACATAGATATTGTACTTTAGGTAGTAAACTTGTTTTTCACAGGGGAATGGTTTAGCATTTCTGAAAATCTTTTATATATATTCTGGGATCAAGCAAATAAGTAAGTACATTGTGGAAGAGAGGCAAGTTTCTGATGGAGAAAGGAGTTACAATAAGGAAAGGAGGAAGGCTAGAATGAATCCTTGGTGTGGGGTTGGAATCAAAGGTATCAGGATGAACTCCTGGTTGGTGTAGTGCCAAGATGTTAGGAGTGTTCACAAAATGATGGGGCCGTGTCAAAAGGACACAGGAGCCACCTTGAAAGTGCTCCCAATGGGCAAATCTGGGATACTTTTTGCAACAAAATAAATTTTGATAGTAATGGATTATAACTCATATCTTTGATTCCATTCTGACATAAATTAATAATTGGCTATGCATACGTATATGTGTATGTAGATATTATGTATATATTATCTGTATCTGTATATATTGAGAGAGGGAGAGTCAGACAGAACAGCTCTTCGTTATAATAGATTTCTAGTTAATTAGAAGGAATGATAGAAATAGAAAATCACCATTTGGCAAACAGCACAGTAATAATTATGACAGGCAAGAATCTTCAACGGGAAAAATCTAATTCTACAGTGGAGAAACCTGGCAAATATCACCTTTCCCAAGTCAACAAAGTTGAAGTCAGCAGTAATGATACATGTTGATATGACGTACTGAGGCCAGAACATCATTTCTGTGTTATTCTTGCCCCCAGTGCACAATCTGGAAATAGTAGATAAAAGAGGAAATAGTAGATAAACCCACATTGAGGGACATTCTACAGAATTACTGGTCAGTGCCCTTTCAAGGTGTCAAGGTCATGTGAAAGGCAAAGACCGTGGACTGTCCCAGATGGGAGAAGTCTAAGGAGACGTGACAACTGAGAGCTGTGTGAGATCCTGGACTGTTGGCTCCAGGAACAAGGAAAGGCCATCAATGGGCAACTGGCTAAATCTGAATGAAGTCCGTAGATGAGTTAATGTGTCAATGTGAATTTTCTGGTTTTGATCACTGTGTTATGGTTATGTAAGTTTTAACATTGGGGAAGCTGGGTGAAGGGTACAAGGGGACTTTATGATTCCCAAACTGTTTTGTAAGTCTGAAAATTACTTTAAAAGGAAAAGTTAAAAATTAAAAATAAATGAATAAAATGAGAAGCCCTCAGGCCTTACTCCAGAAAATTGAATTCAGTAAGTCTTGGGAGCGGGCTTCGGCGATTGTGCTTTTAACAAACGGACTGTGAATGAATAGTCAACCCATGTCAGTGGGTGGAAACAGAATAAACAAATGAATCAATAAAAACATGGCAGATGTGACTTGTGTGTGGCAAGGGGCAGAATGACCTGGGCTATGAGTATGGGCAATTTTAGAAGTTTCTACTTCAGAAAATATTTATACCTTCCATGTTGTTAATTTTTTTCTTAATCAAATGCTCCCTATGAATCACACACTTTCTGCTTTAACTAAATCCCCAAACTCATTTACTCAAAATATGTTTATTGATAGCTTTGTGTGCCAGTTACTGTGATCAGTGTCACGGGGATGAAAATAGGAAGACACAGTTCCTGTCCCCAAGAAGTTGAGAGTTCATGGGGTCAGACACATACTGGGAACAACTCTTAAAGGGAGCAGGGTGTGATGGTCGACTCAGGGCGCCTGGATTTGACCTGAGCTTGCTGGGAGCGGGATGAGCGGTTGGTCTGCTGGAATGTGGGGGAAGGGAACAATCTAAGAGGCAGTTGGGGAGGCAGCTCTGAGGGGGGAGGACAGTTGGAAGAATGAGAAAGCTTCCCGAGGGGGATGCTCAAGGGGGAAAGTTTCCGATCCTAGAGGACCAGATGAACCATAGTGCTCTGAGCCAAAACAGGGAAGCTGGGAGAGGATGGAGGCTTGAGAGATAGGTAAGTCCTATATTTGCTGTGCTTGGGTCTGTAAGAGGCACCTGAGGGTCACCTGAGGACGGATTCCTGCTCTCCAGGATCCCACACTTGGGGCGGGAGACTAGCACAGCCTCGCTGAGCTAGAGGTCCGGACAGAATGAACTTAGTGCTCTAAGGAAGGTACAAGAGATGAGCTGTCTGGGGCTCAGGGGCCAGGAGCTTGGGGCTGGCTGGGTTTCAGGGGACAGACTTCCACTGGCCTTCGGAAATGTGGGTCTGTTGGTCAAAGAAGAAGATGAAGACTCAAAACAAAGAATTGAAACGGGCTCCCCCAGCTGACAGAGGAGGAGTTACGGAGGGAGCAAGTGCGGCTCGAGGGTCATGGAGGAGCCAAGGGGGAGTCCTGGGCAGGCTCGCCTTGGAGGACACATGAAAGCATGGTTAGAGGGGGCGTTTGATCCGGTAACCCAACTCAAACCCCTGTTGTGTGCATGTGGGAGCTCTGTCCTTGAGTTTTCTCACCTTTAAATCGGGGAACAAATAGAACCAGTCTTAAAGGAGTATTGTAGGATTAAATGAGCTCATATATGTAAAGTGCTTTAATATATACGCAGTGCTCGACAAATGCTGCCATTAATTAGAGGGCAAGAAGAGAATGAAGGAGCAACTCCAGGGGCTGCAGAGGAAATCAAGGCGGTGCAGTTACTGGAGCCCTGGGACGAACAGGTTTTCAGAAGTAGCATGGAGTCATCATGATATCAAGCAGCAGTGAGAGGACAGGTATGGAACGTGTATTGTCACAGGCAAGTCTCAGTACAGCCTGATGAGGGAGTTTCTGTCATCATCCCCACTCCAGGATGTTACAAGCCCGAGGTCACAAGAGCATGACTTAGATTTCCTGTTGGGATCTGGACCTTGAGTGTGAAATGGCCCTTGGGTTAAAGGCTGGTTTCCCTTAGAGATGGTCATTTTTAGGATGCCTTCCAAGGGCCAAGGCTCTACCAAATGCTGGTGACCTTGAGGTGAACAAGCCTTGAGCCACGCCCTCAGTGAGCTCCCAGGACGAGGGTTCCTGTAGCCCCTTCCTCCATTGTGCCATGTCCAATACACCCCGAAAGAGGTCCATTCTTCTCCCCTGGCTCAGACACCTTCCACGGCTCCTGCGGTCTCCAGCCGAGGGACTGATCCAGCTGTACGCAGCTCTTCTCTGCTTTCAGGGCCTCATCTGTGTTCTGAGCTGCCATCCCAACCCAGCTTTATCTCTCTGCTGCCCAGCCTTTACCTGGTGCCTGGTCACACCGATCCCTTTCCTGCCTATTAATACCCTTAATTCGTCCCTTGAAATCCCTCCACCAGCCACTGAAATCTAACCTACCTCCCTCCAAGCCCTTCCCTGGCTACAAATCCTCGCAGATCTCTTTCTCCTGTCTCTGTTTTCCTAGATTTACAGTGGCCCCACAGTGTGATTCAAGATGAGTGGTTGTACTTGGCTGATACCATGTGTCTCTGTCCTGAGTTATATATGAGGACGGAAGCTCCTTGAGCCAGGGATGGTATCTTAGCCATCTCCAGCATCCCTGCAGTCCATGTGCTGAGAGCTGTGGGGAAGTTCCAAAGCCCCACCAGACTCCTGCCACCACTTATTGCCATTGGGTGCCCAGGCCCAGCCTGGGTGGGAGGAGCAGAGTGCTGTGAGCACTAGACTGGGAGTCAGGGTCTTTTGGTCTGTGCCATCCCACCCACTGCACGGCCAATGACCTTGAACAAATAGATCCTTTCCTCTGGGCTTCAGTCTCTGCATCTGTGAAGTGTGGATATGGCACTGGACTAGACTCTTCCCAAGGGCCCTTCTTTAATGTGCACACAAAACCCCTGGAGATCTTGTGCAGATTCTGATTCAGTAGGTTTGGAGTGGGTCCTGAGATTTTGCATTTCTAACAAGCTCCCGGCTAACTGGATACTTGAGGTTCTGTGAGCCACACTTGGAGTCACAGAGGTGCAGCCCGACGGTTCTCGGCCCTAGCTGAAAAGTAGAACGGTCTGACAGGTCGCTGCTTCTGTTCCTCCACCTCTTTCCCCGTTTAAAAAATTAAATTTCCTCTGGGGAGACCAAAAATTGTGATGCTGGAGTTACACCTCAGGCCAATTAAATCAGAATTTCTCAGGGTAGGAACCTGGCCTCAGTGTTGTTTAAAGCTCTCCAAGTGAATCCAATCTGCAGCCCAGGCTGGGAACCACTGCTCTCCCTCGCCAGCAGAGAATTTCGCCAAATTAGCCATTTTCAGGTAAAGCTTTTGTTTTCTGCTGCCCCCTGGTGGCCAAGTTGTTCCCACACAGTCAGATTTCTAGCTCAGGCTGATTTCCCAGAGTGGAGACAGGACTCTCAGAACAATGAAGAAAGTAATGCTGTTGCCCAGGGTGAACATCGCTGCTCCCCCAGGACCCACCCTACCGTTAGTGGGCTCCTCCACTGCCCCTGTGCTGAGCAGGAGTCCTTAAACAAGGGCCTCAGTCCCAGATTCCTGAAGGCAGCCTGGTGTGCCTGGGGACAGGGAGGATCCAGGAAAGCAGGAGGAGGAGCCGCTGAGACAGCCGAGCCAGAGGCGGGAGGCTGGGTTCCAGTATCAGTGCCGGCCGGAGCTGAGCGGGTACGCAGAGAGGGCATAACCCAGGCCGTTGATGTGTCTGTGTTTCAAGACAATGATGCCTTGTACAAAAGCCCATGGTGTGAACCATAGGAAAGTAAAAGGTTTCTTTTTGACTGTGAGGAGCTGGGGTGGCCATCAAAAGGCCTTGGAGGCTGAGAAGAAAGAGGTTTTCTAAAAAGTCACTTAGTGGTTGAGTGGCAGATTCAGGGTGAAGACCCAGCTGCCTGGGCCCACCGTGTGTCCCATCCCAGCTCAGCTTGGAGCCCTGTGTTTATCATCAGGACCAACCCCCTGGCGGGCTTCCTTGGGGCCTGAGGTCAGCTGGGCACTGTTTGCTGACTCACCCGGGCAGGAGGAATTCTGCCCTCGAGAACCCTGAGTGCAGCGCAGGCAGCGCCCCAGCAGGGAGCAGTCCTGGGGCAGAACCCAGGGGCTCACGCAGGAGCAGTGGTTCCACCCTCCCCGGCTGGAGGGCAGGTTGATCACAGCCGCTGACAGAGACCAGGGTGACCTTTGTCCCGGGAATCTTTCTAAGCACACTTTTCATTGTGTCCCTTTCCTGCTTCCAACCTTGAGTGGCTCTCAGCTCCCTACTGGGAAATATTCCTCCATGCGCCGTCCCACAGACTCATCCTGAGCCTTCCTGCTCCAAGCCTTTGCTCTTAACTCTTCCTCGTCATCCCACAGGCACATCCCGGCGCCATTGCCCATGGAGTTCCCATCCCTGCTTCCCACCTCCTCTTGCCCTTACAGCCCAGAGCAAACTTGCCCTTCCTCTGAACCTGCAGAGAACCTTCTCTTGGCATGACTCCTTGGCACCTTCTCTCTTTCCCTGCCATGACTTCTCTTCCTTAGGGGCAAAGGATGGTTTAGACTTTGCGGCATCCTCTGCATGAGAAATAGTTCATGTGTATTGAATTCTCAAGTGTCCAGATTGCTGACAGGCTTGAGCAGGATTCAGGAAGCCAAGTGTTCAATGGCAGGTGGCAGGGTCAAGGTGTGAGGGCTGGGAGAGTCACAGGAATCCCACCAGACATGGACCTGGCCAGAGAGGGGAGCGGCAGCCAGGAGAGGTTGGTGGACTCTCAAGGTGGACAGCCACTGTGACCCATGGTGGGTTAGGAGGGAGGAAGAGGAAGCAGCTGGGACAAGGGACAAGTGAGGAGGGGCATTGGCTGGGTCTGTTTCCTCTCACAGAAATGTGTTTCCCCTCTCTCCATGTCTGGTCTCTCTACCTCTATTTCCTCTTCAAACCCCACCAGTCTGCCCTTAGAACCTCTCTGATCCGTTTCCTTGATACTTGGTCCCCAGCCTGTTACACTCACCTCCATCAAATCTTTGCCTCTCTGTTTCCTTGGTTGTCTCTCTCACTCAAGAAACTCCATAGGGACTGGAATAGTGTCTTGTTTTTTCTGGTCTCCAAAGTACCAGACCCAGTGGCTGGTCCACAGAAAACCATCAATGGATGATGCTGAGTGGACTCATTCAGGGATGCAGCAAGAGAGAAACAGTGGGCATGATTTTCCCATTGACAGGGATCCTGGGGATTCCCAAGGGGTCTTCTAGAGCAAAAGGAGAGACTCTCCAGAAGGGGTATGCCCTGAACCCAGCCCTCAGCTTTCCTGGGCCCCAACCACAGGAACTCTTGAGAGGCAGACCTAAGGTTTGGGTTGCTTAACAATTAGACAGCAGGGGGCGCTCTGGCCCTGGATTCCTACCCCTGGTGCCCTGGTCCTTTTTCTCTTGACCAGAAATGCTGACCCCAGTGGTAGGATGCCCACAAGTGGAATTGCAGCAGCTCAGAGCCTAGGGCAGCTGGCTGACTTCTCTCTGGGATGGGTGGGGTGGGGGTGGGGGGAAGGAGTTCCCCATCTTCACTGCCTGCTCTCTGTAGGGTGAGGAGTAGGAAGGTGCTAATGATGCCCCTGGCTCACAAACGCATCGTGGCCGGGCCAAGAGTGCAGGTCAAGTCGCTACCTCGCCACTGATCTTGACGCATTCGCTTCCCCGCTCTGGGCCTGTTTCTCCTCCATCAAATGGTGGAGCTCACCCCTTCCAACCTGTTCTAGGGTGTAGAGCATCCCCCAAATCATTCTGAGCTGTGGGGCTGCTGTGCAGACCACCCACGCTTTGTGGCCCTTAGGGGACCAGAGTCATGGAAATCAACCTTCTCCTGCTGTGGGACTGGTCCTAAGCTGGGCATTTCACATCCCCTTCCCCAAAGTCCCGCATGCACAACTGTAGGGACGAGATAGCCAGTCGAGGAAAGGAGCTGGGGCCCCTTAAGTGATGAGGCCAAAGAGGGTCCAGAAGTGGGGAGTAGGATGCTTTTTCTGTAAGTTGTCAAGTCACTCCAGACAGGATGATGTGTTGATTCTGACCACATGAGTGGCTCACATCGGTAAGAACTATCCAGAGATGGGGTGCTCTGATGACTCCAATAGTGCTTGTCCTTGAGAGGGAGTGGGTGACAAAGGAATAGCAGGGTGGTGGGGTGGGGAGCTTAGCTTTAAAATGTTTACCCATTTAAAAAAATTGGTCAGGTGCACATGTGGCAGATGGGTAAAATCTGTTAAGTCTGTTTGGCTGCTGTTTTCTGAAACCAAAATTTTAGATTTGAATGCATGTATTTGCAAACTATAAGAAAAACATGCCGGGGATGGCCTGGTGGCACAGTGATTAAGTTCACGTGCTCCACTTCAGCGGCCCTGTGGTTTGCAGGTTTGGGTCCCAGGTGTGGACCTACCCACTGCTCATCAAGCTATGCTGTGGCGGCATACCACATACAACATAGGGGAAGATTGGCACAGATATTAGCTCAGTGACAATCTTCCTCAAGCAAAAAGAGGAAGATTGGCCACAGATGTTAGCTCAGGGCCAATCTTCCTCACCAAAAAAACAAAGAAAAAGAAAGAAAGAAAGAAAAGAAAAAGAAAGAAAAAAAATGTGCCTCTGAACACAGTTTGTTTGAATGCAGTTTCTTGATTGTCAAAGCCTCCAGGGATGCGAACATCCCCTGCTGCGTGGTTTTCAGCAGAAACTCGGTGCTCAGACTAAAGGGTGACCATGAGGAAATGAGGACAGAGGACAGCCCTGGGGCACGAATGTCTGAGCCTGGGTGTCAGTCCCAGCCAGAGGAGGAAAGTAAGGTTGGTCCCTGCCTGACCACCAGCCCATGTGGTCCACAAGCAGCCTCTTGCTACCAAACGAAAGCAGACAGAGATTGAGGGAACCGAGGAGAGGTTTAATGGAGAAAAGATAAGGAAACCTCGGGACTCACCATTACTCTGACACATTTCCAGTCATTGGCTGACTGCTGGCCCCTGGGCAGGCCCCCTGAGTGGGCAGGTTGGGTGACTGTAAATGCGCAAGGGATGGGCCTTGGAGCTGACCTGCTTGCTCGGTAAATCAGCAACTTGTGCCGCTGGTCATGTTCACAGGGGAGCGTGCTTTGAGATGACAAGGAGCTGGCCGAGACCGGAGGCTTCCCGCCCCGAGCCGGAGCCGGAGCCAGGAGTCCCCCAGAGGCGCAGCCGAGGATGCCCGCACCTGCGGAGAGTCGGGTCAGGAGCCCTCTTCCCCAGACGGGCGGGCCACGCACGGAGCTGCCTCCGCTCCAAGCCCAGTGGCCGCGGCCACGTCCACGCATCCGCGCGGAGAGCCGTTGCCCCGGGGAGGGCAGCGTGAGAGGGCTGGCCACGCATCTCTGCTGACTTCATCTCCCAGCGAGGGGAGGACGGCGGCGGCGGAGTGCAAGCCCGATGGAAAGCCAGACTGGAATCCGAATGCCCCCACCGTCTGGGGGCCCTCTGCACGCTTCGCGGTGGTCTTCGGACCCGGAGCGCCCGGCCAGGCCTGCAGTTCTGCCACTGCTGGCTGTGCCACCTGGAAAAGTTATCTAAACCTCTCTGTACCCCAGTCTCCTTCTTCGTCACCTGGTGATCATAACTGTCCTGACCTCATTGGATGGCTATGAGGTTTAAACGAGGTAATATGTGCCCAAGGTTGTTCTGAACAGGGTTTCTTTTGTTTGGAAGGATTAAAAAAAAAAAAATTGGAATACTCTCTAAAAAGAGTAACTGACCTCAGTACCCTTGAGTGCCCGGTATTGAATGAGGGGGTTCACGAATGGGCATCAGGGTGGATGGTCCTGCCTCCAACACTGCAAAGCCTTGTGTCGGTGTATTGTGTAGAAATACTTTTTTTCCCTAGGAGTCCACAGGCTAAGATGCTCAAAGGGGTCGTGACTCAAGATTGGGTGCCTAGGGGGTTTCAAGTGCCTTTGTTCTAGACTGGAGTTTCTCAGCCTTGGCACTATTGACATTTGGGGCCAGATAATTCTTTGTTGTGGGGGTCTGTCCTGTGCATTGTAGGGTGGTTAGCAGCATCGCCAGCTCTTCCCATGAGATGCCAGGAGCATCCCCTCCAATTTGTGACGATCAAAAATGTCTCCAGACATTGCTAAATGTCCTCGGGGGTGGGAGGGGGGCTCAAAATTGCCTCTGGCTGAGAACTACGGCTTTGCAACATTCCCTGTGGAGGACATCCTCGGTAAGTTGAAGCTGAGCAAGATTACTTTTCTGACCCTCGGTGGTCTCTGCCTACTTCTGCGCACTGTCTGGAGGGTCCAGTTACATCCTGGCAAAGGCTTTTCAAAGTTGATGGACCACAGACTTTCCAAGCCCCAGCCCTGTTTGCTGTCAACTATTGGTTCCCAGACCTGGCTGGGCAGCTAGATCAACTGGAACTCGGTTTTTATTATATTAATTTTTTCTCAAACCTAAAGGATTTTTAGAGCATTAAATGCAACATAAATCACTCAGTTCATTACTATTCATTAAAACCTGAGCTACAATTAAAGTTAAATAGTTAATTCTTTGGGGAACAAGGTCTTGAGGTAATCTCCTTTTGTGGCGAATACATCTTTTTTAACCACAGATCTCAGAATTGATAGTTCCTCGTTCAGGCGAAAGATCAGAGAAGGATTTTAAGGAGAAGGCCCAGTGAGGAAACAGATGTGGGAGAAACGTCAGAAGTATTTGCTGGGGCATCCTGGATGTGTTGAGGATCTTTGACTCCCCCCCTCTTTTTTAATGATTAATTGTCCTCCATAGGCGAATCAGGCTTGGCTCTTCTTCTCTTGCTTAACTCCTTGTACACCTGCTCCAACATGTCCCCAGAAATTCCAAATGACTCCAGGACGTGTCGCTCTCGGGAGCTTTGTTCCGGAATGCTCATGGAGCTTGCTTTGGGCAGTCCTTCAGTTGCGAGTCCTTCAGTCTCATTGTTGGGGCTGTGATGCCGGGTGCCAGGCAGCAGACACAAGCTTTGGAGATGCTATGGGTGCAACATGGAGCACCTCTGGGTGAAGATCCCTTAGACTAAGGGAACCAGGTGCTGGCTTTTGCCTTGAATCAGTCCCACGCTCTGTGGGACTTGGGGATCTCGTCAATGACTCCAGGTAGAAGAATCAGCCTGGAGTCGACCTCTGGGAGGTATGTGTCAATAGTGCTGAGTGTGGGCATCTGAGTCCCTCTTTGCAATTGTGTGCACCTGGGTGTCATGTGCAAATCTGGTCCTGTGAGCTCAGATTAGGATTCCCAGTAGTACCTTGTGACACCACAGCTGTGCCGTGACAAATGTAAAATGTGCTGAGACATCTAGAGTTTGGTAAGGCATGTGCACCATGGCCCTGTTGCTGGCTGCTTTAAAGGCATCAAGGTGGCTCTCTGCAGAGCGAATATGGCTGTTTTCATGGGTGTCTCTAAACGATACCACTAGGCTGTTGAGGGCTGCATGATATAGACCAAGTCAATGTTGCAGTTCATCATCAACCTGTGGTATCAGAGATTCTGGTTCCCCATGTGAGTGTGGTAGTCATGGAGCTGGGGTATCAGGTTCGAAATTAACTGCAAATGGCACCTCTGAGAACATGTCTCTTCAAGCTGGGCAAACTGCACCAAGGCTTGTGGTGCAAATTGTCGTAGCAGTGTGGGAGTCCTCACATTTGCTATGTAGACAGCAGAGCCGATACTGGAGTATGTCCAGTCTCCACAGGTGGGTCCACAGTCTCATAATTCTCACTTGAAAGAGCCAGGGAGCACTGCTGAGGAAGGTGAGGATTGGGGTGTCCCTGGATGGGCCATCTTTGTGACAACCGAGTTGTTTCCTTTTTGACATTATGGCAGAGTGGGTCTTCTGCTCTTACCTGAAGAAGTTAATGGTTTCGGCAAAGCACAGATATGAGGTCAGTAGAGAGCTCAGATGAGCCTAGGACAAGGTATAGGGGCTTCCTTAGCAGGCATGGCCCCCTGTCTAGGCTGAGCTCCTCCAGTGAGGGACAAGGAGGACCTTGTAGGTTGGTGCATTGTTGTTGGTGGGAAGAAACAGTTTGAGCAGTGGTCTTTGTAGTGGTCAGATAGTTTTTTAAACCCCACACCTCAGATCGTTGTCTGCATTTTCCCTCTTGGGCAAAAGGAAGTTCTAACTTGGGGAAAGCACAGATTGTATTTTCTCAGTAGGCCTAAGGGGAACCATAGGTGGAGGAACGAAGGGGCACTGGAGGTCCTCTCAGGTGGGTGGGGTCTCCCTGGTGGGGTGGGCATCTTTGTCTTGATGTGATCATGGAAATCATGGAAATGACAGGTGGCCCGTGACATCCTGCTATTTAGAAGAGAAGAGTTTCTGGCATCTCTTGGTGGGACCCCAGCTGTACCATGTAGGAGGCACACCACACACTCAAGGCCTCAGATGACCCCTTGGAACTGGTGTTGGGACCTCCAGTCGGGGCTGGGCTCCTTCAGCAAGAAGAGAAAGACCCTACAGGTTGGCATATTGTTGGTGCTGGGAGCGAGATTTCACCTGTTTTGGTGGTTGGGCCAGAAGAGCTCTCTGATCATTGAGGGTGTCTTCCAGGAAGTTTCTGGTGACCGCTTGCTTCTTGGAGTTGGGACACGGTTTGTTGAAGAGTCTCTCTCTTTCTTGGTGTGTTTGTCCTAAAACATGTCTCAAGTTGGCAGTTCCCACTTTCTCTGTGTCAAGAGCTCTTCTAACATCCTCTGCCATGAATGAGGGTTCATGGCTTTCCTGGTTCAGAATGCAAATGTAAATTTTATAGGACCTCTCTTGTTTTTCTAATTTTTTCTCCAGGTCTTGGATTTTCTGCTTATTCATTTTCACTTCCTCAAGCAGCTTCTGCTCTTTCTCCTTCCTGATTGGCTGTCTGTGCACCATCGTGACTCGTTGCCCATGGCCTTCATTAAGGCCTGTGTGGTTTTGCCTTCATTTTCCAGGTGAGCATTGACCCGGTGCAGGGGACCCTTGCCTCCTTCCTTGCCTTACCTACTCTTCCAACACTTGCACGCTGGACACATCATCTCGCTCAGAATTGGAAGGCCGCATCTTTTTCAAACCACTCTCTTTCTTCCTGACTTTGTTAGTGTTGCAGAGCCCTGACTTGCTGCTCATGGCCTTCTGAAGGCTTGTGTGATGTTCCTCTTGAGTTTTCGGCCGAGCGTGGGCTGTGCGCCCTCTTTGTTCTCCCTGCTATGGCATGGTGATACTGCCACTCTCTGTTTGGAAGAGAAGGAGGCTGCCTCTTTCAAACTGTTGTGGACAGTGTTTTGTCCGGGGATTGTCATGATCTGACCCGTCAGACTTTGTATTTTTTTTTTATCCTGGAATTCGGCTGCTTTCTGCCTCGTGGCACATTGGATGCCGGGGCCGGGGGCATGAGCCATGGTAAATGGCACCAGGAAATTGGGGTATTTTCCCACCGACTCCTTTCTCTTCTTGGCTGAGGGATGCTCTGCAGGCGTTAACTCTCCAGAACTTGCGGCCTCCCCGCCTTTGAGGGTCCATTTCTTTTCCCCTTTGTGCTTTCTCCTGGAGTGCTTCAGCTCCTTTCCAGTTCACCCAGCTGTGTCAGCTGCTTAGTCTTTGATGAAATGTCCTCTCTTCTGAGGAGTGTGTCCTGACTTTGATGATCTTTATGACACCAGAGGCCAAGAAAAGCGACACTGCAAAGGGAGTCAGAGCAGCAGCCCCCTTCCTTCAGGACTTGTAAGGGCCACCTTTGGGGTGAGACCAGAGATCTGTCCTCTAAGCTGTGACTGTGGGGACAGCTGGTGCCCCTTCAGCTTCTCCTTTGTGTGTGCTGACAATAATCCTTGGGGGACGCGTTGCCCTGTCCACCCCTGCCGCAGAGCCACGATTTGCTGTGCGGGCTTTGTCATTTAGAGCATGGTTTTGTGCTTCAAAACTTTTCTTTGGGTTTTAAAATTAACATTCAGGAGGCTCGCTTTTCCTTAACCTTTAAGTTCCATTTGCAATTTATGCTCTTAACAAATTTTAACGATCCCTTTTAAGGGGAGTTGGTGAGATTCCGGGTCCCATTGGAAGTGGTTAGTGGTGACGGCCCATCTCCTGCTCATGACAAGCTAACAGTCACAGACTGGGCGGTGCAGCCTGGTGCCGGTCCTGTTCTGCCCTGGGCTGGTGGTCCATAAGCTCATTTCTCTCTCCACGTTCCATTGAGGTGAGGCTGGCTTCGGGGACAGGCGACCTGTGCTGTCACGCAGGCCCCACACTTGGTTTAATGCTCTGCTGTCGTCATCTTGAAATTCTTAAGAATCTTTTGAAGAAGGAAGCCCCGTGTTTTCTTTTAGCACTGGGCCCTACAGATCATTTACCTGGTAAGTCCTGAAGAGGGGCAGTTACAGACCAGAGTGTGTCCCTCAGCATTACTGAGGGCAGCGGGGGAGGAGGGAAGAGCTCACTGGAGAAAGAGTTGTGGAAAGAGGCTGGGGTTAAGGAGAGAGAGAGTGGAGGGTGGGTAGAGAGGGAGAGGGCCCACCTTAAAATCAACGGGATGAATAGGATGAGAGATTAGGCATTTTGTGTGGGACTCAGAAAGGCAAGAACATCCCCGCGATGGTTTGCCTCCGCAATTATTTGCCATCTCATCAGACGGGGAGCCCCGTGTGGGCAGGGATGGGTTTGCTTTGGTTCTTTACCAGGTAACTCCCGGTGTGAGTGTAGCATAATGGACAGCCTGTAGCTGAGGCTCCGAACAATAGCCGTCAAACAATGACAAACTTCATCACTGAGCTGAATGGCAGTGGAATACGTTTCTTTGACGAGCAGCGAATCCCCGGTGGGTCAGGGCAGTGGTTAAGCAGAAACCAGTGGGTCGTTGGATGTTAATCACTGATATTTCTGTTGTTGGTTGAATGCAGTGGAGCACATGCCCTTTGGTACACATCTGGGGTTGCAGCCCCTGGCCCTAACCCCATGAATCGCTCAGTGCCTGTTGAAGAACTTTCTTCTCTCAGCATCTGGCCCTCCAATCTGGATTCTTTGTGTCTCTGCTGGGTTCCTTTTTCTTCCCCTGCCTCCCACCATAGGCACAACGGCGCTCCAACTCAAGCACCTTAAAAATGTCCACTTAACAGAATGACAGATGGCATGGTTGGTCCCTCCAACCACTTCTGTCACTTTCTGCCTATTTCCACATTAAGTACATGCTTCCCACCTGACTAGCACTCCCACCCTTACCCCTGCAACTGAACAAACCCTTTGGTCAATGTAGGTGGTCTGTATATAATAAATAGGCTTGCTTTGCTTCTGTGGTATCTACCCAACCCCACACGCCTTCCCTGTCCTGGGAGCTGCTCCCTCGGAGGCCGACCCTCCCCTGCTTCTCATCGTGCATGAATTTCCTAGAATAAATCCTCCAGGATGAGGCATCTTGGGGAAGACAAAGATGCTGGGAGTCCAGGAGAGGGTCTCTGGTATCAGCTCTGTTCTGGACACCGGTAGCTGGAGTGGGGTCGGGGAGCCCGTAAGTATTTTTCTTTGATGGGGCTGTGGGACCTCCAGTGCAGAGGGTGAATTTAAGCACGCGCCTCAGTTCATTATCAAGGGTCTACGCAAGATCCCTCTCTTGTGGGTTTTAATCTTTTTGAATGAGATTTCCCACTCTCACACCTCCCTCTCCCACTGTGGGCAACAGTTCTGGAATGCCCAGTGCGTGTCTTTTGGTTTTTTATTGCTCCAACAAAGCACTGTTCCTATCTTATGTGTAAGCACTTTTAATTCACATAGATGGTATTGTCATGCCATTTCTTATTCTGTTTCCTTTCTCACTCAACACTGTATTTTAAGACGTGATCTTCCGTTCCACGTTCTTAAAATTTATTGAGATTACCCAAAGAGCTTTTGTTTATGTGGGTTAAAACTATCGATATTTACTACCTTAAAAATTGAAACGGAGATGTTTAAAAATACTTATTTATTGATTCATTTGAAAATAGCAATGATGAGCCCATTGCACATTAATGTAAATAACATTTTAGCATTATTATGAAAATAGTTTTGACCCCGAAGACTCCCTGTCCTACAATAAAGTGTCAATTTGTTCCAGAATGTGAAAAGGCCCTGTGAAGGGCAAAGTTTGGAAAGTGAATTTTATTCGTATTATTTTATAAGACCTGCATCTGAAAAGAAACCATGGAATATATTATATTTTAGCAGAGTTTGTTCAGGTTTGATGGGCTTGTTTCCTTGGTTTACTGATTAATATGAGTGCCTACAATATGGAAAGTCATTCTAGAAGGGGGAGATTCTGTGTTTGACCAGAGAATTTTTTGGTGCTTTATGTTGAATTTACCGTGTCTAAGATTATTTTAAAACACTGGGAACAAAACGCTCCTCAATTATGAACAAGCTATATGTATACTTCTTTGTTTATTTTACTCATTTATTTCACAATCTGTGCCTGTGTAGGTTTTTAAAAGGAAAATTAACATATTATTCACCTTTTTAGAGAGTAGAGGTCAATGGCTTTTAGGCTATTATTAGGTTGTGCAGCCATCACCGCTATCTAATTCTACCTCATTCCAGAACATTTTCGAAATGAAACCCTGTACCCATTAGCTGTCATTCCCCATTTTCCTCTCCCAAACCCCAGCCCCTGGGAATCATTAGTCTACTTTGAGTCTCAATGGATTTGCCTATTTTGGACATTTCATATAAATGGAATCACACAATATGTGGCCTTTTTTGTCTGGCTTCTTTTGCTTAGCACAATGTTCTTGAGGGTTATCCATGCTTAGTATGCATGAGGACTTCGTTCCATTTTATGGGTGAGTAAGATTCCATTGCATGGATAGACCACATTTTATTTATCCTGTCATCAGTTGATGGTCATTTGGGTTGTTTCCACTTTTTGGCTATTATGCATACTGCTGCTATGAACATTTGTGTGCAACCTTTTTGTTT
Organism: Equus asinus; assembly: GCF_041296235.1. Classification (NCBI taxonomy): domain Eukaryota; kingdom Metazoa; phylum Chordata; class Mammalia; order Perissodactyla; family Equidae; genus Equus; species Equus asinus. The sequence continues at coordinate 37,269,838 of NC_091817.1, forward strand.
CCATATGTCTTCAATACCCCTGAGTCTGTTTACTTTTCAATGTTATCACTTAATTAAATGGTTAACCGAAGATTGTTTCTCAGGCACCGATGGCATTTATTAACAAGTGTCCAGATCTCTTCTGACAGCTCTTTAGATTTTGCCTTCCCAAATAATTTAATATGCAAAGAAAAAAAATGTAAGGGAACTTTGAGGATATCTTTCACAACTACAGTGATCTTTGAGATTCCCTGAGGAGACTTGGAAAATCACAAATATTTGTTTTTGCACCTTATTAAAAGAGAGATGCTAGAAATAATTAGGTTCGTCTGATGTGTTATTATTGTAAGATTTGCACGAGAAGAGTTGTCAGATGGGAAGCCATGCTCAGCCTTCCTGAGGTTAAGCTTATAAGGATGAGATGCTAATGTAAGTATTTTAGAAATTGTATGTTTTATGGGAAGTCCCTGGTGATCTGTCAATGCTCTCACTGCCCATATGTTTTTTCCCTCAGGGGAAATGCTCATCTAACGTCTTTTGAAATGGTTCTGTACTGTACCCTGAGAGAGATGTCTGCTCTCCTGCATTCTGATATTATTGGTTAGAGCCATCAATTAACCACAGCTCTGGCATCTCTGTCATCATACAAATGTTTCTGTTTCCTCTGATGCTTGCCTGAAGGCTCTGCTCTAAGCCACAGGCTGCAGCCTGTGTCTTCAATGAAAAGGGCCAGTCTTAGAGCCTCGTGATAAATGACCGTACCAGGTACTTCAAACCTGCCATACTTTAAAGAGTAGACTCTTGGGTGCAGGCTTCTGACTGGCGTCACTTAAGCAACTCCAAGACTAGGCCCGCGGACCCAGTCAGGATTTCCAGGACTCTCTTTGGTCCAGAAGCGGACGGCTTCATGACAGCGGACTGCTAAGCCAATCTAGCGGAACAAGAATGAATGGCAGGGGGCTGCATGAAGTGACGTGGGAATTTATTGTGGTTATTGGTTTATGGTGATGTTGTTTGAACACTCTGCTTTCTGGCTATGTGGGGGAGCCTTTTCTCTTCTTCAGCTCCCTGTAACCCACAACAATTTAGTAGACTCTGCTTTTGTAAATGGAAATAAAATGTTTACAGATGATGCTCAGTTTTCACTGGTGTGCCCTGGCATCTCATTGTGGTTTTAATTTGCATTTCCCGAATGGCTAATGATGTCGATCATCTTTCATGTGTCTGTTTGCCATCCGTATCCGCTCTTTAGTGAAGCGGCCCAAGTTCTCCCAGCAGACTGTGGTCTCTGAACGGAAACAAAGGACAGGCATAAGGAGCACCCTGAGCCAGGCTTCTGGGCAGTTTCCGGGCCCCCATCTCTTCAGCGTCTCCCCTGCCCCTGCCATGGGACCAGTGTGTACAGGTCAGCTCCTGGGCTGTGGCAGACAGACTTGTCCCCGTGGGATGTCTGCCGGGTTGGAAGACTGACACCCCCGAAGGAGGAGGCTCATCCCAGAGGGTGGCACTTTCTCTGAAAGGTGAGTAGGACTCCCCAAATTTGGAACCAGCTGAGGCCCTGTGAGGCCTGGGGCAGCCACAGAACGCCGGCTGGAAGTGGAGGAAGCATCTGGCACATCGACTCTAGCACCCACAGTAAATATTATTCCCACGGCTGCCATTCCATGATAACTATGTGCCAGGCACTGTGCTAAGTGTGTGTGCAACTAAGATTACCTGAGTCCTCTCAGAACACTCTGAGGAAGACACATGCTGACCCACATCTCATACTGTGACAGGAACACAAATATTAACGAGTAGGGGGCCGTGTTTTTGGCTGTGTATTAGCTTCCTGTTGCTGCTGTAACCAATTTCCACAAACATTGTGGCTTAAAACAACACAAATCTATTGTCTTGCAGCTCTGAGGATCAGAAGTCCAAAATGGGCTAAAATCAAGGTATCGGTAGGGCCGTGGCACTTCTGCGGGCGCTAAGGGAGAGTCTGTTTTCCTGCTTTTCTGAGTTTCTAGATGCTTCCTGCTTCCATCTGCAAAGCCAGCAGTGGCTGGCTGACTCTTACATCTTGTCGCTCTGACTCTGATTTCTGCCTCCCTCTTTCACGTCTAAGGACCCTTGTGATTACTTTGGGTGCACGTGGATAGTCTCCGTAAGGTCAGCTGATTAGCAACCTTAATTCTTCTACAACCCTATGGCCCCTTTGCCAGGTGGGGTAATGTGTTCACTACATCTGGTGCCTAGGGCTCAGATATCTTAGGGGGGCCATTATTCTAGGGGGTTGAGGGGTACTAGGTGAGGAGGAGGCTGGGAGGAAGGGCACCCTGCGGTGTGTGGGTTGAGCAGGTGTGGCAGGAACTGTAGGGTGTGAGGATGCAGCCCTCTGGACTTCCGGTCTAGCTGGGGGCGGTGGGGGGGGTGGTGGTGGGGGTAGGTGGTTGGGAGGGGGCTAAACACACAGGTCACATGGTCATAGTGCTAGGGAGAAAAATACTGCTGGGAGGTGCTTTGGAGTGCAGGGGGTAGCAGTGGGCTGCAGTTGAATCAGGGAGGGCCTCATTGAGAAGGTGACACTTGAGCCAAGACCAGAAGAAGAGGAAGGGCGGGGTCATGAAGCAGCCTGGGGAAAGAGCGTGAAGCCCCCACCACCCCTCAGCAGTCGCAGGGCCCTGCATGAGCTGGTCCTGTGGGGTCCTTCTCCCTCTGAGCCTCAGCTCTCTTGAGTAACTGGCAGTTCCCCCAAATGAGCCTGGCTGCCTCTGGCTTTGGTGTCACTATTTACGCTAATTTTTTTTTCCTGCCAGGAATTCACGCCCATCCCAGTCTAGGTTAGGGGCCTCTTCCTATGCTTTTTTTTGGACTCACCTCTTACCCCCCTGGGTTACTGTTTTCCTCATCCATCAGGCCCAGGAGCCCTTAGGCTCTCAGCAACCAGGAACTGTCGTATTCGCTACCGTGTCCCCAGCATCCAGCATTGGTTCATCTCGCAGACAGTGGTTGAACGCCAACAATGTGAACATGCCATCTGTTTTCTGTTGGTGTCCTGACAGAGACACCAAGTGCCAGGCAGCATGCCCCCAATCCTAGTTCCCCCTCCACCCTTCCCCAAACCTGCTCCTCTCCCATCTCGGTGGCTGCACCCACTAGGCATCCAGTTGCTCAAGCTAACAGCCTTGGAGTCATTCTTGACTCCTGTCTTTCTCTCATATCGCTTATCCATTCCTTAGCAAGACATTTTGATTGAATCTTAGCAACTGGTCCAGAATCTGATGTTTAACATCACCTCCCCACCACTTCCTTGGTCCAAGTCACCAGCATTTCTCAACTGCACTGGTGCGTCAGCCTCCTAACTGGTGTCTGTTTTCTCTCTTGCCTCCTATAGTTTAGTGTCCACACAGGAGCCAGAGTGACCTTTAAGATACATCAAATTATGTCGTTTCTTTGATGTCGCCCCTTCAGTGGCTTCCCTTGACACAACAAGATCTGAAGTCCTTTCCATCACGGCCTTCAATGTACCACGTGACCTGGCCTCACTTGTTTCCCCAATCTCATCTACTGTTCACCCCTTTCCTTCATTCTGCCTTGGCCCCAGTGACCTTCTTTGTGAGCCTATGGGGAACTCTTCCACCTCAGGGCCTTTGCACTTGCTGTTTCTTCTGTCTGGACTCTCTTCCTCAAGATGGCAGCAAGGTTCACTCCCTTACCTCACTCATGTCTCCACTTGAATGTCATCTTTTCAGAGAACCTAAAATAACCCTCGCCCCTTTCTGTCCCTTTCCCTTGTTGAACTTTTCTTTAGAGCACTTATCACTACATCATGAATATTTTTATCTATGTTTATGTCTTTCACCTTACAGTATAAGCTTCATGAAGGTCCTCAATAAATGTTTGTTATTGGATGAAGACAATGGATCCCAATGGACAAGGTGCCCACGGGAGTGGCACCCGAGCTGAACATTGGGAAGCCAAGGAGGGGACCCAGAGGAAGAGACAGTTCCTTTGTTACTGCTGCCAAGGGGTCTGTGGGCCACACATTCGAAGGTGCTGGAGGACACCAAAGGGGGCCCTCCTCATGGGGTCACATGTTCCCTGAGTGGTCAGGGGCACGCCTTCTCAGTGCCACCAGAGCTATCCCTCCTGTCTTTGTCTTCTCATTGTGTCCCCATGCAACATACGGTAGAAGGTAGTTATCAAGAAAATATCTTTGTTTTTAGCACTTTCCTTGGAAAAACCGCAGGGTCCAAACCCTTTGGAGGTTGTTCCCAGTGACTTGGCACCTGGTGGATTTGAACAGCCTGCTCTGGGAACGTCTCATCTTGGTCTTGAGATGCAACCTAATTCCAGCTTATTGAGCTAAGGTTCTGAGCACAGCCCTCCTCCTCGGGACTTCCTAAGTGGACTTGATGCCCCTGGGCACTTTCCTTTCTTTTAATAGATTGTTTCTGCTGGCTTTTGTGGTAGAAGCTGGGGCAGTTGATGGAGAAACTCAGCCAAGCCAAGAGAAAGGTGCTGGAGAACCTATGTATCCCTCACAGGGGCGAGGCCGTTCCTGGGTGGACCTGGGAGGACCTGGGAGACTAGGACGGAACACAGGTGCCCCCCAGGTCCCCTTGCTCCAAACTATAGAGTCAGATGGGTTCGTGCCTGGCTTTCGGTAATCTTTCCAAAGGGAATTGTGCAAATGTACCCCAGAGACAATTGCATTTGAGGTTGAAATCTCTGTATCTGAAAGGGCTGCTCTATCCCTGACTTTGGCTCAGGTCCCAAGCCCCTATTTGGAATGGGAAATCCCACTCAGGGGCAGGGAGCTTGGCTAGGATCTTCCTTCAAAAGGTTGTGTTTGGAGCTCACCAGCTCCTAATGCATCTGTGAGTCAGGCAGCAACCAAGTCCAGTGTTCATGGAGAGAAAGAAGCAGTTAAAATGAATCCCAGGTGCCACCCTATGCTCCCTGTCACCTCAGCCCCTGTTCACCTGGCATGGTCTCCTTAACACAGGACAGTCTGAAGACATCACTAATGATGGCACCATGATGGCCTTGGGATCGCTCTCCTCTCTCCCTTTGTCCCGATGAACAGATATCTGCATTCAGAATGCCCTAAACGGGCTCCTTAAGGAGACGAAGTCTCCTTGAGAGCATGAGTTTCCCCTTCCACTGAGCAGAAAGTGTGCCTGGAGAAAGGGCTCCAGCACACCCGGGTCTGGGAGCTGCAACCGGGTAGAAAAGGACCCTGCTCTGTCCCCGCGTGGATCTAAACCGGGCAACTGCTCCACCCCACCTTGCCCCGATGCTTTGAGGGGAGCGCAGATAGAGCAGTGTGTGTCTGGGAGGGCAGGTGTGAACCTGCAGACTGGGCTACAGCACCTCGTCGGAAGACCAGGGATGACGGGGTGATGGCACTTAGTGGACAGGAGGTGCCCTGTAGGATACACAGGGAGGGCAGGGAAATGGATCGGTATTCGGAAGTGCAGCAGGGCCTCGTGGGAGTGGTTAGATGGCCCCTCTCCCTCTGCTCTCTCCCTTTCTATCTTTCTCATTCTCTCTTATTCTGTTTGTTTCTCTGTCTCTGTCTCTCTCTCATTCTGTCTCTCTCTCTCTGTCTCCCTCCTTCCTTCCTGTGCTTTTCTCTGCGTATTTTCTCCACTATTCTGACTGGCTCCCTCTCCCAGGCTCTTGGTTTCTACTCTTCCCAGCATCAGTCGGGGCTTTGGTTTTGGATTGCCATGGTGCCACCTCTCAGCCTCGGAGCTATAGCACTACCTAGCCCCAGTGCCACATGGTCTGCCTGACAGCCTGGATCTCAACCCCGGATTCCGGGAGACTCTTACTGGCCCAGCTTGGACCAGATGTCCCCTCTCAGCCCAGTCAGCTGCAGGCAGGCGGAGAGGGGTCAGGTGGCTCACTGGGCTCCACCATCCGGCTTGTGAACAGCATGGCTTCTCTTGGAAAGGGGTGTGGCTTGGAAAGAAATGAAGCTTATATCTGATCCAGGTATATCTACCCCTCTGGGGTCCATTGATCTAGATGGGTTCCTGGAAATCAAATAGAGGACATTTCCAAAGGTGACTTCAGAGTCACACCTGCCGTATTTGAGTCTTAGCTCTGCCACTTCAGAGTTGTATCACCTTGAACAAGTTACTGTCTTTGAGCTTTAGTTTCTTCATCTGACAATAGTATCCATTGCATAAGATTGTTGTGGGATTAAATGAGGTCATGTCAAAATGCATCTTGTAGGCAGTCAATAAATGATAGCATTAAAAAAAATGAGTTATCTCTCTACTCTAGGATCTCAAAGAGCTCTATGGACCCAAAGGCCAAGCTGGCCCTATATCAAGGGGCACGTGACGAGTTGTTGTGAGCTAAACTGGACTTTGAGGAGGAGAAGTTAGGTTTGTGGCATTCTAGGACTCCTGGTTGGAGCTCCCCCTGCTTGCTGGAGGTCACCTAGCCCCACTGTTCCACACCTCACTGGTATCCCTACCCCAAAGTGTGTGGATCTAATCTGTGGGATTCATACCCTGGCTCTGCCCCCAACTGGCCATGAGATGTGGGGCTGGTTACTTAATCTCTGAGTTTCGGGGTCTTTACAGTGGAGACAACCGCAGCACCTCTCTCAGAGGCTTAAGAGAGATACCTCAGCTAGACTGTTCAGCACAATACCTGGCACTTAGTAAGTTTCACTGAGCTGGTAACTGCTGTTATAACCTCGGAGAGGTAGAAAGAAACAGGGAGCAAAGAACAGACAGGTTGCTGAACAGATAGGCAGTGGATGGCGAGTGAAAGCCCAGAGTCCTGGGGTCCCAGGGCCCTGCTTTAGTGGTTCTGCCCCAGTCGGACAGTCCTGACGCCCTCCCCCGTCCATGGGAGAACAGGCTCTCTTTGTCAAGACGGGCTGCGAACCGTAGAAGCTGACCACTCGACCAGAACTGGGTGAGCTTCCATGGCAGAACGTTTCCATTTTATTGTCTGTAAACTCTTCTTTGGTAAACAAGAAGACAAGGAACCCAAAGAGAAAAGGAGCACAGTGAGTCAAGAAGACAAGAGAGGGCCGCTGCTCTCCACAAACACGGACTCTGAAAAGACAGCTACACCATTAGCGGGGAGGTGGATGGAACCTGGAGTTTGGGGAGGGTGGTGGCATCGGGGAGGGGCGGAGGGGAGCGAGAGGGAAGGGCTAGTCTGTTGGACACAGAAGCCTAAATCATACAGTGAATGAGCTCATGCATCACAGCGAAGAGAATGAGGGAACCTCCACCTGGGCCCCGCCCACCTTCCATGCAGTTGGTGCCCCGCTGCAGGCAGAGCAGAGTGTCCCTCACATCACATCACGGCTGGGTTGGGTTGGAGAGGGCTCCAGGAGGCCCGTCAGCAGCCCATTCTCCATCTCTCCTTTCCTGCTCTGCAGGCTGGCGTGTGCAGGTCGCAGGGACCGGGGCAGGGGCGCTCGTGATCTCTGGGTCTGGGTAGAGGGGGCTGGGTAGCAGGGGCAGGTCTGGGGGAGGTGGAGAAGCAGCCCTTGTCCCCAGTTTACATGGGGGGCTCGCTGCAGAGGACAATCTCCAGGTCCTTGCGGTAGAGCTTCCCGGCCTCGGCCAAGGACATGACGCTCTTCCTGTAGTTGGTGAGCTGTTGGATGTTCATTTCCTAGGAGACAGAGGCAGCAGGTAAGAGCAGGCTCAGTGGAGGGCCCCACCCAAATGGCCCCCTGGCTCAGTCACAAACACACTCCCCGGAAGCTTTCTCTCATCCCATCCCAGTGCAAGTGGCCCAGAGGGATAAAAAGCATGGGCTTTGGAGTCAGAAAGCCCTGGGTTAAAACCCTCTGTCTTTCTCCTACTGGCTGCATTGCTTTGGGGAAAGTATTCAACCTTCCCGAGTCTCAGCTGCCTCCTCCATAAAACGGGTACACTGGTGGGCCTGCCTCACTGAGGAGTCATGACGGTTAAACGAGGGAATGGACGTAAATGACACCTAGCACAGTACCTGACACAGGGTATGCACTCCCCAAACAGTAGCTGTTGTGATGACAGCCATTATCGCTGCATAACGTGTATAAATTCCTCTACCCCATGGGCCTCCGTTTACTCAGTCTGGGTCCCTGCAAGTGAGGGACAGAATGCCGGGGAGACTCCCTGGTCTTGTCTTCAGGCCCCTTGGACCATACTTCCCTAAGCCGCCCCTGTTTAAACAAGGAACTCTAACTCCTGCCTGCTCCAGCAGCAAAGCTCACCAGCCTATACTTCTTGTTCACCGGCTATTTGCTGCCTTCAGAGGTGCCCCGTGAACGTACGTGCAGTCTCATATAAAATGGAGGCCAACATCAAAGAGGACACCAACATCTAATAAGCCTTGTTTTGAATACATACTTTATGAGACTTGCTTTGGATGCAAATAGCCAATAGGTCTGAAATATAGCAAAGCCATCATCAACATTGGAAAATCACTTAACAACTATCTTTTCCTTTCCTTTCCTTCCTGCCTACCTTCTTCTCCTCTCCCCTCCTCTGCTCTTTCACCCCTTCCCCTTCCCTCCCCTCCTTCCTTCCTCCTCCTCCTCCTCCTCCTCCTCCTTCTTTTGTATTGAAAATGTTGACAGATATTTTTTAATACTTTCCCTTCTAGGCTGATGGGTCATTGTCCTTACTCAGCTAATGAGAAAACTGAGGTACAAAGACAATAGGCTAAAGGACTGGACCAACTCCACAGTCAGAAATGTCCTTAGTCCCCTGAGTCCCAAAGCCTGTCCAATGATTTACTTGGCTCACCTGTCCTCACTCGCATCTTTTTCGGTGCTCAAAGGTCAGTCTCTTTTTGCATTGTTTCGGGACATCCCCTCCTGTTAATGATTCCCGGTTTTTGTGCCACCACCCAGCGCAAAGGCACTTTGCAAGCATCCCTAGATTTGGGGGACATCTTCCCTGAAGTTGTGAAATCCCTAGAAAAGTCACCTAACTCATAACGCTAGGGTGTGCCGAGCTATCTACCACTCAGTTAGGGGCCAGGTAAGGGACCCCATATATCAACCCCTGAGCTTGAGGGGACTCCCCCACCCTCCCCGTGCAGTGTGGCAGCAAGAGTCTCAGCAGCATGGAGAGAGGGGATGCTCACTTTCTCTGTCTAGGAATTTTGCTTGAAGCTGGGGAAGCCTTTAGCGAGTTGCCTCAGGAGCGCTAAGAAATGTCCAAGTTTGATGCCATCAGCCTATCCCTCAGGAGCCTCAAACATTAATCTGCTCAGAAACCGTATCACAGTCCATGCGGCACCAGTAAAACGGAACGAGCATCTGCCATGTGGGGTCACCAGTAATGGCCGTTCCCTTCCCAACCCAGGTGCTGGGATTTACGGTCCCGCAGCTCTCTCTTTCGACTGATTCATTCCCTCCATCCCCAGATGCCAAATGTGGAGCTCACCACAGGTGGAAGGCTCCCAGGTAAACAACTTTATTAATATCCTTGTTCTCTAACCTTCAGAATTGCTTCCTAACCCCAACACCTGGTTCTCTTTTTTTCTCCCACATCTCGAGTCAACTGATATAGCCCTATGAGTTGTCTTTTGTGTTAATCAAGAAAGAGCCTCATGGTGATGACCAGGAAATTTGAGATTTAATGCATGCTTTCAGGGTCAACCAACCTCAGGTGTAAGGCAGGACAATACGGAGAAAAATTATGCCTCATTAATACAATTACAGTTAAAGATATTGTCCATCATGATGCCCAACATTCCTTGGACACATACGGGTGCATAAATAATTTTCTCCTGGAATTTGGTGCCAAGAAAAAGTTTGCTGAGTTCTAACGCTTGGTGAGTACTTCCTTCTTCCCAGGAAGTGTTTGCTTACTTATAATTTATTTTCCGTCTCTTTCAAAAGCCAATTGTAGGTAACATAAAGAAAAAAAATAAACAGGATGAAAGAAATGAAGGATGATACTCAGGATAAAGATAAAGACATCAGAAAGCAATTAGACAGGGAGACAGACAGACTCAGAGGCTGCGATGAATTTTTTTCCCTGAAACTGAGCATTAAATTTAGCTCTAGCCTGGCAGCCAAGACAGTTAGACAACGCAAAGATTTATAGAGCATTCATCATCTAATTGAAGAAAGCAGCAAAACCATTTGCTCAGAGAAAGACATTTTCCAGGATGTGAAGGAAGATGAGCCGCAAAAGCTTGTCGCCTGGTTTCTGTTCCACCTGACCCCTCCCACCCAGGGCCCCAGAGGAGCCCATAGAGGGTCTCCTGGGGTCTGTCCAAGAGGCAACGCGACCAGCAAAGTAATAGAGTTTAATTCTCAGACTTTTGTTTGAGGGGAACAAATTCTTCCATGACTCCTTTTAGCCTCTTCCCCAGTTCCAGATGCTGCAGTTAATCCATTCAGAAACCCTCACCTCCAACTGGCCCCTGCTCTCCAAAATCTCTCCTTGTGTTAAAAGTCTTTTTTTGGGGCCAGCCCCGTGGCCGAATGATTAAGTTCCTGCGATCTGCTTCGGCGGCCCAGGGTTTCGCTGGTTCGGATCCTGGGCAAGGACATGGCACCGTTTGTCAGGCCGTGCTGAGGCGGCGTCCCACATGCCACAACCAGAAGGACCCACAACGAAAATATACAACTATGTACTGGGGGGATTTGGGGAGAAAAAAGCAGGAAAAAAAAAAAAAGACTGGCAACAGTTGTTAGCTTAGGTGCCAACCTAAAAAAAAAAAAGTCTTTTTTGTTGGCAATGTGGCTGATACTTCCAGGAACTGGGCTGTATCAAAACTGCCATTGCCTCATCATAGCATCATTTACAGCAGCCAACAGATGGAAGCAACCCAAGTGTCCGTCCATGGATGAACAGATAAACAAAATGTAGAATAGACATCCAACGGAATATTATTCAGCCTTAAAAAGGAAGGAAATTTTGACACATGCTATAACATGGAAGAATCTTGAAGACATTATGCTAAGTGAAATAAACCAGTCACAAAAAGACAAATGCTGTATCGTTCCACTTATATGAAGTATCCAGAGCAGTCAAATTCATAAAGACAGAAAGTAGAATGGTGGGTGCCAGGGGCTGAAGGGAAGGAGGAATCAATGGGGACAGAGTTTCATTTTGGGAAGATGAAAAAAGCTCCGGAGATGGATGGTGGTGATGCTTGCACAACTTTGTGAATGTACTTAATGCCACTGAACTATACACTTAAAAATGGCTAAGATGGCCAACTTTATGTTATGTATATTTACCACAGTAAAAGTAAAAGAATACAAAACATCAATCAAGCAACCAGAGAAAACAAAACCAAAACAAAAAACGGGCATTGCCTTGTTAGGGCTGATCCGGGGGGAGCAGAATGCACTCCGCGGCGTTCCTTCCCACCCCTCCCTCAGAGGCCTCTCTGCTCCCCTGGGGACACCGCCCCAGGCCTCTGGGCTCAGCTGCTCACCTTCTTGTTTTTCTCATACAGATCCTTCAGCAGGGCATCCAGTTCATTCTCATCAATGTAGCCACTTCCGTCCTGGGGGTGCGGCGCAGAGGGTCAGCACAGAGCTCTAGAAATCGGGCCCCTTGACCCCTGACCTTGCCTCTTGCTCCCCCCCGACCCATTCCAGGGAGGTCACAGAGTCTAACCTTCCCTTTAGACTGTGCATAAGGAGGTGCTCAGACTGTGCGGCGTCAAAATAACACGTCGCTTTTGACTTTATGAGTCAGTACAGGAATGGGACAGTTCAGGACAAACTTTTGATAGCCTTTCATGCTGGTGTTTTTTGTTTGCATTGAAAATATGAGGTTCAAGAAGTATTTAGCCAACTCCCTAAGTGCCACATTCCATAATACGACGTCAAGATGAACACAGGGGCTGATTAAAGTTTACCCCTAACCCTTTATCTATAAGGAAGGCCACTGGAGTCCCACAGGCATGGGGCAGCTAAGGTAGGGGTGACGGGTGGCAAGGAGGTCCTCTCACGCCCCACTTCCTAGAAAAAACACCTGGCTCCCATGCAAAACCATGACTTGGCACGAAGGGGCAGTACTGAGCACCTCCTCCCTTTGGCCCCAGCAACATAATCACGCCCTAGCTCCGAGCACAACCCTCTGCCACGAGCTGTTCTCTCCTGCAATTTCAAGGAACCGAGACCTTGGGCTCCACAGGCTACAGATTGCGAATGACATTTGTCTTCTCACCCAGCAGAAGATGGGAACCAAAAGGGACTGGAAGAAACCACAGGGTCCGAGCTGCCCCTCCGACAGCTCGTCTATTCCTAAGGATGAAGTTGAGCCATTCCGGTAAGCGGGCTCCCCTGGTGGTGGGGCCCCTGCACTGTCCTCCCTCTTACCTTGTCGTAAAATGTGAAGATCGCGTTGAACTCCTCTGAGGTCAGCTTCATGCCCTGGAAGGCCCAAGGTATTAAAGAGAGAAGCAAAAGCCCCGGAGTGTGAGAGTGTGTGAGTGTGTGTGTGTGTGCGTGCGTGTGTGTGCAGTGGACTGGGGGACAGGAACGTGGAAGGGTGAAGCTCAGAGGGATGAGGGAAAGGGAAGAAGTGAAGAAAAGCAAAGTGACCCTTTTACCTGAAATTTAAGCAGGAAATTTTCCTGTACGGGCAAGAGTCTGGAAGAAAATGTCAGAGCAGAGATTAGGAGACAGAGCAGAGGCAAGAACAACTCAGGCATCGGGGGATGCAAAAGCAGCATCTGTAGTTATGGAAACGGCCTCTGAGCACTTAATAATCAGGAGTTAGTGGAAAGCTCTAGAGAGAGGAAAGCAGACACACGGAGGTGTTGTCTAGCTTTGCCTTGAACTTTGTGACACCTGACCCGTCACTTTTCCCACTGATTGATCTTAGAGATGGGGACAGTAGCTCAGGAATGATCTGCAGGGATCTTATTAAAAGTGACACTGGGGGTGAGGGCAGGCACTTACCGGGACATCTCTGAGAGGCCCAATTTGCCATCCCCGTTCAAGTCAAACATCCGTAGCTGTTGGGGACAGAAAGAGGTACCTAGGCTATTCACTTTGCCCTTCTCTCATGTGGGCCCTTGACCTGCCATCCCCTCTACTGGAGAGGAACGAAGATGGGCGGAGTGTGCTCATGCCTCCTCTGAGGTCTCCTGGAGGCCAGGGACCAACATGGTCTAAATCAGTCATTGGGAAGACAGCAGGGGCTCTGTCACTGCTCCCCTCTTCCCTTCTCAGGGAGAGGGCCGCAGAGGCCGGCAGACCAGCAGGCCAGCACCAAAGGCCCACCCTCTCCAAGTTTATCCTCTCCCGGAGCTGCAGAGGCTGTCACGAAAACAGATGTTTCCAGACTTACACTGGCCCAGGAGGCAGCTCAATGGGACCTCAGAGAGAGGGGCCATGAACTAGCATCCCTTTTGCCAGCTGCCAATGGGAGTCACTTCACCCAGGCCCAGAGAATCAGCCAACAAAAGACTCTGCAACCCAGAAATCCACCAGCTTGAGCCCCCGGGGAGGAGGGACACTTCGGCCCACTCACTATGGTTTGGGTGTACTCTTGGAGCTTGGGTTCATCGTACGGCCGGTTTGCCTTCTTCAGTAGGTCCGACAGGAATCCCTGGAATACAAAAGGCCTCTTCGAGCTCTGACTCATTCAGTCAGTCCCTCACTCCCTTGTTCACTCAGTCATTCAGTCAACATTGTTTTTGGAGGTCTACCACTTGTATAGCTTACATCCCTCATAATTCCCTAACCCCTTAATGCTTGTGGAGTGACCTTGAAGGCCTAGGGGTAGCTCCTGGCTGCAAACTCGCCCCACAAGACAGGCAGTAGAAACTGGCTGTGGCTCCTCAGAGAGCCAGGACACAGAGCTAAGCAGTGCCTGGGATCACCGTTCCAGAGGAATCTAGGGGTAGACATACAAGCCAGAAGGCCAGTCTGCTGGACCCGCCTTGAGGATGCCTGTCCTGGGCACTGATGTGCAGAGGAGTGTGGTTTGGTTGCACTCTATGGCCTTACAGCCCCATGTTACTGACTTTACACGGCTGCCCCAAACACGTCCAACAATTCAGAGCCAAGCATGTGTACTCCTAAGCAGACCACAAACCCATGTTTCTCACCCAACGTCTCTGCCCCCTCCAGGCTCCTTAAACCCGCCACCACTCTGGCCTCAGTGACATCCTCTGAGGCCTCCACACCCTCCCCAAGCCCCAGCCTACCTTCAGCTCATTGGCTTCAATGTAGCCACTTCTGTCTGTGTCATACTTCCGCCAAGCCTGCAATGGGAACATCAACCCGTTCGCAAAGACCTATCAACATCTTTAAGCCTCCCTCCATTTCCTTTAATGGGCCAGGCCAGGTCTTGATATTCAAGAATATTATAGTGAGGTGGGGATGTGGATGTGGTCAAGCCCAGTCTCTTCAATGTCACAGATGAAGAAATGAGGGAAGATGTCTTGGCCAAGGTCACACAGAGAGGGAAAAAATCTGCTCGGATAAGGTCTCCCTACTCGAACTGGCTACAGGCCTGGGTCTCTTTTCAGATCATCGTGTAACCAAGTTATGGTTTTCTAAGATGCTAACCAGGTAGCTTTGACCAGGGCTAGCACTAGGATGTACTGGATCTGATTTTTGCTGTGGGTATATAGGGTGTACTTTTACTGCTCTGGAAGCTTCTCATTCTCTGTGTGGGGGCTGGGGGCAAGGGTAAGAACTCTCTGGAAGGGGCAGAAACAGGCTTTGGTTATTCTTCACTGTACTCCCGCCTCCATCCCTCCATCGTGATGCATATGGCGGTCATGTCTGAAGGTAGAGCAGAATTGGTAGTGTAATCAGTATGTTTAGAATATCCCAAGGCCACTCCCCCACCTTTCTGAGAAAAAGGATCACTCCCCTTTTTTTTCAGGAAACCACCCCTCTCCCATACTCAGTCCATATGGTTCAAGAGGGGTTGACCCATCTCCAGAGGTAGACATGTGACCTAGGCCTGGACAATCGATCTCTCCCACACTGGTTGTGGGCTCTGATCTGAGTCCCAATTATTTGGTGCATGTGTAGAGTCCTGCTGACTACAGCATCTAGGACGTCAAAGAGAAGCAGCGCTTCAGGAGGTGACATGAGTCTGACCACCTCCTTCCTCTATGTTCTGGCCATCTGAGCAAGAGCAGACATTACACAGGAGAAATAAGGAAAAACAGTTGTAGTGGTTTTAAGATGTCCACAAATTCTTCACCTCCCTTCCAAAGGTGGAGCTCGATTCCTATCTCCTTGATCATGAGCTGGACTTAGTGACTTGCTTCTAATGAACAGAATATGGCAGATTTGACAGTGTGGGGCTTCCGAGCCTGGGTCACAAAGGTATTGAGGTTTCTTTCTTGTTCTCTCTCTTGGATCACTCCCTATGGAGGAAGCCAGCTGCCATGTTGTAAGGACACTCAAGCAGCCGTATAGAAAGGCTCATGTAGTGAGGAACTGAGGCCTCTTGCCAACAGCCACATGATTGTGCCATCTTGGAAATGTATCTTCCAGCTCCAGTCAAGCCTTCAGATGACTGCAGCCCAGCTGACACCTTTTTTTTTTTGAGGAAGATTAGCCCTGAGGTAACATCTGCCGCCAATCCTCCTCTTTTTTCTGAGGAAGACTGGCTCTGAGCTAACATCGGTGCCCATCTTCCTCTACTTTATACGTGGGATGCCTGCCATAGCATGGCTTGACAAGTGGTATGTATGTGCACACCTGGGATCCGAACCAGCAAACCCTGGGCCGCTGAATTGGAATGTGTGAACTTAACCACTGTGCCATTGGGCTGGTGCCCCAACTGGCATCTTGACCTTTATCTCATGAGAGACGCTGAGCCAGAACCACCCAGCTAAGCTGTTCCCAAGTTCCTGATCACAGAAACTGTGAAATAATAAATGTTCGTTGACTTAGGCTGCTAAATTTTGGGGGTAATTTGTTATGCAGCAAGAGGTAACTAATATGATGGTCCTGAGAAAATATGGTCCTGTATACAACTGCCGGAAAACTCCAGCCTTTTACCCAGGCCATCTGGTGGAGAGGAGGAGTACCATGGTGGGGAGTGGGGGAGGGTGCTGCCTGTATCTGTGACAAAAAGGCCCAGAGAACCCTGCTTCCCAAATCTTTAGTCTATTTTGATGCCTGATCATATTTCTTAGATTTTCTTTCAAGTTTTCTTCCCTTGATTTTTCTTTCCTTCTCCCTTGGCTCTAAACTGCACACCTGGACGCCAGCAACACTTGATTTTCTGAGAGTCGGCAAGCACTAATTCTTTTCCCAAATTTAACCTCCTCTTTTCCAAATCATGTCCCCCTTTTATTGTCAGGAGTGTGGGAGTTCATAGATATTTTAGGATCTTTCTCTCATACCAGCAAACAAGGCTGTGTAACTCTCACAGTATAGGAGCGGCTCAGGAAAGTTGATCCTGATTCTTTTTTAGTTATGGGTCAACGAGCAAATCGCAGCAAAAAGCTAGACTTATACTACAGACGACTTGGGGAGATGGTATTTGATTCAGGGAGCGTCCTTTCTCTGGGGACAAACAATGCCCAGTTCTGTCAAAATATTCCTTCCTTGGCCAGAAAGCCTACTCTTGAGAAAGTACTAAGAAATGTGTGTTTTCACATATGAAGGTTTTCAAATATGAATTTACCGACCACCTGCATGCATTCAGTACATTAGAATTGAGTTCTTCTAGGTTGAGCCTTGACTGGGAGAAAGGCAGACACCCCTTAAATTGCCTAGAAGGAGGATAACCTGAAGGGACCCCAGACCCTGCACAGAGCAAAGCACTTGGCTGCTCTTCGGAGTGAGAGCACCCCAGCAGCCTGACCTCCCCCACCCCGCCCCCCCGCACTGGATCTGCCCCTCCCCCACGCTCTCATGCTCCCTTCTCTGCCCCTTTCAGTACTTTGTGCTCATCCCTCGGTGGGTCATTATTCTCTTCCCATTCAAGGTAAAGAGTTCAACAGACCTGGGCTTTGTGAAATCTGAAAGAAATCCTGAGGTGCCACTAAAATTAGAAATTAAAATCTCGTGCTGAGCCGTGGGGTGGGAGCTATCTGATGGCACAAGCCTTTCAGGGCTACTCAGGGACCATTTCATGTTTCCAGCTGATAAAAATGGAACAAACAGACAGCCCCAGAAGGGGATGGCGGGGTCCCAGGAAACTTGAGAGGAGGAGCGGCTCCGTAGTTATACTGGGGCTTATAGGATAAAAGTAGATAAGAATACGGAGTTGTGCCAACCACATAGAGAGAAACCACTAATGATTTTGAGAGAGAGAGGGAGAAAGAGGTGTTTTTTGCCCCTCTTTAAGCATCTCTGCCTCCTCCAAGCTATCATCATCCCCATTTTACAGACCAGAGGTGGTACAGACGCCAATCTTTGTCTGCCTTCCTATCAGGAAAGGACCGGTCAGGCATAACACTCCCTTTTCTACAGAGAGAAAAATGGACACTCACAAAAGCCACACCTTGACAAGTTCCAAGTATACGCAGGACTTTCCCCCCCAGATAGGCGAGAGAAGGATTAAGAAGAGAATCCAGGATGTCAATGACCAGTTTACGGAATCTTGCTATCTTGAAAAATCTGGAGAAAATTGTTTCAAGCACCATAAAATTAAATCCATATTTGATGCTTCTGCAAGCTGCCGTTTAAAAAATAACTCTTCCACCCTGAGAATTGGTTATTTCTAACCGACTTTCTATCCACGTGGGGAACTCGCTGCCATGCGGGTTTCTGGGCTAGCTCTCCAGTCATTTTAGGCAGTGAATCATGGAGTGGGGATTACCGGTGGCTGGAAATGGATTTAACGTGACGAACGGCAACTCTGAGTCACGCTGAAGGCCAGCCGTTATTTATCACAGCAGGCGGTATGTGTGTGGGGGGTATGGGTTGAGTTTCACTCTGAGGGCGCAGAGCCCCAGAAAAATAGCAAGAAATAATTGGTAGTATGCTGGGCATCAGGATTAGTAATATAGCTGGTTGAACCATATGGAACTTCCAATTTCTGTAAATCAAAAATGGTTAAATATCAGCAACTTCACATGGTTCAATCTATTGGTTGAATGTTACTCAAAGGACACTTGAGTGTGGACGTCCGATTTCACAGGAGGATCTCAAAGAGTTTCTGTTGCAAAGACGGCAATGTCCATTTTAAAGGGGACACTGAAACCCAGACCGCAGTCAAAGATCAAACCTGGAAGATACTAGAAACTGGAATTCTCACGGGGCTTTTCCAGCTTTAAGACGGTACCTAAACCCATCCCTGCCAAGCATGTTCTTTGGAACTCTGACTTTGAGGGACACTAACGTTAGTGAGTGAGAACAAAGGATGGGGGACCCTGGAGCCAAAGAGAGTGAAATGGGTCTCTTCAGGATTTCTCAGAACCTATAATATGCAAACGACTGTGACAAATCCCCAAACGGGAGATAGAGTGTAAACAGCATTTCCCAAACATACTTGACCCAGGCTTACTTTTTACCTTATTCCCCACACTTCAGTGTGCACACACATCGCCCGGGAAGCTTGTTAAAATGTAGATTCTGACTCAGTGGGAAGGGGACTCTGTATGTCTAACAAGCACCCACATGATGAGGATGCTGACGCTGCTGGTCCATGGACCACACTTTGAATAGCGAAGCGGTAAGGGGTTTAGTGTCTCCCAGGGATGGTTCCCAGGCATTCGAGTGGGCCTGGCTCCTGAACATGGGCGAAAGGCAGGCCCCAGTGTGCAGACGGAAGGCAGCGCCTCGGCCTCACCTCCATAAACTCGGCGCTGGAGCCCACGTGCTGCCTGAAGCACAGAAGGAAGTTCTCCTCAGTCGGCAGGATCTGCGCCAGCTGGGGGATCAGAGAGCAACAGTAACATTATGGAGGGCCCCGCCAGGGAGCAGAGCAGACTTCCCTGTAGGAAGGATGGAAAATGGCCAGTGGGAGGCAGCGTGGGAGGTGCATTTTGGTCCATTCTGCTTTCTTCCTTGAGAACAGCCCTTCAAAGGGGGAAGAAGGATGTTCTGAGAAGTACAGCTGAGTCACCTCAAACCTTAGCGTTTGAGTACTTGGAGGGACAGAAAGCGGTGCCACTTTATAAATGCAAGTCCCAGACTCAAAAGAATACTGAATAGATTATTCCATATATATAAAATTCTAAAAAATGCAAACCCATCCGAGGTTGGCGGTTGCCAGTACAGGATGGTCTACACCAGGCGGGGGAACTCCGGTGGCGATAGAATTGCTGTATTTGGATTGTGGTGGTGATTACATGGCTGTATGCAACTGTCTAAACTCATGGAACTTTCCACTTCAAATTGATGCAGTTTATTGTATATAAATTATACCTCAACAAATCTGACTTAAAAAATGCAAGTACCCTTGTGGAGCCAACACGGCCGGCTGCCCTCCCAACTGGCGTTCCCCCTTCTTCTGCTTCCAGCATCCTTGGTCACAGGCAAATCCTGATTAGCCTCAGCTAAACATGCTAATCCTATTTCTCTTGCCAGTGATTGGCTTATGGGTAGGCAGGTGACCTAGTCTTGGCCAATGAAATGTGAGAGGAGGTCTACTTCTGGGAAAGGTTTCCTTGTTCTTATGAGGAACCTGATCAGATTAGCTCTTTCTGCATCTGCTTGGTTGTATCTGGCTGTGATGCCTGGAACGGCTGCAGCCAGCTTGCTACCAGCCTGAGGATCAAGCTGTTTTGGGAGCAGAGAACAGAACCAAGAGAACTACAGAGAAGTGGAGCTGGATGCCTGGCCTCCTTCACCTGGAGTCAACCTTGCCCATGGCCATTCTCATTAGGAGCCTCTCGTCGTTTAAACCAGGAGTCGGTCAACTATGGCCAGATCTGGCCCAATGCCTGTTTCTATAAATAAACTTGTATTGGAACAGGACCACGCCCATTCATTTACATATTGCCTGCGGCTGCTTTTGTGCCACAAAGGCAGAATTGAAGAGTTGTGATAGAGCCTGTATGGCATGTAAACCCTAAAACGTTTACTAGAATCTGGATCTCTGTAGAAAAAGTCTGCAGACCCCTGGTTTAAGCCCATTTGGGTCAGGATGTTCTGAGACTTACAGTTTAGGCATCTACAGTGGCTGCTGTTGGTGCCTGTCCCAGATCCCCTTTAACTAGGCTGGTGGGCCATCACTCAGCTGCTGTGAAGGGTGACTGCCAATGGCTCATAGCTGTCCCCTACAGGAGAACTGCCCTTCACCAAATTAGGGCTGCCCCACCCAGCTTCCCCACCCCCACCCAACCTGCAGGGGGCAGCCTGCATCCAAGGACTGACTGATACAGGGGTACAAAGGACCATCCCCTGCCTGCCTCAAGGGGGGACCAACTCTGTGGCACAATCCACACTCCAGAGCTCCCCATGAGATCAGGCAAGACTAGGCTCCAGCTGAGACCACGCGCTTAGCTCCTTCCTCTGCCCTTTCCTGCTGCCCTCTCTCCCCTTCTCTTGAGCGCTCTCCCTCAATAAATCCCATCCACTGGAATCTCTGTCTGTCTCTGCTTCCCCAGGGGCGGGGGACTACGCCCTCAGTGTGGGCCACCATCATTATTCTTGACCCCTTGACCACGGGTTGCCAGCTGATTGTCAGAGCTATTTAGTTAGGCCTGCACACATGTGCATAAGTGTATGTGTCTATATGAGTGTATGTGTGTAGGCATGTATATATAAATTGTTAAATTAAATAAGAACGCCAATAGACTGAGGTGGCCTTCATGCCTTAGTGGCTCATGTAAGCAAACCAAAATCTAAACCAACAGCCAAAACAGCCAACTAGGCTTTCCCAAATAATGCAACCACTTAAGCTACAGCCATCAAATCATCTCCTTGTTTTGCTTCTGCCTCTTCTCTATCAAAGTCTTTCCCTGAGCTTCTGTCAGTGGAGCGTTCCTAACCACTTCCGGTTTGGCACTGCCCCATTGGAATAGACTTTTGCTCAAATATACTTAAAAGTTGTTTAATATGCCTCAGTTTATCTTTTAACAATCTGTATATATCTATGCGTATATGAATACATGTGTGTATATATATACACATAAATTATAATGCTATAACTATAAATTATTTACATTTATATGTAAATATTTTATATTTATATATAGTTATAAGTATATATAAATTATATATAAGTATACATATAAATATTTATACATATATATCAGTATACACATAAATATTTATATATTTATGTGTTGAGCAATTGAGATGTCATCTTTGTCTTAGGGCGGTCGTTAGTGCTTCCTCCTTCCTTGTGAGACACAGAAAAAGCCCCATCTCTACTCTTTGGTCAGCCTAAGTCTATGGGTGGGGTGGGGGACTTCAAGACCAGTGCCTCATGTAGACCCCTAGGACACCTGTGCATGGAGAGGCACAGGCAACACATGGCCCTTCCCATGCAAGCTCTGAGCCAGGGCAACAGGACTCACCTCTGCCATCTCAATTTTCCCATCTGAGTTCTTGTCATACTTCTGCATGAACTCCTTCATCTTCTCCCCAAAGTTGTCACTCTTTGACATCTAGGGAAAGACAAAAGGGGCTGACTTCCTGCTGGGTCCCATGTGAACTGAGGCTTTTCCGCCCGCTCGGTGCAGCAGTGCTGGGAATCATTTCGCAGCCTAAATCTGCAGGCATAGAACCAGGCTGAGCCAATCCCCTGAGAGATCAGGGCGGCACCCTTTTCCTTTTCAGGATCCCTCCAAATCCAAACAGTCTCTTCTTTGAGGCTCAGTCACATAATTTTCAAAGGGGAACAGGACAAGTGGACATGCTCTGTGCCATGTAATTAAACACGCCCCTCTGCCTTTGAGATGGATTAAACCACAGCTCTATCAGAAGGGCGAGGACTTACTCCCATCACTCAGATGTGAGGACTGTGGCCCCATCAGTTTACTGAGGCAGCTTTTAATAAAGTCCCACTTATTCCAGTGGCCCCCAATAGGTTCTAAGCAGTCCACCATCGTAAGGTGAACGCTCATTTTCCTTTTTAAAGACTAACCGGCAATTCCACATATTTTTCACTCTGATTTTTTGCCGGGAAGAATGTCAAGAAAAAGTCTTCATATAGCTGAGGGGTAATTTGGATAGTCCCCTAGATTACTGTGACTACTAAAAGGGCGAAGAACTTGAAATTTGGGGTGGGTTGTGTGTTTCCTAGGATTGGGCCGAGGAGAAGTCTACTAACTCTTAGGGTTTTTTTCTGAATCCCTTCTATTGTTTTTTACCTTTGGAACTGGTCTCAATTTATCAATATTTATTTGTTTATCAGTATCTATTGCTTTACATTTACAAATGTGCATGGAACGATCCTGGCTCTTATCACAAATGTGGTTATCCTATATAATTTTTACGACAGTCCCGCTGAGGTCAGTAGCCTCTCCATTTTACACACAAATGGAGGCCAAGATGAAGTGACTTCTCCCGAGGTCACCAGTTAGTGTCGCCAGAATTTGAACTCATGGCTCTTGCTTCCATGGCCAATATCCTTTCCATTATATAACAGCTGCTCTGAGAACCAGTCGGGGATGATGTCAGTAGAGAAGGTTGTTGACAGACTTGAAAATCACCCCTGATGCTATCTGAGGAAGGGAATGACTAAGAGAAGGATTTCAGATTTGAAGCGCTTCATAAAAACACATTCTTCCACCTACCGCATGATCCCAGAATCAGTTGTGAAGCCTGTGTTTTCTGTGATCCAGGCTTCATTACCCTAGTAATGAGAGGTGATGGGGGAACTGTTGATAAACAAAGCCATGAATCACCTCCATCGCTTAAGACCATTGCCTGGCCCTCCTCCTCACTGGGGCACTCTGCCGAGCTCTGAACCAGGAGCTGGCCAGAGGATCTGTGACTCATCTCCCCAACCGCTCCATGAAGACTTGCTAATAAGAAGTGGATTGGCCAATAGACACACAGGAGGGGAGAGTAGAGAGACCCCCAAATGACCCGGGAGTGGTGGGGGGAGGGAGCGGGTCTGACTCTGTATATTCGAGAACCAGACATGGAATCATATCAGGCTACCTCCTACCACCTTAGCATTTCAGTGTTTCAGATGCTCTTCCAAAAGGCTTTAGTGAATTCAGTGGTCCCAAGCTGGCACCAGGGCAAACAACGTCCATGCCGTTAAGGGGCTGGGACATGATCTGGAGTCACTTCAAGAAGGTTAAGAAGGGCAGTCTGACACCTCCACACATAAGGCCAGCCAGCACCACCTGGTTCAGATACTGGTTTGGAGCAATCCTCCATTTTCCTTTAGGTCCTTCCTGAGGATTCCAGCCTTTGTTGGTCTAGAACAGTGTTTCTCTATTGGGGATGATTCTGTAGCCCCCACAGGGGACATGTGGCAATGTCTGGAGACATTTTTGATTGTCACAACTTGGAGGGGTGCTGCTGGCATCTCACGGGTAGAGGCCAGAGATGCTGCTAATCACCCTACAATGCACAGGACAGTTCCCCGCAACAAAGAATTATCCAGGCCCAAATGTCAACAGTTCTGAGGCTAAGAAACTCTGGTCCAGAATAAAGTCACTTGAAACCCCCTAGGCACCCAGTGTTGAGTCACGACCCCTTGGAGCATCTAAGATAGGCTGTGGACTCTTCCCTAGGAAAAAATACTTTTTATACACACATCCACAGACACAAAGCTTTGCAGTTTTGGGGGGTTCATCAATCCCTGGTGTCCGTTCATGAACACCCACCCAAGCACCCAAAGATATCGAGGTCAGGGACTCTTTTGAAGGAGTATTTCAATTTTTAAAAATCCTTACAAATAAAAGAAAAACCAAGTGTCAAGACCAGAGATGTCAGGCCCACTGATGGGTTGTATAACCTGGGATAGACAATGCTCAAAGTTATGGTCAGGATGACAGAAAATCCCAAATAATTGGAAGAGAGGTCCAGGCTTACCATGCCAGAGCCTTTTCTTGCCTTCTCCAGCTCTTGGAAAAAGTTTTCTAGCTCTTTACCTTCAATATACCCATTTCCTGCAAAGATAGCAAAGAAAAAAAAGTAATTAACATCAGAGCTAAATAGTAAGATGGATGGTGGGGGGCGGGGAGTCAGGCGCTCCATGGAGAACACCTTCTCCTCACTGGTCAACAAGCAGGTGTCAGGGCCAGCCCTGGACTGTTAGGGATGTAGGTCCTGCCCTCAGGGCATTTGCAACTGTAGAGATCCGAGGTCAATAACGGTGTGTCTTTGGGGTATACATGTGGTAGTCAGAGAACACTGGCAGGGACCAGCATCTGGGCCATGCTGGCAGAGGTGGGCAGGAGCTGGGAGCTGTCCTTCGCCAGCTGGGCGAGCAGTGGGAGCTGGGGATCTGACAGGGGACAACAGGTCATCAGCATCAAGGCTTGTCAGCAGGTGGCAGACCCTGGACAACAGGTGAATGGGGTCAGAGGCAGAACTTGGGGGTCTGGGGTAGGAGGGTACACTGAGTTGAAGAATGTCCCCCCAAAATCCACGTTCACCTAGAACCTCAGAATGTGACCTTATTTGGAAATAGGGTCTTTGCAGATGTAATTAGTTAAGATGAGGTCACACTAGATTAGGGTGGGCCCTAAATCCAACGACTGGTGTCCTTATAAGAAGGCCATTTGAAGACACAGAGAGATACACAGGGAAGAAGGCCATGTGAAGACAGAGGCAGAGATTGGAGTGACACATCTCCAAGCTAAGGAGCGCCATGGATTGCTGGCAACCACTAGGAGCCAGGACGAAGACACGGAACACGTTGCCCCTCAGAGCCTGGAACCAATCCTGCCAACACCTTGGCCTTCCGGCCTCTAGAACTGTGAGAGAATAAATTTCTGTTGTTTTAAGCCCACCCAGTATCTGGTAGTTTGTCACGGCAGCTCCAAGAAACTGACACGGAAGGGAGGGGTGGAAAGAGGAGGGCAGGGCATCTATCCCACGGGTGGGGCACCCGAGAGAGTGGGTCACAGGGACGAAGCACAGGGGAGGCAACCCATGACACGGTAACGAAGGCGGGACTCTGAGGTCGGTGGAGGCAGACAAACCCTGGTTCTGCTGCAGTCACCCGCTGAACGACTTTGGGAAAGTTATTTAACCCGTCTCATCTGCAAAATGGGTTACTTTAATTAAACGGGGATTTTGTACGTAAAACCCAGCCCATTACAAGTGCACCGTAAAAGTTGCTATAATTTGAGTTCAATTAAACAAACCTGCCTCTAAGATGGGAACGAACCTGGGTGAAAAGTGCAGTTATAGGACCAGAGCCCAAAGGCAATGCCAAACTTGCAAGATAACATGAAAAGTGAGAGGTCCTTGAGGTTCTCAACCCTTGAACCCAGCTGGCCTAGAGACCAGGCTGAACTGAGTCCACCGCCACAGTCACTGGTCTCTGCTGTGGCGGGAGGAGGCATTTGTGGGTGGGAGGTCAGACAGGCCTCAGGCAAGGCTCCCCACACTGCGGCAAACCAGACCATCCTGGGATCTTTAAAAAATATGGATGTCTGGCTCCCACGCCCAGACATTCTGACGTAATTGGTTTGGGGTGTGAACTAAGCATCGTGATTTATTTTTAAAGCTCCCCAGGTGATTTCCATGTACAGCAGGGTTTGGAAACCACTGGCCTAAAGTGAGGTTCTAAATCTGATCTAAAGCATTGAGCAAGGTTCCCACAGACAACCTTCAACTTGAACAGGAAGGGGAGACCGTGGCTTGCTTCGAGGGCAAATGGAATTACAAACTAAACAAAGAAAATAAAAAAGAAGTATTTACCCTGGCCCTGGGGGGCTGAGGGGGTGTGAGGGCGGGGTATGTGTGAGTCCCAGCCTCTCCCCCTAAGAATTTAGATTCCGAATAAATAACCTTAGAGGTGCCCTCTCGTGGAGAAGATGCCACAATAAATACTGTATGAAGAGAATCACTTGAGATGAATTACTAGGTATTCTTGTCTGCAAGCAAAAGATGTGCTTGTAATAGGGGCAAGACTTGAGATCTTTTTTTTGGCCCTAAGCTAGAGTGGTCAAATTTCTTCTAGGATGTTCTGCAAAGCTTCTTGGGAGAGTTGGAGTTTCACAGTGTGTGCCTAAGGGCTTGCAAGGCTAGGTGGAGTTGGCGGGTGCTGGTGGGAAGAGGTTTCCAGGCCAAAAGGCAGTCATGTAGTTGATCTTGCCCCCTAGCTGAAGAAACGAGTGATTTTTCTCTCCCTGGTCACTCCTTGCGGTATCTGGCTATTCTGCCATTTCTTAGGCAGGAGGCTGAGCTCAGCTCTGGGCCCAGGTGCAGCTTCCGGAAGCCCGAGGCTGGGGTTGGAGCGGGGGCTTGGAGCTCGTACTGTGAGCACGCATTGGGATTCCATGAAGCGGAGGCTCAGAGGTGGGCCCCGAGCCAGGCCTGGGCTGACACGTGATGAGTGCGTGTGTGTCTGTTTCGTGACTGTATCAGGAGGCGGCTGCAATGAACTTGGGCGGCCAGCCCGACAGCGCAGCAGGATGTGTTTCAAAGAGCAGCTGCCACTCAGCTCTGAAGACAGTCCCCCCTAACCATCGCTGTTGGGCCTGCTTTGCACGGGGCTGCCCTGCCATTTCTTCTCCAGCTCCTTCACTGCAGTGCAGGGTGTCCGCAGATTACTGGCCCTTCTTGTCGGGGCAGCAACACCTGGTTCTTCCCCTGCTTTTATCACTCACGGATTCGCTCTGGGATGTCACCTCTCTGAACTTCAGTTTCTTCGCCTATAAAATGGGGATAATGATAATGTCTTCTTCATACAGCTGCAGTGAAGATTAAATGCAGCGATGATAACACACATAAAGCGCTGGCCCGTAGTGAGCCTCAAAAATGCCAGCGGTCATTACCACCACGGCGGGTGTTTCTGCCTGCTGCCCACACCAGGGAACATGTTGGCCTTGGGCTGCTTGCTTCAGGCTGGGATGGTTTGGAGATGCAGAGGGAGGGCAAAGCAGGCAAGGCCAGCATGCAGCCAAGCCCCATCGAGCAATCTGAACTGAAAGAGGAAAAGTAGAAAAGGGCAGACCTATGGGACCCACCTTTTCCTCGGGGTTTCTCTGAAACTTACAAAGAATAAATGTATTTATTTTTACTTCACCTTGTTCTAGAAAGGTTCAAGGTGGTTTAACAACCTCAAGAACCAGACGATCAGCCAATGCCTTGCCCAGCAGGAAAGTGTGGATACTTCCAAACATCAATACCTCCTCACAAATATAACACTTTTAATTTTTCAAAGCACTTTCACCTTCTTTCTTTTCTTTGGCAGATAATTTGAGGCCTCACTATGTGTAAGGCCCCATGTGGGTTGCCATGGGAGATATGACGATGTGTAAGAGCCAGCTCCTGTCCTCCAAGTGGTCACAATCCTTTCGGACACACAGGATCACAACATTGCACAGTAGAATTCTCTCCTTGTGACAGAAGAAACTGAGGCACAGAGAAGGTAAGCAACTTGCTCAGGATCACACAGCGAGGCAGGACCAGAACTGGGGAGTCCTAATTCCTGATCTAGGCTCCATTCATTCACTCAGCATTTACTGAGCATCTGCTTTGTGCTGGCTGGGTGCTAGGCAGTGGCGTGTCCTTGAGCCTGCCATGCCAGGAATTCCAACACCACCTCCCTCTCTGTCCCCTGCCCCAACAAAGGGACAGACAAGTGGTTCAATTTGACAAGTCTTTATTTTTTTAACTGAACAACAGTTCAACTTTGTACCTGGAGCTGAGGGAGCAATAGCCAAGTCCTAGACGTGAGCCTGTTCCTCCAGAGCATTCGATGGTCTCCTGGGGAGAGGCAGCCAGACAAGAATGGCTGAAACCAACCAGGTGAAGGCAGAGGGTCAGGAGCAAAGATCAGGTAGGCAGGCAGGGGCTACGGGGCCCAGAAGGGGCATCCTCCATCACTGGGGGAAAGGCCTTGGCTACTTGGTTTCCCTCTGAGCTACTCCCCATCCATCACCCAGGATGCATCTATTGTCCCTGGCTGGGGTAGAGGACAGGTTGGCTGACGTCCTTTGAGGGAGGACTTCAGCATGGATAGAGCTGTTTCCATGACCCTCATACAGGGAGGTGGGGTGACTGGCCGCCAAGCAAATCTCACGTGGATGAGCATCAGTGAAGATGTGGTTACCATGGCAACCATCACTCCTTACCTCCTTATCAAACCACACCCAGTGAACATTAGGGAGAGGGGGCTGGGTGGGAGCCAAGGACCCTGCATCCTTCCTTATTCTCTCTCACTGCCATTCTTCACCACCACTGTGCCTTGCTCTCCCCAAATTTAAAGTGAGACAACACTTCTTTACAATTAAACTGATCACAGACACTTGGAAAGCCTTGACCAAAAGATGCTCTGCCCCACAGTTGTAAGGGGCCCTGAGATCTGTGTGCACAGATTTTCTAAAAGTTGACCAGGTAAGAGGAACCTGAGTAAGAGGTATAATTCTACCACCAGCTCTGTGACTGTCCATGCGACGTTGAACAAGTTAATCTCTCTGAACCTCAATTTCTTTATCTCTAAAATGAGTATAACTGTTTATGCCCTTTCTACTTCATAGAGCCATTGTGACAGCCGTACCTAGTAATGCTGCAAAAGCGTTCTGGAAAATGTAAAATCTCACATAAATGGAAAGCATCATTTTTATACTCTGTGCTCCTAAGGTCTTCTGAACAATTCCATAGGTGAAAACCCTTCGGCCCAGAGTTCCAGCAGGACTGCTATCTTTGGAGCACCAGTTTGCAGCCCAGGCTGCTTATTAGGGTCACCTGGGGAGCTTTTAAAACAACACCACTGCTTGGGCCTCACCCTCAGCACTTTTGATTTAATTGACGGGGCGGGGAATTCTTGTGGGCATATTTTCAAAGCTCTCCAGGGGATTCTAACGTACAGTCAGCGATAAGAACATCTTTAGAGCAGCATGTCTTCAATTTTAAGGTGGGCAGCAATTACCTGGGGAGCTTATTAAATGGAGGTTCTAATTTAGTCAGTCTGTGAACGTGGGCCTGCTGTTCAAAGTGTGGTCTGTGGAACAGTAGCGTTGGAATCACCCGGGAGCTTGTAGAAATGCAGCATCCCAGGCCCCAGCCCACACCTGCTGAACCAGAATCTGCATTTTAACAATGTAGGAACATAGACATTTGAGAACCACTCCTTTAGAATGTTCTCTAGTGGAGAAACTCTTAGGGGCTCAGATCCAAAGGTGTGAAGAAAGGGATGAAGGAGGAAAGGATTTAGAAAGTCTAAAATTAACACCCAATCCTATGGATTACAAATCTTCGTCTATTTCCTATTTTTTGTCAATCGTTGCCAGGGGTGGGGGTTGGGGGAGAAAGGAGCACAGGGCATGTTTAGGGTGGGGGAACTATTCTGTATGCTACTGTAATGATGGAGATATGACACTATGCATTTGTTAAAACCACGGAACTGTGCTACACCAAGAGTGAACCCTGGGGCCGGCCCGGTGGCGCAGGGGTTAAGTTTGCATGTTCTGCTTCTTGGCGGCCCGGGGTTCCCCGGTTCGGATCCCAGGTGCGGACATGGCACCGCTTGGCAAAAGCCATGCTGTGGTAGGCGTCCCACGTATAAAGTAGAGGAAGATGGGCATGGATGTTAGCTTAGGGCCAGTCTTCTTCAGCAAAAAGAGGAGGATTGGCAGTAGTTAGCTCAGGGCTAATCTTCCTCAAAAAAAAAAAAAGAGTGAACCCCAATGCCAATTATGAACTTTAGTTAATAAGACTGTATCACCATTGGTTCGTCAGTCGTAACAAATGCACCACACTCACACAAGATGCTAATAATAGGGGAAGCTGAGTGAGGGAGAGGGGTATATGGGAACACACTTCTGCTCAATTTTCTGTAAACCTAAAACTGTTCTGAAAAAGTCTATTAGTTTAAAAAAAAAAAAGTTGATTAAAAATAAAAGCCAGAAATGGCTCAAAGACACTTGTCTTTGAAGCTAGCAAGGTTAGCATCTTCTTCTTAGAAATCACACGCCTTTGGCTTTCCATTCCAGGTTGAGGTGGGGGGCTGGCGTGAGCCCTGAGATGGTAGATCTGGGTCTCATCTTAACAAGTGACAGCCCCTCTAAAGACTAGAGGAGCCTAGACCAGCACTGCTCAAAGCGTGGTCTGAACCAGCAGCTGCAGCGCCCGGGAGGCTGTTGGAAATGCCAATCCCCCAGCCGCACACTAGTCCTACTGAATCAGAGTCTTTGGGAGTGAGGCCAGAAAGCTGTGTTTGTTTGTTTGTTTTTTAAACTATTTTATTGTGGTCCTATTGACCTATAACGTTGTGTAAATTTCAGGTGTAAGTGTTAGCGAGAATCCGGGAGCGGAGTGACGCAGGTTCAGACTTCCTTTAAGGTGCACAAGAAAGTGTTCGCGAGGCCAGGCCACTTGGCTGTCTGTCCGGAGTTCCAGTTTATGGCAAAGCAAACAGCGCTCTACCCTCTAGTCTGAGCACCCTCTGGGAAAGTCAAATGCCACCCTTTAAGGCAGGAAATTGGCGTCTTCAGGCTCTGCCCCAAGGTTAATATTACTTTGCATGGTGCACACCATTTACCAAGAGCTTTCCATTCCCCGCCCCATCTGGTGTTCAGTACTCTGCCAGGTAAGCAGACGGACACTCTCCACCCCGTGTCAGAGAGGAGTTCAAGGGGGAAGGACATACAGTCACTCAGCTAACAGAGGGCCTGGACTAGCCTGATTTCCTGCTATTCATCCCTGGGACAACCTCTGTTCATATCTGTCTTTGTCTTGGTTTCTCTCTTTGTCAGTCATACACACATGCACACACACATGCACACGCTTCTCCCAGTGGTTCCCGGGGAGGAAAAACCCAGTGCAAACAGCCACTGGATGAGTGTGCATTCATGACTTTTAATCTGTGTTTCTAGGTTGTGCTGCTTCTGGAACAGTGGCTCTGGAGCTGGGCTGGGTCCCTTGAACCTGTGGACAGCTGGCAGCCCGATGCTGGGCCGATTCCCAGGCATGGGGGAGGCCAGAAGGATGGGGCAGATTGGGCGAGAGAGGAGGGGAGACAGCAGAGAGCCAAAGAGCAGGGGGAGAGGGCGGGGGCCAGAGGCCTCAGATGGGACTGGCTGGGCAAAGGCGGGTGCATGATGCAACTGGCCAGGAGGACGGCCAGAGCCAGCACGGGAGAGGCGCTGTGTTGGAGAGCCTCACGTCTGCTCTATTAATGCCAACTCCCTGGGTACTGGAGGCGATTTCCCCGAGGGTCTCCTGAGCCCTGGAAACCCTCCCTAGGGGCTCAGCTAGTGAAACCCCTGAAGTCTGGAGGGGATAAACAAGGCCAGCAGGGCAGGGATGTGCCATCGCGGGGCGGGTGGCTGCCCGGGCGAGGCAGGCTGAAGGGCTTGTTTGCGAAAACACGTCCCCATGGCACCTCCCCGGGGGAACCCAGCTCTCCTCAGACATAGCTGCCTCCACTGGCTGGCGCAATCTCCCTCCAGGAGGCAGGGCGCTGGGGCATGAGATCCGCGCAGAGGGTGCCCAGCGCAGGGCTGGCACACTGTGGACACTCCACGCCAAAGGCGCGGGCAGCGAAACAAGTGGGGATTTGGGGGGTGAAAGCAGAGGCTGGGTAGAGCAACTCAGTCCTAGGAGGCTGCTCCTAAAGTCCCCCAAATCCTGACATCATGCCCAAATGAGAAAGATCTCACAGAGATGCAGCGTCAGGGTTGAAAGACATCCTCCCTCAGACAACTCTGACCTTGACTCCCCGGACCAGACCCGCCACCGCCCAGCCTTGAATGCGCCAAGAAGCAATCGTTTTTATAAACTCTGTAATTAGCTTATGAATAGCACAGTTATATTGCATGGTAAACACTGCAGTATTTGTGTAAATACTTAATATATACCAGATATTTTGTAACCCTGTTTGGGTATGTCTTCCTCCTGGTATCCCGAGAGCCTTCATTTAGTGTCCCAGGGCAAGCCGCCCAGGCCTCTCCCCACCTCTGAGAGGCGCTGTCGCTTAGCTCTCCTCTTCCTCCCCACACCAGGGACAGAAGCCAGCACTGGGAGAGCCTGCCTGGGCTCTGTGTCCGCCGTGCCAGGTGAGTTTGGAGGACACTTCTGTTACTACCATCAGGTGTAGGACGACAGAGGAGGGAAGGCAGGGCAGGGCCTTCCTCAGCTCTTTGTGGTCCTGTCACTAATTTGCAAAGTCCTGGGGGCCCACACAGATGAGGAACAAGGCTCAGTCCCTGGGAGAGGCTCTCCGCATCCCCAAGACCATCTGGAGGCAGACACACACCCAGAAGAGTCTAGGCACATTCCCACACCTGCAGCTAGGTAGATAGATAGATATATATGTCTCTTTTGGGAAGAGGGGGAGGTATCCATAAAATTATTTTCTTTTTATATCTTCATTGTCTTGCTGATTACATAAGAAAAACACATGCTCTTGTAAAATTTTCAAACACTGTAGAAATTAACTTAGAAAGTAAAAGAAAACGTCTTTGAATTTTACTTAATCCACTCGGCAGAGAGAACCACTGTTATTACGTTATATTCTACCATTTTCCAGCATACATGCTTCATTAATAATAAAAATGGGCCCACACTATAATAGTGTTCTGTACAACTTTCTTAAATCCTGATAATACATTTTTGACGTTTTCCCATGTCAGTACAAAAGCTCCACCCTGTTCTCCTTGGTTGCATAGTATCCTACTGTAAAGATGAGCACAATTTATTTTTCTGTTCCCTAGCGAGGCACATCTTTTCCCCAAATTTTCAGTATTCCAAAGAACTTGGTATAGACCCCTCGGTCATACAACCTTTTGCACATGTAGGAGTATATCTACGTAGGATGGATTCTTGCAGTGAGTGGATTCCCTGCTTGGTCCCTCGAACATTCGCTGGCTCTGGGAGAGACCCATCTTACCCCTACACTGTCAGTTGCTTCCAAAGGGCTAGCCGAGGCTAGGGCGTTTCTCTTCTGAGCCACAGCTCGGTCCTCACGGCCCTCCTACTGGTTGTCAGCAGAAGAGGAGCTGGTGGCCCATGTGGTCAGAACCCCACAGAGAGGCCAGAGGGAGCTCTGAGCTGGGCATTCCCTCAGCTGCCTGGGTTTTGCACAGTGAGATAGTTCCTGACAAAAAAGGGACTAGGGAACAATAGGACAGTGGACTCAGACACGGAAGGCCTTGTGAGGGTCACTCAGAACATGGAGGGAAGAGCCCAGCCCCTGCCCGGCTCACAGGGTGGGCTGGGCTGCCTCCTCCCCACCTCTGCCTTTGAGGCATGACATTGGAACCCTCCCAAACGCACCACCCTTGGCTGACCACTGGGGAAGAGTCAGGGGTGGTACTGGGGACTAGGAGACAGGATTCGGGGTCCTCCACCTTCCCACTTTGCTGTGTGATCTTGTGAAAAGAACTTTGCCTCTCTGAGTCCCAATTTCTCCCTCTCCAAACACCTGCTCCTTCCTTTCTCCACTGCAAGGCTACTAATAATTTTGAAAATAACCTAACTCTTCAGACACAGACACCAAGATGACCACTCCTCCTCTCAGTTAAGAAATGGGCTGAGTTAGGGTCAGAGCCCCCGCCCCCATCCCCACTCTCCTCCAGATCCAGCTTCTCCTATGATCTCCTGGTCTCTGTTTATTACAGGAGTCCAGGAGGGGTGGGGCGGCGGCTCCCTCTCCCTGGTGGCTGTGACTCTGGGCTCCAGGGAGCTCACTCCAGGGACGCAGTGGGCTGCAAAGGGGAGTCCTCCCAAGGCTCCTTAAGTTTGCAAGTGGTAGGGGCACTGTTAGAGTTGGGAAGAAACCCAGATGAAAACAGAAGCCCCAGTTAGTTAGAAGGAGACCCAGATAGGGCAGAGAGTGCCTCAGGGGAGAGATGGTGAGCTCCCGGCAGCCTTTGGGGGTTTGGGAGGGGAAGGGTGGGGAAGGTACAGAGCAAGGCGCCCAAAGCCTAATTCTGGGTCCCTTCATGGAATTCCAATTCAGCTGTATCCTCATTCTCCTATATCATCCCTGTGTCATCTCTGGCATTTTCATCTTCTTGCCTTCCTTCTCTGTTAGGTCCATGTTCCCTCCTTGGGATTTCCCAGAGGCTGTGACCAGAGAGGGCAATGGGATGCCTGGTGGACAAGGAAGCAAGAAGCACATATTTAGCTCCCCTTTCACATCGGAGCAGGAAGGAGCCAGAGGTACAAAGGCTTTGGGTGTCTTTAAAGACTCTTAGGTTTAGTTCTAGCCTAGCTCTGCTCTAGCCCAGCCAAGGACTCCTTTTTGGGATTAAAGGGACTGCCCATCACCTCTGAGCCGGGTTGGGGGCTCTTCTGCGGGGAGTGGAGGGAAAGCAGGTGCCAGAAACCAGAGAGGGGCAACAGGTGCTGGCTAGTGACTGGCCCCACCGCTACCTTGCTACACAACCTCGGAGAAGTCACTCCTGGTGTCTGTTTCTCCATCTGCCCAAGGAGAGTCAGGATCTGCCCAGCAGCCTCACAGTGCAGGACTCAAGGTGTGACTGTGTTTTGAAAAGTACAAAGTCTCAGATAAATGTGAGGATTTGCATGATTATTGAGAGTGCTATTGGTTGTCCCCATGAGAACAGGGGGAAAGTAGAACTGAGTCCTGTTTACAGCTGACTCATCTGGCAGGAGGCCGGTGGTATAACCTTGGCCACTTGGTAACTTTCCTTGAATCACGCAAGTCTCTGGTGCAGATAAACTGGCAGGAGCATCCTTGGGGAATATGCATGTCATCTGGAATACTAAGAGCTGCAATCTTCTTCAGCCCTTTTCCCCAAGGGAGTTTCACGGCATGAGCCAGGATTGGAAATACAACCCCTCCTTAGCCCCATTTTACAGATTCAACAATCTACCCACCTCCTTCATTAATTCACAGGCAGGTCACGGTCCTAATTCAGGTGTCACATGCCCAGTCCTCTGCACGCCCCCTCCCCCCCCCCAGCTTTCTCAGTTGGTTCCAAGGGAACAAAACTTCACTCATTAGTGTCCCCAGACATTAACCCCTGCCTCCCCAAGCACTCTGCTTGGCCACCTTCTCGGCCACCCTAGCGAAGTGAGGACGGGAGAAGGTCAGAAGAGAGTGAGCCCCACCTGATCCTCCCTCTGGTTCCCATCCCCCTCACTCTCCATCCCAGGAGAAACACCCTGAGCCAACACCCCGCCAACAGTCTGAGACACCAGAACATTCTCGATGCCCACCCCGGCCAGGACCTCAGAGAGGGAAATCAGATCACTTCATTTGTTTTGGAGTGGTGGAGAAAAAAGTCTCCAGCTCTGTCAGAAGCCTCTAAAGGGGGCTCTCTCTTTATGCCTGTGTCAGACCATCACAGACTCTTGGAATCCTTGCTCTGGGAGCCAACTCCAAAGGCCATTCAGTCTAGCCCTCGATTTTTGAGTGAGTCAATGTCAAGACCACACAGAGCAGAGGGTTGGTCACTGAGGCATTTAAGATCGTGCCTCCTCCCACCCAGAGATGGAGTCACCCAAGCACCTAGGATGATCACCATGAGGGAATCTGTCAGGCTGGTACCCCAATCTAGTCCCCACCATACTTGCTGCTGCTGTGGGTGGGACCCGCATGCCCACAGGGGATGGAAAACGGGCAAAGGAAGCCCAAGCGGGGGTGTGCAGGGCCCTGATGCCACTCTCCACCCCTACTCCCAGCAAACAGGTCTGGGGAGGCCAAGGATTTCCTGACAAGATCCCCCAGCTTTCCCCAGGCCCCAGCACAGTGGCAGCAGCTAACCTGGTATTCAACAGAAGGGGAACCTGAGGAAAGAAAGGAGTGGGTTTTTGAGACCTGTGGCTGCAGCAGCTGAAGGCAGGATATTACCTTGAAGAGAAAGGCGGGGCAGGTAAGATGGCAGGGGGAATCATGAGCCTTGCCGGCTCAGGCCTCCTCTCTGGGAAAGCTCCAACTTGCCCAGAATGAGGCTGCAAAAGCCAGTGGGCTCTCTGTCGTCTATGTCAGGGAAGAAAAGTTACTGACAGTTGTCACCAGCGCAGCAGGACGTCTCCCAAACTCGAGATCCCGACCTCAGCAGGCTTTGTGGCCAACACACCCCCTGGGGCAAACGTACGCCTACCAGCATCAGCAATGTGCCCTTCCCCTCCGCCGCAGGTCCCCTGGGGGCGAATGGGTACAGAAGTTGGGAGCTTTACTGACCGTCTGCGTCAAAGTGCTTCCAGATTTCCAGGAACTGGGACGCCGTCAGCTCGGCCAGGTGCAGGTAAGGGGGCTGCTGCTGCGGGCCAGCCATGGCGAGCCGCTCAGAGACCTCAGGCGGCACAGTGCTGTCCCCGTGCGCCGGCTCCGCTCGCGCACTCGGCCAGGTCCTGCGCGCCACGCTGCCTTTATATACAGTCCGGAGGCTGCACCCGAGACCGGCCGCCGGCAGGGGGCGCGCGCGCCCAGGGAATCGGCCCGGGGGGCGGTGGGGCGGCGGCTGAGCAGCCGGGGGGCGCGGGGGGCGCTGGGGGCGCAGGGGCCGCGCGCATCCCCGCCGGGCCAGGGAAACGCGCTTTTCGGCACCAAGGGGAGGCTGGCTGCCCTGGCCTTTCTGACTGCCTTGAGCACCGCCTATTATTGCCAGCAGCTGCACTAATAACAGTAGTAACAAGCAACACCACCAATCGTAATAATAACGTTTGACAAGTATTGAGCGGCTGGACTTCGCGGTTCACTGGGTCTCTCTCCTGCCTCCTCTCGTCTCTGACCCTTCTACCGCAAGAAGAACAGGGACTGCTTTTCCGATGAGGGGACTTGAGACTTCAAATGACTACAGGACTTGCCCGGCAAATAAGGGGCTGTGCTAGAATTTGAACCCAGCTCTTTTCCCACGCTCTCATGGCCCCTTATAGGGGCCCGGTCTTGGGGAGAAGCCAGGCATCCTCAAGGCTTTACTGGGGGGCGGCTGGAATCAGCGACACCCAGGGAGGATCCAGGTGGGAGAGGAGGAGGGATTTCCACTGTCCCTTGGGTCTTGGGTCTTGCGCTCCCTTGGGTACCTCTCTCCAGCCCGGGTACCTGCCTCACCCTGGACGGGTTCTAGGGGCTTTTGGACCTTGTTCCGAGAGTAGCGGAACTAGATCCTCATCTACTAGTCTTAACCACGCCCAGCTAGGGACATCCTGGGAATTTGCCTAGGCCAACGGCGGCTAGAGAAGGTCCGTCGCCGACTAGGAATGTTCTGCGTTGGTGTCAGAAAACAGGAGCAGCTACAGAGAGTACGGTCCCCAGGACAGCAGACGGGTCTCCCCAGGCTGGGAGCTGGCCTCCCTCCCCGTTCTCCCTGGTGGCCTGAGCCCCGGGGGCCTGTCCTGCCTTGTGCACCCGTTATCCCAGAGTGGCAGCTTGTCCCCACTTTCTCTCCTCTCCTGCAGAGTGACTGAGAAATGAATTGATGCTCATTAACATGTGCTAATGAGTGCTAGCTGAACGGCCTTCCAAAGGGAGAGCGAAAGGGAAGGAGGTAAGTGAGAATCGAAAGGAGGTCGGCTAGGGGAGAGAGGAACGCCAAGAGGAGACAGAGACCGGGAGGGGTAAGCCCGGCATGAGCCTGGAAGGGGCGATATAGAGTGAAGGTTCCAAAACCAGTGGTTGCTTGCCCGGAGCAAACGTGTTTAGAGTTTGTGGCAGGAAGAGACTAGGAGAGAAGGAGTCATAAAAAGCCGGCTTTTGAGGCCTGTATGCATTCCCTTCCCCATTGCTGCCAGAGAGGAGTCCTGGGCTCAGAAACTCCCCAAAGCCGCTGAGTCTCTCTTGCCCTGCCTCTGGGATGGCAGGATGGTTCAGTGGTTAAGAGCAGGCACTCTAGAATCAGGCTGCTTGGACTTGAATCCCAGAATAAGCTGTGTGACCTTGGGCAAGTCACATAGCCTGTTTATGCCTCAAGTTTTCTCTTCTGCAAAATGGGAATGTGGGTATTTGCTTCTTAGAATTATTCTGAGGATTAAATGGGCTGACACACCCTCTGCCCTTCACGGGAACCAGAGATCAGCCGTGGTTGGCTTGGCAAGAAATTCCTTGGCCAGCATTCCTCTCCTGGGGTGATGAATGGCTCCTCGAAGGATTAACCCCAGCGTGAGGCCAAGGGGAACAGTCCAGCACAAGCTCTTAACCACTGTCCCGCACAGCCCCTCAGGCACCAGGCTCAACCCCGTCCAACTGGGACACTGTCATTCTGGCTCTTCTCACCCACCTCCTGCCCCCTCCCCTGGCCCAGATCTGTTCGGCCAGAGAGCTCATCCCTGGCTCCCTAAAGATCAAAGCCAGGACCCTCCTGCTACTTGGGTTTTCCTGGTGAGGAAGAGAGAGTGGAGCTCCTGCTTCCTACTTTCCAGAGTGTTGAGATGGGGGAAGATGTCGGCTTGACTGGGGGAGGTCCTGGGTATGACTAAACGGTGGCCACAGGGACCTCCAGACTCTGCATTGGGACAGGCTGCTTTGTCCATTTTAGATGCAATGCTGGGGTCTCTTTCTGGGAGGTGCATCCCTGACTCTCCCAGACACAGGCCAAGGGAGGGCCGCAGAGCCCAAGCAAGTCCCTTTGTCTTTTGTCCCCAAGCCAAGTCCTGCGGAAGCGGTCACATTTAGGAGTTACAAATCTTGCTTTGGGGTCAGACAGATGTGTGTTCAAAACCCACTTACTGGTTGTGAGGTCTTGGGCAAGCTATTTAACCTCTTTGAACCTTAGTAAAAGTAGAAGTGATAATACTGGTTGCACAAAGCCAGTGTAAGGACCAACAATAATATAGTCAAGGGGTTAGCTAGCACGAATCCTGGCAGTGGTAGGTGCTTAATTAAAAGGTAGTTATTATTATTAACAGGCTATTAGGAGGAATTTTTCTTGTTCTGAAATAACACAAAAGGGGCTAAGTACCCCACTTGTAAAACTACTCCATGCAAGCCAGACCCCTCTCGTCCGCAGCCCTCACTAAGTCTGCCCTCCACGTCCAGCCCAGGCCGCAGGCGATACGAGGTGAAGCCTGCTTTGGGGGGGGAGGGAGTACAGCATTTGTGGCTCCTCTGAAGCCACGGGACTCTCCAGGTTCTGGGAGATACCTGCAGTAAGGGGATACTGGCAAGTGCACCTGGTCCCACAGCAGAATTCTGGAGTCTAGGCCCCCGTGAAGACAGAACTGATGCTGTTTCTGACTTCAAGCTGTCTGAAGGCCCAGGCTGTCCTGTCGTGTGACTAGAAGGAAGATGGGGGCCATCCAACTCCATTCCCATTCTCTGCAGCCCTTGGAGGCCACTGTGGCTCCTGGGAAAGGTGCACGGAGTTTAAAGAAGAGCAGAAGCCAGATGCATGCTGGGTGATCCTTGGCCTTGAAGGAGGCAAGAATGGAGCTGGAAACTGCTCCCAGAAAACCTTCATCCCGCTCTGCAGGAGCCCATGGACTCCCTGAAGACCAGGGGCCGTTGCTTCTACAACCCCCAGGGACCAGAGGCTAAGAAGGGCTCCTCCCCTTTCTCTGCCCAGCCCCACCCCCGCCCCACCCAGGGAGGAGGCCCACCCCTCCTCCCCAGGCTTAGCCCTGGAGCCATGGCCCTCCTGCAGTGGGGGAGGAGGACAGCTTTGAATCTGAGGAGAGGCTGGACTTTTCAGCTGGACTGGATCAGGTTTAAGTACCTGCCTGTGAGAACACATGGACTCAGATCAGGAAATCGCTAAGGGATGGGAAAGAGAGATTGAATGAGCACCTCTGAAAGCCCTGATGATAAAAGTGAAACACTTTGAGCTTTCTAGCTCAATGAATTGAGACTCTTGTCATTATTTTGAGACGTCTGAGGTTCTGCTACTCCTCCGGGATCTCCTCTCACGTTTTATAACGATGGTGATGATGGTGATGATGATGATCCTCATCATCATGGCCAGAAGGATACCTTTAGATTCCATTAAACGGGACTTTAAAGTGTCCTGCTTCATTAGGTCCTCACAACTAGCCTATCAGGTGTGCACAGTGAGGACTGGGCCCATTTTAAAGATAAGGAAACCAAAGCTCAGACCAAGACCTGGCTGGGGGTGGATATCAAGAACACTCTGACTTCTCCAGTTTCCAGTTTCCACTTTCCAGGGTACATGGAGTCCTTGTGGCAGATACCAAGCTCCTGGACAGTATGTACAAAGTTCTTCCTATGTCCTGGCCACTGGAGCCACAGGGCACCTCTCCATGGCAAGGGGTGATGCCATGTCCACTGTTTCCAGGACGGCCACGAGTTCAGCTGACAGCTGGTTCCCCCCTTCTCCAGAAAGGGCAAATTGGGTGCCATCCTTCCTTTTCCACCCCCAGCCCACCGTCCCCATCCTGAATGCTAAAGCCCAAAATCGTGGATTGGCGAGAAGACTTGCCTGACAGTGCCCTCTGCCTCAGACCCCAGGACCGCCCCCAAAAAGGGAGGGAGGCCTGCTGGCTATGAGACGGTGAGAGACGCAGGAGAACAGACGACAAATGACTTTTCAGCCAGTATGCAATGGGCCGAGGTAATTGGCAGAGCTCCTCAGAACACCTGGTGTTATTTAGGAGAACATCAAAGAAAAAAAAATCAGAAGCCCGACCTGGTTCCTCCCTCTGCCTGGAAATATTTCTTCCAGATATTGCTTCTTTGGTCTTTAAAATAATGGTCAGGCCTGGCTACCAGGGTGCCGGAGAGCTGGCCTTGCTTCCCAGAAAGGAGGATGAAAGGGATGCAGGAGCCCAGCAGTTTCCATGGAAACGGATCAGGTGGAGGGAGAACAGAGTCTGGAGGAACCCAGGGGTGGGAGCAAGACTTTTGGGTAAACTTGGTCTGAAGCCTGAGAATCTGTGGACAAAATACTTGTCTCTGAGCAAAGGATTCGGGTGACCAGGATAGCACCAGGAGGTGGGATAACAGTGGCTGGGGGCCCATCAAGTGACACTCTCTGCCAACAAGTAGGGGCAGGGGAGCTGAGAGCTCAGCCTCCAGAATCCCATAGGCCCCTTTCAGATCTTAGTTCTGCTGCTGACTAGCAGTTCTGCCACATGATAGCCGTGTGACCCTGGCCAAGGTGTCCACCTGCTCTGAGCTTTCATTTCCTCATTGGTAAAATGAGGATAATTCTAGTAACTTACTTGCATGGCTTTTGTGAGCATTAAGAGTGGTAATGCACATAAAGGGCGGTATAGTGCTTGGGATGTAATAAGCACTCAAATGTTGTTATTGTAGATGAGAAAACTGAAGGCAATTGATGAGTCTAATTCAATCAGTGCAGCCCATCCCCCTGGCCAAAGTGATTGGTTCAGGGATAGGCAATGAGAGATCATATCCCAGAATACAAAGGAGCTCCTGGAAAGAACTTCCTCTCTACTTGCAGACAGTCTGGTATGAAGCTGTGAGGTCTGGAATTCCTGCAGCTATTTTGACACCATGAATGAAGAGTCTAGAGTGGTCCGAGATGAGGAAGAGCACAGAGTGGAGACTGAGGATGAAGCCTATATTGCAAAAGACAGGGCAGAGAGACTGAAAAGTTGGGCCACATGTGACATCGTTTGAGCTGCTGGATCAAGCTGAGCCTGAAGTACCTTTGGAGTTTTCAGTTATATGAGTTGATATATACCCATTAATGTTGAAGTCCACTTGTGTTGGATTTTCTTTCATTTTCAACCCAAAAGCCCTAACTGATAATCCAAGAAGAGGGCAGTTGTTCTCATGGGAGCTGGACTTGGGAAACCTTTAGGAACTGAGGCTTCTCTCTTTCTTTTTTCTTAGGGCAGCAGGGCCACTCTTTCACAGATTCTGTCTCCATCTGCACAGCTCCTTCACCTCCTTCTCTCCCACAGCAAGCGGCCTCACCACCTCAACTTTTGTTGCCTATCATGGCCACCCGGCATCACCTTGTCCTCAACAGTCATAGCTTCCATTTCCCCTAATGGCCTAGGCCTCTCTTCCCCTGTTCCAGATCCCCAAGAGAAGAATCTGCTCGGTCTCGGTCCTCTTTTTATGTCAGGCCATTCAAGTCACAGGTTGCTGTCCAGCTGTGGGTGGCCCCCACCCCTCGATCCAGTCAGGCGTGGCTGGGGGCGTGGGGCGAGGGAGTGCTGGGCAGAGCAGAGAGGGGCTGTTTCCCTTGAAGAGAGCTGTGCGCATGGTGGCATTAACTAGTACCTCTGGTACTGGGTGCTCAACGTGGAAAACTCAGTCAGTGGGACACGTTTGCTGTGACCCTGGGTAAGAAGTCCTCTGACCAATAAGCCCAAATGTAGAGGAGAGAGCCAGGGGGAGGGGGTGCCATCTAGAACAGAAGTTGGCAAACTTTTTTTGTAAAAGGCCATATAGTGGGGCTGGCCCGGTGGTGCAGCAGTTAGGTTTGCACATTCTGCTTCTCGGCGGCCCGGGGTTCGTCGGTTTGGATCCCGGGTGCGGACATGGCACCGCTTGGCAAAAGTCATGCTGTGGTAGGCATCCCACATATAAAGCAGAGGAAGATGGGCACGGATGTTAGCTCAGGGCCAATCTTCCTCAGCAAAAAGAGGAGGATTGGCAGTAGTTAGCTCAGGGCTAAACTTCCTCAAAAAAAAAGAAAAAAAAGAAAAGGCCATATAGTGACTTTTTTTGGCTTTGCAGGCCACAGGGTCTCAACTACTCAGCTCTGCCGTTGTATTGCAAAAGCAGCCACAGACAACACATAAACAAATGAACAGGGCTCTGTTTCAATAAATCTTTATTTACAAATACATGTGGTGGGCTGGATTTGGCCCGTGGGACGTGGTTTGCTGACCCCTCATCTGGTAGAATGAATTCTCGGCTGTCTCTAACCTGTCTAAACCTGTTGCTTCTATGAAATAGGGACAGTAATAGAACGCCTGTACGAGGATTGTTGTCATGATTCAGGAAAGCGATGTCCATGGATTAC
This sequence comes from Equus asinus, assembly GCF_041296235.1. Taxonomy (NCBI): domain Eukaryota; kingdom Metazoa; phylum Chordata; class Mammalia; order Perissodactyla; family Equidae; genus Equus; species Equus asinus. The sequence goes on from NC_091817.1 coordinate 37,312,630, forward strand.
TTAGCACAGTGTCTGGCACAGAGCAGGCAGATATTGGCTGCTTCTGTTCTCTTCATCATTCAGTGAGATCTCAGGATAACTGCATTCTAGATCCACCAATTGGCTTTATGAATCTGGAAGGGAGCCTTCATCTTCTCTGCGCTGAGCTGGGAGCTGAGGCTCCCTCTCCATGGGAGGTGAGCTGGGTTCGCTAAAGGAAGGGGTTGGAGGAGATAGAGAAGGAGGACAAGGCTCAGGCAAGGAGGAGCCAAGGGAAATAGAGTTGCGGATGAGTTGGATGCGTACCGATCTGCAGGGCCTCCGGGGGAGGCTGGCTCGGCCTCTGCTTGGAGAACCTGGCAGGGAGCCCTGGGTTCCGTTTGCAAACAGACCTGCTCTATTTCTTGCCAGAATGTGACTTCCTGGTGGCCAGGAATTTGGATCCTTTCACCAAGGATGGGAAAAGGGTCCCCAGAGGAACAGTGTCCCACTTCCAGGATTCCCCAGGATGCGGCAAGGATGTTGGAACGAGGCGCGAGAGGATAAGGGCTGCATTCCATTCATTCACGAATTCCTTTAAAATTTAACTCATTCATGCTCTCAAAAATAATATTTATTAACCATCTGCTTTGTGCCAGGCACTGTACCAGGCCCTAGGGATGGACTGAATGGCAAAACAGAAATGGTCCCTTCCCCTTAGGAATTTAAAGTCAAGTGGGGGAGACAGACATTGATCAAACCACACAATTCAACAGAGAAGCGCAAGCTGAGGGTGTAACAGGAGTCCTGTAAATATCTCGCATTCTCGGGAGGCCATCCTGAGAGGGGATCAGCCAGGAGAAGCGGGGTGGTGAGCATTCCTGGGATTTAACCCCCATGCACAAAGGCTCTGTCAGGGAGGAACTGTGGCGCCAGTGGGAATGGAGCAGAGGGTGGGTGGGAGGCATGGTGGGGGTGACGCTGGAGAGGTAGGCATTGGCCAGGGTCCATCTTCAGGGGTGGGGGACATCTCCCTTCCACCAAGGGCAATCCCCTGGAGAAGAGTGCAGGTGTAATTGGTTGGCAGCTGACACCTGTAGCAGCTGCGAGGTGGGTGCCCTGGCCGGTGAAGGGCATCGGGTGGGGCCCCAGCAGCAGCTGCTCCACCCCAGACAGGACCAGATGCATCCAAGCGGTCCAGGCAGGGAGAGACAAGGCCAGCCACTCTGGAGCAGTGGCCACTGGGAGGACCCGTGTCCCTGCAAGTGACCTCCACCCCCTACTAATAGTTACCTGGTCATCCCTGCCCTCCCTCATACTCAGAACCACCTCGAGATGGAGGCGAGGGGAAGAAGAAAGACTGAGCATTTATCCAAAAGAAGCCAGCTCCTCCAAAAGTGCCCTTCTGAGTGAAACAGCCCTGGGGTACCATAAATTGGCAATTTTAGAGGGTGCTCCTTCATTCTGGGTGCTCCCGTTCCCAGCGGGGTGGGGGCACTTGAGGAAGAGTAGATCAATTACAGGAAAGGAAGAAGCTGTATTTTCCTTGCACATCTATCTGAATGAATTTGTGACCCTGCTCCGCTCAGTTCTTCTTTGTCATCCCCACTAGAATGCAGGTTGGGACCTTGTCTATTTTATTCATCACTTTTTCCCAGCTTTCCGCACTGTTTGTGGCCCATATGCACTCAGTGAATAATTGTTGAATGAATGAATGGGTGGATGAATGAATGAAGGGCAGCAGAGTGGAAGAGGGTGTTTCTGCTTATAGAATCAGGACCCTCTGGAAGCTCTAGAAATGACTCCTTGCTGTGACTGGACCAGCTCAACTCCTGGCAATCAAGTGCCAGGCAATGGGCCCACTTGGGTCGACCCCAGGAGGGCAGCTGCTTGCCCTGCTGGGGGCTGCAGCACCGTCTGGTGAGGATGAGCTGCCTGGCTCTCGTCCTCTCCCCTCATTCATTGATCCCCAGGCCTGGCTCATGGCTGCTGCCTCCCCTGCCTTCCTGTCCACGTCAGTGGGAATCCCCTCACAGGCCGGCCACAGGCTGGGGCTCGGGGGGAGCAGGCCCAGGCCGGAAGAGGCCAAGCTGGGGCGCTTCCTGGAATCTTCGGCTCCGGCTGTGATTGCTGATGGTCTCATACCGGAGCCAGAAGCCCGGGCCCGGCCCAGCCCAGACAAAGGAGAAGGTCCAGAAGGAAGAGAGGAACAGGGGGAGGAGCGGAGGGAAAGGAAGGGAATGTGGTTTTCCAGAAGTTACAGAGCTAGTTAGTGGGGTCTGGGCCTCCAGGGTCCCCGGCTCATGGTAGATGCCAATGGCGCCCTGCCGAGGTCCCCTGTAACAATGGGACAACATTCCCTAGCTGCTGTGAGTGTTGGCCGCTCGGGCTCAGAGCTGCTCCATTCTCTGGAGAATTGCCGCCTTGCCCAGAGATGCTCCCCCGACCCCTACCGTGGGACAACCTGCAGCCAACGACTGACAGATCCAGGGTGTCATGGCTTGGCCCCTTGCTTCCAGGTGAGAGAACTGTGTGGTACCATTCGTGTTCCAGAGCTCCCCGTGGGACCAGCCGAGGCCAGACTGTGGCTGAACCCACATCTTTGCCTGGCTCCTTCCCCTGCCCCATCCTTCTCCCCTGGCTCCTTACAGGTTTTTCCTGAGCCCCCTCCCGCAATAACTTACCTGCATGAGAACCCCCATCTCGGGCTCTGCTTCTAGATCAGAGTTAAGGCATGCATCTCTGACTAAAACGTCTCTCTCGCCACTTGTTGGGAAGCCCAGCTCTTCAGTCTAGGACCCCAGTTTCTGACGGTATCTGGAAATAAGTGTGTTTTCACCTGAGGGCAGCGTCGCTTCCAGCATCTCAGCATGTCGGTGGTGTGCCAGCAAAGCGTTCTAACACCACCATTTCTCAACCGTAGGAACTTGGACCAAGACCTTAACTTCTCAGAGTTTCAATTTCTGCATCTGAGGAGTTGGGGTCATAATACAATCTTGCAGGGTGGCTGGGAGATGGGGGAGGCGGGGGGGTAGTGACAAAGAACCTGGCTCTAGAATGGGACACACCGCCCAGCTGTGTGACCTGGGGTGTGTTGTGGACTTCCCTAGTCTCCATTTCCTCATCCAGAAGACGAAGATAATACCAGTAGTGAAGCCTCAACACGGGGCCTGGTCCACTTAGTGAAAACTACTGTAGACGTTTATATGGTGCCTGCACAGACTAAATCCTCAATATGAAGGGAGTATTGTTGTTTTTATTAATGGGGATGATGTGTCTAAAGTCAGATGGTAATAATAGTAACACAAACCTTTGGTAATTTGGGAGAGATGCCTAAAGAGTGGCCGAGAAGTGTGGCAGATGGAACCCTGGGGACCTGATACATCGGATCTGGGCCGGGGAGGGGCAGACAGACGGAGCCCACCCGGCTCGCTTCTCAGTCAGCTGGCATGAACCCTGAGGCCACTATTCTGCAGCAGCCTGCCGCCGGTGGCTTGCGTGCACGCCAGCCCATTTGTCACCCTGTCATCTCCTCCACACTTGAAAGCGGATCCCTAGGGATCATGGACAAAGCACACAGAACAACGAGCCGATTTTTTTCTCTGGGGCTGGAGAAGGGGAGTGAAGGACGGGGAGCAGCAAAGAAAGACCGAGGGCTTGTCCTTGCGGAGGGGAGCTTGGAGCGGGTGGGAAAGGTGTGCATTCCGTCTTTCTCGGAGAGCGGGGGTCAGTGAACTGTGGCTCTCAGGCAAAGCCAGCCACCTGCTGGTTTGCAGGGCCTGCAAGCTAAGAATGGTTTTTATATTTGTAAACGGTTGGAGAAAATTAAAAGAAGAATACTCTTTTCTGAAAACTATATGACATTCCAATTTCAGTGTCCATAAGTAAAGTTTTTCTGGGACGCAGCCCCGCCCATCTGTTACTGTAGTGTCTGTGGCTGCTTTCATGCTATGAAGGCAGAGTTGAGTGACTGCAACTGAGACTCCATGGCCTGTGAAGCTGAAAATGTGCACTCTCTGGCCTTTTCGGAAAAGGATTGCCGACCCCTGACTTGCAGCAGCAGGCTGACAGAGACCAGGTGGAAAGGAAGTTGCTTCTCCCCTGCTTGCATTTCTTTCCCTCTGCTAGTCCATCTCTTTTCAGCAAGCTTTCCCTTCAGATGCCTGGTACTTTCTTAACACCTGGCTGAGGCAGAGGGAAGAAACTGATTAATGACATCACCCTAAGGTGTTGGTGACTTAAGGTATTGCACCCTCCTTCTCCCGGGAGATTGGACTAAAGGAACAAATTTTAGGAACTGTGGACCTTATGCGTGTGTGTGTGTGTGCATGAGAGAGGGAGAGAAATTTGTAATCACAAAAGGTGGAAGCTGCAGGGCTGTGGCTCAAAGGAAATAGATAAATAGATTCTTTGCGGGATGAGCCGCCTGAGCAGTATGAGCCTGACTTAGTGGCTCCTGGACCCTCAACGAGGGCAGCTTAAAGCAGGCGCCGCTCTTTCTGATGTGGACTCTAAGTCTGTATGGTACAAGCCTCCTTTGATGACCAGAGAGCACTGGGAGGACATGGAATCTGTGAACAAGTCAGGCCATTGTGGGCATCACCTCTTTCCAACGGGGCTGCCCAGGAGATCAAACCCCCGTGGCTTAGCCAGAGGACCGCTGACAGCTGGCTTTATGCTTTGGTGGCCTTGACGCTTGCTCTGCTTTTGGGGCCTTTGGTGCTCCGCTCCTTGCCTTTCTGCGGCAGCACACCTTGTCCTCCTCTCTCTCTGCTGCCTGGATCTGAAGGTCACTCACAGCCGGAGTGCAGGGCCCGTTTAGCCTGGTCTCTGCAGCTCAACCGTCCCGCAGACCACAGACCGGCCTCAGCCGCCCTGACTTCAGGCTCTAATTGGCTGGACGGCAGCCATGGGGCTTCACCCAGCCTGCCACCTCTGGCTTCTGTTAGCCACGTTGCCCTCCCTCCCAGAACCAGGGCCAGCTCTCTGAAAAGCCAACTGTTAGGGGCTAAATTGTGTCCACAAATTCATTTGTTGAAATCCTAACCCCGAGTACCTCAGACTGTGACCGTATTTGGGAACAGGACCTTTAAAGAGGTGATTAAGTTCAAACAAAGCTGTTAGGGTGAGCCCTAATTCAGTCGGACAGGTGTCCTTCTAAGAAGAGGAACCGTGGGCACAGAGAGAGACACCGGGGATGCGCACCAACGAGGGCTCTGGAGGAAGTGTCCCAGGGACTCATCACGTTGCTCCTAAAGGACAAAGACTGCACTTCACTGATCTCTGTGAGCTTGGCACACGGCCAGCCCCTTGATGCATGGAGCTCCGCTTCGTGAGTGCTTTCTCTCAGGTCCATGCTGGGCTGGACCCCTCCCCTGTATGATCCCACTGACCTCCAAGCTGGAAAGTGGGCATCACGTCCTTCCCACCTCCTCCTCCACAAGGAGGAAGCATCGTAATGACCTACAGCGCTGGGCACAGTGACTTGTGCGTGCAATGGCTTCTGTGGGCTTTGCCCCCATCAGCTCACACCTGCTGCCTTCTTCAGGGACCACCTGAGCCACTTCACCTGCAAGGAAACCAGAAGTGCTCAGGCAGGGTCTGGCGGAGGCTGAGACTTCATCTGACATCAGCCCCCTGCTTGGCCTCCTTCCCTTCCCCGTCCTGCCCCTTCCACCCCCTTACCGGTTCCTCCTGGCGGCATTTCCTTGATAAATCATTTGTCCCCAAATCCTCGTCTCAAGTTCTGCTTCTAGGAGAGTCTGACCTAAGATGGGGTTGGCAGACTATGCCTGTGAAGGGCCAGATAATAAATATCTAATCCATATTTTAGGCCTTGTGGGCCGTATAGTCTGTCGCAACTACTCAGCTCTGCCGTTGCAGTGCAAAAGCGGTCATCGACGACACGTGAATGAATGTGCGGCTGCGTTCCAATAAGACTTCGTTTACAGAAGTAAGGCGTGGGCCAGACTTAGTCTAGGGGCCACGGTTTGCTGACCTTAGACTGAAGACGACAGCCCTGGGAGCTTGGTGCGTTCTCACATCCCCATTTGATACATGAGGAAGCTGGGGTACAGAGAAGGTAAGTAGCCCACCTAAGGTCACACGATGGTGAGTGGCAGGGCTGGCAGACTGGCTCTGAGCTGCCCCCTGCCCCAGAGGTCTAGCATGCCAATAGCTCCAGACGTCTTCCAGGGTGAAAGCAAAAGGGGGTGCAGGGGAGGGGCCGGCCTGGTGGCGCACGTTCCACTTCAGCGGCCTGGGGTTCGCCACTTCGGATCCTGGATGCGGACATGGCACTGCTTGGCAAGCCATGCCATTGCAGGCGTCCCACATATAAAATAGAGGGAGATGGGCACAGATGTTAGCTCAGGACCAGTCTTCCTCAGCAAAAAGAGAGGAGGATTGGCAGCAGATGTTAGCTCAGGGCTAATCTTCCTCAAAAAAAAAAGGTGGGGCAGCAGGGGAGAAAGGTCTGGTTGGCTTAACTCCCCTCCATCTCAGGAAGCAAATGTGGCCTGGGTGGGTGTGGGGGACGCATCTTTCCTAAAGTTCTGAGTGACATCCTCTCAATTATTAATCGGTTCATTTGCCTTCCTAAGGCACTGGAGGTGGTGGGGAGTGAGAAGGACTCCTGGAATCCTTTGTGAAACCTACGTGTTGGAACGATTTTAAAAATAGCACCAGGCCCTTTGACAAGTCGAGTGCTAATTACCCCAATGCTATGGCACCCGAGCCGATGCGCCGCCAGGGCCCAGGCTTGGGGCCCACCCCCAGCTTTGAATCGTGAAGTCTTTGTTGAGAAGTGAGGGGTGGCTGCTGGTGCGCCCCAAATTTTCTGGCTCAGGCCGGGGAGCTGCTCCCTTAAAGGGTCTGCAACCTGGACTCCAAGGGGGATGTGGCACAAGCTGGCTTCCGGCACACGTCAGAGACGGGGATGGGAGCAGGAGGAATCTGGGTCTGTCACGCCCTGTGGCTGGTCAGCCCACGAGGCTTTCTGACCGGCTTTGTGTGTGCGTAAACTTTTCCTTAGCAAAAACCATTTATATTCATTGTATAGGTGCTGCTCAACAAAAGGAAGAAAAGCCCCCCCACAATCCCAGCCCCTGGGTTAGCGATTTATTAACATTTGGTTTAATTCCTGCCAGTCTTTTGCCTATGCATATATTTGCATATTATTTATATATTACAAAAAAGAGGTCAGACTGCGCACATGACTTCGTTTCGATGACTCGCTTTGCCCAGCTTTCCGCGCTGTTGCACACTCTTCTCCAATGTCTGCTAAAATGGCCATGCCTCATGCATACGGTGCACGCGGGTCTGAGCACTGCTTTGTTTACCAATTCCCTCTTATTAGGGAAAAGGCCTCGTTTCCAGCCATTTTGCGCTTATAAACAAAGTAGCTAGATCTTCATTCCAGTCCTTGAAGATCCCCTTACATTTTCAGGTGTGGAATTGCTGAGGCCTGGGGGAACCTTTGGGGAGGCTGGAATCTTCCTGATCTGTTTTAAATTATCTACAGCTTCTTGACAAGATGTTCTAAGGGAGCAATTAAGGGCACATGTTCTAAAGGTTGAGCGGCTGGGTTTGAATTCCAGCTCTGTCTAGAAACAGTTTGGGACCCTGGGCATATTACTGAGCCTCAGTTTCTCTATCTGTAACGTTAGAACAATAGTACCCAACTTTGTTGTGTTACTGGGATAACAATCTGACTCCCTGCCACTGCTCTGGCCTTGTCCCCTCCTGCTCTTGCCCTTGCTCCTGCTCCCCCAGCCTCACTGATGGAAAACATCAGTGGCATGTCCACCACAGGGCCTTTGCACTTGCTGTCCCCTCAGCACGATACATCCTTCCTCCAGATTTCCACATGGTTCACTTCCTCCCTTCCCTCAGGTCTTGGCTCAGATGACCCCCTTTCTGGCCACGCCCTCTCCACCATTCTCTGTCTCTTTACTGAGTTTTATTTGTCTTAGACCACTATGACCTCCTGACATATGGCATGTTATTTGCTTTTGTCTATCTCCCCCCACCCTGAGAATATAAGTGCCTTGAGGGCATGGAGTTTGTTGTTTTGCTCATGGCCATGGCCCAGTATCCGAACTGTATCATCTGTTGCTTAGAAGGTGCTCGAAGAGAATTTGTGGAATGGACGGATGTTGTGTGTGAGGTGCTGAGCACCGTGCCAAGCCCAGGCTGGTGTGCAGTGAGTTGTTATTCACCTGCTTGAAGAGCTGGATAGAGTGACTGGGAAGTTGGAATGGCGTGGTCCCAGGCTCTGAGGCGCGGGGACACTCTGAGGAGACAGGAGGCAGGAGGCAGGAGGGCTGTGGTATTTGGCTGCTCCACCAGCCCTGGGCCGAACAGGGCTTGGGGCTGGCTGGGCTGGTGGGCACCAGGGAGGTGTGGCTGCGGTGCCCTCTTCTCTCTGCTTTCAGCTCCCTTCTCCTCAGGGACACTGCCCCTCCTTCCCCAAGCACAGCACCTCCTCTTAACCATTCTCTTTCTGCGTTGTGGATCTCAAAGCGTTAGCAGGCAGCTGGAAGCCTGTGAGGAACCAAGGGAGCTTCTTTTTCCTCCCCGCTTTCTTCTTGAGCTGCGTTCCTCCTCTCTCACCCTCATTCTCCATCCTGCAGTCCCACTGCATTGCTTGATGTGCCCTGAATGCTCTCTCCCACCCCTGGGCCTTTGCATATGCTGTTATCTCTGCCCGGAGCACCTTTCCTGGTTCTGTTCACTCCCTCGCCCCATCCCAGCTCACCCTGGCTCATCCTTCAGGACTCAGCTTAGGTTTCACCTGGGAAGGACCCGCAACCCTCCTCCCAAGTCTGGCGCCTCCGCAGCCCCCACGCTTCTGCTCTCATTGTTTTTCTCACACTGCGTCGTAATTCTCTGTTTTCTTGTTGGCCTCCCCGACTAAACTGCACAGTGAACGCAGGGGCTCTGCAGCGCTCATTGTTTACCCTCAGCGCCAGGCCTGGCACAGAGAAGGCGCTCGGGATTGTTAGTGCATGAATCACCGATGATGAGACAGGCACCGTAAGCGTCAGCAGGGGACAGAGCCCGGGTGCCATGTCTGCTCATGGTCTCGTGGTGAATGGTGCCGGGAGCTGGCGTCTTGGGTTCTGTCTCTCAGGCCGGGCACTTGCACGGTTTCTGGCTACAGTATCCTAATGTGTCCGGGGAGCGGTATTCTCCGCTCGGTGTTGCAGCCCCGTCCGATTCCAGCGCTTCAGCCAGTTTCTATAAATGTGAACATTTCAATCAGGCGGCAGCTGCCATGGTAACTGGCTGCATCTTAGAACCCGGGCACGGGGAACAGGCGAGAGACCAGGAAGTGACCAGTGAGAACCGGCCTTGCCCAGGTGCCCCGGGAGCCGGCACTCAATGCTCCCCTCTCTGCGAAGGGCTCCTCCAAGGCTTTCTCTGCTTGTACTTGCCGTGTCTCCAGCTTATCCTCTTGGATTCCTAGTTGTGTGGGGCTCAGATGAGGCAGGCCGAGATTTTCCTTGGTACACCACAGTGATAAGACGGGAGGGGGCATGGTAAACAGGGAGAGGAAGGTTGCACTCACTTCAATATTCTGTTCCAGTTAAACTTCGAGTAACCATAGAGGCTCGTGGGCACCTCCTTCTCCTGTGGCAGGACAATGTTTTTGAAACATTAACTAATGTTGTTTCCTCCATGGCATTTTTTTCTCCCCATTCAGACTGTACAGCTGTGTGGTCAATATTTTGCAGCACATACAGCTGTGCATATGCATACAGTTGTTCAGGTTGTGCACTGCCTAAGTCCATCCAGGCTGTGTGCACGATGCTGCCTGAATTGTGCAGTGTGATAGCCCTGAGAAGGGGTATAACAACAAAAGAAAAAGGGAGATGCTTCAGGGATTTTGCATTCAAAAGCCTTGACCTTAGGGGAACAAAATGAAATCCAACTATAGATAAAAGGTTGAGAGAATGTTGGATAACTAAGAACGAGGATTCGTTAGCCCTAGGGTAAACAAAGATTCCTTGGCTGTCAGAAGGAGAAGAGAGTTAGTGGCTCACTGAGAAGAGGACCCTGCACTCTGCAACCTGAGCCCAGTCCGGGTTAGGGCAGGGGGTGTGGCAAAACCCTCAAGTCAGTCTGCAGAACCCAACAGTCTCAGCGGCTTGTGCCCCATTTCTCAGGTGGAGAGCCAGAAAAGAAAGAGCTGCATGGTAAATCTAGGCAGACAGGCCATCCAAGGGTGAGGGGCGGCAGCGTGAGAGCCGGCCAGGGATCTGCTGAAACGGAACGATCCGGTGGCCAGGAGGGGCTGTGACTGAGCAGCCTCCGTGCAGACCAGCGATGAGGGTGGCTGGGGGATGGCCGAATCCGAGGAAGCCTGTGTGGACAGGGGACAGCCAGAATCTGATCTCCCTCTGCCCTCCCCTCCTGGGAAGTTAGATGCAGGTGTGTGGGGAAGTGGGGCCAGGGGTTCTCAATTTGGCCAAGATTTAGTGTCTGTTCTCTGGTGGGGTGAGAGGTCAGAAAACATATTAAGTTGCATGAAAGAAAAATAAGGTAATGTTTCTTGCAGTCAGTCCTGAGTCTTTGATACAAAATTTGTTCCCACAACAACAAATTGCCTTGAGGTTCTTGAAGAGAAGCCTGATTGGCTGTCACTGGCTTATACCAGTTGTTATCACCAGGGCTGCTCCTTAGCATTGCCTGCGAGCTTGTCCAAACACTCAGTGTGCTTCAGACTCAGAGAACCAGGAGGTCTCGCGTGGGGCTGGCCCAGGTACCGCACTGGCGAGATCAGCGCCGAAAACATGGCCAGCGAGCATCTTTCCACCTGAATTTGCTGTGTGCTTTTGGGAAAATGTCTTCCTCTTTTTTTTTTTTTCTGTTTCTGTTTCTTTATCTGTAAAAATGAGTAAAGCCCCTCTCCTGTGAGTGACTCTGACCCCTCAGAAATTGTCCGAGGAAAGATCTTAAAAGAAACCTAAAGCAATGCTGTTTATTAAAAAGCATTCCATGATTACTGTTTAAAAAGGGAGTCTCTGCCACTTAGCAATGAATTCTTTAGTATTAACAGAGGAAAGAATAAAAATAATAAAACCAGTTACCTATAGGGGGAGAAGGAACAGGTGGAGGGGACAGGAACCGAAGCTGAGCTTCGCAAAATGTACCTTTTCTGTAGATTCGACTTGTCAACAGTGTAAATATTTTACATGATTACAAACTGAAGTTAACTCGAAAATGAAAATAACCTCTGGACACCGAAAGCAACATGAAACCTGGGAACCTAACTGTGTATCAAGGTGGAGGCGCACAGAGAAATGATTTCATATGGCTTTTAAAACACGATAATTTAACCGCACAGACTTAGTGAAATACAGCCTAAGGACAAAACCCCCTGAAAAATAGATCTTAAACTGTTTTCAGTAAAAATATCATTCGAAATAATATTGACATTATCATTCAAAACGATTTCATACATACAGTAAAATAAAGTGAATAAGTAATGATATTAGAAACCAAGATTTTCAGCGTAAGAGAGAAGAGATGCAAATATAAAATTAAAGACTTCAAGTAAAAATGCTGTAATTTAACATTTGAATTGGAAATAGTTAAAATTTATGATGTATTTTCTCTTTGAAAACACACACACATTGTTGTATTTCCTACATCTATAAACCCCAAAAGTCTGGAACAATGACCAACTCCATAGCAATGAGAGGACCAGAGCCCAGTTTATAGTCTTGGAAACCATTCCTCGCCAATAGAGGGACGTTTCAACAAAATGCAGTGTGTGGAACATGTTTAGATCCTGATTTAACAGAACAACGCTAAAGAAACATTTATGAAATGATCAGGAAAATCTGAAGACGAATTTGATATTTGATGAGATTAAGGAATCATGAAAATTGCATTTGGCTATGTTTTTGAAAAGAGGTCTTATCTTTTGAAGGTATAACTGAAGCATTCACAGTATTGCTTGGTTTTGCTTCAAAATAACCCAGTAGGACTGGAGAAAAAAGTGGGTGGACGTATAGAAGAAAAAAGATTGGACGTGCATTGATCATTGGTTACCTTGGAGTTCATTGTACTTAATCTCCGTACTTTTTCGTGTGTTGAAAATTTCCATCAAAATTTTTTTAAGTTGAAAGAAAGCAAGAAGAGGGAGGAAGAGGAGGAAAAGAAAGAGAGGGCATTCCATAGAGCTCCCAAATTGAAGAAATCTTAGGCTGTCCTCAAAGAGAGAAGTCCAGGCGCCTTCAAGGAGCGCAGCCACTTCCCTCTGCCCCAAAGGTCACAGTGCCTACCGGGCAGAGAGACACGTGACTGGTGACCCAGGCAGTGAAGCGGAAATCAGGGCAGTGAATCAGATGATCCATTTAGAGGCAGCTGGCTGAGCCAGCCTGGTGGAAGGGTGGCCTTGAGCTGGGTACAAGCGGAGAGAACTGGGGACCAGGACCAGCTCGGAGCATGATCCCGCTTTCCTCTGGCCATGGCTTCTAAAGGGAACAAATCCTAGTTTTTCACGTGGGAGTCCAGCCGAGAACGTTCCACTGGGAAAGTGTCAACAGAGCCAGGCTCTGGAGGCCCTTGTGTGATTCCAGGTTTCAAATACTTTATAATGCTAATTTTTTCCCACATTATGAAAATAACATATCTTATTAACGTATGTTATGAAATAACATATTATGAAAAAACATAATGTTTTGTGAAAGGAGCTAAATACAACAGGATACAGACTACATTATTCCATTTATATAAAATTCAAAAAGAGCAGAATTGAACTATGTTGTTTAGAGATTCACGATTAAGTGGTGATTTAAAGGAAAAACAAGGGTGTGAACGAGACGGTGAGAAGAGTCCTCTTTAGGGGGATGGGGGAGGCTGCTGTCAGACGGGACTCGGGCCGGGCTTCCGAGGTGCCCATACTGGGAGACGTCACGTGGGTGTTCGTTCTACAGGTTACTAAGCTGCGAATCTATGTTTTAGGCATGTCTTTCCAAATGTGTTATATTTCACAATAAAAATATAAAAACAATATACTTTGCCTGTAGAAAGTTAGGAAAATAGGAAAAAGTACAAAATAGAAAAAGAAAGGTCACCTATGATCGCTAAAAGTAACTGCTTTTGACCTTTTGATGTGAATCCTTTGGAAGGAGTCGAGGTTGGCAGTTAAGAAATGGATTTTAGAGTGAAACAGACCCAGCGGGGTTCAGATCTTGGCCTTGCCAGGTCCCAAATGTGAGAACTTGGGCAACTGACTAAAATTCTCATCTTCAGAGTGATACCCGTCTTGGAGGGTCGTCACGGGGTCAAATGAAGTAATACATCCCAAACGCCAAGAAAATAACAAATGTTCAATCGATGTTAGCTATTTTTAACTTGTTCCAATGTTTAAAAAGCTTTCGTATACATGTGATATACAATCTGTACATTATATGCATATATATAAACTATATACTTTTATGAAACCGTGATTGCGGGTCTTATCAATTCTGACTTGAGACAATTTTTAAAAAGGCAGTGATCCTTTATTGAAGTTTTTAGAGGGCCAATTCTATATAATAAAGCCTGAATAATTCGGTGTAACTTTCAAAGTTGTCTCTAACCCACGCGACTCCATCATTCTCCAAAGCTTGATTAGCTCCTGAGCCTTTTCTGACATGGTTCCCTGTGTCTGCCTGCTCTTCCCTTTTTCTGCTAGTTGAAATTCTAATCATTCTTGGGGACCGAGCCCAACTGCTCCTCTGTGAAATCTTTCTTGGTTCTCCCACTTGGGGCAGGGGAGAGTCACCTACCTGGGGACTGCCTGTGCTGTGGGAGCCTCAGCGGAGAAGCCCACACTCTCTCCTGCCTCCAAGGTGGAACTTGAGTCAGTGTTTACCCATAAAGGTGAGGAGCGGGGCCCCAAATTGCTTCCTGCTGATTCGAAAGCCATTGGAAATAAGTCTCAGGTAGGGCTCAGGGTGGGAATACCTACCCAGATGCTAGGCCCTTGAACAGAATTTTAAACATTTCAAGCTAGTATGACTCCTTCTCATCATCTAAAAGCTAAAAAAGTTGCAGATTTAAACATACAAGAGACTTTTTCTCATGTAGAAAAAGATCCAGAGGTGAGTGGTGGTCCAGGCCTGATAATGGAGGCTCCACAATGCCATCAGACTGACTCCTGTCTCTCTGCTTTGCCACCTCCAGTGCACAGCCATCCTTAAGTCACCTCATGATTTAAAATGGCTGCCAGTGCACCAGCCATTAGCTATCCATGACAAGTCATAAAGGAAAAAAAGGGGGGTGGGGACATGCCTGCCTTTTTAAAGAGTCTTTCCAAAAGTGCCGTACAACACTTCCATTTCCATCTTGTTGGCCAGAACTTAGTCACCTGGCCATACCTAGATTCAAGGGAGTCTGGGAAATGTTGCTGCCCAAATACAATGAGTGTCCTGTTATAAAGGAGGGAGGTGTGAAGGGTTGGGCTAAGCATCAAGCCGTCCTTGCCTCAGCTGGAAGGCTCTGCCGAGAGGCAATGTGACCTGCATGGCTCTCACCTGTAAGGGGAGCTGGCACAGAACAGGCATTTCTGGGGGTGACAGTGGCCGAGGTGGGGAGCATTAATGTCACCATCACATAGCCAATGCCCTGGGGTCCTGGAAAGTCGAGTGCCCTGCCCTGCAGTGGTTTCCTCAGCCTCCTCCCTCTTCTTGCAAAGGAGTGCCCTGCGCTTGACCCCTCCTTGAAGGAGACGCTCCCGAATTCCCAGCTCCAAAACATGGTAGGGTGATTTCCGGAAACATTTAGATTTTTGTTTTGGTATTCTGTACTTTTCAAAGTGCTTTTGCACACACAGTTGTTTTATTCTTGCCAAAGCCTCATTAGTAGTAATAGGTGGTGGCGATGGGTCTCGCCACACGCCGTGGAAATGCTGAGCACTTTCACATGCATCCTCTCACTTCATTCTCACCGTGGTCCGAGAGGCTGGAACTGCTGGAAGCCCATTTATCAGATGAAGAAATGGAGGCCCAGGGAAGTGAACTGACTTGGCTGAGGTCACAGAGGACACAGCTGGGCTCTGAACCCAGTTCTGTTTGATTCTGAAGCCCAAGTTTCTCAATCGTAAGGCGAGCGGCTCTTATTTCCATTTGAGGAAAAGAGAGCCTAAGAGAGTGAAAGTGACGTGTAAAAGGTTATAACCGAGGGGGGGTGATGCTGTCAGGACCCAGGCTCCTAGCCCTCTCCCCACTGAGCTGCATGGCCTCATCACCAGGGCCTCAGAGCGCCACCCAGGGCAAGCTGACTCATGTGGCCGCTCACCCTCACTCATATCGTTGCCCCTTCCATGCCTTTCCAACCCAGGGCATCCAGGCTAATCAAGGCCAAAGGAGGACTTGTGAGGTGTCTGGGAGAGGCTGCAGACTTAGCAGGCGGGAGCGAGAAGTGTCTTTTGATTTGTGAGCTGAACCCCTTTGAGCTGAAGATCCATAGGAGTGAATTGGTTAGGGAAGGCTTGCCCTGCCATGCCCCGCTTGCAGTAGCTCTTGAACGTGCCACCATCCTCCAGCATTGTGACTCCCTCCCGGACAACCCCTGCAGCCCCATGGACAAGCAGGCATCAGTTGGAGTAATCATTCTGCCAGCACCAAACAGGTGGTTTCTTGCTGGTTCCAGCCCATGATATGACTTCAACATCTTTTCCCCACTGTTTGGCATGGGCAGCTGGCCCCAAGTCTTAGCTACAGGAAGAAGGCCTGGATTCAAGAGATCTTTATAGAAAATGCCAACTGGACCCTGGCAAAGCTTACTGGGAACCCCACAGGGAGCACCACCTCACAGGGCTATTTCAAGACTCTCCAGCCTCATTCAAGCGCTGAGCACTGGGGCCGGCCAGGCATTTGGGAAGCAGGGACCGCCGGGCTGAAATGCAGCCCCGGAGCTCCCTGGCTATCCTGCCAATCACTCTGAGGCTTTCACTGGCCACCTGAGCAATTTCAGGAACACCCAGGATCAGCAGACCCACAGCTGGAAGGAATGCTGTGGTCGTCTTGTCCAGGCCTGATCTCCAGGCCTAACCGCGGCAAACCAGACCTACTGGGAATATTTTCCAGTTGTCAATAATTCAGCAGAGGGCCTTGTATCCTGCTTCAGTGCCTGCGCATCCTAGGCACTCAGTGAAGAAACGCTGAATGATGAATATATGAACAAGTTTTCTCTGTAACTAATGACTTTCGAGCCAGGAAGTTCTGCAGGATGCCCTATAGCTAAAGACTGAGAGGCGCGCACCTGTGGTTGAGCAAAGTTGGGTTTATCGTCTCTTGGCACCGAAGGAGAATGAACACTGGAGGACCATGGGGTTTCCCAGTAAGATATTAGAAAGGACTAAGTATAGATTTGGGGTTGTGTTGGGTGATTTTGGGGAGAATTCAATGAAGTGGGGCTTTGTTCTAGATTGGAGGCTGTCAGGAAGAAGGGGTAATTCTGTAGCTGGGTATCTGTATTTATAAACAAATCACCATAAATCTAGTGGTTTAAAACAACAAAAATTTAATCTATTACTGTTCTGGAGGTCAGAAGTCCAAAATCAGTCTCACTGGGTTAAAAGGCAAGGTATTCTGAGGGCTGGTTCCTTCTGGAGGCTCCAAGGGAATCTTCTTGCCTTTCCCATCTTCTAGAGGCCGCCTGCAATCCTTGGCTTATGGCCCCTTCCTCCATCTTCAAAGTCGGCAGCAGAGTGCACTCACATCTCTGCCACTGCCTTCCTCTTACGAGGACCAACATGATTATACTAGATATACCTGGATAATTCAAGATAATCTCTCCAATTAAAAATCTTCAGCTTAATCACAGCTCCGAATTCTCTTTAGCCATGTAAGGTGACATTTTCACAAGTTCTTGGGATTAGGATTTTTTGGGGCAGGGGGGGTCCATTATTCAGCCTACCACAGTATCTTAATAATTCTTATCCAGAAGGCACGAGGAATGGAGCAAGGCCAAAGCTGTAATTGGCAAACAGGAGCAATCACTCATATTGACCAGAATGTGGGGATATTTGGTCACTTTTGTGTTTTGGGCAATGTTCATATTTTTGTCTGTGTTTAGACATGGTTAGGGAGTGGTCTTGTTTTTGTCTCGATCCATCATGGACACTGAGTGGCCTTGTCTGACGTTCTTGTTCTGTGAAATTGTTTACGTTCAACGAGAGAACACCATGGCCCAGCTCGTGGTGCCAGGCAAGTTCTTGGCCATTAGGGCTGCCTTTCTCTTTCTCCTGGTGATGGATCCTATGAGGAAAGGTAAGGCAGTTGGAGGGGATGGTGTGTATCGTGGGGGGATGTGCTCTTATTTTACAGGCCTCTTCAGGGAAGGCCTCATTGATGAAGCTGGTGTTTGAGCAGAAACTTGAAGGATATGAAGCAGGAAGCCACGTGGGCAGAGGGAAGCACGTTCCAGGCAAAAGGATTATCAAGTGAAAAGGCCCTGAGCTGGTGTTGGGTGTGGTGTGTGAAAAAGAGAATGGAGTCAGTGATGACTCCAGAAGTTTCAGCCTGAGCAACTGGAAGATGGAGTTTCCATTTATTGAGAAAGACTTGACTTTATTGCGGGAAGAGTTTAACTTTTCAATAAACTTTTTATGTTAGAATAGTTTTTGATTTACAGAAAAATTGTGAAGATAATACAGAGAGTTTCTACACACCTTACACTGTTTCCCCTATTCTTAAGATATATTAGTATACATTTATCCCAACTAATGAACCAATATTGATACATTATTAATAACTAAAGTCCATACATTATACAGATTTCCTTAATTTTTTCCTACTGTCCTTTTTCTTTTCCGGGATCCCATCCAGGGTACCATCTGACATGAATAACCCTGTCTCCTGAGGCTCCTCAAGGCTGTGACAGTTTTTCAGACTTTCCTTGTTTTTGATACCTTGACAGTTTTGAGGGGTGCTGGTCAGGTGCTTTGTAGAATATCCCTCAATTAGGATTTGTCTGATTTTTTTCTCATAATTAGGCGTATCGAGTTTTTGGAGGAAGACCTCAGAAATAAAGTGCTCTTCTCATCACATCATAGCACGGGTACATACTATCAACGTGACTTACCATGTTGACATTAAACTTGATTTTCTGGATAAAGTAGTGTTTTTCAGGTTTCTCTGCTATAAAGTTACTCTTTTACTCCCTTTCCGTGCTGTACTCCTTGAAAGGAAGTCGTCCTGCACGGCCTACACTTAAGGAATGTTATCTTCCCCCCCCTCGAGGGTAGAGGATCTGCGTAAATTATTTGAAATTCTTCTGCGTTTAGCAAGTCTCCATTTACTTATTTACTTATTTATTCAATCACTTATATCAGGATAGACTCGTGGATTTTTATCTTATACTTTGGGTTATAACCCAATACTACTTTATTTATTTTGTTGCTTAAATTATTCCAGCTTTGACCACTGGGAGCTCTTTCATTTGGCTTCTATGTCTTTTTGATATATCCTCCTCATTATTTTTTTTCTTTGGGCCCTTCCTTACGTCTAGCCCTACAATATGCTCCAGGCTCCTCTTGTATGTTTTCTGCCCCGGTCCTAGAATCAGCTATTTCTCCATGGAACCTTGGTTCCTTTGATTGGAGAATGGCATTCCCGAGATCTGGGAATCAGGTCTGCTTATTGCTACTGGGATGTTGCTGCTCCTAGTCCAGGAGCTCCATTTTGGTAATATTAAGTTCAAGCCTCTCATTTGACATCCAAGCAGAGATGTATACACAAATGGCAGTTCTGTATAGAGGTCTGGAGTTCATGGAGGGGTCTGGGCTGGAGATGCACATTTGACAGTCACCATAATGGAAATGGTATTAAAGTCATAAGACTGGATGAGACTTCCTAGTAAGCAATAAACAATAAACAATTGAGAGATAAGGAGTGAGCAAAGAAGGTGAGGAGTGGGCAGTGAGATAGACAGAGTGGCATCCAGAAGCCAAGTGAGGAAAGATTTTCAAGGAAGAGACGCTGATCAGCTGTGTCAAGTGCTGATGATACGGTTGGGTGAAATGAGAACAGATCAGTGTATTTTGCCATGGGAAGGTCATTGGTGATCCTCCCCAGGGCTGTTTTAGGGAGGTGATGGAGACAAAAGCCTGACAGCCGCAAAAGAGAATAGGAAGAGAACCCATAGATACTGAGTTTGGATAGCTTTTTAAAGTTTTGCTTTAAAGGGGAACAAAGAAATGGGGCAATAGCTGGAGAAGAATATGGATCAAGAGAAGGATTTTTAATTTATCCATTAAAAAAATAGGAGATATCGCAGTGTGCTTTATGCTTATGGGAATAATCCAGTGGAAAAGAGAAAACTGACCATTCAGTAAAAAGAGGGGACAATAACTACAATGTTTATTAAGACCTTATTATTTGCCCTCACTCTTCTAAGTGCTTTACATGAATCATCTTATTAAATATTCACAAAACCCTACAAGGTAAACATTATACCCATTTTAAAGGTTAGGAAGCTGAGGCCCAGAGAGATCAAACAACTTAGCCAAGGTCAAACAGCAAGTGAGTGGCAGGCCCAAGATTCAAATCCAGGTTCTTCCGACACCAAAGTCTGTAGTCTTAGCCAATGTACTCTTTTTAAAATCTTTCTCGAATTTTCTCTTCTCTTTCCTTGATTTGCTTCTTTTCTCTTTAGGAGGAAGAGTCTTTAGAACAACGGATATAGTGTGGGCTGATGACTCTTTCTGTGGTTGGGCCATGGAGCCACCATACTTCTCCTGAGCCACATTAGCAAGGGAATGGCCTCTGATGACTTTGAGGTGCTCCACGTTCCTCTTCTCCCATGAGGGGTCCAAGTTCTTTTCATCCATCCACCCATCCATCCATCCACCCATCCATCCATCCATCTCAGAAATATATTGAACCCCTGATATATGTTAGAGTCTAGGGATACAATACAGAATAATATGGACACAGTGAATACCTGCCCTCATGAAACTTACTGTCTCCTTCCTGAGCACCTTTGGAGAGAGGTGGCCAAGTCTGTGATGGGAAGTGACAGTGACCTTTTATTGTCCTCTGGTCTCAGGCAAGTAATACAAGGAAGGCAAAGGAGTTGGGTGTAGAACAATAGGGATAAGTGGGGACTGTGGTTAACTGGAAAGTTCACGGCCCATCTAAAGGGGACAGCTGCTCCTCAATTCCAGCTGAATGTGGTCCTGAGGCCCAGTGTTGTCAGATATTTGTATTTTGTCAAAAGAAGGTAGAAATTAACATTTTAATGTGAGAGCTCTCAGTTTTAAGATTCGGGCAATTTGTTCCAATAAATCCTCCCCTTACCTGTCCACACCCCCTGTCCCTCCCCATATTCCCCCTTGCTCCCCACCCCCCATCTATGGGTCTGATTCAATCTATGGGCTATTGGCTTGCAATTTTTGCTTTATAGCAACCCAGTGGATTAGATAAGACTGGCAGTCCCATTTTAATAGATATTATTTCATCCTTATTATTCTTTGATCTTTTAAAAATTCAAGATTGGGACTTTAGCCCTGTAACTATCACTGGTTAAAAATAATTTCTCTGTAGTATGCCTTCTGGCTAGTAAGATTACTGAAGTGTGCCTGGAGAATGCATGACTAGACGTGCGTTTAGCGATGTGGGTATTACTTTAATTTTTAAAGTCACCTTGTCTAGGAAAAAAGTAAAAAAGAAGTGTATCATAGGGAAACTCTTTGGTCTTTTGGAGCCCCTTTTGATATGAATAGGAAGAGCAGAGGGAAAGGACAACACAACTCAGAAACTTAGAACTGGGACGTAGACAGTCTTTCGTGTCTAGGTCACTGAATTGAATTCAGCCCAAGGCAGAACTGTCTAAACACGTGAGCATCAACAGCTGCCCAGTGGACCGTGTGTGTGGGACCTGGGATTGCAATTTGCTATAATATCTGAGTTTTCTCTACCACTTGTGGCTGTGCTTAGGTGCTGCCCTTCACAACAAGCATGTGAATGCTGCCAGCACCGTCTTTCCCTGTTTAGTGGATGTGGACACTGAGGTGGAGGGAGGACGGGATGCTATGTTTAGAGAGCCCAAGAAGAAGCCAAGATTCAAGTCTTGACCTTGAATTTAGGTGTTGCCTACCATGTGTAATACGGTGTTTCCTAAATGTTATTACACATATTGATTCTTACTGTATTTTTGTGCCATCGTGCTCTTATTTACACAATTTAAAATAATTGACCTATATTTTTGCTTAAAGACTTTATTCTGTAAGGAAGATTTATCTTACATCCATTAATCCAAAACCAGTATTACTTGCCACAAATAGAAAGTAACAATAAAGTATGATAAGTTACATAACCAGTACAGTTTTATAAATGTTTATCCATGTGTTAATTACACTCATCTTGTGTGCCATTAGTGGAATGCATTAGGCCTAAGTCCTATGAGGAAAAGGAGAGTATGGCTAGTTTTGGATTATATGTAGCCAGTAGGTCAGGTTCACCATTCTCCTATATCTTTTGCTGGGAAGCTGTTAGTTCTTTTAGTTCGTTAATTGATGACACATTCGTTAGATCCTACTCTGAGCCAGACAGAGGTTCTCACCCCTGGGATCCCTCTCATGTGAGATTATTTCTGTGGGTCACGAATGTTGAGATGTTTGCCCCAGGTTTTTGTTGTGCTTCTTTGGCTGCAAACTGGGCTGACCTTCCTCCAGGACACACCAGAACAGTCCTACCAGTTGTTTATGGCTGACGCCTGTTCCGATCACTCAGTGCATCTGATTCGGATGGGTTGGTGGTTAAATATTTTGAATATCATTCTTAGTGGCAGACAACAGAAACTAATTCAAATTACTTTAATAAAGGAGAATTCATTGGAAGAAACTGAGATCTTACAGAATGTTTTGGAGGCTGAAGAACCAGGCCAGGGATGGGGCAGAATCAAGGCCAATCTGGGGTGCAGTGATGCAGGAGACACCAGCATGGTTAGGACCTGATGCTGGTCAGGAGCAGGCCTCACAAGGGTCAGTCTCTTTGGCTCTCTGATCACAACGAAAATCCGAGGAGAGACTGTCTGACCGCTTCAGGTTTTGGTCAACTGGACACATCTCGAGTGGCAAAGGGCAAGGCCTGGATTCTTGTATCCCAAAGAAAAGAGGTAAATTCTCAAAAGGGAATAGGGGCCGGCCCCATGGCCGAGTGGTTAAGTTTGTGTGCTCCACGTAGGCGGCCCAGGGTTTCACCAGTTCGGATCCTGGGCATGGATGTGGCACCGCTCATCAAGCCATGCTGAGGCGGTGTCCCACATGCCACAACTAGAAGGATCCACAACTAGAAATATACAACTATGTGCCAGGGGGCTTTGGGGAGAAAAAGGGAAAATTTAAAAAAAATATAAAAAAAAAAAGGGAATAGAAGTGGTTTTAGAAAAGAAAACAGAAGTGGATGCTGAGTGATCAAAAGGCAACAAGTACCCAAATATATTGCCTTTTCAGATGCGGGGGAGAAAAATTTAGGTCCCTTGCTAATTAGTAGAATGATTGTGGAATGGGAAGAAGATGAGTTTTGCCATAAACAGTAAAGTTGGAAAATGTTGGTAATAGTTACCCTCTAACCGTTTTTGAGAAAGAAATATCTTTTTCTCTCTTGGTGATTTTGTATCTCCATATTATGTGATTGTACTAACTAACTAACTATCTAAACTTGGGGGGGATTTAATGAGAAGGACCATTGTACCTGGAGTGAAAAGTTCTTGTTTTCCCTCTGTGTTCAACTCAGAGCTTAACATAGATGAAACAAACAAACAAAATGATCAAATTTAAAAAACCCTACAGATGTGGGATTGAGTGAAGAGGATATTTGTCTCTGAGTCCCAGCTTGCTGGGCCATTGGGCCTGCTTTATTTATTGTGGCTAGACCAGGATAAATGGCATGTGTAAATTTAATCAAAGAGAGACATCAATAGTCAGTCAAAACAGAAATAATTTGAGAATGGATTTTTTCAACTTCAACACACACACACAAAGTTCATGAAACAGTACTTACTCTGACTATGTGCAAATGCACTAGGCATTTTTTAATTCCATTATTTTCTTTTTAAAATGCTGGTCACAATCCTCTAATATTGATTTTGCATAGACCTACAGTTCTAAAAACACTGATACAGATGGTCCAAGCTTGAGGCCAGCATCTTGTGTCCTATTTGCTGCCATTGGAGCTGCCCACATTGCTGACTTCTGCCCACTCAATTGACTTGGTATATAAGAAAAAGCATCCTAAAACCTCTCGAGCTAACCATCAGAAGATGTACTTTTATGCTCACTTTCTCCTCTTTTCCATCCTGAAAAATATTCTCTGGCTATAAGGCTGGATGTTATCAATGCAGAATTGTGTGCACTGAGAGTAGCCCTTGCTAGCAGCTGGCCACTGTCCTGAACACTCTGCGTATGTCATCTCTTTAATCCTTGCAATAACACCATTCTTAAGGGGTAGACTCCATCCTCATCTCCATTTTCAGATAAATAAGTGGATGCTCAGAGATTTTATAAGTTGCTCAAGGTCATACAGTTACATAGAGGTGGAGTTGAGATTTAAATCCAGACCTCTCTGACTTCAAAGATTTTTAATAAAATTTTCTCCTTAAGATGTGTAGGTATGGGATCTGAATAATTTAGATCAATTCCACAGCATAGTATTCGCTTTTTCACAGAAGGTCCAAATAACCATCCTCCCCGCCCGGGCTCAGAGCTGTGGTGGATTGTCACAGTGCACGACTGCACATGATGGGCAGTGCGGGTGACTGGCCAACACCGACGACTGAGCCTTGCTGAGGGCCAAAACACATCCCTCTCAACCTCAGGCACCAGTCATCTGGAGAAATGCTTCTCTTATGTTTTGAACGATTGCTAAACACAGCAAACCCTCCTGCAGCAAAACATGCCTTCCACATGCCTATATGTTGGCTTAGAGCAAATCCAGCCAAAGAGAACACAGCCAACTCAAGAGCAGGAAGAGAGCGCACATGTTGAAAGAGCACCTATATTTGTAATCCACATAAATACACTCTCTAGCTCAAACCAGAGTTTAATATATCTACGTAAATGGCCGATATTATACCCGTGTAGGCTTCTCCAAGGTCACCTGGGCATTGCAACACTTTGAAGTCCAGACATCTGACATGAACCAGACGGCTCCTTTCTTTTTCATAATAACGTGTTTACTTCTTCTCATCCTCCGTCTGACATTTATGGAGTACCTGGTCAGATGAGCAAAGAAAAATAAGACAAGGCTCATCTGCTATTGAAGCTGATGCAATCTCCTCCCTTCCACAACTGCCTATTATGGGGCTCTGTGCATTGCCTGAGGCCTCACCTGTCTCTTTCTGTTCTTCTTTTCTGTTTTTGCAAACACCTCCCTACTTTCCCCAGAGATGAGCACAAATTAATGTGTGCATTGGAGACCAGCACATGGTGACATCAGGATTTTAAGGGAGCCAGTATTCCCTGTGTATAAATGATAGACTCAGCTCCCCATGGTTCCTCAACTTCTAATCAAATATGCTAATTCGAACCCTATAAACAAGCAAAGACTCGGAAGAAAGTGGCTTCACACAGGTGAAGTGTGCAAAGCTATTCCGAACTCTACTTACGTTGTGGGTTGATATTTCTTAACCTTTGTTCTTCACCAATAAGTATTGTTCTGCTCTCATCCTGCATTCTTTTATCAACTATACAGGATTCAGGAGAATATCTTGCCATCATCTTTATCATAGTTGACAAGGAGCACTTACCTAATTTTGGAGTTTGATCAATTGATACTCCATAAAAGTAGGTATTAGCATCTCTCTTGATCCCCCTCTAACAGCACATGGTAGGCAGTAAATACGTGTTTGTTGAATTAATTCATTAAAAAACTGATATGGGCAAGTACTCACATGGTAGTCTTAGTGCCAAGACGTTGAATAAAGCCCAGGTCCATCTAGAAAGGGTTTTCATGGTCCCTGGGTGAGGACATTGAGATAGAACATTCTCAAGAAAAAATACTTATAAAATGAGAACTCTGAGGGTCAACAGACATCTCTGGGTTGGAGGCAAAGTTCACATCTGCCAGTGTCAACTGCCATCTTTCTGAATAGTGACCTTTTACTTCTCATGGGATAGGGTTATGCGGATATAGAACAAGTAAGAAAGCTACACCTAAGAAAGGGTGGTGAAATATTACACCGAGAGAAATTTGGGGGACCTTTGGACAATACGTGTCTTTTTGAGTTACATGGAAGATGACTACAGCCTTTTTCCCATGAGTAGGCAAACATTAGTTACCAGTAACATCTCCCAGAATTCCACAATCCGGACAGACCTCTCTCTCTTCTCTACTCTGGCTCAGGATTTCAAGATGCCCCAAGGTCCTTAGAATCTTAGAGCTGAAAAGAACTTTTGATCTCACTGAATCCAAATGACCTTGTTTCGTAAATGAGTCTTGGACTCATTGAATTCCTTCGTTTATTCGTTAATTCAATCTCTATGTCCTAAAGATCTACCAGATGCCAGGCATGGAGCTCCTGTAACTACGGGGCCACAGTAGTAAACAACACAGAAAAAGTCCTCCTAGGTACCCTCTTTGCTCTTATGTAATTTACATTCCGATGGAATGACACAGAGAGAGAACCAGTCAGATAAAAAAACGAGCAAGACCGTTTCAGACAGTGGTGAGTACTGGGAAGAAGGTAAAACAAGGCGGCGAGACGCTGACTGAGAGAGGGCATGGACGTGAGAATAGGGCAGCCTGCCTCTATAAAGAATATTTGAAATGGGATCTAAATGACAAGAAGGGGTCAGCCTTGCAATGTTCAAAGTGGAGAATTTTCTGGCTGCTTCTCTGGCAAACACCACAAGGTGGGAATAAGTTGTTGTATTCAAGACCAGAGAGAAGGTTGGTGTGACTGGACCACAGGGAGGGAGGGTGAGGCAAGACGTAAGGTGGGCAAAATGGACAGCAGTCATATTATGCATGACTTTGCAAGTCACTGCAAATGTTTTGGAATCCACTCTCTATGCAACAGGAAACCGCTGGGAACCTTAAGCAGGAAAGGAAAGTGATTTGGTATTATTTTTAAGGGGCTACTCCAGCTGTCTAAGGAAAACAGTCCATTGGAGGTGGCAACGGAGAAGCCTGGAGTATATGGAAGAGGCTTCTGCTGTGATCCAAATGAGCAATAACTCTTCAGTCAGATAGCGAGTCAATGGCAGGCCCACGGGTAAAAATATTAGGTTTTTTTGAACAACAAATGGATTCAATACAGTTGAAAAAAATATAAAAATGAAAGAGTAGTTATGGTTTAATAAGTGCTCAGTATTGCAGGCTCTGTGCGATGTGCTTTACATGCATCATTTTATTTAATAGTTGTCTTAATTATCTAATGTGGATTCTATTCTATTTTATAGATGAGAAAACTGAAGCTTCAAGAATTTAAGTATAGTGTCCACGTTTCACACAGATAGCAAGTAGAGGGGCGGAGGAGGATTAAAACCCAAACTAACTCCCAGTGCCCGTAAGCCACAAACATCAGTCTCAGTACTTGTAGCGAGGAGCAGTATAGCCTAGTGGTTAAGCATTTAGGTGTTGGAGCCAGAAAGCCTGAGTTCAAATCCTTGCTCTCTTGCTTACTAACTCTAAGATCTTGTGAAAGTCACCACATTTTTTGTAACGTGGTTGAAATTTTTGCTATATTGCATCCCTCTCCCCTTTCACCTCCCCGCCATTTCCCCATGGTAATTAGTAATAAAACTCTGAAAATAAATATGACCTTTAGGCTTTGTCTTTGCAAAGAACAGAGAAGCTGAGAAGACTAGGTCCCATGTTCCAGCCATGGCTCAGAGAGTGGATGGCACTAGTGCCTGAGGGAAAGGAGCAGATGCCGATTCTCTGGATCCCTGGAAAAAAGGAAAATTGGGGGGAAGGGGCTTGTATTCTGAATGTGGCTTAATAAGCAGCTTTGGGACTGGGTAGGCAGAAAGGCCTCACGGGTTCCTTAGTACATGTGTGGTCTGGAGGTGTCTCAGATCCACGTTCATTATTTTCACCGGCTGTTCGGTGTCTGTATTCTTACACGCGATGGGCAGCAGGGGGCAGTGTAGCCAACGTATTATTTGTGAGTGAGGGGCTGTCTGCTTTTCACACAAGGGTCTGGGGAAGAGTTAGTGCTGCCTAAAACTGCTCCTATCTGTGGAGGTTCTGGGTAGGGTACTCCACCTTTTTTCTTCTCCAGGATCTTATTCTTCCCTCTTGTCTCCTGTGCTATTCTGCTTCCTCGCCTCCTCTGCTCTGCCTCATATCCCCATGTCTCACCTTTTATCTTTGTAAAGCATCCTCACACCCATTGCCTCCTTGGGTCCTCCCAAATATTCTGTAAGAGAGACAGGGTCAGGTCAAACATTTGTCATTTTACAAATGAACAAGCAGAGACCTAGAGAGGTGCCTGGTTGCTAGCCCCTGTTTTTCCCTCCAATATACTTACAGGACATGAAAGCCAACAGCCAAGGCTTATCTTGTTTATCATGCTAGAAAAGGCTGTTGTGCCACCAGGGCACCCCCCCCCACACTTGGGAATTTGAGCAAAAGCTGCCAAAGCAATAAACTGAGAAGGGGCTTGATCAGGGCCGTAGACTCTGGGGTACTGTC
The DNA here is from genome assembly GCF_041296235.1 of Equus asinus. NCBI lineage: Eukaryota > Metazoa > Chordata > Mammalia > Perissodactyla > Equidae > Equus > Equus asinus. The sequence goes on from NC_091817.1 coordinate 37,340,229, forward strand.
AATTTCATGAGGCTCTCCCCTGAAATGATGAAAAGTCAAAGGGCTCAACCCTTTGATACCCATTTGGGACCAGTGGGTATAGATCCATCTTTGTGCTTTTTAAGAAAAGAAGCCACTGGAGCCCTTGGCCCCGGACTCAGTTGGTTGCACTGAGCCAGTGAAACCTAAGACTGCATCCATTGTGCAGAAGCATAGGACAGTGAGCAAATTTCTTTATCTCTTCAAGCCTCAATTTTCTCTCCCATAAGAGGTGATTGTAATAGAGCAGTCATGACAGAGTCTACTCATACTCTGCATTCAACCAATATTGCTTTTTGTGTCAAAACAGGAGATTTACTGTTTCCATAGCTACTCATTGTGGAAGACTGATTACATCAATGGCCCTAATTAATGACTCCCTGTAGACATACGCTTGGCGAGGAGAATTTCTAGTCCCTGCTCTCTCGGAGTCCAGGCTGGCCTTGTGTCTTGCTTTGGCCAACAGAAGGCAGCATCTGTCAGTTACAGGCCTCGGCCTCCAGGGGCCTTGCGCTCTTCGGCAGTCTCTTGCTGGCTTTGGAAACTCTGCCACTATCATATGAAAAAGCCTAGGCCAGCCTGCTGGAGGATGAGAACTACGCGGAGCAGAGTCCAGTTGTCCTAGCTAAGGCCATCAGACCAGGCTACAGCCAATAGACCCCCAAGCATGTGAGAGAGCCCACTTAAGGTCAGCAGGACTGCCTCCCTACCCACGGCTGACTTCCGGTACAAAAGCACATCCAGTGGAGACCAGAAGAACTGCTCGACTGACCCATATAAACTCACGAGTAATAGCAAGTGCCTATTGTTTAATATTGCTTGGTTTCATTAGAGTTTACTATGCATGCAGCAATAGCTAACTGATACACACAAAGTTTTATGGAGGCTCCTTGAAGAAGGGGGGTGATGCTGGGTGAGACTGTTTGGAAGGTTACTAACTACATTACTGAATTCTTAAGGACATGTGATGGTCTCAAGTTCGGGGATAGTACGTGGTAGTTCAGAGTAAACCCTGGAATAAAACAGACCTGGTTCCAAATCCCTACTCTACCACTTACTAAATGTGCACCTTGGGTCAAATTTCTGTACCACTTTGTGACTCAATTTATTCTTCTGTACAATGGGGATAATAAGAGTTATTGGGAGGATTGTGAAGATAAAATGGGATAATGTGTGTAGAGTGTTTAGTATAGTCCCTGACATATAGGGAGTGCTCAATAAATGTTAAGCATTCTTACTTGTAATGATGAATTTAATCTCCAAAGGACATCTCTACCTACAACCATGGGGTTGCGCCAGCTCCAACTGGTAACTCAGGACAGGATTTTGCAATTAATTCATCTAAAGCTTTGATAAAAGAAGAATTAAAATTACACGCATATTTTTTCCTCCCTTCTATAATTATAAAGTAACATATACTGTATACCTTAACCAAAATCTCTCCTAGGGCAAAATTCCTGATTCAAACAACATTTGTATAGTGAGTGATGACTTATAATTATGGATATCGAACTCCACTTCAGTGCCTTGAGATAGACTTATTTTCTTAGAAAGGAAATGTGCACACCGTGCTCAGTTGTGAGACAGGGGCATAAATCTCTCTTTGTTGCCAGTTGTAACAACTTACCTCATATTTTGTTGAATAAGGAAGCAGAGCAGTTATCCACAATATCTAAGAGGGAAAAAAATCGTCTGACTCTCTAGCTCACATGCAAAGATTTAACTTGACAGGAGATCTCAAAAGGAAACCAGATGTAGGTTTATTGTTCAGGACAAAACTCCCTTCGGTGATCCATTCCTCGCCGGCTTTCAGATGGCAGTAGTTGATGTTTATTCCTAATGGAAAAGGAAAATTGTGAGGGAGGTGGGGAGCCGGGGTGGAAATTCTTTCCTGACTAGAGAAGAGTGCTGTGTCAACTCCTCGTTCCTGAACAGAATTAGGCTGCATGAGCGTTCACTAATTTTGTTGATTCTCAGTTGATTTAATTTAAAAAATGATAAAAATAAACTTGACCCTTTCTCTGAAGGCCCGCTCTTGGCCTTTTTTGTTTTGTTTTTCTTGGTCATGTCACTGGAGTATCTGGCATTAGCTACATACCTGTGAATACCCACAACACTCTTTGCATGCAGTCAAGGGGTTTGCAGTTGCTCACGTGCATCAGGGCACTCCGGGGTCCTGTTTTAGAGGGAATGGTAAGTTCCCCAAATCCCATTACCCAGTGGTGGATCTTTCCAGCCCCTTCTCACACACATCAGATGGAGGATTTTCATCCCCGTATAGGTCACTTGTGCTTGTTCTTCCAAGGATCACAGTGAATGCACTTGACATTATCACTAAATCTCATCTGTGAGTTGCTGGGCAGAGATACTGACTCCCCTGTGGGCTACAGAGGAAATCTGTGATCACACCGAGGTTTCTGTGCTGGGCTGCTGCCGTGACTCCCACTCGAGAGATCCTGAGGTTCTTGGGTCAGATCTTCCCCAGCCTAATTCCCTGAGCGCTGCAGTGTGGTCGAGGCGAGAGAGACATGCGCTTCAGGGTGGCGAACAGCTCGCCGGCACCCAGCATCCAGCAGTGGGGCTGCACCAGATATTTATGGTGAGTTCCCTCCGGATTGGGTGGTATTTAGGCCTTAATGGTTGTTAAATATTATGACTATCACTGCTGGTTGCAACCTAAGGTTGCAGAGAAACAGAAACCTAAAGTCTGTATTGTACCTCTCCAAATCCAGGGGAGGAGGCATAGCCAATCTCTCTCTCTCCTCATATCTGGCTCTTTCTACTTATCTTTGAGCACAGCAGAAGATGGCTGCCCCATAGTTCCTGATTAATATCATTTCACTTCAAGCCTCCAGCAGAGACCAACCAGGGTCTCTGGATTACAATCCAGAATTCCTGGGGGAGAGACTCTAATTGGCTAGGTTTGGGCGAGGTGTCCATCTCCAGTCAGCTGTGGCTAGGGGGTCACAGTCACATGATACAATCGTACCATTTAGCCAGCCCCTGAGTGATGAGGAGCGGCAATCACCTGAGAAGGGCAGCTTCTGAAATGGCTCTCAGTGATCGATACTTCCTGGTATCCACACCTCTGTGTAATGCCCTTCCTTTGCATGTGGGCTGGACCTAGTGACTCACTTCTAATGAATAGACTATGCCAAAATTAGGTTACAAAAGACTGGGACTTCTTTCTTCCTCAAATTCTTTCTCTCTGGTTCTTCTTGGTTACTTATCTGATAAAGCAAGCTGCCATGTTGTGCCCTGTGGAGAGGTCCATGTGGCAAGGAATTGAGGGTGGCCACTGGCCAAGCACCAGCAAGAAACCCTTCCAACAACCACAGGAGTGAGCTTGGAACCAGATCCTTCCCCAGTTGAGCCTTAAGACGACTGCAGCCCTGGCCACCCCCTTGATTATAGCCAGATCCAGAGGCACCCAGAGCCAGAGGCACCAGGCTAAGTTGGGCTCCGATTCCTGACGCACAGAAACTGTGAGGTGAAAGACGTTGTTTTAAGCCACTGAGTTTTACTCCACCATTCCAGAAGTCCCACCGCTAGGCTACTAAATTTGGGGGTAGTTTTTTTTGTGGCAATAGCTGACTAATACAGGCTCTTCGTGACTAGAGAGGCTCTGAGGTCAGATGAGCTGTGTCTTGTCCATGGACCAGCTGTGTGGTTTTGTGCAAGTTATTGAACCTGTTCAAGTCACATTCTCTTCTGTAAAATAGAGATGATAGTAATAATGCAACCATTGTGAGGACTACCAGTGCTGGCACTTAGTTTAGCTATATTAATACTAATAAATTAACTAACTGATATTAGCATTAGCCATGAAGTTAGCTAATGTTACTGAGCTCTCAAAGCTCTGCTAACCCCTTACATTTGGGTTATCGGTGCCTCAGTTTCTTCTTCAAAGAACTCTGGAGAATTCTATGCCCCTTACAGGAATGATATAGAGAGAAACATAAAATATCCAAAAAATCTCTTTGAAGCAAATGGCTATTTAACTACTCAATATGAAGAACTATTTTCACTTTACTCATTTTGGTTTCATAGTGAAGAACAATTTCATATCATGGAGAAGTCAAATAAACACAGAATTCATGCTCTCAGATTCAAAATATCAAAAAAGTATTTGAGTTGATAGAATAGAATTTGTTTTTGCCGTTTCCTTCACACAGAGGCAATCCAACAACCTTCTGCAGCCAATTATTTTGTGTGTGGAAATGCCAGGGCACTATGCAGGCTGCCATCCATCACAGAGACGGCGCCTGAAGATGAAGCGCACGGTGATGATCATGGGCGTTTAAAAGGTTTCTGCCTTCTGAGGCCAAAGCCCGTGGTGTCAAAGGTTTGATGGGATTTGCTCATTAATTCCGAGCTTGAATGCTCAGTTACTGTGTTTTCATTACTCCTTGGGGATGCTGTTTTTCTCCCACTGGGAGCTGTGGACCTTGTGTGACGGTGGGAGATGTCAGATTTGCAGATCCCCCTCCCGGCTGCCTCCATCTTTTCCCTGCTCCATCCCAAGGCCACTGCCCAAGCCCAGATTTCCTATCTATCTGCTTTCGCCATGCTGTGTCTTTACTACAGCACCCGGGGCTCAGTCTGTCTGCCCTCTCCTCCACTCGTTCACGCTGCTGAGCTGCTTCCTTCCTGAGCCTGGCTGCTGAGTGGGGAGCAGCCTTCTGAGCCTCCTCTACCTTGGCTGTCCTAAAGTCAAGCACAACAGAAGCCCTTTCTGTGTTAAGGGTGATGCCACTCCTTGCTGAGAAAACAAAGGGCAGCAGAAAGAGTAAACGAGAAGTGTGGTAGCCAGATGGCCTTCACAAAAAATACCAGGCTCCCTGAGAAGGGCCTGCCACCGCCATGAGGCTGGGGTCTGCTGGGGTCTGCTGGGGTCATCACGTTTCATCTTCTCCCCCACCCAACCCTGTCCCTGAGGGTCGTAGGGTGAAAGTGCCAGTCTCCTCACAATTACAAAACAACAGCACTTTTTTGCTTCCAGAAACACTCTCCCCCATCACTCAATGAAATTAACTAGTTAAAATAATTACCAGTAACAAACAAGGAAAGAGGTTATCCTGATGCTATAAACCGAAGCGAGTCCAACAAGAAGAAAAGCAGAAGATTTTGATGAGACTTAATGCAGCTCCTACATCACTCTTTCCCCCAGAAGTGACACAAGGGAAGGAACGAAGTTGCAAAACCGTGAGAATTCTCACCAATTCCCCTGATTTGTGTAGAAGCTGATAAAATTGGGAGTAGGAAACTTAGAGAAAAATTGAGGAAATCTCTTCCCAGGCCAGAGGTTCCCACCTATGATCTCAGTATCATGGCTGAGCCAGGAAAAGGCCCCAGGTGTCATCATCTGCCAGGATTCCATGCTGAGTCAGGGGATGAAGCTTGAGGGTATCTCCCCCTGGGAAGAGGGGGTACCCCAACCCGGACATTAACACACTCTTAGAAGAAAGGGTAAACCCAGTCCTGTACCAAAGACTGCAGGAAATTTGCCAAGCTTTTTCTAAGTTCCTACCCTCAGGCTACAGGAAAGTGAATGGAATGCAACCTAAGGCCTCAAAATACACCTGGAAGGGAAAAAAGGTCCCAGATGAGGTTCAGAAGTTGTCAATGAGAATTCATGTTCTTTCTATCAAAGCAAAAAGAACTAGGTAGAGCTATCCATTTGAAACATAAGCAGGATTAAAAGAAGCAACATGGTAACTAAGCAAGTGTCTGCAGGTGGATAAATTGAAAGGAAGGTTTAAATGAGCACAGCAGGCATAAAACAGATGAAAGACTGCAAAAAAAATTTTCCAGGAACCTAGGAAGAGTTGCCTCCAATTGCTTCAAGCTACAGAGGAAATTAAGATGAACATGAACTCAGTAAGACAAGAGTCAAAAACAAAAACAAAACACCAAAAACCTACTTTGGTGATGAAATTCAACAAACCAAAAGATGAATGAGGAGGTCAAGGACTAAAGAAACACACATTTCCAGGTGATCGTGGGACAAATTCTACAACGTATGAGGGAAAAAGTATAAATGTCCTTTGAAGATAAAGGCAATTGGAAACATTTTTAAGCTTGCTCAAACTTGGCATCTATGAGTCCTCTTGAAAAAAAGTTCTTGAAACTGTGGTACAAAAGATATAAATGGAGAAATCATAGTAAAAGGACTCCAAATGAATCAACTTGCATATGATAACACCAAGGTTTGGGCCTGCACAACTGGGAGAATGAGTTGTCATCTATTGACATGTGTGAGGCTGTGGGTGGAAGAGGTGATTGGGACTGATTTCAGTTTAATATGAGATGCTAATGAGGCACCCAAGGAGATTTTGAGTAAGCAGTTGTATATAAGAGACCAAGGTTGGAAGAGAGGTCTGAGATGAAGACACACATTTGAGAATCACAGACATAGTGATGACATTTAAGGCTTGAGATTAGATGAGATCACTCAAGGAAGGAGTGTAGAGAAGAGGACCAAGGAACGAGCCTTGGTTCACTCCAAGATTAAGAATCAAGGACAAAAGGAGAAAGGAGCAAAGAAGACTGAGAAGGAAAGTCAGTGATGTAGGAGAAAACCAGAAGAGGGTGGTGTCTGGAAAACCAGGAGAAGGATGGGTATCAAGATAATTAGGTGATCAAATGCTGCTGAACGATCAAAGTAAGATGAGACTTGAGAATTGTCCACTGACTTTAGCACTGCAGAACTCATGGATGATTTGACAAGAGCTGTTTCAGTGGACCTGGATAGTTGAAAGCCTGACTGGAGGGGATGTAACAGACAATTAATTTTCAAGAAGTTTTGCTGCAAATGGGGCAAAGAAAAGGAGTGGTAGCTGGGTGGGATGGTGGGTCAAGATAATTTTTTTTTTTGGAGGAAGAGTAGCCCTGAGCCAACATCCGCCGCCAATCCTCTTCTCTTTTGCTGAGGAGGACTAGCCCTGAGCTAACATCCATGCCCATCTCCCTCTACTTTATAGGTGGGACGCCTGCCACAGCATGGCCAGACAAGTGGTGCTAGATCTGCACCAGGGATCCAAACCAGTGAACCCCAGGCCACTGAAGTAGAACGTGTGAACTTAGCCACTGTGCCACAAGCTGGCCCCAAGATAATGTTTTTTAAAGATGAGACTGGATGGGGTTAATTTCTAATTCTATTAAGCAATTGGCCAACTGGCTCTAGCCTCAGTAGTGAGCTCTGGGTTGGAGAAATAAGTTTGGGAATAATCAAACTTATCATCAAACTTAAGATTGCCTGGAGATTAGATGAGATATCCTAGGGGAGCATGTGGACTGAGAAAAATAGAGGGCCTACTAGAGAAATCCAAGGACACCAATATTTAATAAATAGGCAGAGGTATGGGAACCTACAAAGAAGCCTAAAGAAGAATGACCATAGGAGATTATGCTGTCACCAAAGTCATGGGAAGAGAATGTTTCAAGAAGGAAGATCACAGTGTTGAATAGTGCCAGGAATTCAATAAAGATAAGACAAAGAATTCTAGGTTGGATGTAGCAAAAAGGAGGTTATTTGGGGTCTTCAACGAGAGAGTTTCAGGGATGTAATGAAGGAGAAGCAAATTTTCATGAGTTGAAGAATTACTTGGAGATGATGAAGTGGAAACGATGAGAATAAAATTCTTTCAGGAACTTTGGGTATGAAGGAGGTAGGGGAGAGATGGGGCAATGATTGGAGGAGGACAGGTTTGAGAGACTTATTTGCAAGATGGTAGAGACCCACATATCTAAACATTGATGGAAAGTTACCAGGAGAGAGGGTTGGGAGAGAGGCTCCTCTGTGCCTTTAGGATGAAGTTCAGACAGAGACAGAGAGAGAGAGACAGAGAGAGAGAGAGACAGAGAAGGGGGACAGAGAGAAAGAGAGATACAGGAGAGAGAAACTATTGACGGGATCAGGTTCCCTGAGAAGTTGGAAAGACCTGGGAAATGGAGAACAGAAGGAGGGACCGGTCTTAGACACCTATTCCATGATGACAGGCATGATAGGAGAGTGAGTATAGATGCTGATAACCTTGTGGTGAGTGGCAGAATTCTGAAGAAGTTCTCTGCTGACAGCTTCCATTTCCTGTGTGAAGGAGGAGATAAAGTCATCTGACGATGAGTGAAAAGACTCTTCTGTCCTTCTTCCTACGAGAAGAGTGGAAGAAGTTTGAAAGAGTCTCTGGGAAAGAAAAAGAGACTAGTCATCTGGAAACAGATGAAGTAGGGGAAACAAAGACAGGAAGTCGGGGGAATGAAAGGGAGTGACTTGTTCCACTTTCTTCTTTGTCCCCTACACGCTAGAAATGGACCTCTTTTTAAAATGTTAAGGGTATTCAAAATGGGTGATCAGGGAGGATATGGATAAGTTGGGCTTGAATTCCTCTAAGTCTTCTAAGAGCCATTGTCAACAAACTCCTCTTACCCCTTCTGGTCTCAGCTTCGAAGCCAGTTGTCTTGTGAGCCTTCCTTGGCCTGGAGTTTTGAGGGGATTGTCGATCTAACTCCAACAGGGACTGTGGAAACCATGAATTAGGATCCTGGAATTTGGATTGAGGCAGAAAGGATGTTCAATGAGGAAAGCAGACATGTAGGAGTCTACAGCAAACGTCCACAAGCTGTGGCCATGGGCCAAATCCAGTCCACTGCCTGTTTGTGTAACAAAGTTTTATTGCAGTTCAGCCATGTGTGTGGTTGCCCTCCAGCTACAACATCAGAGCTGGGTGGTTGTGATAGAGAATTTATGGCCCACAAAGCTGAAAATATTTACTATCTGGCCTTTTTACAGAAAATGTTTGGGTGATCGAGGAGAGTGCTAGAGGAAAGATGGGAAAGTTTTAGAGGAAAGATAACCTTGAGAAAATCCCAACTTCTGAGTCTGCTTCCTTTTCTGCAAAATAAGGACACCATTCATTAAATCATTCTTTCATTTAACGAACATTTATTGATTGCTTACTATGTGCCAGAAGCTGGGAGTACACAGATCAATAAGATCCAGCCTGTCCTTTCAAAGGCCAAAGCAGAGATAGATGAGTAAACAAATAGTTGGAATACTTAGAGATAAATGCTGTGTGCATGCCATGGTGATGAATGGGAGGTATCTCACCTGGCCCAGGTGGGGCTGGGAAGGCTTCGAAGAAAAACAGGAAAGGAGGAACTCATCAGCATGTAGGGGTGCTATGGATGAGAATGAAATCAGCCAGGTATTGTTGCAGCATGAGCGAAGATCAAGGAGAATCAAGGAGGGGGAATTCTTGGAAGCACCAAGATAGAAGGGGTAAGTGAAGGGAGATGAAGAAGAAGCAGTGAGAGAGGCAGAAGGGGAGTGAGGAAAGTGTCAGGGGAGTATGGGACACATCGGGCATCACTACACCACCCCGCCCTTGACACACCTCCCTGGCTGGTCAGTGCCCTCCCTGAGGAGCCCAGATGTGGTTTCACAACTGTCTCAAGACAGCATTCTGGACAGCCACCACCAATCAGTTGGAGTTTGCCCCCGAGATGAAACCTATCGGTGACCGTAAGGTATACACAAGCAATCTTAAGGGATACATGAGCAATCCTAAGGTGTACACAAGCAATTTGTTAACTACAAAGGACCCCAAAAATGTAATGTGCTATCACTATCAATAGTGAATGAAATAAAATAAAAATCTAATAATATGGCAATGTGTGTAATTCAACCCAGATATCAGAATTTGAAACCTACTTTGGTAAAGTAAACATCACACAAAACAGAACCTATTTTTAATAGATTCATTATACTCTTTCCAAATTCAATCTGAGAAGCGTACTCCTTCCTGAAAATCATTCATGCATGTGATTTAGCGGAAAAAATGGATTTCTAAAGTGTATAGGAGTTTGAATGGATTTAAGAATAAGGCAGACAGTCCTCTTTTTTATGTTTAAAAATTTTACGAAATATTTCAAACATTCAGAAAAGTAAAGAGAATAATAGAACACTCATATATGCACTAGCTAGATTTTAAAAGTACTAATATTTTGCTACTGCTTAAGAGCTTAATAAAAAGGCTAAAAACATTACAGATACAGTTGACATCCCTTTTGTGCTTCTTTCCCATCCCCTCTACTTTCCCAGAGGTTACCGCTCTCCGGAAATGGGTGTGTATCTTCCCCTTCCATGTTTTTATATTTTTACTACATTTGTATCAATAAACATTAAACAGAACTGTTTCATGTGTTTTTAAGCATCATGTAAATGGGAAGGCAATGTAAAACTGTTCTGCAACTTGCTTTGATCATTTCACATCATATTTTTGAAACACGTCCATGTTGACTTATGTGTTCATTCATTTTACAGCTGGTCTTCTTTCTACTTTTTGAAACCTGCCCAAACTGTTGAAGACAGAAAGCAGATACATCTGACAGCTTCTCACTGGCAGATACGAAATAATTTGGTCTCGATTGTCTTCTCTTTTTTCCCATTCTTCACCTTAGTCTCCCTCTCTCTTTTCTTCTTCTGCTCTATTTTAAATATAAAAAGGAACAGCAAAAGAAGGAGAACTCTGCTAGGAGGGCCTGAATTTAGCACCCTATCTTCCAGAAAAGAACAGACATTTTTCAGGAGAAGCTAATATCTATCTGATACTGGCTAAGTGCAAGAATCTGTGCTAAGCACTTTACATTCGTTTGTTAATCCTCAATGTGACCCTTGGAGGTCTTCCATGCCCAAGGTCACATAACTAGTAGATGGTGATTTTAACCCAGGCACTCAGATGCCAGAGCTGATGTGCTTAACCATTCAAACAGAGGAGCCATATTGATACCAACGAGGGGCGGTGTTAGGTGAGCTGTTAACAGTAGGAATCCCCAGGGTTAGTGCTTTAACAACTTTTGGGATTGATTTCACTTCTAAATTAAGTATCATAATGATTGTTAATGAAAAATAATAGTAAAGAGGTACTTGAAAATTCACAGAGTTGAATGTTACTTCAGCTGTTTTCTCACCTGAACTTCAGCCACCCATTGATTTCGAACTCCCTCCTGGGTATTTCTGCTGGACTAGTCCACTATCATCCCTAACTCTATAAGCACCAAGCTTAGTTATCTCCTTCCCTCCTGACCATTTCCTATTGCAGCAGATTCTGGCACCTCAGTCTGGCCTCCGTGGTCTTCCACACTCTGGCTCTTCACTATTTGCTACAGACTGAATTGTGTTCCCACAAAATTCCTATGATGAAGCCCTAACCCCCAATGTGATGGAATTTGGAGGTAGGGCCTTGGGAGGTATTTAGAGTTAGATGAGGTTATGAAGGCGGGGTCCCCATGACAGGATTATTGCTCCTATAAGAAGAGATCAGAGAGCTTGTTCTCTCTTTCTCTGCCATGTGAGGACTCAGAGAGAAGGCGGCCATGCACAAGGCACGAAGGGGGTCCTCACCAGGAACCAAATCTGCCAGCACGTTGATCTCAGACTTCCCAGCCTCCAGAACTCTGAGAAATAAGTTTTTGCTCTTTAAGTCGCCCAGTCTATGCATTTTGTTACAGCAGCCTGAACTAAGATATACCTACATAGCACTTCAATCTCATCAACTTTCTACCCCTTTTCTGCAATCACCTTTCCTCTTGGCTGTTTTTTCACCCATGTTATTTTCCTGAGCTAGGCTTGCACTCCCTCCTCTCAAATAACAGCAACCTTTTAAGACAAAAAGTCTTAAAAGTCTCTTTTTCCCACTAATTCCCCCTTCTTCTTCTTTTTTTTTTTTTTTTTTGAGGAAGATTAGCCCTGAACTAACATCTGCCAATCCTCCTCTTTTTGCTGAGGAAGTCTGGCCCTGAGCTAACATCCATGCCCATCTTCCTCTATTTTATATGTGGGACACCTGCCTCAGCATGGCTGGCCAAGCGGTGCAATGTCCGCACCCGGGATTCGAACCAGTGAACCATGGGCCACGGAAGCGGAAAGTGTGCGCTTCACCGCTACACCACTGAGCTGGCCCCTCCCCCTTCTTTACACTCTTACGACCCCCAATCTGTGTCATACAATACAGCCCTTAGTTGTATAATGTTATTTACTTTTAAACATCTTGTGTCCGCAATGAAATGACGACTGCTTCAAGGGTGGGCCATGTCTTGTATTCTGTTCCACGTGTCAATGTTTCCCAACCTTTTTTTTAAAAAAAATCCTGAGCCAATCACACACTAATATACATTCTCTCTTAAACCCTTAAGAATTTTTTAAAAAGTCATTTTGGTCATTTTTACATGCAAGAAAATAAAGAAGTGATTTTAAGTAAAAATGTATTTTAGGTCAGTATGCTATTAATGATTGTATTACATCATTTTAAAGTTCATCTAAAATATAGTCTTTAATGATATTTATAACATATACTGTAAAAATGTAATTTGACTTGTCCTCATTTAGTAAGCGACTCACTCTGTTTAGTTAACTTTAAATTAACTATGTAAGAAAAGATATGAATTGCCGAAAAATAAATTTTAAGACATTTCACATTGCATTTTCATCCTGAAGGCAATGCAGAAAGTAGTTTAACTATGTGTTACAGGACCAAAAAAGCAGACAAAAACTGCTTTCATAACCTGATGTTTAGAATTCTTGCAATTATGCTTAAAAATTAATTGATTTGTTTCAATAATTTTTGTTTGGTTTCTAAACAGTAAGAAAGAAGAGATTTCAGGCTGGTGTTTTCAAATACTTTCCCACAAATACTACAATGTAAATGCTCTACTCAGTAGATGGATAGACAAATTAGTTATAATTTTTAATATATTTCCTCTTTTTAACATTGTATTTTGGCAGCTTAAGGTGCTGCCTGAGAATTTTGATCAAATGCAATTTAAAGATCTAGTGAAGAGCATCATGAGGGAAGCTGGAAGAATTATTGTCAGGTTTATAACCTTCATTGACTTCTGGAATTTCAACGTCAGTGGTCTCTTAGTTTGCTGCCTTTAAACATTGGTCCAGAAGAGAGTAAGTGGAACACTATGTGACAAAGAATAGGAATAATTTAAGATTGCGTAATGATCAAAACTAAGCCTGAATGGGCCAGGCTAGTGGCACAACGGTTAAGTTTGCATGTTCTGCTTCGGCAGCCCAGGCTTTGCCAGTTTGGGTCTCGGGTGCAGACCTATGCACTGCTTATCAAGCCATGGCAGGCGTCCCACATATAAAATAGAGGAAGATGGGCACGGATGTTAGCTCAGGGCCAATCTTCCTCAGCAAAAAGAGGAGGATTGGCAGCAGATGTTAGCTCAGGGCTAATTTTCCTCAACAAACAAAACCAAACAAGACAGAAAACTAATCCTGAATGGTGTTGACTAAATCAGATAAATGGATCAAATAACTGATGAAAAGAACATTCGCCTGGTCTCTACCAAGTCCGGTGCAGTTCACTTAAAGCTCCCTGAGAGTGTTCATGGAGAATACTGGATATTCATTGCATGTCGTATTTATTTTTTAATAGAAAGAGATGTCATTCTTGCCTTTCATGATATGAATCCCTGTTTATTTCCCCCAATATTTTATTATGAAAAAGCATCGTCAGAGAAAAGCTGAAAGAGCTACATAGTAAACAGCCATGTGTCCACCACCTAGATCCTACGATCACGAACATTTTGCTGGACTCACTTTTTCATCAATCCATCCCTCTATCCATCCATCAAGCCATCCTAGGGGTGGTTCATTTCATAGTAAGGTACACATGTCAGTACACTTCGCCCCTAAACACTTCAGCACAAATATTTGTTTATGGTTCTTTTATTTTTTAAGGAAAAATTCTAATTAATGAAATGCTCAAATCTTAATTGTACCATTTGACGAGTTTTGACAGATACATATACTTCTTAACCTGAATCCCCTATCAAGATATAGAACATTTCCATCACCCCAGAAAACTCCCATTGGGGTTTTGGAATGATGATTTGTACAGTGTCCTCTCACAGAGTCTGTCCAAGGATGTAATTACAGACTTAGCCAGTTGATTGGTGATAAACGACTACAGAAGCAGTTTTGTTTCTATTTGTTTTAAAGGATCACAGAAGCGGTTTCGTTTCTGTTTGCTTTGATAGAGAAATATAATCAGAGCAGAGGCTGGGGAGCTGGTTGATTTAATTCTTATGCTACTTGCATTCTCATTGTCATGACAGTTGAATATAAAGAACACTCAGGAATTGGAAAGAATAACTAATTGTAGCTAGCTTCTACTCAGATACTGAGCATGTTCATTAAAATATATATTTAGAAGTTGATTCTAAGTGCATTCACATAACTGTGCATTTTAATCTAGATTTGCAAATATACTAGCGTGGGGCTTAGTTATTTTCTTTCACCCCTTAAAGTTTCAGATACTCATTTCATTCATTCATAACATTTCATCTTTTCCAAAAACTTTGCAACAGATTGTTGCTTTTAGGACAAAATGAATGAACCTCTTTTTTTTTTTTTTTTTTTAATTACTGGCCTACTCTAAGCATTTCTAGCCATGAGTGTGGACTATAAAGTTGTTTTTAAATTACTGGAGGCAATTTCTAGGAACACTGTGCAAAAGAGATTGGCCTTGGAGTCAGGCCCACGTGGGTCCCAGCCCTGACTCCACTACTTGTTGACTACATGACCTCCAGCAAATTGCTGCATCACTTTTATCCTTGATTTCCCTGTCGATGAAATGGAGGTAATACCTGTATCTACCTCATGGAGTTGTTGGGAAGATTAAATGAGAAAAAAAAGACAGCTCAGTGCTTAGCACATATTATGTACTCAACGAACGTCAGTGAATGTGATTATTTTAGTAAGGACGGGTGCAGTATAATCTTTATGATTTGAAATATTCCTGATAATATTTATAAACCTTAGGGAACATAGTGACTGTGTTTAAGAGATCACATATCCTTCATCTACTCTTTAGTCCCACAAAAGAACTATATCCACAGCTTTTCATTTTCAATTATTATTTATTGAGAATCAGATGTAAAAAGCAATCAACTCCCGCCAATAGCTAAAATGAAAAAGATTCACAACATGAAAAGTTGGCGAGAATGTGAAGCCAACAGAATTCTTCCATATTGTGGGTAGGGATGGAAAATGGTGCAAACACTTTGGAAAACTGTTTGGAGGTTTCTTAAAGAGTTACACATTCACCTACCTCAGTGATTCTCAAAATGACAATAATGCTGAGGTTGAGAAGCCCTGATCTACTGCCTGACCAAGCCGTTCCTAGGTTTCTACCTGGGAGTAAAGGAAACATATGCTCACAAAAATGTCTTGTACTAGAACGTCCATAGCAGGTTTATTCATGATGTTACCGCCAAAAGGGGGTCTTCTGCTCACTGCAAGACAAGCCAACAGTTGAGAGGCAAGGTGGTAGGAGACAAAGCGTTTTGCTACCACTTGCTAGCAAGGTAGAAGAAGCGAGGACCAATGTCTCAAAGAACCGTCTTACAGAACAAAGACTACAGGCCAGTTATACACGGGCTGGTCTCAGGGTGGGGTAGACATCTGGTCTTAGTTCCTGATAATCTTTTGGTTTATTGGATATGCATCAGAGATCGGAACCCCCTATACCCTGATTTAGCTTAAAGATAACAAGAACATCTTTAATATGTATAGTAAAGATTACTATTTAGGACAGTGGTGCCAACAATAACAGGCCCAAATTCAGATGTCCATCAACAGGAGAAGAGAGAATTAAATTGTGGTCTATCCATACAATGGCATACTACTTAGCAATAAAAAGGAACAAACTACAGATACATAAAACAACATGGCTGAATATTGACAGGTTTCGGAACATGCTACCCCAAAATACGGTGCCTTGGCATATTGAATATTTTAAGCTAAAGGAATTTGAGCAATGGCAAATGCAGAAAGAGCTCTCTGACCTTGCCCTGAAGCAGGTCTTAGGACCTATCTCGTGTGAGATATGCCCTCCCTATACCTGGAGGAAAGGAATATCCTGTCTCTAAAGATGGAAGGCCTGCAAGAGGAATCTGAACATGCCATGCTAAGTTTCTCTCAGTTTTCTACTCTTAGCTCATACCCATTTGTCACATTTTTCCATGACTTTCCGCTCCTCATCAAACCTAGTAAAACACTCAGGTTTAATGGTTTCTTCAGGTCTTCATTTCCTTGTGAAGGCTTCCACATCACATAAAACAAATCAGTAAATTTATGTGCTTTTTCTTGTTAATCTATCTTTTGTGAGAGTGCCCCAACTGAGAACCTAGAAGGGTATAAGGAAAAGATCTTTTTCCCCCTAAAAATATATTAAAAAAATATAACACTGAGTGGAAAGGGGCTGAAAACAAAAAATTTCAAACTGTAATCATTGAATTTATGTGAAATTCTAGAATAGGCAAAACTAAACTATGGTGATGGAAACCGGTCAGTGATTGCTTCTTGGAGATGAGAGATTGAGAAGGGGCTGGCGGGAACTTTCTGGAATATTTAATAGGTGTTTGTCAAAAGTAGTTGAATAGTACACTTAAGATCTGAGCATTTGACTGTATTTAAATTATACCTCAAAAAAACTGAGGAAAAAAAAAAGGCAACCAACCTGTGAGTTTGGAAGATCTTGGAAGATCTTTTTCCTCCAAAGAGATTTCCATTGGTTGTTCCTCACACTCTCTAACACTTTTATATTTTCAGTCTTTTTCATTTTAGCTACTCTACTGTGTAATTATATCTCATTATGGGTTTAGTTTACATTTCCCCAAAGATTAATGAAGCTGAACATCTTTTCATATGTTTATTGGCCTTTGGATATCATCTTTTTGAAGTGTTTGTTCCGGTCTTTTGCCCATTTTTCCACTGGGACATCTTTTCTTATTTACTTGTAGGAGTTGTATATTCTGGATAAAGTCCTTTGTCATATATATGTATTGTAAATATCTCCCAATCTATAGGTTGCCTTTCCGCTCTCAATGGTGTCTTATGATGAATAGACATTCTTAATTTAAATATAGTTAAATTTATATGTTTTTCCTTTTTTTTCTTTTAAAGATTGGCACCTGAGCTAACAACTGTTGCCAATCTTCTTTTTTTCTTCTTTGTTTTTCCTTCTGCTTTTTCTCCCCAAACCCCCCCCCCCAGTACATAGTTGTATACTTTAGTCGTGGGTCCTTCTAGTTGTGGCACGTGGGACACGGCCTCAACATGGCCTGATGAGTGGTGCCATGTTCGCCACCAGGATCCAAACCCATGAAACCCTGGGCCTCCATAGTGGAGCACGTGAACTTAACCACTCGGCTGGCCCCTATATTTTTCCTTTATGATTAGTGCTTTTTGTGTTGTTATAAACTTTTTGCCTACTTCAAAGTCATGAAGATGTTCTCTTATATTTTCTGTTAAAAGAGTTACTGTTTGACTTTTAAAACACAGATTGGGGGGCTGGCCCCGTGCCCTAGTGGTTAACTTCCTGCGCTCCGCTGCAGGCGGCCCAGTGTTCCGTTGGTTCGAATCCTGGGCGCGGACATGGCACTACTCATCAAACCATGCTGAGGCAGCGTCCCACATGCCACAGCTAGAAGGAGCCACAATGAAGAATATACAACTATGTACCGGGGGGCTTTGAGGAGAAAAAGGAAAAAAGATAAAATCTTTAAAAACAAACAAACACAGATTGGCAATCCAAACGAAATGTATTTTTGTTTATGAGATGAGGTAAGAGTCCAAATAAAGTTTATAGTTTTTCCCACATGGATATCCAAATGACCTAGCGCCATTTTTTGAAAAGACAATTTTTTCTCCTTTGATGCCTGCCCTGGAAGACTTATAAAAGATATATTTTATATATACATATACAGTTTACATAAATGGTTCAAACCCTACACTCAGTTCTATATTCTACTATTTTCGCACAATACTGTTAACACATACAGCCTATTAATGGCTGCATCCCATTATATGAATATATCATAAAGAATTTAATTAATTCCCTTCAAGTAGACATTTAGAGAGTTTCCTGTTTTTGTTATTGCTGTTATTAAGGTGCCGAAATGAACATTTTGTCCAAAGTAAGTGCCAGTTGTTTGTTTCTAAGGATAAACTGCTAGGAGTGGGAATTGCTGGACTAAGCGGCGAGGCCCCTTTAAAGTTTGCCTTCTAGAAGGTTTATACCAATTTTCACCCCCACCCACAGTAGATAAACCTGTTTCTCTCACCAACAGTGGCCATTACCGATCTTTTTAAATCTTTGCTAAATCGGGTGAAAAGAAAACATATTGTTCTCATTTCCAATTCTTTTTTTATAACAGGTTAAACAACTTTGTATATCCTTATTGGCTACAGTACTTGTTTTACTTTTTTTGGGTGGCTTGTTCAAATCTTCACCCATTTTTCTTGACGTTGTCTTTTTCTTATTGGCTTATAAAGATTTATGTACTTTACAATAACCGAGTGTTATCTCGCAGTTTCGTTTTTACCCTCACGCTGTCTATTGAGCACCAGTTTGAACTCAACCTGTACTAGGAACTAACTTCCACCCAACAGCGCGGCAAACCCTCTGGGGCCAGAGGCCAGGTGGGCGGAGCCAGCGTTTGCCCCGGTTTGCCCCGCTCCACCCACCTCTCCACACTAGGGGGCGGGGCCAAAAGATGCTCCGTCTGCGCGCGCAGCTCCCGTTGCCATAGAGACCGCGGTGAGCAAGGTCGGCGCTTTCCAGCTCGAGTAGCCGGCAGAGAAGCAAGCTTAGGGAGCGAAGACGAGAGTCGGCGGCGTGCGTAACGTTGCCGCGCGACGCCAGCCCGGACGCGAGGCGCGTGCGCAGAGTGTGTCACGGCCCTTGGGCCACCCGGCGTTCGGCGGCGGTGGCGCGGCCCGGAGGTGGGCTGCCGCTTCCGGTGTAGCTCGTGCGGGGCCGGTCCTCCTTCCCGGCGTGCCACTTCCCTCACCTGTAGAGCAGGTGCCGCAAACCCAAAGGAGCGACCGGCCCGGGAAGCAGCCCGGGGAGCGGAAGTGGAGAATGGCCCCCTCGAGTGAGGAGAGCGAGTGAAGCACCGCCTCTAGACTGGGGGCCGAGGTGGGCGTGAGCGAAGGTAATCCAGGCCCGGGCCTGAGCCCGGGCCTCCTTCGACCCTCCAGTGGGTGAGGCAGGGGCTGGGACCGAGCTTCCTCCGGGGAAGGGACCGGGCCGCTCGAATGGAGCTTGGGACTCACTTGCACCCGCTGAAACGAGATCTTGGGTGCCCCTGGCCCAAAGTGAAGCGCGGGGTCCACTCTATAGCTATTCTTTCCACCGTTGCTCGGAGGAGGAGATGGCGGAAATACTTCTAAAACTCCTTTGTAAGTGTTAATGGAGAGTTAACAACTGTTGAGATCTCGTGGGATTTGTGTTCTGCCCACGAAATTTGCAGGAATTGCCGTTGTGGCTTTGGGCTGGGGCCTACATGACTTCCTACTCGAGTCTGCAAGAGAACAATGTTAATGCTGTCCCTCCTAGCAGGATTATGATGCTACAAAGCTCTATGGAGTGCTTAGTGAAAGGGACAGAGGAACACATACCAGAAACTTTTTCCTTAGATTCTGGAAACCACATGCTTTTTTTTTTCGTCGTGCATTGAAGTGCTGGAGTGAAGTTCAAGTGCATTATTTTGACTCGTATTCAGAACCTAATCAGAAGAGGGCCTTTTGTGCTAAATATGATATCCGTTCATTTATTCAATAAATATTGAGTGTTTACTGTGTACTAAGCGCTGTTTTAACCTCTTGGGATCATAAGTGAGTAAACAAAACAAAGATTCCAGCCCTGTGGAGCGTAGATTCTAGTTTGGGGAAGACAAATAATAAACAGTAAACATAAGTAAGTAAATTATATGTTAGAAGGAAAAGAGTGCTGTGGAAAAAAGAAATAGAGCAGAGTCCTTCCCTTTGCCTTTACTGTTGGTAATACAAGGTGCAGCTTTAGATTAGGATGTCAGGGGAGGCTCGACAGAGGAATTTACACCTGAGTAGATACTTGAAGGTGGTGAGGGAGGTAGGTATGCAGATAACTGAGGGAAGAGTGTTCCAGGCAGAGGGACTGACCAGTGCCAAGACTTGCAGGTTGCAATGTGCTTGGTGTCTTCAGTGAACAGTGGGAAAACCTGTGTGGCTGGAACAGAATGAGTAAGGGGGGAAGTAATAGAAAATCAGGTTAGGGATAGGGTGAGGCTGGAGGGCAGAAATCTTCCTGGGCCTGTAGGCTACTGTGAGGACTTTTGCATTTACATTTGAATGAAATGGGGACCCATTACACAGGTTAGAGCAGAGCAGCGACATAATGTAACTTGGGTTTTATAAGGTTAACTCTGGTCAGTGCGTTTCAGAATAGACTGTAGAAAGCCAGGACAGAAGCAAAGAGACCAGTTAGAAGGCTGTGGCGGTAATCCAGGAGAGAGTTGACAGTGTCTACAACCAGGAGACTGGTAGCTGGAGGCGGGAGAGAAGTGGTTGGATTCTGGGAATTTGATAGTAGGAAACAATGTTTGGATAAGTTGTGCGTTATTGATCTGAATGTTATTCAATATAACATAATTTATGTATAAATATATAATCTATGTAATTTTGGTCTGTGTACCACAAGTATGGTCAGGAAGAACAATGGAGTGTTTGAATCATTTTGATTGTTCTGATGTGAAGGTATTACCTATTAGCTTGGCTAAGATTTCCGAGCTTACCTACAGGCATTAGTTAGTAGGTGAAGTCAATGTCTAAAATCAGACTTTCTTCAAAATAGAATATATTTGAGATCTAAACATAGTTGTAGTTTCCAGGAAGCATAGTGTGAATTAAAATTGAATAGCTTGTTGTAATAAACTTTGGTTTGCTTTTATGTACGGCTTTAGTGAATGTGAAAATGCCTCCCTTTTGCCTTCTTTCGGAAATTTGTCTAAATATAGCTTCCAACAGTAAAAAAAAAAATTGATTTAAGGTAGGAATTAAGAGATTGATGGGTAATTGTGACTATTAACCACACTTTATGTGGAATTTGTAAATATACTGTGACAAACAGAAATGACTAAGAAGATACTTGTTACTTCAGGAAGCTTACAAGCCAGTAGACACACTTGTAAATAACTTAAAATATAAAAGGATAAAAAACTGTGCAAAAAGAACAGTATAAAATAAATGCCAATAGGATAGTCTTCTGGATATTACTGTATTTCTTGTGGCACTAGCTCACCGTTATTTCCCATCTTAATCATCAAACATTGGCTTTTTGTAGGATAGTGGTTTAGATGTCCTTTTTTGCATGTTTAACAGCTTTAGATTCTTTTTGAAAACTGATGTAGAATGCGTTGAAAATGCTAAATAAATGCAGAACTCATGAACTGAAGCACATATTGATTGACATTGTGCTAAGTGCCATGTAATACTCATTGCTCTGTCTGCTGGAATTTAGAACTATTCCAAAAGTATGCCATTAAGCCGTGCATCTTTGTCTCGTATCCCTTTCCCATCCCAGTGGACCGTTGTTTTTGGTTTCTTAGGCAGTGTTAGAATGCAAAATGTAGGGTGACTGTTTGTTATTTATCTATCCAATAAGGATATTTCTTCAGTTTTAATAAGAACATTTAATAAGGATATTTAATAAGGATATTTCTTCAGTTTTAGTGGCAAGAAATAAAGTTTTATAGTGCAAGTGTGGAGCCGTCTGACCGACCAGATGAGGCAGGGTCTGTAGTTTAGAGACATGCCAGCGTGAACTATAGGTCAGTTTCAGCACTGAGCAGGCTAACCAGTCAGTCAAGTCCATCACAGTTACCAGGCAGTATGGTGATGAGTGTCAGTTGATGGCCTAGAAAGGTGATTTGGTACCACCAAAGTGCGAGAGCATGAGATCTGGACAGGTGACATATTCAGCAGTCCTGGTAGGTAGGAAGTAGATGGTAGCAGAGAAGCCTGGTGGCAGGACCAGTACTGGGTTCAGGTGCAAGATCCTCTCCTGGAAGGACCTGAGATTCAGAGGGAGCTTAAAAAAAAAAAGCTAAAAATCACTTGTTAGAGCTTGATTACAGGTCGTGTTCAGGGATGAGTCTTAGTTTAAGGGTGTGTTCGGGGCCCTGTGGGTGGTGTCTCAGGCCGTGAGTAAAGGAGAACTTTGGGGAGGAGCTAGAAAGGTTACTGTGGTAATAAGAGTTCCCATTCACTGATGAAAATTCTTTGGTATATGCTTTTTATATGCTAGGATGTTTTATCCTCATCTAAAAAAAGGTCAATTTTTTTAAAATAAGAAACTGAGACTCAAAGATGCCAAGTAATTTGCCCAAGGTCACTTATTAAGCTGTAAATGGCAGAGCTGGCATTTGAGCCCAGGTCTGTTGGATCTGGAAGCTGTTCCTCTTTCTTCCAGATTGCCTCTTTATGTAATGGAGTGTGCTGATCTTAGCCTTCCCATTTTCTGAGGTTTGTCATGAGTGTGATCCGATATGCTGTGGATGAGATTTCACTCACTAATAAATTTGATTCATTTAATTATGTGTTTTATTTTTCTAGATTTTAATTTAATTTGAAAATGAGTAAGTGCAGAAAGCCACCACTGGGTTCAAGTCCTGAGACATTCAGCCCAGATGTTCTTGCTGACGTTGCTGAACTCTTTGCCAAGAAGTTTTCTTATGGCAAATCACTTAATAATGAGTGGCAGTTACCAGATGCTAGTGAGATTTTCACCTGTGACCACAAGGAATTTAATGCATTTCTTGATTTGAAGAACTCTCTAAATGAAGTAAAAAACCTACTGAGTGATAAGAAACTGGATGAATGGCATGAGCACACTGCTTTCACTAATAAAGCTGGAAAAATAATTTCTCATGTGAGAAAATCTGTGAATGCCGAACTTTGTACGCAAGCATGGTGTAAGTTTCATGAAATTTTGTGGAGCTTTCCACTTATTCCACAGGAAGCTTTTCACAATGGAAAACTGAATACTCTCCACCTTTGTGAAGCCCCTGGAGCTTTTATAGCTAGTCTCAATCACTACTTAAAATCCCATCGACTCCCCTGTGATTGGAGTTGGGTGGCTAATACTCTGAATCCATACCATGAAGCAAATGACAATCTTATGATGATTATGGATGACCGACTTATTGCAAATACTTTGCATCAGTGGTATTTTGGTCCAGATAACACCGGTGATATCATGACTTTGCAATATCTGACCGGACTGCAGAATTTCGTAAGCAACATGGCTACCATTCACTTGATCACTGCGGATGGGAGTTTTGATTGCCAAGGAAATCCAGGCGAACAAGAAGCTTTAGTCTCTTCTTTGCATTACTGTGAAGTTGTCACTGCTCTGATGACTCTTGGAAATGGTGGCTCTTTTGTTCTAAAGATGTTTACTTTGTTTGAACATTGTTCCATAAACCTGATGTACCTGCTAAACTGTTCTTTTGACCAAGTCCACGTTTTCAAACCTGCTACTAGCAAGGCAGGAAACTCAGAAGTATATGTGGTATGTCTCCACTATAAGGGAAGAGAGGCAGTCCATCCTCTGTTATCTGAGATGGTGCTGAATTTTGGCCCTGAAATGACCAGGAAAGCTCTCTTTTCCCATCATGTGATTCCAGAATCTTTTCTTAAAAGACATGAGGAATGTTGTGTGTTCTTTCATAAATACCAGCTAGAGACTATTTCTGAGAACATTCGTCTGTTTGAGTGCATGGGGAAAGGGGAAGAAGCAAAGCTGAATAATTTAAGGGACTGTGCTGTTCAGTACTTCATGCAAAAGTTTCAATTGAAACCTCTTGCCAGAAATAAATGGTTAGTAAAAAAATCTAATATTGGTTGTAGTACAAATACAAAATGGTTTGGGCAGAGGAACAAATATTTTAAAACCTATAATGAAAGGAAAATGCTGGAAACCCTTTCATGGAAAGATAAGGTGGCCAAAGGATACTTTAACAGTTGGGCTGAAGAACATGCTGCATATCATCCTGGGCAGTGTTCTCTTTTAGAAGGGACCGCTTCTGATTGTGAGTGTCCGTTATGGCATATTTTAGAGGGAAAGAAACTGCCAAAGGTAAAGTGTTCTCCTTTCTGCGATGGTGAAATTTTAAAGGCTCTTAATGAAGCAATTGAAAAGTCATTAGGAGGAGCCTTAAATTTGGATTCCAAGTTTAGGGCAAAACAGCAGTATTACTGTTCTTGTCACATTTTTTCTGAAGAACTGATATTTTCTGAGTTGTTTAGCCTTACCAAGTGCCTTCAGGATGACCAGGTTGTAGAACCTAGTAACCGAGTAAAGTGCCTGCTCGTGGGTTTTCCAACTCGCTCTGACTTCCAAATGCATATACCATTGGAAGTTCGACTCCTGGAATCAGCTGAACTCATGACTTTTAGCTGTTCATTGCTTCATGATGGAGACCCAACTTACCAGCAGTTATTTTTGGACTGCCTTCTACATTCATTGCAGCAGCTGCATACAGGAGATGTTATGATTTTGCCTGTGCTTTCTTGTTTTACAAGGTTTATGGCTGGTTTGGTCTTTGTACTCCACAGCTGTTTTAGGTTCATCACATTTTCTTGTCCCACATCCTCTGAACCCCTGAAGACCTGTGCAGTCCTGCTATGTGTTGGTTATCAGGACCTTCCAAATCCAGTTTTCCAGTATCTGCAGAATGTGAGTGACTTGTTGAGTGCTCTGCTGAACGCTGATGCTCCGGAGCAGGTTTTAGAGTTTGTGCCAATGGAGGTGCTCCTTAAGGGGGCACTGCTTGATTTTTTGTGGGATTTGAATGCTGCCATTGCTAAAAGGCATTTGCATTTGATTATTCAAAGAGAGAGAGAAGAAATCATCAGCAGCCTTCAGTTAGGAAATTGAACTTGTCCTTCCTGAGGTTTAACTTTATGGCTTTATACAGTTTTCATTGTTACTGCATCCTTTTGCTGTTAATTTAAAACCTTTCGTTTGGGGGAAAGGTCAACTTTTGGTTGTTTAAAGTCTTATTATTTCTGGAGAACCATCTGCTAGTTCTGATCTCTAGGATATATCTTCACACACAGGCATAGAATTTTCCAGGTGATGGAATCTATGCAGTGATGATATTCAACCTCAAACATGAGATGGGTGTATGTGCTTGCGGTGGACACACCCATGCTTGCCTATGCAGTTTAGTTGGTCTTATTTATCTGCTTAAGATTTGCACCTGTGTGCCTTCATTCAGATTAGATTTTTCTTCCAACTAATTTCTTCCCAATGGCTAATGCTGTTAATGAGTTGATAGACATCTTTGATGAAAGGAGGTGAGCCACTCCTCAGCAGCACTGATTTCCTTTCACACTGACCATGTCAGTTATGGATTCGGAGAACTCATCTTGCCAGTTTTCTTTGTATTTGCCACTCATTGCCTTTAGGCCATTGACCCAATTTACTGTTATCGTTCAAATAAAGCTCGTGTGCTGTTAAATGAATATTTTACTGACCACAACCATCCAACCAGACAGCATATCAGGACAGCTTCAAACCAAAGATCATGTTTAAAACAATGAAAAGTTACTGTGTGTAATACACTCCTGTATCATGAAAAGCTTCATCTAGCAATGGTGTAGTCATTTTTAACTTCCAGGAACTAATCTTTGAACCGAAAGATTTTTTAAATTGCAAAATAATGTTTGTGCTTTCATATTGGGGACATGAATGTGATGAATGTAGTGAATACTGAAGAAAAATTTTTACACTTTCAGAATGATGGTTCAGCATTTAAAATTTTTTAATTGTTACTAATTTCTTTTTTTAGTGTGAAAGTAGGACTTTACCCAAAGTTAACCATGAGATGGTTATTGTATCAGTTGTTTGATTTCTTTTGAATTATATGTATTTGACAGTGTAAATGAGGTTTTCTGACAAACTGTTAAGCAAATCTTCATTACTTTGAAATTCCACAAAGTGGAGAATATTTATATTCTCATGTGTGCATTTTAGACATTTTTGTTAGTTATATGGAAAAAATGTATTCTCTGATGTATTTGGTTGATAAATATTAATCTGGATTTTTTTCATGTTCTTTGCTATTTTGAGTTCCATTATAGATTCATGAATAAAGTCATTAGCAGAGAGATTTTGTGTTCATCTTTTTTAAAGAGAATCATGGGGAAAGTTAAAAATATAACTTGGAAACAGATTTTTTTTAAAGGAAGGTTTGAGTGGGAGTTAATGTTCCTCCATTTCCTCTGATTTGTATTCATTAAAATTTAGTCCTTAATATTGTAATATTTATGGAAGCTCTACTTTGGGAAAGAAATTGAATACTTAAAGGAGAGAGGAGGGAGGGGAGATTTGGTCCTGGCCAGGGAGGGTGTGGAGGCCCAGAGGTAGATTTCTGAGAGAAATGTGGTTTCCTACTGGTGACTTTATGGAGACAGTTCCAGTTGTATAATGAGAGAAGTCTGGTAGGAAATTGCTTACGGAGAGGAAAAACCACTCGGGAAACCATTTTGTGCTTAATATTCTTTATATCTTGGCTAGCTTAGTCCAATATAATGACACAGTTTATTTTTACTTATTTAGCCTTTTGATTAGAATGAAGTTGAAACCCTTTCCATTAAGCCCCTCAAATAAGTATCGAATGCTTAGTTTTTCAACACTAGTCTATGTTGGAATATATAACATACTGGTGTATGCTAGAACATATTTTGGTCTTTAACCTGGCTTTTGGAGTCAGTTGCCGTTCATGCAATTTATTGGATTCACGTTTGCTTTAGAGGTGGGTCACTTGAGAAAGGTTCAGATTGAACTAGATGTTGATGACAGGTAACAGTGATTTATAGGAATTTCTCTTTGAGAAAAAGGGGAGGAAAAATGTTATCCAAAAATGAATGAAAAAGTAGAGGACAGTAAGAGATGGTTTGTATAGTTTATCAAGGTAGTTACTGTTCTTTAAAAACATTTTTGTATATATCTTGCAAGTTTTAACCTAATTGTGATGCTTTTTGGAAAGAATTTTTAATAGCCAGAAAATTTAAATTTCACATATTTCTTCTTAAAAGAAGAAATATGTTTCTTAAAAAACTTAATTGAGAATGAGGTCTTATAAATTTAATTTCTTCAATATTAATTTTCTCCCTTAGAAAAAAGTCAGTTTTATATTTTAATGGGGGGCTTTTATATATTATCCTAATGTTACTTAAATATTTAAATACGTTGAAAATACCTTTTATAAAATAAATTTAAAATCCAAGTTTGTGAACTTTACTCTCTCTTTAAAGTATATTGTTTACAAAGATTTACATTAAAACATTTTTTTATGGGGCCAGACCAGTGGCAGAGTGGTTAAGTTTGCATGCTGCACTATGAGGGCCTGGGTTTGTGGGTTTGGATCCCTGACGTGAACCTACATCAAGTTATACTGGGGTGGCGTCCTACATACAAAAAATAGAGGAAGATTGGCACAGATGTTAGCTCACCGACAATCTTCCTCAAGCAAAAAGAGGAAGATTAGTAACAGATGTTAGCTCAGGGCCAGTCTTCCTCACCAAAATAAAAAAAAGAAAAGGAATCTCTTTTACTCCAGAGATTTTGGAATGGAATGTAGGAAGCAAGATTAAGATATTAGAAGAGTTAAAAAGAACATGTTTATTAGTATTTTGTTATTTTACTTATCTTTGATGAGAATACCAAGTCTTTAAAAATATTTAAACCTTGTCTTTCATTTCCAGATGAGATCATTAATTGAATAGTTTTTAAATTAGTTACAGTGCTGCGGTATGGGTATATAAAATCAGTTAATCCCTCACGTTTTTGGAAATGGAAATGTTGATTATAAACTCAACCAAAATCTTATTTTCCACATTTAAATACTTTTCACTGATTTTAAAAAAAAGGGAACACTGATATTTCATTTAGTGTATTTTGTTTTCTAAGATAAAAGTAAGAAATAGGACACTTTTAGTTTTGTTTCAGTTTTTTAAATTGCTTTAAACTGATTATTTTGTAAAAACGGTACATACTTGTAAAGATTTTAACAAAACAAGATTTTCTGTTAATATTATGTTCTAAAAAATAACACTTATTAATTACACTGGTACAATTAGGCTTTATTTAAATATCTTGTGATCTAATACAATTTGAGCAGAACAGGCTTAATATAAATATTATTCTCTGGTAAAATGAAAAATTATATATAGATGGTACAGATATGCAAGGCTTGGCTGAAAATTCAATTAATATATAGTTACTGTTGAAAAGAGAGACTCAATTATTTGATAATAGGCCTCCCCACCTTTTTTTTTTTTAACTGCATTAAAACTAATTTCAGGCTGATTTTAGCAGCAGAACTAGCAATACAATTTAAATATTCCCTAATGAATTTCTATTTGGATGGTAAACATTTTTTAGGATTGGCCTAATGGCCAAGTAGCAGGTAAAGTAAAAGCTTGATACTATATATAGTTAGTTCATAATATGTAGGTGTGTTTTAGGGCATGTAATTAAAACAATACTCAATAAATTTATAATGAATTGTTGCTCATTTTGAGCTTCTAATCAATGCATTCTTTAGTTAGTTTATATAAAATAGCGATGTTTGAATAGGGAGTTCTTTTTTACCCCCCATTCCATTTTTTCTTTTTTCTTAGTTTTGGCTAATACAGAAGAGTTGATACTGGAATGTTTTGGAAAGAGGTGAAGCTGCTTTATGACCACAGATCCGTGAAGATGCCAGCTGTTTTTTATTAGTGAAAGTATTTAGAAATTATCTGTTAGTGAGCATAGGTTAGTCTTTAATTTCACTCAACTGAAAATTTTATTTAAAGGTCTCATCTACTCGTGTTCACATATAGGTTGTGTACTCATTACACATTGTACCCCTGATAGTGTTTCTCTAATTTTTTTGAAATCTTGATCTTGATGTCTTTCCAGAGTGTCTTAATAGATGAACTAGGTGTAATCACTCTGTGTTCATTTATACCAAGTGCAGTAGCATCAGTTTAGCCTGTTACTGGACACTATAATTTCATACTGCAGCCACATTGTTGATCTGTGGCTTGAATTTGTTGTGATATAATTTAAGGGAAATATTTGCAGAGGTTTTTTCCTAAACTACTTGCGTACATTATGCTGACAAGCCACTATTATTAAAGATTCTACAGATCTTTGTGGATAAGCATATTTGATTTACATGCATATCTCCATCTTTTTGCTTTTTAAGATTGTGCTTCAACACCAAATGATTTTACTCAGCAAGACAGATGTGCTTTCACTGTCTCGACTTTTAGAGAGTTTCTATTGTGTTTCCAGTAAATTCTAGGATTGAAAAATTAGTCTGCGTACTAGAGTAGCTGAGAAAATTCAGAACAAGTGCAAACATCCTAGTGAATTTTTTTTATTAGAGTAAGCATCATTCTTGCAACCATCCAATAACCCCAGTAATATTAATCTTCCTGGAGCTATTGCATTTGCTGCTTGTATCGTTCAACTTGAGCATTACTTTAAGCAATCATATTGTTCTTTTTCTTCCCCCTCCACTCGTTTATTTTCTGGCCTGAATTATAAACTGAAGGGCACTGCAATGTGTACTTATTTTCCATCCCATATTGTCAATATAGGTGTCTACAGAATACATTTGATTTTGTTTTTTATTATAAAAATCCTTGAAACATACACAAAATTAAAATCACGTAACAGCCCCCATGTACCCTCACCCAGGTTCCATAGCTATCGACATTTTTGCTGGACTTGTTTTAGCCTCCTACACTTTTTTTCTTGGAATATTTTAAAGCAAATTCATGAAATATCTCTTAACAGATAAGGGCTTTATCACACCTAACAAAATTAATATCCAATACTTAGTCCATGTTTAAATTTTCCAGTTTGTCTCAAAAATGCCTTTTTACAGTTAATTCAAATAAGGATCCAAATAAGTTTCACACATTGCATTTACTTAATATGTCTGAAGTCCCTCAGTCTGGGAAGAGCCCCTCTCCCCATTCTCCAGTCCCAACTTTCTCTTTTCCATGCCGTTTGAACTGTCCTGCAGTTTTCCACATTCTGGATTTGGCTGATTATTTTATCTTTTAACTTGTATTTCTATGCCACATATTTCCTATAAATTGGTAGTTAGATCTAGAGGATTGATTACTCTTGGCAAGAATATTCTGTAAGTGGTGTGTACTTCCTTTTTTTTTTTTTTTTTTTATCACATCAGGCAGCACAAAATGGCTAGTTGCCCCCTCTCAGTGACATGAGGGTTAATCGGAGGTTCAGATGTCAACCGTATTTATACACTAAGTTTTCTATCAGTCTTTCACTTACTAGTTTTAGCATCTGTTGAATATTGATACTTAGCTGTATTTACTAGCAGTTGCAAATTAGTGATTTTCTATGTTTCTTCTGTATTAATTGTACTTTATAACACATATTTGTACATATAACATATTTGAAGTCATCAACTGTTTTTTCTGAAATAGTTTGTTCATGGAAAGCTGGAGAAGTACGTAATTTTTAAAAGCATTTGATCACTTTTCACAAAAGTAATTTGGTGTCTTAGCAACCTCCAAAGGTGACTGGTGAGACTTTTTTGCTGTAGTTTTTCAACTCTCTTTAGGAAGTCCTGCATGGTTATATATTTGATGCCCTTCAGTCAATTACAGCTCTTGTTCTGACTTGATGCTGAAGTTAACCTGTTTTGGTGTGGGTTGGGGAAGGGCTCCTTCAAGTTGATACCTATGTCATTTTTACGTACTTCAAACAGTCTTTGATAGCTTCCACACTTCCTGGCACAACATGTGCCAGTTTCATCTTGTGTATTTTCTGCCCAGACCTGACATCATCCCGACCTTAGTGGAAATGTCTGAAGCACAGTGGTTCTCAAACTTTTTGGTCTCAAGACCCCTTTACTTTCTTAAAAATTATTGAGGAATCCAAACAGGTTTGGTTTGTGGAAGTTATATCTGTTGATATTTTCCATATCAGAAATTAAAACAGAAAAATTTTAGGTTTATTAAGATAATGATAAAACCATTATGTGCTAACATAAATATTTTTTTGTGAAAAATAATTTCCAAAACAAAATTTAGTGAGAAGCATCATTTACATTTTTGCAAATCTTTTTTTCTTTACAGTAGAAGACAGATTCTCATCTTTTTTTTTTTTTTTACATTCAATCTGTTGCAATACATTGTTTAGGTTGAAGTACTTAAGAAAATCTGGTTTCACATAGACATGTAGTTAGAAGAGGGAGGAGTATTTTAATGAGCTTTTCAGGTAGTTGTGGGTATTCTGTGATACTCCAAAACTTGACAGGTGATAGTTTCTTAAAAATTTTCTAAAATTCTAATTTTTGCTTACATGCTTGAATTTTATCGTGAAGACAAAGATTGTCAGTTGTTTTCCTTGAAGTGACTGCTCACTTTATTCATTTTTGAGGAAGTATTTGTCAGATGCTCAAGTCTGAATAACTATAGTTTGTCTGCCAGTTGTTCCTTAAAGTAAAAATGGTGTTCCATGAAAAATGCACAACTTGAGTTTGCAACTCAATCGCACAGATGCTTTTCCTGGAGACAGCCGCCCGACTTCAATATGCAGCGGAAGTGCTTTATCTCCCTTCTTCACCCAGAAGATTAAAGACATGTATTCCAGGGTCCACACTTAATAAAATTAATCATCAAGGATATTCATAAGTAAAAATGGCTTTTTTACCTCACCATGAAGCTTCTTAAGTGGCTTAAGCTCCTGAACTCTCCCAGAGCCATTTTGGTTCATGGCTGGTGTCTGTTTGCTGTTCTTTGCAGGGGGACAGAGGCTGGAGTATCCACTCTGCCATCTTGATGATGTCACTCTCTCATTCAGCCCTTTAAAAATCTCATTCTATTGTCTTCTGGCTTCCATGGTTTCCAACAAGATGGCTGTAACAGTTCTTATGTTTATTTCTCTTTAGTGATGTCTTTTGTTTCCCTTTGGCTGCCTTCAAGATTTTCTCTTTGTTTTCTTTTTTCAAAAGTTGAATATGATTTGTCTGTCTCTGGCTTGGATATTTGTCTTGGTTGGTGGTTTAGATCTGTAGTTTGATGTAAGCCATTAATTTTGGAAATTCTTAGCCAGTATCTCTTCAAATATTTATTATACCCCATTCTATGTCTTTTTTTTCTTTCTGGAATCCTAATTGCGCATCTGTTAGATCATTTGATGTTGTCCTACAGTTCCTTTTTTCACTCTTTTTTTCTCTTTGTCTTTTATTTTGGATATTTTCAAGTTTGCTGATTCTTCTCTTTCCTTTCTTAAGTCTGCTGATGAGCCTGTCGATGACAATCTTGTTCTCCATTACCAGGTTTTTCATTTCTAGCATCTTCGTTTAATTTTTCTTACAGTGTCTCTATCTTTCTGCTGAAGTTATTCATCTGACAAATGAGTATTGTTCAATTTTTCCATTGGAGCGTTTGACATATTTTTCATAGTTATTTTAAATTCCCTATCTGATAGCTCCAACATCTGTGTTATATATGAGTCTGGTTCTGTTGATTGTTTTAGTTTCTTGGCATTGTGGGTTTTTTCCCTTGCTTTTTTGGTACACCACATCCCTAGAGATTTTTTTTTATAGGGGAGATGGAGAAGAATAATGTGGGCAGGGCCCTATGGCCTCCCTGCAGCAGCTGCTCTTCCCCTTTCCTAAGCCTGTACCATGAGGAATGCTTTTGCAGGACTCTTGCCCTCATTTTTTGTGAGTACCCATTGGAATCCATAGAGAAGGAAGCCTGTGAGTGCTGTGGACTCCCCCGATATAAGCAGCCTTTAAGGCTCCATACTCTGTTGCCAGCCAATACTCAGTCTCCGGCAATTTGTTAGCAATTCTAGGTGAATACTTCTTACCAATGTTCAACTGCCCCAAGTAAATACTGCTTACAGTCCATGTCTCCTTGCAGGCACTTGTCTCTTCTCAGATTTGGGGCTGGTTGGTGTTTCCTCAACTTCAACTCTTTGATGGATCCAGGAAAAGTCATTAACTTGCAGTTTGTTCAACTTTTTTTTTAATTGTTAGAATGGGAGTGACATTCTTTCTCTTTTCCAGCTCTCTGTACCCAAGTAAAAACTAGAAACCTGATCCTCTTTTTTTAACCCCCAGTATCTCTACTGGCAGGGTGACTATTTGTCCTGGTTTACAGGAGTATAATTATTAATAGCATCCCCCTTTCACTGGAGAGTTTCTTCATTTGAACGATAAGTTCTATGATTGCTCTGTCCTTGAAAATATTACATAATGAGGTTTCACCAGGAGCATATGTTAAGTTTGGATGGGTTTGCTTACCCTGGATAAAAATCAACTATTGAAGGTCATTTTGGTGATATTCGAGAGGACTTGAGGAGAAAAGGTGTAAACGAAAGACACATCAACCAAATCCAATGTGTAGACTTTGTTTGGATCCTGTTACAGCCCAAAAGAATTTTATTTTAGACAATCAGGGACATTTGACATGGGCTAGGTGTTAGAAGATATTAAAGAATTATCATTATTTTGCTAAGTGTTACAATGATGTTATAGTTATGTTTTTAAAACCTCATTTATCAGAAATAAATTCTGACATATTTGGAGGTGAAATGGTATGACAGTGGGAATTTAAAGATACACAAAAACAAAAAAAAAGTGAGAGAAATGTGATTAGATAAGAATGACAAAATTGATAATTACTGAAGCTAGGAATTCATTATCTTATTATTTCATCTTTTAAAATATTTTTGTCAGTTTCCATAATAAAAACTTTCAAAAAGAGAGACAAGGGGCTGGCCCCGTGGCCGAGTGGTTAAGTTTGCGTGCTCCACTTCGGCGGCCCAGGGTTTCACCGGTTTGGATCCTGGACGTGGACATGGCACCGCTCAACAAGCCATGCTAAGACGGCATCCCACGTGCCACAACTAGAAGGACCCACAACTAAAAATATACAACTATGTACCAGGGGGCCTTGGGGAGAAAAAGGAAAAATAAAATCTAAAAAAAAAAAGAATATAATCATGAACCTATTTCTTAAAAAAATAAAAATGGTAAATATGCTACAATTTAAACTGGTGAAGGTGAATTTTTCTTGTGGCGGATGAGGGGCCAGGCAGCCATGCCTAGAAGTTCATGTGAAAACTTCCCGTGCTTCAGCGGTTGTTTAGCCAACCAGATGATCTGTGATATGATAATTACATTGTGAAAAGAGGTGAAGTGCCATGGTTTCAATGCAGTTCAGTCCTGCAGACCTATGCTGCATCTGGAGGAGGGAGGGCACCTTGCAGATGTCTTACTAATTGGGACTCAACTTAGTGTCTATTTTGTGCAAGCCTACCTTAGACGGGGTACACTCTGCTTTTCTTCCCTTTTATCCAGGTTCTCACTGTCTCTTCATTCTTCCCTGTTCATCATGTAGAGAGACAAATGCCTTGGGATGTGGGGTAACAAAGCTAGAAAGTCCATGGGGGCAAGGACTGTTCAGTGTTCTGGACAGTGAATGGTACACCTAGTACCATTACCGGCACATAAAAGACATTAAATAAATATTTGATGAAGAAATGAATGAATAAATTCACATTTACTGCTTGTCACATAGAAGGAACCTAATAAATATTGTATTTGTTGAATTGTGAGTGACAGAATTGAAAAAAGAATTTTAGAGTTCATGTCTATTTAGTGCTAGGCCTCTTCAAAGTCTTTGAAAGATGTTCAGATGCTCAGAATCAGCCAATGTGATGTCTGTGAACAGGCAAGAGAAGCCAGAATGAAGTACAGCTTCATTTAAAACGAAAAGAACAATACAGTTACATACATGCCACCTTTCTTTCAAATATGTTCACAGAGAAGACAATGATTTTCTCCTCCCCTCTAAGAGTCCTCATGCTATAGTTCTGCAAAGAAATCAGGAGACTTTGTAATATCCTGCCCACAAAAAGTTGGAATGACAGGTACCCTTAAATAAACAGGTGTAATTAATCATGATGCTGCTTGTTTTGATGAGCATGCAAGAGTGACAAGTTAACAATAAATCTACAGCTCATACAGGGAAGGTGGGTAAGGAGGTGCTGTGGTTTAATTTACATCTTTGGAAGGCACCGAAGATTTAATAATCTCCCTGCCTCATGCATCAAGCTAATACCCCTGAGGCAGAAAAGCAAAACATTTTAAACTTTTAATATGAGAAGCAATAAAATCCTGTCTCTGGTCACAGATAAATTGAGTTTCTGGTGGTCTCAATGGAACCCTAGTGTGCATGATTTATTCAGATTCCATAGCTGCTCAGGACCCCTGGGAACCTTGGCTGCAAAACCAGGCAAGCTAGGAGCACCATGGGAATTGCCAATCTAATCAGAAGGTCTAGACACAGGCCAGTGACTGATTTTACCTTAGATCTATCCAATAATTCATTTCACCTTCTATGTCGTCTAAAAATAGATTATGGAATACAAATATATGTGAATTTGAGATTCAGTTCTAAATGATTGCTTTTAGTTGGGATTATAACCGACTCTCTGCTTATGTAGTACTTGTCCTTAAAAGATTAAAAGCTGTTTTGAAGTTTTTACTTTCTTTTTTTTTTTAACATTGGCCCTGAGCTAACATCTGTTGCCAATCTTCCTCTTTTTTTTTTTTTCTTTTCTCCCCAAAGCTCCAGCACATAGTTGTATATCATAGTGGTACGTCATTCTAGTTCTTCTATGTGGGATGCTGCCACAGCATGGCTTGATGAGTGGTGCATAGATCTGCGCCCAGGATCTGAACTGGCAAACCCCAGGCCACCAAACGGGAGTGTGTAAATTTAACCACTCAGCCACTGGGCCAGTCCCAAAGTTTTTACTTTCTAAGTGTAGGATTTTAACTTGGCTAGAGAAACTGGAATACAGAAGGGGAAAATAACCCTTCATGGCAAAAAGAGTGATTTCTGAAACCTAAGCAAGTTTTAGATTTCCAGCTCTTGACTTCCAAGCAGCTAAGCTATGAGATGTATTGAACGCATTAATTTGGAAAACTGTCCCCTTATTGATACTAATATAGAAAATATCATCTTCCTTGTTTAAAAAGTAGGCTATGATTGTCTTAGAGAAAGAGGGAGGTAGAGTTATGTGCATTTGCAGTACAGTAGTTCCTCCTTATCTGTGGTTTCACTTTCCATGGTTTCAGTTACCTGCAGTCAACCACAGTCTGAAAATATTAAATGGAAAGTTCCAGAAATAAACAATTCATAAGTTTTAAATTATGTGCATATCTGAATAGCATGATGAAATCTCGCACCATCCTGCTCTGCCCCGCGAGGGATGTGAATCATCTCTTTATCCAGCGCATCCACACTGTAGACACTACCCGCCCATTAATCACTTAGCCGTCTTGGTTAGCAGATTGACTGTCACTGTATTGTAGTGCTTGTGTTCAAGTAACCCTTATTTTACTGAATAAGAGCCCCAAAGCACAAGAGTGGTGATGCTGGCAATTTGGGTATACCAAAGAGAAGCCATAAAGCATTTCCTTTAAGTGAAAAGGAGAAACTTCTCAACTTATTAAGGAAAGAAAAAATATCTTATACTGAAGTTGCTGGGATCTACAGTGAGAACAAATCTTCTATCTGTGAAATCATGCAGGAGGAGAAAGAAATTCATGCTAGTTTTGCTGTCGCACTTCAAACTGCAAAAATTATGGTTACAGTGTGTGTTAAGTGCTTTGTTAAGATGAAAAAGGCATTAAATTTCCAGGTAGAAGACATGAACAGAAAACGTGTTCTGATTGACGGCAGCCTGTTGCACCAGAAATCATTGAGCCTGTACAAAGACTTCAGCAAGGGGTCTCCTGAAACGAGTGACATCAAGCCATTTACTGCAAGTAAGGGATGGTTACACAGATTCAGGAATAGGTTTAGACTGAGAGAGACCACATTCACGTAACTTTTATTACAATATATTGTTATAATTGTTCTATTTTATTGTGAGTGACAAGCATATCTTGCTTTATTGTGCTTCACAGATGTTGTGTTTCTTACAGATTGAAGGTTTATAACAACTTTGTGGGGCAAGTCTGCTGTTGCCATTTTTTCAACAGCATTTTCTCACTTCATGTGTCTGTGTCACATTTTGGTAATTCTCAGAATATTTCAAACTTTTTTATTATTACTATATTTGTTGTGGTGATCTGTGACCAGTGACTTTGATGTTACTATTGTAATCGTTTTGGGGCACCGTGAGCTGCACCCGTAGAAGACAGTGAACTTAATCAGTAAGTGTCGTGTGTTCTGACTCTTCCACTCACTGGCCATTCCCCTGTCTCTCTCCCTCTCCTTGTGCCTCCCTATTCCCTGAGACAGAACAATATTGAAATTAAGCCAGTTAAACCAACCCCACGGCATATAGTAGTGAAGCTAGCAAAAGTCAACGACAGGGAGAAAATACTAAGGACAGCCAGGCAAAAGAAACTAACCTACAAAAGAACCCCCATCAGGCTATCAGCAGATTTCTCAGCAGAAACTTTACAGGCTAGAAGAGAGTGGAATGATATATTCGATAATCTGAAGGACAAAAACCTACAGCCGAGAATTCTCTACCCAGCGAAAATATCCTTCAAATACGATGGAGAAATAAAAACTTTCCCAGATAAACAAAAGTTAAGGGAGTTCATTGCCACAAAACCTCCTCTTCAGGAAATCCTCAGGAAAACCCTCATTCCTGAAAAATCAAAAAAAGGAAAGGGGCTACAAAACCAAGAGCAGAGGAGATAAGTAGAAGGACAACAACAGAGAGTAGCAGCTCTTTATCAGAACAGATTAAACCATGGGACGAGAAACAAAGGAAATTGAAGAAAACCGGAAAACAAGACATAAAATGGTAGTGGTAGGCCTCCACATCTCAATAATCACTCTAAATGTAAATGGATTGAACTCCCCAATCAAAAGACACAGAGTGGCAGGATGGATCAAAGAACAAGACCCAACAATATGCTGCCTCCAGGAAACACACCTCAGCCCCAAAGACAAACACAGACTCAGAGTGAAGGGATGGAGAACAATACTCCAAGCCAATAATGAACAAAAGAAAGCAGGTGTCGCTATACTAATATCAGACAAGGTAGACTTCAAAGCAAAACAGATAAAGAAAGACAAAGAGGAACAGTATATAATGATAAAAGGGACTCTCCACCAAGAAGACATAACACTTATAAATATATACGCACCCAACACAGGAGCACCAAAATTTGTAAAGCAACTCTTAATAGAACTAAAAGAAGACATCAACAACAATACAATAATAGTAGGGGACCTCAACACACCATTAACACCAATGGACAGAACATCCAGACAGAAAATCAACAAGGAAATAATAGAATTAAATGAAAAATTAGACCAGATGGACTTAATAGATATATATAGAACACTTCATCCAAAAACAGCAGGTTACACATTCTTCTCAAGTGCACATGGAACATTCTCAAGGATTGACCATATTTTGGGAACCAAAGCAAACATCAATAAATACAAGAGAGTTGAAATAATATCAAGCATCTTTTCTGATCATAATGCTATGAAACTAGAAATCAACTATAAGAAAAAAGCAGAGAAAGGTGCAAAAATGTGGAGACTAAACAACACGCTTCTTAACAAACAATGGATCATTGAAGAAATTAAAGAAGAAATCAAATATTATCTGGAGACAAATGAAAATGAGAACACGACATACCAAATCATTTGGGATGCAGCAAAAGCAGTCCTAAGAGGGAAATTCATCGCAATACAGGCTCACTTCACTAAACAAGAAAAAGCTCACATAAGCAACCTCAAACGACACCTAACAGAACTAGAAAAAGAAGAACAAACAAAGCCCAGAGTCAGTAGAAGGAGGGAAATTAAGCCAGTTAATAACCCTACAGTGGCCTCTAAGTGTTCAAGTGAAAGGAGAATCGCACATCTCTCACTTTAAATCAAAAGCCAGAAATGATTAAGCTTAGTGAGGAAGGCCTGTCGAAAGCTGAGACAGGCTGAAAGCTAGGCCTCTTGCACCAAACATTAGCCAACGTGGGAATGCAAAGGAAAAGTTCTTGAAGGAAATTAGAAGTGCTACTCCACTGAACACACGAATGATAAGAAAGTGAAACAGCCCTGTTGCTGATCTGGAGAAAGTTTGAGTGGTCTGGATAGAAGATCAAACCAGCCACAACATTCCCTTAAGCCGGAGTCTAATCCAGAGCGAGGCCCTAACTCTCTTCAGTTCTGTGAAGGCTGAGAGAGGTGAGGAGGCTGCAGAAGAAATGTCTGAAGCTGGCAGAGGATGGTTATGAGGTCTAAGGAAAGAAGCCGTCTCCCGACACAGACGTGCAGGTGAAGGAGCGGGTGCTGGTGGAGAAGCTGCAGCGAGTTATCCAGAAGATCCAGCTAAGATAATTAATGGAGGAGGCTACACCAAACAGCAGATTTTCAATGTAGATGAAACAGCCGTACACCGAAGAAGATTCCATCTAGGACTTTCACAGCTACAGAGGAGAAGTCAGTGTCTGGCTTCAAAGGACAGGTTGACTCTTTTGTTAGGGGCTAAGGCAGCTGACAGCTTTAAGTTGAAGCCAGTTCTCATCTACCATTTCAAAAATCCTAAGGCCCTTAAGAATTATGCTAAATCTACTCTGCGTGTGCTCTATACATGGAACAACAAAGCCCAATGACAGCACATCTGTTTACAACATGGTCGACTGAATATTTTAAGCCCACTGCTGAGACCTGCTGCTCAGAAAAAAAGATTCCTTTAAAAATCTTACTGCTCAGTGACAATGCGCCTGGTCACCCAAGAGCTCTGGTGGAGGTGTACAATGAGATTAACGTTGTTTTCAGCCTGCTGACACAACATCCGTTATGCAGGATCAAGGAGTAATTTTGAATTTGTCTTATTATTTAAGAAATATATTTCGTAAAGCTATAGCTGCCATAGATAGTGATTCCTCTGATGGATCTGGGCAAAGTAAACTGGAAACCTTCATGGAAAGGATTCACCATTCTAGATGGCATGAAAAACATTCGTGATTCATGGCAAGAGGTCAAAATGCTGACATTAACAGGAGTTTGGAAGAAGTTGATTCCAACCCTCATGGATGACTTTGAGGGGTTCAAGGCTCCAGTGGAGGAAACAACTACAATGTGGTGGAACTAGCAAGAGAGCTAGAAGTGGTGCCTGAGGATGTGACTGAACTGCTGCCATCTAGGATAAAGTTTTAACGGATCAGGAGTTGCTTCTTGTGGATGAACCAGGAAAGTGGTTTCTTGAGATGGACTCTACTCCTGGTAAAGATGCTGTGAAGATTGTTGAAAGGACAGCAAAAGATTTAGAATATTACATAAACTTCGTTGATAAATCCCTCGAATTTTTTGAGAATATTGACTGCAATTTTGAAGAAGTTCTGCTGTGGGCAAAAAGCTATCAAACAGCATTGCATGCTACAGAGAAATTATTCATGAAAGGAAGAGTCAATCGATGTGGCAAACTTCATCATTGTCTTATTTTAAGAAACTGCCACAGCCACCCCAACCTTCAGCAAACACTACCCTCATCAGTCAGCAGCCATCAAAATCGAAGCAAGACCCTCCACCAGCACAAAGATTACAACTTGCTGAAGGCTCAGATGATAGTTAGCATTTTTTAGCAATAAAGTTTGGTGTGTGTGTGTGTGTGTGAGGAAGACTGGCCCTGAGCTAACATCTGTGCCCATCTTCCTCTCTTGTATGTGGGATGCTGCCACAGCGTGGCTTGACGAGCAGTGCTGGGTCTGTGCCTGGGATCTGAACCTGTGAACCCCGGGCTGCCAAAGCAGAGTGTGCAAACTTAACCACTACACCACCAGGCTGGCCCCAGCAATAAAGTATTTTTTAATTAAGGTATGTACATTGTTTTTTAAACATAATGCTATTGCACACTTAATAGACTACAGTATAGTGTAAACATAATTTTATGCACTGGGAAACCAAAAAATTAGTGTGACTGGCTCTATTGCAATATTCGCTTTATTGCGGTGGTCTGGAATGGAACCTGCAATATCTCTGAGGTATGCCTGTATGGTTGTTAATCTCTTCCTGTGCCTAATTTATAAATTAAGCTTTATCATAGCTATGTACAGGTAAGAAAAAATGTAGTATATATAGGGCTCAGTACTATCCACGGTTTCAAGCATCCACCGGGGGTCTTGGAACATATCCCCCACTGATAAGGGGGGGCTACTGTATGTGTATGTGTATTCATTGCTCCAATTTGTCATGAAATAATTTTTATGAAAAATTAGATTGTAAAATATGATTTCTGCTCATCTTTTTACTAATGCTGCTTATAATTTCAACAGAATCATTTGTGATGTTTAATGCACTGTTATAGGAAATGGAAAAAAGAGCCTAAGTTGGCGACATAAAAATAGCTAATTCCTCTCCTCCTTCTATCTCCCTCCAGCCCCCGTGGCTCTAAATCACAGCTACAAATTGGGGTTGCATTTTGTCATGTCTTCCAAGGGCACAGTGACTGGCGTAGAATGAACTTCAGACTATTGCTAGCACATCTATTCAACTTAGCAGTTAGGAAAACACATACCACCCCATATACACCTGGGCTGCTTCTGCCTGCCTCTCTCTTGGGAAGGTTAGATTCTACTGGTCAGGAGTTCAGTTCGGGCCAGGTGGAGGAGGCTTAGAGGCAAATCTCTTCCTCCTTCGTTTAATTCACTTAGCAAACATCCATTGACTGCCTTAGGTCCTGGGGATGCAAAGGCCACATAAGCAGAGAGGTAAAGAGCACTGTATCTGGTTCCTATTGCTACTGTAACAAATTACCACAAACTTAGTGCCTTAAAACAACACAAATTTATTGTTTTCCTGTTCTGAAGGTCAGAAGTCTAAAATCAAGGTGTTGGCAGGTCTGTGTTCCTTCTGGAGGCTCTGGGGGAGAATCTCTTTCCTTGCCTTTTCCAGCTTCTAGAGGCCACCTGCATTCCTTGGTTCACCACCCCTTCCTAGAATCCCTTCGACTCTTGCCTCTGTTGTCACATCTCCTGCTACTCAATAAGATCTCCTACCTCCCACTTATAAGGATTCTTGTGATTACATTGAACCCACTTGGATAATCCAGTATCATCTCCCCACCTCAGAACCCTGCATTGAATGTCATCTGCAAAGTCCTATTTTCCATATAAGGTAACATTCACAGGTTCCAGAAATTAGGATGTGGATATCCTTGGAGGGGCCATCATTCAGCACAGAATTTGGCATTGGAGAGTTCTGCCACTCTCTAACATAATATGACTATTAAGTAAGTTTCTTAACCTTTCTGTATCTCAATCTTATCTGAGAAATGGAATAAATACTATCCATCTCATAAGGTTGTGTGAAGATTAAATGCCTGAAAACAATTAGCACTGTGTCTGACATATATTACTAATTCAATGAATGAGAAGTTCATGAATTGTTGTTCTTAATAA
Organism: Equus asinus; assembly: GCF_041296235.1. Lineage (NCBI taxonomy): Eukaryota > Metazoa > Chordata > Mammalia > Perissodactyla > Equidae > Equus > Equus asinus. The sequence goes on from NC_091817.1 coordinate 37,382,586, forward strand.
TCAATGATGAAAGGGCACAGTCTCACCTCTTTGAGGACTTCTAAGTCTAGTGGAGAAGATAAATAGGTAAACAAATAATTATAAGCCAGTGTGAGGCAGTGTGACAAGGGCTATATTTGTCTCAGGCCACAAGGATCCTCCATGCATGACTTCAATCAGTCTTTTATAGATAATCACCTAACACTGAGTTTTGAGGCAAAGGAAGGGAAAACATAAAAGGTTGTTTGAAGCTATGGCTGACATGAAATGTCAGGTCCTGGCAGGTTGTATATTTTTATTTTGATGAGGTCATGTTTTTTCTAAGAAAAATTATTTCCTGGCCTTGAGATATTCTGATAACTCTCTTGGGCTTAGGGTATATGCCATTTAGCAAATCAGGGCCTTGGAGGGCTAAGACTGCATTGTACGGTAAAAGGAAAGATGGTAGTGTAGGTCTGTCAGAGGAACTTGAAAGTCATCCTGTTCCTCTCTCCTCCTCTCTCTACTGACTGTCACATCTTCCCTCCCCCAAGGGGAAAAGAGTGCTGATCTGATTGGAAACATTCCAGGATTCTAGTTTGGCCAAGTTTGCTAATGACTAGAGTCCCTGTGTGTGAAAAAGTCGGTGCTCTGGGTGGGTATCATTCATGTGTCTCTCCCATCTATGTGGCTTGAGTGGCGAGGACCAGGGTCCACTCTTTTCTCTCTACGTAGCAGCTGCCCTGAGCTCGCATGCTCTCCCTATTCTGTCTGTCTTGTTCCCTGATTCCATCCTTACCTTGACTCTTCAGCAGCATGTGACACAGACTCTTTATTTGGCTTCTAAACACCACTTTCTTCTGTTTTCTTCCTAGCTCATGTCCACTCCTTCTCAGTTGTCTCAGCTGGGTCTTCCTCATTTCCTTGACTTAATATCCAAATTTGCCAAAGCTCAGTCCCAAGACCACTTTTCTGTCTCCATTCGTCCCATTCTTAGGGATTTAAATATTATCTATGTATTGATGATGCCAGCTTTAGTTTTCCATTGCTACTGTAATAAATTACTACCACAAACTTAGTGGCTTAAAACCACACATTTATTATCTTAGATTTCTTCAGGTTCGAAGTTTGACACAGTCTCACTGGGCTAAACTAACCTGTCGGCAGGGCTGCATTCCATTCTGGAGGCCCGAGGGGAGAAGCTATTTCCTTGCCCTTTCCAGCTTCTAGAAGCCTCCTACGTTCTTAGCTTGTGACTCCTTTTCTCTATCCTTAAAACCGTCAACATCTTCTCTCTCTGACCATTCTTCCTTTGTCAAAACTCTCTCTCTTTCACCACAGCTGAGAAAAGTTCTCTGCTTTTAAATACCCATTTGATTAGATTGGGCTCACTCATATAAGCCAGGATAATCTCCCCATCTTAAGGTCCATGCCCTTAATCACATCTGCAAAGCCTTTTTCTGCCATGTAGGGTAATATATTCACAGGTTCTGAGGATTAGGTCATGGGCATCTTTGGGAAGACAGTGTTTGCCTCCCACAATGCCCAAATATATGTCTCCAGCCTAGACCATTCTCCCGAACTCCAGAACCATATATCCAACCACCTACTTGACATCTCCATTTGGATGTTAATAGACATCTCAAACCTGATTTGTACAAACTGAGCTCCTGAGCAACTTCCCCCAAACCTGCTGCTCTCACATTCTTGATGGCAATTGATGGAACCACCCTTTAAGTTGCTCAGACCAAAACCCTAAGGATTATCCTTGATGCTTCTCTCTCTTTTGCACCTACATCTAGTCCTGCAGCAAATCCTGGTGGCTCTAATTTTAAAGATATCCATAATGTGACCACCTGTCACCTCCTTCACTGCTATCAGCCTTGTCTCAGCCACCATCATCTCCCATCTAGATTAGTGCAGTAGCTTCCTGACTGGTCTCTCTGTGTCTCTGCTTGCTCCAGTAGCCTCCTTACTATTTCACAAATATTTAAAGCACACTCACACCTCAGGATCTTCACACAAGCTGTTTCCTCTGCCTGGAAATCTCTTCTGCCAGAAAACCCCACGGCTTGCTTGCTCACCTCCTTCAAGTGTTTGCTCAGATGTCACCTTCTCAGTGGGCCCACTCTGAAAACCCTTATTTAAAATTGTATCTCCCTCTACATTGCTCTTTCCCACTGTGTGTTTCTTGCACTTTATAATTTACTTTTTTATCTTGTTATGGTTTGTTGCCCCCACTTGAAAGTGAACTCCACAAAGGCAGGCAGGAGTTTATTCCTGTTGTGTTCACTGTTGTACCCTCAGTACCAAGAACAGTGTTTGGTTCATAGTAGGTACTCAACAAAATTTGTTGAATGTGTGAATTCTCTCTAGCATTCCTGAGTGGTTTTTGGGTTAGCCTTCCTTACATCAGAAGAATGAAGATCAAACTTGACTGTTGGGAGACTGGAACAAACAGTACAACATTGGCCAGCTCTAGCTTTAGGATGAGAGGGTTCTGGAAATTGACCTGCTTACTACCCATAAATGTTTCTATTAGAGAAATAAACAAGTAGACTCACAGATCTGTCTCTCAGTGCCTGGGATGAGAAAAGTTGTAATAAATTTAATCATTGTGATATCGTGACATAATAAGAAATGTACATTTGTTCTTCATCCCAGTTCCTGAATGATAGGGCATATTTTGTTATTCATAATAAGCCCCTTTAAATCATAACTGAGTTTATGCCTATGAGGTGATTCTTGGAGGGCAAATTCTGGTTGCCAGATGAACTTACCATGTGATTGGTTAGAAGGTGGGAGTTTTCAGTCCTGACCTCTGGGGAGGCAGGAGGGGCTGGAGATTGAGTTCAATCACCAATGTCTAATGATTTAATCAATCATACCTAGGTAATCAAACCTCCATAAAATCCCTAACGGAAGGGGTTCAGAGAACTTATCAGTTGGTGAACACATCCCCGCAGCTGGAGGGTGGTGCATCCCAACTCCAGAGAGACAGAAGCTCCTGCATTTGGGACCCTTCCACACCTTGCCCTCGGTACCTCTTCATCTGGCTGTTCATCTGCATCCTTTATTTTATCCTTTATAATAAGCCAGTTAATGTAAGTATTTCCCTGAATTCTATGAGCTGTTATAGCAAATTTTCAAAACTGAGGAGGGATTTCTGATTCAAGGGAGTTAATGAAAGGATTAGAATACCCCTCCCCATTGTCACCTAAGAAACAGGTACTCTGCTGCCCAGAGTTTGACTTTGGGTATCCTCTTTTTTGTTTGCCATTCTTCTTGGAAGGAGCCCAAAGCTGATTAGATATTTGAGGGAGAACAAAATGACAAACTTTAACTGGAAGTTGGGGAAAGAAGGTATTCTGAAACTTTTTCTCCTTATTTTTAAAATAATTAAGTAAACTTGAAAGGGAAGGACTTCTTTGAGTTTTTCAAAGTCCAAAAATTGATTCCAGGTTTGGGGCAGGAAATGTCTATGATGAACCTGGAACATCTTGTTGTACAGAAAGAAAGAAAACTATTGATTATTGGAGTTGTGGCAAAAGGACACAGGGAAAATTTGAGAATCAAAAAGAGTAATTGCTGCAATTGATTGAAGTACATAAAATATAAAAATATCTTGGTTCATACTGATACTTTAAAAAATTGTCATCATTGGAAATTGCTATGGCACCAACTCATTACTCTGAAAATTAATAAAGGTACGGAATGATAATGTCTTTCCTATATGAACTATATGGAAAAATAGCTAATGAAGAAAGTTATTCTTTTTTTCTTGTATAATTTTTTCTTATTTTGAAACAATCTCAATCCTACCAAAAATGTCAAGTATGGTACAAACTACTTTTTTCCCCAAGCCATTTGAGAGTAACAAACTTTAGCAACTTTACTGTCATTACCAACCTGATGCCCATCACCTCTGAATACTGAATACCTGAAATACTTTGTATTTCCCATAAATAAGGACGCTCTCTTAGATAACCACTATATCAAAATTATGAAATTTCTTCAAAATTAGGAAATTGACATTGATGTCCAGTTGTCCTAATGACATCCTTTATAGCAAAAGGGTCCTGTTCAGAGTCACGTGTTGCATTTAATTGTCATGTTTCTTTAGTCTTCTTCATTCTGGAACTGTTCCTCAATCTCTGACTTTCATGACCTTGGCTTTTTTGAAGATTACAGGTCAGTTATTTTGTAGATTGTCCTTCAAATGGGTTTGTTTGGTGTTTCCTTGTGATTAGATTCAGGTCATGCATTTTGGAAGGAACATCACAGAACTGGAGCTGTGTTCTTCCTTTTGCACCTTCTTGTCAAGTGGCATGTGATTTTGATTTGTCCCATTACCCATGATGTTCCCTTTGATCACTTCAGTAAGGTGGGGTCCATCAGGCTTCTTTACTGTGCATGTACCTTTCCTCTTTGTAACTAATAAGTATTTTATGAGGAGGTACTTTGAAAATATTTAAAATCCTATTTTTTATCAAACATTCATTTTAGTTATTTATTTATATCAGCAAACCCGTGGATTCTTATTTTAGTCAATGGGTTATAATCTGTTACTATCATTCTTTATTTTGATGCTCAAATTTCTCAGATTAGAAATGCAGCAGCCCATCCCTCTGGCCTTTGTGTCTGCTGGCACGTCCATCACTCTCTGAGTGCTTTCTGACGCAGGATGTCCCAAGCACATCTTGTACTTTCCTTGCTCTAACCCTTGGATCAGCCGTTTCTCTCTGCTTCCTTTTAGTGGCGAATAGTATTTAGAAACCAAGATCAAGTGCTGTTGCTGTTGGGTATCACCGCTCCCAGCCCCTCTCACCCTCTCAGTGGATAGAGCTAAGGAATATATATGTGTATGTGTGTGTAGTGCAACATGTGACCTTGTTTGTATTCGGATTCAGAGGAATCAATTGTAAAAAGACATTTTGAAACAATTGGGGAAATTTTATAGGAACTTGGAATTAGATGATATCAAGGACTTGTTAGTTTTGTTACGTATGATAAAGACATTGTGATTATGTTAAACAAAATCCTTATCTGAGAGAGGCAACTGACATACTTACAATGAACTCTACCTTCAAGGGGGTTAAATGAGATAATATAGGTGGAAAGGACTATCTAAATAAATTACTATTCTCTATATATGTATATGTATATATACACACACATACATACACACACACACATATATATACAGACTCACACATATATATACACATTGTAATTTGAGCTTAACCTTGAGTTTGGTATATAAGATCTGGAATCTCAGCCCTCTACATCCAATGTCTAGAGCTCATGTAATCCAAAAGTTCCCTGTTAAAGTACCCTTTTAACAAGCCCCATTTTATGAGACCCAGAAAGGTTTTGACCACATCCAGAGAAGACTTGTTCCTTGACCTTGAGTTTGGTACATGGTATACATCTTATCCCAAAGATAGAACTGATAATTTGAGACATTATAATGTATCCTTGGCTTTGGTTCAGTTTTTGTGACATTAAAAGGTTATTTAGAACCAAATGTGAAACCTATCCTTCATAATCCTGTCTGTGAACTGTCACTGGTATGACAGGAAGGGTCAATGCAGACATAACGACTTCCATCCCTCACTGGATAGGGGAGGTGGCCTCTAGCCCCCACAGCTGTTCCTAGCTGGAACAGTCATAGTTCCTGTGTGCTCTTTGACATCTGGAGCAGCTGCAACAGCAAGCAATTTAGCGCAAAATAATCCATCAATTAATCTCTTTGTTATTGGACATTTCAGATGCTTGTGCCTTGGTTTGTACTATAAATGAGGTAGGAAGTGGCACGATTGCTGATTGTTACAGGCATCTCCCCATGTTATGGTTGTCCTGCCTACCCCACCAGTGACCCAGGGGGTGCTCCAGAGCCCAGAGAAGAAGAGCAACAGTGTTAGGAGGTGGTGAGACAAATGGTCTATGGGTTATACACAACTCCCTCAACACTGGCAGTGACTCCACCCTTTGTCCCCCACCCCAGGAAGAATATCAGGATGCCAGTCAGTGAGAGGGCTAACCTTGGGTCCTCTTTAACTACAAAGAAAAGTAAATGATTTGACACCTTAATACTTGGAACGCTGGTAACAAACTAGTGTCAAGATATCACAGTTCAGAGCTGCTGCTCTAGTGGAATACTTTTAATAAATAACAGAAATGTAAAACAGTGTTTACACACTTCGGCAGAATTGTCCAGAGGCCAGACTCTTGCCGAAGCTGAAAAATCCCTTGGAAATCTTCAGCTTTGCACTTAATTACCACCTCCTTTGGCTGTTTCTATTTTACTGCTTTCTTTCCTCCCCCTGTGATTTGCCCTTCTTGTTGCCAAACGCACTTTCTCTTCCAGACACCATCTGTTTTGAGAATATCTTTGTATTTTCTTTTCCCTTCCCAAAGTGGCCCTACTTTGGAGGCTGCATCTTCCCCGCAGAGGATGGCTTCTACTCTGTTACCTCACGCGTTGGAGGGAAGGGAAGCTGGGGCTTGCCGAACGGAGATATAACCAGGAGGCCGACGGAGATATTCTTCTGGACTCGGAAGTATGCTTTGAGTTCCCAATGCACTCACCCTCATAAGGACCTTGGGGTACAGGGATTGGTTGTGGTATGTCTTTAAAATATCTTTTGTTTGTTATAAAACTTCAAAGAATTCCAAAGTGTCAAAAGGAGAAAGTGAAAGTCATTCTCTCCAATACCATTCCTCAGAGGGACATGAACCCCTCAGCCACACAGTGATCCCAGTGAGTGCTGTCAACAGTGCAGTCTATATCCATCTAGTCTTTTTGCTGTGTGTGCATCAAAATGTGTAATATGAATATATAGAAATTTAAAACAGAAATTGGGTCATACTATGTATATTGCCTGCAATTTGCTTATTATTATTTTACATAAGTATCCTGGGCATCTTTTTATGTCAGTACACATATATTTTCTCATTATATTTAACAACTGGTATTCCACAATATGACTGCACCATGATTTATTTATCCAACCCGTTACTGATATATATTGATTCCAATATCATTATTATCACCAATGCCTACCACATTTATCTTTATACTTGTGCAGCTATATCTATAGGATGGTTGGAATTGCCGCATCAGAGTTGTGCATTTTAAACGTTGATAGATACTGTCCTAAACTTTAATATGCAATCACTACCAGAAGCACAGCATCGTCTCCTTTTAATTAACAGAGATTATGAGATAAATGATAATGATTTGTAAAGTGTAAAGTATTTCACAAAGTATTTTTATTCAACTTATTTAACATTAACGGATATTCTATCAGAAGATAATGTCACCTCTAATTTACAGGTGAAGAAACAGAGGCTCCTCGAAATTAAGCGATTTGCCGAAGATAACAGACTTGGAAATGGCAGAGCTGAGCGCCAGTCCCTCTTTTATCTCCAAGCCTGAATTTCTTTGTCCTGCGCGACTATTGGCTTCTCATGGAGGAGTGCTAAACCTCCTGCTGTGATGGATTGACTGACCATAGGTGCACAGGGAGGGAGTGTGGAGGGAATACTGGCCAGCCAACCTTATCCTCGTGTGGGACATCCCATGGCACATCCATGGACATACAGACTTTTCTCTCTCTGCCATCAATTCCCTTGGTGATCTCATTTGGTCACAGCTTTAAATATCATTTATGTCAGTGACTCCCAAACTTATATTTCCAGTCTAGAATTCTCTCTTTAACATATCCTACTGAACTCTTGATATTTCTTCCTAAACCTGCTCTACCTACGGCCATCTCAGTTGGTTACTACCTCATCCTTTTAGTGCTTCAGGCCCAGATCCTTGATTCCTCTCTCTCTCTCATACGCTTCATTCACAGAGAATATGACCAAGGCCATATTGCCAGTTCCTGCCTGATTTGGAATTAAAATTCAGGTGTGTCTTGCTCTAAAGCACAATGAGATTATACTTTATTCTAATCCCATAAGCCCGAAATGTAATTCTGATCTGATTCTTGGAATTTGTACTCTAATTTAGGAGTCCATGGACTGAGTAAATGTTTAGAAATGAGATCAGGTGCTTGATACATTTATTTCTTCTGGTTTCTAAGACCACAAAAATTGAAAGTCTGAGTTAAACACACCGAAAACATAATTCATCTTAGCTGAGGAGATCAGTGGGCCCAGACTTTGAAAACACACAAGGCCCCCTAGGTCACTTCTTCCATCTGCACACATAGGGGTGGGAGGAAGAAAAATGGGGATGAGAGGAGTCCCAGAAAGGAGCTTCGGGCTCTGCTCCTCATTCCCTCCCTCGCAAAAGTACAGGGTCAGAACAAATGCCTTCTAGTGGGAAGGCAGCTAATTTGGAGCGTTTAAACAGGAGCTGAGGCAAAGCTGTGCATTTTCCTCAAGGCACAAAGGGAAGCAAGCTCTTAAGTAAGACATGGTAAAAATCTTGAATTATTGATCAGAAGGGGATTTAACTTGTCAGGAAGTGTTTATTTTAATTTTAGCATATGCTTTTGGTATTTGTGCATCTGTGTATGTGTTTTTGTGTAGGAAGTTGTCATACTCAGAAACCAAAAGGTGAACAGTATATACGCTGTTTTAATTATGATTCACTTGTCAACTGGGACCTCTCTGGCCGTAGGAAACCTAGGGGATTTAATTCAAATCTTCAATGTTACAGCCTGGCTAGAGTTCGCCTGGGACGGGGGGTTCCTAGAACGCGAGCTTTCCAGGGCTAACACTGGAAAAGTCCTGCACAAACTGTGACAAGTGAGTTACTCTAAGCTTGACTGTGTCCAGAGGCCCCACCACAGTTTTTGTTAATTCCAAACTGCTTCCCTTTGCCCACCCCCTTGTTGTGACTCCTGTGTTCAGGCTTTCTCAGTTCCACCCTGGACCGACCTGCATGCAATTCTCAGTTCCTTCACGGGTTTCCACAAAAACTTCACTTCGCACTATGCACTTAATGAAGTGAGCAGCTTTCCCGAAGATTTAAGGGGTCACATAGTACACTGAACAGCCGCTAACCATCTCTTCTTAGCACCCCTCTCTTGCTTTCTCTTCCTTTCAATCTCTGTTGCAATCAGCAAATTTATTCCCTTATCTAGAGCATTTCTGCCTCTCAGGCTCCTTGGTGGCAGAGAGGGTCCCACATTTTATTCCATGGGGATATACCAAGAAGTTTTCTCAGCAAAGATGGGTCTCATCTAAGAGGAATTCTTAACCTGGCTACTTAGAGAATAAAATTGTGTCTATTACATTACATAATGAAGAATATTTTAAACAAAATGGGTAAAAAATTTTGACTTGGTTTGGGAATTATTAAGCTGCCTTCATTTTCTCTCTCAGTTTCATCTGGTAAGATGCAACTCCACCCCCAGTTACACAGTGCTGGTTCTTTCCTTTTCTCCCGGAGCTCACCAGTACGGGCTCAACTGAGAGTAGAGCTTAACTCTCTTCTTGTTTCAGGGACATGATGGAATTTTCTCCAGAGGTATGTGGCTTGATGCATTAACAAACCCCTAAGGATACTGGCATTGCGAAGGGAGTTGTGTGTGCATCTTAAAAGCCAAATGACGCATCTTTCCTCACAGAAACCATTAAAGATTCAAGTCTGACTTGGACCAGAGGCAGTAACAATAAGAAAGTTGTCAAAACCCTTTGTCAGGAAGGAGCTGGAGGGAGGTGAGATCAGATGGAGAGACTCTGGGTGATCTAGAGCACCTGAATAAGGATCCTTTCTGCTCCTCTTGAAACGGACACGTCTGAGCAAGCGTGGGAACCTGTTTAGGGTGGAGGTCAGAAGCCTCACCTGGCTTTCAGTTCCTCTCACTCATTATGTTTGGACTCTGGGAGAGTCAAAGAGTATTATTTATGGAGAAGTTAGCCAGGAGAAGAGGGAGGCATGGGGAAAGGCATACAAAAGAGATAAAACGTGGGGAAACAAGAGTGGAGAGCAGGAACCGTGGGTCCTAGAGTGCTCACAGGCAAAAATTTGGATAAGTCATTGGATTAATTAATTAATAAGGCAGATTAATGCTCTTTTTGCATGCCTAAGAATATTGAGCTCTTAGCAGCTCATTGAAGCTGTGTTACGGGAAAAGACAGAGACTGTGCAGAAATAGTCACCACTGATTTGGAAACTGTTTTCATTTCCTGATCTCCTAAATAATGAAACTGTTTTCTGAGATGGGAACAAGAACTGTTATTCTAGGATGGAAACATCCACAGATCATCTGATAAAAGCAGCCACTGTAGCCAAAGCACTGGTGTTTTTGCATTCTTTGGGAATCCCATTTATCCATGGAGTAGAATGCTTCAGTCTTACATGACTCTTGGTGACTCTGCGTGGCTAGCAGCAGAAGTAAAGACCGTTTATTAAGGGTTTTAGGTGGCAAGGTGCAGACATTGACGGACGAAGACGGTTGGTCAGAAACAGGAAGAACAAATGGCCAGAACACATCATGTAATTCCACTATATCCACGTGAACTTAGGCTTTATGTCCTCATCTTCATCTTGGCTCCCAAGAAACACACACACACGCACACACGCACAGCATATCCACCCATGTATGTGTCAGCCATGTTCCTCCACTAGGATCCCAATTTTGCCCTCCTTAATGGAATAGCGAAGAATATTTTGAAATCCTCCTTTGTGGTGTATTATCCATGCCATGACTACCTTTATTAGTGCAGTAGGCAGTATTTGATTTAATAAACAATTGGCAATGTTGCTACAACCCTATTTTAATTTTACAGTTGTTTTTCTATTCCTATGGGGGGAATTATTTATCTTTAAGCCTAACATAATTTTAGATTTTACTTTATGGTTCCTTCCTCACCAAAAGTTATTGCCCTCAGTTTTCAAAGTCATATCCATCTCTAGAAGGTCAGCAGCTGGGACCAAATCATATCAGGGTCATCCCTGGCTGCCATTAACCCCTCTGATACATCCATCTGCTTTTCTAATGAGCTCAGGGGCCTGAGAACCCTCCAAAGCCTCAGGGTTGGTCTAACGAGGGCAATGGGGTGCTTTTAAATTGAATTTCTCATTTCCTCCTAATGTTCAGCCCAGTCAGCTTGTGAAAGACCAAAAGCTCAGTATCTGCTTCCTTCTGGCTCCTTCCTGTGTCATTATTATAGCGGCTGTACTCCTTTATGTTTAGTCTAGCTGGAAGATAAACACCTGAGAATTTTCCTCTTTGTCCCTAGTATCTGACACAGTTGGCATGGTCTTCAATGCCTAGGTGTCTGAGAAATGTGTGCTTAAATGAATGAATGGATGAATCCTTATGTATTCCTCTCTTATTCTTTAACAGGATATTATAATTATCAGAGCAAAATTTTTATACAGGCTCAAATCAAACATTTCTTTCTTTCCCTCTGGATCACTTGGGCATTTCATAGATCCTTCCTCATTTTGCCAGAAAGAGAAAAGAGAATCTGAGATTGGTCACACCCCCTTCCCTCTAAAGTGAAAGTAGTAGCCCATTTCCGTGTTCGCCTTTCTGGAGTTCCTGGCTCTGTCCCTCTCCAGTCTTTTATTCCCAAGTATCTAAGATTAGATTTTCATCTCAGAAATTGTCATCTTCACCATGACTAAGCCCTGATGATCCGTTTTCAGGAATGTACCCTCCTCGTCTGGAAGCCTCACCCTTCCTTCGCCTCTGCTCTCTAGGCTTCACTTGTTCACAGCGGCACCCCCAGTGGCTGGCCCAATCTGCTCTAAGAGAGCAAGGATTCAGTACAGTATTTGATGGGTCCATCAGAAGACATATTAATAAGTGAAGCAAAATTTTACTGGGGCTTCAATGGCCACTTCAAGTTCAACCTCCTCTGAAGCTTTTCTGACAACTCCAGTCAACCACGGTCTTTCCCTTCTTAACCACCTTCATGTTTATTGAATATTTTTTATAGATTATTACAGTGCTATTTATTTTGTGGTATATTGCACATTAATATTTTCATGTCCATGTGCTTCACCTCCCCGTGACTGCAAGTCTCACCCAGGGGCTAATTTGTGTAGCATTTGAAGGTTATACAATCTTGAAATCCCTTTATTACAAATAAAAATTAGGTGCAAAAGTACCTAATTGTTTTTTAGCATGAGTTATACTAAATTACACCATTAAAAAAGCTAATGAATACCATATACATCACAAAATAAAAAATAACAAGTTTTTTATTCATTAGCTGCTTGCCACATCTCTATAATAATTTTCTCCTATACTTTTGTCTGCATAATGTTTGATTGCCCCTTCATAGAACGATGGTCTTGTAGCATCATTTTCTCTAGAGAACAGAAAGATAGTTCAGGCTTTTTTCTAGCACGGTTGATATAAGTTGTTCTTATTCTTGACAGGTTCATGTTTACCTTTGTGTGGTACCTCACTCACAGACATGTTCTCTCTTTGTAGTACTGCTACGCTGTTGGGCCCTACAAACACAGGGATTCTATTTTGTGAGATTTTAATCAAAAAAAAAGAGAAAAAAAAAGCATAGTGCATTTATAATTGTATACACTGCATTATCAAGTATTTTCCTAACAGGAGACCATTTTTGATTTTGACAGTTTGGGGTATGACAAGAGCCGAGTGCCTGAGGACTGGAAGAGCTTTTCACAGACCGGCTCTGGCTCCACCTCGTTTAAACTGCAGGTCTTCTCTACCACACGCTGTCGGTTCCAGAGCCGCGTGACACTTTCCTATCATAAGTCAATCCCTGATCCTGGGCGTTCGTGTCTACCACTCTTTCAATTATGTCTCTCAGCCACCAGACGCAGCAAGTGTCTGGTGTCTCCTCTTGGCAAGTGTTTCTCTCTGGGTCTCCTCTTGACAGTTAATCACTGGCAGGGTAGTCCTGTTGGCAGTTCTTGGATTTGCATTTTTAGGAAGTCCAAAACAGAATAAAATCTGCCTTTAAATTTTCTTCCAACCCAGACATAGTCCATTTTGACTAATCCTCAGGACATGAGGTAAGATATATTTCCCCCTGCAAGCAAGACAGTGGGTAATTAAACATAGTGCTGACAGTTTTTGTTCCTAGGCCCTGTAAGAGCATTATAATTAGTCTTTTAATTTTTGAGCTGAGTCTGATGTCTGAGCAGGATAAGTCCAGTTCTACAAACTGAAGAAATATCCATCACTAGCAGAGGAGCAGGTGTAGAAGACAGAGTCTGCAAAGGACCCGATGGGGAAGCTGGGGGTCGTGTCCTCTTGGTTAAGACCTTAGACTCCAGTCAGACAGACCTAAATCCTGCCACTTACTGCCTGTGTGATTTGGGGCAAGTCACTTATGCTTTTGGAGCCTCAGTTTCTCATTTGTGAAATGAAGAGAGTAATCCCACAGGGTTGTGAAGATTCATGTGTGTAACGCAATTAGCACAGAAACATAGGGTAAACGCCTCAGAAATATTAGGTATCCTTTCTGCTAACATTTCTCTGTCTTCTAGGTCTATCTAGATATCTGATATCTTTGATCGTTTAAGTCTTTTCCCAGATTCCAGCCTTTTTAGCTGCTTTTCAAAAACAGCTCTTTTTGATGGTAGGTGCCAGAGCTTAGTCATTGTCTGCCCACAGTGCCTAAAAGGAGCGTTTTGCACGTAATAACCCTTCCCGTTCGCTTAGCAATCTACTATTTACAAAGTGTTTTTCCAGGTTGTATTACTCAGTCTTCAAAATGACCCTCTGATGGTGGTGTCACCGGAGCTCACCATGCTCCGCCTTTCTGTTGCCTCTCGCCGAGCTCATGCCCACCCAGCAAGGCTGCCACACCAGCAGCTCCTCCCTGCTAGATGCCAGGCTGCCCCTGTTGTCATTCAGGTCTCCCCACTGGGCTCATCTCCTCATTCATTCTCCAGCAGGGCATCCTATTTTACTTGTTCATGGCACTGTTCACATCTGATACTTTACTTGTTTATTTTTTATCCAACGTCTCACGCTAGAATACAGGCTTTGTGAGAGCAGAAATGTTGTCCCCTCTGTCTCTGTGCATGCCTTCTCAATAGGGACAATATTGTCCCCAAGGGAGCAAAAAGTGATTCTTGAGGGGCAAAAAACCTCACTGTTTTTATGTATAAAGCACAAATTTATATGCAGTACATAAACAGATATACAGTGTAGACATGGTATTAAAATTTGGGAGGCATAATTAGGACAAAAATGTCTAAAAAGGCCCCTTAGGGGAGCAATAATGAGAAAAAAGGTTGAAAACACTGCTTTACAGTATTCAACAATGCTGAGCACAGAGTCGGCTCATAAATAATATTGTTTGAATGGCTGGATCATGCCCATTAATGGTTGCAGAAACTGAGGTTAGAGAGGTGGAGTAGCTAACCTCAGGACATAAAGGTGATAGATGGTAGAACTGGGTCTCGGATCTAGATTTCCTGGTTTTGTGCTTTTTACTCTAAGCCAACCAGTAAATGCTCAATATATGCTTTCTGTGTTTACTTGAGCATATTAGATATTCCCACAAGAGGAAGTAAAGCAAACATATTTTCTAAGCGACACAAGAAATAATCTCCGAAAATCGTTCTATTCAGAAGAGTCCAACTAGTCTTCTTCTCCGGGGACATTAACGATGCACTGTACATGACTCATCTTTGAAATGGGAATCAGTTCCGTCTCCTACTCTTGGTAAAATAAGAATGAAAAGGTGAGAAATATTTTTAGTATTTCAGTCATAGTTTCACAGCATCCCTGGGCCAAAAGAAATAACTAACAATTCCATTTATTAAGTGTTTATTAATAAATTCCATTTATTATTAACAGGTCCAAATAGCTTAATAAGCATATGTCCTAACAATTTAGGACATACATATCTTCCGTTGACCATGGGACATCTTCTCAAGCCTTGGGATCACCACCACCCTCATTTCCTTTTCCACATTGATTTTTGTGTGATACTTGGTTTCGTCACAGCAATTACTGAAAATCCAGCTTTGAAAGGATTTAGTCATTGGAAGCAGTATCATAATCTAGCATTGAAACTATGAACTACCTCGAGCTAGTCGTTTCCAAAAGATATTGCTGTGATTCCTGTGAACATTTAAAACAACCTGACACCCTTGTGAGTTCACTGTGGCACTTCGAGGTGCCCTAGCACACAGTTTGGGAACTATGGCAGTAGACCAAGGCAAGATAAGATGCTGGCTTGAGGTAGAGTCATAGCAGGGGAGTCGGAAAGAAGTGTGAAAGTGTAAAGATATGTGGAAGTGAAAAATTGGAGGCAATTGGTCCCCAAATGGTAAATGAACAGGATGTGGAGAGGAAGGAAAGAGGTTTGGAAAATGAAGTTTGGCGGCTGGATGATTAGAGAACTGTAATGTAGTAGATTGTAGAACTCTAATTGTAGTAGAGAACTCATGTAGTAGATGGCTTTGGGGACCCTGTCCAGCCCACCTTCACTTTCTTGAGAATGAGAACCATCGTCCACACAGGAGTGGCCCTGGCAGCCGTGTTCATTCAAAGTGACTCTCTGGCCAAAGACGATTGGACCGGAGAGATACGTTGCACTTGAGCCACCTAAACCAATCAGATTTTCTCTCTCAGATGACGAGTTGCTCCCAGCCAAGCAATTCTTCCCTTGTTCTGCTGTCTGCCCACTAGTCCGCTCATCTCTTGCCCTTTAGAACTTCTAGATGGGATTCAGACACAAACCTGCTGTGTCCCCTAATACATTAAATTCATGGGTGGTCCCCTCAAAGCCCCTTTCTTTTGACTAGAGGTTAGGAGGTGGGGCTCACAGCTCAGCCCTCTTTGAGAAAATCCTCCCTAAGCACCTACTCCTGACCCTCGGTGCACTCAGGACGTGAACGGCTTAAGCGTTCTCTAGCCTCTTTGCTTTGTAAACTCTTGGTCTAGTTCCTCTATTTGAAATTTGCTGCCTATTGTGCCTCACCTCAGTTGTCTACTTTAACATCTTCAATAAGATATCGCTTGTTTATTCAACTAGCATTAAGCTCCCACTAGACCAGTGCTGTCCAATAGAAATATAATGCAAGTCACATATGTAATTCAACATTTTCTAGCAGTCAGATTAAAAAAGAAACAAGTGAAATTAATCTTAATAATAATAATCTTATTTAACCCAATATATCCAAAATGTTATCACTTCAATCTGAAATCAATATTAAAAATTACTAATGAGATATTTCACATTCTTGTTTTGCACTAAGTCTTTAAAGTCTGGAGTTTATATTTGTCCCACATTCCAGTTTGGGCCAGCCACACACCAAATGCTCAATGGTCACAAATGTCTAGTGGCTACGAGTGTCTAGCGTCTAATGGACAGCATGGAGGCAGACTGTAAGCTGGTTCTGTGGCAGGACTGGCATTCTTCTTGGTCCTTGCTGGATACCACAGTGTTTGGCATATAGTAGGCATTCGATATTTGTGCAATTGAACTGAACTATAATAGACTGAATGAAGAAATTATCTAGGGAATTGTTCCACAGCTTCCCACAGCACTTACAGTCTAAATCATTCAATTCTGCACACATTTAGTTCGCCCATATAGTTTGTAATTCATTTATTCCGCAAGTATTTAGGCTCCATGAAGGCAGAGGCGTCTTTGTCTTGTCCCTAAGATCTACCACAGTTCCCAGTATGGAGATTTGGAGATTCACGCAGTCAACAAATATTTAGTGTCCACGCTGGACTGGTTAGTTTAGGTGCTGAGGATCTGTGTTGAACAACACAAACACAGTCTCTGTCCTCCTGGAGCTCACACACAATAAAAAGTAACAAGGACTATGAAGGAAAGAACTGAGGTGACGTGGTAGGGTGTGGCTGGGAATGAAGAAACAAAGGAGTAGGGAGAAGTAGCTGACCCTTCAAAGAGCTAGGGGAGGGCAATCTGATTGCGTCTTACCACAGGCCTACAAGCTCTCTCCTTTTCAGCCACGTTAGCCTTTCATTTTCTCTAACACCCAAATTCATTTCTTTTAACTTTCTGTTTCCTTTGCTTGTGTTTCTGTCTTCCTTGCTCTTCTCTAGCTGGTGTCTTCTCAGGTCTCAGCTCCAATGCCGTCTCCTCAACATCAGCCTCCCTGACTGTGCTATCTACAGGGCTCATCCCTTTAGACACTGTCCATCAAACACACATTTTGTGTATCATCACAATCTGAAATGATCTTGTTTGTGCACCTGTTGTCTCCCACACCGTAAGGAAAGCTCTAAGTAATTAGGGACTCTGTCTTGACATTGGCTATCTTACAGAGGCTAGAAAAGTGCCTCTATGACAAAGGCATGACTAACAATAGTGATCAATAGATATTTACTGAATGAATGAATGAATGAATGTCAAGAGTTAAAGTCTTTGGGAGATGTCTCAAGGCAGGAGTTGAGTGAGGCCACAATCTAAATGAAGTCTGAGAAGGACCGCCCTTTTTCAATCTTGGGTCTCTGAGAAGGAAGATGGGGTTAATGCATATGAAAGTTATTCTCTTGGACAGCCTTGGGTGTCTGGCAACCTGGGTTCTGGTTCTAGCTCCTTTGAGAATCTACATATATCTATTGGGTAAATGGACCTAAACTTTTGCATATAACTTAAGGGGGTTCATGGACCTCCTGAAGAGATAAAAGGACCCCAAGTTAAAAATTCCTGTACACATGAGGACCCTCACAGCAACACGGGAAGACTAGCGTTAAATGAGCTCATGCATGAAGCACCTTTAAAGAACTAGGACAGATGCCTGGTTAAGGCTGCCCTTGGTGAAAGAGGGTGTCCGAAGAATTCCTGAAAACCAAATTTTTTTCCACCAAGCGTCCCTGCCTGGCGGTTGCTATGGACGCTTGCCTTGTCCAATCATCGAGCAGCTTGCTAGGCTGTGCGGGGCTCGGTGGTTGCTGTGGCAACGGATGGCAACAGCTCCTGGCCCGGGGCTGCACCGGAGCAGAGCGGCGGCTTGGAGGCGCGTGGGGAGCCCCTTGGCAGCGGCGTCTGTGAGTGGGACGCGGGGTTTTGGTGGGGATCGGGGAGCAGAATTGACAGGGGTTCGGGGGTGCACCGAGGTCGGAGGTCCTCGCAGTGACCGAGGGGTCACAGTGCAGGGGGCATGGGGACGGGCCTGGGGTCTCCTCCATGCGTTCCCGCCGTTTATCCCAGAGGCTCCCTAGGCCTTCCAGATCCCACCCCTCCCTTGCCTTCTCTGGCCCCTTCTCTCACCCCAATTAAAATAGTGGAAGTTCCGATTTCTGTTCTTGGGATTCCCCAGCCAGACAGGTAGCAAAGAGGCAGGCATTGACCCGAAGGACAGAAGACCTCGGTGTTCACCTTGCTTCTGATTTCTAATTTA
Source organism: Equus asinus (assembly GCF_041296235.1). Lineage (NCBI taxonomy): Eukaryota > Metazoa > Chordata > Mammalia > Perissodactyla > Equidae > Equus > Equus asinus. Next base: position 37,400,836 of record NC_091817.1, read on the forward strand.
GCCGTGAGCCCTTGGACGAATCATTTTCCCTATTTTCTCACCAGGAAAGTGGGGTGCCACGCCCCCTCTCCTCCTTCTCCTCCCTCCCCTTTTCCTTCTCAGGATAACTGTGGGGATCAAATGCATGACCACTGCACCCTCAGATGTGCTTTACCTGTGTGATCTCATCTTATAGCCGCAACAGTCCTGTGGAGTGACTGTAATGATTAACCCGCCTTCACGGTTGAGCAATCTGGGCTCAGAAAGTGTCCCATGATCCGGGGTTAGTGATTGGCGGTTGGTATGACTCTTAACCACCACCCAGGGGGGCTACCCCGTGTCCTGTCCTCTATGTGTTTACCTTGGGTTTCTTGCTCCCTGCCTCTATTGGGTCCTGTTCTTTTCATTTCAGAATACTTCAACCAGTATGTATTTTATCAAGATGGTTCTTTCCCACTCTCATTTTCTGGACTCCTTAAAGTAATCGAGGACCCGTTTCATGTCTAGTACTGACCTAGATATTTTGCAGGCCAGAAAAGAAAATATTGTAAGATAGCATCTGTGCCCTCAAGTCACATTTTACTGTATTCGGTTCAGAAGTCAGTGCTAAGGTCAAAGATATCCCCAGAAAATCCCCTAAATTGCCCAGGAGCAACCCAATTCAGATATTGAACCACTGAAAAGATTTAATTCTGGAAATATTTAAACACATTTCACAAAATTCTAATTTATAGACTTTTCCTATTTGTCACCATAAATTAGTAGAAGGATAAATTTATCAATTCCATTATATCTTTGTTCTTCTAAATTTTGCTGGGGCCCTCATTTCGTACTTCAGTTTCTTCCTTGAGAATGTTGAGGAGGCTATCACTATCTGAGTGGCTACCCGGACATCACTCTTTGCTTGGTGGGCTGGTCAATCCTTAGAATCATTCATGTGTACCTTCTGTGGTCTCCCCAGTCTACACTGGACTGACTCTTCCAGCGTCAATGAATTCGACACTAGCATCCTCAGGATTGCCATCTCCCCTCACTGTACAGCCCACTGACTGAAGACGGTCACCCAACTATTTAGAGGTTATTCTTCTGTCTTTTGAGTTAGCTGACTATGAATATAGTTGAAATTTCATTATCCCCATTGATGTAACTCTTTTGGGGTCTTATTGTAGAGATTGTACTTGCTCTGCATAGGCATCAACACTTGATATTCTCAGTCGTTTAAAACTTTGTCTTTCTGATGGGAAAATATTGACTATCACTTTGTTATAGTTTACATTTGCCTGATGGGAAAATATTGACTATCACTTTGTTATAGTTTACATTTGCCAGATTACTAGCGAGACTGAACAGTTTATGATTCTTGACTGTTGATACTTGATCTTCTATGGATTGCCTGTCTTTATCTTTGCCTAATTTAAGTTTGACTGTCCTTTTTGTATTGACTTGTAAGGCTACGGTACATACTTTGTATGCTATGTTGAAATATAATTTAAATTAATATTTTCTCCCAGTAGGTTCTTAGCTATTTTTCTAAGTCAGGTTCATGATGTATAGTTTACCTTCTGTGAATTTCACCCCTTTTAGGTGTAGAGTTCCATGAGTTTTGAAAAATATATAGTCATGAACCATATAAATGTATCGAATGATTCTGTGAGCTCCGAGTGCTTCCTTGTACCCAGTTGTAATCAATCCACTTTCCCCTCCCCCGGCACCTGGCAACCAATGATCTCATTACTGTTTCTGTGTTTTCCAGAATATCATATAGATGGAATCATAAAATACATAGTACTTTTTTCCGTCTTGTTTTATTTAACATGTTGCTTTTGAGATTTATCCATGTTGTTGCATGAAACAGTAGATCTTTCCTTGTTATTGTTGAGTACTATTCAATTTAATAGATTTACCACCAGTTGATGGACATTTGGGTTGTTTCCAGTTTTTAGTGATTATGAATAAATAAAGTGGCTATAAACATTCACATACAGGTCTTTGTATCGACATGTATTATTATTTCTTTGGATAAATACCTGAGAGTGGGATTTCTAGGCTCTATAGTAAGTGTATGTTTAATTTTATAAGAAACTGCCAACCTGTTTTCCAAAGTGACTATACTGTTTTGCATTTCCACCAGCATAGTATGAGATTTTTCACTTGCTCCAAAACCTGCTAACAGGTGACAATTTTGTTAATTTTAGTTATTCTTGTAAATATGTAGTAATATCTCCTTCTGTCTTTAATTTGCATTTCCCTGATGACTAATGATGCTGAATAACATGTGCTTATTTGTTATTCTCTCTCTTCTTTGGTGAAGTTTCTGTTCATATATTTTACCCATGTCTTACAACTGTCTGCTTATTGAGTTGTCCTTTGAAGTCAAAAGTTTTTGTTTTGATAAATTCCCATTTATCAGTTTTTTCTTTTGTGGATGGTGTTTTGGTGTGCTATCTAAAACTCTTTGCTTAATCCAAGGTTAACACAGATTTTCTTCCATGTTTTCTTCTTGAAGTTTTATAGTCTTAGGTTTTACGTTTTATTTCATGTTTTGTATATGAGCAAACTTAGAATTATTTTGGAGAAGGCACAACAGTACCTCTGGCTTGTGTGTGAGAATGATTCATGCAATCACAAAGTAGAGGGCAAATTATTATCTGTTATGAATTAGTGGTAGAGTTTCACAAACTTCAAAATAGTTTTGAGAATGTTTCTCCACGTTAGCAGCAAAAACATTTAGAACATGAAAACACATCAAGTTTGAAAGAAACCCACATAACCTGTGAGTATTGAAAGCAGGTATTAACTGGTACACTTTGGGATCTGCGTAAGGCAGAGATTCTTGACTTCTGTGTTCATCTTTTGAGGGACAGTGTTCATAGCTTTTATCTGATTCTCAGTGGGACTTGGACCTCAAAGGTTAAAGATCACTGGCTTAGGATGAGCACATTTTAGAACGCAGGGGACAGTAATAGGCCTCGTCACGGCTGCTGTCATAAGAAGTGAAGCATCAGCCATTTCCTGAGGGCACTCTCTTCCTCTCAAACAATTTCACCCGAGATCTGTTTCTTCGTTAACGCTGCAGGTGCGCTCAGCGTTTGGCTGCTCCTCCTATAAAATGGTCTTGCAAGACGGATGGGTGCTTGTAGGATCGTGCTAGAAGGATTCAGGTTGTGCAGAGGAGGAGAAGCGATGAACTGATACATTGCAAAATGCCTCTACTGCAATTTAATTTGAAAAACTGTGCAGTCTTTTCATTACTTCGAAGAGTTAAGGTGCTTTAATTCTCTGATCTTTTTTTTTCAAGGGTGATATTTGTCCCTTGTGGTGATAGGGAAGAAGAGTGGGCTTTTAAAAAATGTTCCGTGCTTGGGGACTGGCCCGGTGGCATAAAGGTTGAGTTTGCACACGCTGCTTCTGTGACCTGGGTTCACAGGTTCCCATCCTGGGCGTGAACCTAGCACCACTCATCAAGCCACACTGTGGTGGCATCCCACATAAAATGAAGGAAGATTGCCACAGATGTTAGCTCAGGGCCAATCTTCCTCACACACACACACAAATGGGAAAAAAAAATTTATTAGAAAAATGTTCTGTGCCTGATTGAAAGGCTTGTCATGAAAGTATGTGATATTGTTACAGTGGTGATCTTCATCTTAAAATGAATAGCAAAAAGTCAGCTTGGTTGACTTTAAAGAAAAATTAGTGTGAAATGCCGGCCAGCCCCGTGGCGCAGCAGTTAGGTTCACATGTTCCGCTTTGGCGGCCCGGAGTTCACTGGTTTGGATCCTTGGACCTACGCACCACTTATCAAGCCATGCTGTGGCAGGTGTCCCACATATAAAGTAGAGGGAGATGGGCACGGATGTTAGCTCAGGGCCAGTTTTCCTCAGCAAAAAGGGGAGTATTGGCAGCAGGTGTTAGCTCAGGGCTAATCTCCCTCAAAAAAAAAAAAAAATTAGTGTGAAATGATGAAGAAAGAAATCTCTTGTAATTTCACTGGCAGTTCATAAGTCTCCTGTATTTTATTTTTAAATGCCGTCTCCTTGCTTTAATAGACTATCTAAAATGTCCTGAATGTAAGGTTGCTCTAATAACATTATGATCTGACTGCACCCGTGTCTGTTTTTATTTCTTTAAACTACTATTTTAAGCCCAAGTTAAACAATTTTGCCTAATTCTATGTTCTGTACAACTATGTTGTTGATGCTTGTTTTTATTATAAACAATCCACCCAAGTTTGCAGCAGTGGCTTTGAAAAATCCCTAATTAAAATAAATTTCAAGGTTAAGCTATTTTTATTCATGTCTGAACACAATTACCAATACTTGTGGCTTTTAAAATAATAACAGTGCGGTAAGCATATTTCAAAACCAGGAAGGCAGAAATTTGTGTTTATGAAAGCCAAAAAATTAGTCTTGCAATGCTTTGGAATGTCCCTGGTAACTAATTATAGATGATGTGTATTATATGGAACCTCATAGGTTTTAGTGAGAAGTGGATAAAAAGGGGCTTTATGTATTTCATTTCTGATAGAATCTCTGTCACTCTCGGAGAGAATTAAAATTTAATAAAAAGGAGTAACAGAGGGATGTAATCTAAAAATATTAATTAATAGCTTTAGCTCTACCAGAATGAGATTCTGTAATAAATGGTAGGCTGTCAGTTGCTAAATCATGAAATATTGCAGAGAGGGAAAAGGCAAAATACTCTTTTACAATATGGCTCGTGATGTTAAAACTGGTAGGGGTAGGGAAGCTTTGTACTTGTTAATCATTTGTGTTTTTACATCACTGTGTGTAATTACAATTAAACAGATGGTTCCTAAAAAGATAGTGTGTTCTTAGCAATTAAAATCATGGCAAGCAGCTTTTTCTCCTCCCCAACATACAATTAAACTGAATAGAATCACACATGCTGTGGGTTCTTCAGAGGAAAGGTTCTATGCAGATTCGAGGAGATTAGTATTCTGTTCCCCAGCCCTGTCATCTTGACCCCGCAAACGGCGAACTTTGCAGCTGGCAGAGGGCTTCCAAACATGGGTGTTATGAAGTGGTTACCCTCTCGCCTTTCTCTCCCAATCCTATTCTTGCCACACGGGGATTAATAGAATACATTTTTAAATGAGATCTTTGGAACAGTCTAACAATAATTGGATGTGTTGTATCTAGTATGGCTTTCTAAATTCTGGGAGCTCAGCTAGCTCATGAAATTCCTCAAGGGCACAGAAAATTCATCTTTTATTTTCTTAAGCCAACCAATGTTGACGTGTTTGCTTGTGAAAAAAAAAAATTCTTTCATTTCATTGCAAGGTTTTTTATCTAAAGAATATAGAATTTACTTTGGGTTCTGGGGAAACCAAGTTCTCACCTGATTTATGATTCTTATTACAGCAAATTAACTTTAGGAGATTTTTCAACCAGGATTCAGCAGTGCATGAAACATTTCACCGGTTGAAATACGGCTTTGTGGCTACTGGTCCCTCCCTTGAACCAGACCCCAGCAGTGTTAATGGGTCTCCCCCAGAGCAGTGGAGTTGGAGCCCGTGGTAATCTGTTCACAGATGAAATCTTGTAAATAAATGTCTTGTTTGCATGAGAATAAATAGGCCCAAGTATACTTTCAATGATTTTAGGTACAGGCTTTTGTGCCCACCAGTAAGCAGTTATTTGCTGGTGTAATTAACCATCTGCACCTTATTGTGAGGGTGCAGCTGGCTAATTATGCCCAGCGCCATAGGGCAGGTTAAACTTCTCATCTGCATAAGAACTGGAATTGCAACAAAGGACACTGACCTTTACAAATGAGTCCCTAAATTTAACCAGTTCAATGTGAGGTCCCCACTCATGGAATTTTGTTTTGTTTTGTTTTGTTCGGAAGTGAAATTTATATACGAGTAATGGTCTTTCTATTTGTAAAGTAATTAATACGGAACCATAGGACAGACTTGTATTATTATGAGTCAGGGACAAATGAGATCCCTGCTGAGTTCAAATTATTTTGTTTCCTCGTTTTGGAGAAGTGCTACATCAATATGGATGTACATGTGGTCGTGAACTCATATGAATGACAGCTTGGTGCATCACTGAGAGTTCAAATGGGCTAAATTTGGGTATTAACCATTTCAAAATCATTTTTAGCAATAGTTGCACATCCTTCTTATGACTTATTGGATGGATGGTTTGAGAGAACAGCAGAATGCTGGAGAGCAGAATCTTAAATTTCAATGTAGGTCATATTCACAGTCAATGCCCATTGACTAAGTGTGACGGAGGTCTGCTGGGGTGAATCTTCCCATGTTTGCTTGTCTAAGATTGTCTTTGATTTGCCCTTACCCTTGAAAGATATTTTTGCTGGTTATAGAATTAAAAGATGGCAGTTTTTTATTTCAGAATTAAAAGATGGCAGTTTTTTTTCTTCTGGCATATTTGAATTTGTCATTCTACCAACTTCTGGCTTCCATTATATTGAGAAATTAGCTCTCTATCTAACTTGGCTCCTTTGAAGATAATCTGTCTTTTTTATTGGCTTTTTAAATGATTTTTCTCATTATTTTTGGTTTTCTTCACCCTCTCTAGGCTAAGTCTAGGTATGGATTTTTTTTCCCCATCTATCTAGATTGGGATTTATTTGGCTTATTGAATGTACATATTGGTCTGTTTCAAGATTTTGGTAAAATTCTCAGCTATTATTATTTTTTTTAAAAGATTGGCACCTGAGCTAATTTCTGTCACCAATCTTCATTTTTTTCTTCTTCTTACTCTCCCCAAAACCCCCTCAGGACATAGTTGTATATTCTAGTTGTAGGTCCTTCAGGTTGTGCATCAGCTATTATGTTTTAGATGTGGCCTCGGACTCATCTCTTTTCTCTCACTCAAGGATCCAATGATGTCAGATCTCTGTCTTCCATGTCTCTTTATTTCACTTGTGTATTTCAAAAACTAAAATAAAATAATTTTTTTGTCACTCCACGTACTGACCTGCATAGTTCTTCTGATTTATTTTCTAGTTTAGTCATCTTCTTTACAGCTATTTAAAATATACGTTTTGCTTATCTATGAAATTTCTAAATTTACTGTATCTTTCATTGCTAGGTGTTCTATTTGGATATCTTTCAAATCTGCTGTATATGTTCTCCCATAACATTTTGTTTTAAAAAAATGTTTAAACCTAAAGAAAACTTGAAATAATGGTACCTAAATACCCTTTACTTAGAGTCATCAGTTGTGAGCATTCTACCACATTTGCTTTTGCTTTGCCTTTTTTCTCTCTCTCTCTGTTTTTTCTTGAACCATTTGAAAGTAAGTTTATGACTGCCAGAAGGGCGATCTCATGACACTACTCCTTTATATACATTAGCAGGTATTTTCTAAGAATAAGAACATTCTTTTACATAACCACAATACTGTTATCACAGTCCATAAATTAAAATTGGTACAGTATTATCTGATATACACTCCATATTCATATTTGCCCAATTTTTCGATAATGTCCCTTTTAGTGGTTTTTTTTTTTTTTTTCTTTGTTAAATCCGGGATCCAGTCAAGGATCACATGCTGCCTTGAGTTGTTCTGCTTTTTAGTCTCCCTTAGTGTAGAACAGTTTCCTTGAAATTTCGTTTTTCTGGACATTGACATTTTTGAAGAGTACAGTTGTTTTACAGAATTACTCTATCATTTTATTTGTTGATTCGTGTGCCCTGAAGATATATTCAAGCTTGTCTGTTAGTACTTCAAACATAAGAGACACGCTTGAATGTATCTTGAATAAACACAGTCATTTTATAGTCTGTATCTAACAAGTCTCCTAGATGAAGTGTTTGATGGACTTCCTGTTATCTTTAGTTTCTGCTAATTTTGCTCATGGTATCTTGTTGTCTTGTGTGTTTGCTTATTTCTGTTCTTCATTGTCCTTGAAATAGTGTTTGTGGGGACTTTTATCTTTTGAGGTCTGGTATGACGGTGCCGTCCTCCATGGGAGATTTATATTTGCTTCTTCCAGGCAACTCAGGATCTTTTAGTCCGGGACTGCCCTAAATCCAGCTCATGGCTTGACGTTCTCTGGACAATTTAAATGGTATGGGCAAGGACTGCAAATTTGGGTCGGAAATGACCCCAACTTTTTGAATATTTTTTTTCCTTCTTTTTCCTATTAATTCTTTTTCTCTGCTTAGCACCATAACAAGTTTTACTGTGGCTTTCTGGGGATGATGATGGAGTGACCAGTTTTAATTTTGGGTTCCAGCCTATGGTGAAAAAGATCTCTCATTATACTTCCCATCTTGAGCAGACTCTAACCATTGACTTCTATCTTATTGCCCAATAAGGCCAGCAAAACCAAAGCGCCAACGTTTCTGGATTAGCAAATGCCCTAAGGGCAGAAGTGGCTAAGGCATTCTAGGGCTTTCCTTACTGCTCTGGTGTCTGATTTCCTTTAGATTTTGGTCTGGTAATTGCTACTGTCTTGACAGCTCTTTAAAACTTTTAAGGAGTTTAAAAATTTTTTCACCTAGAGCTTTTAGTTGTGTTCACATGAATGGTTGGTTCAACTAACTGTTACCTGCCTTTACTGGAAACTGAAGTCCTCTTTAATTTTAGGAGAAATTTTATTTTTGTCCTTATATTAGAGATGAAGGCTGGATATAGATATTTTTTATACTTTTAATAGAAATCGATCTGGCCAAGCCCTGTGAAAACAATGCGCTAAGAATTTCCTAGTCAATATTTACCAATGTGATAACTGAAAAAAGAAAAATGGCCCTATTATATACCAGACAGCCCAAGTACAGTGTTACAATATGTAGCCAATCTCTGTCATTGGTTTTCATTACTGAATTTTGTTATGACAGCCATCCAATATGAATTAAAAGAATTATATTTGACATTTTAATAAAAGGTAGACATGCAGCATTTAACAAGAAGCTACTAGGGAGAATCTATGAGACAGTGATCAGTGTTGAAAGCACTCAGTTGAGCAGGGTCAAGCTAGCTTGCTGTCCACTTGTTTCTGGGGATTGCCACATCCCTGATGGCTGGCAGAGATTGATGAAAGCATGGGTCCCTTTCTTCAGTGAGGTCAGTGGGCACCATGGAGGGGTCAATGAGTAATTGCAAATTTGCTCTTCTTTGTATAACTGGCTTTATTAAAGGGATTCCAAACGTTTTGTGTGAAAGGAAATCTAATTCCCAGGCATTATTTTTGTCAGATGGATTTGGTTAATAAATAAGATCACTTTTAAATAATGTTTGCAAATATCTCTAAGTTGTTAGTACTTTGAGAAAATGCATGTAAAATGTATCACTTTTCTGTAACCCTCTCTATAGAGGATTTACATCTTTAAAATCTGAAAGTGAAATATTTCCGGTTATCTCTTCTGGACTCACACATAGTGGGTGACCTGGAATTTTTGGATCCATGTGAACTTCTGGAGAGAGCTTGTTATGTGCTAGTCGTCTTCAAATGTGGGCTTGGTAAGAGCAGAATAATTTGTATGTGGAATTACCTGTCCTGGGTTACCTAATCCAAATAGCCAATGATTTTTCACGATTTCCAGATTTCGAGGCATCCTTGATGGTACATTTGATGGTACAAATGAATTAGTCTACACATTTTATATAAGTACAAAATGTATAAACTTATTCTCTCCTGTTCTAATAGAAATGAGGCATTTTCAACTTGCTGTGGAAATAGCAACTCACGCAACTGCATAGTAGTTATTTGCAAATCTTCCTAATAAACTGTAGAGCAAATTTCAGGTAAACATAGGATTCTTAATAAATGATGATTATTATTAGAGAGTCCTAGATTTCAAGTGACAGAAATTTACTTCAAACTTCAATACAGCTTAATGACAATAAGGAATTTCTTAGTCCGTTTAGTTAGGCCCTAGGATGGTTCATGGGGTCAGCAGATGGGTCACAGTTCCCAGGGCCTCAAAGTTTAGAACTGCTTTCAATACTGCTCTGATTTGCTCATATTCGTCTTTCTTCTCTGCTGTCACCCATGCATCCTGCTCACATTTCTGCTTTTATCTCCTTGGCTTTGTTCTGCAAAAAGTCTTCTCTATGTAGTGAGGAAGATGGCTGCCAATAGCTTTAAATTCATTTTCAGCCCATCAAGTCCAAAGGAAGAACCGCTCTTTCCCCATGTCCAGCTATCATTTAAGGAAAGGATTCATTGCATTATTAGAGAAAATGCTCTCACCAAAGACCAATCAGAACGTAGGAGGATAGGACACTATGATTGGCTGGGTCTGCTTACCCCTTCTGGAAGGGCAGTGAGTTCTTACAGGAAGAAGGAGAATGGGAGGGGGGAATTATACTGGACAGGCAAAAAAGTCCTGTACGAGAGTAGATTGTTAAAAAGGGTTAAAAGCTGTTAAGGAGTATTCCTGAATGAGTACACATTTTTGAATCCAAGTAAGATAAATAGATTTAAGAAAATTATCTACTAAACCCACTATCAGTATAGGAGAAGATATTTTCTTATGTTAGAAAATTCCATAGATTTTGAAGAATTGATACAACACACTGGAGGAAAGAACAATTGAATTAGGGATTGTTGTAAGTGTTAGGAAAAGAAATTAACACACCCAAGATTTACCTTCGCTTAGATTTCTTCTACAAAGAAGTCACTAAGAAATGGCAGACTGCAGCTTTTTTTAAAAAATTTCTTTCTAAAACAGCAGGAGGGAGCCATTACTTCTGTTGTTGATATTAAAATATGAATAAGCCCTCATTGATTTGATGGTTGGATCAAAATAAGGGATTTTAGTTATCAATGAATGGTAATTTCAATGTCTCTTCTTTATTGCATCAAATTCATAAGTAAATATGCATTTGTTTATGAATTTGCTGCACTGAAAATAATATGAATTGCTTAGCATTCATAAGAAGCTTATAAAATAGATTCCTTTGAGTGATGTGTGTGTGTGTGTGAATCGAGGCAGATTCTGCAAATGAACGTTCATTATGTGTAATAGCTGCAGAAGCCAAAGGCATTCTCACTGTGTGTGTCTGCAGGTCTTTAGACTCTGGCAGTGACAGAATCAATGGCATATAAATTAGACGTTATTATATTTTGGTACAGCAAACATACATTTAAAATAGCTTGTCTGCTGTGTTTAAATGAGCATATTTGACAAAATGAACAAGACCATCAAAAACTGCCCTTGCAAGTTATGGTCTGAATGGCTCTCAAGTTATTCATGGTATGGTAATACATTACAAATAATAGATGGACGGCAATTATTTATACGGAATTCACTTTGTCAAGAGACTGTGGCCACAGCATACAGCTCAGATGACGTTTGTGTCAAAGAACATTAATTGGCTCAGATAACTCAAAAGTTCCTGACAATCTAAGGATTCAAATGATGTCATTGGAACTCAGTCTCTTGGCACAGCTTTCGTTTGTGTGGCTTCGTTCTTAGACAGCCTCTCCTCTCGTGGGGGCAAGAGGGCTGCCAGCAGCTTCAAGCTCATATCCTACTTCTCAGCAACCTCGATGGAAAGAAAGAATGCCTCTTTTTCAGCTGTTCCAATAAAGTCAAAATGAAGCCTCATTGGCTCTGATTGGTTTGACTTGGATCATTTGCTCTGTCTTGAACCTATCACGATGGCCAGGGAGATGTGACATTGGGATAAACCACTCCTGGATTGGAGCAAGGAGTGGGGTATTTCCCCAAGGAAAAACGATATTGATCTCAGAAGAAGAGTAAATGGATGCAGGGTAGTAAAAACCAATAAATACCTGACAAATGATTCTACTGTTAAATGAAGAAGGAAAACAATAAATGGTTCAGTGATTCAGCTGCCCATCCAATCATTTAACAAATATTTATTGACTCCATGCCAGGCACCATGTTAGGCCTACATACCAGTGATGAGCACAATGGTTAAGGTCTCTGACCTCATGGAGCTTGCTATCTGGTGGACAAGGCAGACATAAAAATCTAGTTACACAAATAATTTACTCAATATGTGAAAAATGCAACTGCTACTAAATATGACAAGGGAACTTGAGGGAGGTGAAAGGCTTTCTAGAGGGAGTGATGGTTCAACTGAGACCTGTAGGATGAGTCTAGGTAAGCATGGGAAAGGAGGTGGGATGGAAGAAGAGAGTTCCAGAGATTTTATGTCTAAATAACCCTGTAGTTTGATCAGGGGAAGAGGGCAGCCTGAAAACCTGGACAGAAGGGAGACAGCGTATACCACTGGGGGTGATGGACTTGGAGGGAGAGGCTGGGTGTTCCAGAGACAAGAACTATGCCTTTCACCATGTCGTCTGCAGGTGTCCATGATATGGAGTCTCATAATCCAGATCCAGACATGAATCAAGACTCTTCCTGAAAGAAGATCTACGTAAACCTCAAAGACTCTCAATTTTAATATACCCTTTCCAAACAACTTATTGTTTTTTTGGGTTCTTCAAGTGAGAAGGGGCTGGAAAATATGCCCTTGGTTGCTGGGTAGACAAATTTAAAGTGTTTACTTTTAGCCATTAAAGTTCTGCAAGTAGCTGTTCAGCGTTAATACACTACATGTCCATCTCAGCTAACGCTAATTGTATCTCAACCTGATGCCTGAAATGAAACAATCAAGATGTCAAGACATTAGCTCTGTAAATCTTGGATTAGGTCGCATGAATGGATTATCCAGATTAGTTTCAGACGTCTGAGCAGTGCTCTAAGCAGACTTCTCCTAGTCCTGGGCACTCTTTGCATTGTGCTTCATTTTTGCATTCTATCTTCAAATTTAAAAAAATAGTTCCTTTTTTGCATTGGAAAATTCTTTAGGCATGTATTAGGATTTCTCCCCATATACCATCTGCACTCAGTAAATGAGGATTTCTGCTTCTGAGAATGGTAGACTAGGTAATGCAGGTCCACCCGCCTGCTGAGCGCAACTAGAAAAATGGACAGAAAGTCTGCTTCAAGGCACTAGAAAGTTAACAAGATGGTGAAGAACTATCAGGCCAGGTCTAGGGGCAACATGGACCCAAGCAAGGGAGCCCCAAATTTAGAGTTCCTGAGAGCACATGCAAATTACAAGGAAGAAGCTGAGAGACCAAGAGGCTGGACAGTGTTTGTGGGCTAAGGCAACAGGGATTGGTGAGCAGGGCCAGCCAAGGATAGAGGGAGCCTGGTGAACTTCTTGTCTTTGGGTTTGGACCTCAAGGGGCTGCCTCAACGGAGAAGGGATGAACTGGAAGAAGGCCCATGAAGCCACTTGAAATGAAAAAACAAGTCATAGAGAGGGCAAAGACATTTGTAAAAACATAACTGCAAGAGGGCTTGCATCTGGAAGGACTTCCACAAATCAATAAGAAAAAGACTACCCAATAGAAAAAAAGTCAAGAGACTTGAACACTTCACAAGGCATTTCACAAAAGGGGACAGACATCCAAATGGCTAATAAACGTATGAAAAGGTACTCAATCTCATTAGTAATCAAGGAAATGCAAATTAATACCACAATGAGCTGTCATGACACACTCACCAGAGAGCTAAAATTTAGGTTGCTAATAGCAAGTGTCAGCAAGATTGGGGGCAACCAAATGTCTCATACTCTGCTGGTGGGAGTTTAAATAGCTACGACGAATTTGGAAAGCTGTTTAGCATTATCTACCATAGTTGAACATATGCATACCCTACGATTCACCGATTCCATTCCTGGATATATACCTGTCCTGGTGCGCAGAGAGACATTTGCAAGACTGCTGTAAGCTGTACTATTCATGATAGCCTCAGAATGGAAACAACCCAAATGTTAACTAATAGCAGAATGGATTAATAAATGGTAGTATATTTAAACAGTGAACTATTATACTTAAATGAAAATGAACAGACTACAGCTATATACAATGAAATAGATACATAAAGTAGAGCCAATGAAGCCAGACACAAATGGTTACATATTGTGTAATATCATTCTTCTAAATGTTAAAAACCAGGCAAAACTATAGTGTTTAGGGATTCATGCTTAGGTTGTAAAAGAAAATCAAGGAAGTGATTTCTATAGAAGTGAGGATGATGGTTACCTTTAGTGGAGAAAGAGGGCTTAGTGATTGAGAGGGGGTGGGAATGTTACCAAAACCAAAGTGGGTTCGCCTCCTGGAGAGTCAAATCAGACTCTCAACCAGAAGTAAGTTGTCTCACAGAGTAAAATATTTTTGCAGCAAATAGGAGACCATGAGGAATCATTTCCAGAGTCATGGCCTCCCCAAACAAAGGGAAGCAGGGACCTTTTATTTCAGATGGGGAGTGAATATTCAAAAGGGAGAGGTGGGTATTCGCTTGCACAGGCTCAGTTGGAAAACACGCTTCCACATACACTGCAGGTCATGGCAATAAGGCCCGAGCTCCTCCTGGAGAGATCTTGGCATTAAAAATAAGGCAAAGGCCATAGCCAGAGCTCTCTGGTGAGGCTTGTTCTGGTTCAGGGTGGTTGGTGATTGCGTCTCCTTGACATAACAACAGGAATAAAAACAATTTGGAAAAACAGTTACAAGCTTCCAAACCCACCCCTGAGTTCCTCGGGGCAACTAGTTGGGGCACCTAGTCGGTGACAGGAGGGTCCTTCTGGGGTGCTGGCAGTGTTCTCTTCTTGGGGGATCCTTACACAGATGTTCACTTTGTAATAGTTCATCGAGCTGTAGATTTTGGAAACAGTTTTCTGTATGCATAGAATATTTCACAACAAAATCTTTTAAAAGACGGTATCACTGTATCTTTTATCAACCTCATCAAAACTAAAAGCAAAATTTATCACGCGCTCAATCAAATTACAGCGATGCTTTTCACTGAGAGATGTGACCAAGTCTGAATGCGGCAGATGTGCAGCGTGCCAAAGTCAAAATTCAGTTCGATTTCTGGGTGCTTATTACTGTATGCTGGTAGCCATATCACTAAATTTCATCTTCTCTCCTCAAAACCAATATAATTTTACTTGTAATTATCTAATATAGTGCTTTCCATGTAGTAGATACTCTATTATCTATTAAATTACAAGTTAAGATAATTGAATTCCCATGTGAGAAGTAATCTATTTTGGAACTATAATACTTGTAGATTCTTAGTACAAGTAATGAAAATGATGTGAATTGGGGCTCACAAATAAGAAATAATAAGCACTTTCTGCATCTGTGGCTCTCTCTGTTCTGTCATTAACTTCTTCCTATATGGCCCATAGTTGGCTGTTTGACTTTTCCCCTGCGTGTGTCTGGTCTGGAAGCTTCTACAGTTTCAACAAGCTTCCAGCACTTGACATTTTCCTATGGGGAAACATTTCTTTTTGTCATTTGAGGCCTAGGAAAAATTAGTTTTCACTGTGCATTTTGTGATATTGTGATTTATAATAAGAAATATATATTTGATCTTCGTTCCTGTTTCTGGCATGGAGCTCCGTAAGCCTTGGAATTTCCTAAGTGGTGAGAGGGATAAAGGTGTCTTTTGTTTTGTTAATGAGGTGACTTTTGGACCTCACCTAAGGATGGGGGCTGGTTGCCAGGAGAACCAACCATGTGATTGGAGGGTTGGAACTTTCAGTCCCGCCCCCAGCCTCCAGGGAGGGGAGAGGGGCTGGAGGTTGAATCAGTTGCCCATTGACCAATGACTTACTCAACAATGACTCAGTAATGAAGCCTCCATAAAGACCCAAAAGGACAGAGTTCACAGAGCTTCTGGGTTGATGAACACATGGAGATTCAGGGAGAGTGGTGCCTCTGGAGGGGGCATGGAAGCTCTGTGCCCCTTCCCACATACCTTGCCCTGTGCATCTCTTCCATCTGGCTGTTCCTGAGTTATATCCTTTTAATAATGAACCAGTAATCTAGTAAGAAAAATGTTTCTCTGAGCTCTGGGAGCTGCTCCAGCAAATGAATCCAACCTGGGAAGGGTGTCTTGGGAACCTCCAATTTATAGCCAGTTGGTCAGAGGTGCAGGTAACAACCTGGGTTTGTGACTGTGTCTGAAGTGGGTCGGGGGGGGCACAGTCTTCTAGGGCTGAACTCTCAACCTTTGGAATCTGATGCTATTTCCAGGTAGATAGTGTCAGAATTGAGTTGAATTGTAGGACACCCAGCTGGTGCCCCGAGAATTGCTTGTTTATGTACCCACTTCCCCCCACTGGAACTGGTGACCGGAACAAAATACATCTTCCTTTTCCTTTTCTTCAACATGGATCAAATAAGAGGATTCTTTCTGAAGTTTGTCTCTCTTATCTACCTCAAATGTAACGAGTCACACATCCTGCAGAGACAGATTGTTCTCAGGAAGTATTTCAAGAAGAGAGCAGAGGCAAATGTGAAACCTATGAAATCTGAAGTAATCCAATTTAAAAGAGATCAAACAAATAGAAAAGCAAGGAGTACAACAGCTTTAGAAAAGTAGAAAGCCAGAAGATGCAGCAGGATTAAGAAATGAAAATTAGCCCTTTTACTCTGAGTGCCTGGAGAGCCCCTCACAACAAGTCATGTTGCATTTACTTGAACATTTCCCCTAATTTTTTCTTTGATATTTTCCTGCTGAAATGGTGTTTTTGGGGTAAAGAAATATTTATCAACATCTCAGAATATAATCTTCTCTGGTCTCCCTGTAGCAGTAGCCGAAGTTGAAGATATGTGAACAGTTTCATCTTCTCTTATTTACTTCCAGCAAGGAAGGTTTAATTGAATGGAATTTCTGTCTTTTCAGTTTATTTTCAACCAAATTTTCTGCTACTAATAACACTAAGAACAATTTTATGCCGGGTACTGTGCAAAGTGAAGTACTTTCCAAACTTTTTTTTTTTAAAGATTTTATTTTTTCCTTTTTCTCCCCAAGGCCCCCCAGTACATAGTTGTATATTCTTCGTTGTGGATCCTTCTAGTTGTGGCACATGGGACGCTGCCTCAGCATGGTTTGATGAGCAGTGCCATGTCCGCGCCCAGGATTCGAACCAACGAAACACTGGGCCGCCTGCAGCAGAGCGTGCAAACTTAACCACTCGGCCACAGGACCAGTCCCCAAACTTTTTTTTTAAAGATTTTATTTTTCCTTTTTCTCCCCAAAGCCCCCTGGTACATAGTTGTGCATTTTTTTTAGTTGTGGGTCCTTCTAGTTGTGGTATGTGGGACGCCGCCTCAGCATGGCTTGACGAGCAGTGCCATGTCCTCGCCCAGGATTCAACCAGAGAAACCCTGGGCCGCCGAAGCAGAGTGTGCAAACTTAACCACTCGGCCACAGGGCCAGCCCCCTTTCCAAACATTATCTCGTTTAATCCTCATGGTAAACAGATGTGACAGATGTGGTAGCTGGCTTCTAAGATGGCTCCCAATGATCCTCATTTCCTGGTATTCAGATCCTTGTGGGGCCTCTCCCACAATGAACAGGGCTGATCTGTGTGACCAACAGATGTTGTGTAAATGATGATACGTGACTTCTGGGTCACAATAGACACTGCTGCTTCTGCATGTTCTCTTGGTCGGCTTGCTCTGGAGGTAGCCAGTCGTGATGCCATGATGACATTTAAGCAGCCCTGTTGAGAGGCCCATTCGGAGAGGATCTGAGGCCTCCCGCCAACAGCCAGGACCAACTTGGTGGCTGTGTGAGTGAGCCATCTTGAAAGTAGATTTTCCAGCCCTAGTCAAGCCTTCAGATGGCTGCACCCCTCCCTGCCATCTTTGACTGCAACCTATGTCATAAGGGACGCCAAGCCAGAATCACCTAGCCCGGCTTCTTTCAAATTCTTGAATCACAGAAACCGTGAGAAATGAGAAGTGTTTTTTGTTGTTTTTAGCCACTAAGTTTTGGGCAGTTTGTTACATGGTAATAGATAACTATTAGAGTGGGCTCACGACTGTTACCTCAATTATACAGACGAGGAAACTGAGGCTTGGGAAGGTTAAATCTCAGGTTTGATGACTCCAAAGCCCTTGGTCTTAATGAAAACAAGATACTTTCTCAGGGTTTTGGTTTATTAGTGCAGACAGTACCTTCTGAGGGGAAAAGAAAATTTCTTTTTCAAAACTATGGGAAAATGTTTTTATCCATCAACCTATATATTTATCTAAATGCGTTGAAGGCACGTGGGCACTGCAGTCGTGTATAAACATGAAGCACGGTGTTTGGCACTGCGCTCTTTGAGGTTTGTTTTCATCTTGCACTTTGCTCACTAGGTAGAAAAGATTTTAACTTCTGAGATTTAAACTGGGAGCAAATTGGCTTTTGGCAAAGGAGGGGTGTGGGAATGGAAGAAGCAGGCAGACGGAAAAATACAAGGAAATAAGTTTTTGAGACATTTACGATGTCGGGAAAGCAAGGAGAGATGGATAGAGAAGGGCGATGGGGTATGATGATGGTGATCATGGTAGTTACTTATGTGACACGTACGTGTCCCCGCAGCATCTGGGGGCATTCACTAACTTAATAACAGACAGCGTGAAATTCTGCCTTACCAGGCAACAATCCACTCTAAATTTAAACTCTTAGATTCAGCTTGCTTCTGCATTCCCAGAGGTGAACAGAGCTCAACTCCGTGCAGAAAATGAATTTTGTGCTTAAAAGCATCTATTCCAAAACATTTTTTTTTTGCTTTTTTAGAATCCAGTGTTGCAGGTCTATAAAGGCAGAGCTTTGATGCAAACCGCGTCCTGCGAGGTTCCCCTTCCTGAGAGTTAGCGGAGAATACATATTCTTGTCTTTTCTCTGAAAGAAGATACTGTGTCATGGCTACTGAACACTCACTTAATCTAGTCTGTGTTACACAGAAACACTAGAAGGAGCAAAAGTTGGCATTTAAATTAAGGAAAACCAAACAAAAGAGGGAAAGAGTTCTTCTGAGAAATGTTTTAGCCTTGTGAAAATTCTTTTAATGAGTGCAATTTAATATTCAATTCAATTCAACAAATATTAACTGAGCCCCTTCTGTGTGCCAATCACACATGGTCAAGAAGCTTACATTCTGGAGGTAAAGACAGGCTTGTAAGCAAATAATTGCCATACAATGTATTACATTCAGTAATAGAGGCATATGCAAAGGACAGAGTGATTGGCACTCTTTGTGTGCATTAGGGAAAGCCTTGCTTCTGGGGACCTTTGAGATGGGTTTTGTAGGATGAATAGACGTTTGCTAGCCAGATGAGGATGGGGATGTGAGAAGAAAGGATGAGCCCATACAAAGGTATAGAGGTATGAAATAGCCTGGCGCATTTGGGGACTGTGGAAAGTCATTCATGTGGGTCAATTAATTAATTTAGCAGATTTATTAAATAAGCATATGCAATGAGGCACTGTACTGGACACTGGGAAGGCATTCCAGTCGTTACGTACAAGTCTGGAGGTGTGTGAGCACTTGAGAGATCGTGAACTTCAAGTTGAACATAAAGTGCAGAAAGGGTAGGTTCCCAGGATGCATGTCATGCTGAGGAACTTGCAGAGTATTCTGGACTAAAGGATTTTAGGCAGGGAAATTGCTTGACCAAATATTCCCTTTATAAAGGTCGCCGTGGCCCCAGTGTAGAGATTGGCTGGGGCATGGGCAGGCGGCGGGAGTGGGGATGTCATTCTGGAGTCAGGGAGGTCAGTGAAAAAGTTGTAGTCACCCAGCCAAGAGATGAGAGTGACATTGAGAAAGGAGGGCAGCAGGAATGGAAAGGTGGAGATGGACTCATGAGATGTCAGGGAGGTGGAGTCACAAGAGAGTGGCAGTGTAACATCGTGATTAAGGGTGTGGACTCTGGAAGCAGAGTGGCTGGGTCTCTTCCCAGCTCTACCCTGTACCAGTGTGGTTCTTACCTTCTCTGTGCCTCTGTTTCCTTATCTGTCATGTGGGAGAATAATACTACCTACATGTAGGGTTGTTGTGGCAATTAATTGATACGTATAATGCTTGGAACACTGTCAAACAAAGTCAGTCCTCATTAAATATTTAGTTATTATATGAGTGATTGGAGGAGAGAAGTCATAGCTGACGTCTGAATTTGGGGCTTGAGCAATCGTGTGAATGATGATTCTATTCGCAGAGGGATGCAGGAGAGCAGGTCTAGGGGCATGCTGGGCTGGAGGTGCCTGTCACACCCAAGAGGAGACATATGTAGACACTGGGGTCAATGGAGTGGATCAGAAGGGATCTGGGTGGGACAAATCCTCGAGAACTGCAGGAGGGCACGGGCAGGGGCCTGGGAAATAGAGGGAGGGCCTGGGATAGCTCCTGGAAAAAGAGCTGATGAGGGAAACAGGTTGGGCAGTGTAGAAGGCCCAGTGGAGGCTGGAGACTCCAAATTTGCAGTGACATGATCTGGGCTGTTGTCTAGTTTTCTCCAGCAGTCCTAACAGGCTGGGTGTAGAGGGAAGAACAGCTGGACAGACCCAGTGTTGGGGTTTTACTGGCTGTGATGGCGAGACTTGGAATCAGGATGTCGGCAATATTGCTAAGCCGCTGGGGGACAGGATTAACTGTGAAATCTAGGCTGGAGAGGAAAGAGTGAAGACGTGAGAGGGTTGAAGGAGCTAAAGGGAGGCTGGGGGATGAAAGGGCGTGAGGAGGCTGAGACAGGTGTCGTGGAAGTACTGGAGAGAGAGAGAGTGCTAGAAGGTGCTGCTTGTGATCACATGGAGAGAGAGCGTGCCCTCTCCACCGCTCACCAAAGCGTTTAATTCTTATTATTTTTAAACTAAAACAGTAGCACCTGCTTTTTGTAAAACTTCAAACACTTTAGGAATTCAGATCCACTTCGGAAGTGAAAGTCCCTTATAATTCTAATAATTTGTTATGATTTTTATGATTTATTATTTTAGATATATTGTTAATAGTTTAGTATATACTGTTCCATATTTTTGTATGCAGTGTTTCTTAGTATTGTCTCAGAAATGGAATCATATTGTACATACCATTCTGAAACTTGCCCTTCTCCTCCTAATTTATCTTGGATATCATAATTTCTTGTACATGTAAACCTTTGAGAATGGCTTATTTATCTTTTCATTGTCCAAAGTGATTTTAATTTTTGTCCAATTTTTTTCTCTGTTATGACTTTCTGTGGATTGAGAGGCTTTTCTTTTTCCTTAAAAAAGTTTTTTTTTAACATACAAAAAGCTGCACATAATTAGTGTATTATGTTTGAGTGATGAGTTTGGTGACAAGTATACACCCATGAAACCGTCACCACAATCTATGCCATAAACTTATTCATCACTTCCAAAGATCCTCTCGTCCTCTTAGTTATTATTATTGTGTGTGTGATAAGAACATAACATAGCATTGACCCTCTTAGTAAAATTTTAAGTATTTAATACATTATTGGTAACTCTAGGCACTGTGCCTAATGGTAGCTCTCTAGGACTTACTCATCTTGTAAAACTGAAACTTTGTACCTGTTGACTAATATCGCCTCATTTTCCCCTCCCCTCAGCCCCTGGCAACTACCATTCCAGAGAGGGAGATATTGAAACTAAAGATTTTACTTAGATATAGCGCAGTGTCTGGCCGTGCTAAGGTCTGGAAGGGAGTCCATGGGAGTGCAGATTGAAGTGTAACAGGGTCGAGAGTGTTTTGAATGGGTTTTCAGCTGTGTTGATGCTGCAGTCACCCAGGATGATGGCAGGAGTTGGGAAGGAAGGGAGGAGAGTGAGCCAGAGGGCAGAATGCTCAGTGGGTGAGCATGAGAAGGGAGCAGACAGAAGAGATAAAGACAAGGAAGTGGGTGGTAAAGGGGCATGGGTAAGCAGCGTGGGTGAGGCTGCAAAGTAGACGAGCACCAGGCAGGGAAAGTGTGTGAACTTTATCCTATAGGGAGTGGGGAGCAGCGAGGATAAAAGATGAAATCATGTATTTTAAAGATTTTTTTGTAAGAATGTGAAAGACTGGAGGCAGCCAACCCCGTTGGAAGACTATTGTAGCTGTCTTGGAAAAAATCTGAGAGCTTCAGGTGTGGATAAGAGAGATGTTCAAGAGGCCAACTGGACAGGACCCAGTGACCGATAGGGTGGGGGTGAGGGAGCAGGAGGAGGTGAGGACAATCCTCAGACTACTGGCCTGAGAAAATGACAGTGAAAAATAACCAAGATGGTGAGAAATGGAGGAAGAGGAAGAACAAGAAGTGTGTGTGTGCGCATGGGTGCAGGCTGTACAGGGGAACAGGGTGGAAAGAAATATAATGGCCATTCAATTAAAATATAATTCTAGAAGTTTGTGAAGTTAATTGTAAAAATAAAAATATATTCTAGATGGAAACTAAAGATTTGGAGATATGCCTAACTGGTACAGTAAATGCCCTGTTGAAAGTATTGTTATCCAGACCTCTTTAGTTAAAAAGTTCTTCGGGTCATGGCCCCTTTTACCATATTTTGACCTGAGGGAGGTCTTTAAAGCACAGTGTTAAGGTAACCCATGGATTACATGACCCAGGCATTCCAGGGGCGTTAATGCATGTGACCTATTTGCATGGATTCAGTCCTGTGTTAGATATTGGAGCAATGGGCTAGGTGGTTATCATTTTTAATGACACTCCTGAATATTGACTCCGTCTAATTTCCTGGTCGATGGCTCCTTAGAAATTCACAAGCATCCATTCTATGCGAGGCACTATGCATTATGGTCTTTACCTCAAGGAGCTTATAGTCTATCAAGGTTAGTGTAAACACACACATAACTGCAAAGTAGAAAGTTGTAGGTGTCACAAAAGAGAGACAAAGTAAGGTACTGGAAGGTCAAAGAGGCTGAACAGTCACTTCCAGCTGGTATGATCAGAAGTTGCTTCCATAAGGAAATGACATTTGAACCAAGAAGAGATCCGAGCAGAGGTGAAGCAGGGACACTGCAGTGAGAAGGAGCAGTGTGAGCAGGTTTATAGGGAAAGGTCCCTTAGCCCTTGCAGATGCGGAGCCACGAAAGCAAGATCCAAGTACTGTAGACTGGACCTGTAGCATAGTGTTAGTGATCAGGAACAAAAAGGGAAAATAGCCAAGATTTTAAAGGACTTAAGGAATGAGTTATAGAAATAAATGAGTTTTAGTTCAAAAAATACCTGAGACATCAGATCTTTAACAAGACAACTGCTTTGTGCTTCGGTTTGATGAGAGGAGGACATTCTGTTTCTATTCTGTTGAACTAGAACGGTCAGTTTCAGTTACAGCATACCTTATGAATACATCTTTTCATACTTGGGGTAAATCCTCCAGCAGAAGATATCTATGCATCAAAGAATATGCACTGTTCTAAAAAATTGCCAAAATGAAGTTACTGATTTACGTTCTACCTGTAGCATATTAGAGTGCCCGCCTTCACAGCATCCTCAACAATAATGAGTTTTGCCAGTCTTTCCCTCACTTTCTTGCAAAAAAACAATTTTTTTGAAATAATTATAAATTCACAGGACGTTGCAAAGAAACACAGAGAGGTCTCAAATACCGTTGACCTCCTGTTTCCCCCAGTGGTCACATCTTACATAACTGTAGTATAACATCAAAACCAGAAAATTGTCAGTGGTATAATATATGTGTATAGTTCTATGTCAATTTATGGCATGTGTAGATTTCTATAACTTCCACTACAATAAAGATAACAGAAAATTCCCTTATTAGGTTCACTGATAGCACTAGAAACTGAACTCATAGCTTGTAAGAAGTGAAAACCGTGCTATTAGCAAATTTTCTCTTGTTTACCCCAACTTTGTAAGTCTCAGGATTTTACCTGTCATTTTATTTCTTCTTTGTGGTCTATTCTATCACCACGAGCATCTCCTTTATTGTAATCCCTACCCTGCCACCACCATCAGTACCATTCTTAACCCCTGGCAATCACTCATTTGTTCTTCATCTCTATAAGTTTCTCATTTGAGCATATTATACAAGTGGAATCACACAGTATGTGACCTGTTGAGATTCTCTTTTTTCACTTCTTTATGTCCCTGAGATACATCCAAGTTGTGGCATATACCAATAGTTTTTTTCTTTTTATTGCTGAGTAATATTCCATGATGTGGATGTACCACAGTTGTTTCACCATTCACCTACTGAGGGACGTTTTGGTTGTTAAGGCTGCTTTGAACAACCATGCACTGGTTTCTGTACGGACGTAAGCTGTCTCTGGGCTAAATGTCCAGGAATATGATTGTTGGGTCATTTGATAAATGTATGTTTAGTTTTCCAAGAAACTGTCAAACTGTTTTCTAGAGTGTCTGCACCATTTTACATTCCCATCAGCAAAGAGAACCAGTTTTTCTGCGACCTCGCCAGCATTCGATATTGTCACTATTTTTTAAATTCCTAGAACATTGTATTAGATATCCATATAACGCCCATTTCAAAATATCTTAACGTAAACTTTAAGTAAACAACAAAGTTTTACAGAATTACTATAACTCATTATCATTTTAGTTTGAAGAATTGCTTACTGGAGTTTTTTTAAGTTAGAGGCCTGGTTATACTAACAGAAAAATTTGAAGTTACTAGTACTATTTTTATCCATATATGTAAGAGAATAGGAATTCTATGATGTGTTTTTAAAAACTTTATTGAGGTATGATTGATGTACAAAAAACCCTGCACGTTTACCATATACAATTTGATGAGTTTGGACATATGCATATACCCGCGATACCACCACAACCATCAACATATCCATCACTTCCCAAAGTTTCCTGATGTCCTATACTTAACGTGAGATCTACCCACTTAACACATTTTTAAGGGCACAATGCCACATTGTTTAACTATAGGCACTCTGTTGGACAGCAGACATCTGGAAAGTATTCATCTTGCACAACTGATTTTTATTTTAACAGTTTTGACAGGTGTGTGCTATTTTTTCCTCGTGGTATTAATTTGTGTTTTCCTGATGGCTAAATTGCTCCGGCACTATTTTTTTAAAGGCTGTTTTTCTTCCATTGAGTTGCTTTTGCACCTTTGACAATAATCAGTTTGGAATGTTTGTGTGGGTCTGTTTCCGAGTTCTCTGTTCTCTTCCGTTGATCTACGTCTCTTCCTCTGCCAAGACCGCATAGTCCTGCTTACTGTAGCTGTTTAACAAGCCCTGAAATTGATAGAATAATTCTTCCCACCTTATTCTTCCTTGTCAGATTGTTTTAGCTGTTAAAGGGCCTCTACCTTTCCATATAAATTTTAAAATAAACTTATGTCTAAAAAAACCTCAAAAACTTAAAAGAATTGACATCTTTACTTTCTTGAGTCTTCCAATCCATGAATGCACATCTCCTTTTGCTTAGATATTCTTTGGTTTTTTTATCAGCACTTTGTCATTTTTAACATTCAAGTCCTGCATATGTTTTGTTCAATTTGACATCTATTTCTTTTTTGAAGGGATGGCAATTGTAAGTGGTATTGTATTTAAAATTGTAGTTTCCACACCTCATTGCTAGTATAGAGAAATATGAATGATATTTGCGTGTTTATCTTGTGTCCTGTGACCTTGCTGTTCTCTCTTGTTAGTTCTAGGAGGTTTGTTGCGGATTCTTTGGGAATATCTATGTAGACGTTCATATCATCTGCAAATAAGGACAGTTTTATTTCTTGTTTTCTGCTCTCTATTCCTTAAAAAAATTTTTTGTGCTTATAGCACTGAGTAGAACTTCCAGTACACCATGTCTGATAGCCATGGTGAGAGTGGACATCCTTGCCTCGTTCCCAATCTTAGGGGAAAGCATTCAGTATTTACTATTTAGTATGGTGTTAGCTGTAAGTTTTTTGTATATTTTATTATGTTCTCCTATATTCCTAGTTTCTGGGAGTTTTTATCGTGAACGGTGTTGAATTTTGTCAGATGCTTTTTCTACATAAATTGATATGGTCATTTAGCCTGCTTATATGATGATTACACCAAATGAGATTTGAAAATTGAACTAGCCTTACATTCCTGGAATTAACCCACTAGGTCATGGTGTATAATTCTTTTTACATATTCTAAATAATTTGTTAAGATTTTGATAATATTTTGTTAAAATTTTTTTTCATTAATATTTGTGAAGGATATTAGTTTTTGTTTGTTGTACTTTGTCTGATTTTGTCTTAGGCTTCATAAAATAAATTGCAAAGTGTTCCTTTCACTTCCATTTTCTGGAAAAGATTGATAGAATTGGTGTTAATACCTCTTCAAACATTTGCCAGAATTTTCTAGTGAAACCATCTAGGCCTGGAGATTTATTTTTTGGAGTTATAAAATTATGAATTCAATTTCCTTACTAGTCAAGTTATTCAAATTATCTATTTCATATTAAATTGTGGTAGTATGTGTTCTTTGAGGAATTGAAGAAGCAATTCATTTAAATTGTCAAATTTATGAGTGTAGCGTTGTTTATAGTATTCCCTTATTATCCTTTTGATGTCTGTATGGTTTGTAATGATATCTCCTGTTAAATTCCTGATATTGGTAATTTGTGCCTTCTCCCTCTGCTAGAGGTTTGTCAATATTATTGATTTTTCCAAAGAACCAGATCTTTGTTTCATTACTTTTCTCTATTACTTTTCTATTTTCAATTTCATTGATTTCTGCTCTTTATTATTTTGTTCTGTTTGTTTGCATTGGTTTTATTGTCTCTTCTTTTTCTTTTTCTGGAGTTAAGAGCTTAGATGATAGATTTGACTTTGACTGTTTTTGAATCTAAGTATTTAATGCTATGAATTTCCCTCTTAACACTGTTTTAGCTGCATACCACAAATTTTGAAATGGTGCATTTTCATTTTCATTCAGTTCAATATATTTTTGGATTTCCCTTGAGAGTTCCTCTTTAACTTATATAATTTTTAGAAGTGTGTTGTTTAGTTTCTAAGTGTTTGGAGATTTTCCTGTAATCTTTATGTTGCAGGTTTCTAATTTGATTTCATTGTGGTCAACCAGCACCCTCTGTATGATTCCAATTCTTCTAATTTTCTTGAATTTTGTCTCATAGCCCAGATTATGGTCTATCTTGGTATATGTTCCCTGGACACATGAAAAGTGTGTACATTCTGCTGTTGTTGGGTGGACTGCTCCATAAATGTTGATGAAATCCTGGTGGTTGATTGTGTTGTTGAGTTCCTCTATATCTTGCTGATTTTCTGTTTAGTGGTTCTATCAATTGTTGAGAAAAGGGTGTCGAAGTCTCCAACTACAATTATGGATTTGTATAATTCTCCTTTCAGTTCTATCAGTTTTTTCATAATATATTTTGAAGCTTGGTTCAAATCACATATTTTTTAAGTTGTTTGCTGCATTTACAATTGTGATTGAGATTGCTCTGTCTTCTTGGTAGAGTCACCCTTTTACATTAGCTGGTCTGCATTCTTCTCTCCACCTTTCAGTCTTCTTTTGTTTATCATGTATGAAATGTCCAGGGTTTTTGCTATATTTGGCAGAAGGAATAGGGAAAAATATGTCCATTTTATGAGTAGTGGAAGTCCCTTGCCAGTTTAAAAACTTGATTTATTATATTAATATCTTTACCTATGAAAAATTTAAAACATGCCCCAAAGTGGAGAGAATATCATAATCCAGCTTCAATGGTTACCAAGATTTTCTTATTCTTGTTTCATTTATCCTCCTCCCTCACACACCCACATACCCACACCCACACCCACATTTTTTCCTGGAGTGTTTTAAAGTAAATCTCAGACATAATTTCTCTTTACCTGTAAATACTAATAGATTTAGTATCTCTAACAGATAAGAACTTTCTTTTAAAAAATCATACACACTGTATCATTATCCTACCAAAAAAAACCCACAATAATTATTTCATATCACTATTGTTCATTTATTGGAATCATGACCCAAACAAGGTCCACTCTTGCATTTGGTTGGTACAACAGTCTTTTAACCCATAGCTGTTTCTCTCTCTGTCTCATGCTATTTATTAGTTGAATAAACTAGATCATTTTCCTATAACATTTCCCACTTTCCAGATTTGACTTAATTGTATTCTTACAGAATATGCATGTTCCTCCATTCCCTGTATCTCTTGCAACTTGGCTAATAGGTATAGAGGCTTAATGAGATTTGGGTTTAGATTTTTCTTAATACTTCTACATAGGTGGTGCTGTGGACTGCATCATGTCAGGAGGCACATTATATGTCTGGTTTTCACTCTTTTAGTGTTAAGATTGATTTAGAGGGCTCAGGTGTTGTTAGCCTGATTAGGTAATTATAAAGTTCTTCAGCAACATCTTCCCTCATGGTTTTAGCACTGATGATCCTTCGTTTCATTAGGGGCTGCAAAATGGTGATTATTTTTCTGTCATTTCTTCTGCATTTATTAGCTGAAATTCTTCTATGAAGAATAATTTTTCCTCATTAACTATTTGTTAACTTACAATGCAATTTGTACAAAAAAATTTCAGGATAAATGGCTGATTCTTCCCTTTTATTATTTCCAAAATAATTAGTTTGATGCCCTAGCAACTTCCAAAGGTGACCAATGATTTTTTTCGTATCATTTGAACTCAGATTTTTAAAGACTAATCAATTACAACCTTTTTTCTTGGTGCTCAAATTGTCCTATCTTTGGTGAATGGAGACTCCTTCAAGTTGCTCTGAGTCCATTAGATACAACCCCAGTAGCCTTTGATAACGTCCTTGTTTTGTGATATAATAGAAGGTACCAAGTTCATCTTATACCTTTCATGTCCCAGAGCTCAAATTACCCTTTTCTCCAAGGAGCTGTGGTTTCTTTTAGTGGGAAATGGTATTTAGAGACTATAAGATGCCCCTGGACTGTCATTGCTTACTGGCCTCTAATTGCTTCTGGGTTCTTTCAGTAGGCAGGTTATTTAAAAGGAGAAAATATCATGAGCTCATACTCATATTTTCAATTTAAATTTAAGAGTATAGGGTTTCTTAATATCAGAACTTCTTTGATTTTATACTTTTTAAATGCTGAAATGCTTAGTCCTAACAATATTGATGTAACTACTTGTTTTTAAAATATTATTACTAATATTATGACCAACGATTAGACTACAGTTGACATACTATGTTTTAAGGTCAGTTGGAACAGGTGTTTTCTCTTTGTGGTTATGACACCAACAAGGTTCGTTTGTTTCAGTTTGTTTTCAGTTTTTAAGAATTGATTTCTTTTCTTTTTTTGGTGAGGAAGATTGGCCCTGAGCTAACATCTCTTGCCAATCTTCCTCTTTTTGCTTGAGGAAGATTGTCCCTGAGTTAACATCCACGAAGAACTGATGTTTTAAAAGTGTTTTAAAGTTTATTTTTAGTAATTCTACTGAGATAACGTAAAATTCATCCATTTAAAGTGTACATACAATTCAACAGGTTTTAGTATACTCACAATCATGTGAATATGTACAAACATTCCCACAGTCAATTTTAGAACATTTTCATCATCTCAGGAAGAAATCCCATACCTTTTAGCTATCATTTCCATCCCTTTATCCCTCCCAGTCCTAAGCAACTACTACTCTACTTTCTCTCTGGAGATTTCCCTGTTCTGGATACTGCATGTGAATATACTCATAAAATATGTGGTCTTTTGTGACTGGCTTGTTTTACTTAGCATAATGTTTTTGAGGTTTTCCCACGTCTCTATGATACACGGGGGTGCTTCAGCCTCACCCCTGGATTCTGGGATTTTTCACAAAGCTGTCTTGTATGTGGATAGTTGCCAGTTGGTCTTTGTGTAAGGGAGACTGAAGTTGCAAACCCCTTCTTTCACTATCTTACTGATATCACTTCCCATATTATTTTATATTGTAATAATTTTGTATATTACATTTGATCTGTTGTTTTTCTCTATTATGTCTTCTTTGCTTTTTCTAAAATTTCATTTGGTATTTAGGAAGGTTTATCTTTATGTTCAGTAGTTTTCTTTGTATATAAACCCTTTATAATGCCTGTGGGATCTGTTGCTGTATAGCACATTACCCCAAAATTAGTAGCTTCAGACACTGAATATTTGTTTTCTGACAGTTTCTATAGGTCAGGAATCTAGATGTGGCTTAGCTGGTGCCTCCTACTCAGGATTCCTCACGTCTCCCCGTCAGGCTGTTGTCCAGGACTGTAGAGATCTCAAGGCTCAGCTGGGGCTGGCAAGTCTGCCTTCGAGCTCATTCCCATGGTGGTTGGCAGGCCTCCGAAGACCTGCTTCCAAGCTCTTTCATGTCATTGCTGTCAGGCCTGGACTCCTCACCACATTGGCCTCTCTGTAGGCTTCCTGAGTGTTCCCACCATGCGGCAGCTGGTGATCCAAGGGAGAGAGCCAGACAGTGCCCAGAGGGGATCAAGTCTCTTTCTACCTGGTCTCAGAAATGGCATCCCATCCTTGTGCCGTGTTCTATTTGTTAGAATACCTCAGTACAGCCCACACTCAGGGGGAGGGGGTTACACACATACGGAAATGCTCGGAGACGAGGGTCATTGGCTGCCATCATAGAGGCTTTCTACCACGAGGCCCTTACTCTTCCTTTATTCTATCTGGCTCAACAGTTTGACTCCTACCTATTACTTACGCAATTGTTAATGATCTTATTCTACTTTCAGCTTTCCTTCTCTTTTTTCCTTTCATTTTAAAATTGCATACTTTCTACTTTGTCAGAAAATATGTTTAAATTCTGTTCCTCTCGTCATGTCCTCAACTTCATTTTAATCTCAGCCCTACAATTAAATACGTGAAATGCTCACTGTCGGTGCTCTGCTGAAGTTCATCTGTCATCCTCAAGCCTTATGCTTATTCCGTTTGAAGGGTGTCTTGAGAGAGAATGGTCAAATAAACAGGTAAAGTAGAAAACTACGAAGTATATTTATTGAGCAGTGTTCATTTGTTTATCTGGGGAAGATAAAAGTGCCAAAATGTGGGAACTGCTTGTAACTCCATGTCTTCCTGGAGCTTAGTCTAGAATCACTTGGTTTGTCTAAAAGGGATCCTAGACTTTGGGATAAAACCAAGTCTAGACTAGTAACAGGGAATACGTACTAATTACGCGGTTGTTCCAAGAATTTGATGTATTTTTGAAGATCAGTATTTTCTAACCCTTCCTGTATTTAAGAAAACTTTAAAAAATGTGACCAGAATTCAGGAATTAACTGTATTTATTCTAAAACTTTTTTTCACTTTCAGGTGAGCAAAGGAAATAACTAAAAATGGCGAGTAGAAGACTTGAGGAATCCATGGGGGCTGTTCAGATGGGGTTAGTCAGAATGCTCAAAGGATTCCGAAGCAAGGTGTTGCCCCCTCTGAGTCCAAAGGTGGTCACAGAAGAGGAAGTAAACCGAATGGTAATGTATTAGAGAATTTCAGTGTGAAGTCCGTCATGCAGTCTCCTCAAGAGAATGACTGTTGCTACTTGGCATTCTCAGAATATCAAACGGAGAATTACTAACCGATAATATCAATTTAGTTAACATGGTAGGTTGCTGCAGAGCATAGACACCTCGTAAAGCCTGAGAAGTTTTTGAAATTATCTACATCAAAGTGGAGGCTTGAATTGCTTAAGTTAATCAGTTGAAGTGAGACTATGCAAGCAAATTATTAAAGTTTTCTAAGTATTTGGTTGAACCCTATGGGACTGTCATTTGTATAGTTCAATAACAGTCAAATATCAAAATTTCATAGGGTTTAACCTAAATAATCTATCAACTGTTGGTTGGCAAGAGTTATTTTTGCTTGTATATATGTAGAACATAGAGCATTAATATAATGACTATATGGTATCTAGGAAAAATACATAATTTTTTTGTCATTTAAAATAAAAAATATTTATATTTTTAATGAATTATAATGATTTGGTGAGAATTGAATTATAAACTACATACTATAGAAAATATCAATAACAATTTACAGCGTTAGCGGTAGTATTCACTACATTTTAGAAACTAGTCTCAAGTTACATTCCAATTAGAAAAATAAAATTTATCATGATTCTCTTTTATGGTGGTTATTATTTCATATTTAAAGCAACTCGACTTTTGCTTTTAAGACTTCGTTATTTTTATTTAAATCACAACAAAGCTGATACCTCTTAACATTTTAGTATTCTAATCTGGGTTCTAATCAAGAAGAATTTAAAACAACAAACTGGAGGCTATGGTAGAAATATGCCTTTGTTTAAATAGATTCAACCACAGAAATTAATATTGTAGGGAATATGAAGAGCAACAATTTTAACCCAAGGTTAAGTGAATCAGCTAAATTATACACCTCGGAATGTTTTTAAAACATTGATTATGTTGCCGCCAAAGATCACAATCTCCTTGCATATAACATAGACACTGGAACAATGTGAACATTCCAGAACAATAATAAGTAAATAATAGTGATTGGTCCTGGGTTATTTAAATGATTTTATTTACATGATAGGTTACATTTTCTTTCTTATGACATTAGAAAGTGTTAAAGCATTTTGTGTTCTTGTTTGGTTTGTGAATATGCCTGGCTGCTGGACCTGACGATTAGCTTAGAGCTCTTTCAAAGCAAGGTCTACAGCACTTTTGTGATTTCTAAACAATTCAGACTCAATCCTAAGCAGTGTAGTCAGACTTTCTAGACCCTTGACATTTTATCATATCTCTTTAACCTGGTCTAACATGATAGGTAGACACCCAAAAGCTTTGCTTGTGTGTTGTAACTTCAATTGAGGAATAGAAGTATTTCAAACTCCTTAGCTCTGAAGCCCAAAGTGATTTTAGAAACTTACAAGTTTTATGCTTAGATGCTTCTTCTGAGCATAAATATTAAGCTCTTTGGAGAAGTTCCTGTGCAATTTCTTGACCCCTTCCCCCACCCCCTGGGTTCCTTTGTGTGATTCCTTCAAAATCATCAGGAAACAGCAACCACGTGTCATTTCAAATTAGTGCACAAAGAGCTCAAAAGTGCACGTGTGCTTCTCTTGTATTATTTAGTTACCTTAAATATTTTATAAGAGAACTTAGTGCCATTCCAGAATTATCCTGAAAGCTGAAAACACAAATTATTCATTGCTGGCACTTATGAAAACACTTTTTCAGTAAAACCATTTATGAACCTTTGGCTCTTGTTGTTTTAAATCCTAGCTGACGCCCTCGGAGTTCCTGAAGGAAATGTCCCTCACCACAGAGCAGAGACTGGCTAACACACGTTTGATGTGCCGGCCGCAGATCATCGAACTTTTAGACATGGGGGAGACAACGCATCAAAAGGTAGCTGCTTTCTGCCATACCTCCATAGAAAATAGGCCCTGGAATAATGTGAACGTTCTTGAGCAACAGTAACTAAGTCCTAGTTATTGTTTCTGGGCTGACTAATCCTTTACAGAGTTTTTGTTTTTAACATTCTTTTTCTACCTCTGTTGGTCTTGCTGTCTGTGATTTGATATGGAGAGAATTACAATTAATACAATAAGTAAAAATAACTTGTGACTAGTCACACTTCTTTCTTAGCTACTTCTGGACACTATTGTTTACAGATTAGAAGTACTTCCAAGAATGACATTTGCCAAGTCCAATTAAATTATCTTCTTAGCGCAAGAAATCCCTCCTTACCTGAGCTGTCATCACGAGGAAGGAAGAAGGCGGAATTGTTTATTAAAGTAGGCATTTGCTGTCTGTTCTGGCTCATTTCCCATAACAAATATACCCTTTTAGTCACTAAAGAATAGTTACTTTAACACGTTTCTATATTCTAATGTAAATCACATATTCTAGGTTTTAGGAGCATATGATTATAAATAAGGTCTTATTTCCTACTTTTTAATTAGTTTCTTGAAATATGCCCTTCAGTTTTTATGCACAAATTATGGTGTGAACGTCCGTCAGTTGAACTGCTGGCGCTTAGCCTCCTCTCAAAGGGTTCCCCGGCCATTCCTGGGAGTTTTCCGAGTTGTTTCCCACGTGATGGATGAATCCCTGAAGCTCTTTTGCTCTCAGTGCAATATTGCCTCCCCTGTCTAGGATACGCATAAACTTTGCTCTTCCTCTGAGTGCCGCTAGATCTGGTTATTCGTTGTTTCTTCTCTTCCCCATATCCGCCCTCGAACTTGAGGGCAGGGAACAGAGCTTTGCCCACAGCTGATTTATCCTACTTAAGGCTATTTGCTCCTTCCCCATAGCTTAGCTAAGACCAGACTGTGCGTGTTTTTCTGTGTGTACTGCTGTGTGTGTGTTCTAATGTACTTTGACTCCCGCCATGAAGGATGAGGAAATCGGCATACTTTCTACACCTCATCTTCTCTCCTCTGTCTTCTCTCAGCTCAGCTGCTTATTTTTACTTTATTTTCTGGAGTTTCTTTTGTCTCTTAGTTGGGTGACAGTCACCCTCTACTAATTTCTTCAAGAAAAGCTTATGGAAACTATATTTCCTTGGTTCATATGTTGGGTAATATTTACCTATTGCCTTTATACTGAACTGCAGATTTGTCAGGTATAAAATTCTTGGTCACTTTTCACCATAAGAACTTTGCAGGCATTTTCCTCACTGCTGTCCAGCTTTAAATAATGGTCTGCAGAACTATGAAGCCAGCTTGATTTTACTCACCATAGAGACTTTAATCTTTTAGCTTGTATGCCCAAAGACTGTATATGCTTAGTTAATGTCCACTGATTTTATTAGGATGTAACTAAATTTTTCCTGAGACACCATGCACCTTTATTTTATTTCTAGAAGGCTTTCTTGAATTCATTCATGCCATTTGTGGTCTTTTCTTTAGGAATATCAATTGTGAACATGTTGGACCTTCTTTGTCTGTCCTTCAACATGTTGTATTTCCTCTCTAATCCGTTTTTAGCTTTCTGTTCATTTCCATTTCATTGTAATTACGTACATCAGGCTATCCTCTGTGTCCTTTACTTTGAGTTTTGTGTGTGTGTTTATCTTAAAATTCATTCTTTAGCGTGACCAGTTCAGCATACCTGGTTGTCTCACAGCATTTGATGCAGTTAGTGTCTCTATTTAGTACCATTTTATTCACTTGTATCTCAGATACCACACTCCTTTGGTTTTCTTCCTACTTCACTGGTTGCTTTTCTAAATTTTATATATTGGATCTTTCTCCTCTTGCTGGTCATTAAATGTTGGGGCTCCCTAGCTCTTGATCCTTGAACCTCTTCTTTCTCTTCTGAATTTACTCCTTAGGTGACCCCTTCTAGGAACAAGGCTTTAAATTCCACTTTTTAATAATTATTTTCATAATTCTATCTCTTGCTGTAGACTATACCCTAAACTCTGGATCATATATTCAGTTCAATGTATGATTGGCAGCTCAAAGTTAACATATTTAAGATCCAATTTTTGCATTCCGTTCCTTCCCTAAAGATGTAATTTTTCCTCTTTTGTTTCTTCCCTCTGGTGTATAGTATCCCCATTTATCTATTTTCTCAGGCCAAAAACCTTGGAGTCTCTGGTTCCTCTCTTTTTCTCACATCTTGTATGGAATCCAATGACAAGTGCTGTAAACTCTGCCTTCACAAATATCAAACCACTTTAATCAAACCACTTCTCACCACCTCGACCACCACCATCCCAGTTCAAGCCACTATTATCTAGACTACTGAAATAGCCTCCCTGTTTCCGTCTCATCTCCCCATCATCAATTCTCCACAAAGAAGTAAGAGTGATTTTAAAAGATGTAAAGTAGGGGGCCAACCCAGTGGCATAGTGGTTAAGTTTACATGCTCTGCTTCAGTGGCCCAGGGTTTCAGGCTTCAGATGCTGGGTCCAGACCTACACACGGCTCATCAAGCCATGCTGTGATGGTGTCCCACATACAAAATAGAGGAAGACTGGCGCAGCTGTTAGCTCAGGGACAATCTCCCTCAAGCAAAAAGAGGAAGATTGGCAACAGATGTTAGCTTAGGGTCAATCTTCCTCATCAAAAAATAGAAAAAATTTATAAATTCGAACATGTTCCTTCCATGTTTAAAACCACCCAGTAGCTTCCTATTACCCTCATAGTTATAGGGTCCTGCCTCATCTGATCCCGCCTCCCTAATGGACCTCTTTTCCTTCTACTCTTCCCCAGCTCATTCTCTTCTCACTGAACTCCCCTCTTGCTGCTTTTCAAACATTCAAAGATAATTCCTACCTCAGGGCCTTTGCACTTGCTATTCCTTCTAATTGGAATGCTATTCTCTCAGATCTTTGCATGACTTGCTTTAGATCTCTACTTAGGTGTCATTTCCTCAGAGAGGCCATCTGTTGATTATCTATTGAAAAGAGCAACCATCCGCATTCACTCTGTTTTCTTGTCCTGTTTTGGTTTTCTCCATAGCCTTATCATTGCCTGATCGTGTATTATTTTTTTATCTGTTTCCCCAAGAATGTCAGCTTCATGAGAGCAAGGGCTATGTTGGCTTCATTCACTGTGTTTGCTCAACATATGGAAAATGTTGGAAACTCAGCTAGTATTTATTGAGTGAACATATGTACGTTTTTATTGCTTATATTCTCCCTGGGCTCTTGAATATTTGCTTTACGCTCTCTGATTTTTTTTCCATTATGTTCTTTGAGTTTCTGGTGAAATGGTGCGGTTAAGATTTTCATGGCAAGACTTTTCTGTTAACTATTCTCCATTTGCCACTTTCTTTATTCCTTTTCTTTTTTTTTTCTTAAGTACTTTTGTGTGGATCCTGGCTCGATTTATCATTGCAATTATTATCACCACTTGTCTTTGACAGAAAGACGCGATCTGTTTATAGACCGTCAATGCTGAGGCAGGGCCTGGGTGGTGTCCTGGACCAGCAGGAATTCTCCAGGATTCTCAGTGCAGCTCTTTATGAAAGAGGATTGTGTGTGACTGTGGGGATTCCTAGGATTCAGAGTCCCCCTCTTCTAGCCTGCCTCGTGACAGACCGCTTCCTATTAATATGTGTATTTGTGTTTCCCAAGTCAGCCTTGCCTTCCCCACTATTTCCTGGTGTGAGATGGCATCCAGGGAATTTCTTGTTGCCGTCCCTGTTATTCCAAACAAGCAGTTGGTGGTTTTGCCTCTCAGGATGTGCCGCCTGCCTTGGAGAGCTGTATAACGCAAGCCTCACCTGAAATCTGAAGTTGCAGACATTCTTGCTGGGCATCTTCTCTCGACTCTGCTTATTTATTGCAGGAGGGTGGGCAAGGGAGCTCAAGCTGCCAGTTACAACCTACGCAGAGTCCATCTCATATTTTAAGTGTCATTTAAGCAAAAATCCATCGTTTCCTCCTGCACTAGAGGGGCTTCTTTGTCCTATATCCAGTGTCCGTATATGCAAAGGTCTGTTTCTGGACTTTTTCATGCCATTGGTCAGTTTGCTTATCCGTCTCCAAACCACTGTGTTTTCGTTGCTATATATATATAAGCCTTTATAAGGCTTTCTAAAAAAAGTTTTAAGTCTTTCTCTCTAGTAGAGCAAAATGCTTTGTTCTTTAAAGATATTTTCTCTTATTAATTTTCAAACGTATCTTGGCTAATTTTGGTTCTTTGCATTCCCATGCACATTTTAGAATCAATTTATCAAGCAGAGAGATATTGGTTGAGATTGCATTGTCTGTAAATTAATTTAGGAAGAATTGATATCCTTATGATATTGGTTCTTCAAATCCATGGACATATCGTCTCTCTCCATTTCTTGAAGTCTTCTTTAATTTCTCTCAGTGAAGTTTTATAGTTTCCCCATAGAAATCTTTTGCATAGCTGTTGTTCTGTTTATTCTCAGATGTTTTTTATTTTTGTTGCAATGTTATCTAATGTGATTTTCCCTCTTTTTAAAATTCTGTTATATTTATTGAGGAGTAATTTGTAATAGTATCTATTTAAAAATTTTTTTATTAACTACTGCTACATAATATCCAGCAACCTTGCTAAAATTCTCATAGTAATTCTAATAATTTATCTATGGATTTATTTGGATTGTCTATGCAAATACTTATTATCTTAGAATAATGGCAGTTTTATTTCTTTCTTTCCAATCTTAATTTAAAAAAATTAGTAGACAATTTTTTAGAGAAGTTTTAGGTTTATATAAAAACTGATGGAAAGCACAGAGAGCTCCCACATGCCTCATCTCCCTGCACCACACAGTTTCCCCTGTTATTTACATCTTGTATTAGTGTGGTATTGTTTTTACAATTGATGAACCAATATTGATACATTATTATTAATTATAGTCCATAGTTTACCTTGGGGTTCACTCTGTGTTATACTTTCTATAGTAGGCTTTGACAGATGTATAATGACGTGTATCCACGGTTACTGTATCATATAGAATAGTTCCACTGCCCTAAAAATTGCATGTTCCACCTATTTATCTCTCTCTCCCTTTGCCTGAGCCACTGACAAACACTGGCACTGATTTTTGTTGTCTGCATCATTTTGCCGTTTCCAGAATGTCGTATATCTGGAATCAGACAGTATGTGTCCTTTTCAGATTGGCTTTCTTTCAGTTAGCAATATGCTTTTAAGGTTCTTTTCGATCTTAATTTTTTATGTATTTCACTTGCGTCTCTGAATTTACTACTAGTTCCAATAGAATGCTGAGTAAAAGTTATGATCAAAAGTATCCTTGTCTTATTTGCTAGAGTAAAAGAAAAAAAAAAATCTCAATATTTTACCAATAAATACAATGTTGTTGTTTTCTTTGAGAAGATCTAGATACTCTTTGATTAAGGAAGTTACCTGCTTCTCCTAGTTTGCTAGGAGGTTTTTCTTTTATTGTTGTGAACAGATATTTAATTTTATCAAATGTTTTCTGCATCTATTGAGATGATTATAATTATTTTATCCTTTATTCTTTTTTTGTCAAAAGTATATTTTTAAATAAAATTTTTAGTGAATTTACATATGTGTATGTGTGTATTATGAGCACACAGCTTGATGAATTTTGACGACGTAAACATGCTCGTATAACTACCACTCAGATCAGAGAATGTAGAATATAACTTCACGAGCCTTCTAGGAGCCTTCTTGTGCTTGTTTCCCAGTTATTACCTCCCCCTTCTTTCCAAAAGAACTGCTAATCATGGGTTAGTTTTTCCTTTATTTGACCTTTATATAAGTGGAATACCGCAGTATGTGCTTTTTAATTTCTGGCTAATTTTATTCAATATTACGTATTTGAAATTTATTTATGTTGTGTTTAGCAGTAGTTCATTCATTTTCATTGCTGTGTAGTATTCCATTGATGACTATACCACAATTTGTTTATCTGTTTGACTGTTGATGAGCACTTGGTTTTTTCCACATTTTGACCATTATAAATGATGTCGTTATAGACACTCCTGTATCTTGAATGCACATGTACACATTTCTATTGGGCATATAAACAAAGTGGAATATACATGAAAGTGGAA
Organism: Equus asinus; assembly: GCF_041296235.1. Lineage (NCBI taxonomy): Eukaryota > Metazoa > Chordata > Mammalia > Perissodactyla > Equidae > Equus > Equus asinus. The sequence continues at coordinate 37,440,022 of NC_091817.1, forward strand.
TTTCTAGCTTATAGGCTATGCCTGTGTTTCACTTTGGTAGGTAATTGCCAGTTTTCTAAAGTGTTTGCACCTATTTACACTCCCACTAGCTGTGTGTGAGAATTCCAGTTGCACCACGTCTTTGCTAGTAGGTAATATTGTCCCTCTCTTTAATTTAAATCATTCCATTGGGTGTGTAGTGCTGTCACACACTGGTTTACTTTGCAATTTCTTGATTTCTGATGAGGTTGAGCACCTTTTCATATGTTTATTAGCCATTTGGATATCTTTTATAAACTGCATGTTTATGTTTTTTGTCCATTTCTTACTGATTTGTAAAAGTTCTTCATGTATTCTAGAGACTAGCCCTTTATCAATTATTTGTATTGCAAATAATCTTCTCCCGTTCTTTGTTTCTTTTTCATTCCCTAAAGGGTATCTTTTGATGAACATACATTTTAAATTTCAATATGATTTGATTTACCAATCTTTTAATTTATGTTGTGTATTTTCTGTGTCCTATTAAAGAAAGTTTTGCGTTGTTCAACATCATAGAGACATTCCTCTTGGTTTTCTTCTGAAAACTTTGTTGTGTTACCTTTCACATTGAGAGATTTGATGCACTTGGAATGGTGTGCAATAGGGGTTAAATTAAGTGTCTGTATATTTAAGGATTTGTTTCTGAGCTTTCTAACTTGTTACATTTGTTTTTATGATAAATCTTGTGCTAATATCCAACAGTTTGAATTACAATGATAAGTAACAGTATATGATACATAATAATATGATTATAATGTCTTGCTACTTGGTAGAGCGAGTTCTTGCTCACCTGTCTTGTTCTTCAAATGCATCTTGTCTATTCTGGATCCTTTGCTTTTTCATATAAATTTTATAATCAGCCTTTCAATTTCCAAGAAAATTTCTGCTGGAATTTTTTTTCATTGGATTGCATTACATTTTAGATCAATTTGGAGAGTATTTGATATCCTTAATATATTGAGTCTTTTAATTCATGAACATGGTATATTCCTGTATTTATGTAGGTCTTCTTTAATTCTGCTCAATAATATTTTGTAGTTTTTTTCAATAAAGTTCTTGTACATCTCTCACTGGATTTATTCCTATGTATTTTATGTTTGGGGATTCTATTTTAAATGGTGTGTTTATAAATTTCGTTTCCTAAATGTTCATTTCTAGTACATTGAAATATAATTTTTTTTTATTTTTTTGTTTTATGGGTTTTTTTTTTGTGAGGAAGATTGGCCTTGAGCTAACATCTGTTGCCAATCTTCCTCTTTTTGCTTGAGGAAGATTGTCACTGAGCTAACATCTGTGCCAGTCTTCCTCTATTTTATGTGGGACACCGCCACAGCATGGCTTGATGAGCGGTGCTAGGTCCATGCCCAGGAGCCAAACCCGTGAATCCCGGGCTGCTGAAGTGGAGTGTGTGAACCTAACCACTATGCCACCAGTCTGGCCCTGGAATATAATTGATTTTTGTATGTTGACCTTGTACTCAGTGACCTTGATAAATCACTTAGTAATTCTAATAGTTTATCTATAGATTATTTTGAATTTTCTAAATAAACATTTTTTTCTTTTTGGGAAAATGATAATTTTGTTTCTTCTTGATCAATTTCTAATGTTAGAACAACCTTGAATTTCTGAGATAAGCCCAATTGGGTCATGATGTGTTATCCTTTTTATATATTGCGAGTTTCAGTTTGCTAATGTTTTGTCTCTCTGTCTGTTTCCTTTTTTAATTTATGGTTCATGAGTAAGATTGGCCTATAGTTTTCCTTTCTCTTACTGTCTTTCTTAGGTATATGAAAGTGATACTAACGTCATCAATTGAGTTGAGAGATGTTTAATTTTTTGTTTTTCTTCCCTTTGGGAGAGTTTCTATAATATTTAAGTTGTATCTTCTTTAAATGTTTGCTAGAATTTGCTTGTAAAGATATTTGGGCCAGGGTTTTCTCTATGAAAGGTTTTTACCCAGAAATTCAATTTCTCTAGTAGTTACAGAACTCTTTGTATTTTCTATTTCTTTTTGTACTTATTTTGATAAATTGTATCTTCCTAGGAATTTGTACATTTTATCACATTTACTGACATAATATCCAATTATTATCTTTTTACTTAGTTCAGCTTCTTTTTACTTAGTTCAGCTTCTGTAGTAATGTCCCTATGTTCATTCTTTATTTTGGCTCTTTGTGCCTTCTGTCTTATTTTCTTAATCAGATTCACTAGATATTTTATCAATGTTCTTAGTCTTTTTAAAGACTCAACTTTTGGCTTTGTTGATTTTATAGTAAGTATAGTTATTTTCTATTTCATTAATTTCTTCTATTGTTTTGTTACATCATTTTTTCATTTGTTTGGGTTTTTATTTGTTTTTTATGTTTGCTATTGTTTTTCTAAATTATTGAGATGAATACTTACATCTTCAGTTTCCAAACTGTGTGCTAAGGTGCCCCACGGTGCAACCATGACAGGGCATCATGGGGAATTCTAAATTTTTAAGAAAACATGGCAATACTCAAAACCTGTTGGGCTCTACACAAGCCACTAGCTTGAGGTCATTCATAGTCTCAACATTAGATCATACTGTCTTGTTAGCTCTTCAGTGCCGCCAAGCAGATATTTGTTGATATAGGTTTTCTTGTTATTATCATAGGGGAATTGGTTCAAATTACCTTATTCCCAATTACTGAAAATGGAAGTTTGAGTTGGTGTTCTAATTAGCCTATGTTTTTAAAACTGAGAACCAAAATTCCTACTTCCTTTTGTGTTAAAGAAGTTGATGACAATAACCTTAGTGTTAATATCCATAAGTCTGTGTGGTACTTTCTTACCTTCCCCAGTCATTTCTGCCACTGTGTGACTATAAGATTAATTTGCTCTTTCAACTCCAGTTTTCAGGAACTGACCTGGATCAGGCATTATTCCAGCCCTTTCCGTCAGAAATTGTATTCCAGAACTATACTCCCTGTGAAGTCTATGAAGTTCCACTGGTTTTGAGGAACAATGACAAAGTGAGTATATTTGCTGAGACAGCTGTACCTTCATGGATATATAAGAAAGGATTAAATAAAATGGGATCCTTTAGGATCTTAGATAAGTTCCTTAATTTGATAGACCTAGGAAAATAAATGAAAACATGCGCTTTGACCATAAGCTTAATGAAAAGAGACTATGTTGGTTTGTTGCTATATGTTCAGTCCCAGGGCAGTGCCCAACAAATGGTAAACTCCCAATTGTGTGCACTGACATTTTGTTGAATAAAGGATTGGCTTGATGAATGTCATGAAGTTCTCATATGTGACCACTTGGGCTGGGTTTTCATTTAAGACACGGCAACTGCTATTCATCTTTGTATACTCTGCCTCCGAGCCATCAGTTCCCCTACTGAAAGCATAAAGTCTACTCATGCGAATTACAGTTGTTGAGCCAATGCATTTATATTCGGCAAATTGTTTTTCTTTTTTTAAACTTCAACAGAATGGAGATCCCTGTCCCCCTTTTCTCCCTTCTCTCTTCTACCTCAGATAGCCTTCAGAGTTTGTCTACAGACAGTTTTGGATGGCTTCTCCCACTGTCTCTACCTTATCTCTTTGTGGTTGCAACTGAGAATTTCTTCTCCATTTTTATGCCTTTTTCTTAAGAGATAAATTAGGGTTTATTTCAAGAAAAGATATTAAGTGCCGGGAGATATCCTTGACATCTAACAATAATGAAAGAAAGAGTAATGCGGGAGGTCAGCATGAGGCACAGTTAGTGTGAAAAGTAATCAGATGAGGAGGAAGGCATCTGAGAGATGCTAAACTTCAGGTGTAAAGACAAGTAGGAATACTTACAGGAATCCAAGAACGTGGAGACAAAAAATTCTAGCTATAAGAAAAAAGGGAAGATAAGTGAAGACTATGCAAGAATTCAAGGCAAATGGGAAGACTTGCAGTTACATTCAGTCCTGTAGCTCGTTAAAGGAATCAGTGATGCCTTTCAGAGATCAACGGGGTGATTGAATGACAGCAAGGTCAGACTCTGGAGAAAATGGTGTATTTAGTTCTTTGCTGCAAGAGTGTTGGCGAGAGAAGCTCATGGGACAGAAGCTAAAAGAGTAGGCAGAGAGAAGAAAAAGAATCGAAGGTGCTCAGAATTATGTCCCTAGACCTAAGGAAGAGATACATGACGTAGACGCTAGGACTCTCCTTTCATGGAGGGCTGCCAGCCGATTCAGTTTCTCACTTCTAGGTCACTTTTTCCCTTTCTCCATTGCTTTCTGACTCTTGCTCAGATAGTTTTAGGCTCTTAAAGATGGAGAGGAGCTAGTGCAGAGAGGAAGTACTAATTTAGCTACTCCTCTCCAGCCCTAAATGAGAAGTGAGTGTCGGTGGGTTTATATGAGCAAGTAAAGGGTATGGGGCGTGTTTAAATTTTGTCTGCCAAAGGGTACTCAGTTCTCATGGGTAACCCAACACCTACTTGGTAAGATGCTGCTAGAGTGTAGCACCCTGTGAAAGGAGGGGTCCCAGTTCAGAGCGAGTCCAGCTACCAAGGAGCAGAGAGATTTCTCTCGGCTACACGGGCTTGGTCTTGAGTGAGTTACTCCCAGGACCCGTGTACTAGGTGGTTGACGCAAGCCTTCTTCTCTACTTCCCTAGTTCATGGACTTGTAAGGACCACTGGGACAGATTTGGGGTACTGAGAAATGCTTTCTGTGCCATTCACCTTTTATTTGCTTTCTCACTGGCATGGAATGCAAAAGAGAGAGCCTGTTTGGCCATTATTTCTCTGTCTCTCTCACACACCCCGGGTGAGAGTATGCCATGAACACTCTGTAAGCAGCAGCACAATTCTACTTCGGGTACAATTGTAGGCACCCAGACTCCAGAGTCAGACTAATCTGGGTTCCGAGTCCATTTGAGCTGTCTCCTAGTTACAGACCTTAGGCAAGTCACTTCACTTCTTCAGGCTTTGGGGATGATAATAGTAACCATTTCGGTATGTTGTTTGGAATATTAAATGAGATAATGAATGTAAGGTATTCAGCTCAGTGCCTGTCGTGTAGTAAGCACTAAACCAATATTATTGTTATTATTACTATTAGTGTTGATGGTGTTTTCCTTTCTAGTTTTTAATCCATAATGCTACTCTTGCCAAAATTATTCCCAGCAAGCTTACATAGTATCATTGAGCACATCATAAGGGCCACTGCACATTTCCCTTCCCAGCAAAGCCACTTCTGTTCCTATCAGATTTGCACACATCCCTTCCTTACCTCCCCACTCTCTAGCCTTAGGATCTGTCTGAATTCTGTGCATTTCGTCTTCCCTTCCCCATCTGAGTTTCAGCTTTGAGAGGTTGTGGGAGTTCTTTTTTCCTTGTTTTTCACCCGAGACTGCTAGGTTATACTTAGCTATAGTTAACTTCCTTTTGCCCCCTTTGAATCTTTAAAAAAACAATCCTCTCCCTTTCCTTATGTGCCTAGAACGTCCACCCTGACCACCCCCATTCTTCTCACAATTGCATTTCTTTTCTTGTGTGGGCTATCTGAGATAGAGACATGTGCTCTGGGTGAGGCAGGCAGAGAAGAAGAATGACTTTAAAGGAATGACACTGTTTGAAGCTGGGCTGACACTGGCCTTGGGGACAGTGTCCTGCTCTCTTTGTTCTTGCTTCCCAGTGGTGTTTACCCAGGATAACCTCATAGAGAGGAAGGGTGGAGTTAGGCCAGGACTTGACTCCCGACACCATTGCTTGGTGAAGCTGTATCACTTAGCGCAGGTGTCTGTTTCTTCCTCTGTAGAACGGGAGTCAGAATGAAGCTCAGCGGCTGAGATGAGGGTTAAGTGGCACAGCATGTTCAGTGTGGATGGTCCCTAGCAGGAGTGCAGTCAGTGTGGTTTCTTCTCTCAGGGCAGTTCTCAAATGTTGGGAAATCTGGCTTCCCTCTGCTGTGTGGGTGGGGTTTTAGATGACTAAGCAGTTAGTCTTTGAAGATAGTCACATTTAAGTAATAAAATCAGCAAAGACTTGCAATAACAATACAAATGAGTAATAATAATCATCTTAATAAAAATTAAAGCTAAAATGCATGGAATGCCTCCTCTGTGTGAGGCCCTGGGATAAAGGTAGGTACTGTCATCTCCTTTTACAGTTGAGGAAATTGAAGTTCAGCTCTGACCACAGTGACATGGCTAGTAAGTAGCAGACGGAGATTTGGGGTTTAACTACGAAGATTGTACTTTTTCTTCCGCTTTTTCACATGCACAGTGTCCATCCTTGTGTGTTTTTCTTGCAGATTCCAAGGATGGTGAAAGTTGTTGAGCAAAGTTCACCTTACTTTAAAGTAATCAGCCCCAAAGATAGCGGCCACAAAGTAGCTCCGGGAGTGCCATCCATATTCCGAATCCTCTTCACTCCAGAGGAGAACAAGGTAACAACGCTGGCAAGAAATTGCTTGAATGCTTGCCACTGGCAGTGTACAATTCTGGACATTCACGGAGGAGGGGGTGGTGGCCGTGGTGGTGGTTTGATGGTGGTGGTTGTGTTTTTGATGGTGTTGGTGTTGATGGTGTTATCATTGTCATTGGTGGTGGTGAGAGGAGTGATAGGGATGGGTGAGAGGAGGGGATGGTGCACCCTGGGAATGAGGAAAGAATTGTCAAACAGTGCTGAGGGTTTATATGAGCTGTAAGTAGCCAGGGTATAAAGAAAAGTAATCATTCTGGGTGCTCCCCCAACACCTGCCTCAGCATATTTCTATTTGACTATACAGCTAGAGGGACACCGAAAAGGTAAATAGTGTGGTCTAGTTCGCAATGAGCTGAGACAAAGAATAAAGATTATGGCTTCTTGAAGTGTGGGATCCTAGTTGGTTACATCCCTCTTCCCCAGTTTCTAACTAGTTTAGGAAACAGACCCAAGATCCAAATAATGATCACAGTTTTTGTCTCATTGATGGCAAAGAATATGGCCAGGACCTGAGGCCGAGACAGGGCCTCCTCCTGCTCCCCAGTGACTGGCAGATCACCAGTCTTTGGTGAAGGACTGACCTAATAGATAGTTCTCCCCAAGGCCGAGTGGAGAGCTGGAGCTGAGTGCAGAGACCTGCCCGGCCTGCTCAACCCTGTCTGCTGAGGCAGGCTAGAAAGAGCCCAAGTCAAAAAAGGAGCCTATTTCCCCTCAACACCACTATCGCCGTGGGAATCTAGCCCATTCTCAGGTTCTCCTCAGTTGTAGAAATTCCAGTTGCTCCTGGAAGCAGGGACCAGCTAAGGGGGACTGAGGGCGGAGGCCTCCTCCCAGCCCTTCTCCAAGAGCATAAAATTGTGTGTTGAGTTCTCCTCCACATAGGCCAAAATGGGGACTCATGGGAGGAGGAAAGGGCATGATTGAATGAGTGAAGACCAAAAAACAAGACTGAAATAGGCACAACAAAATATCAGGTTATATATAATGTTAATAGTGTGCGTGCTCATCTGTATTTTGCCATTATAGTTGGAATCAGCAGAGCATAATGGAGACAGAGAGAATTAGCTTTGATTCCCTGCTTCTCCATCACTAATACTGATTAGCTGCTGCGAATGTCATTACCAGTATTCCCACTGCTATTGCTACTGTTCCTACTTTTCTGGAGAGCAGGGATGGAGAATTGAATGTGGTCTGCCAAGCGTGTACCGCTGTAGCGAGTGGTTAGAAATTCCATTTTAATACACTGCTGTTATTATTTTTCCACTTTGTGGTATTACTATTTATGTCTTGGGTTGTGTTTATGGGCCTATAATTTTGTTTGGGGTACTACTGAAATAAAGGAAAAGATGAATAGCCCCAGAAGTAGTGCTTTTTATTATATATTGTTGAAGTCCTTGTTTCTTCTCGAGACTCTATATCTGAATACTATCTGTGAAGAGAACAGTACCTGGATTTTGTTTGGGTGTCAAATTCCTACACTGTCATTTCTGTAGGAAGCTGGTCATGAGTCTTTGCTGGATTTGAGGAGTTGACTTTCCTTAATTTTTTCTGTGCTGGAGAAAGTAAGTCTTCCATTGGATAAGTATTGTTGTCCCTGCAGGTAGTCTGGCTGAGAAAGGGAAACATGGAACTTTGTGAGGAGGTGGAATGTTCTAGATCATAATTGGTGTGTGGGTTATATGGGTGAATTCATTTGTCAAATTTGTACATTTAATATTTTTATGCTTTCTAACATATCTAAATTTTACTGTACAGAACTATAAAAATATAATAATAACAATAGGGGGAATAGATGGAGCTATAGATGAAGCCATATGACAAAATGTTAATAATTGTTGAATCTGGGTAATGGGTACCTGGGTTTTTTACAGTATTCTGTTTTCTTGTATATATTTTAAATTTTCCCTAATCAAAAGCTAGAAGAAAAGAGAGATTTTATTACTACTTGTATGTACAGCAAATAAATAATTGAAATGTATTTTAGTATGTTTGTATTTGCTTTATAAATATGAAATGCTAACATGCCCATTGAGGATTATTACTTGGCTAAATATTGTGGCTGCTTATCTTACTCCTAGTTTTTTTATTCCCTCTTACCACTCCATTTCACCCACATTGCATGTCTTTCAGGGAGCCCCTCATTTAAAAAATTAAGTTAAATGTTGTTTTACTGTTTCCTCTTCTAAGTATTTGAAAGTTGTCAAAGGCAACGTGCAAGTATGAGGAGACAGAGAGTGTGAATAATGGCCACCTGTGAGAAATGTAACTATCCAGATTTGGATACATTAAGATTGTGCACTGGATTTGGGCTCTAAGCTATAATATAATTTACAGAATTCGTTTTTCGAAGGACTCAGTGATGTCTTCTTTTGCTGACTGTCCGAGACTGATGGTGGGTATCTGGGGAAGCTCCTGCTGCTGGTTTTGGTGGCCTTCTACTGCACGGATCCTATGACACTTGCACCATCAGCAGGGCCTCACTCTCGGTAGATTTTCCAGTCATCTGGGCCTCTACATTTGCTCTTACTGTGGGAAAGCCGACAAGGCCGTGCGCAGAATGACCAGCTGGGGTTTGTGGTGCTGCCTTTAGTGCTGCTCCAGAATGTGGCAGAGGAGTAACTAGAGCCTGATTTATTTTAGGAAAAATGGAAGTCAATCTTTTCACAGTGTCACTTAGTATTCAGTTGGCCAAATTGATAGCCAACGACATATGTATTTTTCCTCCTTATCCCCTGCTGATCTGAACACGCTCCATTCCCATTTACCCTCCTCGAATCTGGAAGGCAAGATATGTAAATTGCAGCATGCCACAGCTTAACAAGCTGTCCCCTTTCAACTGGGTTTTCAGCACCCATGTATATTAGCATGTCAAAGATGATAATGCAGTTTACATTTTTTTCTGTCGTCTGTTAATCTGGCTTCCCAGGGATTTATCTTGTTAAGAATGCGAAATACCCAGATAACAGGTGCGGCAAATTCACTTTGGCTTTCCTTATCTCTTCTTCTCACACAGACTTTTAAAATAAATGACTGGATATGTTTTTAACCTAATAATCCTAGGGTACGTGTCATCTATGGTAGAAATATAATAGTCAATGTTATCATAACACTATAAAATTCTTGAGCCTGGCATTTTTCTTGACCTCTTAAATTTGTATCTTTACTATTAAAAAGGATATGAAAAATATTAGGCTTTCATAGGAGAGCAAAACTGGGTACTTCCTTGGACTTAAGAAAGCATATATTTACTATAGTGTTGTCATGTGGAAATGGCAGCAGTGGTTTGAAGAAAATATGAAGTGATGCAATTTTATTACTCATTTATGCTTTAAGAAAATATCTAATTTGCTGTCAAAGTAATTTTCCTGATTTGTAACTACGAAATTTAAAAATCGTGACCCAAGAAGAGTAGGGAAATGTTAACATATATTATGTTGTCTAGGTGTACAGCAGTAATGAACTATATTGCCAGCGTTTTGAAGTCAAGTGCGGCTATCATAAAATTTTCCGCAATCAACAATTTTTGTTGGCAAGGATAATTATAGGGATTTTATTTTCTTCCTGCTTGGAATTCGCCCTCCCTAGCTCTGTCTGGGTCACCCCGGGAACCCCAGTGCCTATCACAGTGCCTGACACACAGGAAGTGTGCAGTAAATATTTGTATATGAGATAAGTAAGTGAAAATTAATATCAAAAAAATAGAGAGGAGTTTCTTTACCTTGAGGATGGCCTGCAGATGATAAAAGCAAAAGCATATAGAAAGGGTTCAAATATCTTTTTGCACCGTGAATGTATTAGATGTTAGCTTTCTCTCTTGTCATTTCAACCAGAAGAAAGATGGCTAAGTCCTCTCCAAGAAGAGTGTTTCTCTCCATTTTGTGTCGCATCTTCAGTGAGTCATGTCGCTACTTTTCAGCTTCCCGGACTTGATAAACATCATTTTATAATACGGCTAACAAGGATGTTGAGAATTCTCTTTATGAAGAACTCTTGATAGTTTAGTTCCCAAATAAAGATATGAAAAATGAATAATATTCTTTCATTCACTCTGTGTCAGGCCCAGTTCTATGAGTGAGGATGTCAGGATCCCTTGGAGAACAGAACAAGCTTTGGCCTTCATGGGGTTTATGTTCCACAATGAATAAACAAACAAATATATAATTTAATGTCAGATATTGACATGATGGAGAATGGAGAGTAGTGGGGCTCTTGTTTCCTTCCAGTAGGAGGATCAGGGACGACTTCTCTGATGAGGTGACATTTGGGCAGAGAACTAAATTAAGCCATGCAAATATCAGAGGGAAGATATTTGTCTGGGAGAGGGAACAGCAAGTTCAAAGGCCCTGTGACTGAAACATGCTTGGCAACAGGCTCGAGGAAGTGCAAGAAGGCCAGTGTGGCTAGAGCAGAGGAAGCTGCTGGAAGCAGGGTAGGAGATGAGTTGGCAAAGGGTGAGAACATAAAGGGTCTTAGAAGTCATGCAAAGTAGGATAGGAAGCCACCATAAAGTGTTTAAAATATTTTTACTGTGGAAGCTTTCACCCGTAGGTAAAAGTAGAGAGAACAGTATAGTGAACTGTCATCACCCAGATTTTCAAGCTTTCAGCGCATGACCAATCTTGCTTCACCCATCTGGCCCCCTGCCCCAGAGGATTTTTGAAGCAAGTCCCGTAGTTAACGTGACCACAATACCATTATCACACCTAAAAAATGACAATAACTCCTTAGTATCATCACATATCTGGCCACTATTCAGATCTCCCCAGTTGAGTCATACGTATATATTTTTAAGTTGGTTTGCTTAAATCAGGATCAAAATAAGGTGCTGATTGCATCCCCATCAGATTCTGTAGAATGGTCCTCTGTCCTTTCTATTTCTTATAAATTGGTGGTTAGATCTAGAGGCTTGATTAGATTCATGTTTAATTTCTTTTGGCAAGAATTCTTAGGTGATGTGGTACTTCCTATTTCATCACATCAAGAGGCACAAAATGTCTGTTACGTTTTGTTTTGTTTTTGTAATGATTCAGTGAAGATCCTGAGGTACATTCGTACGGGAAAGAGAGGTGCTTGATCCTTTCCCTTTATCTACCCTGGCAGGTTTTGATTAGGAATGACACATCTGGCTTACACTTTAGGATCACTCTGGTTGTTGCGTAGAGAATAGACTGAAGGAGGTGTGAGGCATAATGGCTAGCTGCCTACCCTTGACATCCGTCTTCTCTTTCCTCATTCATAAGAGAATCACAAATTTTGATTGGACTCATTGCTGCCTGAAATAAAAGATTGCATTTCTCAGCCTCCTTTGCAGCTACCCGTGTCTCAACGTTGGCCAATGAGATGTGAGCAGGATTTCTAAGGCCTGTACTTGACGAGAGCTGACACAATGGGGAGGTGCTCTGTTTTGCCCTTCGGCCTTCTCCTTCTGGCCTGCAGCTTGGCTGTGAGAGATAGCTGGCATCCCAGGAATCACTCTGCCTCCTGAGGTGACATTGAGGATGGATGCTGTGTGCTAGAATGGTAGGGCAGGGATTTAGGAATTTGAGTCTCTGGTGACACTGTGGATACCAGCCTGGCCCACTGACTTCTGGACTTCCTTATGGGAGAGAAATAAACTTCTATCTGTCTAGTTTAAGCTGGTCTTATTTTGTTCTGTTCCCTGTTAAACGTAGCAGAACTGAACTCTGATGAATACAGGGACACCAGGCTATTGCAATAGTTCAGGCACAAGATGAGGATGATTTAGACTAAGGTGGCGACAGTGAAGGTGATAAGAAGGAGGTGGATTAAGGATATATATTTTGATGGTAGAGCTCTCACACTTTGCTGATAGATTAGATAAAGGGTGTAAGAAAGAAAGGAGTCTAGTTTGACTCATGGTATCTTGGCCAGCAGCTGACCAAATGGTGGCACCATTTCCTGCAATAGGGAACAGTGGAAGAAAAGCAGGTTTGTGAGGCTGGGTGGGGGTAAGGTAGGGAATCAGGGGCTCTGTTTTTTATATGTTAAATTTGAACTTCCCTTTAGTCATCCAAGTGGAAATATCAAGTAAGCAGTTGGGTGCAATTATCTGTGGTAAAAGGGAGATGTTGGGGCTAGAGACAAGTATTTGAAAATCCTAAGTGTAAAGATGGTACTTTCTACCAAGTGGTGGATGAGATGATGTTGGGAGCGAGTGTAGACAGAGGTTGGGAAGAGGAAGACTTGTCAACAGAGGATGAACTAAGAGGGGTAGTTGTGAAGTGGGGGGGAAGCCAGGAGATTGCAGTGCTCTGGAATCTGAATGGATGAAGTATTTCAAAAGGGAGGGAGAGCTCAATTGTGTCCAAAGCTATGAAAAGTGGAATAAAATAACGATGTAGAATTAGCCATTGGCTTGGCAAAGTCACTAGTGAGCTTGGCAAGAAGAGTTTCTGTGGGACGTTGGGTTCTGAAACCTGATGGGGTTGGTTGAAAAGAGAATGGAAAGTGAGGAGGTGGTGATATTGAGTATAAATAACACCTTTGAGGAGTTTTGCTGTAAAGGGTAATTGGAAAAATGGGGCAGTAGCTGGAGGTGGATGTTTGGGTCATGGGTAGGTTATTTAATATTTAATATGAGGCTATTCAACTATGATTATAAGCTGATGTGTGAATGTTCAGCAAAGAGGAAAAAACTGCTTCAGGAAAACCCTGGAGAAGCCAGAATGATTGAGATCTAGTACACAAGGAGAGCGGTTGGTCGTGGATGGGAACAGCAGTGAAGGCAGAGTATGTGGATATAGAGGCAGGTAGATTGGTAGATTTAAGGGTAACTTAGCAAAAAAGCTGGAGGAAATTAATTCCCTTAAGTAGATGATTTATACATGAATCGTGAAATAACCATGTTATCATTGTATATTAAGGATAAAAATGGTCAAAATAAATTTGGAAGCCTCGGGTCTCTTTTTAAGCCAAAGATCAAAGGCATTCTTTTCTTTTCTTTTTTTTTTTCTGCTTTATCTCCCCAAACCCCGCCCTGTACACAATTGTATATCTTAGTTGCATGTCCTTCTAGTTGTGGGATGTGGGACGCCGCTTCAACGTGGCCTGACGAGCAGTGCCATGTCCGCACCCAGGATCCAAAGCCTGGGCCACTGCAGCGGAGTGCGCGAACTTAACCACTCGGCCACGGAGCCGGCCCCAGGCATTCTTTTCTAATAGATGGAGAAATGCAGATGCCGCCAGGAGGCTGAGACCCCCGCTAAATCATGTGAAGAGTCAGAGTGGTAGAGGAGGAGGCCTGCAATACCTGATAGTCTCATTTTTAAACTGATTAGGACTGGAGAGCTGATTCTTGCCTTCTGAACAGTGAATTCAGATTGAGAAGATACTGTATAATAAATACCTTTAACTGGTTAGGGAATTTATAACATTTCCAGGGACACCAAGTGTTTAACTCACTAACTCCTAATTAGATCTGGCTTTAGCTGTTCCTCCATCAAGGTTAGGAGTGGAGAGAAGGCAGAAAAAGGGTTGGGAGGGCTTACCCACACTGGCCATGTTTGCCCTTGAATGCCTTGAGAATCATTTGCTGCAGGAGAAGCCATCATTTTCCTTTGCCTGAGACTTTAAAGGACAGAATTATTGCCATGTTTGCTTCCTGTCATGGAGCTAATATGAAATCAAGATTCATTCTCTTCTCAGAAAGTCAAATCTGCCATTATCATATTCTACTGATGGTTTCTTAAAGTTTGGAAGAGGGACATGTTGGAAGGAAGGCTAGCGGGCAAGAAATGGATTGGAAGTTTCATCTGGAGAGCATTGGCATATAGGGCAATATTTTAGGGCATAAAGTAATTTATGGCTAAGTCTCTCATAGTAGAGGGGAAAGAGCTCGGATATAAATAAATATTTTGGCTCCGAATGGTGCCCTGATTGCTCCTAATCTAAGTACAGGGGAAGGGAGTACATCAACTGAAGTAATTGCTTAGCTTGCAGGCTGGCAGAGCGTCCCAAGTCACAACATCTGAAGGGATTTGAAGCCAGTAGAGCAGTATACAATCGTCTATTACATAATCTAATATAGTCATGTTCAATACAGAACTTCAGAGATTGGAATATATTTTTAAAGAGTTGTTTAAAGAATTTCTTCTTATTCTTTTGTGAGTGTGTGAATTGATTATGAAAAAATATATAATTCTGATCAGACATCAGATCTTACTCATTTGGAAATTTGAAAAGATTTTAAAACATCCTCATGAATATTTCAATTAGCCTCCCAAACTATTTTCAGCTGTCTTCAATTCCTTATAGAACAAGGCAGAGAATATGTAAATATAGAATAAAATAAGACAAATTACTTTGGGATCGCCTCTCATGCTGGATTCAGCAGCTTTTGCTCTTTCTCTCAAAGCCTCAGTTAATGTCAAGTTTCCACATGTGCCAGGAGCTTTCCGGCTTCTAATTCCCAGCAAAACCTTTGCTTGATGGTTTTGAGCTCCTAAGAAAAAGTGAAAACAGTACTTATCTCTTTAGGATTCTGATGTGATCAGACTAGACTGCTTCATTGTTGAATTCTGTGCAGTTCTCTAGGATCAGGTATTCTTAGTGTAATTTGTACTTCCTTATGTCTGAATAACAGAATTTTGAGCCTGGCGTTACCATCTAGAAACCAAGATCCATGGAAGAGCTAAGAGTCCAACAACTCAATTTTAATGAATTTCATGAGTACTGTCCGTTAATTTTTATTACTCGCTCCCGCCTCAGGACCTTTTCATTCACCATTCCCCTTGTCAGGAACATTCCACTCCTAGATCTCCCTGACTGGCTCCTTTTGCTCTTGAAGTCTCCATCCAAAGGTCACCACCTCAGGGAGGCCTCCTTGGTTGTTCTAGCCTAAAGTAGCCCCTTCGCACTTTATCACTTGCCCATGTTTTATTTTCTTCAAAGCCCTTGCTGTTTTCTGAAATTATCTCATTCTATTATCATCATTATCACCAGATTATCATCATTATCATCCTAATGACAAGAGTAAACAGAAGTTGAGTTTTCCCTGTATGCCTTACACAAATCATCATATTTAATATAACGTTTTAATAATGACAGCCTACATCGATTGAGTACTTACTACTTGCCGAATGCTAGGCTAAGCATTTACCACGCTGGGCTGGGTCGGTGTCATCTCTTGCCTGGACTACTGCGGTGGCTTCCTAACTGGGTTCCCTTTTCCCATTTTAGCCTCCCTCTAGTTCGTTGCCCACATAGCAGCTAGTGATTTTTCTAAAATGTAAATCAGGTACGTCAAGATCAGCTTTCAGCATCATTGATGATTTCAGCCATCTTCTGGTCTTAGCAATGCCTTACGAGATCCTGCGTGATCTGGCCCCTCCACACCCCTGCTGTATCTCTGACCTCACCTTACCTTGTTCCCGTCTAGCCACAGGCTCCAAATCACACTTTGCCCAGATTGCCATCCATCCACATGGTTTCATTTCTCACTTCACTCAGGTCTGCTGCGATGTCACCCCCCTCACTGGGCCTCTCCTGACCACCCTCTATAAGAGAGTGCTCCCATCGCTCTCCACCCCCACGTCATGCTTTATTTTTTTCACTCCCCACTCCCACTGTGAGTACTAGATTGCTCATTTTCCTGCATTCAGCAAATATTTGTTGGATATTTACCAAGTGCTAGGCTCTGTTCTAGGCACTGCGTATCTCTGTTAACACAGAGATATTAGGGGGAGGCATACAACAGACTCAAAATAGATAAAATAGATAACATGTTAGATGACTTTAGGGGGAAAACTGAAGCAGGATGAAAGACTAAGGAGCAGGGGGGCAGGAGAGGGAAAGTTAAGTTTAAAATGAGGTATTTGGGGGAGGCCTCAGGGAGAAAGTGGATGATTATGAAAAGTCTCGAAGGAGACTGGGGAGCAAGCTCTGCGAACAACTAGAGGGAAGCGTGTTCTGGGCAGAAAGAACACGTGTTCAGAGGCTCCGAAGGAGGAGCATCTCTAGCATGCTCAAGGAGCAAAAAGGGAGCCTGAAACTGGTTCGGAGTAAGGGAGGGGAGAGGAGGAGATGTGGCCAGAGAAATGATAGAAGTGTCAGGCCGTAGCACTCATGAGCCCTCCAGCTCTCAGCTTGGGAGATTTTGAACAGAGGAGCCCCGGAGCTGACTTACATTTTAACTGGATCCCCTGGCCCTTGTGTGGAAAATAGACTTTAGGAGAGCAAGGGTTGAAATAGAATCCAGTTAGCCCAGGATAGATTGGAGTGCCAAGGGCCAGTGTGGCAGGGTGGAGATGGCGAGAAGTCATCATGGTCTGGACATATTTTGAAGGTCGGTCCTACAGGATTTACTGAGAAATTGAGAAATAGAGCAATCAAGGACGGCTCATTCCAGGATTTTAAATCCAGGCCACTGGAAGGATGGGGATGTCAGTGCTGAGACAGGGAGGCAGTGAGGGAACAGATTTAGGGTGGAGGGAAGGTCATGGGGAGGACCTCAGCTGGCATTGTGGAGCCTTTATGGTCATGAGAAAAAGGCTCCCCCTCTGAGCCGATGCACTAGGAGCCAGCAGAGTGGGCTGGATCTCAGCCCCCACCCCTTCCCCTCCGCAGGGCATCTTTATGCACAATTGCAGGCAGTGACATTAATCAGGGACTTTGCTTTGGGACGTGGTGAGTTTGCGTCCAATGAGATGCTGACTGGGCAGCCAGGTATGAGTTCAGGGAGGCGGAGCGACTGCAGCTGTACAGGCTCTGCCATGGGAGTCGTCCTGGCTATTTCATCTTTGGATCTATTTATCTATGTATTGCACTGTATAGTAGATATGCTTTGTCTACCTGTTTGTTGTCTCCTCCATCCTTTCATAAGCTCGAAGTGATGCATAGCTGTGCCTCCTACTCAGTTGTATTCCCAGACCTACCTCAGTGCCTGGCTCCTGAACACTTCATAAACATAGTTGAATGAATAAACTAACTGGAGATACCACTGCTTTGTACTTGTCCTGTGGGCTTCATGAAATTGAGTGCATGGCCGGGTCTATGTGTCACTCTATATGTCAGATATTCCTATTCCCACTCTGTGACTAAAACCTCCACCCCTGAAGACCGTTTATTACATGATTACCAGAAGGACATTCAGTTCAAAGTGGACTTTACATTTATCAAGCTCGCCTTGCAGCTGAAACACACACTAAAGTGATGGGAAAACTTAAAATGAAGAAAAATACACCTGCTTTAGATAACAAATTCCTTTCATAGCGTCTTCTGAGCTTCTGGCCTGTTCTTGAGGGGACTGTTAACACTTTCCCTTTAAGTTTAGTTTTGCTTGGTGGTGAGGGTTTACTTTTAACTTTTTCTTTGCTACATGGAGGATGAGAGTTCCATTTTTCTATGCTATGAGATGATATAAAGGGAGACTCAATTCAGCATTTCTGTTGCATTTAGACTCAAGACCAGGGAAGATCCGTGCCCAGGGCTCAGCATTTTTATTTGGAATGGCTTTGCACAAGAGGTGAGGTGTAAGCTGGGCTGCATATCAGTTAGCTATTGTTATATAATAACAGACCGCTTCAAAATTTAATGGCTTAGAATAATAAATGTTTATTATTACTCACAAGACTAGGATCCAGCTGGTCTTAACTGGGCCCACTCATGCGTCGGGTGCGCAACTCTGCTCATCTTGGCTGCGATCTCTCACATGTCTGGGGCCATAGGCTGGGCTGGCGTGGCCCTGGCTGGGACATCTGGGCTCTCATTCTGCAGTAGGCTAGACCAGGCTTGTTCACATGGCAGTGGCAGGGTTCCAAGAGAAAGACTGGAAATGCCCAAAGCTTTTTGAGGCCTCAGCTTGGAACCAGCATAGCATAACTTCTGCCACATTCCACTAGTCAAAGCAAGGGGTGAAGAAATAGACTCCACTCATGATGGAAGAGCTGCAAAGTTATATTGCAAGGAGTGTTGACATAGAGAGACCATTAATTAGAGACATCAGTCTAACACATGGGCTTGAAGGATAAATAGGTAGGATTTCGAAGGAGGATGAGAGGGAGCTGGTGTGAACCTCCCCTGATCTAAAGAAAAATATGCCTTGACTGTCCCCCACCCCACCTCGCTAATATCTGGGAAACCCATGAAGCGTAAGCTTCTCTACTGGCTCATAGGTTTTATCACTTGAACTGTTCTCTGTCTCTCAGAAAAGGGTATCTCATTGAAAGTGCATCTATAATTGTCTTGAGACGGTTTCATAGAATACATTATGTTGTTTTGCAAGCTCCCTGGCATACGGTCGTATTTCTTGCACAGTTATCTTGACCATGTTGGTGTTTCCACAAATAATGATTCTCTCTCATAGGATTACGCCCATATGTTGACCTGTGTTACTGAAAGAGAAAAGTTTATTGTACCCATCAAAGCTAGAGGTGCAAGAGCCATCCTGGATTTTCCTGACACGCTGAATTTTTCCACTTGCCCTGTCAAGTACAGCACTCAGAAGATTCTGCTGGTACGAAACATTGGCAACAAAGATGCTGTGTTTCACATCAAAACTCATAGGTATGCATTCCTTCGGCTCTTGTTTGTGATTGATTATAGCTAAATCTAGTCAGCACAAGTAATTTGCTAGAATAGCAGTCGGGGTAGAAGTGCTTGTTACAATCTTCAGCTGCAAGATTGATGCTCACTGATGTAGAGCAGACCGCCACAGGAGGAACAGTCTGCACGTGTCCCACCCCCCTTGGGGGCAGGGGGACTGTCCATTTTTAGATTTCAGGCCACTTGTTTGCCCTGCAACCTCAACTCTCTGCTGGGTTCAAGAAAAGTTGTGATTTTGTTGTTTATCTGTTTTATGTTGATTATTAGAGTGAGAGAGAGACTCTTCCCAGCTTTCTGCATCCTTGGTGGAAGCAGGACTCTGAACCACGTTCAATAAATCAACCATCAAAGGCAAAGGAAAAGTTCTTTTGAAAATCATTGTCACCTGACATTGTCCATAAGCACCTGTCCAGCTTTTGTTTGTCATCTCGTGGTGAGACTCCTGCATTTTTACTGAAGGAGAAGGAAGCAAGTTGTTCAATTGGTCCACATGACTTAGAAGGAACCAATCTTTCTTGATTTAAAAAAGGCCTCCCCAAACCACCGTCCATACTATACATTAAACACTTCCTGTTACATTGGTATTTTTCCACTGAAAAAGTGAATCCACCCCAGGCAGAAAGCAAGTGCAGGCAGCATATCTTCCCAGACTGTTTGGCTGAATCTTAAAAACTACACATAAGTGGCAATTTCTTACATATCGCATTCATGTAAAGTGAAACAAAATCACTTCACAGATTTAATAGTGTGAATTGCAGGAAATGATCTGAAACTTTTCCATCCATATAAATATAAAGGTGAATCATCTTTCCTAGTATAGAGAGACTTCTAAGGTAAAATGGTGAGTCAACTCAAGGACTAGTCAGGCATCATAAAGGCATTAGAAACTCTAACCCAACCTTCCCATTTTACAGATGAAGGAAGTAAGGTCCGAAAAGGGAAATGACTCCAAGTTCCCTCAGTAAGTTAATAGCAAAACCTGGAATAAGACAGCATGGGCCAGTTCTGGGCTTATTCACCCACAGATCCATTTCTCACCCTTACCCTGCTCTGCTCAGTATCGCTGTGGTGCCATGTTAGCCCTCCTAGCACTGAAAGGAGATTGGAGAGTGGGAAGAAGCCAGGATATTTCTCCTCCTCCCTCTCTGACTTCAGTAGAGTCCTCAGCAAGCAGGTGCGTCTCCTCTATGCTTCTATCTCCTGTCAGACAGGCCTGCCACTGTTCCAGCTTCTGGCAGGTCCCCCGGGTCTGATAACACTTCTTCCTCTCCTTTTGTCTCCAGCTCCGTGGTGGGAATGGCTTATTGCTGTTACTAATCCTTGATCTGCCCCACTGTCTTAAGCTGGGCTTTTCATCTCTCCCATCGTCTGTGGAAACAAGTCTCTCAATTAAATTCCATGATATTTTTGTTTTCCTGTTTAGACTCTGCATGAAATAGTTTTATGTTCTTTCGACAAAATGCATGTTTTCCAACCATGTTGTCAATTCTGTAATCTACCTCAAATCCTTCCAATAAATTCCTTTTCTCTCTAAGTTAGCCAGAGTTGGTTTCTCTTGTTTGCACCTGAGAGCCCTCATGGCCACAAAGAGAGAGGATGCGGTTGGATTTGTGGTCACATCATATTGAATCAGGATCTCTGGGGACATCCCCTGACAAATATCCATTCTAAAAACGCATGGGTGATTGTGTTGCCCAGACAGGGTCGAGGACCATTCGTTCAGTTAACACAATCACCAATAGACATGGTAGAACATGGGAGATAGCTTGAGAATTTGGAGTCAAAAACCCAGGGTCTACTCTTGGTCTTGCCCCTTTTAGAGTCAATATACAGTTAGCAACAATATCTCCCAGGAAATTTTTTACAAAACAGATCGTGTTCTTTTCATTGAAATAATGACTTAATTAATGGTTATGTTTATGAATAGTTAGGTTCGTATAAATTATGAAAAATAAAACTTCGTTTATGGGTCTTTGCCCCATTAGAATGTAGCTCCTCGAATGCGAGGAGTGTATCTAACTCTTCATTTGTATGTCCCCAGCATCTAGCAAAGTCTCTAGAATAAATAAGTGCTCAATAAATGTTTGTAGAATGTCTAACCAGCAATATATCACAGAGGCAAAGCTACAACTATAAACCTCTACAATAATTTAAAATAAAAAACATGCTCCAAGGACTATAAAAGAGGCATAATGTTTTTCACACTAATAAAAGGAGCTGCAACGTGCTATAAAGTATAGAGAGAGCAGAAACAATTACTCTTGAACTTTATTATAAATTTGACCTAAATCTTTAGTAGGTACCAGAATAACTTGGACTATTAAAGTAGGATTGATTTTGGAAATTGAAAGGATTAAGAAACAATTTCAAAATCTAAAACCTTGAGTTATGAATCCGTTAATAAGAAAGATTATCTGAAGAAAAATCCTAATATTATATTCAATATTTAATATAGTAGAACCAATATTTACTGTTCTGCTAAAATATTGCATCTCTTGGGTGGAATAGTTTTAGTTTTAAGAGGAGTTCATAGTGGATTAAAAAAAAATTCAGAATCTTTCTTGTGGCTCATGATTTTTAGCAAACCCAAGTTCCCTCCCTAACTAACTTATTGGATATTAATGAGAATTTGATATCAAAACCAAACATTTTGGGAGACAGAGCCAGCCTTATACCCTTTTACCTCTTTGTAAGAGCATTTTTCTCACACTTGATGTTTTCTAGCCTGTTCAGCCTGTCTGCCTTTAGTAAAATGAAATGCAAAATCAAATTATAGACAGTGTTTAAGCACCAGAACTTAATACACTCTACCCAATTAACGTCTGATTTATTGAGAAAGCTTAGGCAGCTCTAAGTAGATGGCTATCCCAGGTGCTTTTCTAACTACTGAAGAAGTTTAGTGTGATGTGAATCCAACAATTAGCACAACGGGAAGGTTTCTGTTACCCCTGTATGGAATTTGGATTTCTGGAGGTCCTAGTGAAGGGTCGCTTTGTCCATAGAAAATTAGCTTAAGTTCTGCAATGTACTACCATTCACTTCATTTCAAAACTGTTCTTTTGCTACCAAGAAATGTTTGTAAAGAAAAGGAAAGCACAGTGTAGAAAGAAAAATATTAGGAACTGGGGAAGCAAAGATAGAAGAAAATAATGCCACGTTGTTTTCAAAGCCAAGAAACTGGACTCAATTCTCAACACTGCAGATTCTTACTGAAGCCGGAAGGAAGGAAGGAACTTTTAGACTATGAGACTCACTTTCATCTCCCACGAAGCAGAGGTTCTCGAGATCCTGAAAGTCTGCTCTTTTTCTGTTCCACCAAGATGTTATAAAGGTTAATTAATGATTATAGATTTTTAAAATTTCCCTTTAAAAGTTGATTGTAATTCAACTCAACGACCTCTTCTGAGTGGCTCCTGTCAATGAACTGTGCATGGGGTGGTGAGAGACACAAAGACGAATCTAACCAGGTGGCTTCTGCCTTTGGAGTGGTTCAGGGTAGGCAGGAAGCACTTGAGCTTGAAGGCAGGCTTCCATCTCTGCTGCTCCACTAGTTAGTTTGGAGCATCTGTTTTCTCTTGTCTAAAGTGCAACCAGTGATATCTTCTTTCTCAAGATTTTTTTGAGAGTTAAAACAATTGACGTGTGTAAAGTCCCCAGTGTAGTACCCAGCATAGAGTCTGTGCTCGTGAAGTTGTGATTGCTTTCCCCGTCCTGTCATCTCAAGTCTCTCGCTCTTGAGAGAGGCAGGCATGAAAAACAACTACAGTACAAGGTGCACTGAAGTAAGATGTAAAAAGAAAGTTACAGCCTCTGAGAGGAAGGAGACATTCTTTACAAGAGGGAGGAACAGGGAAGATGCTGCATAAGCGGTGACTTCGGGTCTGGGCTGTGATAGGTGACTTCAGAAGAGTATGACATATGGAAAATGGTGAGTATTCCTGTGCAACCCTAGCAGTTCTGGAAAGTCAAGGTCGGGGCACAGTCTGCCTGGAAGGGAGAGGAGGGAGGGGGGGGAGGCTGTGGGTGAAGAAACTAAACAATCCCATCCCGTCCCACCCCAGCCTGACTTGGAGCGTAACAGATGTGTAAGATATTTGGACATACGTATGTGTTTAATGAGAATGTGAAAACTATTTGGGAGCAGATTGTGTGGGACGTCGAATGCCTAGGAGTTTGAACTTTATTATGCAGATTATGAGGGCCACTGAAGGTGTTTGAACAAAAGATGGATGTGTTTTTTATAATATCTCTAGAGCAGTGTGAAGGATTGAGAGGAGAATGATAAAAACTTGAACTTGAAAATCTAAACACCCAAGCTCATCTTCAGATAAAAGGCTCATCTTTTATCTAGGAAATGAGGGACATAACAATAACAACAACAAAAATAATCATAAACACTTGTTTAGCACTTGCTATGTGCCAGACATTTCTCTAAGCTCTTGATCAACTCCTTTAGTCCTCACTACAACCCTAAGAAGTAGGTGCTGTCATTACCCTCATTTTACAAATGAGACGACTGAAGTTCAATGACTTGCCCAAAGTCATGACACGGTTGAGTTTTGAACTCATTCAGCTGGCTAAGTGACTAGTAACCACTACCCCATAGTGTCCTACAGCAATGCCTAGGGTTCTTTGGAGGACTGGTGCCATAGGTGTGGGAAAAGGACAGACAAAGGAATGGGAAAATACAGAAGTGAATGGAGAGGGAGAGCAAAATAGAGAGCACCGAGAAAATAAACAATTGCCCACGGCAGGAAGCACCAGAGGTCCTGTAGTAGTAATCTCAGGTGCCACCAGTGCTACCCTTGCCATAAGTTCTGTACCTTCATAGAAGAAAGCCTAGGTTTTCTGAAGTTAAGTCCATTATCTAAAAGGAAAATTTAAAGAATGAAGACTCTAAAAACAGTTGTGATTGAAATAAATAATCAGAAACAACTTAGCCTGCCAAATATATTGTACAACACATTCTTTTGAAAAACTAGCAATTTAAAGAAGTGAAATGGACCATGAAAATAATTAAATGGGCTGGGTTTCCTATTTAGAAGGAAGTTATTTAAGGTACTTCATGATCAGATCCAGATTCTTTCTTGGTACTCCCTTCCAGGACAATTAAATGAAACTATTTCCTATTCCGCAATCCACCCTACCTCCTCACAATGTCTGCATGCTCAAATTCTACTTTCAAGACACAGAATTTGTCCCCAGTTTGCCTTTCCAAATGCATTTTCCACCCTTCTCCAGCCTGCTCTCGCCCAGGAGGCTGACCGGTATGGCATCGGTCAACAGGCTCCCATGCGTCTGGCTTCTGGTTGGGCACAGCCACTGGGAGGCCCAGCAGGCAATCAGACAGGAGGATGTGAGGTCAGGACACTTTTCCTCCTAGTGTCTTTCTTGTGAGGCACCTGGGCTGGCCATCTCTCTTGACTAAAGCTCCTTGCTTCCTATAAGGCAGCCTTATCTTAGGACTCTCATGGGTTTCAAAACCACTCCTTCTCCTTGGTTCTTTGGGCCTACAGGTGGTGACAACTCTGCTATTAATAACCCTGGACAATTGCATCATCTCTTGTAGTCCCCCTCCTTCCTCCCCTTTTAAATAGACCCTTTGTTAAACTGTCCTCAAATTATCCTCATGTAATTGCTCCATCACTTTCCTTTTGGGGCTCTGGTATATTTTTCTGTTATGAAGCCTTCTTTTCTCTGAACTCTCGTAAAACTTGGTTTTTATCCCTTCACAGGTACTGTTCTTTTGCAAATTACAGTATTTGCATACATGTTGTAAGTCTGTCTTTCTGGAATCACTCAATGAATGTTAGATTTGTAACCATGGGCCCTCCAGGACCAGTTCAACTGACCCCATCTCTTACCAACAGAGTGATTAAGAATTGCCTTTCAGAAAATCTGTGAAGTCACATATCCAGGGCATGCACAAAAGAAAAAATCTTGACCTGAAATGAAAAGATCCTTCTTCCCATGGAATCCAAGGACCAGGATATGACCCGAACTTGAAAGTCAGACTCTTCTTATCAGAAGCAAGGGGTCTCTCATTTAGGAAGATCCAGTGTTAAAATTCCTTCCCCACCTCATCAAAAATGTTTCGAACCCTATCGTAAAAGTTTAGAACCTCATCGTGTTTATAACCTCATCATAAATATTTAAAACCTTACCATAAATGCTTGAAGCCCACCAATCAAAACCTGCCCCACCAGCGTTTCCACGTCCCAGCCTGTTCTCTCTAACCTCTTAAATTTTGCCCCAAATCCTGAATCAGGGAGACAGATCTGAGGGCACACACCCCCTGTTCTCCCTGCAGATCAATCTGGAAGAATAAAGCTGATCTCTTTTCCCAAAGGTTGATGCCATAAATAATTGCCTTGTTTATGTGCATTGGGAAAGTAAACCGCAATTTTGTACGGTAACAATGATGTGTCTCCATGTGTGTTGCAGGCCTTTCTCTCTAGAGCCATCTGTTGGAACTCTTAATGTGGGAGAGTCCATGCAACTAGAAGTGGAGTTTAAGCCACAGACTGTGGGCAATCACAGCCAAAGACTTATCGTGTATTATGACACAGGTATGCATTATTCTTTGTTAAAAGTCCTACATGCTAAGAAAGGTCAGATGGGAAATATGGTGAAGCAAAATAGGAAATGGTTATTCTGGTGGCGTTACAATAAGCTAAGATCCACGGGGTAAAGAACCAAAGCATGAATGCCTTAAACAGAAATAATGTTGAACCAGATATAAATTCCACCTAACGGGTTTCTCCAATGCTTGAAAGCCTCAGGGCTCAGGAGGGAACCTACACCCAGAAGTCCCACTGGTAGATTGAGGCTGTTTACATGTAAATGGAACTGAAAGGTAACTTAATACCTCATGGGTTTTCCATTTGACTTATTGCTGCATTTGTCTAACATTAAAAATGTAAGCCCTAGTTCAGAATGTTCTTGTGTGTGCCCACTAGTCTATATAAGATCCAATTGCTTTTATCCTTAGAATGTGCAGATGTCTTAACATCTTACTTAAATATAGGACTGTGTCTGTTGCCACTAGCATTTCCTTGAAGACCACACCTGCATAATCATGAAATTTACACATTGTTTTTGCAAATATTTAGTTTATAGTCACGCAGACTGCATGTACATTTTGCAAGTCTCCAAAGTTGGTTTTTAAATTAATATTTTGGGGCTGGCCTGGTGGCATAGTGGTTAAGTTTGCATGTTCCACTTCAGCAACCCAGGGTTTGCAGGTTTGGATCCTGGGCATGGACCTAGCAACACTTTCCAAGCCATGCTGTGGTGGCATCCCACATAAAATAGAGGAAGATTGGCACAGATATTAGCTCAAGGACAATCTTCCTCACACACAAAAAATTGATATTTATCATTCCCATTTATTATTTCACGATTTTTCTGATTTTCTTCTTACTTCCTTTTTTACCCATTTATGTTGATTGACCAAGATTGTCTGTTGCAGAAGGGCATCATAGGGAGAAAACAGAAGTGCACAGCCAGGGAAAGAGCAACAAATGACATCTAGGTCACAGTTCAGAGTTGCTGGCTTTGTGGATGCGTAAATGAGCAGGACCATTCAAGACCTTGCCTAAGGACTGGTGGTTAAATGGTCCTGGCTCCACGCTACCTGTCATAACAACAACAAATAACCAGTGGCACAGACTATATTTCTTTCCTTTTAATGTTGCCACAATTCACTGGCTGCTAGCAAGAGAAACCTAACCTGAAGTAGCTTAAGCAAAAGGTTAAAGTTTTGGCCCATGTAACCAAATAGTAGAAAGTTAAAAGCACAGCTCATGACACGCCAGGGACGCTGATTTTCCAAAATAATCGTGGCATTTTACATTCCCACCAACAAAGCATGAGAGATGCTTCACATTCTCGCCAACATAGAGTGTTGTGGTGTTAATTTTAGACACTCTGGTGGTGTGAAGTGATGTCTTCTAGTGGTTTTAATTTTCATTTCTCTAATGATTAACAACGTTGAGCACCTTTTCGTGTGCTTACTGGCCATTCATATATCTTTTTTAATGAGGTGTCTGTCCAAGTCTCTGGCTCATTTTTTATTGAGCTGTTTTTCCTTTTATTATTAATTTGTAAGAGTACTTTATAACTTGATATTCTGAATACTAGTCATTTGTTAGATATATGTATTAATATATTCTCCCAGCCTGTAGCTTGCCTTTTCATTTCCTTAATGATATTTCTTGATGAGCAGCAATTTCTAATTTTGATGAAATCAACACATTATCAATTTTTTTTCTTTTACGGTGAATGCTTTTTGCCTTCTTGCTAAGAAATCTTTGCCTTCTCCAAGATCATGAACATATTCTCCTATGTTTACTTTTAGGAGGGTAATAGTTTTAGCATCTATGTTTAGTTACTGACTCATCTTTGATTTCGTTTTTGTGTGTATGTGAGCTGGGGACCACGTTTGTTTTCTTTTTTTTTCCCATATGGATTATTGGCTCTTCTCCATTCTGTTACCTTATTCTAGAACTCTAATTAGTTACGCTATTGTTCTATTACTTAATCTACCATTACTCTATTATTTGTTCCATTTAACCTCTGTGTTTTCCATTTCTCCCATTTTATGTCTCTGTAGCTTTCTCTGGATACTTTATTCTTATCCATTCAATAATCTCCTATTCAGTGAAATCTCATCTGCTGAGTTTTGCTTTTTCAATTATTATAATTATTTTCATTTCTGAAAGTTTTATTTGGTTCTTGTCGAATCTAATTGCTCTCTACTCTTATTTTTGAAGTTTTCCTATAATTTCTTAAATATATTAAGCATAGTTATCTATATTCTGTACCTGATAATTCAGGTATATTGTCTGCTTAGTTAGTTAGCTTGCTGTTTATTATTTCTGATGGTTTTCAACCATGGTACCTGTAGGGGAGGAAAAATATGTTTGTCCTCTATTTTTCTAGGTTTTTGACTGGGGCCCCTGTAACAAAAGACAGATTAACAAGAGAAAAACATACAAATTTATTTAATATAAATTTTAAGTGACACAGAAGCCTGTATAAGGAAATGAAGACCTGAAGAAGCAGTTAAACCTGAGTGCTTTTATGCTGAGTTTGATGAAGAGTGAGAGTCGTGGAAAAATGTGATAGGACAAAAAAGGGTTTGAGCTAAGTGTAGTAAACTGGGGGAAGGCCTGTTTGTTTAGATTCCTCCGGGCATTCCTCTGTCTTTCGAGATTAAGATGCTCCTTTCTTCCAGGTATAGGAAGGCACCTCTCACATGAGGGTCTTACCACCTGCTTCAGGGGCAGTTCAGAAAATCTGTCTTGCACCTGCCGTTTCTCATATTCCTTCAGGTTGAAATATTCAATATGCTAAGGTGCCAGATTTGGGGGTTGTGTGTCCTGATCTCCATCATATCTTGTGCCCCTTCGTGTTTTGTAATGTTTGGATATAGCGTCCCCACTTTGGGAAGGCCCTGGACTTTATGTCATGTCCTAGGCACACAATGCGGTAGTTAAAGCAGAAGTTTGAGGGTTAACAAAAGCCCTTTGAGTAAAAGACAGCTTTGCACTGGATTATTTCCCAGCATTCTTCACTGTACTTCGATGTCCTTATTTTCCTATCAGGTTAGTGATGAATTTTAAAGTAGTTTAAAAAATATTTTATGGAGTATTTTAGCTAATTCAATCTCCAGTTTAATCTGCTGCTTAAAACTGACTCCAATTCATCCTTTTTTCACATTGTTCAGCATTGTCTATAGAGTATTTTATCCTTTCCCACTATATAATCCTTTCTATTATCATATTATGAACATGGTTTATCCCTCCATGTATGTAGATTTTCTTTAATTTCTTTCAGCAGTAGTTTTCTGGGTATAGGCCTTGAACATTTTGGTTAGATTTATTCCTATATATTCATTGGTCTTTGATGATCATGTGATTTTTTATTACATTTTTTAAATTGAAGTATAATTCAGATACAGTAAGATGCACAGATAAATGTACCGTTTGATGAGTTTTGACAAGTGTAAATACATGTGTAACTACCACCCCGTTCAAGATACAGAATATCTATCACCTCAGAAAGTTCCCACATGCCCTTTCCAGTCCATTCCTCCATTCCCTATCGCAGAGGTTCTGATTTCTATCACCCTCTATTAGTTTGCTGGTTCCTGGACTTCAAATAAAGGTACTCATACAGTATACACTCTTTTGTGTCTGGTTTCTTTCATTCAACATAGTGTTTTTGAGATTTATTCATATTGTTGTGTGTATTGGTACAGTCATGCACCACATAACGATGTTTCAGTCAATGACGGACTGCGTATCCTACAGTGGGCCCATAAGACTAGAACCTTATAGCCTAGATGTATAGTAGGCCATACCATCTAGGTTTGTGTAGGTACACTCTGTGGTGTTCACACAACAAAGAAATTGCCTGACGACGTATTTCTCCGAACGCATCCCCATCCTTAAGTGACAAGTGACTGTAATTTTCTTTTTGCCCCTGAGCAGTATTCCACTGTGTGATTATACATAATTTATTCATTCTCTTGTTAACACAACTTTGGATTGTTTGACGTTTTGGGCTATTATGAATAAAGCTTTCATAGCCATTCTTGTACAAATCTAGTGTGTATCTGTGTGTGTGCTTGCGCACGCTTGTGTACATATGTTTTTATTTCTCTTGGGTAAATATTTAGGAGTAGAATTGTCGGATCATAGAGGAGTTATATACTTAACTTTACAGGAAGCTTCCAGATAGTTTCCTAAGGTGGTTGAAGTGTTTTATGTTCCCACCAGCAAAGTATGAAGGTTCCAGTTACTCCAAATACTCATCACCTCTTGGTCATGTCAGTCTTTTAATTTCAGTCGTTCTGGTGGATGTGAAGTAGTATCTACTTGGTTTAAATTTGCATATGCCTAATGACTAATAATGTTAAATAACTTTCCGTGTGCTTCTGCCTATTTTTATGTCTTCTATTCTCAAGTGTGTTTTCAAGTTTTTTGTCCATCCTTTACTGGATTATCTATAATTTTGTTATTGGCTTGTAGTTTTTATATATTTTTGGTACAAGACTTTCAGAAATGATTCTTGTGAATATTTTCTCACAATTAGTGGATTATCTTTCTAATTTTCTTAACAGTGTCTTTTCATTAGCAAAATAATTCAATTTTGATGAAGGACAGTTTATTACTTTTTTCTTTTACAGCTCTGTGGTATGTTTTTCTAATTTTATTTCCTAAATTTTTGTGTGTGTATCAAAATACAATGAATTTTGTATGTTGATCTTTTATCTACAGACCTTGATAAAGTACCTTATTAACTCATGGTTTATCTGTAGATGATTTTTTATTATGTATATATACAATCAGTCATCTACAAATAATGATAGTTTTATTCTTTTCCAATTTTATGCCTTTTAGTTCTTATTCTTTCTTACATAGTCTAAGCCTTCAGTACAAATTCAATAGAATGGTAATAGAACATCCTTCTCTTGTTCTCAGTTTCAAAGGGAAGTTCTCATTGTTTCATCATTTAGTATGATGTCTTTAGTTCTCATTGTTTCATCATTTAGTATGATGTCTTTAGTGGATATTCTCTATCAAATTAAGAAATTCCCTTCTTTCTCTGGGTTTCTAAAACTTAATCTTGAATGGGTGTTGAATTTCATCAATTACTTCTGCATTTGTTGAAAGGATTATATGTTATTTCACCTTTATTCTTCTAATGCTCTGATTGATTTTCAAATGCTAAATCCCTACTATATTCTGGGCTAAATTCAAGTTTTAAATATTTTTATTTTTATTTTAATAAACCACTGGATTAAAATTGCTAATATTTTTTGAGATTTGCTATTATTGTTTGAGAGTTTGGCATCCAAATTCATGAGAAAGATTAGCCTGTAATTTTCTTTTCAAATAATGCCCTTGTCTTTGGTCTAAGAGAACAAATTAGTTTCATAAACAAGTTGGAAATTATTCTCCGTTTTTAGTCTCTGGGAACTTTTTTTTTTTTACTATTCATGTTACTTCTTCTTTAAGTGGTTGAAAATTCATTGTTCAAGCTATCTGGGCCTAGAGCTTTTTTTTTTTTTTTTTGAGGTTTTCAATTATTTAGTTTATTTAGTAGATGTAGATCTACTAAGATGTTTCTATTTTTTCTTGTGCAATTTTTGGTAAACTTTTTAAAAGAATTTTTCCATTTAATCTAAAAATGTAAATTTGTTGGCATAAAATTGTTCGTATAACCATAAATATTTGTAATGTCTGTAGGATCTGTAGTGATATCTCCTCTTCCATTATTGATATCAGTAATTTGTGTCTTTTCCCCCTTTTTATTTCTTGATTTGTATTGTTAGGGCTTTATCAATTTTATTAGTTTATTCAGAGAACCAACTTTCAGAATGGTTTTCTCTATTATTCATTTCTTTTCAATTTCATTGATTTCTACTCTTATTTCATTCCTTCTACTTTCTTTAGGTTTCATTTGTTATACTTTTTCTAAATCTTAGGAGGGATTCTTAGAGCATTGACTTTTCAACCTTTCTTCTTTTATAATTAGACATTTAAGTCAATAAATTTTTCTCTAAACCTGACTTTATCTTCAGCCCATCTGTTTTTCTATGTTTCATTTTCATTAACCCTTAGTTGAAAATATTTTAGAATTTCCATCTTTATTTCTTCTTTAACCCGTTAGCTATTTAGCAGTGTATTGCTTAATATTCAAACATTTGGAAATTTTCTAGTTTTCTTTTTGCTATTGGTTTCTAGTTTAGTTCCACCAGTGACAGAAAATAAATTCTTTATGAGTTCTGTCCTTGAAATTAGTTGAACCTTACATTATGGCCCAGAATATGTTCATTTTGGCAAATGAGCCCTGCACACTTGAAAAGTGCATATCCATAAATATCAATTAGGTCAGGTTTGTTGGTAATCATGTTGCTCAATCTATATCTCTACTAATTTTTGTCTCCTTGTTTTATTAGTTATTGGAAGAAGTTTTCATTTATATATTTTGAGGCTATGAAACTAGGTGTGTACACATTTAGGATTATTATAAATTCCTATTGAATTAATCATCTTATCATTATGAAATGTCTCAATGGTTAGTAAGATTTCTGGCATTAAAGCCTACTTGATGTGATATTTTATAGTACAGCAGGTTTCTTTTGATTAGTGTGTGCATAGTACTTTCCGTTCATCCTTTTTCTTTCAACTTCCCTGTATCCTCATATTTAAAGTGTGACATTTGGAAGCATCACCAGGTTATTGGTGGTTTTGAATCGAGTCTGAGAATCTTGGTCTTCAGTTCTTTTATGTTGAATGCAAATACTGATATATTTGGGTTTGACTCTTGCGTTTGACTGTGAAGTAATTGTTATCATTATGGGGAAATTATAGCTGAATTTCAACAAAAGTCTTTGTGTTGTTTGTGTTGATAGTGGATGACAGTGAAAAAAATATGAGTGTTAATAAACTCAGTCAGTTATACTTTTCTTCCAGCTGGATCTCTATATCTTTGTGAGGTATCATTTTCATTTGTGTCAGCCCCTAAAATTAAGTATCGGAAAAAACATGGCCTTAGAATTACCTTTGGTTCTCTATATCACAGGATTTTAAACCAGGAGTTTAAAAAAGAAGGAAACATAGTCAATCTTTTTGCTCTCACTAAAATAATTGTTGGCAAAACATATCAAATTATTTTTAAAATATTGTTATCTTTCTCATTCTTTTTAACATTTTGGGCTGTATTTTTTAATGCATTTGACATGAGTACTCTAGTATATGGGTATAATTTATAAACAAACAAGTCTACATATGTTGGGAGTATAATGTCAAAAAATTTTCTTTGCTTGAGTTTTGAGACCAACAGGCATGGAGAGCTCATATATCAATAGAATCAAAACTTGAGAGACTTCAGGAATAATCTAATCCAGTCCTTAGATTTTAGAAATAAAAAACTGAAGCCCTAAGAAATTAAGTGGCTTGCCCAAGGTCACATAACTAGTCAGAAGCACAATGAGAATCCAGACTCAGACTCTCAACCCCTGTGGACTGCTTTTTCCACCGTAGTGGAGCATCCTCCTACTCTCTCATGCTGCTATGGATGCAGTTTCACTCTCTTAATCCATTGACTTCGAAATGCAGCTGCATTTTCCCAGTGATCCTCTGTCTGGATTTTCCTTTTACGTGAGTATTTAGATTGACACCTATACTTACATTTGTAGTCCTGGGCTATTTGTGTATTAAAATTTAATCATTCATGGAAGTTGATTTCTACACCCTGGTGTTTTGGTGTCAACTTTGGTTCATGAATAAAGTCATTTTCTAAAGATTGCAGACAGAGGTAAACTGTCTTGCAGCATTTTTTCTTACATGAAATGAACTGCTAGAAAGAATATGCTTTCATCTTTATTGTGGGTTATCAATGACCAGAACCTATAACCTTTCGTTAGTGAAAAACAGTAATGACCGCCTAAACAATTAATCATGGAGCTTTTCTAAACAGCCATGATCACTGGCTTCTCATTTCACTAAATAAGCATGGTTGAACTTTCTGCAGCTGTTTGAAGGATGAATTGATTTGAGGATGGAAATTTAGCATGGGTTTTTCTTCATACTTCCTCAAACAGTGTTCCAGAAGGAGGAGCACTGATACTCCTCAGTGGGAAGTACTCAATTACTTTTCTAAGTTGCTGGTCCTCCAGTGGATATATTCTTGATTAAATGCAGCCAGGAGATTTTGCTTTCTTGACAAACAGAGTTTTGAACCAGTGCTCTAGCAATTAAAGAGGTCGTGTGAATTTCACCAATATCTAATATTTTGCTCATTAACATTTTCCTGCACCAGAACTCTCCCCTCCTTTCTTCCTGTGTATGCCCTTATGTAGTGAAATCAAGTTTAGGGAATTGATTTTATCCCAGAAATGAT
Source organism: Equus asinus (assembly GCF_041296235.1). Classification (NCBI taxonomy): domain Eukaryota; kingdom Metazoa; phylum Chordata; class Mammalia; order Perissodactyla; family Equidae; genus Equus; species Equus asinus. The sequence continues at coordinate 37,473,955 of NC_091817.1, forward strand.
TTACTTATCTTTTTTATTGTAATCTAAAACTGAGAAAGAACTGAAGTATCTTGATACATCTTACAAACTAATCTCTACAGGAGAGGTTAAGAATACAGTTACTCAAGACTACATTAGTAACAGCAAAACAAAACAAAACAAAAACCGAACCAAAACAAAACAGATAAGTAAACTAGTTCTATCATTTCAATAAAACTGAGAAGTGAAAGTATTATTTACCTATTAAGAGACAAACAAATGGTTAATTGCTTAGGTTTTGCACTTTTCACCTGGGTATTGAGAAACTTTTAATCTAAAGGTTCAAGGAGATATTAGTATTCAGAATAGGTTTTTTAAAAAAAGGCATTCCTATTGAACTCTTGGTTACTTGAATAAGCACCAGGAGTAGGAGCACAGTGGTGTTTTTCTTTTTCAATACCTGGTGAGATTACTTCAACTGAAAGGTGACATTAAGCACTGGCATAAGCAGGAAATAGAGCTGATGCACTTACTCAGCATTTTGTAAGGTATTATGTCTCTCACTGAAGAGGAGATATTTCAATTTAGGAGTCAGAAGTTGGCAAATATGCTCTTCTCACCAAAGATGTGATGATGTATTATTATTAAATATACCAGCAATAGCAATATCACTACTTCCCGGGCAGCTTTACAATTACATATATATTTTATTCTAATAAACCATAAAGAAACTCTTTTTCTCCTAAAGGCCAATAAAGGAATACCAAGATATAACATAGTAAGTAATTGTGTGATATGCTATCTTGCAGTTGAAACGACTGAATAATATGTATCTGAATATACCTATACAGACTCACCTGGATAATCTTTGTTTCCATTGTGTGATTATTGTAATTGATTATAAATGTGTGCAGTTATAATTAGAAAATCTGGCAAAACATAGTTATTGTAAAAGAAGCAAACGTTTTCACAGGGCTGTAGAGGCAATGGAAGCATTCCTTGGCCTGGTTTTCTTTTCTTCATTTCTTAATCCATAGTTTACGATGGAGAAGAGCAGAAGCTGGGACATGCTGGGGTCAGGGATGGTTTAGGGGAGGGGAGTGAGGGTTCCGTAAATTGCACAGCGAGTGAAGACTCTCAAGTTATTAGGTGTTAGTGTTTAAAGGGACATTAGAGGACATCTCTTTAACTCCCCTCATTTTAGAGATGAGTAAACTGAGGCCCAGAGACATTAAACGACTGTATACCTATTAAAGTTGGAGCTCGAACCCAGGTCTTTGGCATCCTCTGAGGCCTGCACTCTTTCTGTAATTCTCTACGGCCCTCTCTGCAGTTTAAGAATACTGATTTTGGCACTGCCACTGATGTGCTGGGTGAGCTCAGTCCAGTCATGTCATTTGTTTCCTGAACCCTTTAAAGAGAGAGCACCTCCGAAGAAGTTGGATTCAGCAATTCACTTGAGTGGTGGATTTGACCCTGCTGTGACCAAGAGATGAGAAGCACTCTTTCCATCAACTTGTTAGTTCCCTGGAGAATCTATGGCTCCACTCATATATTTTATTTACTGTCATCTGTTGTCAGAATGTACCGAAACCACAGTATGAAATGTATTTGGTATATAGCTAGCTTCACATTTTTTTGGGTAAAATTAGTTTTGTTCATATTTGTTTCTGCTTGATTGATAGCAGCAAAACTGGCAAGAGGTAATGAGACTTTCCACAAAATGTTTCTTTACTAGGACATAATAAATGACGATGGCTAACTCATCTACAGTGATTGCAGCATTCAACCCCAGAAGCCAAAAAGGGACCAGAATGAGAACAGGCATCCCAAGGTCACAAAAAGATCTTAATACTGAGGCCCAGGGGTCCTACCCATTCTCACGGACTTAACGCCCCTTCTATCCTAGCAGTCGTCTAGGGACTGAGGGGTTGGGGACCCTTTTAAGATTGTCTTCATGAAAGTGGGTGTAAAAAGCAAGTACTTCAATAGCTGTGGGGACAAGACAAGAGTTATTGCTTCCTTCACTTTTTGGATCTGATGAGTTTTGGAAGATAGTGGTAAAAAAAAATCAATATTAGATGGTTCTCAAAAAGAATATAGTGGCTCTTGCTATATTTCCAGGAAGGGACAGTTTTTCAGTGAGCAACTCAAATTGATGACATTGTCTCTCTGACCCCTAGATTTGTATGAAATCAGTAAGCCCTTGGATCTTTTTCCTTGATTGGTTTTTAAACAATGAAATATTTCAAATAACCACAAAAGCACAGAAATAATATGATCAACAACTATTATATTTAACACTTCTCAACATTTTGCTGTACACATTTCTTTCAGATGTTTTATTTTCTGGATAACTAAACTGATTATAGATTTGAAGTCACCTTGTTACTCTTACCTGATCTAACTCCCATATCATACTCCTCAGAAGAGCTGTATTGGGTGCATTTTTATGCCATTCTTACATATTTACTTATCCGAAAACAATATGTACTATTGTCTCAAGTGGTTTTAAACTTCACATAAATGGTATATCATTTTCCCAACTTCACTGTTTCATTCAACATTATGTTTTAAAGATTTAAACACATAGATACATATAGCTGTGGTTCATTTTAACTAAGGCAACACACTCTAGCATGTGACAATACTATAATTTATCTATTCTCTCATTGAGTATTAGGATGTTCCTAGAGTTTTGCTATTACAGTAATTCTGCAATGAGTATCTTGTGTATGTCTTCTCGTGCAGCTGTGTGAGATTGTCCTTAAGGACGAACATCTGGAAGTCCAATTGCCGAGTTATAGGGCAAATGGATCTTGAGCTTTACTGGATAGTAAATTGGTTAGTCAGATGGTTGCACCAATTTGTGTCTCCATCGCAGTACATGGAAATTCTTGTTCCACATCCTTGCCAGTATACTGCCAAAACAGCATTGTCAAACTGTTGGACTTTTGTTTATCTGATGGTTATGAAATGGTATTTTATTTTGTATTTCCCTCATTGCTAGTACTATCTAGCAGCTTTCCATGTTTCCTGGAGGCCCTGTAATCCTTTTGTACATTAAAGTTTTGGATCAGTAATGTATTTGTATATTCAAAAATTAAAGCAATATTTTAGAAGTATATATTGAAGGTGTTATTTCCACCCTATCTCATTCACTGCGCCCCTGCTCTCGATTTATTGATTTCTTGTATATCCTTGCAGTGTTCTTATGCAAATAAGTGCAAACAGGAATGCATAATCTTATCTTCCCCCCAACACAAAAATAACATACTATGTAAGTTGTTCTAAACTTTGCTTTTTATACTTAATCATATATCCTGGAGATCTTTTCCCATCACTGTGTACTTTTTTTATACTTGCACAGTATTCCACTTTTAGGTATAGCACAGATCATTCAACCAGCCTTCTCTTGGTGGGTGCTTTGGCTGTTTCCACTCTATCATTATTAAGAACAATGCTGTAAAGAATACCCTTGATCTTGTTCTGACTCACATATGGGATAAATTTCTAGAAGTGGGCCAGAGGAAAATAGTTTTCTAATTTTGATGGGTATTTTGATCTGTGTCAACAAATTCACTCCATAGAGTGTGGAAGAATGGTACCATTTTGCATTCCCACAACAATGTATGAGAGTGCCTTCTCCCACAGTCTTGACAACAATTTGTGTTCAAACTTTTGTTTTGTTTTGCAATCTAATTGGAGAAAATGGAGTCTAAATACATCTTTAGTTGTATTTCTTTTGTTATGAGAGAAGTTGAACATCTTTTAATTAATATGTATAAGGGATCTGTATATTTCTTTTTTTGTACCTCTAACCCATTCTTGTATTGGATTGTCTTATTGATTTCTAAGAGATAATTATATATTTGGGGATTTAATCCCTTTGTCTCAGATATGAGTTACAAATATTTTACCTAGTTTTTTTTGTTTTTGCTTATGAATTTTGTGCCATGCAGTATTTCTTTTTTTCATTTTTTGTAATCAAATTTCTTAATCCTTTTTAGAAGAATCTGGATTTTTTTTAAAAGATTTTTAAAAATTTTTTTCCTTTTCTCCCCAAAGCCCCCCAGTACATAGTTGTATATTCTTCATTGTGGGTCCTTCTAGTTGTGGCATGTGGGACGCCACCTCAGCATGGTTTGATGAGCAGTGCCATGTCCACGCCCAGGATTCGAACCAACGAAACACTGGGCTGCCTGCAGCAGAGCATGCGAACTTAACCACTCGGCCATGGGGCCAGTCCCAGAACAAGAATCTGGATTTTGAGTCACAATTAGAAAACTTTCCCCTCTAAAGTTATGAAGAAGTTTTCCTGTGTATTGTTCTATTTTTATGGTTTCATTTTTCACATTTAAATATTTGATCTATTTGGTATTTATTCTGATGTTAGATGTGAGGATTTTCCATATGGCTACTGAGTTGTACCAGTAGCACTTTTTTTTTTTTTTACAAAGTTTATTGTTATCAATGATTTGAGATTCTGCTTTTATTGTATAATAAATTCCAACGTGTATTTGGGCCTGTTTTGGCTTTTTATTCTATTCCATTGTTCTGTCTCTTTGTGCTGTTTTAATTACTGAGACTTTATACTATGTTTTAATTCTATCAGTTCCTATTTTACTGAGTTTTTTAACAAAAAGTGTGTTTTGAATTTTGTCAAATTCTTTTTCATCATCAATGGAGAAGATCATATAATTTTTCTCCTGAGATCTATTCTATATTAATGGATTTTCTAATAGCCATCTTTGCATTCCTGAAACAAACTCCACTTGGTTGTAAAGTATCATCCTATTAATGTGCTGATGAATTATGGTTTCTATTTTTTATTTAGGATTTTACATTGATATTCAGAAGTGTAATCAGCCTATATATCGGCCTATTTGTTTTATATTTATCAGATTTTAATAACAACATTGTACTGAAAATACAATGTGGAAATTAAAACCTAATTGTGTTAGTTTAATAGTGGAATGGACACAGGAGAAGAGAGGATTAGTGAATGTGAAGACAGGTCAGTAGAAAATACCCAAACTGAAGCACAGAGGGAAACAAGGAAGAATGGACCCGAAAAAGCACACACAAAAAACCAAAAAAACAAAAACAGAACAGAAAGCAGAAGCCATGCAGGACCCAGTCAAAAGGTCCACATACGTGTAATTGGAGTCTTAGAAATAGAGGAAAGAATGGGATAAAAAAATATTTTAAGAGATAATGGCTGAGAATTTTCCAAAAATGATGAATGACATTAATCCAAGCTTCACAAAGCTCAGCAAACCCTTAGTAGTACAAATACTGCTGAAAACCAAAGCAAAGAGAATATCATAAAAGTCGTTGGAGAAAAAAGACACATCACCTTGAAAGGCACACTAATAATACTGATGGCAAACTTCTCCGCTGAAATTATGGAAGCCAGAAGACAGTAAAATAACATCACTCAGGTGCTGAAAGAAAAAATGCTAACTTAGCATCCTTTACCTATTGAAAATATCCTTTAAAAGCGAAGACAAAACAAAGACATTTTTAGATTAAAAGAAGCTGAAAAAATATAGAATTCTGGGTTTCCATTGTTTTCTCCTTCATCATGTTGAAGAAACCATTCCATTGATTTTTACTTTCCATTGTTTCAGTCGAAAAGTTAGCTGTAATTCTAACCATGGGTCTTTTGAGGATAATCTATCTTTTTTCCTCTGACTGCTTTTAGGAATTTCTCTGTCTTTGATTTTCTTTAGTTTCACCGCAATATATTGTGTATGAATTTCTTTTAACTTATCCTATTTGATATTTGTTGGGCTTTTTGAATTGTGAACTGATGCCTTTAATCAATCCTAAAAAACTCTTAACTATCCTCTCTTGAAATATTGTCCTTGCTTCATTACCTCTTTCCTCTCCTTCTGAGTTTCTAATTAAACACCTACACCTTCTCACTCCATCTGCCTAGTCTTTTACCCACTCATTGTGCATTTTCCATATATTTTTATTTCTTCATATTGCCTTTTGTATTTTCTGAACCATCTTCCATTTCACTATTTTTTTCATAAACTTAATAAATTCTCTTATTAAGTATATTCTTAGAGTTTTTAAAATTTAGGTGATTTTTATTTTATTGCTATAAGAGCCTAGAGTGTGGCTCTTTTTCAGAATTTCTAGATCTTTTTTTGATTTCCTATTCCTTGGATATAGCTTCAAACTGATCCTTTGTTTCTTTAAATTGGTAAGCGTAGTTGGGTCATAGTCTATATTTGATGATTCTAGCATCTGATTCTTTGTGGATCTGTTTCTGTTTTTCTTGTATCTTCTGGTTTTAACATATGGACTTTTATTTCTTTGCATGCCTGGTTATGTTGGACTATGTGCTTTTTAAAAAAATGTAGCATTATTCTAGAATAAACCTCAAAATGTGTTTATACTTTGTTAATTTCTAGGTGAAAAAGTGTTTGTATCTCTGTATGGAGCTGCCATAGACATGAATATAAGACTGGACAAGAATTCCTTGATCATTGAGAAAACCTACATATCTCTGGCCAATCAGCGAACGATAACTATTCACAACCGCAGTAACATCATTGCCCATTTCCAGTGGAAGATATTTGCTACCCAGGAAGAGGAAGACAAAGAAAAGTATAGGTTTGTAAGAAAAACTGCCTATATACTGTAATTTGGGGGAACACAAAACTCAGTGTTTATGAAAAACCAATGACTTTTGTTTTCAACCAACTCACACAATGTCAAATTTTTATAACTTGGTTCCAGTGAACAATACTCCTTTTTTCATTTAAAGAACTTGAGTTGAGCTATTTGGAACACAATGTTGTCCATCCTCAGATAATCTTCACCTGGTTATAATTTATCAGTAGCTAAACTCCTGGATTTTAAAGACCAAATACATCATTCTTCGCTATTCTCTCAAAACTAATCTACATGTGTGTATTTCTTTTCATAACCCTAACTAGATTGATCAGATTTCATAGGGTTTCTAGAAACAATCTCTTTTGGATTGGGATCAATACGGAATTTTTTTTCAGTCAGTGAAAAGATGTTTCTAGAAAATGTAAAGAATGACGAAAAAGAAGGGCTTAGATATAACAGCTTATATATTCTCAGTTTTAGTAGCATTGCTCAATCCCTGATAACCATATGATTTAATAATGATTTCTTGTTGGTATCTTTAATCTTCTGGTTTTTAAAGATACTTCAGGCAGTGGAGAAAATTAAAAAATGGAAAACCAAACAGTTTTGACTAATCTCATCACAGCTAAATTTTGAATATTTCTTTTAACTGAGTCTATCTTTGCCTCTTTTAAACTCAATTTGCAATTTTATCTCCTTCCGTCCTCCCTGAGTTAGCACTTTTGCTGCTTTCATTGGAATTTATTTCAGCCTTTTTTATTTGCCTCTCCATTTTCATTAAAGATTGGCCCTGGGAAGCTTCAAAGCTTTGTTTAAACCAAGTTAGTATGTGATAAAAATAAAATTCTTAGGTCTGTGGAAACCAGGCAGAAAGCCCCCAGTGTGCTGTCCCTAATTGAATCAGAAGGAGCTGTGACAATAACAGGACACAGTGGACCAGAAGCTTTAGCATTCAGACGATGAGCTTTAATCACTGGATTGCCACTGTGTCATCTTTAAAAAGTGAGAAAAGAAAAGCCTTTCCTGCCTGAAACCTTCATTTTGCCTCCTGATATAGAAATACCAGTAGTTTAAAAAGGCAAGGGGAAACTGCTAATCCATCACTTCACTTGTCTTGATTTCCCAGCTGACATACGCATACCAACAATCAGATTGGTCCAAGCACGTTTAGAGATAAAATGGGAGAGCAAGTACAAGTAAAGAAACAGCAGCATTTGCATTGTCTTTCCTCCACTATCTCTCTTGCTCTTTCTGTTATTTCCTCTAGCAATTTTTTCATAGCAAGGGAACAATAAAGAATAGCATTTTTATAACCATGATTGGAAGCCTTACTTTTATCATCTAGGATCGTGACCCTCCCTTAAACAATGAACTTGAAAAGTGGCTTCACATGCTAAATAAGAATACCTCCATTTTCACCTTGGGTGACACAGAGTGACGTAACTCATGGTTCTCCAAAGTGGATTGGTTGATCTAAGACGAGAGTCTATGGAATGCGCTGCCCCTTTCCTTCTCCCCCCTCCCCAATTTCTTATTTGACCCGGGTGTCTCTTCTTTCCCATGCCCCTCTCCTTCCTTGATATGTCCCCAAGCATGTCACAACTTTCATCTTATTAGCCATGGATTCTTGTCCTGGATGTAACTAGCCATGAAATGCCCATCCTCTCAAAAAGCAAGGCAAATACAGACAGGTTTGCTCTTTACTGAACTTTTAGTTCCTGTCTCCGGGTAGTTGCCCCTCTGTGGGTAGCTGTGCCTTGCTGTGGGTATAGGCCCCTTTCTCCTCCACATCGCAAATTCTCAAATTGTCTCTTAGGCCACACATGAGTGGCAGATAAAGCAGAATGTTCTTATATAGCTTGCTTGTGGTCAGAGGTTTGCTCATCCTCGAGAAGCAGCAGTGAGATCTTTAGCTAATGGTATAAATTCTCTCTGGAGCCCCCAGTGAGACCAGTGCAGGAATCCCTGGCATAATCTTTGCATGACTCTTCTGCTCTTGATGGTGAGCAAACTCTTCTTTTGTCCTCTTCCTTCAGCAGTCTCTGCAGTTAAAATGTAGAGAGGAATGTTGACTTTGGTCCCGAACTTAGAACAGAGAAGATCTATTCTAAATGGGCTCATGCATACTTTGAGAAACTGAAATTTCCCTTTGCAGCACCCACAGGACCTGAGTTAAACCTGCCATGTAAATTTTAGGTGAGACCCAAGAGTGGGCCTGCTCCTCTCCAGTTGTAACAGTGGGGTGTCCCAAGGCATTCATCTACAGGAGCTGAAACTTGACTTCAGGAACGCTAAGTGCTTTAACAGATGCCCTCAAGACCTTATTCCAGCCATCAGGGTTTCTTGTCCTCCAGCATCTTGATGATGTGCCTGGGCAAAGACTTGGATATCTTTTCTCCCAGTAGAGGAATTTCAGTCCTACTCAGGAATAGGAAGCCATATTCCTTTCTGGCAGTCTGTCATTTTCACCCCAGGAAGAATGACTTCTCCTTCTACTGCAGCATGTTGGTACAAACCTCGGACACATGTCCAGATTTGGGGGCCTTGGGCTCATCCCAGGCTCCAGACTCTGACAATGAAGATGTCACTTCCCCTAGGCAGAAGTTCTAGGCTTTAATTTTTTTTCCATTTTTTTAAACCTTCAGTATCAGATGTAGGGACCTTTACAAAATTATTTGTGGGTCTGTCTCCTTTCTGATGTTTTTCTGGGACTTGGAGAGAAATTAATCTCTTCAAAAACGGAGGTTGCATTCATCCCTCCTTACTTCCTCCTCCTTGCCCTGAGGGATTACAAAACATCCTACATCCTTCATGCTCATTCATATCACATTTTATTATATTCAGAGACTTGGCATGAGTTTTTCGGGATTTCTACTCCCCATTTCTCCATCAAGCTTATGGGATTGTCTCAATGGCTCTAATTCTAGATTTGCTCTGTACAAGAACTCCTAGAATCCTCAATGAAACACCCACAAAGTGATCAGAATGGATTTGTTCCACAACGTTCCAGTGTAGGAAATGACATGTTTCTCTAGATAAATCAGTTTTAATTGGTCTTTGAGCCTTCCACCTGAATAGTAATAAAAATTTAATCTCGGGGCCAGACCAGTGGTATAGTGATTGAGTTCGCATGCTCCGCTTTGGCAGCCCGGGGTTCACAGGTTTGGATCCCAGGTGCAGACCTACCACCACTCTTCAAGCCATGCTGTGGCAGCTTCCCACATAAAAGAGAGGAAGATTGGCACAGATGTTAGCTCAAGGACAATCTTCCTCACCAAAAAATAATTTAAAAAAAGAATCTGAAGACTTGAGTGGTACTTGGTAAGCAGGAAGAGGATTGCTAGTCCTCAGCTTATAACAGTCATCACAGAGTTACTTGGTGTCCAGGGTTACATGGTTTGTTTGAAGGTGGGTGGCTTCATCCTTTCCATGCCAAGTGTGGACATGGGAGTATTTCTGCCAGCTGTTAAGTCTGTGGCTCTTAGTTTTTAATCTCCTCAGCATCCAGTTACCACCTCTTGGGTGTGCTGCAAAGGAGCAGGGTGCAGGTCTCTAGCACTTCCAGATGAAGAAGGATTACTGGTTCAACACTACTGTAACTGAGACACAAGTCTTCCCCATTGACTATAGACCATAGGCTGGACTGTACCTATGCCTGAAGGTAATGGGTGTTGAGGCTACCAGACCATTTGTAAAATAGGTTAAATCCATGGTTTTACTTGAAAGAGAAGGCTGGTGTGTTGTTACGCTCTCTAATGAGAGGTCCCATTATCTGTAAAACAGAACCACCTCTGAATACAAGAGACCATGAATGTCAGCAGGACAAGATTGCAAAACAATAAAGTGAGGTATATAGAAGCCCTTGTTGGAGTCAACTCAGCTGAAGGTGTTGTTTCACACTCCCTTCTTAGACTCTCAGCCGTGGCTTCAATTCTCCATCAGAGAACAAAGAGGAAGACGTCTGGTATCCCCACTCCCCTTTGCATTATAGGGCTGTTACTGATGCAAGAGTCCCAACAGCATGGGAGAAGAATAGCATTTGGGAATTTTTGTTTTGTTCTTTTTTGTTTTCTGGTCTAAGTGTTGAGTTAATCATACTCCTTAATTCATGGAGCATTATCATCCTTGGTCCACACAAAGCAATTTATCCCCACACCCCACACCCATTAACCCCCCTAGATAAATATAATGTTTATGATTCCCATTATTTGTTTAACCAATCCTTCAATCTCTTACATCAAGTTTACCTCATTTTTTTTGTTTTGTTGCTAACACTGTAATGAACCTCTTTGTACCTCTGTCTTTGTTTACATCCATGATTGTTCATTCCTACAGATAGGTATCATAAATTCCACTCACAGGAATATGTGGTTTCCTTTCTTTCTGTGGACTGAGTTCTCTTTGATTTGCCCTGCTCTGCCCAGAAGAATAGAAGGACTGCCACTCTGGTTACCTTGGACACTGCTTCCCAACTAGCAATAAAAGGAAGCACAGAGTTCTTTCTTTCTTGGGACCAGAACACACTGAATCCATTTCTTTGACTTCTTTATGCTCAGTGACCAAAGGACGCTGAGTGCTACAGTTATTAAAAAGAGTTATTTGACATTGCTGAGTATATGGTTTGCATGAAGTCATTTAGAAAATACTTGGGGCTGGGACAGGAATTCAGTGACCTTAGGCTCTCACTGAGCACTCACATTGCTGAATAATTTGTCTCTCACCATTGGTCATGCCAGTAAAATGGTGATGATATGTCCTGAGAGGAGATAAAATTCAGTCATCAAAGTTCAGGTGAAGTAACTGATACCCTGAGTAATGTGAACACAGCTTCAGTGAGGGCAGAGAGCAGAGGGTTGGGGAAGGCTGCTTTTCTGACATTGCGATGGATATTCATGATGGATTTGATGGGTGGATGAGACCATTTCCAGGAGGATGGACTGGAGAGGAGCCTTTTACAAACTTCTTGCTGGGAAGAAGCTAGAAAGAAAGAGAAAAGAAGGTATCTCAGGTGTAGTTGGAGCATTTTATAAGCTTGACAGCTTGATAATTGCCTATGGTTGACATAGGGAGAAACTAGTATTTATTGAGCAACTGCTTTGTCCCAGAAACTGCACCAGGTCCTTGATCACATTTGATCTTCAACTCATCTCTACCATTGAGGACCTCCTATTGTCTCTATTTTATAGGTGAAGGCATTGAAGCTTACAGGAATTAGGTAACTCCCAAAGTCACAGAGCTAGTAAATAGACAACAGAATTAATATCCAAACCTAGTCCTTGCTGGCTCTAGATTCTGTTCTCCAGGTAACTAACAGCTAAGAAAGAATTAAAGCTAAGCAAGGTAAAAGAAACAAAATTGTCCTGTAAGTGTGAGAGGCAGGGTAGCTGTTAAATATTTAAAAAGCAGCCTGGAAGACACTGTTACCTAAAATAAAATATTTGTCCCAGTATACGTAAGGTCTCAGGAGTAAGCAAATGGGCTTAAGTAGGACAGGGGGCCCAGGAGGACTTCTTGAAGGAAGTGACTAGAGATGAACAAACTGAGGCTCTTGAGAGGTTAAAGTACAAGGTCGCCCACCCAGTATGTTACAGACTCAGGGCAAGGAGAGACCACCCCAGGGTGATGGATGAGACCATTTCCAGGAGGATGGACTGGAGGGGAGCCTTTTACACACTTCTTCCTGGGAGTGCCAAAATAAATCTCACGTTTCCTGTATTTTCTTTAGAGTCTGTGATCATCTGATCGAAGAGGAAAAGACTGAGACCGACGAGTTTCTTGAAGAGTGCATTGTTGATCCTTCACTCCGAGAACGTCTTTCCATTCTCTCCCACACCTTTGAGAATCAGAGAAAGCTGGTTCAGGCAGACAGCATGCTCTTCTTGAATAACGTTTTCACTATTGAGCCCTTGGTGAGCACATAAATACAATCTGACCCTACAGTAAGCATAGTGGGAGCGCGGGCTTATTTTGGTAGAGTACTCACTCTGGAATTGATATAGTGAGTCCTGAGAGCGTAAAGATTCTATCTGAAGAGGCTCATCCTCATTGTGAGACAATGAGTGAAGATTAAGGGTAAGAATGCTCATAGATCACACTTTCTATGCACCAATCACTATGGTAAACACTTTATATGTGTTACCCGATTTATCGCATTTGTATGTATATTATATTACTACAATCTTATAAGATATAATCGGTTCCCCATTCTACAGATGAGGAAATTAAGACTTAGAGAAATTTGATAACTTGCTCAAGACCAAACAGTGGCAGTGTTTAAAAATTTATCTCTGATTAGCCTGACCCTAGAGCAGGGTTTCTCATCCTCTGCACTATTGACATTTGGGGTTAGATAAGTCTTTGTCCTGTACATTGTAGGATGAATGCTATTAAACATCCATCTGTGGATGTTTAGCATCAACTGTGACAACTGAAAGTGTCTCCAGACATTGCCAAATGCCCCCTGGTGGACAAAATCACTCTGGTTAACTGCTTTGTCCTTTAGTCACTCCATAAATACTTATTGACTGCATGTTCTGTACTGGGCACTGTGTGTGAACAGGCAACGATGAGCAAAACAGACATAGTCTTCGATCTTGCTGTCTCTCCAGTGAGAGCTGAGCCAGAGTTAGAACATGGTCTCTGATTCCACAGACCAAACTCTTGACCACCCTGCCCTACTGCCTCAAAATGAAAGTAGCTAGCATCTTCCATACTGATTATGTGTTGGGTACTGTGCGTTACCTTATGCTTGGCAGTCACAGAGTGATGTGAGGATAAAGACAGCAATAGAGTTGAGAAAGCCCACTGCTAGTTAGAGCTGCTGGACTGTTACCATTCAAGCCAGTGGAGAGAAGACATGGGCACAAGGACACATTAGAATACAGGGTCACTTGTGGGAATTGCCACTGACTTGTGTAGACCTGTTTTCCTTATATCTGCACCTCCAAATTGTTTTTAAAGGAGATAACATAGAAAAGGAATTCCATGGCTAAATAAGTTTGAGAAACACTGGGTTCAATATTGTTTGAAAGGTTTCTCTGCTGTAAGACTTCTGAAAGTCTTTAATACGGTGATGTGCCTTGTAAATCTTCAAGAGGGAGCCTTCCCTTGGAGACATCCTTTGGGACTAGTGTTTTGTGGGACCTGCTGTGTGAATCACTGATGAAGACAGTCAGGACACTAGGTCAGAGGCTGAGGTGATTATCACAGGCTAAGAAGTTGGAGGAGGTTTCTTGGGAGCAGAGCCTTGAATTGGTTCTTCCAGGATGAGACTTTTGCTGTTGTTGAGGAAGATCACCTTGAGCCAAGATCTGTTGCCAACTTCCTCTTTTTGCTTGAGGAAGATTTGCCCTGAGCTAACATCTGTGCCAATCTTCCTCTATTTTATATATGGGTTGCTGCCACAGTATGGCCACCGACAAGTGGTGTAAATCCACGCCTGGGAATTGAACCCAGACCACCAAAGTGGAGCATGCTGAACTTAACCACTAGGCACTGGGGCTGGCTCCAGGATGGGACTTTTGAAGAACAAAATTGGGGATGTACATGGCATAGCTCATCTAAGCCTCCATGAATAGATCAGTTTGCTTGAAGAAAAGGGCTCGTGTAGGAAAACAAGATTGGAGATGTGCGTTGAATCTTCTGTCATGTCAGAAGACTGTCCAGGGCTCAGTGAGCAAAGAGATCTTCAGAGACGATGAGTTAGACAAGCAAGAAGTTAAGTCAAGATGAACATATAGTCTTGGACAGACAGGACAGGTAGCAAGAGTGAAAACATGTCAAGCCCAAAGATGTTGAAAAGCATTAGAGGTCCAAGCAAGCAAGTGGCTGAGCAGGGCAGAGGCAGGGAGAAACAATCAGGGCTGACAATCTTAGACATGCCTATAAGGTCCAGCATGTGGACAGTCCAAGAGTCTTCCCAGCCGCTACCACAGATCCAGGCTGATGACTGTTGTCCTATTTCTCATTGCCTTCTGGGAGTGATGGCTCTGGAATTACAAACATTGGTGGTCAGGAGGAGGTGGCAGGCCCACAGGTGAGTCTTGTACATTTCCAATTCAGAAGTCAAAAGACTAGGGTTAACTCACATTTTCTTCTTCTGATGCTCTCTTTCATGAACCACGCTTCTTGATGGAGATATATGAGTGCTAAAATATGGGATTTAATATGTTTGTTTTTGAATTCCAGATGAGAACTGAGTTGGGCATTCTTAGCACAAGGCATTTTTTCACCATTAGGAAGAAAAATATTTTCTTTAGATAATGACACACAGAAATGGTACTTTTAAGTAATTGAGACTAATTTTGTTTATATTGTTTGGGGAAAAAATCACTGGAAACAGGAAGGGGATAATACTCAGTTAGAGTGTAAATGGTCTTTAGGGCGTCTGTAATGATTTTGTCTTTTGTGTACACTATTCAGAATTTCATCTCATGATAGTATTCATTAGCTGATTCTTAACAGTTTTTGCAAAATGAAAATGAAGGCATAAAACTTTTCTTGTGTCTTCTTAAAGTCATTCTGGTCAAAACAGCAGAACTCAGTGTCAGTTATAGTGAATTATTTATTGATGTTAAATCTCCTTTTTTTCTTCTTAAAGCTCCTGATAGTTTTATAGAAATACAGTTCTTGTGAGTGTAATATAATCTTACCTTGTACAGTACTTTTGAAGGTATTTGATGGGAAAATTCTACCATTTCATTAGCTTCTTGACCCAAATGTAGAAAATGGGTTTTTTCTACTGTAGAGATTTTTATTTTCTGATACAGGTAAATAAATGCTAAAGTAGTTTGGGATGAGAGAGTTGGGGAAGGATTTATAGAAAAGATGAGATCTAAGCTGAATTTTAGAAGGAGGATAAAATTTAATTAAGTGTAAAGGAAGAAGGAAAATGTTTCCAGTTGGATAAATTATGGAAACAAAGAAAACAGAAAGCATTAGGTTCCTGGCATATTAAATAATAATGAATAGAGCAGTGTTTCTGGAGCAGGAAGTCATGGAAAATATGAAAAATAAGATTTGAAAGGAGAGTGGAGGAAATCTCTGTCTGGCCAACCTGTTGTGCTATAGCCTACAGGCTATTGTCTGCCACAGTGTGGCTCTGCAAACACTGAATCTGAGGGGTCATACTGTATATTCCTTGCAAAAAGGAAGCTTTGTGGTCAAATAAGTTTGGGAAATACTTGGGAAATCCAAGTGGTAGAGCATAAGCAACATTTCCCCATGACCATACACCCCTGTTCTCACACAGCACACCAAGGTTATCTGAGACTCACTACAGGGTTTGAAGCAGGAGCATGATGTGTTCAGGATGTTTTAGAAAGATTATCCTGGTAGCCACGTATGGGTTAAACTGGAGGAAGGTGGACAGAGGGTGGAATGAGTGGTGCAGGTTGGGCAGGGGAAATGCACTAGTGCAGGAAGAGTCAAGGAGCCTGAACATCTCTGTAGGCAAGTTCAGGGTGATATGTGAGGACGATGCTGACTCAGATGGTCAGCCCAGTGATAGTCGGAAAGCAAAGGAAGTGGCAGATGTGAGAAATGTTCAAAAGAAAGACACTAAAGTGTTTTTCAATTGACTGGCCATTGAGGGTAACACATGGTGAAGAATCACATATCTCCTCAGCTCTGAACTAGAGTGACAGGCAGAATTATGATGTCTTTGATAGAAATTAGCAAGTCAAGAGGCGGTTTAATTCCCAGCTTTGCCAATAGCAAATGTGACCTTAAGTAAGCCATTTGATCTCCCTTGGCTTTGGTTGCCTTGTACATAAAATAAGGATATGGGGTAGGATACTTTTATTCTTTTTGATTCACAAGTTACGATTCTCCGATTTAGGAACAGAGTCTGAACTCCTTAAGGTCAAAGAATGCCTTCTCCTCATCTGTGCCCCAGGCCTAAAAAGAGAGAAGGAAGGAATGAAGGAATGGAAATCAATTAATGGTGATGTTTGGTTCCTAAGGTGTTGAATTTGAGATGATAATAGATATCCAAAAAGTTTTGGAAACGCAGGACTAAATTTGTGGAAGGCGAATCAGGAAGGGAGGCAAGATTTGTGAGTATCCTATAGAGGTATTCATTGAAAGCCTGAAAAGCAGATGGAAATTCTAAGAGCAGAACAAAGAAGGAAAATTGCAGAGGGCCCAAGACAGCCCCCAGGTGCTGACCTTTAGAGGCCCTGCAAAGAGAGGAGCGGCTATGAATTGAGAGAAGGGTGGCCGAGAGGAGTACCAGCCAGCTGAGAACTCATCAGTCTATCTTACATGTCTTTCAACCCTGTTATGCCTGGTTCATCATTTTCTACTGAAGATCTCTTCTGAGTCTTGCTCACGTATCAGATGAGTTATGCCAAATGGCCGCTGTTAAATTTCTGACAGTTGAGCCATGCATCAGCAATTAGTTTTTTATTAGGGTGTGATTCCTTTTAATTAGCTTCTTGATATGAGTTGAGTTCACAGTAGAAGCAGAGAAGATTAAACCAAGCAGTGTCACCTTCTGATCTCACAATCAATCTCTAATTGATATGCTATTCAAAAAATAAAAATAGGGCCGGCCTGGTGGCAGCATAGTGGTTAAATTCGCGTGCTCTGCTTGGGTGGCCTGAGGTTGACAGATTCGGGTCCCAGGTGCAGACCTATGCACCGCTTATCAAGCCATGCTGTAGCAGGTGTCCCACATGTAAAGTAGAGGAAGATAGGCACAGATGTTAGCTCAGCAAAAAGAGAAGGATTGGTGGCAGATATTAGCTCAGGGCTAATCTTCCTGAAAGAAAGAAATAAAAAATAAAATGTTGGTGTAGGGGCTTAGAGACCACCTTGCTTTCTGATGGGCTCTTCAGCTTCTGTCCACCGTGGAAGGACATTGTCTCCAAATGAAAGAAACTTAAAAAGGAAAAAAAAAAACTGGTTACTTAGGTTCTGAAAATAAAGAAGAAACAACATGCTTATTTTCTCAGATCTATGTCTGTGCATCTTGGTTCTTCAAAATGCATCGGCTGAAACCAAGGTTAGTTTAGCCCTTATTGTCTTCTCTCCTATTGAGTGTTTTATGGGACTCTTTCAATTTAAAGCAAGTACATTCAGGATCAAGAGATCCGTCACTGTCGCTAAAGTGCCCAGAGGTGGTGATGGGTTTGAATTTAGTCAAATTTTATTAATATGATCATGTGAGTAGTTTGACTCAATGCTGTGAGAATGACTGACCAAAACCCTACAGCTTCAAGTTCTTGCTCTGTTCTGCCACCTGCTCACCACTTGGCCACTGGTTAGTTCCATTGCCTTGGCTCACTTTCTTCTCATCAAGCTCATTGCACAGCGTTGCCGTAGGGTCTCTTGTTCTAACCTTGAGGAGCTATGCTGGCTTGTCTTGGGTACTGAAGTGGTCACAGAGTGTAGAAGTGGGAATCTGTCTTTTGAGAAACCCCAGAGGCATTCATTAATGGAGAAAGGGGGTAGGCAAGGATCCAGAGTGACCACAGGGGGAAGGCAGTTCTGGGCAGATACAGGACAGAGGTCTGGAAGAAATTTTTTTTAGCCTCACTTGGTAATTTATTGATATTCTAATAGTAGCCATAATTGTTCTAGTCATAAAAGCATGTGGCATATTACTACTATTTATACCAAGTTCCTCATGTCAGTTCTTTTGATAATGTCTTGAAGTATTAATGCAATTTGCCTAAAATTTTCCATTTGTTCCTTACCTAGAGAAGGTATTGGCTTCTGTAAAATACTGATCATTTCTCAAGCCACCTGCTTCTATATAGTTTTTTTCCCCATTGGAAAGGAATTGTGAAATTGAGTCTGTTATGCATGTTTTCTCCTTCCAGAAAAGCAAGTGGAATCGACTACTTTCAAAAATATAATATTCTATTTTGCTAGATGGACTCTGGCTGCACAGAATTTTGACAGTCTCATTCTGTTATATCCTCTGCTTAGGTCTCCTGGGCATTCTGAGTAAGAGAGATTCAAAGACAAGAAAACATGATTCAGAGAATTGAGAGGCAGAAGAATATCACAGGGCAAAAAGAGAATTAAGTTTTTGATTTCCATAGGTGTCTAGGAGTCCTCTGAGAAATCACATCACAGATGTGTTGGCCTTGTTTCTCAACTCCGGTGCTGCTGGCTCAGGTCACACTTTAAGATGTAGTGATTTTCTGAATGTTGAACACATGATACTTTCTTAAAAAGAAAGCTCTGAGAATTTAGAGGTATTTGCCCAAACTGGTCCTAGCTGATTGGCTAGCATCAGTGAGCAGGGGAAACGTTTCTGCTCCTGTTTTGTTGTCTTTTCCATCAAAGAAAACTTCATCCAGTATCCCTAAGGAAAAGTCAGCTTAATTTAACTAAGCCTTAAAAAGGGAGAGAAACTTGATAATTCCTTTTTACCGTGTAAGTAATAGTAAACCATGCTCTGTTGTCACCTAAGCCTGCAGAAAACATGCAGTTCAGCAATTCAGACTTTGAAAGCACAGCTCAAATTTAGTTTACTTTATTTTTCCCAAATTGGTATAGCATGTGAGCTCAGCAGAACCAGGTTGGGTGGAAGCCCAGATGGCTACCAAAAAGGAAAGATCTAGCTTTTTACTGCAAACCCCTTCCACTTCTTGTACCATTAGCCATGAGTCACATTGCAAATATGTGGGAGCTGACACCTTGGAAATGGACACCAGAAAGGAGAAAGGAGGACAGGGATCCGCTGAGAACAAACTGTCCTTGACAAGTCGCAGCTCTTCCGATAGCACGGTTTTCCTATTCTTCAGCCTCCCTTTATCATTGATGGTCTCTCAGATCTTTGTGCTCGGGCAAACCTTTTCCGGTTGTGCTGGTACATTCACTATTGTACTGGAGAAGCAGCGTAGGTGGACGGAGGCCTAGGGAAGTCTCAGAAACAGCAAGGTTCCTCGTGGCTCATTAAATAACTCAACACCCTTCCTTGCTGGAAAAGACACAAATCTGTTCTCTCCAGAGAAAGGCACGAACATCACACATAATGACCTCGGTTCTGTAAAACCGCGGTGGCATTTTCACTGTATATGGGTTGGAGTATCTCACCCAAGACAGAGAACACCTTTTGTGAAACTTCCTCTGACAGACGGCCAGATCTTAGATCCCCCTCTTAGAAACTTTTCTGGTCATTATTTTGAGAATCAAAATTTTATGAAATTCAGTTTTTTGTCCTAGGAGATGCAATGGAGTAGAAAAATCTTCTTGCATGTCATGTGCCAATTCAATCTTTACTCTCAATGATAATTAGGGTAGTTTACCTTCAACTTTTTAGCTTCCTTTTTTTTTTTCTATTTGTCTTTGAGACAACTTTATTTGCCCCAAGTGATGATAAGGAGAGCCATTTTTTCTCTCGCTGATCTGGAAGTTTCTAGAAGAGTAGTTGTGGGTAGTGAAACAGATTATAGCTTCTAATTAGTGCTTCTTTTTTTTCTCTTATTGATTGATGGAAATTTGACTTTAGGAGGATGTTTTTATTTCCCAAGAGAAATTCTTTAAATTTTCCTTAAATATAATAAGATAGCTGGAAACATTTGTTTATGTTGTCAAGAATATTTTCATTTTGGTGGAACGTGATGGAATTCATCACACAGGGTAGCAGCTCTTCAAATCATTATTCACTGACCTTGTTGTGGGCTGCCTGGACCCTGACCCAAGCGGGATAACTTGATAAAGATCTACCAGTGTATTTCTCAGGAGCTGCAACATACTGATGTTGACTGTGTCATCCGAGAGAACCTCCTGAGAATCACCTTCTAAGGGAGTTGAACATATGAACATGCAGGGCGTCCTGCTATGTTCACCAGACAGAAGCACCAGTCATGCTGGCTTCATCTAAACCTGATTATTGCTTGTAATGATTTAAATTTATTCTGGCATTTTTTTATGATGTGAGAAAGGTCACTCATGACTTCTTGTTATAATTGCAGTGAGGTTCAGGAAGTGAGATTGTCACTCAGCTAACATCCATACCAACCTTCCTCTATTTTGTACGTGGGATGCTGCCACAGCATGGCTTGATGAGCAGTGTGTAGGTCCGCGCCCAGGATCCAAACCTGTGAATGCTGGGCCGCCAAAGCGGAGCACATGAACTTAATCACTATGCCACCGGACTGACCCTGCCAGTATGATTTTTTAAGGAGATCATTTTTAAAGTATACTTTCTCATGATTGTATTAATCACCTATCATGAACCAGTGCAGTAGGTTCATAGACAGCTTTCAGAACATCTCAGCACTGCGTCCATCAAGTCACTTGGTTGTTTGTTCTTGTTCCAGAAGGAAACATGAAGTTCCATTTCCAGAGATATTTAATATTTGTGCAAAAACTACAATATGGGAGTTTGCTTTAGACCTGAAAATTCAAAATAGCTTCCTTCTAGCAGGTCACTTGATTAATAAGTGAAATGCAGTCATGAGTCCAGGAGAAAAACAAAACATTAGCACATGAAGGAAGTTAATTAAAATATAACTGAAGGCCATTTTGACAATTATTTTCAACAAGCAAGATAATAGTCACTTATGGATTATATGTTATATGCTCAGTCTCTCATTTGGAGCAGGAAAGTGGACAGGGATGGGAGAGAAGTCATATATGGAAGGAAAGCAGAACAGCAGGGCTTCTGTGTGATGAGGCTGGTTTCACAGGACTAGGAAGAAAGGATATTGATGTCAGTGCCAGTAGGGAAAATTCTGAATGTTTTGGTTTTCAGAAGGAAACTTTAGAAGTGAGCGACAAAGAAAGAAAATTCTTTTCAGAGACATAAATAACATGGAAGTTAATTTCAGAAGTGTTGGAGAAGTAATATGAAATGTTTCAAAGATAGATAAGTAAAAGTGGGGTCATTTTAGGCAGATTGCCTGTTTCAAGGGTTTGTTCTCTCTGATTTGCTAGAAAGTGCTGTGTTAAGTTTTTGCTATAAAGAAATAGACGTTCTTTGACTTTTAATCTCTACTGAAAAATAAAAGTGTCCTTGTACATGTTCCCAACTCCTTCAGATGACCTGATATTGAAAGCATCCCTCTGCGAGAGGAAACCGAATGACCACACTTCAGTTTTCACAGACACGCACAGCCCTCTTAATGCACGTCACCTGCTACCGGCCCAGGAGAGGACTTTCGAATAGGATTTGTCCTTGAATTATCTCCCAGGGCTCAGTAAAAGCTGCAAGTTACCAGCCGATGTCACAGGCACAGTAAAACAACTACAGCCCAGGATAAGGAAGCACTGAGCCCACAGTCCCGTTCGCTCAGTCTGAACCCTGTGACTCAGATCCCCTTGCACTGGTGTTCCCTCTCCAAGCAGAGGGGCTTCTCAGCCTTCAGGGAGCCTCTGTGGCACATGATCCTCTCATGGTCACATCTGGACATCAACACGCTCTCCTCTGGGGAGATTCTGCTTGCCTCTCTGGAGCATGTCCATCCCACCATTTCCAACTCACCAGTTCTGATAATCAGACTTCTTTGATGATGGGTGTCCAAGAGCGCTTCTGGGAGAGAACTTAAGTGTGTTACTTTCTTGTCTGCCTATGGACCTTGGATTCTCTTGCTCGGATAATGCTTTGGGAAGGAGTCTGGCCCACCCCAAACCAAAAGATCCCTGAATTTGCCCACTTGTACTGAACTCATCTGATTTTCAGTGTATCCTTTTGCAGGCCACTTCCTACCATTCTGGTGAGATCTTTCTAGCATGGGTTTTCTCAGGATCCAAGATGGCTGCTTTGGTCAGTCAGTTTGAATAGGAACAGGTCAGCTGTGTCCATTCTACACCAGAGTCTAAACCCACCAGGGAGATACAAATGTCTCATGGGTTAGGAAGAAGCTCAGGGCTTCAGCTATTCTGAGATGGGCTACCCGCTGATACACCAGTGAATGGATGAGCCACCCCTTCTGCCTGGCCTGTAGGTCCATTCTAGCCATGAGTGCTCCTAACATTCCATTTCACTACAACCCCACAAATGAAAAGGGGCCAGGTATTTGCCATGTATCAGAAGGAAACAGGTACTTGTTTCAAGGTTTGGAAAAGCACCACAGTGAAATGCCTAAATAAGTGAAAGTGATTAGGACTTCCCTATTCCCTACGTGATCTCAAAGGGCCCTTTTAGCTCTAAAATGATATGACTTTTGTGGCTCCAGTTGAGGAGAAAATGGCAGAAACAGGCTATAAAGACAAACAGGCATCTAACCAGACAACTGAGTGGATACGACTGATTCAATAAATATGTGGAGCACTGACTGTAGGCCGCCTCTGGTTTAGGCGCTGGGGATAAAACAATGCCCACCCTCATGGAGCCTTCATTCTAGTGTGCTCAACTGGGATGTGAGCACTCCCAGGACCCACATGCCAGTCACAGCCATGACTGCTACTTCTCGGAGGCTCCGAGCCCTTCATCATTCTGAAGTCAGGGCACGCTGCCTGAGAAGCACACTGATCAGACTGTCGCCTGCATCAATAAACCCCAATTGGATCTAGTTTTCTCTTTTCCCCCTCTTGTTTGATGACTGCATTTTAAACCATTTTGTTATCTGAGCCCCTTTTTTTCCCAGCACTATGTTCATTTCTAGCCCCACTGGAAATAAAATATGCGTTGGGGACTATCTAAAACTGGAGCCTGTTTATCAAGTTGTCTTTCCTTAGTTTTCTATTTAGCTGGTGGGACCCTTTATGGATTTTTGGATGTGTTTATCACTTATGCCCTACTTGGCCCTATTTACAAAAACCATAGGAAAAACACAAATTTTTCCCCCTAATTTTTCCAATGCTTTCATCTTAGTCTTTCCAAGTGACATAAAAATAATATCACCATAGTAAACAGTTATCTACTGAGCTCTTACTATGTACTGAGCCAGGGGCAAAGCATTTGACCTGTGTGTTCTCATCAGACCTTAGGAAACCCTTTGAAGCAGGTGCTGTTAGCGTCTCCTCTTAGAGCCCTGAGAAGTTAATGAAGAGGCCGCAGGTTATGTGGTTAGTACAAAAATATTTTTCAAAGCATACCTGAAGGGGATTCTGATATGTGGCATGTTGCGTTACAATTTCAGAACTTGGTTTCCTTATTAGACTTTTGAATGGTTGAATTAAAGTGAGAAATATCACACTGGATCAGAACCAAGGTTTGGTCTGGCCATTGTTCTACCTTGGGCCATTGATATGTTTTCACAGAATAAGACTATTTCCTATGTTGTCACCCCAGAAGTTAGGAATGTGGTTCCTCCTTCAAGGAAGTTGAGTACTTCTTTCTCTGTGGCCTGTCTGGACCCTATTTATATAGGCATAGCACTTATCACATATATTATAAAGCATTTGTATACGTGTTTATCATCCCACCGAGATGTGAGCTCCAAACAGCCTTGGACCACACCTTTCTTCATCTCTGAAGCCCAGTGCTGGACACACAGTGGCGTATGATGAATGTTCATTTTATATGCAAATTTTAAAAATGCCCTAAAATCCTAGTTTCCCTTAGTAACTAATTATATATTTATGAACCCACTGAAATTATCTTTGAAGCTTGTTTCCAATTTGCACCACCTCTTAACGAATAATGTAAGTTTACTACCTGTTGGGTAAAATAGCGCTTTCTTTTATTTGCTGTAAAAATATTTCCTTGAATTTTCCTGGAGTTATAGCATAAAAACAACCTTTAAAATCAGTGCCATCTGTTTATCCTGTTGGTTTTAAATTATTCTTTCATGTTTTTCAGGAAGGTGATGTGTGGCCCAACTCATCAGCTGAGATCACTGTGTACTTTAACCCTCTGCAAGCCCAACTCTACCAACAGACTGTTTACTGTGACATTTCAGGTAAAGACTTCCTATGTGCAGTAAACTCAGGTTACCACATGCCCAGAGCATAGAGTGGGGCGCCTGAGTGTGTGTGCGTGTGTGTGTGTGTTCGGGCTATCAGCAGTGCACCATATCAGCAAGGGAATATTGGAGTCAAGTTATGCACTTCTCACTTCTTTCTAGAATAGATCAAACCCTGAGGGACATTACAATTGTAGTGTGGTGGTGGGGCATGATTTTTAGAGCAGTAAGAATATTACTTGAGACAAATTCTCACAATGTTATTTTTTGTTCTTTGTATAGTATTTGGATACTTAATTTTTTCATTTTTAAGGTTTTATCAAAATAATGCGTACCAAGTGGGATGGGAAGGTAGCCTGGCAATGGCCAGAGATATAAGGAGGGTATACAAGTAGGATGGCAACCCGATGGTTTCATATTAGATATGTATAGAGGAATTAAGCAAAAAAGTAAACATATTGAGGATAACAGGAGCCTGTATTTTTCATTCTTGGAAGAGGGAGATACAAATGTGGAAAGACGGGAGGCAAAGGGAGCCCTTTGGTAATGGAATGGAATTGGACTTATCAGTATGAACTCGCAGTTGTTGATATGCATAGAGATAGAAATAAATATAAATGTAAATGTGTGTATGTGTATGTACATACATATGCATATTTCTTAGCTATGTCCATTGAGATATCCTGGAAGTTTGAGACCCTACTAGCAATGAGCATACATAGCACGCAAAGCTTGGTTTATAACTCTCACCCTCCATTAAAAGGAACCTTGGAGAATTGACTGATTCCAGGACTGAGGCAGAGAAAGAACAAGATGAGTCTGGAACACTTTCTTGTTCTAGACAGTAAGGAAATGCTCGAAGAATGATGATATGTCAAAATGACACAGAAGCCAGCAAAGAGACTCTCACTGACTGAACTTGGAACCAGATGAGAGTCAAAATAGATAATGATGCTAATAAATAATAATCCATTGAATAAATAGGAATCTATGAATCCACTCAACAAAATTTACTATTTGGCAATCACAGTAATAATCAATTCTGGTAAAAAGCATCAATGGATCTCAAAACCAATGGGTGAAAGTGGGGTGTGGAACAGGATTTTACATAGTTTCAAAATGTCCTCCCTCAAAATACTTATTAATTATAAAGAAAAGAAAATTAACTTTACACTGAAGAAACCTAGTAGATGTTATGTTAGTTAATACCATCAGTAATAGAGCAAATCCACCTTTTGGACTAACCACTGGGATGCAGTGAGAACACAGCATCTCTTCAATGATATTAGAGTGAAAATACCTAACTTGGGTCTGATAATGAGGAAACATCCGACTAACCCAAACTGAAGAACAAAACAAAATGACCAGCCTATAATCTTCAAAAATATCAACTTCATAAAGTCAAGAAAAGATGAACTATTCCAGACTGAAGATCAATCTAGCCAGAGAGACATGACATCTAGGTGGAACAGGTGGGCCTGCATTGGATCATTTGCTATAAAGGAGATTATTGGATATAGGATGTATAGAAGTTCTTTGTACAACTCTGGAAATTTTTCTGTATTTTAAAAATATTTCAGAATTTTTTTTTCTGCTTTTTTTTCCCTCCCAAAATCCCCCCAGTACATAGTTGTATATTTCAGTTGTGGGTCCTTCCGGTTGTGGCACGTGGGATGCCACCTCAACATGGCCTAATGAGCGGTGCCATGTCCGCGCCCAGGATCTGAACTCTGGGCTGCTGAAGCAGAGTGAGTGAACTTAACCACTCGGCCACGGGGCTGGCCCCTCAGAATTTTTTTTTAAAATGCTGATGCCAATAAATAAGTAAAACATGTAAATAGTAAGATTACAAAGCTAGATAGTAGTCTCTTTCTTCAGTACTGCTTCCAAGAAGAAGCACTTTTAGCTCTTTCTTGTGGTGGTAATTTCCCTTGCTAATTCTATGCTTATATTGCTATTTGTTGATTTATCAATTTCACACATTACTTTTGAGTCTGCAATATGGAAAATGAGTATTTAGTCAATTATATTTCCTCTACCCCTTCTTGGGCTTATTGAGTTATAATTTACATGTAGCAAAATTCATCTTTTTTGGCATACAGTCATACGAACTTTGACAAACATAAATAGTCTGGTAATCACCACCAAAATCAAGTATAGAGTCTCTCCATCACCCCATAAAGTTCCCTCATGCCCTTTTGCAGGCAATCCTTCCTCTATCTCGGCCCCTGGCAACCCAGTTATTTTAATATATTTATTTTATTTTATGAATTTTATTTAAAGACTTAAGTAACATACATAAAATTAAAATTTTTGTTCCATCAACTGTGCAATATCTCTTGACATATAAGGATATTGGGACCCCTCACCTGCCCACCAGCATTCCACCTTATTTCTCCCTCTCAACTTCTGTGAGTCGTTCTACTTTTATATTATTATGGTTGATAACCATATTCAAGTGTTCTGTTTTGTCTACATAAATTTTATATGCTGAAGGGCCAAATTGTATTCTTGGGTTGCATTTTATCCTCTGCTAGTTGAGTATTCTGACCTATAGTCACTCAAAGAATGCCCCTAGGTCTATATCAAGTAAATTCTCTTTCCTTACTGCCCATTAGTTTCTCACAGTTCTGCCTTGTTCTAGCTTACTTCGCAATTGACTTGAGTCTTTTGTACCGCTTTTGGGGATTTTTTCCCCCTGTGGTTTCTAATTCCTCATTTTTTCACTCCTATCTAATGTTAGAATTCATGCTCTTCTCCTCAAAGACATTTTTCTCAGAGTACACCAGCTTCTTTTTCTAATTCAGATCAGTCACCTCCTGCACATTTGTTACCCAGGAATTTTTTAAAAAATTTTCATGTGTGATCCATTAGATCTTTTCACTTAAACACTTTCCTCAAGTAAGTTTCTCAGAAAGGGTATATAGAAGGGAAACTTTGATCCTTGAATGCCTAAAATGTCTTATTCTGCCTCCATACCCACTTGATAGTTTAGCTGGCTATAGAATTCTAGGTTCAAACTAATTTCTCCTCAGAACTTTGAAGATATCGTGCCAACTTACTGTAAAAATCCAGAAGTCTAAGGTCACCTCTCATTCCTTTGTAAGTGGCCTATTATGTCTCTCTCCATGTTTTCTGGAGCTTTCCTTTTGTACTTGGAGTCTAACATGTCGTGAAGCTGTTGTCCTAGAGTAAGTTTTTCTAATTCATCTTTCTCAGCTTTCTATGGGCCATTCGAGTCTGATTACTTTTGTGTCACTTCAACTTTGTATACTTTATTTAATTTTTTAAAAATATTTTTTCCTCCATTTCTTTTCACCTCATTCTTCTGGAAATCTTAACAATCCAATGTTTAGCCCATAGAATTGATCATCTGTTGTCAAAGAACAAGATTTTAATCATCAACATGAGTAACAAATGACATTAAATGCTGTTCAAAGCTATTAAATAAGGATGCCCACAGAAATACTGATACTTCCTAGTCAAAAGATTCCAGGGTAGCAGGCATCATGCATTCACAGGTTTCCTTCTAACGCCTGTGGTCTGTGGTTGTCCATTCCTATACAGATTTCCCCCGCTATTCCAAAGTAGAGTGTCCTATGAAACCTTTCCTTAGCTGAAATGGCATAAAGAAGCAATTACCATTAATTTACATGGGAAAAATTTTTGTGCATTCCCAGACCCAAAAAATAAGCTACCAAAATAAATCTAGATAAAGCACAGTTGTTCACAGACACAGTTCAAAGCTGTGACAGCTCGATGCCAAGTGTAGCCCCGGGGAGGGAGCTTGGCGGCTCTGCTCTCCCTGCGTGGAGTGCGAGCTGCCTCTATGACCGCTCACTGTAAAACAAACGCTGTACGCTATTTCAGCTTTTTTTTCATAAAAGTGAAAATCTTCGGATTTCTTTCAGTTAGCAAAAACAAGTACTAATGTAAGTCTTTCATAACAGGGAAGTGGTGTAAATGAACTTTTGGATAGTGGGGGAAACCTGTATAAGAATGAGAAAATGGACTTAATTCTCAGGGTAGCTAGTGCTATGAGCTAGTACTCTACTGTTTTATTTGTAGGTCTCCCAGGATATGGCTGCAGTGGTTATTTTAAACTTGGGGAGAGAGTACTAATATTGCAAAATCATTAAAATCTCTTCAAGTGCAAAAATCCTACTGTTCTGCTATGCCAGTGTGTTTGCAGTCCATAGTTATGCAGCCACATTTCTCTGTGCATAAAGGGGTCAGGCCATCTAAAAACAGTGCAGAAGGATGGGCTGCCTGACTCAAGATTGTGCTGCCCTCCAACTCCCCCAGGTGTGTGTCCCTTCCTGATGAGGTTTCCTTCCCTTCCCTGGATATAACTGTCACCTTGAATTTTATTATAGTCAATTTCTTGCTTTCGTAAATAATTTTACCACCTAGGTATTCATCCCTAAGAAAAATAGTATGGTTTGCCTTTTTAAAAAATTTATATATTGGAATGATACTATATGTCTTATGCTGTTAGCACGAAGAAGATAAAGCCACTCAATAAATGTTGATTAAATGAATGAGCAAATGAATGAATGAGTGAGTGAATTAATCAGAGTGTGATGTGATCTCTCCCTTGCCCATGAATGTGGGATTCTCAACATGGCCCAGAATGAATGCAAAATGGATTAGGAGTTTCTGGATTGTCATAAGTCTATGTCCACACTTCAGAGCAGCATCACTTACCCCAGAGTTCTTAATGGGTCTGGAGAAAATGTTGGCACATCAGTGTTCAGACACAGGCTGGCGGTGCTCCAGTGGCCCCCGTGCCACAGGTGCTGGTCTCCCTCCCATCTGCAGTGCCCCGGGACTTCGTGCTTGGCCATGTTCCCAGGGGTTGGCTGCTCTCCAGGAGGTTCCCCGACATTGCATAACTAGTTGTATTTATCTATTGTTTCGTTTGCAATTCTGAATTCTGCCACAGAACTCACATCCTGGATAAACTGAATAGTATAATTTTCCATCTGCATGACATTCTTTTTTTATTTTGTTAGTGATGTTTTAAAAGATAGGATTGCCAGAGAAGGGCTTTGTTTGTATAGTAATTCCATATTATCTTCCCTGTAAATTCCATACAATTCTATGTGTCTTTTCAAGGGCTGGTGATGATTCCTTATTATTATCTTCAAAGGGTTGGCAAAACCTCCTGGTTTTAGGTCACTGAGAAATACTTCTTAGGCAGATAGAATAAATAAATGTGTCCATAAAAAAAAGTGTCATTCTTTTCCATGGTCATATAGGAATCCTTTGTATTTACATACCACAATTTAACTTTTAACCTTTTGTCACTAAGAAATAGAATATAGATTCAGAAATGTACATAGTACATGCTGCAGTAGGCAGACCAATGGCCTCCCAAAGATGTCCATGTCCTAATCCCAGACCCTGTGAGTATGTTACTGTGGTTATGTTACATTACATGACAAAGGGAAACTAAGGTAGAAGATGGAATTTAGATTACCGTCATGTGCCGCTTACTCACAGTTTGGTCAACAAGAGACCACATATACGTTGGTGATCCCATAAGATTAGTACCATACAGCCTAGATGTAGGCTGTACCAACCAAATTGGTGTAAGTACACTCTGTGACATTTGCACAACAACAAACTCACCTAACGAGGCTTTTCTCAGAACATATCCCTGTCATTAAGTGATGCAGGACTGTACTAATGAGCTGACCTTAAGGTGGGGGGATTATCCTGGATTATGTGAGCAGCTCAGTGTAATCACAACAGATCTTAAATGTCAAAGAGGGAACAGAAGTGTCAGTCTCAGTGTCAGAGTGATGCTCTATGAGAAAGACTCAGTCGCCATTTCTGGCTTTGAAAATGGAAGGACCAAGGAATTTGGGCAGCATCTAGAAACTAGAAAAGGCAAGAAAATGGATTTTCCCCCTGAGCTTCCAGAAAGAAACCCTGGCCAACATCTGATTTTAGCCCAGTGAGACCTATTTTAGACTTCTGACCTCTCTAACTTTTGAGATACTAAATTTGTACATTAAGTCACTAAGTTTGTGGTAATTTGTTATAGGAGCAATAAGGAGCTAACACACATACGTCTACATTATAACAAATAATTATAAGGCAAACATTGCCTCCAAGATCGATAATAGAATATTTCCAGCCCCAAGAAGCCCCCTGTGTGCCCCTTCCCAATCACACTCCCCTCACCCCAACCTGCCCCTGAGATAATCACCATTCTGTCCTTCATGATCACTATTTCCTTGCTTTCATTTATAGCTTTTACTCCTGTGTATGTATGGCTGTATATTACAATTTAGTGCTGTCTGCTTTTGCAATGTATATAATTGGAAGCAATCTGTATGTCTCATCCATGTGGTTGCTTGTAGCTCTAGTTGTACGTCATTTTCATCATTGTACAGTGTTCCATCGTGTGAGTGTATGTTCAGAGACAGGAAGGAGCAGAGAAGGCCAGCATCATTGGTCTTGAGGAAGGCCTCTTGGGATGCGTGCAATTTAACCCACATCTCCTACTGCAACCTTTTTTTCTTTTGAAAGCTTTTATCTCTAAGCACCATGAGTACGAAGATGTACAAAACATAGTTTCCGCCCTCGGAAAGCATAGAATGAATGGGGGAAACTGACACATAATCCAACAGTTATGTCACAATGCTATAGAGTGAATGAGTGAATAATAGAAGAGGATACAGGACACACAGCTCAGTATTGGGTTTTTAAGGAAGGTTCCCCAGAGAAAGTGACTCTCAAAGTATTTGTTAGTTAAGTAGAAAAAAAGGAGAGGCTGGGCATATCAGACAGGGAAACACTTTGTGAAAATACACAGAGAAACACTATGCAAAAATGTATAACATTAACATGAAATGGCAAGGAATTGCAAGTTCTTAGGGTATCGCTGCCAGAGAGACAGAGACAGAGAGAGACAGAGAGACTTGGGAGAGGAGAGGCGGGGGCAGGAAAGGAAGCTGGAGGCTGGAGTAATAGATAGGATGTGGTTAATGGAGGGCTGACATTGACTGCCAGACTAAGAACCTTGGACCTCATCCTGAGTGCAGTGGGGAGTCACTGAAGGGCTCTAAGCAGGGGAGTGACCCGCTTAGATCTGAATATGGCAAATATAACATCATTAAATCTTTCCAGTCAACCTGAAACTGAATTTTTTCCTTCATTTAAAATGTTCAGATTTTCTTAGAAGTAGTTAAATCTGTACGTTAGATATTTATAAAGACTTGCTGATGGTTTCATCTAGGTCCTGAAACTGATCTTTCATCTGTCTTCACTTTCCAATGAAATGTGTAAATTCCTAATTTAACCATGAAGACTACCTTTTTAAAACAACTCAAAGGGAAACTACACATATTTGGTTTGGATCACCATATGGGAACTTCAAAGGAAACAACACTTTCTGATTTAAACTGTGAAATGTATCGCTAGCTAACGTCGTTAATGGGTGCTTCAGAGCCAAATTCAGAAAAGCAGCATGGTGGAAATGATTTGAGATCTACCTGTTTCCTTTAAAGACCCAATTAAGATGGAACCTCATTGTCCATTTTCATTCTACACATCGTAAGAGAAGCATCTGAATTTTTCACACAATTTAGACCTTCTGATTTTTAACCTATTTGAACTAAAGAATGGAGATTTAGGAAAGAGAAAGCCAAATCACGCCAATCGTTAAAAACATTTTTGAGTTTTCAGAGTAATAAGTGAGTAATACTCTACATATTTGTAGGTTTTCTTTCTCAATACTCATCATACCACAACCTCATAATAGCATACGGTTTCTTAGTCCTATGAACAAGAAATTATTTTTTTGCTCAATTATTTTGCTTACTTTAAATGATACTTTCAATTAGCAAATATTTCAAACATAAAGGAAAGTACAAATATCTATGTATACATACCCAGATTTAGGAAAACTTGAAAATGGAAAGGTATGCCCATGTTTTATGTCAGGAAGATCAACATCATAAATAGGTCAATTCTCCCTGTAAATGTAATGCGATCCCAGTGACAATATCAATAAGTTTTTTTTTTTTTAATTGGGTTGATTCCAAAGTTCTTATGGAGGAAAGAAATGAAGTAGGATTGCCTAGAAAATTCAGAAAAACAAGAATAATGCAGGAGGACTAGCCCTACCATACGGTAAAACTTATTAAAAAGCTATACAATTTTATGGTTCAGGAAGGTGAAGAGAAAGTAGCTATCAAATCAATATTCATTCTTCCTTTCATCCTTACCAATCAGACGGCAGAAGCAACAGCAGCACCACACCATAATCCTCTAAACCCGCCCCTGCCCCAAATCCGCATTTCCCAGTGTCCTTGATATGTGAGCAAAATAAACACCTTAACTTGTTTTAGCCACTTTGTTCCATTTATCTTTTGCTGCATAACAAAGCACCCTAAATTTAGTGGCTTTAAACAAGTAGCAATCATTTATTTTGCTCACTGATCTGCAATTTGGTCAGGCTTCAGCAAGGATAGTTCCTCTTTGCTCCACATGGAGACGGCTGAAGAGGCTTGAAGGTGGAGGCTGATAGCATTTTACATCCACCTACGTGTCTGGCAATTGATCCTGGCTGTTGGCAGAGACCTCACCAGGTTCTATTTGCCAGAACCCCTATCCGTGGACTCTCCCTGTGGCTGCTTGCTCCCTCATAGCATGGACAATGGAATGAATTATTGACACGAGGAATCTACTGAAGTCTAATTGTCATTTCTTTAGGTGATCTGTCTTTTCTATCAGATTGATACTATGAATTACTTTATGCTTTGATGTTCTACAGTTTCACTGTGATGGACTTACCTTTATTTTTCTTACTTGGTACTTGATATGCTTCTTCAATCTAAGAGCCTTTCATCAATTCTGGAAAATTCTCCCCAATTATTTCTTCAATATTGTTTTCATCTCATTGTCTCAATTTTTTCCTTCTGGAAACTCTTTTAGACATATATCTTTCCCATATAATCACCATGGATTTTAACTTCTCCTTTACATTTTTTATTTCTTTGTCTTCTTTTTTTAATATTTATTTGTTTGTTTTATTGCAGTAATATTGGATTATAACATTATATAGCTTTCAGATGTACATTGTAATATATTTCGAATTCTGTGTAGACTACATCATGTTCACCACCCAAAAACTAATCATAGTCCATCCCCTCACATGTGGGTCTAATCACCCCTTTTGCCCTCCCCCCATCCTTCCCCTATGGTAACCACCAATCCAATCTCCATTGCCATGTGTTTGTTTGTCGTTGTTTTTATCTTCTACTTATAAGTGAGATCATACGGTATTTGACTTTCTCCCTCTGACTTATTTCACTTAGCATAATACCTTCAAGGTCCATCCATGTTGTGACAAATGGCTGGATTTCATCATTTCTTATGGCTGAGTAGTAGTCCACTATGTATACATACCACATCTTCTTTATCCATTCGTCCTTTGATGGGCACCTAGGTTGCTTCCAAGTCTTGGCTATTGTGAATAATGCTGCAATGAAGAAAGGGGTACATGTATCTTTATGCATTTGTGTTTTCAAGTTCTTTGGATGAATACCCAGCAGTGGAATAGCTGGATCATATGGTAGATTTATTCTTAATTTCCTGAGGATACTCCATACTGCTTTCCATAGTGGCTGCACCAGTTTGCACTCCCACCGGCAGTGTATGAGGGTTCCCTTCCCTCCACATCCTCTCCAACACTTGTTGTTTCCTGTCTAGTTAATTATAGGCATTCTGACCAGAGTGAGGTGATATCTCATCGTAGTTTTGATTTGCATTTCCCTATAGCTAATGATGTTGAACATCTTTTCATATGCCTGTTGGCCATCCATATATATTCTTTGGAGAAATCTCTGTTCAGACCTTTGCCCATTTTTGAATTGGGTTGTTGTTTTTCTTGTTGTTGAGATGTCTTTGTCTTTCTATGATACATTCTGGGCATTTTTCTAAGGCCTTTCTTCCAGTTGACTAATTCTTTCTTTGGCTATGTCCACTCTTTGGTATATTCATCTGTTAAGTTTTTAATTTCATCCACTTGGCTTTTCAGTTTTAGAAGTTCTATATAGTTTTAATCCTTTCATTTTTTTCTCCTCATTATGGTTTCTATTTCTCCATTTACCTCTTTAAAGATTTTAAGAATGCTATGTTTAGAGTTTCTTTAAGAGTTTTCCATTATCTCAAACTCTTGGGATACTAATTTGCATGTTTGTGCTAACCACTGATTTTCTTCATACTGGATTGTGTCTTCAAATGGTTTGAAATGTTTGTATTGTGAGCTCATATTTAGCATGTGCTATGGACTGAATGTTTGTGCCCCCTAAAATTCGTATGTTGAAACCTAACCCTCAGTTGGATGGTATTTGGTGGTGGGACCTTTGCAGGTGATTAGGTCATGAGGGCCCAGCCCTCATGAATGAGAATAATGCCCTTATGACAATGACCCCAGAAAGCTCCCTCACTCCTTCCTCTATGTGAGGAGATAGAAGACAGCATCTATGAATCAGGAAGTGAGTTCTCACCAGACACTGAATCTGCCAGTACCTTGATCTTGGACTTCTCAGGCTCCAGAACTGTGAGAAATAAATGTTTGTTGTTTAAGTCACCCAGTCTATGGTATTTTTGTTAGAGCAGCCAAGACAGCATGAGCACTGGATCACAGAAGTATTCCTTCAGAGCAATGTTTTTATTTCTTCTGTCAAGAACCCTACAACTTTTGTTTTCTCAGCTTCTGATTCTTTCACCTATAATATAATGTAAATCTGGATCCCATACCTGTACATGGGACTTTTATTTCTCATAGGAGCTCTTTCCCCTATTCAGAGTGCTAGGTAGAGGACAAACTTCATCACTGCTTCCCTAGACCAATAGGTAGAATGTTTCTAGTTCTGTTTTTAGAAAGAGGTATCCTATCCAAGGTCCTGGATTTATGCAAGTATCTAAATTCAATTCTTCATTCCAAGATAGGAACAAAGCCATATGTCCTGTTTTGGGGAGAGTTTTAAAAATTGAGCCACTAGACCATAAGGCCTGTATGTACTTTACAAATCTCCAAATCCCCTTTTTATTTCTAGCATCTAGTATTTTACTTTCTTTCTTTCTTTTGATCTTGGATAAGTATTAAAAATATATATTTGTCTTATTTTTAATAAGCTTTTTTTTTGTATTTGAAGTGGAAGGATGGACTGAGTCAGCTTCCTCTGCCATATTGTCAGAAGTTAGCATAGTTCTGTTCATAGGTTCATATGTTCATTTATTTCTAGAGGTAATGTCCTCAGAGAATCTGCACAGAATCACTCTGGCTGCTCATTAAAAATGTAGATTCCTGGGTTTCATCTATGTTTTATTGAATCAGTATCTGTGGAGATGGTCCTAGAGAATATCTATTTTATTTTATCTGTTTATTTTTTTCTTTAGATTGGCCCTGAGCTAACATCTGTTACCAATCTTCTACCTTTTTTTTTGCTCCCTAAAGCCCTAGTACATAGTTGTGTATCCTAGTTATAGGTCATTCTAGTTCTTCTGTGTGGGGTGCCACCACAGCATGGCTTGATGAGTGGTGTGTAGGTCCATGCCCAGGATCCAAACCAGCGAACCCAGGGCTGCCAAAGCAGAATGCACAAACTTAACAACCCGGCCATGGGGCAGGCCCCGGGAGAATATCTATTTTAAATGAGGACTAAAAAGTATGTGTTTAGTAAGGTTGCAGGATACAAGATCTATATAGAGAGAAATCAATTGTATTTCTATACAATGAACAATGGGAAATTGAAATTTTAAAAAGCAATATCGCTTACAATAGCATTAAGAAATACTTAGAGATAAATTTGACAGAGGATGTATAAGACCTGTGCACTGAAAACTATGAAGCATTACTGAGAGAAATTAAAGACCTAAATAAATGGAGAACTATACCTTGTTAATAGGTGGTTAAATCAATATCATTAAGATGTCATCTCTCGCCCAAATTTATCTATAGATTCAATGCAATCAAAATCAAAATCCTAGCTGCTTTCTTTGTAGAAATTGACAAGATCATTCTAAAATTCATATGGAAATACAGAGACCCTAGAAGAGCCAAAACAGCCTTCAAAAAGAGGAATAAAATTGGAAGGCTACTACTAACTGATTACAAGACAACTTTTAAGCTACAGCAATCAAGATAATCCAGGGTAATCTCCCCATCTCAAAATTCTTAAGTAAATCACATCTTTTGCCATACAAGGTAATATTCACCCTTTTGCCATATGAGGTAATATTTACAGGTTCCAGGAATTAGCATGTGAGCAAACCAATGTTCAGCCTACCACAGATCCCATGTAGATGCCCAGTTGTTTTAGCTCTTTATACTATGTGTAGTCTATCTTTCCTTACTGATATTCAACGCCTGCTCTGTCATGAATCAAATTTACATATATGTGTGCATTTATTCTGAGTTCTGTATTGTATTTCCTTAGTCACTTTGCACTTTCTGCCCTGATACCACGTTATCTTAATTACAATGCTTTACAATAGATTTTAGTTTGTGAAAGGGCAAGTCCCCCCAATTTATTCTTCTTTAGGAATGTCTTGGTTATTATTGGCTCTTGGATTTTACATTTAAATTTTATAATCAACTCATCAAATTCCACCAAATTCTACCTGCTGGCATTTTGTTTATTAAAGCACTGAAATTGTAGCTATAGATCAGTTGGAGAAAAATTGACAACTTTGCAACCTCAAGTCTTCCTTTTCAAGAACATAACCGAGTTCTCCATTTGTGTAGATCCTTGGTACTATCTTTCAATAAAGTTTTACAATTTGCTCCTTGAAGGCCTTAAGTATATTTTATTAGATTTATTTCTAGGTACTTTATATTTTTGTTGTTATTATAAATAATGTCTTGAAAATTTTTCTGACTGTTGTGTATAGAAATGCAGTTAACTTTTGTGTATTGATTTGGTAACCATCAATCTTACTCTATCTTATTAATTTAAAAAAAATATTTATATGTTCTTTAGGATTTTCCAGGTAGACAGATCCAAAATATGAGAATGATGGCAGTTTGTTCTTCCCATTTATCCTTTTTCCCCCCTTTTTCTTGTCTTACTGTAAAGGAATGGAGCTCGATACTGGACATGTACGATATCTCAGATATCTTAGACGGCAGGTTTTTGAAAGCCCATGGTCACATTTTCTGGTATTTAGTGCAGTGTAATCCACTGCATTGAGAGATTTCAGGGCTGTTATAGGGGTTCTATAGTGCATCTCTCTGCTTCTTATATGTGAAACCAGGACACTGCAATTGTAGATGAGAAACTGCCCTATTTTTAAAAAACATTGAAAAATTTTGTTCTTCTAGTAACAAATCTGTCCTTAGAGCTTACTATTTCCTTCAGGCTTGTGCCTCTTACTGCCTTTTGCCAAGACAAAAAAAAAAAAATCTCTGCTTCAAAATTCTTGTGGAAAAATAGCATTTGTAATGTAACCCTAAAATTTAGCCTAATGCAAGGCTGGGTATTATTTGTACTCCCATTCTATCCTGGGTAAGGGCAATGGCTAGTTACAAATAAGACAAACTCCTTTGAAGTAATTAATAATTCCCAAAGAAACATTGGCTCACTGCTTTATTACAACACATCTTTTTTTATTATTATTATTAAGGAAGGCAGTCAAGGTAACAGATGGAGAAAGCTTTAAGCCTGACAATTATAAATAGTCTTGCAGTTTATTCCACAATATATTTGCACTTCTCATTGTTTGCCATTCTGAAAGTTGGATCTCTGTCAAAATGCTTTTCTCTTGACCAAGGAGTACAAATCATTGCCAATAGATTAGAACTCTAACATAATGGATTAGGGTGACGAGGTTGGGTTCTCTAAAAGTTTTACTTATGTTCTAGAGTATTGTCAACACTAACAACTGACCTTTGGAGGAACCTCTCTTCTAGGGGTCAGATGGATTGGAGGAACCCTTTGAGTAAATTGCCTGTCCCAAATATTGCTAGGATTGTTCTTATTTCTTATACTCAAAATAATACTTTCCTAATGACCACTGTGTTGCCAAGCACCAGAGGGGAAACAGAGACAAGTGTTCTTGTCTTTAAAAGGACAGTCATGGAGAGAAAGCATTAAAGATACAGAAGTTAAATAGCAACAGAAGGTAATGGAACATAAAATGTCACAAAGCATTATAATGATGACAATAAATTAGAAATATCACTTGGTTGTCCAAAATATATTTGTTATAATACTGAAAATTACATCTAACGGAGCATCAAAAGTATTTTGAATGTTCAAAATGTTACACACAGAGCAAGTATATCATTTTCCCTTAATAACTTGTAATTTAAGTAGTGCATATTTAAGGAAAACCTATCAAACTCTCAAAGATTTTTAAAAGTGGTGATATCCCCACTGTCAGGGAGGATGTGGAGAGACAGGAACCATTAAATACTGTTGATGTCTATGTGTAAATTGGTACTTCCGTTCTGGAGTAATAGTGCCCATAGCTGTCAAAACGTCAGATGTTCATCCCTTTGTGCCAGCAATTCTGTTTCCTATAATGGTGGGCTGGGTAGTCTGGATCAACTGTCTCTCTCTAAGAACAACTAGAAGAGCAAGGCAAAATATTTTTTCAAACCTCTTTTGGAGGCAAAAGAGAGCTACCAGGACAGTGAAGAATTATGGGCCAAGAGCCAGGAGAAGAAAGAAACCAAGACAATCACTTTGGCAGCCTCTTTATCCTTAGTGACACTGACTTTTTGGTAGATACTGCAGAGAGACTAGAAAGTTACATAGAGTTGGAGAAGAAAACATAGGCATTCATGGGATGCCCGAGGGGAAGAGGCCCTAGGAATCCCCTAGGCTTAAGTGAAGTGGGGCCTGGAAATGGACCAGCCCTCACAAGGACTGAAGCTCAGCTTTGGATTATTTCTCAATTATTGATTTGATTAAGACAGTTCTTCTCCACTGGGGTTTCAAGAGACAATTAATTCCTAATGTTCTAAGGCATCTACTGTATATGAGGAATTAGCTTATATTTATGATAGTACTTGCTACATAGCTTTCTTGGGAGGGTTGAGAAAATAGTCACTCAAATGATTTCCTGCAGGGCTTAATTCTCTCCCAGAAGCCTCACTGCAAATGGTTAGATTAGGTTATCTAGGATTGTTAATGCCCGCTAGTCACCAGCCAGAAGCTGGAGGAAAACATCTTCTTAGGGCTTCAAATTATCTCTACAATTTTTTTATACACACTGATCAGCACTCAATCAAAAATAACTGAGTATATGAGGAGATAACACAATCTGATTGAACACTGAGGTAAACAATAGAAACAAATCCAGAGGGAGCCAGAGAATAGAATTATCAGACACGGATTTTTTAATATTCTTACTAAAGACAAGATTAATCAGAGGCCTGGAAACTATGAAAAAATCTAATGGAAAGTCTAGAACTTAAAAGTTATAATGACAAATTAAGAACTCAGTAGATGAACTTAATAGTCTATTAGGTACAGCCAGAGAGAGATTTTGTAAACTGGAAATTAGATGAATCAAAAGAAAGTATTCACACTAAAGCAGCTAGAGGAGAATTACAGAAGGAACATAAGAGTCAAGTGGAGTGTGGCAAAAAGTCCACATTGATACATATTCATATGTGTATATAGGTGATATGTATATAATATTATATATATATGTTTAGAAGGAAAGAAGTGAGAAAATGGAGCATAAGCAATATTTAAAGAGATAATGACTAAAAAATTTTCCAGCAACTGATGAAAGGCATTTATCTACGGATTCAAGAAGTGCTACAAAACCCAAGAAAGATCAGTGCAAACCACCCTTGGGAATATTATAGTAAAACTGCTCAAAACCAAAGACGAAAAGAAAATCTTAAAACAGTCAGAGGCAAAGACATAGTACCTCAAACGAGGAAAAGACAATAAGCTGTGTTCTCAACAGCAATGGCAGAAGGCAAGAAATGGTAGCATGATATCCTCAAAGTGCTTAAAGGAAATACAGGAAAATTGCTCATAAATGTGGTCAAGGATATTAATTGCATTATAATTTGTTGTAGTGAAAAGTTGGAAACCATTTAAATATCCAACAAGAGGGACTTGTTAAAAATACTTACCTCAATCTTTAGGTGATAATGTGTGAAAACGTTCCAGAAGTATTGTCAAGTGAAAAAAGCAGGTTACGAAAAATAATGTGTAGGATATGCTCTCATTTACATTAACAGTATTTAAGTATGATTAAGTATGGAAAGATCG
Organism: Equus asinus; assembly: GCF_041296235.1. Classification (NCBI taxonomy): domain Eukaryota; kingdom Metazoa; phylum Chordata; class Mammalia; order Perissodactyla; family Equidae; genus Equus; species Equus asinus. The sequence goes on from NC_091817.1 coordinate 37,514,612, forward strand.
GTACCAAAATGCTAACAATGGTTGTCTTTGGTTGGTGGAATTATGAGGGAACTTAACATTTTTATAATGATCATGTATTATCAAATGAAGAAGTATCCATTTTTAAAAAGGAAACAAAACCAGGCAGTACTTTAAAGGTTTGTGCTCTGTATTGCCCTGGGGTCCATTGTGGATGCGTAATAAGGGAGACCGTTTAGTAGATTCCATTACCTCTGCATGAAAGAAACTGCAAAGTAAGGGTCAGGTAAGACTCCTCGACTCGATCCCTTAATACCCTGGCTCGTCCTAAATCCCAGGGAAGATCTGTGCAAACACCATCCCTTGGAGCCCATGGTGACTCTCACTTGATGAGAAGCATCAATCAGTCAGTGGTCACTCTTCCTCTAGAAGAAACTTAAGGATACAGCTAATATTGGGTTAAAAATTTTAATTGTTTTTTCTGCTAAAATGTCAGCTTAAATTGCAATATAAGCTGTTCTCTAAAGGTAAGAAACTCACGGTATGCATGTTTCTTAAAGATAAGCTACATCTTCAGCGTCAGTTAAATTGTAGTTCCCTCAGTTCAGGGCAGGGAGTTGGTGCTGTAATCTTGATTGCTTACACTGGTAACAAGTTGTGGGTAACTGGGGGTAATGAAGCATTATTTAGGGTAACACAGTCTGAATTGTTTTCATAGGCCGAGAGATTCGTCTGCCCCTCCGAATCAAAGGGGAAGGAATGGGGCCGAAGATTCAGTTCAACTTTGAATTGCTGGATATTGGGAAAGTTTTCGTCGGATCTGTGCATTGTTATGAGGTAAGCACTAGAATTGTTCTTTGGGACTCAAACAGTACTTGGCCTTTTTTTGTTTGTTTTATTTTGTTTGTGTTTTCATTGATAGGAAATCTGTGTAATCACATCCATTTGCCATTACTCATACTTTCTCACACCCCAAAATGATCTGACGCTTCCTCCTTTCTCCCAGCCTTGTTGAGGGGAGCAACTTTTTCCATCCTCTTCGGCCCGTCTAACTTTATTGAAAGCTCAAAAGCATCAAAGCCATAACTTAATTGTTTTTCTCCTCATCATTTTGTGGATAAATACAGCTCCCCATCTGTTTAATGCTTGTTCTCTGACAACAGAAATCCTACAGATCAGAGGATAGAGAACCTTTCCAGAATGTCCTAGTGAGAATAGCTGTTTTCACACATCAGAATTTTCTCTGAATGCACTGGTCTCCAATCCGTGATTTAACAACCAATCATCATGGTTTCTGGAAGAGACCTCCCTGCTTTGTCTTTCCAATGAAATGGAAAATGATCCTTTTTCAAGATGTCTTCATGGGTTCTTCAGGATCAAAGTTGCTTCCGTGTCACCTCATCACTAAATTTGTATCTAGGGCACTTTTTTATACTATATCAAACTGTTACCATTAAAACTTTATTTTAGAAAGATCCCTAGATTGTAAAGGTTGGTATTTCTATACCAGTAATAATAAAAGCCGTTATTTAATGAGTGACAAATAGGTGTCAAGTTCCATGTTTCGTTGTGTGTGCATGTCTGTATGTGTGTGTGTAGTTTCTAACCCTTACAAAACGGTAGGTTTTACTGTACCTATTTTACAGATGGGAATCAGGAAGCATATAGTGGTTAATACCATCAACAGCATGACCCTGCGTGTGTGTTGAGCATGGTACTAGTTCTTTGACATGCATTAGTTTGTTTAGTGCTCATGAAAACCCTACAGAGTAGGTACAAGGACTATGCCCATTTTATATCTGAGGAAGCTGAGGCTTAGAGAAGTTTTACTGGATAAGGTAACATTAAATACTGTAACAAACAAATACGAAAGTATATACTATCTCAAACTTAATAGAAGTCTATTTTGTTGCTTAAATAAAGTCCTAAAAGAGGTTGCTAATCAGCAGATGGCTCTCCTCCAGCAGAGAATGGGCTCCTTCTGTCTCATGGCTCCTTCCGTCTCATGGCTCTGACATCCCTAACATGTGACCTGCAAGATGGCAGGCTCACACGTGTCACACTGGCAGAGCAGAAGGAGCATGGAGGGGTGCACATGACAGATTTTTTATTTATTTTTTTATTGAGATATGACTGACGTATAAGAAAGATTTTTTATAGGAGATGGTACTGTAGGTGGCATGCATCTCTTTCGTTCACATCCCATTAGCTGTCTGTAACTGCAAGGGTGGCTGAGAAATGTAGTTTAGCTGTAAGCACAGGAAGAAGAGGAAATGGGTTCAGTGAACAGCAAACCTGACTCCGCCATGTTTGGTAGTAACTTGGCAAGGTCACACAGCTTGTAAATGTTTGTGAAGAGAAGGCCATTTGCCGGCCTTTCAACCCCTTGAGCTCTCACTGTGGGCAAATCCAGCCTAGAGCCGACTCACCACTCAGCCCAGCCTAACCTGGTGTGGGAGGTACGTGCCCGGTTGCTGTTGATAGCTTCCTACAGTGTCATTTGTCCCCAGATTCACTACTTAGGCAACTAAGGCCTAAAAGGGATGATGTGAATGTTAATGTCATGATGAGATGGAAAATATATAGAAACACAATTTAAATGAAGAAATCAGTCACATGACTGTCATAAAATGGAAAGTGGCACAGCTACTATATTGCAGTTTGAAAAATGAGTCACTTAGGGAGAAAATAAAAGGTACACTAGTTCTTATTCAATTGATATTCTGTCCATAATTCATCCAGTGTGAATTTCCTTAAATCTTATAGACTGTTCCTTTATATTTTATAGACATCTTATAGACTTACAGATGCCACATCAGAAAAGGACCTTTAGTTCTGATGCAAAATGGATAGAGTTTCTCTGAGTGTAATAACAATTCCTTACAAATTTAGCAGAAGTCCACTCTAGGCCACTACTTCCCACCCTCCCGGATTTGAGTAGTAAAGCAAACCACAGCCAGCTAAATAAGTGTTAAATGAGGTGCCGCATCACACTGGACAATTTGAAAGCTGTGCAGTGGCAGAGAAGGACATGGTAAGGTGCTTCTCACGGGAGTATTTTGCACTCTCTGCATGTTTAATGCTGATGCCTCATTGCATCTCTCAATTTATTACCTTACCTACTTGAGACAAATTTGAATAACTCTTGCCCTTAGTCATTGCTGAGCTTAGCAGATACATAAAGATTAAACCATAACCCCAAGAGTCTACACTATTCCCCAGTGTAATTAGAAGGAAAACAAATGAGAGGTGAAGTTGCATCATAAATTTCCTCCTCTCCAAGGAGTGGGACTGCAAGGGTCAGGGCATTACCGGTAATCGAAATGTCTCGGAATCGTGTTCCAGATGACTGCTGGATTCTGGGTACATAACTAGGTGCTGCTTTGTTGGGGCAGAAGAATGACACACATATCCTCAAATTGGAGGAGCTGGCACCTTATAGAAAATCTGGGTCAAACATTGCTGTTAACCAAAAATATTAAAAGGCGATCCATGCATCTCCTCCGAGAGAAGAACGAGGGTCCTTCAACCACTAACTGCTAACACCTTTGAGTTGCCTTCCAGTTACCGCTAGTGCATGTTGGTTACTTCTTAAGCAGAGGTAAATTTTAAGCCCATTCTGCTTGGCACTGGGGATAGCAATAGCAATCGCTGCCATTTATAAGCACTCTTTGCCAGGCACTATTCTGAGAGTTACATAAATTAATAAATTTCATCTTCACGGCAGTCTGAGTAGTAGTACTTACATTTTACAGATGGGGAAACTGGGGCACAGAGAAGCTAAGCAGGTTTTCCAAGGTCACACAGCTATTAAGTCAATGGCAAACCTAGGATTTCAACCCAGGCATTTGGCTTCTGAGTCCTGGGTCATAATCACTTTTCTACATGGTCTCTTTAAAGAAATGAATGGTGAAGCATGAATCCTACGACCAGGGAACTTAAAACAGAGCAAGGGAGATGGGAAATAAACGTAAAAAGATGAATAAAATATCAAGCAGCAATTAGTTTTGTATCTTTTTTGGTGCATCATCCATCTTCTCTTGGCAGAAGTGGTTGTCTTCCTCTGCAAGGGCCCCTGACTATCCTGCGTATGCTCTTGATTCTTTCTTCGCTGCTTCTCAGGAGGCAACCTGAGCTAGTCGATCCCAAATCCACTTCGACCCCTTTCCCTTGGTTACCTAGCCCCCTTCTCTTATTACAGCAACAAACATCTAGGTCAGCCACTGAGGATGCATGATCTCATTTAATATAAACCTGCTAGGTCTCCTCTACCATACCTTCCCAAAGCTTTGCCACCCCTCTTCTCACTTTTACTACTAATTTTCTCAAAACAGGAATCTAGAATAGTCAACCACCATTTCCTCTGCCCCTACTTATTCCCTAAACATTTGTACTCTGGATTCTGCAATCAGAGTCCATTGGAGTTACGCTCTTCTTCAAGGGTAGGAATGACTTCTAATTAAAAATTTTAAATCTGTGATATTTTCTCAGAGCTTATTCTCCTCAACCTCTGTCCACATTCAACCCCTTCTGGAAATTCTTCCCCCTTAGCTTCTAGATTCCTAGAAGCCCACATACCTTTCTGAATGTTTCTTCATGGTCTCCCATGCTCTTTTTCCTCCAGTGCCTTGAGTGTAGATCAAGGGCAGTTCCTACATACACAGAACATGCTGTTCACCCGTTCAGGTGTAAGCATTGTCAAGGAATAGAGGTTGTGTCTTGGGAGCGCAGGAAAGAACTGTGGCTATAGTGCAGGTTCACGGACAGGAACTGTGGGAGGTGGGAGCGAGAATGGTAGAGTGAGCCAACTGTGGAGGACTCTGAATGCCAGGCACAGTCTTTTTATATACACACACCTGGTGTGCAATCAAATGGGGGCGATGACATAGTTCCAGAACACTAGTATACAGGAATAAAACTTTTCTATAGTAAAACAATCACTTGCATAATCATCCCAAGCAATTATCTATCCAATAGAGTTTGAGATGAAAATATCCCAATAGGATGAAATCTAATAGTGCAACAAAGAGAATCCATCCAATCTGGAATCCACAATGATGCTCATTTACATTCTTCAACCTCCGTTAGAAACACACATAGGCTTGGGTACTTGTTGCTCCTCTATTCTGACTGCTTTTTATTTTTCAGTATTCCACTTAATCTCAACTTTCTCATGCATATAAAAGAGATGCCTACCTTCCCTCGGTTACTTTACAGAGAGTATCTAAAAAAGGTATTTTAAAGCTCTTCTTCAGTTGATGCTATTATGATTAGTCATTATAGCATGAGTGTAATACACATGACTAACTCCATTTTAAAGAGGAAACTAAAAACACAAAGTTACTTCCTGGCTTTGGATTCCTATCTTCAAACATTCAAGATGAAAGACTGTTCATTTCTCCGCTGGAGTTTTCCTTTGGTTCTAATTCCTGCAAGTGTCTCTGTGCTGGTGTTAAACAATACATCCACATGAATATATGAAAATAAATCAGAGGTCCATTGTCTACCTTTTCATTCTTTCCTTTTTATTCATACAGGCAATACTATCCAACAAAGGCAGCATTGATGCCCTCTTCAATGTGATCCCTCCAACTTCAGCTTTGGGGGCCTGCTTTGTTTTCAGTCCCAAGGAAGGCATCATCGAACCAAGCAGAGTCCAGGCTGTCCAGATCTCCTTCAGTTCTTCCATCCTGGGGCACTTCGAAGAAGAATTTCTGATCAATGTCAATGGGACACCTGAACCTGTGAAACTGACCATTAGGTAAGATCCATCTATAACTAATGTGAAAATTAATTGAAGTTTTTACCTATTGCTTTCTTAAGCTTCAAAACTAGATCATGTCCTGAATGTCCATAAATATCTTTGTTGATAGGAACATATCAACATAATGGGGTGTCTAAATTTCTATTCGTGTTTTCCTATTGAATATGTATAACTTATCATTGTAACATGGATACAGATGCTTTTTGGGTTCTAGTTTTTCCGTAGGCTATAGCCTTATAAAATAAAGACTTAAACATTAAACTAGTTTATGGTTACTCTCTCTGTTTTAGGATATTTAGGAAAAATAAGTTATAGCAACACTTGGATAAAATCACCTTCTTGACTAAGCTTTGGCTATTATCACAGTTTTTCTAAACTCTCATGTTTCATTTTCATTTCAAGAAAATTCTTTAAATGCTTTTACCTGTAATGGCTCCAGGTATTGTAAAAGAGGCTACTTTAGTGTCAGTCAGCCAAGGCAAGGCACTTGCAGCTTTTGTGCTAGAAGCCTTTTGATGGCTTCTCCAGCTGCTTGTAATAATTGAAAGTCATTAATAGCAGAGTTTGTCCTCAGGTTTTAAAAAGAAGTTCTTTGTGACCAACCCATTGGGCAGATCTATAACTTTGGTTCCTGGTGCTTAGAAAGATCCTACCTTCAGAACACGTGGCAGATTCTATCTGGGTTCCCACTGCAACAGCTTGTTAATTACCATGGCAGTCTCTCTTATTATGGTTACTGCTAGCAGGACCTCCCTCCATCTACAGCTGAGGTCTCCCTCGGGGTCTGGAGGTAACAGAAAAGAAACAAACACATCTGGCCTGAAGAATCCCAGGAAAACTTACTGATCTTGTGATATCTACGGAAAATTCAGAATATCAAGATCAGCTCAAAGTGATTATCATTTCTTCTCAATTATTCCACCTAAGTATCCCTGTTACGGAGTGAATTCTGTCCTCCAAAATTCATTTTTGAAGTCCTATCACCCAGTACCTCATAATATTGTTGAACTTGGAGATAGGACTTTTAAAGAAGTAATCAAGGTAAAATGAGGTCATATCGGTTGGCTCTGATCCAATGTGACTGGCATCTTTATAAGAAGAGGATATTAGGACAGGTACACACATAGGAAAAATCATTTGAAGACATAGAGAGAAGATGACCATCTACAAGCAGAGAAAGGAATCCCTCAGAAGAAACCAACCCTATTGATCTTGGACTTCCAGCCTACAGAACTGTGAGGAAATACATTTCTGTTGTTTAAACCACCTCGTCTGTAGCAATCTGTTATGGCAGCTCTAGCCAACTAATATAACCCCTAGCAAGTAAGGAGAGTGAATGCGTATTCTTCAAGGGCTCTGTGGCATGGCTTAGACAGCCTGCTACAATCATAAACTTTTCTTACGTCTCAAGACTTATCTGAAACATTCACAAGGCATTTACATTCTCTTCCATAATACATCTGTGTTTGTGATCATAGAAAAACTTGGAGTTGCTTTCCAGATATTTGAATAACATTGACTCTTCAAGAAGATGTACCATGCTGTCCTGGCCCATGATTGACATCCCTCAGAGATATAGAGCATATAAGAAGGACAGGAGAACTTTTTCACATTATATGAACCCCACTCTGTAACAGTTCACTTCTCATGACAAGCAGTGGAGGTGGTTACCTGGAGAAGCAGGAAGAGCAAACCTGCAAATGCAACCTTTGTCTCTTGCCCTCAATAAGCCCCAGAAGATCAGCTCTTGAGAGTTCCCAATGAATCAAGGCTTTCTGACTTCTTGGCATAAGAAAGTATTGTTCAGAATCGTGAGTACCCTCCACAACATCCAGCATCGTAGACAGGCCTCCATACAAAAGTGGGAAAGATAAAACCTTACATCTCTGCTCTTATAAAAATTTAAGATGAAAAGAATAATGGCCCTATCTGTAGTAAGAAAGTATAGGATGTTAAAGGATCATAATTTTACTTTTCATGTAGATGAAGAAAAAGCAAAATGCTGGCCAAGACAGGCTAACTGTCCTTCAAGTTGAATAAGAAAGCCCATCCCAATTTCATTTGGCCATTCCACATTTTAAGTTCAGACTAATAATTAATACTGCATCTAATTATCAGCAAGCACACATTGCTACTCTATTTAAGAATAAATATGTATTTTGGGTATTCACCTAGTAAACTCTTATGAAGCATAGCCTCCCCACAAGGTTGTATGTTAGGTGTAGTGACTGGTGAATTTGGGTTTGTTAGACATTAGTGTTGCAGGAATCCTACTGTCCTAAGCTTTGACTCTGTGAATTATTTATCCAAATAATAATTGATTATTTATTAGGATGTGATTGCCCATTTCCTAAACTATTCCCTAAGCTAACTAAAAAATAAATTAAAAGAAACTTCAAGGGAGTTAAAATTCTACGCTAGAAAATATCCACTTAACACAAAGGAAGGCAATAATGGAGGAATAGAGGAACAAAAAAGACATTAAGACATAAAGAAAACAAAGAGTAGAATGGAAGACATGAATCCTACCTCATCAATAATTACATTAAATGTAAATATATTATCAATTAAAAGGCATAATTAGCAGAATGGATTTTAAAAAACACACAAAACATGATCCAACTGTATGCTGTCTACAAGAAACACACTTTAGGGGCTGGCTCTGTGGTCGAGTGGTTAAGTTTGCATGCTCCACTGTGGCAGCCCAGGGTTCGGATCCTGGGCGCGGACATGGCACCGCTCGTCAGGCCATGTTGAGGCAGCGTCCCACATCCCACAACTAGAAAGACCTGCAACTAAGATATACAACTATGTACCGGGGGGGGGGGGGGGGGGGGTTGGGAAATAAAGCAGAAAAAAAAAATATTGGCAACAGTTGTTAGCCCAGGTGCCAATCCTTAAAAAAAATTTAAAAAATTAAAAAAAAGGAAGATTGGCAACAGTTGTTAGCCTAGGTGCCAATCTTTAGGAAAAAAAAAAAAGAAACACACTTTAGATCTGAAAGTATGAATAGATTGAAACTCAAAGTATGGGGAAAAGATATATCAAGCAAACAGTAACCAAAAGAAAGCTGGAGTAGTTATACTGATAGACCAAATAGACTTTAAAACAAAAATTATTACTTGAGATGAAGAAGGATATTTTACAATAATAAAAGAGGTCAATCTATCAAGATATAACAATTATAAACATACATACACCTAACAGCAGAGCCCCAAAACACATGAAGCATAAACTGAGAGAACTAAAGGGAGAAATAGGTAATTGAACAATAATAGTTGGAGATGTCAATACCCCACTTTCAATAGTGGATAGAATAACGGCGGAAGATCATAAAGGAAATAGAAGAGTTAAACAACACTATAAACCAACTAGACGTGACAGACAACTATGGAACACTTCACCTAACAAGTTCACTTGGAAAATTTTCCAGGATAAGTGATGTGTTAAGCCATAAAACAAGTCTTGATAATCTTAATGATTTGGATTATACAGAGTATGTTCTTAAACCAAAAAGAAATGAAATTAAAAATCAAAAATAGAAAGAAATTTGGGGGAGTCATAAAAATGATGAAAATTAAACACACTCCTAAATTACCAATGGGTAAAGGAGAAGCCACAACAGAAATTTAGGAATACTTTGAGATAATATGAAAACAAAACAATATACCACAACTTACGAGATCTAGTGGGAAATTGATAGATCTAAGTGCCTATATTTAAAGAGAAGAAAGTTTTCAAACCAATAACCTAAATTTCTACCTTAAGAAACTTGAAAAAGAAGAGCCAACTAAATTGAAAGCAAGCACAGGAAGGAAATAATAAAGATTAAAGTGGAAATTAATGAAATAAAAAGAAAAACAATAGAGAAAATAAATGAAACCAAAAGATGGTTCTTTGAAAAGATCAATAAATTGACAAACCTTTAGTGAGAGTGACAGAGAAAAAAGGGGGAAATATTCAAAGTACTAAAAAAGTAACAAAATGGCAATAAATATATATTTATCAATAGCTACTTTAAATGTCAATGGACTAAATGCTCCAATCAAAAGGCATAGGATGCTGATTGGATGAAAAAACAAGACCCATATATATGCTGCATACAAGAGACACACTTCAGAACTAAACAGACTCACAAACTGAAAGTGAAAGGATGGAAAAAGATACTCCATGCAAATGGCAAAGAAAAGAAAGCTGGAGTAGCAATACTTATATCAGACAAAATAGACTTTAAAACAAAAACTGTAACAAGAGACAAACAAGGACACTACATAATGATAAAGGGAACAATCCAACAAGATATAACACTTGTAACTATCTATGCACCCAGCATAGGAGCACCTAAATATATAAAGCAATTAACAGACATAAAAGGAGAAATAGACAGTAACACAATAATAATAGGAGACTTTAACACTCCACTTACACCAATGGATAGATCATCCAGACAGAATATCAATAAGGAAACATTGGCCTTAAATGACACATTAGACCAGATGCACTTAGTAGATATACAGAGAACATTTCATCCAAAAACCAAAGAATATGCATTCTTTTTAAATGCACATGGAACATTCTCCAGGATTGATCATATATTAGGCCACAAAACAAGTCTCAATAAATTTAAGAAGATCGAAATAATACCAAGCATCTTTTCTGAGCACAAAGGTATGAAACTAGAAATCAACTACAGGAAGAAAGTCGGAAAAGCCATAAAACTGCAGAGATTAAACAAAATGCTACCAAACAACAATTGGGTCAATGAAGAAATCAAAGGAGAAGTAAAAAAATACCTAGAGACAAATGAAAATGAAAATACAACATGCCAAAATCTAAGGAATACAGCAAAAGCGGTTCTTAGAGGAAAGTTTATAACAATTCAGGCCTACCTCAACAAACAAGAAAAATCCCAATAAACAATCTAATCCCAATAAACACCTAAAGGAACTGGAATAAGAAGAACAAACAAAGGCCAAAATCAACACAAGGAAGGAAATAATAAAAAGTCAGAGCAGAAATAAATGAAATAGAGACTAAAAAAACAATAGGAAAAGTCAGTGAGAACAAGAGCTGATTCTTTGAAAAGATAAACAAAATTGACAAACTTTTAGTTAGACTCACCGAGAAAAAAAGAGAGAAGGCTCAAATAAACAAAATCATAAATGAAAGAGGAGAAATTACAACAGACACCTCAGAAATACAAAAGATCATAAAAGAATACTATGAAAAACTATACTCCAACAAATTGGATAATCTAGAAGAAATGGATAAATTCTTAGAATCATACAACCTTCGAAAACTGAATCGAGAAGAAGTAGAGAATTTTAATAAACCAATCACCAGTAAGGAGATCGAAACAGTAATCAAAAACCTCCCAAAAAAATAAAAGTCCAGGACCAGATGGCTTCCCTGGTGAATTCTACCAAACATTCAAAGAAAACTTAATACCTATCCTTCTCAAACTCTTCCAAAAAATTGAAGAGGAGGAGAGGCTTCCTCACTCATTCTACGAAGCCAACATTATCCTGATACCAAAACCAGACAAGGACAACACAAAAAAAGAAAATTACAGGCCAATATCACTGATGAACATCGATGCAAATATCCTGAACAAAATACTAGCAAATTGAATACAACAATACATTAAAAAGATCATACATCAAGTGGGATTTATTCCAGGGATGCAGGGATGGTTCAACATCCACAAATCAGTCAATGTGATACACTACATTAACAAAATGAAGAATAAAAATCACATGATCATCTCAATAGATGCAGAGAAAGCATTTTACAAGATACATTTATGATAAAATGTATCCATTTATGATAAAAACTCTAAGTAAAATGGGCATAGAAGGAAAATACCTCAACATAGTAAAAGTCATATATGACAAACCCACAGCCTATATCATTCTCAATGGAGAAAAACTGAAAGCTATCCCTCTAAGAACAGGAACCAGACAAGGATGCCCACTTTCACCACACTTTTTTAACATAGTATTGGAAGTCCTAGTCAGAGCAATCAGGCAAGAAAAAGGAATAAAATGAATCCAAAGTGGAAAAGAAGAAGTGAAACTGTCACTATTTGCAGATGACATCATTTTATATAGAGAAAACCCTAAAGAATCCACTAAAAAACTTTTAGAAATAATAAATGAATACAGTCAAGTCACAGGATACAAAATCAACATAGAAAAATCAGTTGTTTCTATACACTAACAATGAAGTAGCAGAAAGAGAAATTAAGAATACAATCCCATTTACAACTGCAACAAAAAGAATAAAATACCTCGGAATAAACTTCACCAAAGAGGTGAAAGAGCTGTACACCAAAAACTGTAGAACATTGTTGAAAGAAATTGAAGAAGGCACAAAGAAATAGAAAGATATTCCATGCTCTTTGATTGGAAGAATTAACATAGTTAAAATGTCCGTACTTCCTAAAGCAATCTACAGATTCAATGCAATCCTGATCAAAGTTCCAACAACAATTTTCACAGAAATAGAACCAAGAATCCTAAAATTTATATGGAACAACAAAAGACCCTGAGTAGCCAAAGGAATCCTGAGGAAAAAGAACAAAACTGGGGGTATCACACTCCCCAATTTCAAAATATACTATGAAGCTATAGCAACCAAAACAGCATGGTACTGGCACAAAAACAGACACATCAATGGAACAGAACTTACAGCCCAGAAATAAACTCACACATCTATGGACAGCTAATTTTCAACAAGGGAGCCAAGAGCATACAAGGGAGAAAGGAGAGTCTCTTCGATAAATGGTGTTGGGAAAACTGGACAACCACATGCAAAAGAATGAAAGTAGACCATTATCTTACACCATGCACAAAAATCAACTCAAAATGGATTAGAGACTTGAATGTAAGACCTGAAACCATGAAACTTCTAGAAGAAAACATAAGCAGTACACTCTTTGACATCAGTCTCAGCAACATTTTTTTCAAATACCATGTCTGACTGGGCAAGGGAAACAGTAGAAAAATAAACAAATGGGACTACATCAAACTTAAAAGGTTCTGCGCAGCAAAGGAAACCATCAACAAAACGAAAAGACAATCTACCAATTGGGAGAAGATATTTGCAAACCATATATCAGATAAGGGGTTAATATCTGAAATATACAAAGAGCTCATACATCTCAACAACAAAAAAACCAACAACTCAATTGAAAAATGGGCAAAAGATCTGAACAGAGGTTTCTCCAAAGAAAATATATGGATGGCCAACAGGCACATGAAAAGATGTTCAACATCATTAACTATCAGGGAAATGCAAATCAAAACTACAATGTGGTATCACCTCACTCCGTTCAGAATGGCTATAATTAACAAGACAGGAAACAACAAGTGTTGGAGAGGATGTGGAGAGAAGGGAACCCTCATACACTGCTAGTGGGAGTGCAAACTGATGCAGCCACTGTGGAAAACAGTATGGAGTTTCCTCAGAAAATTAAGAATAGGTCTGCCATATGATCCAGCTATTCCAGTGCTGGGTATTTATCCAAAGAACTTAAAAACACAAATGCATAAAGATACATGCACCCCTATGTTCATCACAGCACTATCCCCAATAGCTAAGACTTGGAAGCAACTGAGGTGCCCATCAAGGGATGAACAGATAAATATGTGGTATATATACACAATGGAATACTACTCAGCCATAAGAAATGATGAAATCCGGCCATCTCTGACAACATGGATGGACCTTGAGGGTATTATGCTAAGTGAAATAAGTCAGAGGGAGAAAGTCAAATACCGTATGATCTCACTCATAAGTATAAGATAAAAACGACAAACAAACACATAGCAACAAAGATTAGATTAGTGGTTACCAAAGGGGAAGGGGGGAGAGAGGAGGATGAAAGGGGTGATTAGGCATACATGTTTGGTGATAGATTGTAATTAGTCTTTGGACGGTGAACATGATGTAATCTACCCAGAATTCGAAGTATATTACAATGTGCACCTGAAAGTTATATAATGTTATAATCCACTGTTACTGCAATAATAAATAAATAAAAATTGGGAAAAAAGAGAAGGAAACTAAAGACCAATAACTTTTATGAATATAGATTAAAAATCCTTGACAAAATACTAGCAAGCCAAATCAAACCAGCAGCATATAAAAAGGATTATACACCATGACCAAGTGGGATGTATCTCAAGAATGAAAAGTTGGCTCAACATATGAAAATCAATCATGTTATACGACATATTAATAGAATAAAGAACCCAAACCACATGATCAACTCAATAACATAGAAAAAGCATTCACCAAAATTAAACACCCTTTCATGATTAAAAAAAAGAAAGCTCAATAAACCAAGAATGGAAAGGAACTCCCTCGATATAATAAAGGGAATCTATGAAAAACCCACACCTAACATTATACTCAGTGGTAGAAGATAGACTGCTTTCCCACTGAGGTCAGGAACAAGACAAAGGTGTCCGTCATTGCCACTTCCTTTTGATGTTGTACTGGAGGTTCTATCCGAGGCAATTAGACAAGAATAAGAAATAAAAGACATCCAGACTGGAAAGGAAAAAGTAAAACTCTCTTTCTTTGTAAATGACATGATTTTGTATATAGAAAATCCTAAGGAACTCACAAAAAAACTGTAGAGCTAATAACTGAGTTCAGAAAAATTGCAGGATATAGGATCAGTATACAAAAAATCAACTGTATTTCTAGACAGTAGCAGTGAAAATTCAAAAATGAAATTAAGAAAATTCCATTTACAATAGGTTCAAAAAGAATAATATACTGGGGAATTAATTTGACAAAAAAAGGTGCAAGACTTGTACTTTGGAAACTACAAAACATTGTTGAAAGGAATTTAAAAGAAGACCTAAATAGATGAAAAGACGTCTGTGTTCATGGATTGGACGACTTAGTATTAACTTAAGATGGAAATATTTCCCAAAATGGTGTATAGAGTCAACATGATCCCTATCAAAATCCCTGCTGCCTGTTTTGCAGTAATTGGCAAAGTGATCCTAAAATTCATATGGAAATGCAAGAAACCCAGAATAGCGAAAACAATTTTGAAAAATAAGAACAAAGTTGGAGAACTAACATTTCCTATTTCAAAACTTTCTACATAGATACAGTTATCAAGATTGTGTTGTACTGGCATAAAGATAGACATATAAATCAATGGTATAGAATTGAGACTCCAAAAATAAATTCATCCATTTGTGGTCAATTTATTTTTATCAAGGATGTTAAGACAATGCAGTGGGAGAATGGATAGTTTTTTCAACAAAAGATGCTAGAGCAACTGGGTATCCACATGCAAAGAACGAAGTTGGACACCTACCTCACACCATATACAAAATTAACATAAAATGGATCAAAGACCCAAATGTTATAACTAAAACTATAAAACTGTTGAAAGAAAACATAGGTATAGATACATATGACCTTGGATTAGGCAATGGTTTTTAAAATGTGATGCCTACATACAAGCAGTCAAAGAAAAAATGAATAAATTAGACTTCATCAAAATTTTAAAATTTTGTACTTCAAAGGACACTATCAAGAAAGTGAAAAGACAACCTACAGAATGGGAGAAAATATTTGTAAATCTCAGTAAGCATATAATATAATATAGGGGCCGACCTGGTAGTTAAGTTTGTATACTCTGCTTCGGTGGCCCTGGGTTCATGGGTTTGGATCTTGGGCACAGACCTACACACCACTCATCAAGCCATTTTGTGGCAGCTTCCCACATACAAAAAAAAATAGAGAAAGACTGGCACAGATGTTAGCTCAGTGACAATCTTCCTCAAGCAAAAAGAGGAAGATAGGCAACAGATGTTAGTTAGCTCAGGGCCACTCTTCCTCATCAGAAAAAAAAAAGGGTATATATATATATAATGTAATATAATATATAATTTCATATTATAATAATTCAATTATTCCATCTCTTAGTCTTTAGAATTATGATTTTAACAGACCACTGCCTTGATTGAGGGCACAGTCTTGGCAGAGACTATCCCAATATTCAGAATCCCTATTAGAATGAATGTGACCATTTCTAAATCCAGATGGTGTTCAGCCACAATTCCCTTAGTTATATGTGCCTTTGAAGAAATGTGATTTAACTCTGGTTCTTTTCACTTCTGCGTGATTAAATGACTGCTTTGTGCAATTTTGTGAGTTTCTTTCTTACTTTTGTTAGCCTTTTGTGCATTTCAGACACTTTTGATCTATTTGTTACTTTGGACCCCCCAAAATTTCTTTTACAAGTCCCATAGCCAACCTGTAGGCTTGTTTGACTTCCACTCTCAACTAGATCCTAATTCTTTGCTGAGTACTAGCCACTTCTTTTGAAACCACTTTGGATCATTAGCATGAACTAGAATAGACAGTTCTGAGACGGGCTTTTAGAATTGAAACTTGCTGCATTGAGTCTTTGCTGTGATGGCTCCTCCCAGGCTCGCAGCAGCCCCTCGCTTCGTTGTGGTTAGATCTATAGCCACAGGAAGAATCTCCAGGGCGCCAGTGCGTTCAGCATGGTGTGACACACCTCCACCAGCAACACCTGGAGCTGGATGAGTTAGGAGAGTCCTGCTTAGTGTGTTTTCTGGTACCTGTGTGTCTATAACTTTTAAAAGCTTTGGCGCATAGATGGGGAATTATTTAAGTTCTTATCTTTGGTCTAGAGATTTTAGGAACATGGATCATGGAGAAAAACAAGAATAAACAATTACCTGATGTATTGGTTTTCTATTGCTGCTGTAACAAATTACCACAAACTTAGTAGCCTAAAAGAATACAAATTTATTATTTTACAGCTCTATAGATCCTAAGTACCAGGCTAAAATCAAAGTGTTGGCAGGGCTGTGTTTCTTTGTGGAGGTTCTAGGGGAGAGTCCATTTCTTACCCTTTTTCAGCTTCTTGAAGCTGCCCACATTCTTTGGCTTATGTTCCCTCTTCTCCATCTTCAAAGCCGGCAACGGCTGGTTGAGTCCTTCGCCGATTGCATCACTCTGACCTCCTCATCTGCCTCCCGCTTCTATTTTTAAAGACCCTTGTGATTATGTTGAACCCACCTGGATAATCTAGGATCCTCTCCATATTTAAAGACCAGTCAATTAGCAACCTGAATTCCTTCTGCTACCTTAATTCTCCTTTGCCATGAAACCTAACATATACACTGATTCTGGGGAGTAGCACATGGACATTTTGGGGACCATTATGCTATCTGCTGCATCTGAATCAGCTAGAAGCATAGAATCTCTCTGTTATTTATTTTAAGCTAGAGTATCACTCCAAGATCATGAAACCTGGCACGGAGGGAGAAATAGATCAACATTTAGAGTAAAGGGCCTTTAAAGTCCTCTGTTTCAATCCTCCCTTTTATGCATGAGGAAAAGAAACTGAAGCCTACAGAAGTAAAGTGACTGGCCAGCATCATAACTAGTTGGTGGTAGGCACTGGAATGAAACAATTTCATCAAAGTGTGGGACACGGAATGCTGGTATCATTGATTTTCTTTGATATTTGTTTTATGATTAGACTTAGAATTTTTTTTTCTCACCTGAGTTAAGAACTTTTCGTGATATGTGTCTCATCCACATTAAGATTGTGTGCCATTAGTTTGGTGATGTGTCTGCTCTGCTTAATTCATTGGTAGGAATATGGTGATAAGTTAACCATAGCATCATTTGCTAAAACTCAATAGTTTAAGTCTTGAAAAAGAATTTTAAGAACCACTGTGATAGACCATGATCTCATGGTTTCTTTAAGTCCTAGATTCTGTAATTGATTGAATGCCAAATTATGGTTTTCAGTACTTACCCTCTCCCCAGTTCCTGATTGTTACCCCGAATTCACTGGATTCCCTCTCCACTCCCTGCACTTGTATTCGTACTCACAGAGGCTGTGTCATTGGACCTACCTTCCATTTTAATGTTCCTGCTCTGCACTTTGGCGATGTTTCCTTTGGTGAGTATTTTTCCATTTTAAAATAGAAATTGAGTAGAATTACTTTTTTCTCTACATGGGAGGAGGAAGTTTATAAATAATCTCTCTTACCATTTTTTACGAGTGGTGGCTAAGAGGGTCTAGAATTGCTCTCTCCTTCCTCTGCAGGAGTAGCATTTTGGTGCCATTTCTAGTTTATAGGTGACAGTTGTAACTGTGTCCTGGGCGGTCATAGCTGTCAGGCCATGGCTGTCCTAGCTCTTCCAGCAGTGGAACAGCAGAAAGCCTCACACTTCACTCCACCATCTGAACACTGTGAACAGTCTGTGCAGATTCTGATTGGTCAGTCTGGCTACACAGCAACCTTCTCATAGAGATGCTCTCAAGTTGACAGTGAACCCAGTGGTGGTTTGATTCAGGTGTTCTATCACCCCCAGTTAAGGACTCCTCTGCATGTTTGTGTTGTCTTCTCACTCAGTTACTTTGCTGAGTCATTTCCTCCCGTCTAAGCTTCCCCAATAAGAAACATGATAACAGTAGTAACAGCAGTAGCTGCAAAAACGTCCATTCAGTGGTTCTTCCTTGAGTTCCAATCACTGCAAGTGAATTACGTGCAGTACTACATTTAAACCTTTTAGCAATCCTTTGGGGAGGTACTGTTTAAGTTGCTCATTTTACAGAAGGAAGAACTGAGCATTAGAACAGTTAAGTAACTTCCTAAGGTCACACGGCAGTGGCAGAATTAATATTTCAGTTGAGATCTAAATTACACACTGTGAACAAGGGTGACGTTGCCCCCAAAGTGACGAAAATTGGTTCTTGGGGGTTGAAAAAGACATAAATGCAACAAAGGTTTGTGGTCCTCCAAAGTTCAACTCTACCCTACAGAATCTTACTACTTAGTATTTAATTTTTCTCGTCAGGGAAAAATTAAATCTAATTTAAGTAATATTTAATAAATCAATTTGATTTAAAATTAATTTATCCCAGTGGTTCTTTTTAAGCAGCAATAATTTTAACAAAAGGTTGAGAAACCCTGCTCTAAATCCATATTCCATAATCCTTTCCATTTCGCTCTGTTGCTTCCCATTTTGACTTTCCTTTCTTTTGCTTCCTTTCAAGTAGGCCCATCTACTTGGGAACAAACAGTTCTTTACAAAAAACTGATTCATAATGCCCCTTTAGCACTTGCTTTAACATTTGGGTGTTATAACAGTTTTATTTATTCAGAACACATTTATTTATACAATGCCCCCCCATCTATGTTATATTGGGTAAGGTAGATACAATAGGAAAATCTATATAAATGAAGTTGAATCTCTGTTACTATAAAATATAAAAATGACTGGAGAGATTTTTACAAATCTCTAGGGCATGTCTGAGTGATAGATAGACTCTTTTGAAGGAAAATAAAAGTGACCTGCAACCTGAAAATTATCTGGAGGCCTACCAAGAGAGGCACGTGCTCTCAGGCGTAACTGTGACTGATGCACAATAAGGAGTGGATTAGTAAACCCAAGGACCTATGCAGTCATCCTCCAAACAGTTCAAACTGAGTCCACAGAGAGGTCTGGGCAGCTGATGCAGGGCAGCAGCCTACCTTCCACAGGCATTTAAATGCAAAGTCCAGCACAAGGACATTTGGAAAATGTGCGCTATATGGTATCGCCTTCAAGGGAGAAAACAAGTCCTATTTTTTTTTTTTCAGAGTACTCATTGTTAAGGTTGAAAGGAGGGAGGGCTTCTGAGGGTGAGTGTTTAGGGAAGCTTTCTTGAACTTATAGATGAGCTGGTTCTTAACAATGTTTAGTATGTGTGCATGAAGCAAGCTTGATTCAGATTGCTGAAAGACTTGTAATCACATGGATCTTTCAGTTATTATTTGCTAATGTGTCTAGTCTGTGAATTCCAGAGGGAGCTAACCTGAGCTGATAGCCATTAGAATTAAAGGTAAAACTCTTCACCAAAGAACTCCAAGAGCCTCAGAGAGCCTGGCCAATTTAACATCAATAATACTATTTTTACATTCTACATTTCCCAAGCATTGTGGATTGTGAAATTTTTGATCAAAAGGTTAACACACTGTAAGATTCTTTATAACTCTTCTATGTATGACTGGTATTCCCCAGGTGGGAAAGTTATAATGTATGATTTCTTAGTCACATTTATGGCAGTGGCCATTCTGTATAAGAAGGCTCAAATCCATCTAAAGAATTTACAGACAATTACAAGAACCTATTCTGAACTGGGTGGTTTGGGCACAGCCCATTTGTGTTTGAAAGGTCTTCTGGAGTACAATTTAGACCCATGTCCCACTGCACAGTGTTCCTGGAATATGATAGCAGGATGTCTGGCAGGAGCCAGCCACATCCCCAGCTACAGAGGAGAAATTTTCCCACCAACTCTTATTCAGAGATTATCTTATCTCATCTATCATGGGACCTGTGGTTTTTTTGTCAAAGACCAGCTCAGACTTTGGGGCACGTCATAGTTGGTGTGCCAGAGCCCATTGAAGTGGACAGAGGATCCCAATTTTTGGCGATGTTTGTTTTCTAAGGCTGAGGCTGAATTTTCTGTGTCCAAAATGAATTGTGCAGATGTGCTTATTGATCTTTCATATTCTAAATTATTTCTATAGACAACCACAAAAGGACCACCTTTTTGCACAATGATCTGCCAACACATTTGCCTTTGCTTTATTGAGATTTTTATTTTACTAGAAAAATTAGGAATCTATTGTCTAAACAATCCCATAAATCCTAAAAAGTCAACCATTTAACTTAAAAACAGTCAATTTAATTTTTGGTCTTGGGGAATTGCTAAATCAATTTAATACTCTCCTTAGCTAGGGTCCATACTTTAAGAGAGAGGTCATGCTCCAAATAATGTACCACCTTCTGTCAGAATGGAAATTTTTCCTTTGCAGCCTCATGATCTTCTGTTCCTGGTCTTCTTAGGGGCTTTCTAGACCAGGTGAAAATGCACATATTGAATGAGAATCAAACCTCTTGAGAATATTGTCTTTTAAATAGCTATTTAAATACTGGGAGGGATATGAAGGTGCCTCTGTGAATCTTTGAGGCATTCTGGCCAAGCATGTTGTTAATTATTCCCAAAAAAGTCACATAAATGTTGAGCTTCTATGTACTGGATACTAAAGAAGGGAGAACAGAGGTCTACACTATAGAGTGCTTGCATTCAAATGGAACTGTAGATAGAATAGTGTTAGGATTTGGTGCAACCGGAAACCCAGGAATGACATTCATATTAATAACCCTTCAGTCTTTAATAAAAAAATATGACTTTCCTTTAGGCTTCTTGACAAGCAATATGGGTTACAGGTAGTTGTACAAGGAATTGTTCTAGCTAGTAGGTTATAATTGGCTTTATTCTCTGAAAATCTTCTAGCTCCAGGGAAGTAGTCTGAGCAATGGTTTGGAAGGACCCACTTGAATCTTTAAGGATCCACTTATGTAATACACCCCACATTACAAGAGTGTTTATTCCCATAAATGGTCAGATAAAATAAGAATAAGGGATCTACACTGTCAAGAGTCTTTGTTGAGAAAGTTCAGAAAAGTCAAATGTAGCAATTACATGATTGTGAAACTGACTTTCTAGCAGTTCCTCTGGAATTTCCAAGAATAATCCTTCAAGTACGTGTAATCAGACCATTCTTTTTCCATAAAAGATCTCTTCCGAGTAGAATGGCAGGTATGTTATCACAAAGGAGACACGAACACGTATCCTCCAACAGTCCTAATGTGTAGACAAAGGCTCAGACATGGGGAGAGAAGTAGATGGGTTCAAGACAGCCCCTGCAGTACTGCAGTAATTACTCCAAGAGACCAACTGTATTTTATTGCAGTAGTGTTCAAGGAAGAAAGAATAGTGTTTGCATCCAATAGAAATATGCATATTTATTCTCCTATGGTTATAGATCATTCTTGTTCTGCAAGTGGTAGCAGATACAATGGGCACCTAGGGAATCCAGAATCAGAGCTCAGTTTATTGCTTGCCAGGCAAGGAGGATCTACATCTCTTAGGAAAGGAACATGAGTCTCACTGAGAAGAATGTAGGAGGGCTAGATGTGGCATGAAAAAGTGGCTTTGTCTAAGGGAGGTAAAAGCTGATGTGTTAGTCTCTGGCTGTCTCAAAAGCAGATTGTAAAGTCTCTCTCGGGAGAGGCTATTATTTGATTTTGTGTCATCGACCCTGAGAGCATGAGCTCCAGACAGGTTCTAGATGAATTATACAGTCTTGGCAGGCTCTGAGTCACACAGCGGGCAAAACCACACAGGCTTCTCCTTTCACACATGGGCAAATAAAAAGAGCAAACAGGATTCTATTTTTTGGGAAAAAAATCTGTATTTCTGTGCAAAGATTAAATGCAAAATATACTTCTGGAAAACTATTCAGCAAACTGATAACAGAGGCTGCCTCTTGAGAGGGGCCTGGATGATGACCAGGGGCCTTGTTTTTATGTCTATTGTCACTACTTAATAAATGAATAATGAGTATTCATTGAATGAATGAAATGGATTTATTAATTGTAGAGTGAAAACAATATCAGGGAGAGCTGGAGTTAAGCAAGTAGTGAGGAGTTGCATAGACGGCTCATTTAAGGGGTTCGGCAGTGCTAGGGGAAGTTGAAGGTAAAGGGAGGTATCATGGGGCTTTTATTTCTCATCTCATATTTTGTTTTCCAGGGTTTCCTCATACCTTGATATGTTCCCTCAATAATACCTCCTTGGTCCCCATGACCTTCAAACTGCGTGTCCCTGGGGATGGCGTTGGCCATAAAAGCATTTCAAGTCATGAGCAGTATTCAGACAACAAAAGACCGTTTTGGAACAAGGGCGAAATACCTGTAATGAAACCAAAAGAATTCACTATCATCCCCGACTCTGGCACCATTCGCGCCCAAGGATTTGCGGCTATCAGGGTAAAGTGCACAGCCTTCCAGGACGTGGCCCAGCAGCTCAACCCTCAGAGAGCTGTTGGGAACACATCTCAGGTTTCCTCTGTATGCCCAGGGTCATGGGAGGGGGCGCCTCTAATTCACATGGAAAAGTGGGCCCGGAAGAAAAGAAACCACTGTGGCAAAAGAAAGCAGTTGCAAATGTATTGGGCAAAAGAACTGACCCTGCTCCAGTGAATTTCCATCAATCTAGATGCCTGGCCTTCACCAGAACTGCATTCTAGCAATTCCTAGTGAAAAAATTGCTCTATACAGATAGTACACCCATTAGTACTAATATAGAAAGATTTAAGAACTCACTGATGTTTAGGTCCTCCTTTCCGTCAGACTCAAATCGTTTACACCAATAAAAGTCCAGATTTATGCCACAGATGATACCCAGTTTACTCAGATTTTTAATCCGAATCTGGGCTTCCTGTGAGTGCGGATGTGACATTCCTAGCAGTGCTTTGTATTTAGCTCCACAATGTGATGCTTTGGTCACGGCCTTGGGGTGCCACTAGCAGAATTACTTCGTGTCTAACTGAGAAAGGTTTTACTGTCCTCCCTCACTTATCTGTTGCTTCTCCAAACAGTTAGGTCTAGCAATATTGAAGGCTGCTAAATTGAAACGCCTTTATCTTTTCTGGGAAAGCAAAAAGATAAGACTTCATAGCTAAGGTTGGTAATTTTCTCTTTAGTCATTATCTTTGAATATTTAATTCAGCTTTGGTTATATCCCCAGAATTTGTTTTAAATGCTTCATAATATCTCACCATGAATCCACTCATTCTAAATCTTTTCTGGGAGTTTTTGGCTCCTCCGAGGGCTTCTCAATAGGTCCAATGAGGTTTGATGTCATACATCGTTATAACTTCTCAGACTTGCTGTCTTGGTCCATTTGGGCTGCTATTACAAATCCCAGAGACTGGGCAGCTTATAAACAACAGAAACTTGTTTCTTACAGTCTGGAGGCTGGAAGTCTGAGATCAGGGTGCCGGCATGGTCTGTGCTGGTGAAGGCCCTCTTCCAGGTTGCGGACTGCTGACTTCTCATATGCTCACATGGTGGAAGGGGCTAGGGAGCTCTGTGGGGTCTTTATAAAGGCACTAATCCTATTCATGAAGGCTCCACCCTCACGACCTAATCACCTCCCAATGGCCCCACTGCATAATACCATCACACTGGGGGTTAGGATTTCAACCTATAAACTTGCGGGGGCACAGCCATTCAGATCATAGCACCTGCCAACCCTGACTTCCCCAGGGAGAAGACCTACTGCAATGAATTTTTTTTTTTTTTTTTTGCCTCTCCTACATAGTACAGGGAGGTTTTAGAAGACATAGCATCTACCTAACAGCCTTCTGCCGGAACTGCTTGTTCTTCTGCCTTCAAACCATAGCTCAGAGACGTAAGCAAGGGCTGGAGTCTCTAGGAACCTCTGCAGGCCGGCGCAGCTGCTTCTCTCGAAATCTGACAAGTTTTCTTTCCAAATCAATGACTCCATCTTCACTTTATTTTTCCTTTATATTTGGAAAAACTTTCTCCAAGCTTCAATTTTCCCTCCCGATCTGCAGTTCACCCACGTCTGTGCAGATTCAAATTTGCATCCAATGATTCCCTTTGCAACCCAAAAAATTTTAATTAGTACCTGATACATAATTTATAGATAGAAAAGCCTTAGCTGATGCCAGAAGCTGTTTTCTAGACTTACAAGTATCTCTTCCAGTACAAATCATTTTTAAGCAATTAAAAATTGTAACCAGGCTTCAAAAGCCTAAATGTAAAGTTTTGCAACAGTAAATAAAAATGTAGGGTAAAATTTACTGGCCGGATATTGTCCTTGGATAGATTTTTCTTTAGACTTTGGAGCTTTCTATTTTCTGCTTTAATAATGAATATTGGGGGCAGGGGGTAAGATTTTGGTAAAAAAAATAAAAAGACTAGTTGATGTCGTATGCCATTTTCTGGAACTGACATGGTTACGTTCATTCATGTTGCTACAAGAGAAATTTAGCTGTAGTGTTTTATCAGTGTATTATTGAATTTTCATAATTTAAATAGCCCAAAGGTGTAGGAAACAATTTAAATTGCAATAATTAAAGTTTGCCTCATATTGCTCATCCTTCAGGGTCCTTTTTCCCCTTTCGCAGGTATGTGGCTTCTTTGATACAACCTCTTCAGAAATGAGAAAGCTATTGTACTAAAAACCATTTGGTTCTAACCTGGCCTTTGAAAAAACTCAGCATGCCCTGACCCCAAAATGTAACTCATTCAACTGAAAATGTAAAACCCCAAACATCCTGTGAAGCGCTCAGAAGCCACACTCATCAAGGGTGGCCCTCCCTCAACTCCCTTCTCCCCTGTGCGGAGGGAGCGGGACTTTTTAGAAGAGCAGCTCCTCACCTCTTTCTTTCCAGGTGACCTTATGCTCCAACACTGTGCAGAAATACGAGCTAGCCCTGGTGGTAGACGTGGAAGGCGTCGGGGAAGAAGTGCTGGCACTCCTAATTACGGCGAGGTACCACGCTCACCCGCTTTCTCTCCTCCCCAATCTCCCCTGCGCCGCCAGTAAGGGGCTGCCTCTCCAGAAGGCAGCAGGCCTGCCACCAGTTCACACCGCATTTGTTCTGCTTTCCTAGGAAGGGAAGCTGAATCTGATATTCAGGTGACAAAGCTTTAAAACAGCAAGTGCACCTTTGGTGGAGATAAGAGAAGGGATGTGTATGTTTTGCAGTGTTGAGAATACTAGTGCTCTCTAATGGGTCTGCCTTTCCAAGTATATAAGTCAAAAGGTTTTAGCAGAAAGAGGCAAGCAGTTGCTGTTTGTTATTTGTATCTTTAAATATAGTACTCCCAAGTCATGCAGCAGAAGGAGTGGTGCCCACAATCCTGTGATGGAATATCCATTTCGCAAGGCAATCCTGCCTCAGGACACTGTTACTGTGACTTGAATGCAGGCTGCAAGCAGGCCCTCAGAACAAGGCCCTCCCCAACAATATAAACCCCAGAGAACTGTCACCAACTTCTCTTTTTTTTCACAGAGGCAGCAATGAGCTCTGGAGTCTGGTTAAGATCCTGGCTCTGCCACTTGTTAACTGTCTCTCCTTGACCAAGTTACAGTCTTTCTGAGGGTGATATGTCACTTATAATGATGACAGTGATCCTAAGTAAAATCATGGGCCACACTCTTGACAAAGCAACAAGTGTCCAGATCTGGGACATTCGGGTGTGTATGTGAAAATGCCCTCTAAAGGAAATAGGGAAAATTACTTAGTAAAACTCTGATAATATATCAATGCCTAGGACTTAGGTCTCTCGTAACTCTTAGGAAGTCCTACCTTAGAGAAGGTGCAGACGTGCTGGTTGGTGTGGCCGTCATAACTGGCACCATTTCACGTGTCTTGGGTTTGGATGAAGCCAAAGAACAGCCCTAAAAGAACTTGAAGGTCAAGGCCTTGCCGTGATCTACTTAGTACTCCTATCAAAGACCTAATTCTTTTGTTTGTTTAGAAACACCAAAACTTCTTTCATCTGATCCTTCCTGTACCCAGCTTTGCCTTTTGCCTAGTCTTGCATTTCTTTTCTATAAGGGTTTATTCTGACACTTTCAAGCCCCTTCCCTGCAGCTATCCACAGAAATTTAAAAACAAAGGTCCTAAGAGGCTGTGCCCCTCCTACCACGTGTGCTCTGTGACCCCAGTCGAATACTCGAAACCCTCTCAGCCACAGCATTTCAGGCAGTAAAAGATTAGCTTTACGAAAGTCACTGGGTCAACTGACAGCTTCCATTATAGCTAAAAATCAACACTCATCCATGCTACATCCCAGACCTTGGGGTTAACAAGATCCTTTTGTGTCATTATTTTTGGTGTAATCTGTAGGAACTACTCAAAGACTCTCAACAGAAGAGTTGCTTTTAGAACTTGCTCCCTCAAGAATTCTCCCAGAGAGCCAGCAGTGATGACTCGCTGTGCCCCTACCATGGGATTAATCGTCTCTTCCTGAGCCCTGCATGGCACTGTGCTATGCTATTCACCGGGCTCTCCCGTATTTCCCACAACACCCTAAGAAGAGTTAATGACGCTCCTGTCAATCCCTAGAATTACCTTCATTTTACCTATGAGCGAAATGGGACTCGGGGAGGGAAAGAGACTAGCCTGAGCTTGCGCTGGGAGGGTCAGTGTCTGAACCTGGCTCTGACTGATCAAACACCAGTGCTCCTTGCCATTGCCCTATATTGTGACAGTGCCGCAGGGCAGGTCCAACTTTGAGATTCACAGACACAAAATAAAACCCAAGTCACCTAATAGTAGGCCAACTGCACACACAGGGCTTCAGTTTCTCTGCTCCCCACGCACAACTCTCCCTCCCTCTCTCCCACCCTACCCCCGCCATACTGAGCACCACTGTCACACAGCCAGTTCTGGGTCGAGCAGCTGCCGGAGCCTACTGATCCAAGACAGCTGTTCTGCATAGGAATTACAATTATTACCATCATTTAGATGGCTTGAGCTGTTGTTAGGCCTCAGGGGACTCTGACTGGTCCAAAGTGTCACAGCTAGTTAGGACCCCATGCTGGTGGCATTGGCCCTGTTTACCATGAAAACATATCCTCTGCCCTAAGGAACTTGCACTGTGGGGGCCCCTTGCCCAGGGAAGGCCAATGAAAAACAGTGGAAATGTTAGTCATTACCCACGGAAGATAGCTGTTTAAGGAGTCCTGCTTCTAGCTCTTTTTTGATTAAAAAGTGGTGACTGGGGGCTAAGGGACAGAGATGACAGGAGGGAAGATTTGAAAATGATTAATGTAGTTATTAGAGAAAAACTACTATGTGACAGTGATAAATGTGCTTAACTTGGGACTCTGCGTGCTCCATATGTAAACAAGCTCTCTGTGCTTTTGAATTCTTTAATGGGCTCCTTCCTGTGAGCAGGTGTGTGGTACCCACCCTCCAAGTGGTTAATACAGAGGTGGACTTCGGGCGCTGCTTCCTGAAGTACCCATATGAGAAAGCGGTCCAGCTTGTCAATCATGATGATCTCCCAGGATGCTATGAGGTCCTGCCTCAGGTGAGTTACTTTATCCTTTTTCAGTGTTGATTTTTCTTCAGTTGGATTCCCTTGATGAGAAAGAGAAATCCTTCTAAAGAGCAATATTCCTGGACACATGGCTTTATGTAATTCTGATTTTCCACCCTGGGATAATCTGGGGATTGGTATTATAAAACCGCAGCTGGATTGCCACCTGCAGGAGTGAGCAGCTGCAGGTGTAAACAGTTGGTTATTTCCCAGGGAAATTGCCTTTGATAAAGAAGGGAGAGAGTCATTTAAGCCAACCTGCAGAAGTTGCACCTGCTAATAATTGCCTATGAATTAACCATGCCTGGGAAATGAGGCAGAGCTAAGAGTTTTCATTTATGTCTATGGCTGTAACTTGAACAGCATCACTAAGATATAGTAATACAATATTTATAGATGGACTTGTTGGACCAGAAGGCTAGAGTTAATACAGGAAGGAGAAAGGAGGAATTGTTTCTTAGTGTTTTGTGAAATGGATCTGTCTGCATGCCACTACACCTAGCTAGGTAGGGGACTAAGCAGTTAAACATATGTGGATAAAGATTCAAAAAGATCTGTCCAGACTAGAGTAATGGAAGTTTACTAATAGATGCAGTTTACCAAGAATGCATTTGGGTTTAAAACTCAGTTCTAGAGGCCAGCCTGG
Organism: Equus asinus; assembly: GCF_041296235.1. Lineage (NCBI taxonomy): Eukaryota > Metazoa > Chordata > Mammalia > Perissodactyla > Equidae > Equus > Equus asinus. The sequence goes on from NC_091817.1 coordinate 37,542,979, forward strand.
TGGCGTAGTGTTTAAGTTCATGTGCTCCTCTTTGGCGGCCTGGGGTTCGCTGGTTCAGATCCTGGGCACGGACCTATGCACCACTTATCAAGCTATGCTGTGGCAGGCGTCCCACATATAAAATAGAGGAAGTTGGGGACGGATGTTAACTCAGGGCCAACTTCCTCAAAAAGTAAAAATAAAACTCAGTTCTATAAATACAATACTCTAATAAAAGTTCACTCAAAAAAGAAATCAACTAGGGGTTTTATGTGGTTACAAGTTCAAATGAGTTAAAAGACCAGCGTGGGGGCCACAGAACCAAGGTTGGTTTAGACTGCATCGGAGAAACACAGTGTTCGGCTAAAGGATGGAGATAGCCACCGGTCAAGCAGTGCTAGAATTTTGTCTTCAGATCTTGACATTGTATTTTTTTGATGGAAACTTGAAAAAAAGCAAATTTTGTTTGGAGAAACCAGAATGTCAGTCTACGACATCTAGGATTCCAAGTCATATGAGGAGCAAACACAGTGTTTAATATGGAACAGAGAGGACTTAGCTGGGACGAAATAGCTACCCTTCGCTGGTCAAAGGCCTTTCACGTAAAAGAGGGCATTAAAATTGTTCTGTGGCTTCTCTGAGACAAAATCAGAACCTAGGGTTTGGGTGACAGGAGACAACTTTTCTAACTTTCAGATGTTCGACAGCAGAGCGGCCAGCCATGCGCGGCGCACAGGCGTCTCACGCACTCAGAGCAGGACCTGCGTCTGGGACCATGAGGAAGCTATGTCTGCACAGCTGGGCTGGGAAAAGGGTGAGGCACTTGCCTCACGTGCAAAATTTAGGGAGGAGTCAAAAAACTCAGTAATGAAGATCAATAATATGTTCATGCCACATTTTAAGAAATCAAAATTAATGCCAAAAAATCCATAGTAAATAAAATATCAAAACGTCGATAAAGATGGAATCAGTATTGCTGCTTCTTCCTTTGGCCCGCGGGGTCCAGCAGGGCCGGGCAGAGCGCTGCTGCAGAGGGAGGTTGTGTTAGATTAGGCCGTGTTGGACCAGGCCAGGTGCGGACAGACCAGGGTGAACTGGACAGGGGAAACCTGCACCTCTCTTCTCCTCTCCGGGAGCCGAGGCTCTGAAAAGCATCTCCCAGAATTACTCAAACTTATTTGGCCGTGGGATTTTAAAAGTTTTATTTTGTGTTGTCATGTAAAAGCAAGTAATATGCTACGGAGCAGGGTTCTGAGGGGCATGCATTCGTAAACACTGGGCAACATTCATTCATTCACCTACCTACGTCTCCATTTAGAAAACATGTAGTAAGCATATGTTTTGGGCCAGAAAGTGGGCCTGTCTTGCGGACAGGCCCAGGTGGTGCCCTAGGAAGTTTACAGCCCATGGAGAAGATGGACACATTGATATTGCACGCTGTGAACCAGGACTGCAGGATGCTCCCTGGGGACAGAGGAAAAGCCCTGACTCGGGAGCACTGGAGACACCTGGGGGCATTCGGGATGAAGGTGCAGGCAGGTCAAGGGGTACGAGCGTTCCAGGAAGAGGAACCATAAGTGCAAAGGGTTGGAAGTGGAAGCAGTATCATGTGTTCGGGAAATACCAGTGGCCTCTATCGGTGGCGCGCAAAGGGAAGAGGTGGTGGGGAACAAAGCAGGAAGGCGTGGGAGGCCAGGTTAAGGAGTCGGGCCGTGGGAAGCTGTTGTCCTGAACTAATTCACGTTGTGGATAATTTCTGCACTCTGCTGGGTTGTGCAATTTGGATTTGGGGCCTTATGCACTTAGCCAAAATCCCTTTAGGCTGCATTGGGGTGCTCATCCCCATTTACTTGCTTGAACAATGATACGTTTCTAAAGAACCTCCATGGACTCAGGACAACGTTTGTTTCAAAATAATCTAATATGCTGTTGATTTCATACCGTGCTGTTGACTTCATGCCTATCCCTCTGGCTGGTCTCTCCCACCAGGTACATGAGCATGCGCCCGCCGTGCTGCTTTCTAGTCCCAGCCCCTGCGGAATCATCCCCCCCCACAGCACCGTTCACATACCTCTGGCCCTGGAGACCCAGGTCACTGGAGAATGCAGGTCCACAGTGTACATCTCGACCTTCGGGAGCCAGGACCCTCCTATGGTGAGAGTCAATTTTTAGAATTGCAGTTAAAAATCGCTGTACTTCTCGCCAGGCATTTCAAGCCTCCACGTTTAAGGCACACACCATATTCACAAATCCTCCAGTTGTTTATAGTTCTAGAGTTTTACATTCTCACTCCACAACGATAAAATACTAGTGCTGTGTTACTTCGGGAATCTATTTGCGAAAACGTCTAAAAGTAGTGGTGTTCTATGGGAATTATTCTTAAACTCCTACCAGGAGTTTCTCACACACACACTCAGACACGCCTGCTCCCTCTCCAGACCCATTAAATCAGAATCCCTGAGGGGAGAGGGCCGGCCCGTTGGTATGTTTAACATCCTCCTCACTTGTTCCTGGGGCAATGCTGGGGGTCGCTAGCTTGCTGCATGTGGGCTCCAAGATTGGTGTCACTCTCTGCTCACTGGATCTTTTCCTGTAAATTACTGGATGTATATATAAACATATGTATATGATATATTACAAATATATAATTCCTGTGGGGACCGGCCCAGTGGCACAGTGGTTAAGTTTGCACATTCCTCTTTGGCAGCCCGGGGTTCGCCGGTTCGGATCCCGGGTGCAGACATGGCACCGCTTGTCAGGCCATGCTGTGGTAGGCATCCTACATATAAAGTAGAGGAAGATGGGCACTGTTGTTAGCTCAGGGCCAGTCTTCCTTAGCAAAAAAAGAGGAGGATTGGGAGTAGATGTTAGCTTAGGGCTAATCTTCCTCAAAAAAAAAAATTTAAATAAATAATTCCTATTTATATCACATATTATATATAATTGGACTTACAGCCGAAACTAGCCTACTGAAGCTCTTGAGAGAAGTCATCTCTCTTCAAGCACAGGAAGAGGGAGACATGGAAAGTTCTCTGCTGCTTGAGCTGAATCAAAGGATGAATCCTGAATCTTGAATCCTTAAGGAAGGGCCCAAGAGGCTATGAATCTCTAGACATTTGGTTTACTTGGAAGCCGGATAACGTCAGCATACATTTGTCTGAAGTGATTCTAGTTGCTTCGAGACTGTGATAAACTAGGATTTTGCTTTTGCCTCCTGTGTGTAAGATGCCGTAGATAAGCCACCTGAATTATAAAGCAGCATCGCTAAAGCAGGCCACCCTGAAAGATGCCACCAGTCCAGGTCCCCTACCAGCCTACACTGTGCCTGCCCTGCACAGATGCAGTCCATGAGAGCGTCGCTTGCTGAGCAGGTAGCACTTTATGAAAGAAAAAGACCCCCCTTCCTCAGGCAGACACAGTGCCTGGCCAAGGGTACAGGACAAGGGGAGCAGAGCAAGGTGGATTTCAGCCCCCACCTGCACAACTGTATGCGGTGGACAGCCCTGTCATGCCACTAGTAAAGCAGCAGAGCTAGGACTCAGTCTAGGCACATCTGACTCTGAAGTGCAGGTCCTTAACCCCACGCTAAGTGTTCTTGAGGCTGGAGTGCCGGGTGGCATACAGAGGACCATTATCCTGGTTTCCCCTCAGTGCACGGCTCTGGGCTGACCCAAGGAAGTGGATCATCCTTCTTAGGGAGGAATACCAGGCTGGATTCATAGATCTGACCAGCATGGCCATCCCTGTGTCCCTCTGGCCACAAAGTACCAGGGAGAAGGGATGTCAGTTCTAAAAGGACCCTTTTATGCCCCTGCTTTTTATTAAAGGGGTGTCCAGAGGCTTCTGTGTCAAATGATTTTACAGGTCAGCCATTTTTAGCTATTCCTGTGTTCTTTCTCTCTCTGGGAACACAGGTATGTCACTTAAAGAGCATCGGAGAAGGCCCAGTTATCTATGTGCATCCCATTCAAGTTGACTTTGGCAATATCTACGTCCTGAAGGACTCCTCCAGGACCCTCAACCTATCTAACCAGTCCTTCATTCCTGCGTTATTTCGGGCACACATGGTGAGTAAATTGTGGGACGGTTGGGTGATGAAAACAGTGTTTTATAGACAATGGCCCCATTTTTGCAAGAGGCCTTTGAAAGTGATCACTAGAGGCAGAGATTTACATGGTTCAACTGCATTAAACTTCATTCTCATCCCCAATTCCTCTTTATGATAGTTCTTTTATTGACTAAGAAACACAATATGCGTGTAGTTTGGTAAACAAGCAAATATATTTACTATAATCCCAGTTCAGGAAGAAGCTTCAGAGATCTCCTTACTCAACTGTACCTGAGCCCAGCCCACACCTCCAGGAAACACTTGTTAGATGTCTCCGCACTTGAAAATCCTTCCTTAGATTTAATTTTAACCCTCCAGGCTACAGATTTGATAGTACGCTTACTCTAGTTTTATTCTCTCTTTCTTCTAGCAATATTTTAACGTAGTTGATAAGGATGTATGAAATACATCCAGGTAGCATTTTCCAAAATACTTACAAAATTAAAGAAAACAGCAAAACAAAGGTAGATATTAAATGGTTCTACAAATGAATCTGTCTTATTTCTGTGTATTTTGTAATGACATTTAGATCTGCTTATCTTCTATAAGCTAACTTTTTTTAGCAGAAATAATATCTTTTTTTGCAGAATTTTAGGAATTTCTAACCTAGTCATTAAAAGTATTCTTGATTTTAAGAAAAGTTTTCTAAATTTAAATATAAAATTTAAAATAGTATAGCCCTCCTCCTATCCCCAAATTATTGGCATTGGAATGAGTGCTAACATTTGGCTTCAACATTTGTCAGATATTTCTGAAAAATCAAATATTAATTTTATAAAAGTCACAACCGGAAGTAATAGGATCATAGTTTTCTGTTGACTTCTGACAGCTGCTCCGAGTCTTTGGTCCCGGTCAGCAGCCGTATGTCCTTCTCACTATTCATTTGTATTGTCGTTTGTCATTGCTGCTTGTAAAGGCAGCCATTTCCTGTACAGTCACTGCCCGTCTTAACGTGGGGTCCAGACACAGCCCCACTCTTGTTCCAGTACCTGGTGGATCTTGTGTGAAGCAGTGTTTAATAACGTTTAAAGGAAAATCCTGCAGAAAAGATTCCTTTGCTAGTGTTTATCCAATTAGTTAGTTGATGTGTTGGTGGAAAGCACGGCGTATAGGAAGTGTTTCTTCTGGTCCAGTTTTGTATGTGCGGAGTTCACAGTGGGGGAGGGAGAGAGTCAGCTGACCTGTCCAGACAATGAGAGGTGGCACGGGAGGCTCCCAGTGGATTACAGAGGAAGGAGACAGGCAGAGACGGAGAGAGCACTTACGTACAAATACAGCAATGATTCCCTTTCATTCTCAGATATCTCCAGATTTCACTTATTATGGCAACTTTTGGTACATTTTAAGAAACAAAAAGCACATCAAGGATCTATTTTCTAATTTAAAAATAGTGTGTATAATAATATTAATATATAGTGTAAATATTATTATAGTGTGTATATTAAATCACCCAGCTGTTTGTTAAAGTGGGGCTTTTTCTTTTCCACAAAGTTTTCATGATTCCATCTTCTTCTTTTTTTTTTTTTTTTTTGAGGAAGATTAGCCCTGAGCTAACATCTGCCACCAATTCTCCTCTATTTGCTAAGGAAGATTGGCCCTGATCTAACATCCGTGCCCATCTTCCTCTAGTTTATACGTGGGACGCCACCACAGCATGGCTTGATAAGCAGTGTGTAAGTCTACTCCCAGGATCCAAACCAGCAAACCCCAGGCCACTGAAGCGGAGCACTCAAACTTAACTGCTGTGCCACTGGGCTGGCCCCCATGATTCCATCTTTTGATTCTTTAATATCATCTTAAATCAATAAGCTCCAGTTCCAAGGAGCCCAAAGTGTGATATAAGTGATCTGCTGTAGAATGTGTTTCTCCCTCAGTCCTTTCTTGGAAAACTGGTGTTTACTGAGTTGATTGCCCTTATAGCATAAAAATAGTTCCAAATTTAGCTCTCTTAGGTGAAAATTAAACTCCTTTCATATTTAGGCTGGGATTTTTGATGGATTTCCTAGTAAATACCATGTGTGTTAATATTATAGAAATTGAATTACACTAACAGAAATTAACTACAGTGGAAGGAAACTGAAATACCTTTTGTTAGATTTCAACATGATGTACAGTACTGAACCTACAAATTCATTCTTGCAGAAATTACTGAGCATTAGGAAAGGATTTCAGTTGATAGTTTTTCCCTAACTAAGCCTAGAGCTCAGTACCCAGGTAAGTAGGGATCAGATGTTTATTGCATTCAATGTCTCACTCCTTCCGAAATAAGTAGGGCTGAGGGCACATTCTTCACTTCTTCTGTTGTTGCAACCAGTTAAGGTCTGGAAGTTCTCTTTTCCTGTGGGATGCCCTGACAAGAGCGCTCATTCTCTCTCCTCTTTTGGCTGTCAGTGATGTCTGCTCTCCCCAGATGCGGTACCCACTGTCAGCCATCTGTCACGCCCGGCCTTGTGCATGGGCCGCACATCACGGCGAGCACTATGATTCGATCCTCCCTTAGCAAGAAACGACTGTTTGTTGTCAGCCGGAGGGGTCGGGAGTTGGGAAGCTGGAAGCCCACCTTCACAGTGATGTTGGGAAGATAAATGACACTGAGCGATTCTGAATTTCTCAGAAACGAATGCTGTACAAAAGAGGATTTTTAAAATCCCCTGAGACCTCTTAGTATAATGTGAGTGAAGAAACAGTGTGGATTACATTTTTTTTCTGTTCCATTAAAGCTTAATTTATCCTGAGTGTTAAAAAATTGCTTCATACAAGAAGAGTGTTCTGTGTCCTGGAGCGGTGACTTTGCCTTTGCCTTGGAATGCCTGGAACAGCAGCCTCCCCCTAAGGTTCCCAACGGGCTGGCTTATCTGGATTAAGCTGAAGGACTCAAAACAATAGAGAAGGTCACCTCCGGTTGGGAGGGGTGAAAAGTATCAGAATGTGAGAGCAGAGCGTGCAAAGGCCCTTTTGGCAAAAGTGTGTGGGCTCTGCTTGTAGACACAACACTCCTTCAGGAAAATAGATTCTTCTCTCTAGGTGACAGCGGAAATGAAGATGAGAATATGGTAGTCTCCCCCCGGGCCCTGGGACCTCAGCACTGGGCCTTCTTTGCTTGGGTGCCCTTGCTCGGCAGAGCAAGTGCATTGCTCACAACTTGTTTGGGAACATCTGGAATCCTTTTCCTTTTACTCTTGGTTCTAATGCAGCCTTGAGCACCATTAAGTTGAGAACTTGTGTGCACTTGTCAATGACACCTTGGGATTCAGCTGGTGCTGAAACACCATCACGGTGGCCTTCTGCCTCTGCGATCGGTGGGAGAGGCCATTGTAGTTAGATCCTGAGAGTTTCTGGGATCCAGGAAACAGGAATTCTGATGCCTCATTCAAGCATGGTTCTTTTTAAACATTTATTTTCTTGGTCACTTGCCATAGAAATACACAGTGATGTGGCATCAAGGGCTTCACTGGGCCTTTACAACTCCTTCAGGTCCTAAGCCGTTGGTTTATTTCCTCGTTTATGCAGGGGCCCCCTTCCTATATATGTTTGTATATATGTCTGTCTCCTTAAAATGACACGGGTCTCTGCTTTGAATTCCCAGCACCTAGCAGCAGGCTTGATGATGACCATACGATGGCATTAATTATGACATGTTTATTTAGTTCTATTTGCAACTTTACAAGCAGTATTTCATTTACTACAACTCTGTGAGAAAAATACTGTTATAAAGTCCATTTTAACAAGGTAGAAACAGAGGTACAGACAGGTTAAGTAAATTGCCATAACCTCTAAGTGTCAGAGCCTGGTTCCGGACCTTCATGGTCTGACTAAGCTAAAACTTAGTACAGTCAGACTCAAGTTCTTGCTAGTCTGAAAATGAAATACAATTTAATTTGTATTTCCCTTTTACTATTGAGGTTGAGAGTTCTTCATGTGGATATTGTCTTCTGGAAATTATCCATTTGTAGATGTTCTTTATACATTGTAGATACTAACCCTTTACTTATGATGGGGTTTTGGATTTTTTAAAGATGGTTTCATTTTGATGTGGACTTTATGCATCTTTTCCCCCCTTGTGTCTGTTTTTTATTTGTGCTTTAAGAAATATATTCCTGCTCTTTTGTTTAAATAGTTTCAGGCTCCTCTTTTCCATGTCTTTAATCCGGCTAAGTTTATTTTTATATATAATGTGAGTGAAGTCTAGTGTTCATTTTCTAGTTGTGTAAATTTGGACTTCTTATTCATCATCCCTGTGTTTTATCTTCCTCATCAGTAAAATAGAGATAATAATAAAACTCACCTAATCAAGTTGTTGAGAATGACAGAAAATAATACACACGAAGGACTCCTTTTCTGTTTTGTATTGGATTGATAAGTTTTCCCCAAGCCCCTTCCAACCACTACTACTTCGCAGACATTTTTCCTGTACTTGTTTGGAAGCTATATATTTTATTTAAGTAGCTCTATTTACATGGTTAACAAATAAATTGTATCTCTTTCTAACAATAATGGAAGAATTTAGTACCTTATTCCTCTTCAAGGATAAGACAAGAACACTATCACACGTTTATTATCTCTTGACCTTTCCCCAAATCCCATCATTTTTTGATTATTGTATACAATTTTGGATCTTCTCTTTCTTACCACAAAGAAAGTTAGTTGTTGATTTTTGTCAGTCGGTAATTAACTACTCACTAGTTATCAAAACAGTTTTGCTGATTTTTTTTTATTCTTCTTTTATTTCTTATATCTCTCTGCTTCCTTCTTGATTTGCATTTCTCCTTACTGCATTATATCCTTCTTGTCCTATGCTGGATGTCTCAGAGTTTATGTATGTTTGACTATGTCTTGATTTCACCTTCACTCATGCATGGTAGTCTAGCTGAGTATAAGATTCTATTTGTCAGTATTTTTCTTCAAAGATTGATCCCTGGCATCAGTTGTTGCTGATAAAATTCCTCTGTTAGTATGATTATTATTCCTTCATAGGTAATTTGTCTTTGTCACTAGTTGCTTTTAAAACTGTGTTTTTATTCTTGATTTTCTTAAATTTCTCTTTAATGTATCAGAGGATTTGACCCTTAATTCCTGGAATGTTTTTTGCCATTATCTCTTCACATGTTTCTTCTCTGCCATTCCTTCTATTTCATACTTTGAGGAAAAAAATATCCATATATGTGTTTGTATGTCTGTGTGTGTATACATACACACACACACACATGTTCCTGTACAATCCTACGTGTCTATTTTTATTTTTCATCTGTATTTTCATCTCTTTATCTCTCTGTGCTGCCTCCTCAGTGATATGCTCCAATTTAAAAATTCTTTGATTTTGACAAGTCTGAAGTTTATCTCATCTATTTACTTTTTTAATTTCAGTGACTGCACTTTTCAATTCTAAGATTTCTAATTGGTTATTCATAGACTCTATTCTTGATTCATATCTCCATGTTTTTGTTTCATGATCCTTGTTTTATCTATCTTATGCTACCCTGCATCTCTTTGAGGATCTCAGGCACATTTTCTAATCAATTTTGGTTAGCTCTATTGATTGCTCAATAATGAATTCATTAACTAATTGTTTGAAGCTGTCCTTCTTAGCATTTGGAATTTTAAATGAGAGATTGATCTGGGGTGGGTATGTTTTTCTCTCATTCTCAGTGCTCTTACCTCCCTGTCTAGCATTTGTTACATTTGCCTTCACTCTGGACAGATGTCACTAGTCCAGAATCAAGTGTTGAGCCTTTTTTTCCCTTGGGATATTGGAGAAGTCACAGATCTGGTCATCACACTGGACAGTGGCTTGGCCTATGTCCTGTCTACATGACAGTCTCTGTCTCACCACCACCATATCCACCACCACCGACACAAGTCTCTGTGTAGACTATAGCCTCAGAAACATCACAGCTTTGTTCATCCTTCTTGAAAACACAGGGAAACTCTCTTGGCTGGGGAACTAGGTCCTTATCCCTTACTTTCTATAGGATCATTTTGGATTCCATTTTTCTCCCTTGAGCTTCTTTTACTGGTTTCAGGACTTAGAGCTGAGGAGGTCTGTAGGTTAAGGGCTCCTTATTGTTTCTATTCCACTTTTGGTCCATACAATGTTTATCTTGTTTTTGAGTACAATTATGCCTGATTCTTTATTTTTTCCAAATTTTATCTATTTTTTTCTTTGTTAGACTGAAAAGCATGTTTTAAAGCTTAAACTCATTGATTTATAGTCAGTCCTCTTAACTACTTTTTATAGTGCTTTATCTATTATCAGTGAGCACTTACAAAAGGATGGTGAAATGTGTCTTCAGTTGACGTAAGAGAGCAGAGTTCTTATATCCCTGCCTTAATTGTGAAAAATCTATAAAATAAACTCATAGGAATAAGGACATAAGAAGAGAATAACATTCTGGTTTATCATGGTGGACATCTTTTCTTTTACCATATAAAAGTCATTCCAAAATGGATTGTGCTCTTCTTGAGCCATACCAAGTGACTTATTCAGTCACAAGAGAATACCGGTGGCAATAATATCAGGAGACTTCCTGAAGCAAAGGTTTGTGCTTGACAGAGAGCTCTGAGCTTCTCATCCCCACCTTCATTTGAGACCTCTTTTACTTTGGCAAAGCTAAATGTGAAACCCAGAAGAGAGATTCCAGCAGGTCATGTTGATCATAAACCACACTGAGAGAAAGAAAGCTATTGGCTAAAAGTTAAGTAACCTGATGGGTCAGCACCTTCCCTGAATTTAGAACGACAGCTCTACTGATTGAATATGACTAGTTTGAGTATAAGCTAAAGCCAAAATGAAAGGAAGATGTTTGGTTCCCTTTCCCTAAAGAGGTATCCAGAAAATAAAAGAAAAATATATTGGTTTCCTGCATACTTTGCAAACCTTTCCATCTTCATTTTGCCTGTCCCACATCTTCATTAACTTCAGCAAATTGTTTTTCCTAATTAATTATTATCCAGGCATACAGTTAATACTTGTTACCACAGAAGTAGATTAAGGTAAAACTTCTTTAAATGGATCAAACGTGTTTTCTTTTTCAACTTTCACCCTCCCTCCTCCATGTATAACTTCTTTGCCATTACCAGCATCATCATCAACCCAAGCATTATGGACTAAATGTTTGTGTTCCCCCAAAATTCATATATTGAAATCCTAACCCCCAGTGTAATGGTATAAGGAGGCGAGGGCTTTGGCAGATAATTAGTCATGAGGGTAAGTCCTCATGAGTGGTGTTAGTGCCCTCATAAAAAGAGACCTTGGAGAGCCCTCTCACCCTCTCCATCAGGTGAGGATACAGTGAGAAAAATGTCTGTCTGCAGCCTGGAAGAGAGCTATCCCCACAACCTGACCATGTTGGTGTTGTGATCTCAGACTTCCATCCTCCAGAACTGTGGGAAATAAACTTCTGTGGTTTATAAACCACCCAGTCTTTAGTATTCTGTTATAGCAGCCTGAACTGACTAAAACACCAACTCATTCACTTTTCAGAGATGACTATCATTGTCATTATCAACTAAAGAATTTATTCTGCCTGTTTGTGCACTGACAGTGGGCAGTTGTATTCAATAATAATCTAGTACAAATCGAAATAAGCAGTTTTATTTAATGAACAAAGACAAGAAGAGATGCATTAAGTAACATGGTGTAAAGGTTTATTAATTGTATGAAATCTCCAGCACACATACATCATGATTACATGATGCTTATCAGGGAGCAAACCATACTCTTCTTCAGTCCCATTTGCTCTTCCCTGTCACAAGGAAAAGGATAGAGACTGGAGGGGCATATATGACTTGGTACATCTCTCCATAAGGTGGCACTTGGGTTATGTCTTTTTTTAATGTCGATAGCAATGAAACTGTTGTATGCAACATTAAGTTTCATAGTTTGAAAGAAAAAATCCCCCTCTGGGATGTAAGGACGTTGAGTTGGGATGCGTCTGGGGGGGAAGGACATTATCTGAGGGTGGCATGGTCATGTGTCATGCACAGTTGTATTACCCATGGTCACTCAACAAACAGTTGTTGAGTATATGAGTGCTGAAGAGAGTAAGGGTGTTGTGTTCAGACAGATCTGGAATAAAGTCCAAACCCTGCATGCACTAACTCTGGGAAAGCTATTTAACTTTTCTGAGCCTTGGGTTCCTTCTTTTCAAATAGAACTAATAATGGCTTCTAGAAGATGAAACATGATAGTCTATGTAGAAAGTGCATAGTGAGAAATAAGCGTTCAGCATTCAGTGAGGGGCACCATTGATTACTAATGTTGAAGACAAAAAGATCTGGGTGAAATGGCTTGTGGGAAGACTTCAATTTTTATGACATTATACCTTAATATCTTTTATATTTCTTTCTTAGATAAAGAAGGAAAAGAATTAAGGCACACTCAGAGAAGCCCTAAGGTTTCAAACTAACTGATCCATGTAGTACAGAGCTCTGTGAAATGGCGGCTATAATTCTGCCTTTTTCCTCACTCTTCACTTGTTTCTCTAAATTTTTGACAGTGAAACCATCTTGTAAAATATAAAACATTTGTATTGATGAATGCATATGTGTTCTTCCACATCAAAGAAAAGAGGTTTGTTAGCCAAGAAGTTACCATTTAGAAATTTCGGTTCATTAGCTTTCTGTTTTTCTTATCTCCTTGGAGCTTACTTACTCATTTATTTGTACAGATACTCCCTGGCACCGTATAAATCATGCCTATGTGCTCAGGAGCTATCTATTTCCTTTTACTTAACTATCTTCATGCCTTGCGGTCGATCTGACACCTTTCACCAAGTCTTGAGAAGGCAGTGACTTTCAGAAAGAACATCATGGTCCTTGTTCAAGAATGTATCCTAGTAGCCTGAAAAGATTGTTGGCACATATTACTTAAGAGCAATATAAATTATAAATACCTTCCTCCCTCATACAATCAAACTCAGCTGGCCTTAAAATTCTTACAGACGTTTTTTCCCCCACAAAGGGGGAAATCAAGAGATAAGGCAATTGCTTGAGTGACGAGAACTCTCAGCATATTAGTCACCAAGCCCTTTCTACTCAATCTATCATCCAAACTACTTCTCTCTAAGAGCAAAGAAAAAAGCTGGGTAAAGTGTGAAAAATCATGAGTTTGAGGGGATGACAGACCAACAAAGCTAGTTACAACCCAAAATAAAAAGGAAACCGAGAAATACGTGCCCAGCATTTGTCACTGCTGTTCCTATATTATTCTACAAGAGGTTGAAAAACCAAAAGGAGCTTTCAGAAAACTCATTGGGCTAGGAAGATAAATATTGAAATCAGGATGGGCTAGAGGGATGAAAATAGGAGAAGGATGGACTTGGTAAAACTCCCAGACTTTTGCTTAGGACTCTGAAAAGCTACACCCTGGGAACAAAGGTAAACTAGAAGAGACTCTCATTTCAAATCATTTTAATTTCTGCCTGGATAAAGGAGATCCAGGATTTCTAGTTATCCCCACCTCTTCCCCAGAAGCAAATATATATTGGCACCAGAGGAAGAAAACATTATTCTAATCCTTAAAGCATATCTACAGTTTTTATATACAATGTCCAACAGTTAAAATAACCAGGCATACAAAAAGACAAGACAAATTAATAGAAAAACTACAATATTCTTAATATACTCCAGGAAACACAAGGCAAGATTTAAAATTTTCATGGAGATCTTGGAAGTATAAAGGAGAAATAATGGAAATTGAAGACCTAAAATATACAACAGTTGAAATTAGAGACTCAATAGATGGATTTAACTGCACATTAAATATAGAAGAAGAGAGAATTATGGAAGTAGAATTTAGATCTGAAGAAACTACTCAACATGAAACACAGATAAAAAGATGAAAAATGTAGAAGAGTTGGTAAAACAAACAAAGATGGCAGGTATGGTTATTCGAGTACCTGAAGGAGAGGAGAGAGTGGAGTAGAAGAGAGAATGGCTGAGACATCAAGACACAGATTCAAAAGGCATTACAAACATAAAGCAATATAAATATAAAGAAAACTACATCTAAGCACGTTATAGTAAATCTGCTGAAGACCAAAGAGTAGATATTAAAAGCAGCCAGAGAAAAAAGATGATTTACCTTAAAAGGAATAACATTAAACTGGCTGCTGACTTCTCAGGTACTGCTGAGGGCAGGCTACCATGATGAAGAGAGGCCTGTAAGAAAGTCTTCATACTGAGAGGTAGCACTCCAGCCCCTTCTCCCTCGATTCTCAGAACACGGGCAGAAGATTGGAATATTTCACCAGCCATAAGAAAGGGCAGAAATAAACTGAGAGTTGGGCATCAGAAAGGTCTGTGTGGCCGTTGACCGGCTGCTCCCCAAGTACGCAGCAGCTTGAGTGCCTCACTCTTAAATTTAAGTACTTCAACAGGCCCCACCAAGAAAGCTTGTAACGCAGCAGTAAGAAACCAAAAAACAGAGAAATGGGAACTGGAAGGAAACAAAGGTGGTACAGTGAGAAGAAAGCTTAAAATAAAATTGTCATTAATAGTCTTGGGAAAATAAAAGATGACTTTGCATCCATGAACAAGAACAGGGTGATATTTTTAAACAGAAGAAGAACAAAAGTGTGCTCATAGAAGTTAAGAAAATGATCACAAAAATTAAAATTTTCACGAGAGAATTGGAAAATAAAATTGAGAAACTATCAGAAAGTAGAACAACAAGAAAAAAGAGCTAGAAATTAGGAAAGATTAGAAAATTAGATGATTTGTTCAGGAGTTCAAGGCAGTGATTTCAGAAAGAACAAATTTTAAAATGGAGGTGAAGAAATTATGCAAGAAATAATTCAAGGAATGAATTCAGAACTAACGAGACGAATTTTTGCAAAAGACTCATCAAATATGCTGCATAGTGGCTGAAAATAGGACCATATAAAGGCATGCCATTGTTGAGTTCTAGACCACTGGGCACAAAGAGAAACTGGAGGAACTTCCAGAGAGAAAAAAAATTAATAGTGGAAAGCAAAAAATTAGGAGCCAGAGTGGCATTAAACTTCTAGACAGCAACGCTGGGCCGAGAGGGGAGAGTTTCTGAAGGGAAATAAATCCTGATCTTTAATTCATCATCCAGCTGAAAGACTAAAGTGTGGGGGTAGATTAAAGACATTTCAAATATGCAAGATCTCAAAAAGTTTGTGCTCCACAAACCTTTTCCCAGAAAGAAATTGAAGAATGTGTTCCACCAAAGTGAGGAAGACATGAGATTGAGGAAACAGAGGATCAGACCCAGGAGAGAAGCCCAAGGAACGCACAGGATGGTGCCGCCTGGCATTTCTAGGATGCCAGCCATATCACAGGCCCAGAGCGCAGCCGGTCCAGACAGGAGTTGCAGAACAGATGGCTCCAGGAGAGACTTGTCTCTAAGAAGATGGAACTGGTAAAAAAATCTGATGTTTCTGAAAGTATTGAAAGGAGATTGAACGTTTTAATTGAGAGTTTGGGAAGGAGTCCATGATAGATACATTAAAAACCAAGCAAAGACAAGACAATAATTCCTGGAAAAATGAAAGTTTGTACCACAAAGGAAATGTAATCATAGTACACTTTGCATAGCTCAGCTGTGAATAGTATTTGCATGCTCATAATGGTGTAAATTCTCACCAGAAAATAAGTTTTAATTACATGGGGAGGATGAGGAGAAGACAGTGAAGGAGAGAGAAAGAGACAAGGAGAGATGAGGCGAAAAGAGCTGTTATTACTTCCACAGAGAGAAGGAAATAGACAATGCTCAAACTGAAAAATCAAGAAGTAGCAGTAGCATACTTAGAGATAGGGAGGGAAACACCAAAAGAAAATGCTAGAAGGATTGACAGTGGTTGCCTCCATTACTGGGCAACAGTGGGAATAATGGCGAAGGGCGGGAGTGGGCTCAAGGGACTACTGCTTTTCACAATCTGCCTTTTCTAGAACCGTTTGACTTTGTAAATTGTGTATACGTATACATTTCATAAAAATAAAATTTTAAGTTTTAAAACATGCTGCAGGACAGTATGTATAGTATGCTACGATTTATGTAGGAAAAGTATATATGCAAATATGCTTTTTTTAAGTCATAACGTATCTCTAGAAAGATGCGCAGAAAACTGCTGACAGTGGCTGCCTCTGGGCATGGTAACTAGTGGCCACAGGCAGGCAAGTGAGAGAGAGACTCTTAACCCTGAATCCAGTTGAATTTTACCCTGTGTACATGTATTATTTATTTTTAAAGCAAAAGCTTCAAGAAAGAAAAAAACTGGGAATGAAACTGACGCAAGAGAGCAAATAGTGTTAACATTAGATGGGCTCTGAAGAGAAAGAGTGATCATATCCTTTTAGGATGAGTTATTTATTCAATAAATATGAGTGTGTGTCTTCTTTTTACACAATTAACATCATCCTTATAGAACAAACAGAAATTAAAGTTAAGAAAGAAATCCCTCATAGTGCCACCCTGCAGATAACCACTATTAAATTTTTGATGTACACCTTCTGAAACTTGACTGTGTATGTGGGTTTGTCTGTGTCTTCCCACCCCCTCCCGTGGGATAGTACTATTTCATTACCAGCTATTTTCACTCAGCAGTGTAGCGTAGTCACTTTCGAAATGAATTATTAAAGAACATTCCTGTTCAGATCATTTTCGGTGACTGAGTTTATTGCATCATTTGGTTCTTCCACAGTTGATTTAACTAATCCCCTACTGATAGGCTGTCTCCAGTTTTTCATCACTGTAAACAATGCTCCTGTCCTAATTGCTGCCCACATCCTTAACTGTTTCTTTAGACTAAATTTCTAGAAGTGCAATTGCTAGGGCAAATAGTGCGAATGTAACTAAAAGTCTTGAAACATCTTATGAAATTATTTCCCAGAAAATTTGTACTGATTTATATCCTGCCCGCAGCAGTGTTGCAGAATTTTACCCCCTCCTAAACCCTTGCCAATGTTTTGTTTGTTTTTGCCAAACCTGGCAGATGAAAAAATGTTGTATTGTTCATTTGTGTTTCTTTGGCTTACTGGTGAGGCTGAACATTTTTCATATGGTTATTGACCAGCAAATAAATATTTTTTGAGCATCTTCCCCATGCCTGGTACTGTGCTAACTGAAGGGAGAGACATACAAGTAAATAAAATGGTCTCTTTCTTCAAAGTGTTTATCATCTCAAGAAAGAAATGAATACACAGCCAGAACAGTATTACAGTGTGCTATGTTATGATATGTAGGTACAAAGGAGGAAATGATGACTTCTGTAAAACTAACAATGTTCATAGGTAGGAACATTTGAGTGGAGACTTAAGGGATAAGGTGGAGGAGGATAGGGAAACGGGGCATACATTTCCAGAGAACAGCAGAGGTAAATGCAGTCATGATGTACAGCGCACTTGGGAAGAGTGAATGATCTGGTGTGACTGAGCCAAGGATGCATGATGGAAATTGACAGTGCCTAGGAAGTCAACCTGGAAAAGTGCATTGGGGCCCTCTTATGAAGAATTTGGAATAGATCCTCCAGACCAAAGGCTCCTATCTGGTGTACCAGTCTTGATTGCAGGCTGCCATGTTTCAAACGGAAAAAGTGACAATTACTCACCATGTTTGGGGTCCATGGACCCTAGAAATTGTATGTAAAGTTAGGTGTGTGTGTGTGTGTGTGTGTGTGTCCCTTGTCTATGGAGGGGTTCCATAGCATTCTTAAAGATGATAAAAGCTTTCGTACCATTGGTCCAGACATTGAAGAACCATCTAGTATCTTCAGCAGGAGAGGAACAGAATGAGGTCTGTGAAAGAGTCCTGCCAACAGGGTAGACTGGGGAGGGCGCAAGCAGGAAGGAGAACTGGACGTGACGTTTTGAAAGATAACGTTAATAATAACCACCGTTTGTTGAGTATTTACTCTGTAGTGGACAAAGTGCTAGATGCTTGGCACCCATTTTATTTCATCTTCAAGTAGCACGTTTAACAGTGAGGAAACTGAAACTTAGATTTTAAAATTAGTCCCAGATCACCTGGCTACAAAAGGCAGAGTCCAGAGTTGACCGCCACGTCATGTGACTCTAAAGCCCACTCTTTTCATCATGACCCTCTCCGCCTCTCTTGTAAGGCTCTGGCGCCATGCCCTTTGTACTTCATCTCCTAATTTTCAGGTAATTATTTTAAGCAGAAAAATGACTCACTTCAGGGAGGAGACCCACATGACCAGAGATACCATTTAGAAAATGAAAAGGAGACAGACCTCAGTGACTGTTCATTGTTCTTGTCCCACAAAGAATTGATCATCTGCTGAGATAATAGCATAAATCCAAAGAAATCCCTCACTCTGCACGTTGGTTCCTGTTGTCTGTGTCCTCTCGTTCCATGGAAGGAAATTCTTGCAGATTTCAACTGGCAAATGAGTCATTTTGAAGAAAAGTGCTCGGTGCTGTTTTCTTCAAGCTTCACAGTCATTAGCACTACAGAATAGGAGCTCTGCCTGAGTGTATTCACTCTCATTTATTGTTGAAATGACAACAATATGGCAAACAATAGTGTTCCTGTCTTTCATGGCAAATATTAAATACATGATAAGGAACCTTAGGAAAACTCTGACTGTTGGGAGCTGAGCGCTGCCTGGGAAGTGCGCTGATGCCCTATTGTCAAATAAAAAGCAAATGTTGTCCTTAGATATGTGGGACCTCAGTGGGGAGGGCTTAACACTGATCACCAGAGGGCATGGAATTCTGACTTGCAAATAGCGCAATTTTTCCATCTTTCGCACAGTCGTGTGCACATGCGCATACAAACCTCCTAAGCATGCTCATGGGCTGCTGTAATGACTCTGGCTTTCTAGCCCCAATTCACAGAAAATAACAGAGGCAGCTGTTGCTGAAGTCTTAATGGAAGGCTTAGGGAAAGTTCATTTTTATCATCTTTGGAGCAAATATGTGAAACCCTATGTTAGTCTTCTATTGCTGTGTAACAAATTGCCACAAATTTAGTGGCTTGAAACAACACAAAGTTTCTGTGGGTCAGAAGTCAGAAGTCTAGGCATGACTTCGCTGGCTCCTCTCCTTAGGATCTCAAAAGGCTGAAATCAAGGTGTGGGCCAAGCTGCATTCCTTTCAGGAGGCTTGACTAGGGAAAGATCCCCTTTGGGCCCCCTCAGTTGTTGGCAGAGTTTATTTTCTTGCAGTTGAATGAGAGGCCTCCATTTTCTTGCTAGCTGTCAGCCAGGGATGGCTCTCAGCTGCTGTTGACCCACCCACAGTTCCGTACCATGTGGCCCCTTCTGTAGGTCCCCTCAATTGGAATCTCTTCACCAGGAAGAGCCCAGTGCCCTCTAAGTGCTCACCTGATTAAGTCAGGCCCACTAAGGATAATCTCCCCATCTGCTACTAATCAAGCAGCACCTAGATTAGCATTTGATTAAATAACTGGGAGATATTGAGAAGATAACTATACCCCAGGAGATCTTGGGGGGCATCTTAGAATTTGGCCTACCATAAACCCTTATGAGATGCTTCTCTTCTGGCAAGAGTATTGTATATTAAATGCTTTCTTAGCATCCATCTTTGTTTTCTCATTTTTGTAATCTATTTTTTTAGCAAATACTGTTGAGCCCATAATTATATGTCACGTGGGGCATTTAAACTGTTAGTAAAATGATGACAGTAGGTGTCATTTACGAGGACTTACTATGGGCCAGACACCGTTCTGAGTTTTACATGCACTACCTGATTTAACCATCACAACAACTCCATATGGAAGGTGCAGTCAGTATCACAAGCTACAGTTGAGGAAACTGAGGCTGAGCATGGTTAAGTGACATGCCCAATGTCGGACAGCTGGAAAGTGGCACATCTGGGACTCGAACCCCCATCTCTTTTCCTTCAGAGCTCTCCTTCCTAACCTATTTCCATCGGTTCTTGTCCTGCTGTATTGTGATTTTGAGAAGGTTACCAAATGTCTCCATAGCTATGACGTTAATCATTCACTTATTCCTTCTCCAGTCAAATTTGCCATCTAATAACAGCAAATGTGATATAGAACAGGTCCTCCCCAAAAAACAAGGGACACTCCTAAAAGTCAAACACCAAAGAGAGACAAGGGTGTTAGAGCAGTTCAGAGCCTGACTTTCGGTAAGCATAGTACCCTAGCAGCTGGCATTTTAATGTGCCTTGTTCTTGGCTTCTATGATATACTTCGCTGCCTGGTTTTATGCCAAACATTGATTAATAAGCTTCATCAAAAAGAAAACTTACCAGTTCAGCCCCAGAGAGCAACTTCAGGTCTTCTTTCCAGAGCAGCCAACCTGTCTCAGCAGGAATCAGAATAGAAATGGTACGCATCCACTGAAAACTAATGTCCCCTGACTTGAAATAGCACTTATGCTGGTGACACCCTCTCTTCATTGTGAACAGAGGGTCGACCTGTGCTACCGGCTAGTGAAGGAAAATAAATGGTTATAATAGGAAAGATGACATTGACAGTACCCTCTTCTGAAAGGCGTTTGTTTTTTGATAAAGGAAGGACAAAAATGGCATTGATTTATGTTTTAATTGTAAGCTGAGTCTCATAAATGAGTGAAACTATATAGAGTGCTCTAAGGCCACAAATTTAGGAAGAACGGCCCACAGGGTGAGATGATCTTACCTGGAGCGTTCTTATTTTATCTCCTAGCTGCCCCTCCATTTGTCCGAACAGCAGAGGGATATGAACTCCAGGCCTGAAATGCTCATAGGAGTTAAAATACCAAGTCATGCTCCCACCTTTGTGTTCTGATGGAGCGAACTCTTCACCTTCCAAAATGTGAGATGCAGGGCAGTTGAAGGGAAGACCTGAGGATATGGCAGTAGACTGAACCAAGGAGGTAGCTTTGGCAGACAGTAGCTATCAATTCACCATGCCCACCCCCCTTTACTCTTGGACCCAGAGCAGATGAGATTTCCCAGCCTCCTTTGGAGTTAGGTATGGCTGCATAACTGAGTTCTGGCTAGTGGGAGTGGGCAGAAGTGATGTGTACCACTTCCAGGCTGCTTGGTGCATAAAATCTTCGCATGTGACCCTTCATTCTCTTTCTTCTCTTGTTGACGGACTGGATGTCAATGTCCAGAGTGGCTTAGAAGCCACAAGTTAAACATGTCAGAATCTGTATAGCTGGGGTCCTTGAATGACTGAATGGAACAGAAGCCCATCCTCGCTCCTGCCACCGATTGGAATTCAGAAATAAGCTTCTATTGTATTAAGGCATTGAGCAACAGGGATCGTTCTGTTACAGCAGTAGCATTACTTTATCTAAAATAGTAGCCTAGAATCTAAAAACTGAATGTAAGACTAGTAGTTCTAAGTAAGGAGAAGGGCTGGTTACTCAAGCATTAGAAATCTATTTCCATGTATTGCTTGAAGTATGTAGGTCAGACTGGAAATGATATAAGTCAAAGACTGCTATCTACTGTAATAAAAACTCACAAAATGAAGCTACATTGGTCCATTTAAAAATGTCTATAGATACCTACAACATGACTAACAATAATGTACAACTGAAATTTCACAAGGTTTTAAACTATCATAATCTTAATAAAAAAGGTCTATAGAAAATTTAATTTGCATTTATAGCCTTTAGAATTCATTTTTGTGTTATTTTTTATGATTAATATGTTAGAGGATGTTAGTATTTTCACTTTGGGACTATGTCTTAGTTTGGGCTGCTTTAACAAACTGCCATAGACTGAGTGGCTTATAAACTATAGAAATTTCTTTCTCACAATTCCAGAGACCTGGAAGTCTGAGATCAGGGTGCCAGCATGGTCGATTTCTGATAAGAGCCTTTTTCCAGATTGCAGACTGCCAACTTCTCCCAAGATAGAGAGGAGAGCAGAGGAAGCAAGCTCTCTCATAATTCTTTATAAGGACACTAATCCCATTAGTGAGGGCTCCACCCTTATGACCTCATCTAATCCTAATTTTACCTTCCAAAGGCCCCAGCCCCTAATACCATCACATTGAGGGGTAGGGTTTCAATACGAATTTTGGGGGAACACATTCAGTCCTTGACATTCTGCTCTAGCCCCCCAAAATTCATGTCCTTCTCACATGCAAAACACATTCATTCCATCCCAACAGCCCAACAGTCTTAACTTGTTCCAGCATCAACTCTAAAGTCTAAAGTCCAGAGTCTTATCTAAATATCAACTAAATCAGGTATGAGTGAGACTCAAGGTAGATTCATCCCGAGGTAAAACTCCTCTCCAGCTGTGAACCTGTGACACCAACCAAGTTGTGTGCTTTGGGGCTGTTGGGAAGGAGTGAATGTATTTTGCATGTGAGAAGGACACGAATTTGGTAGGGCTGGGATAGAATGTCATGGACTCAATGTTTGTGTTCCCCCAAAATTCATATGCTGAAACCCTACCCCCCCAATGGGATGGTACTAGGAGGTGGGACCTTTGGGAGGTGATTAGGATTGGAGGACGTCATGAGGCTGCAGCCCTGAGGCATGGCATTAGTGCCCTTATAGGAGTCACAAGAGAGCTTGCTTCCTCTGCTCTGCTCTCTGCCATATGAGGATACAGTAAAAGGTCGGAAGTCTTCAGTCCAAAAGAGGATTCCCACCAGATCTTGACCATGCTGGCACCCTGATCTCAGACTTCCAGCCTCCAGAATTATGAGAACTAAATTTCTGTAGTTTATAAACCACCCAGTCTATGGTACTCTGTTATAGCAGTCCAAGCTAAGACAGAAATTGGTACTGAGAGTGGGGTGCTACTGTAACAAATACCTAAAAATATGGTGGCAGCTTTGGAACTGGGCAATGGGTAGAGGCTATAAGAGTTTCTAAGCATGGTGGAAGCAGCCTACATTGCTGTGAATGGAGTAAGATAGACTTAAAAACATTTGTGGATAAATTAAGAAGATGCAAAGAAATTATTTCTTTGAACCTAAACATGAGCAGAATATATATAGTGACATTCAATCCTTGTAGTTTCTCTTGCCAATAATAACTGATCTATAATACTGAAGATTAAATTCCTGAGGATTATCTTTTTGGTTACTTATATTTTAAGATAAAGTTATATACAAATATAAGTTAATGTTCTGGAAAGACAGACTTTGCTTACTGTTTTCTTAATATTTTTTACCTTACTGGGGCTAATTTGCTGTGAGTAGAAAAGTTAGAGAAGAAATTTTAGAAAAACAGATTGAGTCCTACAAGAACCAACATTTTTTTCTGGGAGTACACTAGTGTGGTATTTAATGTTTAATTGTTTTCTTTTATATCCATGTCTCTAGAGATGTCCTACATTAAAAGATCATGAGTAATAATAGGACTCTTGACTTAGAGTTAAATCTATACCAAAATTAAAAGAAAATTTCCTCCTCATCATTCATCTACATCCTGGTTATAAACAATTTATAACCTTGAGAACTGTTCATCTTTGCTTCATTTAATTTATTCACATTTAAAAATGCAGTTTATTATTTAGTTCCCATGTAGACTTTCAAACCAAGAATGAATGTTACTAGCATTCTGGTCTGTCTAACAGGATTTTCCTCAATTGTTAATTGGGAAATTGCCATTTGGGTTTAAATGTTAGATTTTCCTTACTTAAGTACATGTGAGCCTATTCCTAAGAGAGTGACCGTTCAGGACCCACTGACCAAATCCAGTTTCCAAGGCTGCACTGGGGCCAGATCTGGATTTTGGTGATGTTCCAAGGCACTGCCACCCTGTGAGATTCTGCCTAGGTGAAATTTCTCAATCTTGCCTGCAAATTGCAAAGGATATTCTTTTTATTTACATCATCAGTGCAACGCTATTGCAAACCCAATCTACAGTTGTCAGGAAGTTTCTGATTCGTAGCCTGACATTGTGCATACATCCTCATCCAACTACATGTGTTTTTACATTTCTCTCTCTTTCTTTTTGCTAGGAGAAGTACATTAGAGAAATTAAATGGAGGAGGGATAATTTTGGACTGAAATGCCCTCTCAAATCCAGCCCACAGAGTATATTTTACATTTGTTTTTCAGTTACTGTTTTTCTCTATGTGCTTTTCTTTAGAGGGCTTCTTCTGAGCTTCCATACTCAGAAGAGTGTGAGGAGCCAAGAAGATTCACGAGGGAATAATCAAACTCTTTTCTGATGAAGCGGAAAGTTTGGCTTTGCCTCTCAGTTATTGTCCTGGAAGTTTGTAAATGGATCTCTACATCTCTTCTTTTTTCAGCCTTTCCCAATGCATTGTTGGTCATCACTAAGTATTTTCTTTGCATATTAATCCTTATAAGTATTTCTGAGTAATTTGTTCCCCCAAATAAAACAGGACTGTCAGAATTGATTTAAATGATATAGCAATCAAAAGAGGGATATGATGCTTTTTGTTAATTCTGAGATAATTGTTTACATATGAAATTATAGTCGAATAAATTTGGATTTTATTAATCAATAGCATAATACAATTAGGGATCACACCAGCTGATAACTAAGCCCAATTTCTCATTTGGAGAAAAAAGAACATGTCTGGTACATTTGTCATACAGTCAAAAGGTTTCAATATCCTCTGCTCTGGAAAAGCATCTTGTTCTTTAAATTTCTCTGAAGCACTTTCAGCCCAGCCTCCTTCTGACTTGCATTTTTGTTGTTTACACGGTCTCCCTGAATGTCATCACTGTCAGCTCCTTGGGGACAGGAAATGTGCTTTGGACGTTTTTGTGTCTCCCACAACGCTTGGACCTCAGAACCACTGAATATGTATTTGCTACATTTACTTGGAAAGTCTAAAAAACAATTTGCTTATCAAATTTGCAGATGACTAGGAGGAGTAGCTAATAAGTCAAATGTCATAATCAGAATTTTAAAAGATCTCAGGCTGAAAAATGTGTACAAATTATGAACAATAAAACCTGAATTCAAAGTACAAAAAACAAAATTAAGACCATAATAGGTGTGTATAACAGTGAATTACACATAGCTGAAGAAAGAATTGGTGAATTGGAAAATAGCTTGGAAGAAATCATCCAAAATGAAGCACAGAGAGCAAAAGAATGGAAAATGCAGATGAGAGGCTGAGACAGAGAGGATACATTAGGAAAGTCATACATGTATATAAGTGAAGTAGTACAAGGACAGCAGAAGGAGAATGAGGCAGAAACTATTTAAACAGATAACAGCGAAGAATTTTTCAGAAATAAAAGATGTCAAACCACAGATTCTAGAAACATACCAAATTCAAAGCAGGATATGCAAATAAACCCATAACTAGACACCTTATAGTGAACCTGCCCTACAAACAATTAAATACAAGGAGAAAAATCTTAAGAGCAGCCTTAGAAAATAGATAGATTACCATCAAAGAAGCAGAATTTGTATTTTTAGATTAAATAAAGTGCTTATATTATGAGTCATTTTTTATAATTTGAGAACTTAACCAAATTTTCAACTCACTTTGGAGCCTGATTGTGCCATATGACATTTTATTCTAAAGCTGGGATGCAAGATTTGAAAGACTTTTACACAAAAGAGGGAGATTCAATTTATTCTGTTTCGCTCCAAGGGAGTGGACCAAATACCAATGTATGGAAGATCCAAAAAATATATACTTCTACTTAATGTAAGGAAGAGATATCTAATAGTTTGAGTTGTTAAAACCTGGAATAAGTTACCTTAGATGAGAAATGAGTTCTCTAACATCAAAGGGTTTGATTAAAGGGCAGATGCATTGGTTAGTTTATCAAATATTTATTAAGCACCTACTATGTACCAGGCATGGTTGTAGATGCTGGGGATAGATCAGTGTACAATACCAACAAGAACAAAAAAGACAAAAATCCCTTCTATGGAGAGCTTCTATCCTAGTGCAAAGAGACAGACAAGCCCAATAGATAAGTCAATTATGCCCTGTGTTAGAAGATGAGAAGTACTAAGGGGAGAAAATAGAAAAGGGTAAAGAGGATCAGGAGTGCTGGGGGAAGGTCTGCAATTTAACATTTAATAGTCAGAGTGGGCTTCGTTGAGAGGTATTGTTTGGCCAAAGACCTTAAGGAAAGAAGGGAGTGAGCTCTGAGGGTCTAATCAGTTAAAGGGAACAGATTGGTGGGAGTCACTTTCAACTCTAATTTAGTCCTTTCATATGTTTCAAATAAGTTCAGAATTTTAGCAAATGAAACTCTGTTGACTATTATGAAATAGTAGAAATCAAGAGAACTTCCTATATTGTGTTCATTGATGAAAGCTGTTCGTCCTCACTATAACATCATAGAAACTTTGCACTTGAAAGACATTTCTTTTAAAAATTCCAAATTCCAGGAAGGACGTTGTACCTTCTGTTGGTATCTCAGAATCTGGAGATTAGAGCGGATAATTAGTATAAGCTTGTTAGAGAACTGGGCTGTCATCTTGAGAAAGAGATGTAAAGAATCTTCACAGAGCATTCAGAAGTAGAATTGTAGGTTTGCTCTTCAGAATCAGATTGCTTTTTGAAAAAAAAGAAAAGCCAACAAACACCCAGCTGCCTTGATTTGAAAAAATAATGTTTATCTCTGATGTTGAGTTCTGCAGTGCCAGCTATTTGAAGTATAGAGGGCTTTGACATGTGCAGAACGAAAAGCCAAGAATATCTTCACTGTTAACTTGTAGTCTTGTGTTGCAGGCACACAAAAAGTCCCTTTGGACGATTGAACCCAGTGAAGGCATGGTTCCCCCGGAAACTGATGTTCAACTGACACTGACCGCCAACCTGAATGACATACTGACATTCAAAGACACAGTCGTTTTGGACATTGAAAACAGCAACACCTACCGGATTCCTGTCCTGGCTTCAGGAATTGGTTCCACCATTGTTTCCGATAAGCCCTTTGCTCCAGAACTCAATTTGGGAGCACATTTTAGGTAGGGAAATATTATGGAGCAATTTTTCTAGATATCACATATGTTGTATAAGCTGAGCATCACTTCTACTTTGGAAAATTATTTTTAAGTACCTAGAACTAGCCTCCTGAGCACCCCCACTTTTCCCATCTTCACTTTTCCCCCTCCAGATGGGTCCATCAGCCACAAGAAGAAACTTCGTAGTCATAGCTTGGTGACATTCTCCAAGCTGTGTCCCTCTACACTAGAGAAGAGATGCTTCCTAGGAAGTGCATTCTTCTCTCAAGTTGTAGTGGCTTTCCTGTGACAAATTTAGAATCTCTACCATGATGTCTCCTCTTTGATTCCAATACACTGCTAATCCTTCTCCATGAATGTGGAAAATAGATGCATCTTAGTGGTAACCTAAGTAGAGTATATCTAGGAATGTAAAAATTTATTGCAAATGTATCTTATCATGTATTGCAAGACCAGTAATTTTTTTGGTACCATGTCCTCTGCTTGCCTCCCATGATAGCACAAACAATTGAGATGGTTGCAAACGACTCCACCCAAAAAGCTAGAGAGTCTAAATATTTAAATAAAAGGTGGTACAGTATAGACACCTCTGAGCAGAACGATCTAAACGTGACTCTAAAAATGTATGAGGTTTGAATGCTAACCGTGGAGGATATGTGTGATTTGTTTGTAGTTCCTCAGAAAAGTCACGCAGCTGTCACTCTTCGACTCTCGGGGCCCAGTTGAATTTGGCCTGTCCTTTGAAATACTGTGAACAGATCTCAAAAGAGTGCTCCTGCCATCTGGTCTAACAGGCCCTGAAACCAAGAGGGACACATTGTGCTTAGAGAAGATGTGCCTGACAAAAATCAGTTAGGAGCCTCGCACAAGCCCATCCACACCTCCTTTCCTCTGCTCCATCTACAAAACATGGCATTTGATTGAAAATACCACAAACCAATAGGAATTAAGAGGCAAGTTAGCTAGATGAATTGCATGTTTTCAGAGGAGCATCCAATTACGGTTTTTGTGTCAACTAGATATAAAGACGCTGCTCTCTGCCTGTCTGTTGGCCATAAGCAAAGGAATTTTCATATTGTATACCCTGTTTCTATTTCCAAATTTCTTTGTTAAGTGCACTCAAATATAATTATAGAAAACAATATGCTGCAAACCAGACTTAATTACGTGTTCTCCTTAATCTACAAATAGTGCTGAATAGTCCCAAAGGATAGTCTGACACTTGCCTGGAATTAGAGAGTTAGCTAATAGTTTTCTGTGAATATAGAAGCAAACCGTAGCTTTTAGCTGCCAACTTCTCCTGTGCCTAAACCCTCTTGTTACTCTTTTTGACGTAAAACCATGATACCAGAAACCTGCAGAAGAATCCTCAAAAGCAGGGATGGGCAAACTGAAGCCCACTACCTGTTTCTATAAATAAAGTTTTATTGAAAGACAGCCATGCCCATTCGTGTATATATATTTTCTATGGCTTCTTTCACAGTATGATGGAGAAGTGAATAGTTGTGACAGACCGTGTCACCCAAAATGTCTAAAATATTTATTATTCAGCCCTTTAGAGAAAAGGTTTGCCAACTTTTTGGGCATAAGAGTCTAAAGAAATACCCATATGCCACTTCTTCTGATTGCATGTTTTTGGGCAACTCCCTTAAATTTTTAGAGCTTCTATTTCTTCATCTATAAAACGAGAGTAAATATACTTATTATTACTGGGTTGCTGGGATGATTGAAAGATATAGTGTGAATAAGTAACACAGACCCTGCCTAGTTTATAAACAGTTTCTATTATTTATTAGTTCTCCACAAAGCCTACTCTTAGCCATGAAGTCAAACTACAGAGTACAGACTCCAATAAGCATACTCTGTGAATGCATAATTAGATAGAAATGGTTACGCTTGACAACTGGCAAATACTCTTTCTTATTACCTATCTGATGTTTCAACTACTCATTAGATAGATGTCATTTCCTGATGAGGAATAGAAAGAATGAAATCTCAAAGCCTAATCAAATTTAAAACATTAAAAAACAGTCCTTAGATGAATTTTCTCCCTGAAAAAAATATTTTAAAGTAAGCTTATAAATCAGTAAAACACACACACACACGCACACACACATTTGACTCATCTCCAAGATCTTAGAAATCCCAGTGTCTGGCAAAGAGCCAGACAATCAAGAGGTCCTTAATACATATTTGTGGAATAGCCGAATGAATAAATGAGCTAGCAGCATCTTTAAAGCACATTAGTCTGAGAAAAATGACCAGTCCAGGTGGTGTTCTGGCCCCTTACAGTCCCCTTGACCTCTGGTAAGGCTTGGAAGATATGTGTTGTTTCTCCTCCAAGTTCCCTTCAAATTGAGCCTACCACAAGACATTTCACTCAGTCAGTGGAAACTTACTCAGCGCAGTTTGAAATATACTTCTCCTCCAGTAGGTGTTTTTGCCCTCCTTTCACTCCTCAGAACCATTTCACATCAGAGTGGTTTTCACATGAACTGTAGATGTTCTGTGGTGTGCTTGACCTGCCGGGAAAGAGCGAGGATGGGTGGGGACGCTTTCCCACAGCCCCTTCCCTGGTGATGGCAACTCAGGAACCAATCCAGGTCCCTAACCCAAGTCTATGAAGTCTGCTTTGTCCCATTACTGTGGTAGCTCCTAGTAGCACCATGATTTATCCTTCCTAAATTTTTTTTAAAATAATGTATATTTCATTTGTCACTTTTTACATACTTTCAGAGGAGTAAATCCCAAGGGTATAGAGCTGAACAGAACACCGTGACGCTGAGTCCTCTCAATTCCTGCTTCCTCTTTTCCAGCCTAGACACCTATTATTACCGCTTCAAGTTGACTAACAAGGGACGTCGGGCCCAACAGTTGTTCTGGATGAACGAAGATTTCTGTCCCCAGCACAAGCTGAACAAGAAGGGCCTGGCTAAGAAGGGACTTGCTAAGAGCCAGCCCCAGCCCCACTGCTCCCAGGAGCCTAGGAATTCCCAAAGCCCCGTGTTTCAGCTCCACCCCATCAGGATGGAGCTATACCCAGGCCAGACAATTGATGTGATACTCGAAGGCTATTCTGCTACTCCCAGGGTAAGAGGACAGCACATTTAGAGGCTATTTTTCTCCTAAATAAATCTTCTCTCTATTTCTTAGGAGAGTCCCTTGACATTTATCTGAAGGAAAGATGTGGTTTCTCAAGGATTTCATACAGCGCTGAGTTACCATGGCAGCGATCATTGCTTTCAAGGTTCAGCTCTGATCAGTTTTGTTTTTTTCTACAGCTACCATGAACCTAACCTTAAAATGCCATTTAAAGTTGGGTTCTCATCCCCGGGGTCGACAGTGACCAGCCAGCAAGCATCCAGTAGAAGGACACCCAGCGTTCAGCCAATGCTAAGCCTCTTATTAACGCTTAGCAGTATTCAGTTCATATTTATTCAAAAAGGATGTTTCTACAGACACTCTTAGCTGCCTCTCCTATCCAGGCATTGGGACATCCCTGGTTCCTTCCCCTCCCAGCCTGACACAACAGCATCACATTTATAATCATCATCTTTTTATGTACCAATAAAAAAGCTGAATTTATCTTCAGCAACTCTGATGTGCTGTTCTTATTGATATTATCACCATTCTGCTTAACATTAAAACAGATCCAAATCACATGTCTGTTTATTCCTATTTCCTCCTGGAGATTGTGGAGATTGGAAACCATCAAAAACCTAACGGAAACTTCTGGAATCACTTACAAGCTTCTTCTACCTCACAAATGCAGACTTTGTGAATAAGAAATGATGCTTGCCTGAGCTTCTGCTGGTGTCACCTAATTAGGAGGTGATACACAACTTTCTCCTCATGAAATAGGAAACAATAAGAAATTTGTCTCCCAACAGACAAGATGGAGAAGCTGGTCCATTGCCTAGCTCCTCTAGGGTCACAGATTGCACTTTATTTCTTTTAATCGTTTCTTCACAAAGCATTTTCAGGTAAAACACATCCTCACCACAAAAAAAAAAAGTTGTTTCCTATTCTGGAGTATATAACATACTCTTCCTCTGTGTTATTCAGGGGTTCAGCCAACTTTTGTTGAGTGTGTACCACATGACAAACACCATGCTAGGCACTAAGGATGCAAAGATGAATGGAATGCAGCCCCTCATCTCAAGACATGGACAGCCTCTTGCAGGAGCACATTCACAATGTCGCTATCAAGAGTTAACCATATTTTTAAAGGGGTTAAATCTGAGCTCCTGGGGTTCTAAATTCAGTTTAATCTTTACTAAAAGCTTCCCTGAATGTTCTTCCAAGTTATCTACATAATTGAGAAGAGACTTGAATTCATCAACGTCTGAAACCTGAGTACTCTTCAATACAAGCTATTCGTGATATAAATTCACTTTGGGTCATTTCTACTTTATAAAAATCTGGGCCTCTCGGGTCCAAAGAAATATTAGTTTCTGTGGCATGATTTTTAAATATTCAAGTACGAAAGGCACAATTTTTCCAGCCACCGTTTCTAACTAGCTTGATAAGAAATCGTGTAGCTACCAATGAAGTCCATGAAGGATTTCATCCACCTTGTCCATCACTGTTTTGTATGTCCAGTCGCTAACAGCCATGATACATAGTACATCTTCCATATATATATTGGTTGAACTGAATGTAAATTGATTGTGTCCTCAGGAGCAGTCAGAAATAGACACAGGATCCATCCAGGACATATTTAACCCATCAGACTTTGTGACAGAGAGCGATCCCTGAAAGGCACTATTTAGAAAAATGAACTCTTTTCTGGTATCCCCAGACAGGTAGTTGAGAATCAGTTTGCTGATTGTTGAGAATTAAGTTTTCTGAGATATGGATGTATCTCATCTGCAGATAGTCAAAGAAAAGCTGGTCTGCCACGCCATCATCGGGGCCCAAAGGGAGAGGAGCTTGCTGATGGCTGTGAACATCATCTGTGAGTTTGTGTCTCCACTTATCCAGCTCTCCACCAAGCAGCTCCTATACCGACTGGAGAAGGTCAGTGGGGCTGTGCTGGGGAGGCTGCGTGCTCCAACCAGGGGTCAGCATGTTCACATTTTCATTTTGGAAGCTAAATTAATAGGAAGCCTGTTACCCTCACACCCAGCCAGGTTGTTTTAAGCTCCAGAGGCCAATACACGTTCAACCAAAAATTCTGAATCTAAACCTATGTTCCTTTGAAATGTAAATTGCTATGGAAATCCTACTTCCATCATTCCTGATGGGTAAGACCAAAGTGAAGGGATATTCCAGTACACTGAAAATACACTTTAGTTGATCATTTTACTCTAACTAGTAAAATAAACATCATAGTATAGAAAAGGTTGGAGTAGAATTATTGGTAATTATAATAATCAGTAAGAACAGCTACCACTGATTGATTGGCATGTATGCTGAGCATCAAGCCCTATTTGTTACATGCATTTTCCCAGTTGTCCCTCACAATAATCTAGGTTCTGTTATCATTCTCATGATGCACATGAGGAAACTGAGATACAAGCTATTATGTAGGTCACCTAACACTGCTTGAGAATAATCAGCTTAAACTATTTGGTTCACACTTTGATTTATATGGCTATAAATGTCCATAACTTTATGTGCCCATTAAGGGCAAGCAATAAATGGAGGAGGCAGAGAACAGGGGAGAGATGGGGATGACTGCTACTGAGGGCAGGGGCGAGATGGTGAGGAAGTCAGGGAGACATCACAGGAGGACTTGACCGAACCCCAGGCAGACTTCCATCATAGAATTACTTACCATTCAAGGCAGATATGTATGGAATGTCTCTTCTGAGTTGAGGACTGTCCTGGTGCTGAAAATCTGGCGAACCAACCAGATGTAGTTAAAGCTAAGAGACTGGTCGAGGTTACAGACTGTAAATAAATTGTTAAAATGTAGTTATTTAAAATACAATTCTAAACAGTGCTAGGAAGAAGAGGTATAAGGTGCTACGAGAGCATGTCTCAGGAGACATGGCCTTCTTTGTCCATGGGGTCCTAGACTTGAGCAAGTGCCTCAAGTTGAGACTTGAAGGAAAAATAGAAATTAGTCTGGAACAAGGCAGGGAGAGAGAATGGTAGGCAGAGGGAACAGCACGTGCGAAGGGCCTGAGTTAGGAAAGAGCTTAGTGAGTGTATAGAACCGAAAGCCCACCTTAGACAGAGAAAGTGCAAAGAATGACATGAGGTCCATCTAGAGAAGTGAGCAGGGGCCAGATGAGTGTAGCATGACTGGAAGGCATGTTCTAGCCTTTGGGTTTTGTTGTGGGCTGGCCTCAGAGGGCTCCAGGGAGGGAGAGGAGTGACATGGTCAGATTTATTCATTCAGTCACGCTGGCTGCTGAGTGGGACATTTATTAAGGCCTCCCATGTGCCGGGCACTGTGCTGCGCACTAGGAACACAACAGCAGGAATAGTCCCTCCCTGGTGAATCTCACAGCTGACCAGGAGGACCAAGCATTAAGTAAGCCATTGTCCCATAGTGTGGGAGATACATACTGAAAGCTAAGTCTTGAGACAGTGTCCTATCCTACAAAAGGACGGGGTGTGGCAGTGCCTCACAGTCATGCAGGAATACACCAGGGCTCCTTGCATTACCTGGAGGCTCGTAGGAGAATGTTCGAGACCAGTTATTCTGGTAGTGGATTCTGTCATACTTTATTTATATTAAATAAATATCTATTGAGCACCCACCATAGACAACGTGCTCTGCTAGGAGATGAATAAGGAAGCTTATAGTCGAGTAGGCGAGGTGAGATGGACAAGTTCAATTCAAATCAACAAATAATTTTTGAGCACTTACAGTGTATTGGGCAGCAAAGACACAGCAAAACCCTGGCTTAGCAGACTAGCAGGGAACGTAGGCATGGAAGAAGGAGAGTAGGGTTTCAGTTACAGGATGCTAAACCAACTGTGACAAGCTCCATGAGACGTATGAAAGAAAATACTTCAAGAATTCCTGCTACAGTTATTAAGCCCTCATTGCTCTTTTTTAAATTCTTCCTTTTTTAAGTAATCGGGAAAGATATTTATTGGTGAGAGCTACACTGAATTTTTTCATATTTTCTCTAAATGTATCTATTCAAAGAAAATTCAGTGAATATTTATTGAATAGTTATTCTGTGCAAGACATTACAGTATATGTTAAATATGCAGCTTAGTTTCTTATTAGATTTTTTCGAAGCCCTTAAACACTCATATAAATGTGTGGGTAGTGTTCCTTTTCTTCTCTTTATATCATTAAGCCTTATTTTAAAGACACACACACACACATATGCTTGTTTGAATGTCTATTGTTTGAATTTATCACTAGAATAAAATAGCAAATATTTTGAATATGGCAGTGACTTATTGAATTAAAAAGTGAATTGAGTCACAACTCCCTGTTTGGTTTTGCCCTTCTCTCCTTTCCCCGGATATCACATTTGAAATCTGTCCACCTTCTGTATTTTTTATTGTTCATTTCCTGTTCGCATTTAATCCATATCAGGGACAATGAAGAAATGTACCTGCATCACCCAGCGTGTGAAAGAGACCTGTTAGGTCTCGGTATTCAGATTTAATTATATAACACCCAATTATCTGTTCCGTATCCTTGTTTTCAGCTCCAGGCAGTGTATCCGATTTAGTACATTAGACCATAATGATACCAGCCCTGCCTATGGGGAGAATTTTCCATAACCATTTCCTCAGATTTGAGCTACTTTATAACTATTGTACCATTGATAGACCACGGAGATGAAACCACATCTCTATGGAATTGAAAAGGTCAACTGAAACTAGCAGCCAGTTTGCTTCATGAAGTCCAGCAGCGAATTCTGTCTCCTGATAGCTGGGGAGACAGACAACCCAGAGAGATGGGGTCATTTTAAAATAGAATCGGTGCTCGGTGCATCGACTCCTTCTCACCACTGGCCTCTAAATGGCCTCTTGCCAAAACCAACCAAGTGTGGCTTCTTCACTTCAAAGCTACCTGCAGTGACACAGCAGCCAGGGGAAGGTCACTGGGTGGACAGTTCTCCATGCAGCCTTTGTTAATGGCCCCAAAGTACTGCTTCATCCCTCCCCCAAACTGTAATATGCAACCTGCAAATGCAAGGTGAATGCGATCCCCATAGTACTGGGTTAGAAGGAGGGAAGCGGTGGCTGGCATCTCATGGTAAGTGCCAGACCGAACCCCTGAAAGAACTTTGGGAGTGCACAGGAGGCTGGTGGAGTACAACTGAGGCAGGAGGCTCGAGCTAACTATTATGGACTGAATGTTTGTGTCCCCAAAATTCACTTGTTGAAGCCCTCGTGCCTAATGTGATGATGTTGGAGGCGGAGCCTTTGGGTGGTAATGAGGTCATGAAGGTGAAGCCCTCATGAATGGGATTAGTGCCCTTATAAGAAGAGGCAAGAGGGAGAATCTCTCTCAGCCATGTGAGGACACAGTGAGAAGATGGCCATCTACAAGCCAGGAAACGGGCCCTCAGCAGACACTAGATATGCTGCCATCTTGATCTTGGACTTCCCAGCCTCCAGAACTGTGAGACATAAATGTCTGTGGATTAAAACACCCAGTCTATGATACTTGTTACGGCAGCCTGGACTGACTAAGACGTGGTGGACACTGGTCAACCAAGCTTGCTCGGAACCAGGGGACCCAGAAACCACAGAAGGAAGACAGTGCTGGACAAAGAAGCAGAGACAGGGTCAGATCAAAATATGGAATCAGGAGGATTTCACTGAAATCAGAGCAGGGAGCAAAAGAAAATTGAAACAAAGAGGCCTGGAAGAACAGGCTAGAGTTGCTGTAAGAGCCAGGCAATGACTGAAGGGGGGTTCTCTTTAGGGGCCACAGGTTGGGCCTTCTGGTCACCTCCTGCTGATATTAAAAGACCCCCTTTCCAGGGCACACAAGAAATAATGTGGACCCCAACATCAGAAGAAGAGAAATCCAGTCTGACCAGAAACTGCCAGCTCAGGATCCATTTCTGATGCTATCTCCAGTTGAAAAATTAAATTTGATATGTCTAGCAGAGTGAAAAGATGCTTCTCAACCAACTATCCTGGTGGTATCAGGAAAAATTTACAAGAAACAGTTATGAGCATTTGTCAATATAACAAGATTAGTAGATTTGTAAATTGGGTATTTTAAGCATGGAAAAATATCATGTAAGGAAAAAATGGTTTATTCATTATAATAATACCTGGGTTCTTCCGCAAGCTAACGCTAGTTTATTAGACTTTGTTTATGACACTGTGGAAACTTCTACGGTAATAGTTCTAGCCAGAGGCCTGGCTTGTATAGGTGTTTTTTTTTTTTAACAAGAAAGTAAGAAATCAAATCTGTGTTTTCTGGCTTATGTAGGTTCACTTCTCAGTTGTCCGCCATACATTCCAAATGATTTATCTAAATCTCTGCAAGGGAAAAAATTTGTGGAGAGACAGACACAGACAGAGACAAAGGGAGAGGGAGAAACGCTAATTCATTAACAATGAATTCGAGACTCTTGTTCCTAAAGCCTTACCACGTTTGCCGTAACTTGATTTGTTTCCTCTTTTTCCTTTTTTGCAGAAACCTAACACTGTCCTGCAACCTGATTACCAGCCCTTGGTCATGAAGAACGTTTCCACGCTGCCCGTGAATGTGTTGCTCTCGACAAGAGGCCCCTTCTTCATCTGTGAAACTGATAAATCCCCACTGCCCTTAACTCCCGAGGTAACTGACAGATGGCTGTCCTAACGAGGTCCTGGGGGAGTGGTGTGTGTGAAACAGGAAGAGAATAATATCAGTACACTACCTAAATTTCAGTCCAGAAAAATACAAAGACCCTAGGCAACAAGGAGGAAAAAATACAGAAAATTTAAAATGAATTGTAAATAAATTCCAGTATCGATCAGTAGGAAAACTATTAGTCACGATGTAAGAACTCTGCCTCCTTGTGATAACCCTCTCATGCCTGCACTTTATAATGAAGCTGATCTTTAGAAAACAGTGACTTCCCACTAATGAGAGTACAGATCTTTTAAATCCCCTCCCTCAAATCCGACCAAAACTTCACACTCATGGGAACGAGGAAATAGCCCAAGCCCAGTCTCTAAACCAGCCAGCCCATCTCCAGATACTGAGAAATCTGAACTGGGGGGAGGGAGGAGGCTGTGAGCCCACCTGGCCACCAGTCTGCGGCAGGATGCAGCACTCTCTAAACATCCCTACAAAATCATCTCCGTGATCCTTTGCTGGGCGTGATGACACCAGTGGAAGAGACAGGGCCATGGGACATGCGGCACTGCAGAGCTGTAGGAAAGGAAGATTGAAGGAGAAACCATATCCACACACCATCTAAGGAGACAGCTAATGGAGAAGTGGTATGAAGGAGGAAGGGAGGACAGGCAGCAATCGCGAGATCTCAGAAGAAGGAGCCGGTGACTTAAGATTTGCTGTGAGCCATACTCAGGGAGATGGGTCTTGGAGGGAAACAGGCCAGAGCCACTTGGTGAGAGGGTGTTGCAGACAGTACCCAACTGGAGGCTGTAAACTGCACTGCCGCCTTCCCCTGCGCCTCCCCACCCATTTTTTAGTGGGTCTCATTCAAGCATGAGCTGGGAAAAACCAGCCAAGATCTTTGAAGAGAGAAATAAAAGAGGGCAATGATCATAAGCAAGAGGCAGATGAAAACCTGCTGCAAGGGAACCCACGCCAGGAAGAAGACCACAAGCACAAGCAGGTAGTTCTCCACAGTCTCAAAGAAGTTACAGATGATGTGACCTGACTTTAAAAAGATGAGCTACCAGCGTTCAAAGGGGGATGAAGAGTGAACTCACTGAGCAGAGGGAAACAAATGGATGAGAACATGAGAATTCAGACGTGAGCAGCTTTCTCAGCTGGGGGTGGATTAGACCCACTCTCGTCCCTCCTTGAAACCTTAATAAGATAAAAGTAGAAATGTTCAAAACGAAAGAAGCCCAGAGCAATAAAATAAAGGGAGAAGAGAATGGGTATAAGCCAAATCATGAGAGATTTAAACAAATTCTAGAAGATAGAATGAGGATGGAGTGGGTTGACAAAAAGGCACAAAACCTGCAGCCTAGAAAATTCTCCAGTGAGGCTGCAAATATGTGGGAGTCATTCAGCCCAAGTAGCCTGGACTCAGAGGCAACAAGTGTGAGAGAGCGCTGAAAATAGAGAGATTCCGTGTGCACGGGACAGCTGTCTCACCCAACCCCACACAAAAAACACGGGCAAAGATAAGTGATCTTCCCCAGAGAAGTTAATCAAAACATTTAGGGAAATTTAATGTTTCTAGCATGAGTGTCAACACCCAGAATACTCTCTGGTATCTGGGGTGTGTCCACCACCTGACCATGCCCTCTCTGCCCAAGGAAAGTGTTCTGTAGACAAGCCCTACCACACAAATTGAGATATGGGGGCCTCTGGACTGTGGGGATACCAGTGAGTGAGGAACTACTGTTTCTTGTAATAACTCTTGTAGTACAGTTTGATCTTTTATGTTATTTTCATGTATAACTTTAATAAAAGCATACATATAGTTTAAAAAATAAAGAGCTTCTACAAATCAACAAGAAAAATACCAACAACCCAATAGAAAAATAGGCAAAAGAAATGAACAGAGACTTCACACAAAGAAAAATAAAATGGCTCTTAAGTAAATAAAAATATGCTCAAGTATAATCATATTAAAAGAAATGCAAATTAAAATTACTGTGAAACACATTTTTTTTTCTATCAAATTAGCAAAGAGCAAAAATTGGATAGTGCTCTGTGCTAGGGAGGGCATGTGGAAACAGACACTCCCTACAGTGTCAGGGAAGTATACACTGGCAGGCAACATGGCAAGAGCTATCAAAATTTTAAATGCCCATGTCCTTTGACCTAGTTATTCCACTCCTAGGAATTTACCTTGTAGACATAGACACAATATACAAGATGACGTATATACAGGATATTCATTGCAACATTGATTATAGAAGCAAAAGACTGGGAGCCAATATCCATCAGTAGGACATTGGTTAAATAAATGATGGCAGAATTTTATGGTGGAAGAAAATGCAGCTATTAAAAAGAATGAGGCAGCTCTAAAGGCAATGACGGGTCATCTTCCAGTGAAAAAAGCAAAATGCAGAGCAAGAGTGCATAAGATGCTATTAAATGTGTAAAAATTAAAGGAATACATAGATGAATGTGATTTCATATCCATATAATATCTGCACAAGGATAGACAAGACACTTGTAATCTTGGTACGTCAGGGGAAGGCAATAGTTGGCTTGGGTAAGAGGTGGGGAGATGGGCACAAAGGTCACATGCTTTTCATTATCTTATCTATTTAAATGTAGAAATGAAACATATTTTTAAAGATTTAAAAAAAATAAGTCCACATCTTGTCCTGGGACCAATGATATAGAATATTCAACAGGCAGACATATCTTAGTGAAGTTATTGGTCTTATTGATAACCAAAGAATTCTATGGCATCTAAACAGAGAAGAAGAGACCCATCAAGGGAAGATTCTGGACTAACCTTGAACTTCTCCACAGTGACACTCAATGCCAGAGGACAACGGAGCAATGGCTACAGAGTTTTGAGGGAAAGAAAGGGTGACCCACAAATTTTATAACCAGCCAAACTGTCCTTTGAGTCTAAAGGTATCAGGCAGACACTCTCAGAATTCGAGGAATCAATGAATACAGCACTCATGCACCCTTGTTGAAAAACCAGTTTGCCAATGAAATACAACCATTCACAAGAAGAACCACATAAGGCATTCAGGAATGAAAAACCTGTTTGGAAAAGACTGTTAGTAAACACTGAGTCCATTTAACTATAGAACTGAGCCTAAACAACTTTGACAGTTATGATTTCAGAACAGAATGTTTTAAACCTCAGCTGTTTAAAATTAGCGCTATAGTCAATAAAAACTTGGAGGTGTGGGGGAAGCATAGATGCTATTCCATTGCCTTTTACAGCTGAGTGTCAGTAAGATATTGTCTAAAGTTGAAACTGCTTAATATTGAACCGTCCTTTCTCTTGATTATAAGGGGATAATAGTAATAATTGGCATCTGTAGACCATACACTGTGTGCCAGGCACTGCTCTGAACATATCACCTAGATATTAACTCATTTCATCCTCTTAAAAAGAGGTCGGTGCTATTAGTGTCCCTGTTGAAACTGAAGGCTAAGAAGGCCAAGCAATAAGTTCCTAGAGCTAGTAACTGGCAGAGCAAGGATTTGAACCCAAGCAGTCTGGCTCCAGAGTCCATGATCTTGGGATTAATATATTTTGTATAAGAAAATTTTTTCAGGTTTTTTCTTTTTAGAAAAAAATCAAACATGATTTTTTTTTTTTGGTGAGGAAGATGGGCTCTCAGCTAACATCTGTTGCCAATTTTCCTCTTTTTGCTTGAAGAAGATTATCCCTGAGCTAACATCTGTGCCAATCTTCCTCTAGTTGAAACACGATTTTTTAAATAAATTAACCTAATTCCGTTTTTGTAAAATTTTATTTATCCATCCTTCATCCCTGGACTAATGTTTACCAAATGTGAACTCTGAAAAATAGTATACAGTGAAATTTTGGATGAGTTTCTAATTTCTTCTCTGTGCTTTTGTATATAATGTAAAATGTTGTGGACATGTATCATTTCTACAGAACAACAAAGTCGTTCCCCTGGGGAAAAAAATGTTTAATTCAATCTTCAAAGATATCGAAACACCAAGCATTGTGATACCAAGTGTGGCAGATGCCCTAGAAGAATGGGTTCTAAATTGTGCCCAGCCACCTGTGCCAAGTGGCCAGCTAGGCTTTCAGATGGGATCAGCCATTACCCTCTCTGACTCTTGAATCAGGTGACTGGGCTTTATCAGATGAAACCATTTAATCGCGTCACTGAAGATCACAGTTAAATACCTGACCCTTAAAACTCAGCGGAGAGGGAATCTGTAAACAGATGCATTCCTGTGTGCATTCCTCCCAACTGCCGCGGACACTTTCTGCAAAACCAGGAGGCGGCCTTCAAGCCGATTAAATGTGAGAATTGAGCAATTCCTAAAAAAGCCAACGCGTAGCCAGGCTTTCTATGGGAAGGTGTTACTGCGGCCTTGGCATCAAGGAACACTTGGGGATTTGAATCAAAGCAAGAAAAGAACAAACAAAATCTACCAAACAAACTCTGTACAGCTCTGAGTGTCATTCGAAGTTGAATGGGAAACAGTGGAAAGTGGAAAACTCTGTGCTTACGAGTTAGAATCGCAGACATTAGAAAAGAAATTAAATGACCTAATCCGTCCCTTTCTGGGTCACCCTCTTCAGAGCCCCTCCTCCAGGGCTTTGGAAAGCCTTTTTAAACATTTCTTAAGCAAAGAACTTTTCCCACTTGTCTGGGAAGAGCATTTTTCAATCTAATTTATTTTTGGTTAAGGATGTTTTATAATAGTTACTCATTGTAGATTTTCCCTTTTACAACTCCTTAGTCCTCATAACCTCACAATGCTTATCAAAATCTTTTCCCAAATAATTCCTCTCCAGATTTTCTTTGCTTTCATTTTCAACTAATAAAATATGTGTGTGCATATATATTTAAATATCTACAGATATTGATAAATATGGATAGATACAGATATTGATATTGATGTACTAGCTGTTTAATTATGTATGCGTGTGAATACGTAATTATGGATAAAGTGCAGATAGATATGTATTTCCCACTAATCTGTATGTATGTATGGGTGTATCTGTATGTGTGTATGTACATAAATACATATAAATAACTTTAGTTGTCTTGTTTCCTGTATCAGGTTGGAAATGCATAATACAAAGGCTGGTTAATTCCCCATCATCTTGTTTGCAGCCTATTAAACTGGAGATCGGTGGAGAAAAAAACCTGCTGGTCAAGTTTGACCCTTCCTATAGAAATGATTTAAACAACTGGGTGGCAGAAGAAATTCTAGCAATCAAGTACGTGGAGCACCCTCAGGTGGACAGCCTGAACCTGCGTGGAGAAGTCCATTATCCCAACCTCAGCTTTGAGACCATGGAGCTGGATTTCGGCTGTATCCTGAACGATACGGAGGTGATCCGATACGTTACAATGACCAACTGCAGCCCCTTGGTCGTGAAGTTCCGCTGGTTCTTCCTGGTGGACGATGAGGAAAATCAGATAAGGTACCAGCAGCAGAGGGCTCTGGCAGCCCCGCAGAGCTCCTGTCTGCTGTTCACTTTTTTCTCCTTCAGGCTTTACACTGGGCTTCCTGTATCCGTATATTCGTTTTTTATGAATACTTTCAGTTCTGACAACTAATTATTGACAGAAGTAACAAGGAGCCTAAAATCATGGTCCATCCTAGATTTTCAAACCAGAAAAGCAGATAAAATATCTTTATAAGCCCCAATCCCTAAGCCTGCTTTAATTTGAATCTAGTGGTTGGATCATTAGAAATTTGTCACTAGTGGCTGGTCCCCTGGCCGAGCGGTTAAGTTTGTGTGCTCCCCTTTGGTGGCCCAGGTTTTTACAGGTTTGGATCCTGGAGGTGGACATGGCACCGCTCATCAGGCCACGCTGCGGCTGCGTCCCACACAGCACAACCATAGGCACTCGCAGCTAGAATATGCAACTACGTACTGGGGGCTTTGGGGAGAAGAAGAAAAAAAGAAGATTGGCAACAGATGTTAGCTGAGGTGCCAATCTTGGGGGAAAAAAACAAAAAATGCCTTTAAAAAAAAAGAAATTTGTGGGGCCAGGCCTGTGGCCAAGTGGTTAAGTTTGCACACTCTGCTGCGGTGGCCCAGGGTTTCGCTGGTTCAGATCCTGGGAGCGAACATGGCACCACTCATCAGGCCATGCTGAGGCAGTGTCCCACGTGCCACAACTAGAGGGACCCACAACTAAAATACACAACTATATATACTGGGGGGATTTGGGGAGAAAAAGCAGAAAGAAAAAAAAGAAGATTGGCAACAGTTGTTAGCTCAGGTGCCAATCTTTAAAAAAAAAATTTTTTTTTTAAAGAAATTTGTCACTAAAAAATAAAGTCTTTGTAGAGTTTTCTTAATAAGCATTTCAAACCCAAAGCATGAATTGCATAGGACAGTACATTGAGCATGTGTGGCCCTGAGCTCCATGTTGCCTGTTCTGCGTGTTGCATTCTGGCCCGTATATGCGTGTATACAGACGTATGTATAGACACATGTACACAATAGTGGGAGGAGGTGAAGGCTGAAGCAGAAAAGCTGTGTTCACAATATTTGTGTTTTGAGGTGCCTCTCCTATTCAATTAAATTTAAATTCAATTAGAAGCTAAATCTGAACTTAATTTGGAAAACACTCCTTTAAAAAAATAAACAGCCTGTTTTAGTCAGGCCTCGGAAACATTTTCATCTGGGTCCAAATCCTCATTGGTGACCACGGTGAATGGGCTTCTGTGGATTTCCTTATCGGAGGTGTTGACAGCTCAGTTTTTAGCACCTAAATGTTGAGTGGCCATGCTTACCTGAGGAAGCCTCAGGTTGTTTCCTTCGCTTGTCAGTGCCTCCTGTACATGATCCTCATCTCATATATGACAGTCACCCTTTCCTTTCCCGCGCTTGTTACCATGGTAACCGTGGCTTGCTCTAGATGTCTTCCATAGACATCTAAGGATGACCCCGCGTAGCACTGAAGCTGGGCCTGGGCTGAGTGAGGCAGCTTGCTCATTAGGTGCCCAGGACTGTTTAGGTTTGGGTGAAATTCTGAAGATGGTGAACATTTAAAATAATTATGGAAAAATCAGCCAAGCTGACCTAATGAGCTTTGAATAGGAGATTCTGTGAATTTATTC
This sequence comes from Equus asinus, assembly GCF_041296235.1. NCBI lineage: Eukaryota > Metazoa > Chordata > Mammalia > Perissodactyla > Equidae > Equus > Equus asinus. The sequence continues at coordinate 37,586,744 of NC_091817.1, forward strand.
TGATGTAACTCAGCTAAATGAGTTTATCCATCTGGGAGCAAGGGACATACTTTATTTATTTATTATTTCTGAGAGGCCATTTCCATAATTAAAATATTGACATTTTGAAAATGTACTTAGCCCAAACTAGAAATGATACACTTAATTTTTCATTGGTTTAAGCATTTATTTAACCATTTATTTCCCTTTCTTCAATATCATCCTATATCTTGATACCGAGCCTCTGCTTATAATTCATTCCTTCCTTCATTCATTCATTCAGAGAGTCATTCAGAAAACATTCAGTAAGTGACTCTTATGCACCAGATAATGTGTGAGGCATCAGATACAGAAGTGAAATGAGACCTGGTTCTTGGCCTGAGGCTACTGGGGAAGCAGATGTGTAAACCACAGTAGACACATGATAATACCAGGTCCTGAGGAAGGATAGAGCTGAGTGATGGCTCAGAGGAGTCAGAGAAGGCTACACTGGGTAGCGCAGGTCACTGTTCCAGATGGGGAAGCTGGGAAACATTCTAAGTGACAGGAATAGCATGTGTGTATTAGTTAGGATTCATGGATTCTGTTGCAAGTGACAGGAAACCTGACCCTAAGCAGAAAGGAAAAGGAGAGCACACTTACTGGTTCCCACAGTTCGAGAGTCCAAATCCATTCCAGCTTCTGGCCTGGCTTAAAGCAGGAACTCAAACAATGTCACTGGAGCCTGAGTCTGTCTCTCAGCTCTGCTCTTCCACATGTTAGCCGAGTTCCGAGATCAGCATTTTTCCCACAGTCCCCAAATGGCTGCCAGCACTCCTGGGGCCACGTCCTTGCAGATTCTGAGCCACTGGAAAGAAATATGTGCCTTTGTCCCAGAACTTCCATGAGATTGACTCTGATCGGACCAGCTTAATCACGCTTCCTGTCCCCTCCTCCAACCAGTCACTGTCAGGGGGGAGCAAAGCACTGATCGGTGTTGGCCTGGCCACGTGCCCCGCACGAAGGGCTGCAATGGTGACCTCGGAACCACAGGGACTGAAGGAGGTGAGAGGGGGCAGAACTCCAGACAAAAACTGACGTATGAGAGAATGAATGCTGGAGAGACGAACGACATGCACCTACCTGTGTCGACAGAGGGTATGTCAGGGCGGCTACCGTGCTGACTTCACTGGTAGGGGAGAAGTCAGGGGAGACGAGAGTGGGGAGGTGGACTGGCAGTAATGTGTGTGAGGCCTGGTATTCCATAATAAGGAAGTCACGATTTGTAATGAAGAGAGTGACAGGTTTTATCAGAAAGATAAATCTTAGCAGTGTTCAGCACTTTTGCCCAATCCCTCCTTCCCAAAACACGTTCCTTTCTTGGCTTGAATAACACCATACTCCCCTGCTTTTCCTCTTATCCCCTCGACTGACTACTCCTTCTTGCCTCTCAGCCAGCAGCAACTCCACTGGAGCAGAAGGAGCTCAGCAGGGTTCCCTCCTAGGCCCTCTGCTGTCCCTGGCAATTGCACCCACCCCACAGCTTCAGTTAGCCCGTCGCTGAGGCTTCCAACTCTGTCTCTCCACCTAGGCCCTTCTGCTGAGTCCCAAGTGCGTCGCCTTCTTGAAGTCTCCTCTTGGATGTCTCCCAGGTGACTCATGTCCAACATGCCCCACACTAAACTCAGGCTCTACCCCTGTCCCCCTGCCCCACCCGGCCTCTCCTCCAGGGTCCCCAGTCCCAGTAAATGACATCACTGTCCTGGATGACGTCCACATTCCTTCCTCCTCCTAACCCCCCCACCCCATCTAATCCATCACCAAGTTCTACTCACTCCACCTTCTAGAAACCTGTCATTCCCATTGCCACTGTTGTTACCCTGGTTCAAGTCACCATCGCTTCTTGCCTGGACCACTGCGACAGCCCCTAACTGGGCTCTCTGCTTCCACTCATGTGCCACAAGTCCATCATCCACCCATCAGCCAAGTGACGAGCATGGCACTGCCCCCCTTTTCCACTTTTAATGACACCCGTGCTTCTTAGGATAAAATGCAAAAGACTTCCTGTGTTCTGTAAGGCCGGGCAGGCCCCCGTCCCGGCGTTCCCTGCAGTTTCTTCTCAATTCTCTGTCCTCTCACCCCTCGGACCTTCTTTCTGTTTACCGACCACGTAGGCCTCCTTCCTGTCCAGCACTGTTCCTGTCGAACTGCGCTCTCTCTGCTCGAGCTCTCCCCACACCTCGCCTAGAGCCCTGCTCCCTCGTCAAGCCTCAGCTGAAGTGTCCTTCCCCAGGGACGCCTTCTCCGCGACCCTTCCCTAGGTGACAGCCCCTGCCATCGGCACTGGTAGCCCATCTCCTTGGGGACTCCTCGCACCTGCAATTATGGCTCAGCGTCCAGCTTCCCAGCTGGCTCTGAATCCCCCTGAGGCCAGGGAGCACGTGTGTCCTGTTGCCTCTGCATGCCAGCACCCGGCACGGTCCTTGCCCAGAGTCAGTCCTTAAGGGCATTTGTTAATCAATCAACTGCTCCCCCTGCTTCTACTACTCTTCGTACTGAGATGAGAATCATGTCATAACTGGTTTAAGATTCTTTTCTGTCGGCTTCCTGGCACCTGCCAAATGGAAAGATTCAAGACGTAAATGTCACCTTGAATAGCAAAAAAAAAAAAAACGTCCCTCGCCCTCCAGGTAGGCTGTCTCTGTGCGGGCCATCTGAGAAACACAAGCCACTCATTGGCTAAAGGTCACTTTTATCAGGTAGAGCAACACTCACCTTTCTCTTCCAATTAGAACAACTCTAAGCCTTACAGTTAGTAAAAAAAAAAAAAAAAAAAAAAAAATGCATAAAGGAAGGTTTTCCTTTTCTTTTATTAGGCAGAGGATGAGGACGCCTAGACTACTGTCAACGTTCCTGCCTGTCACGGCACATACATCTCCTGTGTATGTGTGTGCGTGTGCGTGTGCACGTGTGTGATTTTGTAGGCAATTCTGACTCATACATTTAAAGCATCTCTCTTGGTGAGCATATTTTTTTTTCCCAAGTTTGCCCTCATGTCACATGTAAGAACAAAGAAAGAAGTGACATGGACAAATGGACAAGCATGCTGAATAAGCACACTGCCAGTCATCGGCTCAGGGACATGCGCATCCATGTGAGTTCCCGTGTATGACAGGGCTTGAGACTGACTTTGGTGGGTGACAGTCTGTGCCGCTCACGCATACACATGCAATGAGGGAGCCAGGATGAAATATGCAGGCTGAGTATATGTGCCCGGGTAGCCAGCGCCGCAGGGGTGTGCCTTTTATTGGGCTTGTCTCTTCGGCCTGACTGCTCGGCTGGATGAGAACATGATGCTTCATAGCATCTGTGTGAAAGAGGAGCCTGGGGAAGCCCCCGCTTGAAGCAGCCTTTACTTCTAAGAGGGCAGAGAAAGCCAAGGGGACCCTGCCTCCGCTGGTGTCTCTGCCCAGGCTCAGAGCCGCAAAGCTGAGGCAATGCTAGAACTTAGAACACATGGGCCGAGCGGTCTCCAAGGACAGCTTTGCCTTTTCATTTCCAAATCAGATTATAAATAAATTAAATACAAGGTCCCAAGGGAGCCCGCCCCTGCAGGAAAGGGACATGTGTTGTTCTCACATTGAGTTTTCTGTGGTGAGCGTCGGTTGTCCAATATTGTGATTGGAAGAGGAGGGTGGAAGGGCTGGAGGAGGGCTGGAGGGAGTCTTCTGGATGCTTCCATCTTTCTCTTCTTCATCCCTCAATTTCTGTTGCCTCGAAAGTGGAACTTTTCTAAGACATGATATATTAGCGGTAGTTGAGGTCTTGGGCTGTGGAATCAGACATGGCTGGTCAGAGTCCAGGTTCTGTCCTCGTGGCCATGTGACCTGTGCCCTGCCTTATTCACCTGTAAAGGGATAATGGAGAATCCTAGAGGAGTTGTTGTGAGAACTAAATGAGATATGTCTATAAGATGCATATGTCCTCAAGATATGAAAGAAAATCTGAAATTGGTGGCTGTTTTGGGGTTCTCACAGGGTCCCTTCCTCTCCTTCATTCCTTCATGTAAGTGCTACTAAGTGAAGCTCTCCCAGCATCCTCAAGTGTTAGAGCTATGGAGTCCTTAGACATCAAGATGATGGGTGCAGATCCCTTTTCCTTCTGATAAAGGGGAGAAAATCCTTTTCCTGTACCAGGTCACATTCATCAAGGCTGAAGCCAGGCATTAGCGGGTCACAGCCCGTGTGTGATCAGGAGGGCCATGCCCTCAGTGCCCCCCTGGCCTTCCATGCCGCTCCTCCCTGCAGCGGGGTATGCCCAGATCCATGATCAAGGGCAGGCCCTTGCTTTGCCCAAGGGCCTAACCAAGAAGATTAAAATGTAGGGGGACACATAGATTTTTATTTTTCTTTCAAAATAAAAATAGCTGTATTGAATCCAATGGGGTGAGCACTGGGTATCCTTATACTCCAGTGTCCCCAGCCTCTCAGTGTGCTGGCCAAGAGCCTGGCCTCTAAGGCACTCTCGAGCTCAGCCACCTGCCCCGTGTGGCCTTGGCAGGTGGCTGAGCATCCCTGAGCCTTGGCTTCCTCGTCTGAAATGAGGGGGATGATAATGGCGCCTCCCACATTCGGACGTGGTGAGGACAGAATCAGCCCCTACCTGCAGAGCTCTTGGAACTGTGCCTGTCACATAATACGTGCTCAGTAAATGCCAGCTGTCACAGCCATTCCTTTATGGAGGAAATTGAGTGGATTGGCACCCCTCCGATGCTAACACCAGGCCGTGTTTGGGAAGCAGTATCCCAGAGGCAGCTTTGAGACTTTTCTCCTGAAATCAGTCTGAAGCCACTTCAGGACACGGGGAGGCCTCACAGGGTCTGAGGGCTGCAGGTGTCTCTCGCTGGCCTAAGCTTTTGTCCCTTCCATAAATATCCCTCTCTCTTCCCCACAGGCCCTGCACCTCTCTGAACCCTTTAAGCTTGGGCACTCGTGTTTTTTCTTTTCCACCTCCCAGAGCAGCCTGGATAAGAGAAGAGGGCAAGCATGGAGCCCCAGGGCTAGAGGGAAAGCAGCTCTGATGGGGGACCAAAAGGGGTCCAAAAGAGGGAACAGAAGTGGCCCCCGCTGGCCTCGGGCAACGTGCCGCATCAAGCTATTCTGTCCCTCCCACCCCCTTTCTTCCCTGACTCTCCCCCTCCTTGTGTCTGAGCCAGAATGACAATTTCACAGCCCAAAGAATGAACCCAGGGCAAATGGGGGCTTCCCGGTCCCCCGTACGCTGGCAGGAAGTAGACAGCATGCCCAAAGGATTAATCTAGGTGAGATTAAGAACGGGGTGAGAGCCCTAACCGGAACCTCTGTGGCCTCCCTCACCCAGTCAGGGTGTTACGTGACCTGCTCTTCTGAGTCGTGTGTGGCTGAGGGTTGAGGGGCAGTTGACCTAAGAGTATTCCCTTAGCAGCCGGGCAGAGGTACTGGGCGTTAGGACTTCAACACATGTATTTTAAGGGGGACCAATTCAGCCCATAGCAGTCTTCAATAAAAAACTCAGTAAAGATATGAGTAAACACTTGAAGAGTGAAAAGGCCATGGTAGCAGAAGCCCGAGAGGCAGGGAGAGAGGTAGCAATATGACAGGACGAGGACAATATGACAGGACAATTCCGCAGGGCTGGGCCGGGTAGGGCCTTCTAGGCCATGCTGAGGAGTTTGATTTTTTTCCACACGTAGTGAAAAGTCATGGGAGGGTTTTAAGTAAGGGAGTAACATAAGCTACCACAAAGCAGAGTGGGCAGAAACAACAATCCTTAGACTAACAGGAACTGCAAGAGGTCGCTATCAACAGACCCACGACAGGAGCAGACTCATTAAAGGAACTTCTACTGGACGTGCTCGAGGAAGGAAGAAAATTATCCTAGACATAACGACTGAGATGCAGGAAGGATTTCTGAGCCCAGAAAATGGTACATTACAGGTAAATTTAAACTACCATTAACTACATAAAATAATAACAATAATGTGTCATCTGTGGGATTAAGATAATATCAATATAGGACTAAAATACCATTCAGGACACAAGGGGAGAAATTAGAGTTAAAGATTTTAAAGTCCTTGAGTTGTTCAAGAAGAGGGAATAGGTAAATTTTAGACACTGATAAGATTAATTAAAGAAAATAAATATGTAACTAGAAGAGGAAAAAAATTAAATGAAGGGGAAGAATATGATCAATCCAAAATAAATCAAAAAGTGGGGGAAGGGGTTACGTGGAAAAGATACAGAGAAAGAACTAAATAAACAAAAAGTACAGAATAAGGTGATAAAGTAAATCCAAATATACTGGTAATTGAAATCAATGTAAATAAAACTAGCTAAGAAAAAGATTGTACTTCTGAATTTTACTCAGAATTATGCTATTTTTAAAAGACACACCTAAAAAATAAGGACGCAGTAATGTAAAAAGATGGGGAAAGATATAATAGACAAATTCTAAGGGAGCTCTGGGGAAGCTAGGAAATATCAGATAAAATAGACTTAAAAACAAAAAAGGTACTACATCATTTAAAAAGTTCAGTTCACAAGAAAGATATAATAATTCCAAACTTCATGCATCTAAAAACATACCTTCAAAATACGTAGAGCAAATACAACGCTACAAGTAGAAATAGACAAATCTATCTTTAACAACACTCTCTCAAGCAGACGAAAAAATCAGCAAGATTATATTGCTTGTACTGCCCAGTACAGTAGCCACAAACCTCGTGTAGCTATTTAAATTTAAATTTTTTGACATTAAAAATGCAGTTTCTTAGTCACACTAGCCACATTTCAAGTGCTTGATAACCACATGTTGCTAGCGTCTATTGTATTCAACAGTACAGATATAGAACATTTTCATTAATGCAGAAAGTTCTGTTGGACAGCACTGCTACAGACAATTTGCACACAACAGGCTTGATATAAATGATATATGTGGAACATTCCTCTAAGAAAAAAAAATCTCCCAGCCCTATGAAATATTTATGAAAAATTACGGTACATTAAGGCTTAAAACAAATCTGTTGTTAGAAATGAATAAAAAATACATATTTAAAAGCAAATAAGTAAACAAAAACATAGGCTTGGATGCTTTAAAATACACTTCTGGGGCCAGCCCCATGGCCAAGTGGTTAAGTTCGTGCACTCTGCTTCGGCAGCCCAGAGTTTGCCAATTTGGATCCTGGGCGTGGACCTATGCACCACTCATCAGGCCATGCTGTGATGGCATCCCACATAGAAGAACTAGAATGACGTACAACTAGGGTATACAACTATGTTCTGGGGCTTTGGGGAGAAGAAAGCAAGAGGAAGATCGGCAGTAGATGTTAGCTCAGGGCCAATCTTCCTCACCAAAAAAAGTATACTTTAAAATAAAGAAATTTAAAATACACTTCTGAATAACCTGTGGGTGAAAAAAATCACAATGAAAATTAGAAAAGACTTAGATTGAATGGTGAGGAAAATAAACTAATGTAATGAAGCCAAAGTGTACTTAAATGAAAATTTGTAGCCTTAAATCAGTGGTTCACAACTGAAGGGGGTTTTGACCCCCAGGGGACTTTTGACAATGTCTGGAGACTTTTTTTTAAGATTGGCATCTGAGCTAACAACTGTTGCCAATCTTTTTTTTTTTTCCTTCTCTTCTTTTTTTCCCCAAATCCCCCCAGTACATAGTTGTATATCTTAGTTGTGGGTCCTTCTAGTTGTGGCATGTGGGATGCCGCCTCAATGTGGCCTGAAGAGCGGTGCCATGTCCTCACCCAGGATCCAAACCGACAAAACCCTGCACCGCCAAAGCGGAGCTCGCGAACTTAACCACTCGGCCACAGGGCTGCCTCTTGGAGACTTTTTAATTATTCTTATCATTATTATCACAATTCGGGGGAGCTACTGGCATCTGGTGGGCAGAGGCCAGGGATGCTGCTAAATATTTTTCAATACACAGGACAGCCGCCAACAACAAAGAATTATCTGGTTCAAAATGTCAATAGTGCTGCCATTGGAAAAGCCTACCTTAGATGCTTATGTTATCAAAGAAAGGAAGCTGAAAACTGAGTTGAAGATTCACAACATTAAAAGTTGAGTAAATAAATAAAGCCAACAAGAGTAGACAGAAGGAAATACTGAATATATGACCAGAAATTAATGAGAGAGAAAATTAGCATAAAACCCAAAGAATCAACAAAGCCAGGAGTTGGTTATTTGAAGAGACTAATAAAATTCACAAATTCACATAAGACAAACTAAGAAAAAAAGACACAACCATTATTAGGAATAAACAAGTAACATAACTATAGTTGCTGCAGAAATTAAAAAGATGAGACTTTCATGAATAACTTTATGGCAAAAATTTAAGAGAACTTGGATAAAATGGACAAATTCTTAGAAAAATACACCTTACCAAAACTGACTCCAAAAAAAGAAATCCAAATGGTCTCATAATCATTGAAGAAATTGAATAGTTTCAAATCTTTCTATAATAAAACACTAAGTCCTGATAAAGGCAAGTTCTTCCAAGCATTCAAAGAACAAATAATTCCAAAGTTATACAATCTCTTTAGAAAAAAATAAAAGAGAAAATATAACCCAACACATTTTGTGAAACTAAGTTAATCTTCATACCAAAACCCATTAAGCCAGGTCAGAGACATAAATATTTCAGGCCATTCTTTCTCATTAATTCAAAAATATAAATGTAAAATATCCACCAAGATATTAGCAAGCTAAATTCAACAAAGGATAAAAAGAATATCATTACCAAGTTGGATTTATTCCTGGAATGTAGGATTGTTTCAACATTAGAAAATCTAATAATTTAATATACAACATTACCACATTAAAGAAGAAAAACCATATGATTATCTCAATGGATTAAAGAAAAAACATTCAATAAAACTAAACAACTATTCATGGGAAAATTCCTTAACCTGATCAAGGATAACTTGAGAAAATGATAAAATGTTAAAATCACTACCTTTAAAATCAGAAACAAGACAAAGTTGCATTTCAACAGTTTACTGAAGATCCTAGCTGATGCGAGAGGATACAAAAATACATGAAAGGGACTAGATTTAGAAAGGAAGAAATAAAACTGTCACATTATGATTATCTACATAGAAAACTCAAAATAATCAACAAGCAAATTATTAGAATTAGCAAAAGAATTCAGTGAGGATGATGGATGGATATGTTATAAAAGCCAATTGTATTTCTATATAGCAGTGACAAACAGAACATAGAATGTAATAAAAAATGTGCTTAGTAATAAATCTAACAAAAAACTGCAAAATCTTTATGTATAAAATAACTTTATTAAAAGTCACTAAAGAAGACCTAAATAAATGGTGAGACATACTATGTTCTTTGATTTAAAAGACTCAATTTGGTAAAGACATCATTTCTCCCCAAAATGGTCTATAGCTTCAATGCAGTTTCAGTTAAGATCCCAACAGATTGATCCTAAAACTTATATGGAAGAGCAGAGGAATGAGACTAGCCAAGCCCTTCCAAACTACGAGGTCTTTCTATGCCGGATATTGCCTTACTATAAAAATATAATAATGGTAAGAGTATGGTATTGGTGCACAGATAGACTAAAGGAACCGAATAGAGTCCAGAAACAGACCCATACACGTATGGGAACATAACAGAGTTAAAACTGTAAAACAAAGGAGAAGGGATGGCCTATTCAGTAAAGAATCCGGGAACAATCTGTTAGCTATAGAGAAAAAAGCAAAACTGGATCCCTAAACTCACAATATGCAAAAAAAAAAAATTCCATATGGGTTAAAAATGCAAGTGTGAAAGTCAATTTTTTAAATTTGAAGAAAATGTAGGATAATGTCTTAATGATCTCTAAATAAGAAAGAACTTCTTAAATAAAATACAACAAGCACAAAACCATGATGAAACTATTCATAATTTCTGATAACTTTTATTTGTGAGAAGAATTAAAAAACAGGCCACAAACTGACAGGAGTTTTTAGCATATGTATTACCTTCAAATTATTAGTGTACTTAATATATAAAGTATGCCTTAGAAGGAAAAAACATAGTTCAATTTAAAAACAGGAGAAAATAAGCAGTTATTTCACAGAAGATGAAATATGAATGGCCAATAAAGATATAAAAAGATGCTCTACCTCATTAGTAATGTTGAAAGTGGAAATTAAAACCAGCTAGACACCGTTGTGTACCCACCACATTGGATAAAATTAAATACGACCGTACCAAGTGTTGTTGAGGACGTGGAAGACTGCATTGCTAACAGGAGTGTAAATTGATGCAATCACTTTGGAAGGCAGTTTGTCATTCGCTGGTAGTCGATCATGAACATTCCCAAGGTCATGCCCAGCCTTCTAGCCTGTCTGATTTTGTGTCATCTCTCCCCGGTTCTGCTTCTCCCCTCAGTACCCAACTGGTCAGTGCATTCCACCAGTTTCTCCTCGGAAGTGTTTGCCAGAGTGGTCCTTCCTTTCAGCTCTCCTCACCATCTTCTTACTCAAGCTTACCTCCCTCCGGATTCCTACGGCACTGTTAGGTGGCTTGCTTCTCTCTGGTTTCCCCTAGTCTACACCAGAGATTACTTTTCTTCAGGCTACCGCCTTCGTCATCTCCTGTCCTTCCCTCTAACATCTATTGCTTTTCAAGGCCAAACTTTCCGTGTGTGCTCCTCCCTATCCGTAATCTCCCCTCATTCTTACTATCTCCAGCTTTCTATGCCTTTGCCCTCAGTATGAGTGCTCTACATCTAAGAAAGCCCTTTTCTTAATCCTCTTGTATTAATCACCATCTCTGTGTGAGGAAATCTACAGAAACAATACACTAGTTGCCCCATATACCCCCCAACCCAATTTAAGCTGGCTTTTGGCCCCCTCACTTAACTGAAACTGCCTCTCTGGAAGATCAGTAATGATTTCCTTACCCAGTTGAGGTCCTTTCTTACCCCACATGTTCCTTAATACCCATTCTCTTTTATGGTGAAATTACATCATATATGTAAAGGTGTATATAATGTACATACACAGTTTAAGAATAATAATGAAATGAATGCCCATGTTTCCTCACCTCCATTATAAATGACGACATTGTTAGTAAGTTTGAAGCCCCTTGTGAAAGAGAACAGTGGAGGTCAACCTCCAGCAGACCTGCTCGTCCTCCGGAAACCTCCCCAGCCCTCCACCACCCAGGCCTCCGATAGCCCGTCCATCCGGAATCTGCGCTCCTGCTATGGTGGGCCAGCTAATCTACTGACCAGGGATCAGATTAGCCTCCGGGACTAATGGGAGGGCTGTCAGCCGTCTCTGAAGTCTGAACTTCCAAACACAAGTTCCTGCCTTTGTAGTTGGCCTGCAAGTGACTCAAGGGCAAATAGAGGGAGACCTTTCATTCTCTTCGTATTTAACTTAAAAGTGATCACCATGTTAGGGATCATTTAGTCTGCTTCTATTTGCAGTTCAGTTTAGTCCAGTTGCCTGAGAGACCATATCTGTTACTCTATAGAGAAATGAATTGGCCTGTTTTTCATTTCAATTTTGAGTGTTACAAAACTTTTTCTACTGCTTTTATGTTATTGTAGAAGAACTCCAGTTGCCTTATTATAGATTCGTTCTTTTTAGGGCATCTTCCCAATGTCTCTGACATCGGTGGAGGGCATCAGCCTTTTAGATATTCAGTGTGAGCTAAGCTGGCTTCTAAAGAAAGCGGTGGAAAGTACCAGTGCATGTCTGAACCTGAGTGAGGGTTGTGTCTGCTTCATTCACTCAGTGATCTGATTCTTACAAAGAGTTCGTTGGATTTAGCTGTGTGTTCATATTAATTAAAATCCCCCCAAAGCCAGCTACATCTACTGAAGACCAGACATTAAAAGAAGTTGACTTTAAAAACCATCCTGTTTTGAAAATATTTCTGAAGAGCTTTGAAGCTGATTGTAAGGGAGATTTCCCAGCCTACCTGTTCGGCAGCCTTTCTAAGAGCACGTAGCAGTGGGGCCATCTTCTGGAGCTTTTATAGAAGTGGCCGTTTCTCACAGAAATCCCTCCTGAGAGCTTCAAGGTAGATTCTGGGCACCCTCCTCCACTACTCACCTCACAGCAAAACTCTTTGTGGGAAGACACTGCAAGGGCAAGGTCAACTGTGTCTTGCTTTTCGTTAGCTAGATACAATCAGGATGGGTCTCTCTTTTTCCAATGAAAGGTTCTAGACAATCCAGTCTATGTTCTTTATGTTGTGGATTCCAATTACTTTTAAAATGAAAGAGCCTACTTTATGAGTCACCACCATGGCCACGGCATGGCATGCAGTACCTGAGAAGCCCTCACCTGTGGATCCGATAGCTTGTCCAGTAAAGTTATTAAGAGCATGAGCTCTGGAGCCAGGTTAACTTAGCTCAGCCACTTGTTCTCTGAGCCTCACTTCTGTCCTCTGAAGACTGAGGACCATCATAGTACCAACCTCGTCGGGCTGTTGTGAAGACCTAATTAGGCAGTTCTGGTAGAGAGTAAGTGATGAGTAAGTGTTGGCTGCAATTACTTAACTAGGGCCTGTCTTAGTCCATTTGGGCTGCTCTAACAGTATACCAAAGACTGAGAGGCTTATACACAATAAACATTTATTTCTTATGGTTACAGAGGCTGGGAAGTCCGAGATTGTGGTACAGACAGCTTTGGTGTCTGGTGAGGACCCACTTCCTCATTCATAGATGGCATCTTTGACTGTGTGCTCACATGGTGAAAGGGACAGGCTACCTTTCTGGGGTCACCTTTATGAGGGCACTAATTCTGATCATAAGGGCTCAGCCCTTATGACCTAATTACCTCTCAAAGGCCCTACCTCCTAATACCATCATCTTATGGGTTAGGATCTCAACGCATGAAATTGATGGGGACACAAGTATTCAGCTCATAGCAGGTCTCTTGTTTTATCACCATTCTTTGTGACATTCTTGCCACTGAATCACCAGTCAGTGATTCTCAGCCTTGAATGCACATTAGAATCATGTTGGGAGCTTTTAAATATCCTGGCTCCAAGGAAATCAGAATCTCCATGGTTGGGACTCAGGAATCAGTTGTTCTTAAAGTCCCATAGGTGATTCCAATGGACAGCTGCAGTGAGAACCACTGTTCTAGAAGCTCCAATTGTAACTCCTTTTGAGGACCTTTAAAAATATGATTTTTCACCACCTAGGGTCTGAGTAACTTGAGTTCCAGCTACTCAGTTATGTCCCACCAACTTCCACCTTAGCACAGGTGGCCAGTCGGAAGCATTCTGGGACATAACGCAGTCAGAGGGCTGGAGCAGACAGCTCTCCATCGTGGGCATATATCTGCAGCTCACTCCCCTTCTCATGCGGCAGAGCTAGAACGTGCTTGCTGGGAAGGCGGCGAGCCAGCCCCATCTGCTCCCGTCTGTCGTTTGCTTCCCAATGTGGGAGGATCAGCAAGTGTAAGACCACAAAGCCAGGCAATAAATGGAAACGTGACTGGGACTTGGTGTTTGTGCCCAGAGAGGCTCGGGAATTTGCCCACTTTTAACGTGATTTAAAGTGATGATTATATTCTGCTCCCTTTAGAAGTGGGAATCGGGGCCTATCTAATCTGGAGCAGGTTTGTGATGTGTAGAGTCAGAGGAAGGAAGGGAGGGAGGGAAAGAGGGAGAAAGAGAGCGGTTCAAGAAAATGAAAGAAGCAAAAGTTAGCTGAGAGGAAGACTGGGAATGTAAAAAACCACCTGGTAAGATCTAACAAGTAAAGAGGAATGGTTTGCTTAACACGGCACACAGATTATAAATTAAAAGTAATGGAAATATGAGATGTGACTGTGGGAGAAACTGTCTCAACAGTGAAATCAGTTATGCTGAATAGCACGCATTCATATCCTTGGATTATTGAAAACTCGAACTGGCCCTCTGAACTATGCTAGGAGCCTTGATAGGACACCAGTGGCGCGGTGGGTCATTTTCCCATTTTGATAGCAAAACCGGGGTAGGGGTAGGAGGCTTGAACACGAAGGGTCTTGGAAGCCTCACTAAGGAGTCGGCTTTATCCTCAGGAGAATGGAGAGCCTTCTAAAAGGTTTTAAGTGGGGAAGTGAAGTGGTCAGAAAGTTCACTTGGGTTGCAGAAGGGAGCGTGGATTAGAAGGTAGTAGCAGCCTCAGTCAAGAAGGTGAAAACGGAGATAAAGGTGGAGTTGGGGTGGGAAGTTCCAGTACATATTAGGAGATGGAAGGGCAGGATCACGGCCCTGGGCTGAGGATCCCATCCTGATAGACCACAACCCAAGACTCTTTCTACTGCTGCCTCTTCGGCCTGTCCACTATGAGCAAGGCTGAGCGGCTGGCTAGACAGAAGAGATGGAAATAAGAGAATAGTGGAGGAGACAGTAGGGGCCACCACAGTCAGCACCCCTTGGTCACCTATGTTCCCCCTACTATTTGCTATTTGTGCTTGGCAACCTCCTCCGCCCAATGCCAGGAGGAAGAAGCATGTGAGAACAGTAAAAAGTAAAGAGGCCAGGGAAGGATCAGCACCTCTCCAGTCCCCATGGCTGCTCTCCCCCGTTCTTGTCATGCCTGCCCCCACCACTGGTCATCACTGCCTCCCAACTCATTGCTTCTACAGTCTTCATCATCATCATCATTGTCATCATCATTGTCCTCCTCATTATCGTCTGCTTCCATCTGGCACCAACCACACACCCTCCTCCTGCCACAAACTCCTCACTTATCCCTGGAGTGTCCAAGTTCTCTCGTTCCATTTCCCTTTACAGATACTTTTCCCTCCGGCTATACGTCATTTCCACTCTTCACCAAGAAAGTACCACTCTTCCTTCCAGATGCGGTTAGACTATCTCCTTCTCTATGAGGATTTCCTCACACATCCAGGGCAAGTTGGTCTCTCCCCAACTTGAATTCCAAAACTGAAGGTAATCCCCACCAACCCCAGCACAAGAACAGCTCACGTGCATTGAACGTTTACTATGACCCAGGCACCCTGCTGAGTTCACTACATGAACTAAGCCTCACAGCAATCGGATGAGGAGGGTTCTCTCACCGACACAGTTCCCAGTCACACAGTGCATGAATGGGGAAGCCGGAATTCAAACCCATGCCGTCTGACCTCACAGCCTTGCTCTGAAGCACTGTGCTCTCTGCACATCTTGCTGTTGGAGCATTTGTACCCTGAATTATACCCAGTCCTATGTCTCTGACTCTGACCTTCTGGCCTCTGAGTCCCTTGAAGCAAGAACTGGCTTTTTCTTCTTGGGAACCATACAGTGCTCCAGCGGATTCCCTAGGACAGAGCCTGAGATGGTTGTTCTCAGGCAGGTGATTTATTGAGGGAGGGCTCTCAGGAGAAAGCATAAGAGGGTAAGAGAAACAAGATAGAGCAGAGACAAGATGTGATTTCAGAAGAAGTCTAGCCTCTGCCTGACCCAGTGGGGTGCTATGGAGTGTGAGTTGCGTGCGAGTTTGTCCCATTCAGAGACAAGGAGGCTGGGCTCTTACAGCCCTCACCCTCACCAGACAGTCCTTGCCTGCAGTTTGCACCCTAATGGGATGGAGGACATAACCTCCCAGACAGCTCCCACCGAGCCAGGGCAATCTCCAGAGAGGTACAGCCAACACTCACAACACCCAGAGGATGGGTACACTGTCCTAGGGAAGGGGATCTCGATGGTGCACCAACAGCATCCTGCAGGACCTTTCTATCCAGCCAGTGGCTATTTTCACCCTCTGTAGTAGACACTCCCAGAATCCAGGTCCAATCAATCGATGAATAAGTCACGTGTCTACTACTACAAGGCTTGTCCCTCCTATTTTGAGACCTCCACTGCACTGCACAGACTTCAGCAGGTGTCCAACATACACCATTCCATCTCCAGGTACCATCTCAACTACAACACAGAATATTAACTGAAACACAAGCATGTTTTCTGGGTTTCTATTTTGGTGCAACACTGCTTCCAGTGCAGGGAGAGCAGAAAATAGGGGTGGTGGACTTTTCTAATTTGCAGCACAAAAGATTGTATGGACCCTAACCTACCCAAGAATTGAACATAAACTATGAAGAGGGAGACTGCTGAGCCCAAACCAGCATGGCTGATCGACAGTGTGTCTGACGCTCCTGCAGCTCTGTCACGGCTAAAGGGAGGCCTTCTTTCTTGGCTCCTCCAGTGAGTCTGATGTGGGGAGCTCTGAAATTGGAGCAATATTGATTTTCCTCGTTTGCTACGCAGTCTTTTTTAAAAATAACTGAGTCTAATCCTGTTGGGGTCAGCATAACAGGAAAGCAATCATCTGTTCCTGAGGGTAAAATGAAATCTGATCCAAAAAACTCTACCAACATTCTATTTCAATTTTTTGCAGCAGGTTTTCAATTTTAATGACAACTTACGGCGTTCACGAGGATAAAGGTTGCGCCGTCTCCCGTGGCTCAGTCTGTTAGCAGTTGGGCTGCTTTACTGGTCTGTCTCCTTTGTTTGTTTCCAAAGAGACCTCTCACTTCCCAGTTGTCCAGGTATCATTGTCAACGGAGGTGTTGTTTTCCTCAGGTCTACAGACACTCCACAGCTTTGTATTTTCCTTTACAGATATTCCCATCTGCTTTTTATTTTTTTTTCCATTCAGCACAACATCCCAAGGGGGTGCAAATGTTAGATGAAAGAGTCCTATTATGTGGGACAGTGGTCTGGCAGTCTCCCCAGGCGTCTCTGCTGACCTGGGGTGATTTAATAAGTGCTCCAGATCATCCTCTGCTGATTTCCACTGTCCCTAGCTGGTCAGGCTGAGTGATAGCCCCATATTCATCACCAGCTCCAGTCTTTGGCCATGGTGTTACCCTTCCTACACGTGACGGGTCCTAAATCTGGCTGTACGATAGAATCACCTGGGAAGATTGTTAAACATCTGACTCCTGGGCCCTACCTGATGCCTGCTGAATCAGAATTTACCCGAGGATGAGGTTCAGGAATCTTTATTTTAATGAGCTTCCCAGCACCCAGCCCAACATGAGGCCTCTGCCCAGAATGGTGTGGTTTCTACCTAAGGGAGTGTCAACTAGCGACGTCTGGTCTGGAATAAGCCAAACGGAAGCTTGTGGAACAAGATGAAAAGAGCTTTTGTGTCCTTCTCCAAGGCCACCCCAGGTGGGGATGGGCGGAAGTGGAGGAGCAGAATAGTCAAATTACCCTGCATGCTGCTTACCTGTTCTCGTTCAACATCCATCCATGCACCTAGCCATTCAATCAGACATATGTGGAGCTCATGCTCTCTATATAAGACCTGGGCAATGGGGGCTGTAAAGCAGGCACACCTTGGAGCTCACAGTGTTTTCCCAAGGGAAAACTGCGCTGATCTGTCTTCTTAAAAGAGCAAACAAGGCTCAGCTCAGAGCCTTCACCAAGCAAGAAAGTAATAGCATTGATTTTTTTCCATCGTATTGATTTTTCTAAATATGGTAGATAAAACTGGTTTGTAATTTATAGTAATGATATAAATTTTTCCTTTAAAATAAGCCTATTAGTGACCACCACAATGTGCTATCACTGCATGCTCATTTGAATGGTTAAAATGAAAAAGACTGAATACCAAGTGTGGGTGAGGATGTGGACCAATCAGAGCTCTCATACACTGTGGGTGGTAGTGTAAAGCGGTGTAAAACCACTCTGGAACGCTATTTGGCAGTTTCCTATAACGTTAAACATACATATACAATACAATCCAGCAGTTCCCTTCCTAGAAATTTACGGAAGAGCAATGAAAACAGACGTCTACACAAAGACTTGAACATAAATGTTCTTAGCAACTTTGTTCATAGTATTAAAAGCTGGAAACAGCCAAGGTGTCCATCAACAAGAATATGAAGACACTAGTCATCCATACTATGGAATACTGCTCAACGATAAAAAAAAGAACAGACCACTGCTCCTTGCAATAACAGAGATGAATCTAAAAAACATTATGCTGAGTGGAAAAAGTCAGACACAAAAGAGTCCATATTTATGATTCCTTTTATATGAAACTGTAGGCATATCTAATCTATGGTAACATACTTATATATCAGATGACTCTTTGTCTGGAGCCAGGGTGGGGATTGACTGAGTAGGGGCATGAGGGAACTTTCTAGGATGATAGAAATGTTCTGTGTATTAATATGGCAGTGACTACACAGTTGTATGTATTTATATATATATTATATATATATTTGTAAAAAAGTCATCAAACTCTATGCTTAAAATAAGTATATTGTGTATGTAAATTATACCTCAATAAAATTGATTTATTAGGTGATACTCCATATGGCAGAAATCATGACGTTGGTGGAGGAATGCCCAAAGTTTAGGAAATGCACTCAGGGACATGGTAGAGAGTGGACAGTATCCTAAAAGAGGTGCAGATGAAATGCTGTGAAACTTCAGAGGAGGAAAATCTTCTTCCACTGGGAAGATGGGACAGTGGTGGGAGCTTCGTATAATAAATGACACTTCTGCTGAGCCTCTGAGAAAAAGTAGAGCGCATATGGGGGTAGAATGAATCTATGTGAAATTGGGTTGAAGTTAATATGAAGGGCTTGAGATGGGGGAGGGGAGGAGACCATAAAAAGCCACGTGCACCCTGAGGGGATCAGGAAGGATGGGGGTGACCCCACCACTTTAGCGTTTGTGACCAAAGGCCTTTCTAGTCAGTGAAACCTGGACATGTGGACTTCAGCACTAGCTGATGCAGTCACCCATTTCCCCCTCGGTCGTCTGCTTAGAGAACTCGAGAGGCAGCAAAGCCCACTGGTAAGGCCAGGACCAGGGGGACAGAGTGGAGGCACAGAGGGCAGACACGGTAGGAGGCAGGGCCGTGCAGAGGCTTAGCGGGCACATCCAGGACCCTGAGAGCGAGGGCCTTGCATGCCTCACCCTGGTCCTGGCCCTGTTCTATGGTTATCTGGGAGCAGATAACCAGGGACCTGGTAACTCATTCATCCGTAACCAGGCCTGAGTGCCTGCTCCAGGCCAGGCATTGCAGTAGATGCCATATTAGATACAGGTCCTTGGTGAGCTCACAGTCTAGCAGGGAGGGGAAAAACAAGTGTGAGAGGGAAGCCCAGGGGCTGTGGGTACTCAGAGGAGAGTCTCTGGGCCCAGACTGGAAGGGGGTGGTCAGGAAACTTTTTAGGAGAAAGCGAAACCTCAGCTAAGGTTTGAATAAGCTAAGCCCAAGGGATGGTGGAGGGCAGTCCCTTCTAGATCTGCCTGGCCTAGGATTTGGAGCTTGGCCTTAGAAACTGAGAACCCACTGGGCATTGATTTGCAAAAGCTGATGTGTGCCTGTGTCCCCTCTTCCATGCCTTTGTAGCTTTGTGACGTGGCCGAAGAAGCCCTACAGTGCCCCCCTGTCCCAGGGGGAGTCCATCCCAGTAACTTCAGCATCTGCCAGCTCACCAGGAGTCCCAGCCATAGAGTCCCCTGAGACTCATCTAGGTGGTTTTGTTAAGTAAGTGCAAATGCAAAGCCAGAATGGATTCTTTTAAATAGCATTCTTTTCTCTACACTGACTTACATTCTCAAACTCACCCCTCATTTATTCATCTAGCCACTCACCAGTCAGCAGTTTAACAAGTGCCTTCTCTGTGTTAGGCCCTGGACTAGGCATCTGGGATAGGAAGTTGAAAGTCACCTCTGCTCTCAGGAGGTCCCAACCTCCTGAGTCCAGGGGGACTGAGCCCTTCCTATAAGGTTGTCCTTTCCATCTGTCCCAGGTGTGCAGCAAGAGTCAGGTCAAGGGTAGCAAGCAGAAAAGGAGATGACAATTGGCCAAACATTATATCCTCACAATAAAATGCTCCAATAAATGATGAAACTTAACATTGAGCCCTGGGGACACATCCAAATTGTCTGAAGAATTTCTAGAGCTTCCCAGAACATTTTGCAGGTTGGACATGGATTTGATAAGCTAGAAAAGAAGAATTGGAGCCTACGGAAA
This sequence comes from Equus asinus, assembly GCF_041296235.1. Taxonomy (NCBI): domain Eukaryota; kingdom Metazoa; phylum Chordata; class Mammalia; order Perissodactyla; family Equidae; genus Equus; species Equus asinus. Next base: position 37,606,712 of record NC_091817.1, read on the forward strand.
ACTGATCAATTTGAGACCCTAGACTGCATGTTTGGGGGCAGGGAGTAACCTCACGGACCAGCTGACCTCTTGAGAAAGGCGTCCCTTGAACAGGAACCCAAGTTATTCTTTGGGGCAAAGCAGGATGGGAGAGGAGGACAGGGCTAGTGCACAGCTGAAGACTGTGTGTGATGACTGCCAAATGAATGATTCTCCACATTTCGTTGAACTCCCCAGGACTATCCTTGAGGATGAAGACGGGTCCGAAGAAAGAGAACACAAAAAGCCACAAGTGCCCACCATTGTCATCTCAGATGTACGGTTTCCTTTCCCTGGCCGGGTTGGCAAGTCAAGGGTCCTCCCCATAAAATAAGGACAGAGCCAGGAGCGGAGTGGCAAGTGCAACGCGGGGGTCTGGCTGCGATGAGGCTGCAAACCTTTATGCACGTCGCTTCCCAACCAAACACCCGCAGAACCAACACCTCTGTGAGAGCCCAGACGCCTCAGCACAGGGACTTTATAATGGGAAAGTCGGTTACCAGTACGTCTAGACCTTGGTGATCTTGTGCTCTTCCCAGCCCCTAGAGAGAGGCTGCAAAAGGAGAACTATTTTCTTCAATAATTCCATAGTAAAGAAAAAAGGCGATCAAGAGAGTTTATAAATTCATACCCTTAAGTTCTCCTTCTAGAACGATGTCCTAAGGAAGTCATTGGAGATACAGATTTATGTACAAAGATGTTTGTTACAACACTTTAGAAATAGCAAAAAATTGGGCAAATAAATTACCATATGTCCATGATGATACACGATCTTTTAAAATAGGGTTTGTCTCAGTAGTGGCAGAATGGAGGTAAGCTGGAATTTTCTTCCTTTGCAGGCAGGGGTATGAATTGGCATAGCCTCCATGACATACAATTTGGCAAGTGTTTCAAAATTTAAAATGCACAGTTCCTCCGCCAGGATATTATTCTCCAGAAACACGTTTACATTTACATAAAGAAGTGTAACTAACCCTGTACACTGCAGCTTTGTTGGTAAAAGCAAGAAAAATTGGAAACAACTCCACCAACAGGAGACTGATCAGATTAAATTATATCTGCACAAGGCAATACTATCAAATCTTTTTTAGAAAATGAGAAAGTTCTCTGTATACTGATTTGGAGCAATGTCTGATATATTAAGTAAAAAATACTATATGTTCTATTTTTTGAAGTATTTTAAATGATACTTGTGAAGAATAGTTAGTCACATGGAAAGATGGCACTCACGTTATAATGCCAGCTGAAAAATCAGAATACAAATATGTATATACATACACACACGTTATTCACACACATACATATGTCCAAAGTGCAACCTAATGATCGATTTGTATTTTTCTCTTTGAGGCTTTATTTATTTTCCAAATCTTTTAGAATAGTACATGTGTGTATATAAAACATTTGTCTTTTAAATGTTAATTCCTTTTTTTATTTTCAAAGATGTTTGTCATAGAAAACTCAAGGATACAGAAAAACGAAAGCAAAAATGCTCAAAATCCTACCATTCATAGAAAAATGCCACTGGAATTTTAGCAATCTCTCAGATATCTCTTTTTGCATGTACCAATCTCTGAAGCTCATAGCTTCAGGTGTGATGCATAGGCATATATCATTTTACAGAAATGGAACTGCTTTTTCACTAAATAATAGGTTGTGGACATCAGTCCCAGCCCCTAAATACGCCTTCATCCTCCATGGATAGAGAGAGGTACCACACACACTTCATTGAAAGTGATGCCCTAATGATAGGCATTCGGTGTGCTTCCAAAGTTCTGCTCCTATAAATAACACTGCAGGAAACATCCATGTACATACATTTGGGGCACTTGTCCAATTATCTCCATAGAAAAAAATGTACTATTTTTAAAATATTAACAAGATACTTCATTTTTCTGTCAGTGATGGGGAGGAGCACGTTAATGACCCATTATGAATCCTTGCTAGCTTTTCCTCACACCTCTAATTTCTAGGGATTAAAAATGAACTCTGCTGAAACAGAAAGAACAGAACAAAACCAGAGCCAGGTGGAGTTTCAGGAATTGCTATGGATCTTTGAACAGGATGAGATACTTTCCATTGGGGTAGAAGAAGTAAGTAACAACCCCAAGGGCCCTAAAGTCATCTGATACTCACTCTTCTTACTGAGCACCTGCCCCGAGTTAGAAATCTAAATCTTGCCAGAACCCTATTACCGCCATTGCCGTCATCTATTTTCAGGGTGCTGGGCTAGTCACCTTTCATGGAGCCAAACAAGTTAAAGTCAGGAATTAATCTGTGAATTGACGTAATTTTAACTCACCCTTTGCAGGTCCTTCATCCCGATAGTGTTCTAACATGGAATGACTTTCTCTGCAGGTGTTCGATGTTTTGCCCCTCTATGGAGTGCTGCAGCCACACAGTAGCCACCAGATATCTTTCACCTTCTATGGACACTGTGACATCATTGCACAGGCCAAAGCTCTGTGTCAAGTGGAAGGAGGGCCCATCTACGAGATAATACTACGGGGAGAGGCATCCCTGGTCAACTATTCCTTTGACACCAAGGATATTAACTATGGATTACAGGTATTGCCAGCCATCTGGCAGAGATTTTCTGGCTTTGCCTTAAACACAGGTCATGGTCCTTGGGCTCTAATCTCTCCTGGAACCTCGACCATTACAGTCTCTCCATCACACCTGTTGTTGATCCCTAATCTACCCCCCAACCCTGATCATATTCCCACTACCAACTGTTTGCCAGACATTTTCACTTGCTCTTCTCACTGTCTCCTGAAATTCAGTATGCTAGATGCAAAAATTCGCATCTTCCCTCTCAATCCAGAATCCCATTCCAACCTCTCCGTTTCTTTCAATGGCATTACTATCTTCTCAGTCCCTTGAGTTTATGATCTCCAAGGCATTTTCCACTGCACTCTCTCCTTCGTCTCCCAGCACCCCTGTAGCATCCAGGGTTTGCTGATTCATCCAGCAGGATCCCTCTGGGTCAGTGTTCCCTTCCCTTCACCACTGTGATTACCACACTACAGGGTCTCATGGAGCCGTGCCTAACCTATTACGGCAGTTCTCAAACTGTACGGTGCATATGAATCATCTGGGAATCTTGTTCAGCTGCAGATTCTGATTCAGTACGTCTAGGATGGAGCCTGAGAATCTGAATTTCTAGCAAGCTCCCAGGTGATGCCAATGTTGCTAGTCCAGAGACCCACTCAAGCAAGGGATTACAAGCCATTCATAACTTCTACTGCTAACCCATCTAAACATCATCGCCAGATAGATTTTCCCAAAATTGCGTTTTCATCCTATCAATCCCTGACCAATTAACCCCAGAAACATTCAGGAACACAGTACTGAGAAAAGAACTTGGTTTTTTAGTCAGAAGAAGTGGGATGTTATCCTGGTTTTACTTCCTACTGACTGTGACCCTAGCACATCACCTAACCTCTCCAAGCCTCAGTATCCCTCAGCATCTATAAAATGGGAATGGGATAGCAATGCCTGTCTCACCAGGTGACTGTGGTTACTTAAGTACAGTGTCTGGTCAATACTTGCCTGGGTCAGAGAAAGCATTCATCATGAGTTCCTTTCTCTGTCACCCAGGCAGATCAGAGCCAGTTTCCTCCACCTGGGTCGGGGTATCCTAAGCCCTTCTATTAACCGATGCTCCTTAAACAGTAAACTTCATTTCTCATAATTCCCCATAATAGCCCATTCATTCATTTGTGGCCGAGCTGGTTCACCCACTGGCCCTAATGCACCACAACCCTTCCTGCCTCCGTACTTCCTCTTACAGTATCCCTCTCGTCCTCCACTTTGCCAACCCCAAACCTATACATACTGTAAGACCCAGCTCAGCTCCATCCCTCAGTTATCTTTCTCTTACTTTTCCTTCTCTTGGCACTTAAGTGTAGTCTTTGCCTTAATAGAATGTACTTTCTCCTTCTTGCTTTGGAATAGTTGTCAGTTAATTCTATGTCTATACATCCTCTCTTCCCAAGTAGATTTTGTGTTATGTACTCAGAGACCATATCTCCTACCAAATTGTAATGAGGATTGAACCCCCATTATTTGGCTACTGCATTGTGTGTATGCGTGTGTGTTTGTAGGTTAAGGATTGTGCCTAAAATCAAATTCACCGAACACCTGTTGAGACCTTGTCCATTATGTCAGACAAATAGAACTCTCTTTCATTCTTTTTCTCCACAGTCCTCTGTGCAGTTGGTTCTGCCTCAGCTCCGAGTGTATTCTTTGAAGCAGCAGTCCTTGCCCTAGCTTGTCCTGAGGCCCCTGAAGTGACCTCAGTTTGTGGTTATTGGGCCTGCTGAACCACCTGCTGATTTATGTTAGCAAAATCCCAGGAAAAAAGAACATATCCAGCCTATTACTCCCATATCCCTCCATATAAATAGAAAAATTCATTCCAGAACATTCCGAACTCTAATCTTATCCCCCACGCCCCAAAAAGGCAAATCTTCTTAGTGTAGAAAGCTTACTTTAAGATCCTCTAACCTGGGTTCCTTTTAGTGAAGAAGCTGAGGTCTAGGGAGCTTGGATGCTCACCCCATGGCCATGCTACACTAAATTAGTTGTTAGAAGAACTAAGGCCAGAGCCAGGTGTCCAGGGTCCAGCGCTCTTCCTGCCAGAGTAGGCATCTTTTTTTCTGATGCTGAAATGTGGATTGGCCAGTGTCTACATCGCAAAAAATAAAATCTGTGTCACGAGGCATGTTTGTCTCCCCACCTTTGTGAGGATGATGGCAGCATCCCACACGATGAATGACAGAGGAGTCACTGTTCTTCTTCTCCTCTCAAGCTGTTTGACCATGTCACAGAGAAGGAAATCAAGCTGAAGAACACTGGGAAGGTTGGCTTTGAGTTCAAGGTTCTGACCAGCCACAAGTCTTCAGCAGACAACCTTCTTCCTGGAGTGCCACTAATCCTGCCCCTCTCAGTAAGTAGCCTTCCCACCTGTGACAGCCACAGGACGGTGGTGGGTGGGGCCCAAATTCAAACCGACAAGCTACACCCCATCGGTATGTGAGATTACACTAAACATTCACTGCCAGGATTATGTGTGACTTTTTTTTTTTTTAATTAAAACTTAAGAGCTCTCAGAAGCAAGAAAAATAAATCCAGGCTACTCCACTCATTTATTACACAAATATTTATTGAGTCTTGCATCAGCTGGGCACTATTCAGGCACCGAGGCTTCAACAGTGAACAAGATAGATGCAACCCGGTGGATTTTTTTCATGGTTATAAGAATAGTTTATTTTCACTTATGTCCTCACACTTACCTTGTAATTCCTTGAAGCCAAGAGCCCTCTCCACTGATGACAACAAATAAAAGCAATTTTTCATTAGCAGGTGAACCACATTGATTTTAGAAGCCAATGGAGGAGTTGGTTCCTTGTTCATATTATGTTGATCTATCAGTATTAGGAACTTTTGTTGAATTTTCTTCGTCATGAAAATAATATATACTTGTTATAGAAATATTGAAAATGTTAAAAAAGATAAACAATGAAATTATAATTATTCATAATCTTACAATCCAAAGATGAGTGCTGTCATCTTAGATGACAAAATCTGTTCTTCCCCTAAATTATCACATATATTTGGGTCTGTTGCTGGTCTCCCTATTCTTCATTGATCTGTTTGGCTGTCCCTACATTAATACTCTACCATTTTAATTGCTATAGCTTTAAATACATCCTAATAGCTAAGTCAAACTCTTTTTTTTTCTTCTTTTTCCAGTTTGTCTTAGCTTTTCTTTTGAATTTTTGTTTCTCTGACTTCCTAAATTGAATGTCTACTTTTCTTTCTTTCTTAACTAATAATGAAAAAAGGTAAGACTATGCATTTGCCTGAGTACATCTTTAGCCTCATCCCATAATTTTTAAGAAAATTATAGATTTAAAAAATAGAAGTCAACTTTGCATACTTTATATGATTTAATATCTACTATTTTAATTTTCATTATTTTCTAAGTTGTCTAGAATTATAGTTTTGTCAAGCATAATTTTAAAGCGTATGTTTCTTTTCTTTAAATTTCCAAATGACTAAGATTTTTGTTTAAACTTTTATTAATGTGCAATGAATGTTGAGGGGGTTTTTTTGTTTGTTCATGGCCAGATAGTATGACTTTCTCAATTCCTACTTTGTTAGCTTATTAATATATTTTAGTGGCCTAAAATTACTTTTAGTACTAATGAGTGTTTGAAAATAATGTTGTCTGGGCTACAGAATGCATATTGTGATGACTCTCTGTTGAGTTAACCTGAATAATTATATTATTCAAATCTTCTGTATCTTTTTCTGCTTAATTTTTCTAAGATTAAGAGTGGTATATAAAATGTCTTTGTCCATTTCTGCATCTATTATTTTCTACAAATATATAAAAATTTTTGTTTTATACATTTTCATCTCTGTGTTATTTGACACACAAGATTTCATGACTATTTAAGTCATGAAATGTAATCATGACTGGATATTTTATCTATTTTAATTGCTGCCTTCTTCCCTTTTAATGCTTTTTGCTTTGAATTCCACTTTGTTTGGTGTTAATATTGTGATTCCTGCTTTCTTTTTGCCTTACATCACTTGCCCATATTCTATTTCACTTTGTTTTAGGTTTATCTCTCATAAAACATAGTTGGATTTTATTTTTTAATCTTACCTAAAAGTCCTGATTTCAATAGGGAGATTTTACACATTCATATCATTAGTATAACTGAAATCATTGGTATTTCTTTCATTGTGTTTTATTTTGTCCATTTTTAAAGTTTTCTTAATGTTTTCTTTCTATTCTATCATTTTAGCATAATTGCTATGTTTTCATTGCCCTTCTTTTTTTCTTTAGGTTTTTTTTAAAGTGTTTGAACTTACATTGCTGCTGTCAGTGTAAATTGATACAATACTTTGGACGGCAATTTGGCAATATCTATCAAAATTACCCTTTGACCCAGAAATTCCATTTCTAGGAATTTATCCTACATACATAGTCCTTCATTTGCAAAATGATATGTATGTAAGAATATTTCCTATATAATTTGTAACAGCAAAAGCAGAAGACCGGAAACAAACTAAATGTCTGTTAGGAGGGAACTAGTGTTTTAAAATGTGTTCAAACTGTCTGCTGGAATAATATGCAGCAGTTTAAAAAGATCAGGCAGCTCTAGGTGCACCAATATCAATATTGAGTTAATTCCAAGACAGATTGCTTAGTAAAAATCAAAGAAAAGGAAGATGAAAAACACTGTGCATTATATGCTATCATGTACATTTTTAAAAATATTTATTTTTTAAATAAATATATATTGTTGGATTCAGTTAGCCAATATTTTACTTACCATTTTTATATCTTTGTTAATAAGTGAAAACTGGCCCATAAATTTCTTTCTCCCTGCTGTCCTTGATCAGTTTGGACATCATAGGAAGAATTGGGAAGTTCTCTCTTTTCTATTCCTGGAATAGCTTGTAAGTCATTCTCTGGGATGGTTTGTAAACTAAGATGACCATCTGTTTTTTGAAGAATTAACAGAACTTGCTTCTAATGCCGTATATTCCTTTTGAGGGATAATTTTTTCCCTTATTCAACTTCTCTATAGGATATAGATCACTCAGGGTTTTTTGAGTTTGGGTTGTTCATATTTTTCTAGAATAAGTGCTGGAGACAAAAGCTGAGACCCACCCCCTATTCCCAGGACACTGAGAGCAGGAAGAGCCGCTCTGTGGGAACAAGAGAACTTTGTGGATTGCTTAAGAGAGTGGGGAGGAGAAAAGAGAATGAAGGTGGGAGGTGCAGGCTGGAGACCACAAAACATGGCACACTCTGCAATTTGACCCCAGCTTGTGACCCCTACACACTCTTACACACATACACACACACACATGCATGCACACACCTTCCATAAGATGTGCAAACTTCCATAAAGTGCTTCATGTGAAGTTTGGTGGCAAGACTCAGTTCTGTGCAGTGAAATGGGAGTATATAAGGAAGTCAGAGAGTGGAGGCAGAAAGAGAGAATTAAGCAATGGCTTCTCCTAGAAATCGTGGCAATGATGTTTAACTGTCACGGGCAGTTTGGGGTTTGAGATAAGCTTATTAACTCTACCAAGGCCAGTAGACCTCCAGTGTGTGCGTGTATATGTGTATGTATATTTAAATAACATCTGGATTGATACACACCAATATGGTATCATTATTTATGTGTCAGTGGTAACCACTGGTGATCTTTATTAACTTTTTTCTTATCTTCACTCTCTAATTTGACTTCAAAGAATATGGATCACATGACATCAAAAACCTAATAAAATATGTTCAAAAATTATAAAGGGCCCATTCAAGACTGGCTTTTGAAACACTTCTAAATAACTTGAACTTATGCTGGTATTATTTTTCCCAGTTCAGATTCCAGGCTGATTTATAACTAACTGTGATTCTTGCACTTTTTTTTTCTGATTACTGACCTAGAGGTTCTATTTTATTACCTTATTCGTACTTTTTAAAAAGTTTTAGTATATGATAGTTGACATTTACAAAAGAAATCTATTTAACATGTGTTTGATTTATAAAGCACAATAATAAAATGGCACCCATGCACCTACCATCCATCTTTAAATCCAGATTACTAAATCTACTTAAAGTCACTTGCTTGTTGGTATGTATGCAATCTGATATATCACAACCCACCTGGGCTCCTTTTCTATTCCATGGCGCTGCTTGCTATCCCCTAAACCAGTAACCACTAGTCTGAATTCTCTGTTTGTCATTCCCTTTTTAACATACAGTGTTATTACCTATGAATGCATCCTTTAAAAAAGTTCTTTTAGTTTATTTAATTTATCAAAACTTTTAGGCACTTACAATGAGTGGGTATTTTTCTAGCACTGAGGATAGGATAGTAAACAAAACAGACAAATATCCTTGCCCTCGTGGAGATTTTGTCTTATGGGATTTTTCTTTATCTTGAGCTTTATGAAAATGACATCGTTAAATACAATCTTGTGCAGTTTGCTTTTTTCACCCAATATATGTGTTTCTAAGACGTGTCCGTATTAGCTAGAGTTCTTTTTCATTACTGAGTAATATTCCTTTTGTAACTATATTGAAAGTAATTTTTCATTTTCTTGTCGAAGAACATTTGGGGTTTTTCCCAAAATTTTCCTATTAGAAACAATCCTGCTACAAATATTCTTGTACACATCTCCTGGCCACAGATGGAAGAGTTTTCCTAGGGAATTTTCCTAGGAGTGAAATTTCCAGATCATGGGCTACGCTTATGTTCAACTTTATTAGTTTTTTTCACAGTGGTTTTTCCCATTGACATTCACCAGAATGTGTATAAAAGTTTCTTTTGATGCGTATTCTCACCAAAATTTGGTAAATTTTGCCAGTCTTGTGGTGTAAAAAAAATTTCATTATGATCTTAGTTTGCATTTCCCTGGTTACTTATGAGGATGAGCATCTTTAACTGCATTTATTGCTACTTGTGTTTCCTCTTTCAGGAAATGCCTGTTTACATATGCTACCTGTTTTTCTATTGTTTGGTTGTCATTTTCTCATAGCTTCAGAGGAATGCATCTTGGGGAAGGAGTGTGAGTGGACAATAACCAGCACAATAGGCCATTGAGATTTTCTAGTCCGTCAAACCACCAGAAGTAGGAGTCGGTTGTAAATTTGAAAGTTCTCTCTGGTCTTTCTGCTGTGTAGGGTTTTATCAGTTCACATAAAGAGCAGGTGTTGAAGGTTTACTACTTACCTGGAGTACCTGAGGTCTTTCAAAGGAATTTCCAGATACAGATCGCCCACCTGGACCCAGAAAACATCACTCTGAGAGGAGAGGGAATCTTCCCCCGCATCTGCCTTGATCTCCCCAGGAACCTCAAAGGTACTAGTCCTCGCTGCCATATTTCCCCAGTGGGGACAAGGATGCATTTTAGCTTTGCTCATTTGAAGGTTAATGGCTGCTCACATTATTTGCTTCGCAGTCCTTTCTAGTTCTCTCCTGTGTTATTCCTCAAGTACAAAAAAAAATGTCAAGAGTTAAAACTGACTTGATGACCTGAGTTTTGTGAGACAAGATATAATCCGCAGCAGTCCCAGATTAAGACCCCTGGCCAGTTTTGCCTCCTTGACTTACTTATAGAGGCATCAGGAAATTGCGCTTCCAAAGGCCTTTTCCACCAGTATATGTTCCTTCCAGCTACAATCTCTTCCTGAGTCGGCCTTTCCCAGTAACACACTCACAGATGGCCACTGAGAAGGTGAAGGCTGATTTACTGCAATGAGTACAATTTTCAAAATATAGACTGTACAGAAAGGCAGCCAAGGTTCTGAGCCCTTATTCTGGCAATACACAGTTTGGAGGCTAATTTAGACTGTTATTAATTGTCTGCCCACATGCCTAGCCAAGGCTTTTCTGGTAACATCTGGCCCCCAGAGCCATGCCTCTGTACAACAATATTTATGTCTGGTAAGTCCCCAAACTCAGCTGAACAGCTCTTTTAGCCATAGACTCTCTCTGGTTCTTTCTTCCTGACCTTGGGTACGGGACAAAGAGTCAAGAGAAACTTCTCACTCTGCTTCATGAATCCCTTATACCAAGCTCCTTGAAATCCACGTTCCCTAAACAGCTTCAGACTAAGCCCTCACATCTCGGCCTTTCTTCCCACCCCATTCCCCAAAGTCACTAACTCACCTGTTGATGATCATCTATTACATCCTAATTGTCTGAGGGCGGCCCCATGGCCAAGTGGTTGAAGTTCTGCACGCTCCATTTCAGCGGCCCCTGTTCGCAGGTTCGGATCCTGGATGCACACCTATGCCACTCATCAGCCGTTCCGTGGAGGCATCCCACATACAAAGCAGAGGAAGACTGGCACAGATGTTAGCTCAGGGAAAATCATCCTCACAAAAAAAAATCCTAATGGTCTGCTCCCTAAGAATATGGACACAAATATTACTAAATCTAAGACCGTGTCACACTGTAGCATCTAGAGTTCCAGCCAGACAGAGAGGTTAGTCCGACTTCACATCTAATTGTCAGGAAGGAAAGCCTTCGCCACAAGGTTGAAAACTGGGTGCTCAACTGGCCTCCTTAAGGCAGTAGACATGGTTTGGGCGGTACAGGGCTTTAAAATAGTTTACATCTGAATACCGCTAGTTGGGTCTTCTGTGCCCCAGTCTCAGCGCTGCCTATTGTTTCATAGGAGGCACCTTCGTTTCTTTGCCGACCTTGCTCCTCAAGCATTTGAATTTGCACTAGCTTACTGGTGAGCTTGGGTGTCTGAAATCTTGCCACCGATTGCCTACCCTCCCTAATTCAGGGGATCGTATCTTATTCAGTTGTAGTGAAGGCAACTTGACCCAAATATATTCTTTTTCTTAATTGAGATTTAATAAACATAAAGACTAACCCAAAGGGTGGCCAGCCATCTGGGTTTGTCCAGCATGGAAGGGTTTCCCAGGTCACGCAGCTGTCAGTGCTAGAACTGAGAGAGCACCAAGTAAGCTGGGATCCAGTTGGCCACCCTACAAGTGATTTAGGACGTTACTGCCATCAAGTTCTTGAGGACTAGCTGGTAGCTCATTAAAGTATAATCTCATTGAACTCAGTGAGGTCTCTGATGCAAATTCAACGCACTCACAAATTACATCACCCTCTGAAGTGCAGAAAATTTGGGAAGTGAAGTATCAAACAGTTTACTTCCCCTCTCTCTTTATTGACCCTGAGCTGAGAGTCTGTGTTTTAGGCATAATTCATATATTTCCAGCCATCCTGATTTCCCTCTCCTTCCAACCCCCACAGGAAATGAAAAGTATGAAACCTTCTTAAATCAGGCCAGAAAAAACCTGGAAAAAGAGTACAACAAGTATGAAACATTTGATCACTTAGATTCAACTGAGGAAATGCCTGAGGATGAATCTTCTGAGGTAAGAGCAGCCTCATTCTGCACAGAATGAATGTGGCAGAAGGATAGTATGTGCAAAGGCCCAGCAGCAAGAAGGATGTGGTATATCTAAGGAACAGAAAGGAGAAAAAGATATAGCTAGAGCAAAAAAGGGGGGAGGTAAGGGAGCCAAGAGGAGCCTAAAGAGGCAAGCAGCCATCTAACCTATTCAGGGTTTTGAACTTTATCCTGAGGGCAATAGGAAGTCACTGGGTGCTTCAAGTGGGGCCATGGGTAATGGACTTTCATCTTAAAAAGATCTCTCTGACTGCCTCGAGGCGCTCTGAGAGGACAGGGGCTTGGGGGGCTGGGGGCGGGGATGAGAGTAGATGTGGTGAGATCAATGTTTTAAAAAGCTGATGGAGTAATTCTAGATGAGAGATGGTGGTGGTGTAAACAAAGGGGATGACAGTGGGAGTATGGGGAATTGAGCTAATTCTAGAATTATTCCAGAGGTGGAATGGTCAGCGATTAGGCATTGGTTGGATGTGGGGGTGAGGAAGAGGTGACCTCCAAGTGTCTTGCTTGGATGACAAAGTTAAAAGGGGGCACTGAGATAGGAAACTCAGGAGGAGACGCAAGTTTAGGGTGAACAGGGAGGCAGGGAAATGAGTTCAGATGGTCCTTATTACACATGAGATTTCTGTGCATCATCCAGGTGGAGACGTCCGATAGGGAGTTGGAACCACTACTGTGGACCTGGGGAGAGGGGTAGGCTGAGAGTCATCAGATGGTCATTGTAGGCACAGGAAGTGGTGAAATTCCTTGGGAAGTGTATTGAGTGAGCAGGAAAGAGGGTACATTCAGCACAGAGCCCTCAGGTACCCAGCAATTAACTGAGGGAAATGGACGGCCAAAGAGGTTCTGGAACAATCAGGAGTGTGTGGTGACTCCCAGCTGGGAACCATGCTAAGAGGTGGTCTCTTGAGGGAGGGAGTGGCCCAGCTTGTGAATAAAAGCTGCCCCTGCAGTGGGATGTAGAGCAAGATCCGAAAATGTCGTCCCTTGCCATTCCCTGACACTCGTCTCTTAACGGTCTGTTCCTGACCATGAAGTCCGCTTTCTCCCTGTGCTCTTCTTTTAAAATGCGAATGTACAGGAGACTGTTGTCCTAAGGAAGAATTATATGTAGGTAGAGAACCCTTAGACTGGTTAAGAGGGGGTTCTAAAATGGGAAAGAATGGTGTTGTGGGGGAGACAGGGAGCCCCAAAGGACACCAGCAATGACTTGTTTTGCAGATGCTGAAAGGAACCCTTAGCTCCAAGGATGATCATAATTGATAACACCAGTTACTGTGTATTGAACTCTCACGCTCGGCCTGTGCCACACTATTGACCTGCGTTATTGTTTCATTAACTCCTCCCACAATGGGGCCGGGTGGGGGGGCGCATTTTCTGGTGCCATTATTGTCTTAATTTTACAGTTTTCCAGAACTCATAGAAGGGAAGTGCACATCCCAAGGCAGGCTGCAGGGCTAGGATTTGAATCGGGCCTGTCCAACTCCTAAGACCTCTGCCCTCTTCTGTCCGTGAGGGGCAGCAGCGTCTCCACCCTGCTAACCACGTTCCCAGGAGGCTCCGCTTCAGAGCCTCAGCACAGCTGTCTCTGGCAGTGGACCTGGGGTGGGGTTTCTGAGGATGTGATGGCACAGGCAGCGGGAGCTAGTCCTCCTGCATGAGGCAGGGGTCCACAGTTAGTGGCTCAGAGGCCAAGCGTAGCATCAGCTTTGCTGTTCCGGAATCTAGATGACTGGAAACACTTGTGGGTGAGGCATGATCCTCTCCCAGTTTGTCGCAGTTCCCGCTGCTCCCTGTTGTCTCGTCATGGGCCACTTCACACATTAACCTTCCCTGCTTGGCCCTGGACTTAAGGTTTGGACCTGCTAGAACAATATTTCTCAACGTTTTTTCACTATCACCCTCCTCCAAGACATATTTTTCCTAATACCTCATAAAATATTTTTATAGTATATAAAATGTAATCTCTTTGAATAGTTTGATATTAAGTTTTCTAACTTTTTATCTTGAAGTAGTTATAGAGTCACAGGAAGTTGCAAAAAAATGTTTTTCCCAATGGCAACATCTTACCTAACTATAGTACAAAATCAAAACAGGAAATTGACATTGGTACAAGCCACAGAGCTCGTTCAGATTTCGACAGTGTTACATGCACATGTGTGTGTCTGTGTGTCTGTGTGTGTGGTTCTGTGCAATATTTTCACATATGTAGCTTTGTGTAACCACCACGACAATTAAGATACAGAACTGTTCCATCACCATAAGGATCCCTTGTGCTTGTTGGAGAAATAAAATTAAAAACAAAAATCTCCTTCCGACCCAGAAAAAATCTCTCCGCAAAAGTAGAAGAGAAAGAAAACAATTTTATTACTGATAAAATATTAAACCAGAATGTTATCTGTGTCACGGGCAGTCCTGTGAAGAGATCACAAAGACAGAAAGAAATCTTGGCCTTTTATATACCTCAGCAGATACGACCCATTGCATACATATTCTCAAGGTAAACACTAACTAGTCCTTAAGGAAGAGCTATAACTAGTCCTCAAGTGACAGGACTTGACAGCACCATTTGTCACGCATAGTTCATCCTGAATTCACATCGTAATTGGGGTGGCCATCTGTGTTAGCTAAATGGCTTTATCCAAAGGAAAACCAAACATTTCCTGTTTTTATGACAGGGCCCTCTAAAGTCAGGCTCCTACCCCAGCCCCCCAGACACTTGGAGATGGGGCTCTATCTTCCTTGATGATTCCATTTCAAAGAGATGGTTCCCAGGTCCTTGAGAAAGACACTCAAGAGCGCCACTTGAGAAAGACACAGGGTTGTAAGCTGACAAGAGGCTTATTTAACCTTTAAAAAGATGTATATAGGTTTCAAAGAGACAGAGAAGGCACTTACAAGCTTTCTAAAGCAAATGCTCTAAGAAAATGGAGCAAGGAGAAGTCTCTTCCCTTATTTTCAACAGGGAGAATTAAGCCTCTTATTTTTAATTTGTATTAACCCTTAGATGCTACTCCTTTATAGGTGCCTCCAATCTCCCCATCCCTTACCCCTAGCAACCACTATAGTTCTCCATCTCTTTACTTCTATTTCAAGATTATTACATAAATGGAATCATACGGTATGTAATCTTTTGAGATTGGCTTTTCTCATTCAGCATAATGCCCTTGAAATTCATCAACATCAACAGCTTGTTCCTTTTTATTGCTGAGTAGTATTCCATGGTATAGATGTACCGGTGCATTTACCCCATCTTATCCCACCATGAAAAATTTTCTTTTATTTTCTTTCTTTTTTTTGTGAGGAAGATTGGCCCTGAGTTAACATCTGTTTCCAATCTTCCTCTTTTTGCTTGAGGAAGATTGTTGCTGAGCTAACATCTGTGCCAATCTTCCTCTGTTTTATGTGGGATGCCACCACAGCACAACCTGACAAGCTGCGCTAGGTCTGTGCCCAGGATCCAAACCTGCAAACCCCAGGCCACCAAAGTACAGTGCACAAACTTAACCACGACACAACCAGGCTGGCACACCCCCCCGCATGAAAATTTTAATACCACAAATATGCTGTATATCTGTTTATGTGCTGTGGCCCTTTGGAGGACCACAAACCATTGTAATATCTAAGATTTTTGCGCCCCCCGTTCCGTGAAGCAATTTTTGCCCCTTTAAGTGATATGGCCCCCATTGAGAATGCATGTTCTAGAAGAATTTGCTCGCTTGCTCTTCTCTCTTGCTGCAGTTAAGTGCTCAGCTCCAGATGGAGGTAGAGAGACTTATAGTCCAGGACTATGCCATAGAACATCAGAAGACAGTTATCCCTGACTCTGGGGATGACTTCAGGCTTCGGAGTCGCCACAAACTGGCCAAGTGAGTGCCCTTCCGTGTTGTGTTTGTTTCGGAGTGTAGCGGAGCAAGCTGTGCTGCCCACCGGAGCTGCCCTGAGTTCATAGTCGATGGTCTAGGAGTGAAATCCACTCACCTCACAGACCTGCCATTCTCTAGCATCCAGCCAGCCAGGCAGGTCTCTGCCTCTTAAAATCAGAAAACTCCAGCCTTGTCTAATGGACAGGTCTCTGAGGGCCCCTGAGGGCCCACACTGAATGTGTTTGAGATAATGACTGAAACAGCAGGGTGGGCTTCTGGGCCAAGAATCTTGTTCCTAGTCTCTATTCTGGAAAGTGGTTGTTCTACACTCAGGAGAATAGAACCTTGCACAGGAGATAGAAGCGAAGTGGAAAAGTGACCGGTAAGGAGATGTTGTTAACCATTTCAGAGTCCAGCTGCCAGAGTACATTCTGGACTTTGGCTACATCATCCTTGGTGACGTCCGAACCCACATCATCAAGATCACCAACACCAGTCACTTCCCAGTGTCCTTCCATGCAGAAAAGCGTGTCCTTCACGACACAGGTAACCAGGCTGGGAGACCCTTTCCTGTTGCAATTTGTCATTTCTAACAAGGTGCCCATCTGTACCGTCCTTCTGGAGGAGTGTTCATGCCTCTCCAGGGATCAGCCAGAAGAACTGTTGGGCCGTTGTTTGATACTTTGAAGGGTCGTCCTGCCCTAGAGGGGCTCCATCTGGAGCTACTGTTTGCTACTTCTCTCTCCCACAAAGAATTTTGTTTGTTTTGGTCCAGGCTTCAGTACTGAGCTAGATCGGGTGAAGAGCCTACCTTACTGTGAAACAGAAACATTTGAAGTGAGATTTGACCCACAAGGGGTCAGTCTTTCTGTTGGAAACAAAGAGGTCTTTCTGCCCATCAAGGTAAGAAAGATGCACTGCTGGGCCCAGCTGATGCTCCCCAGCTTCCAGCTCTGCTTGCCGATCACCCGTGGGATGATCCGGTTACTATTTCAGAGCCATGACCCTTCCCCCCAACCCCATGCCACATGGTAACAGCAATTTGATGCCCACTCTAGGTAGTTGGAGGGCCAACAGTTTACATCCGTCTCCAAGCCACGGTGACCATTCCCACTATGACACTGTCATGTGGAAAAGTGGAGTTTGCCACAATTCAGTGTGGACAGTGCCTCGTGGAAACTATTCAGCTTTCCAATCATCTCCAAGTCCCTTGTGAATGGTTTGTCCTCAGCCAGAAGCCAGTTAACAAGGTAAATGAATTGTGGGCCACTGGTCCCCTTTTTTCCATTTCCATTTCAGCCAGATTTGTAATTCTAGGCCTCTGCTCTCATCATTTCACTCTCCTGCTCAAAGACGTTCAGTGATAGCCATTGCCTCTGAGTAAAATCTAGGCCCTTCGCCCACCACTCAAGGACCCTTCGGGCCATGCTGTCTGGCGAATGTCTTATTCATCTTTGTACCACTGGTATCTGTCCCTGACACCTGGGACGTACTCAGTAAATGTAGGTTGAGTGAACGGAGGATGAAATAAATCCATTTTCCACAGAGGATTATCTAATTGTCTAATATTTACTAACCAGCTGGAGAAACACATGCCAAGTTACTTAAGATGGAAACTACGTTCTGAATTCAAACAAACGGCACAAATCTTTGAAATCCAGCCCACTTCTGGAGTCTTGGATCCTGGTGAGAGGTCCAATGTGCAAGTGAAATTCATGCCCAAAGAAGAGGTAAGATTTAAAGAAATGTGATTTCATTCAGACTCTCTGGATCTCTTTGGGCTGTACTCAAACTCCATGCTTGATTGGGTTCCAGGGAATCCTTGAGTGACCTGTACCTCGCTATTCTGATTATGACATCAAGTGTTTCTGGTTCACATAGGAGATGTGTGGCCTGGTGGTTAAGAGCACCAGGCCTGGGACCAGCAGATCTGTCTAACACACTGACTTTCATCAGCAGACCTGGGTTAGTGGCCTTCTGCCTCTGCACTTAGAGGCTGCATGGCTTTGAGCAAATTCCTTTAGCCTCGCTAAACCTCAGTTTGCTCGTCGATAAAATGAAAAATAATAATATCACTTGTCGAAAATCCCTTATTGCAATTCTAAAATCCAATAAGCTCCAAAAGCTGGAAAAAAATTTCGTAAGTTTCAGACCCAAACTCATTTGGCAGAAAAACCTCATCTGGACTGACACGAGACTACTTAACCTTTATTTATGCCACTCAGTTTGCAGAGTCCAACATTGCGACGGCAGAAATATTAATGTGTTTGATTTCAGGGGACCACCCCAGACCCTACTGAGGATGTTATGTGACATAGGGTGCAGGCACTGTGTTTACCTTTTTAAAATCTGAATTTGAAAGCACCTGGCCTCTAGGGTTTCAGGTAAGACATTACCAACCTGCGATAGCTCCTCACAAGGTCATTTTGAAAATTAAATGAATTAATATGAATAAAATTCACAGCATACCGCTCTGTATGTAGTAAGTATCTCAACAACTATTTACTATTATCATTAGTACTTGTGATAATAATAGGTGCTTCCTGGGAGACGCACTCCCTGGGCCTCACAAATGTTTCTTTTGTGAACACTATCAACACAAAGCTACTCCTAACAAAGAACGTGGTAAAAATAATAAAATCCTAGAACCAGAGAGGATCCCAAGAGGTTAACTGTAAAGATTTTTGCTCAAAGCCTAAGGCATTTCGGAGATATTTTTCTCCACTCTGTTCTTTTAAAAGAAAACAATTGATGCGAGTTTTATAGAATACCTATGTTAGTTAACTCCCATTTTCCTGGTAATAGCTTTGAGGAAATGCTTAAGAATCTGTAGTGAAAAAGAAGAAAAGTGAATGACTTCATGTCTGATTCTAAAATAAAGCTTGTGTTTCTATCATTATCAAAATCTCCCCAACTCTTTTGGAAGAAAAGAGGATTAATATGTTTGTCGTTCTTAGAGAGTCCTAAGACTGTCAGGGAGTTTACTCAAGATTTCGGATGTTTTACTGAATAAGGGAAATGACAGTAAAAAAAGAATAGATTTATCCAGTTCAATAAATGTTGAGTTGGAAGTGGTCAAAGTTAATAAAATGTTTCCCCACCAATTGGGAGAGGAATGTATTGGCTGTATACAAGGAGTTTGTTAGCCTTGCAATCCATACACTCCACACCTTTGTCTCCAACAGCAGCACAGAGAAATCACCGATGCCCACGCTCGTGACTCTTAGACATTTTAATGTGTTCCGAATACTCTGTGTTAGAAAACAAGGAAACGAACGAAATGTTTTAGAAATAGTTCCATAAAAAAACAATTAAAATATGGAAGTTTGAGTCATAAGGTGCTAAGCCCAGAACTGTATAGAAAACCCTGCTAGCCCATAATTCATTCTCTTAGAGTTTCCAACAATAAATACTTCTCTGTACATGTATGTATGTCCATACACATTCCATCCATCTGATTTTCCCCTTTGAGCTAAGATGGTTAGGAGCTCTTCAAATCACAAAGCCAGTCCTGGCCTCCAAATCCAAGCCGTAAGCCCAACAGTGTGAGAACAACGTGGGCATCTGGCTAAAAATGCAGACTCTCCAGCCCTTACCCTGCCTCTGCCAAGTCAGGATCTCTAGTGATGGGGCCTGCGAATCCACATTTTTAATGGGTTCCCCAGTGAAACCAGATTAGGGTAGTTGGTATCACTATCAACTGTATTCAGATTCTAATTGTATCGGATGAACGGAATGCCCTAGCTGGTCATCCCTGACCCACTGCTTAACTGTATCTTCAAATAATGGAAATATGCTAATTCAAATTCTCCAAGAAACAGACCTGGAGACAAGGATTTGAGCGCAAGCAGTTTATTTGGGAAGAGTAGGGAAGAGCGGTAGAGAAGTAGAAGGTGATAAGGGGAAAGAGGGCAGCTAATAGGGTGTGCAGTGAGCCAGCTGCCTCGGAGACTGCAGCTTAATCCCCTTGGAAAACTCGGAGGAAACAGACAAAATACACAGTTCAGAATTATCCCTTCCCGGGAGCGAGGCACCTAGGGTATTTATTTGGGAACTCCCAAGAGTCATTGTTTGAGGACTGCTCCCAGAATGTTATTTCCCCAGCACTTCTGCCCTGCCCTGCCTGCCCGTGAGCAGCAGGGCCCATGAAATGAGAGCCCAGAGGTGCAGATGGTGGCAGTGGACATCTGAGCACATTGGAGGGTCTAAGGGCTATGAGCATAGCACTCAGAGGGCCTTCCACACGTGATGAAGCACTTGGTACGGTGCCTGGGACGCTAGATACACTGTATTAGTAGGGTAATACAAATTGCTCCCATGCAATTTTGTAAGAAAAATTTTCCCTCTTAATCAAAATAGGATCAATTTTGTCTCCCTAGTAGTTTCCAGTTTTACACGGCATGCAACAGAAAAAAAATTCAGATGCTTGTTTTGTTTTTACATTTTCCAGAAATTCTACAGCCAAACCCTGGTTTTCCTGATTGCCCAGAGTACTCAGAAGCTTACGCTGCTGGCGCAGGGGAAAGGTCTAGAGCCACGCTTGGAATTTATTCCTTCATTTCTGGAGCTGGGGCCACTGCTGCCTTGTGCACCTGGAGATGAGGCCGAGGTGGTGGTGAAGAATCCCTGCGACTTTCCCATCGAGTTTTACTCCTTAGAATTTGACCAGCAATATCTCATAGAAGAGAAGGTGAGCGGAGACCAAAACCAAGCTCCATCTTCCTACCCATGCTGGGCCCCGCCACGTGCTCAAGCTCTTCTCTCTGCATGGACAACCTCCTCCTGACCTTGGCCTCTTCTTCCCCTTGAACCCTTCCTCATCAATTTAAAGATCGTGCAGTAGCCTTTCCTGACCTACTTTCCTTGCGCTGAGCAGAATTCATTGCTTCTTTGTGATCTCATTATACATTTTAAACATCTCATTGAAAAACCAATACATGCTCATGGTTAAAATTCAAACAGTAAAGAATACATGCAGAGCCAGCCCTGATGGACTAATGGTTAAATTTCAGCACACTCTGCTTCTGCAGTCCGGGTTCATTTCCCAGGCATGGAACCACATCTCTCATCTGTCAGTAGCCATGCTGTGGTGGTGGCTCACATAGAAAAACTAGAAGAACTTACAAATAGAACATACAACTAGGTACTGGGGCTTTGGGGAGGGAAAAAAAAAAGAGAGAGAGGAAGATTGGCAACAGATGTTAGCTCAGGGCAAATATTTCCCAGCAAAAAACAAGAAAGAATATATGCCACAGTCACTATATTTGAAGTGAGTTTCTTGTAGACAGCCTATAATTCACTCATTTTTTAATACACTCTGGCAGTCTCTGTCTTTAATTAGTATATTTAGACCATTTACATTTAATGTAATTATGTTAGGGCTTAAATCTGCCCTTTTTCCCTGTTTGTTCTGGGCTGCATGTTTTCCAATTACTCCTCCATGTCCCTTTTTTCTTAACTTCATTTTTTTAGAGCAGTTTTAGGTTCACAGCAAAACCGAGGGGAAGGTACAGAGATTTCCCATAGACCCCTTACCTCGACACATGCATAGCCTCCCCCATTATCAACATCCTCTACTAGAATGGTACATTTGCTACAATCGATGAGCCTACATTGACACATCATAATCACTTAAAGTCCATAGTTTACATTAGAGTTCACTTGGTGTTGTACATTCTATGAGTTTTGACAAATGTATAATGACATGTACCCATCATTATGGTATCATACAGAGTATTTTCACTGCCCTAAAAGTCCTCTGTACTCAGTCTATTCATTCCTCCCTCCTCCCGACCTCTGGCACCTACTGATCTTTTTACTGTCTCCATAGTTTGGCCTTTTCCAGAATGTCATGTTGTCGCAATCAGACATTATATAGCCTCTTCAGATTGGCTTCTTTCACTTAGTAATATGCATTTAAGGTTCTTCTATGTCTTTTCATGGCTTGATAGCTCATTTATTTTTAGTGCTGAATAATATTCCATTGTCTGGACATACCACAGTTTATTTATCCATTCACCTACTGAAGGACATCTTGGTTGTTTCCGAGTTTTGGCAAGTATGAGCAAAGCTGCTATAAACATCAGTGTGCAGGTTTTTGTATGGGCATAAGTTTTTGACTCTTTTGGGTAAAAACCAAGGAACGTGATTATTGGATTATATGATAAGATATGTTTAGTTTTGTAGGAAACTGCCAAATTTTCTTCCAAAGTGGTTGTGGCGTTTTGCATTCCCACCAGCAATAAATGAGAGTTCTTGTTGCTCCTCATCCTCACCAGCATTCGATATTGTCAGTGTTTTGGATTTGGCCATTCTAATAGGTACATAGTGGATTCTTATGGTTGTTTTAATGTGGATTTCCCTAATGACATATGATGTGGAGCATTTATTCATATGCTTTTTTTTAAAGATTGGCACCTGAGCTAACAACTGTGGCCAATATTTTTTTTTTTTTTTTTTTTTTTGCTTTTCCCCGCAGTACATAGCTGTATATTTTAGTTGTGGGTCCTTCTAGTTGTGGCATGTGGGATGCCGCCTCAACATAGCCTGATGAGCAGTGCCATGTCCATGCCAGGATCCGAACCGGCGAAACCATGGGCTGCTGAAGCAGAGCGCACGAACTTAACCACTCGGCCACGAGGCTGGCCCCTATTGTTGAGTTTTTAAGAGTTCTTTACATATTTTGAATAATGGTCCTTTATCAGATGTGTCTTTTGCAAATATTTTCTCCCACTCTGTGGCTTGTCTTCTCATTCTCTTGACATTGTCTTTTGCAGAGCAGAAGTTTTTAATGTTAGTGAAGTCCAGCTTATCAGTTACTTTTTTCAACGACAATGCCTTTGGTGTTGTGTACAAAAAGTCATCACCATACCCTAGGTCATCTCGATTTTATTTTGTTATCTTCTAGGAACTTTATAGTTTTATGTTTTTTATTTAGGTTTATGATCCATTTTGACTTAATTTTTATGACGGTTGTAAGATCTGTCTAGATGGAGGTTTTTTTTTTTTTGCACGTGAATGTTCAGTTCCAGCACCATGTATTGAAAAAAACTTTCTTTGCTCATTTTATTTGATTTGCTTCTTGTCAAAGATCAGTTGACTGTATTTATTTGGGTCTATTTCTGGGATCTCTATTCTGTTCCATCAATTGATCTAGGTCCATTTTTACTATCTCTAACCTGCTCTCGTACCTTGAGGCTGAGCTGTATGAACTACACTTTTACCTAATACCCATAGTACCCTACCTTTTAGAAACTACCTCTTAGTTCCCTACTATGAACAATAATGAAATTAGCTAGTAATCTCTTTTTCCCTCTCCCCATCACCCTTTGGTATAAAATGATATTCTTTTGCTTCCAGTTAATGCCTACAGGGTAATCATCTCACGCACACTTCCTCCATGTTTCGCTTCCTGTACTATTTCTATAGTGTCAGAGTTTCCAATATTAAGATGAGAGAACCAAATTTCCATCATTTAGTCTTAGTTCTACACTTAAACGTATAAAGCTAAAACTTTTCCAATCGCTACTGGGATGTTTGAAGCTCATTCTCTAGTGGATTCATCAGGAAGGGATCATGGAAACAATATTCCCTGAGGACGCACATGTTTGTAACTGTTTATCTGTGGCTTTTATCCTTTATCAGTTTGATTGGATACAATATCCTTGGCTCACATTTTCAGCACTTGAATATCTTAAACGCGTTGCTCCACTGTTTTCTCTTAAGGTTTTACTGTTCATGAAGTCTGATGCTTGGTTATCTATTGCTTACCAGGTATCTATTGCAGCAAAACAAAGTACCCCCATGCTTAGCAACTTAAAGCAGTAAACATTTGTTATCTTATGTTTTCTGTGGGTCAGGAATTTCGGAATGCCTTAGCTAAGGTGGTTCTGCTTCCTCTGGACCTCCCCAAATTCGGCCCTCGAATCTTCTGTCTTCTTTACCTTCAGTGTTTATGCTCTGCCCGATTTGGATTCTGCATCCAGACGTTTTTCTCAGGATGGGATTCCATCCCTCTGGAAGGGAGTATTTTCATGAGGTCTTTTTGAAATGCTCGATGGCTTATGTTGGCACAGCACCCCCTGTTGTGGGTCAGTTTCAGTGGAAAGCAGAATCTAAGACTCCAAGACTTGCATGCAGAGGGGTTATTAAGGAGCACTCTCAGGAACAACACCTGTGAAGAATAAGGAACGTAGAACTGGGCAGAGAGACAAGATGAACTGTGATGAGATTGCAACAGAGACTATAGCTGATCCCACAGGAAGCTGTGGACCTGGCTTGCCTCTTTAGAGTTGCCCCAATTTAAGCAAGTTGCCCAGACCTTTGTGTTTCTGCATCAACCAGTGTTTGGAATATTCCTTCCTTTACCCACTAATCTGCTGTGCCACCTCTGTCCTATGTCAACACTCCATTTATGAATGGGTCCATTCCAAGCTCTCTCTCTGATTTCATTGGTCAGTTTGTCATCCTGACATCAATACCACTCTATTACTCTAGCTTCATAAGCTCTGATATCTAGTAAGGCAATCTTCTCTCTTTACTCTTTATTAGCGTTTTAACTATTCCCAGCCCTTTGTTCTTCCATATAAATTTTAGAATGAGCTTATTACTAGTGCTTTTCAAACAACAAAAAATGGTGATCCTGGAGAAGGGTTACCTAACAGAACAGACATTTCACACCAATAAATTAGGTCTTATAGGAAGTAATTGCTTTCTAGGACTTTATTTTACCATGGTTTATAAATATACATACATACTAGGATTGCCAAATTTAGAAGAAAGAAAAACAGCTTGCCCAATTAAATTTGAATTTCAGATAAACAACATGGAACATGTTTAGACTAGAAAAATTATTTGTTGTTTATCTGAAATTCAGATTTAACTGGGCATCCCATATTTCATCTGACAACCCTAATATACATTCTCTCTCCACCCCACCCCATCTCCACACACACACATGCACACACACACACATACTTAATACCATTTTACATGTTTCCCCTGGATCCTCTGTTTATGAGACAACCACCTTATCCAGTTTAATATTGTCAACCACAATATTTTCTAAGAACATGTCACTCAAAGTGGATAATGGAGTTCTGTGCTTTTGTCAATGGAAAAAAACAAAATAAAACCAATATATGTTTTTTTTAAAACAAGAAGAAAATTCTCTTCCATGTGTGAAATGCCCAGGGTCAAATGGGGCAAAACGAAGACCCCCATATCCTCAGATTCAGGCTCAGCTTTCCATTTTAGCCTCTCCCAAGAACCCCGCCCTTTGTGCACACCCCAGCCTTAGGCAGGGGCAGGGGTTTTGCAAGAGGGATGAGCAGATCCACCCAGGGCTGTGGGGAGGAAGCTTCCAGTGAGACCAACAGCAGTTTCCCTTCTCCTTGAGCAGATCTTGCGAACTCTGAAGGGCTATGATTCCTACAACACCCTGCTGCTGCCTCCCCGCATTCCGGGGGAGACGCTGCCCCTGGAGGTGTACGAGTACTATAAGGAGGTGAAGCGGTCAAAAGAGGAGCAGATGAAGGCGAAATATCTGGAATATCTGGCACAGGAGAACGGTGAGAACTCAAGGCGGAGAGCCCCTGGCTCCAGCTGCGGCCCTAGCTTCTTTGAATTATCTCTGCTGGGAGATCTGCCAGTTCCTGAGCACCTGCCAGGTGACAGGCAGGTGCTAGGTGCCTTTCATGTTTCATTTCTAACCTTTACAAAATGGTCCTGATATCCCCATTGTATGGATGCGGACAGTGAGACACATTCTGCTCTCACTAGAGTCTAGTGGGGAGTTAAGACCTAAAAACAGCTAACACAGACATAGAAGAACATTTGCTAGATACCAAACCCTGTGCTGAGGGCTTTACACATACAGATGTGAAATGAAGCACTGAGAGGCCAGGTCCACAGTTTTAAGGGGCAGAATCGGGATTTAAGTCCAGGTCTCTCTGACTTCAGAGTCCATGACGGTAACCACGATACTCCACAGCCTCCAAGCATGTGCCTAGGTACATGCAAAGTAGTAGGTCATGCACAGTAGACATTGGTGTCCTAAGAGAGGTAAGGATGGGAGAGGTGGCCCTCCACGGTCCTCAAGGCCAGACCTCAATCGCAAAGCTGGACTGTGTTCTCATAATCTGGCCCAGCATCCCTGAGTTATCCCGTCATCCACCCAGGGACCCCCTTGGACACACTTGAGCATCAAGGTTCCTTGATGACCTGTAGGACTGTGTGGCTTGTCGTGATGTGTGTCCTGCTTCTCTGTGCCCTCACCCTGGAAAGGCACCCTCCTTGTTCTTACTTGCTCTCTTCTTCTCTGTAACAGTCATCACATGTCTAATTGTTTTCTTCAAGCTGTCTCCCCGAACAAGAAGCCCCCATAAAGGCAGTGACCACATATTCCTTACTTGTAAGCCCAGTGCATGGAACAACACCTGATACATCATATGCCCAATACATATGTGCTGTAAGAGTGAAGGAATAAATTGAGAGGAGTTCAATTCTCCTGCCCTTGGGCCTGTCTTGTCTCTCAGGGAAGCTAGACAGAGGTACTGGTTTGCCCTAAAAGGAGATGAGAGAAGAAGGCTGCCCCTGCCCCCCGTCTCCTGATCATGCTCGTTGAACACTATTAGTTTGCTAGAACTGCCATCACAAATACCACAGACTGGGTGGCTGAGCCAACAGAAATTTATTTTCTCACAATTCTGGAGGCTAGAAGTCCAAGATCAAGGGTCAGCAGGGTTGTTTTCTTCTGAACCTCTCTCCTGGGCTTGTGGATGGCTGTCTTCCCCCTGTGTTCACGTTTTCTTCCCTCCATGTGTGTCTGTGTCCTAATCTCTTCTTATAAGAACAGCAGTCATATTGGCCTTTGGGTGGATTAGGACACCCGCATGACCTCCTTGTATCTTAATTATCTCTTTAAAGGCCCTATCTACAAATACAGTCTCATTCTGAGGTACTGGGGAGTTAGGACTTCAACATGTGAATTTTAGGGGAACCCTTTAAGCCCATAAAAAGCACCCACTGTGTTCCAAGCACTGGGCTGAAGTGCTGGAAAAAAGGTCAATGAAACAAGCCCCTGTCTTTGAGAGCCCACAGTCAGGAAGCGGTGGGGGTTTGGACATTTACATTCAGGAAGGACCCTGTTGCTCTCATCTCCATTTTTTTGTCCTTGTCCTCACACACCACAGTTGTGGGTCTCTTTTTTCATTCGGCCCATTGAAAGGTAGTCTAGAGCCAAGATCCAAGGGTCCAGTGGGAACCCAGGAAGGCGCACATGCTGCTGCTCACCAGATGCTTCTCTGAGCATCTGCTTGCTCTGAGTTCATGCTGCAGACCATCCTCTGCCTCCCTCACCACATCCGGGGAGGACCAGCAGCCCGAGTCAGGCCAGCATCATTCACAGGACAGCTGCAACCTCTCTGGCTCAAATCTAAATTCTCTAAACAAAAGGAAAGTCTTGGCCCTGAGGTACAGGGGGGTCATCTTATACAATCACAGCCTGACACCCACTCCGAAACTCTGTGGAGCGGAGCAGTGAGGAGGGTGCTGGGCAGACAAAAGGATGGATATGCTTAACAATGACAGGGGGAAAGGTCCACGATAAATTAAGGAGGGAAAGCAGGCTACAAATTGGTATGGACAGTATGATCCCAAGTTCAGTTTTGAAAAATTAAAAATCTGAGAGGTTGCAGTTCTCCTGTCCTGGTATCATAAAATTAAGCTGCAATTCCTCTGTCACCATTTCTTTATCTATCTCTAGCTCTCTTTTTTTTTTTTTTTTTCATTGGGGTCATAAAAGTTTACAACATTGTGAAATTTCAATTGTACATTATCACTATCTCTTTTTACAGCTGAATTTTGTAATGTTTTGCTCTTCTAAATTTTCCAAATTTTCTGGAGCAAATGTATAATTGGGGGGGAGGGCTGTTAATGTTAAAATACAGAAACACTGGGCAGAGAACCTTCTTAACAGCTGACTGACTGCAGTTCTTGTTTATTTGAGTCGGATGGTCCAAGACGATGGTAATCAGTTCAGCGATTCTCTTTCTTGTCTCTCTTTCCTTTTCTGCCCCCATCTCTCTTGCCCCCTCCCAATTCTTCCATATGTTTTCATCCTTCGCTCCCTGGCAGAAGAGGACGATGTGCCCTCATCGGAACAGGGAACCTCCGCCAGCACAAAGAGAACCTCACTGAGCCAAGGGGTCTCTGTCACATCCAACCTGGAAGAGCGACACATCCCTACCGTTGAGTCCAAGCTCTACCTAGATGAAGAGGAGGATGAGGACAGCCTGGAAAAAATAATGTTTCAAAGTAACCAAGCATTTTAGTGTTTTGTTACCACTTCTAAGCAAAATTGGGAAGACTGTTCCATGCCTTTTCTCCTTTCTTCAAAAAATGCATCCTCCGTGCCTTCTAGCACTACTAGGTGTTAATTCTATAATAAGAGTATGCCATCGCTTACTTAGCCATTTCCCTTAATGTTGCAAATTCAGCTAGTTTCCAATATTGTTTTTCAGCAGGAGAGATTCCCAAAAATGAAACTGAGTCAAAGAGTGTCTGTATTTTCAATTCTAGTGGCTGTAGATAAATTATTAACCAAAAGGGCCCTTCCATAGACCACAGCGAGGGGCGAGGACTGCAGCAACATTTGTAGCAGATTGCATGTCATTTTAAAACAACAACAGTTACAAAGAAAAAGTTGTTTCCATTTCCATCAGAAGCCGTGTGATTTCTGGGTGTGTCCACATGCACGCACATGCGCACACGCACAGATATATTTTTAATTTGCAGCTGACAAGATACAGAGTGTTGACAGCCAATCCACAGACGAAGTTGGAGAAGTAGAGAACGACCCAGCGAGCAAGGCGATCGCTCGCTACCTGGGCATTGATATTTCTGCAGAAGGCCGCATGGTCAAGAACCAGAAAGGCATTGCCATCATTGTCCATGGGACACCCTTGTCAGGTACGCCACAACTCGGGGGGGGGGGGGTTGCTCCTTTGGGGTTTATGGCAAAGTTTGCGCGTGTAATTTTTGAGGTAATAAAAGACTCTTTTATTTGAAATTTATATACCAAAGGATTGTCCTCGAACTGTTAAACTGCCAACCTCAGAGATACGGAAGTAGAGACAGAGTGGGGACACCTCATTCTTAGTACATCTCTGAATTGCTTGAGTTTATATTTCTTCTGTCATCTAAAAACATTAAAATATTAGAGAAAAATCCAAGACATTAAATTATTTTAAAAGAGAGAGGAAAAATATGTGCGAATAAGTCCATGCATGTTCACTGCAGCATTGTTTACCATAATACAAAATTGGGAACAGGGCCGGCCCCGTGGCCGAGTGGTTAAGTTTGCACACTCCGCTTCGGCGGCCCAGGGTTTTGCCAGTTCGGATCCTGGGCGCAGACAGGGCACTTTTCATCAAGCCACGCTGAGGCGGCATCCCACATGCCACAACTAGAAGGACCCACAACTAAAAATAGACAACTATGTACTGGGAGGCTTTAGGAAGAAAAAGGAAAAATAAAATCTTAAAAAAAAATTGGGAGCAATTGAAGCATTCATTATGGAGAACTGGTTAATTAAACTATAGTACATTCATCCAGTGAATTACATCACCATTAAAAACAGTGTCTTGTACACCCATGTTCAAAGCAGCCTTATTCACAATAGCCAAAAGGCAGAAACAACCCACTGTTTGACAGATGAATGGATAAACAAAATGTGGTACAATGGGATATTATTCAGCCTTAAAAAGGAAGGAAATTCTGACACATGCTACAAAATGGATGGAACTTGAAGACATTATGCTAAGTGAAATAAGCCAGTCACAAAAGAACAATTACCGTAAGATTCCATTTATACAAGGTACCTAAAGTAGTCAAATTCGTAGAAACAGAAAGTGGAGTGGTGGTTTCCAGGGGCTGAGGAGAGAGGAATAGGGAATTATTGTTTAATGGATACGGAGTTTCTGTTTGGGAAGATGAAAAAGTGCTGGAAATGGATGGTGGAAAATGGCTGCACAACAATGTGCATGTACTTATGCAACTGAGCTGTACACTTAAAAATGGTTAAAATGGTAAATTTTGTGTGTAAATTTAAAAAACGTGCCATAGAAGTGTATTGAATGGATAGAAAGAGGGTTATGATACATTGTTTTGAGGAAAAAAGTGCCATACTTAGGATTTGTAATCTGTGCTAATTTCCCATTGCTACTGTAACAAACAACCACAAATTTAGTGACTTAAAACAATGAAAATTTACTTTCTTACAGTTCTGGAAGTCAGGAGTCTAAAATGGGCAACAGGCCTGCATTCCTTCCAGAGGCTACAGGGGAGAATTCCTTTTCTTGCCTTTTCTAGCTTTTAGAAAAGTTACCTGCACGCCTTGGCTCATGGCTCCTTCCTCCATCTTCAAGGCCAGCATTGTAGCATCTTCCAGTCTCTCTCTCTTTGCTTTCATCCTCATATCACCTGTTCTGACTCTGACTCTCCTGCTTCTCTCTTGTAAGGACCCTTGTGATTATATTGAGCCCACCCAGATAATCCAGGATAATCTCCCATAACAAGGTCCTTCATTTAATCACATCTGGAAATTCTCTTTACCATATAAGGTGCCATATTTGCAGGTTCCGGGAATTAGGACGCAGACATCTTTGGGGAGCCATTATTCAGCCTACCAGATAACCCATTTCTTTTTTATAAGAAATATAAATAAAATAGTTATGTATACATACTTAGCAGCCATACGCTAACTGTAATCTTTCTGTAAGAGCAAATTATGGATCTTTTTTTCTTTTCTCCTCTCGTTATTTCTGAACTTTCTGCTTTCGTTTTAATGAGCAGGTATTTTCAAATGAGAAAAAAAAATCAACACAAGTTATTCTTTAAGTCAAAAAAGTTTTCCCATTAGAATTGGAGACAGAGCTACAAGATTTTTAAAGATTATCTGATAGAATCACTTTTTAAACTGTGGAGAAAATCCAGAGAGGATGGGGGTTGCCATAGTACATGGCGCATTGGTGGTAGAATCAGGACCAGAATCCAAGGTCGCAACTCCTGGCTCAGGTCTTCCTTCTCTTTTCTGCTGCCACCTCTGGCTGCACAAGAGACTTAGAGACAGAACACTTGGAGAGATCACTTTATGGGTGACCTCTATTCTAGAAGCTTCTTCTGTCTAGGACACTGAGTAAATGAAAGCCAGGAAATTCATCCCCTGACTTTTTTTATAGGAAAATCAGCCACTGCAGTCAGCATTGCCAAGTACTACAATGCAGCCTGCTTGAACATCGACTCCATTGTCCTGGAAGCCATCTCCGACAGCAACAACATCCCAGGAATTCGGGCCCGTGAGCTCTGCATCAAGGCTGCCATAGAGCAGTCCATGAAAGAAGGAGAGGAGAGTGGTAAGAGCCATTTCCTCTGACTTTTTGTGGTCAAGCGGCCAGCACCCCCACTGGTGACGCCCATCTTCTTTGTTTCCCTAACTGAGCTTTTCCACCACAGCCCAGTTGGAGGTTGACTTACAACATGCTGCCAACTTACTAGCCCAGAAGAGAATTCTCTTCACCAAGCATCTACAGCTCTCCTGGCTGCCCAGTGCAGGCATGCACTTGGCACTGCAGGCAACAGGACAATGAATAAGACATGGCCCATACCTTTGAGGGAGCAGACAGGTGCTCTTTCGGAGCAGAGGAAGATAATGTTGTAACCTGAGTATTGGCTTCTACGAAAGAGCAAGTTTGGGATGGTCGGGTACCCATAAGTGTGATATGGGGAAGATTTCATGGAAATGGGCTCTGAAAGAGCAGAAAAATGTTGATAGGCAAAGATAAAGACAAGGACATTTTAGACCAAGAAAGTAGGGAAGCTGACAGTAAACTAGAGGTGGGAAGGCAGGTTGAAGCCAATCATAGCTGACCTTGATGCCAAGATTAGGAATTTGGATTTTATTTTGAAAGAGAAGAGAAGTTGAGCAGTTTTTGCCCTACAGGAGAAATGACCAGAAAGTCACAGTAGGAAAGTAACTCTTGTGATGTCTTCTAGAGGAAGCAACAGTGAAGCTGGAAATGAACGGGCCTGGGCCAGCTGACCTGAGAGCCACCCGCGTGGCAGCGAATTGAAGGAGTGGGAGGCATTCAAGATGGTCACACCAAGATTTCTAGTCACGGAAACCAGGAAGAGAGTGACATCGTTTACCAAGATAGGGAACACAGGAGGAGGAGAAAGTTTGCTGGAGAGGGAAATTAATTGAGTTTTTGAACCCCATAGTGGTGAGGCCTGGGAAAGTAATGTCAAGCTAAAGACATAACTGGGGGAGTCTTCCTCAACAAAGTGAGAGGGGCAGCCACTGAAGTGGAGGAAATCAGCCTTACAAGGCTCCAGAAAGAGAGGAAAGGGTTGGACAAGGCAGGATGGGACCTTGGGGAACACTGACACTTCAGGACGAGGAGAAGCCAAGGGAGGTCGAGAAGGCAGAGAGGTGGGCAATCAGGAGAGTGGGATGCAAGGAAGTCAAGGAGAGAGACAGCAGGCGGGAGAGGGGAAAGAAGAGCTTTCTGGGGGACCGTTCCTCCTCTGTTTTTCTCCTAGCCCTTATCACTAGTTAACATACTATTTATTTGATGTACTTATTCTATTGTCTGCCTCCCCCGACTAGAGTGTAAGCTTCTGAGGGCAGGGATTTGTGTTAGTTTTCTTCACTAATGTATTCCCCACACACAGAATAGTGCCTGGCACTTGGTAGACAGAGTAAAGATTTATAAAAGTGTATTGAATCAATAAATGAACGTAATTGGAGATTGCTGAAAGTTCGAACAGAATGAGCCCTAAGAAGAGGGCCACTGAGGTTCACAGTTCAGAGCTTACTGGTGACCTTGGAGAAAACCCTTTCAATGGAGGGGATAAGCCCAAACTGACATTTGCTGTTTGCTGTGGAGTCAACAGGCTGTACTGAAGAGGAAGCAATAAATCTACACCTGCCCATCCCATGCAGGCGCCACTGGCCACTGGAAATGTGGCTGGTCCAAAGTGAGACGTGCTATAAGTGTACAATAGATGCTGGATTTGGGAGATGCAGTATGAATAGAAGACTGTAAAGTGACACAGTAATGATTTTTACATATCATTTACATGTTGAAATGATCACATTTTGGGTATGTTGGGTTAAATAAAATATGCCATTAAGTCCATTTTTACTTTTTTAATGTGGCTACTAGAAAAATTTAAATTACATGCATATGAGGCTCATCTTATATGTCTATTGGCCAGAGCTGGACTAGAGCACTGTTTTCAGAAACTGGCCAGTGAAGGAAAGAAGAAGTGGAATGATATCTTGAAAGAAAGGAAAAGTCAAATAAAAACTTGTATTCATATTGTATGAGGAAGAATGGGCTTTTTAAGATACAGAGGAATAATGCTATAGACAGGGAAAGGTGCCAGGCATATGGAGAGCACAGAAGAGATTTCAGAGCAATCAGTCAAGGGGAGACAGGCCGAGGAAGAGCAGGACTCATAGTGAAGTGAGCAGGTACGGGTGGCAGGAGACTGGAACAGTCACCATCAAGGCAGTGCCTGGAGGGACACGGGGTCATGGGGCCTGGATGAACATGGGACCTACCAGCTCTATAATTGGAGTAGAATGTTGATGCAGCTGCTCCACTGATGGCTTCAGGCTCCCCCGCAGCTCCCAGGTGCAGTACAGAGTCCTTGTACCTATAATCAGCTCCTGGGGGAGGGGAGGAGGGAGCCACATGGAAAGATAAAGCAGAGTAAGTATAATGACAACTCTCAAGGGAGTTCTGGTTGCTTATTTGCTGAAATGGTCAACAAGGAGTAATGAGTGTTAACGAGTCTGCCTAAGAGCCAGAGAAACGGGGAAGCTGCCTAGCATACAGCCCTATCACCCTATTTAGGGTGCCAACAGCGTCTGATACACCCCTGTTCTCCTTCAGAGGCACGTGGTCCATCCTTGTGGAGTAGGAGCCCCAGGGGACACGATGAGACAGGACTTGCATTGTGGTTGGGGAACTAGGAGAGGCAGGAGTTTATCATAAAAGCCAAAGGCACTCTAGCAAGAGTGTTTCTGAACAGCCTTCTTGGCAAACTTTTAAATGATTACATCAACCACTGATTCTGCTCTGCTGCAGGAGCAGCAAACGCCCTACCCGAGCTATTCGCTAGCATCACCACTGCCTAGAACCACAAAAGGTCAGGTGTTAGGTTTCCAGGGCAGGGCTGTTGTGTACCAGCAGTTTCAGAAATGACCGCCCTCTGGGCTGGAAGAGAAAGTGGGGCAGACTAACATGGGATCCCCTGGGAAGATGAGCAGTGAAGAGCCCTGGACTCCAGACCAGGCTCCCAACTGACCCATCATCATCCAGTCCTTGGTGAACGGAGCCTGTTCTCCCAGCCCCACTCAGCCATCTGCAGATGTAGATGGCTTCCTGTTCCTTCAGAGAATCACAGTAGGTTTCCATGTGCCATCCCTGCTGTTATTTCCTTATTATCCTAATGTGACTTTTGATATAAACCCACTCTCTCCATGTAGCCCAGGAGACTGCTTTGAGCCAAAATGCCATGGGACAAATACGACTGAGCAGCGAGACCCTGGGCAAGTTAACCTCGGAATCCACTCTGGTAACCCCTGATGTTAAACCTGCTAAGACTGTGCGTGGAAGCGTGCTGCTCTCCAAAGGCAAGTCAGAGAGCCACGGCTCTGGGTCTCAGAAGCAGCATCACCAGCACTCATCTGAAACACCACAGGTATAAATCAGGGCTCCTAGGAAGGAGAGTTGAGATCCTTCCTCCTCCTTAGCATCCTGCAGCCAGATCAGCACAACTTCATTCCTATGGTTGCCCTCACCAGGCAGGCCTGAGTGCTGTCCCTGAACCACCACTCCTGAAAGGAGTATTCATCCAGCAGGTGTTTAGCAAGTGCCTTTAACGGTATAGGGTTAGGTGCTGGCAAAGTGAAGATAAGTAAAGCAAATTCCATGCACTCAAGCTGCACGAAGAGTCTGATGATGGAGATAACCACACATTCAAATATTTGTAAAATATTGAGATTAGAGACAAAAGAGGGGTGTAGCAAGAATTAGGTTGAAACATATGAAATCATCAATCTTCAACCATTTGGGAGCTCCATAACAGTAATTTCATATGGTTCAACCTAATACTTACAGAATGCTAAGGAACCAGTAATGTAGGTTGCAGGAGGGCTGCAAGGGAGTCTTGGAAAGTCATAAAGAAGTTAGAGAGTTTGAGTCACATGCCAAGGGACTTCAAGAACAATCTTGGCAGAATAGCAGGTGCTGAAGCCAGAGACAGTGGATGGCGCTGTGAGAGACAGGTGAGTGATGATTTGTCAATGGGAAAGCAGAGTCAAGTGAGTATAGGCTTCTAAGATGTTTGAAAGAAAAGGGAAAAATATGAGTATTCATTAGAAAAGCAAACCCTGGGTCAGAAAGGAGGTGGAGACACAAGCAGGTCTATAGAGACAGGAGCTCCTGGAGAAGTATAAGGTGACGATCCACCCAAGAGGAAATGAGATTCCAGGAGGAGGAAGGAAGGGCAGGATTAAGCATGGTTAAAGGAGATGGGAGCCAGCTTGCTCTAGAGTCAGTAAGGTGAAAACAGACGGAGTACGTGTAGGGGAAGCGGGGTGGAGAGCAGATTGGAGAAGGTCTTGCTGAATGGCTCTAGGCAGGATGCAAGGTCTTTCCAGGAAGTATTGAGGAGGTTGGGTTGCAGAGCGTGCTTGAGGGAAGTGGCAAAGCACTGATGCGTCCACTGAGGAATGGAACCAGAAATTGGTAGTGGACAAAAGAAAAGATAGTTGAAAAGTCTGATGGCCCAGCCAAGACAGGAAGCTACAACTTCACAGTAAGATTTGTCTAAGTGGCCCCTTTCAGCCCTCATTCAGAGGCAGAGAGAGAAGTTGTTATCATTGCAGGTGTCGGGGTGTGCTCAGAACAAAGGGCAAGGGAGTTGCGAGTGGCATCAGTATGGGAAGTCCAGTCTAGATAGACAAGGAATTAAGAGGAGGACAATAGAATGGGAGAAGCAGGAAGACTGAAAACGTCTGTGGGTCTTGTTATAGTCTGAGAGCGCTATAGTGGGAGTGGGAGAGGCAGATGTTTCCGAGAAGCTTGCTGAGGTGGATAGAGCAGAGGTGAAGGTCCTTATAGGAGAGGAGGACCACATATTGGATGGAGCAGATGAATGGAGGGTTGGCGGGGCAAGTGGATGACGGAGGGTTGGATGGGGCAAGTGGTTGGAGTGGAGGTGAAGATCTTCGTGTGAAAGGAGGTATGCAAGTTGGATGGGGCATCCTGCAGGACCGAATTTGCGCCAGATAATGTCTCTGATCTTCACTTCAGTCCCACATTCTTCTAATATCTTGGAAACTAAAGACATTGACTCAGTTTCTTTTGGAGCATCATCCTTTTAACCCTCTTTTCTAAGGTCTAATTTGATGTTCTTTACGTAGATGTTTATGGATGAACTAAAACATATATTTGTATTAAATAGGGTGGCATGGAGAATCATTTACTTTGGTTTGGTTCTGTCCATCTGGACAGTGAAATAAGGCTTTTAGACTACATCAAAGGCAGCAGAAAACCCCCATTCTGACTCAAATCCCCTTTCAATAAATAGGGAACTTAGAACTTCTTCAAGACCACATGTGGCTGCCTGCTGCACTCCAGTGTGACAAGACTCAAATGGTTTGGACACAGTCACCCTGTCAGAGTGCCTTAGCCAGAGATGGCTGTTTGGTCTTCTAAAGCTCTCCTAAAACATGAACTCTCCAATAACTAAAACTTTACTCATATTGCAAGTGGGAAGAAATGTGTAACATGTCGTATAATGAAGAAATGACCTGTAATATAAGGTCATGTATTTCTAAATCACCTTGTTCCAGGAAATCACCAGTTAGACATCCTGATCTTTTGAATGATATTTAATCCAGCGCTCTCACTTCTCAATTCCATGGCCTCCTCAGCTGCTCACTATGATGACCATATTCTAGACTTTGTTCATCGTTTCCCATAAACTCCGGGATCTCTACATCGCACATCCTACTTCCTGACGACCATCTTCTAACTTTCCAGATGACTTATTCTGATAAGTATTGGTCACATTGAAACCTCCAATCCACATTTTCACTGCCTCGCACCCCCTTCACTTATCCAGTTTGGATTTCGTGGTCTGTCATTATGGGTGCTCCCTTACCCCTTCATTGTACTCTCCAAGCAAAACTTCCTCCTGGTAAAGCCCATTCTCCACCTCCTCCTTGCAGGGCAGCTGAACACAGCTAGAGGAAAGCCTCGTCTCTCCTTAATGGTCTTAATTTAAATTTGAGACCTCAAATCTCAAGTGGATCCTTTATCTGCCCTAGTAAATTTGTCCTCCATCTCTTCAAGATAACTATTTTGTTGCTGTCATCATTCTCCAAACCTCTAAGACACCTTCTTCTTCCTCATTCTCAGCTAATGATCTTTCTTATGACTTCATGGAGGGAGCAGCAGCAACCAGAAAATCACCACTTCATCCTCCCACCACCAAAGCTACCCTCCAGCCTTCACCCTGACCCAGTGCCATCCCTTCCCTGTGCCTGAGTAACTGCCCCAGCTCTCATCCAAGGCCGTCTATGCTCCTGTGCACTGGTCCCCACCCCTCCTGTCTTACTCAAGGGCTACTTCCTGCAGTTATCCCCTCTCTCCCATTTGTTTTTTTCCCTATCTGTTGGATCCTTCCCATCAGCATCTATGGGCGTTGTGTTACTTCTCATCTGCAAAAAGACTTTCCTGTGACCCCAGATCCCCCTCCAGCTATTACCTCATCTCTCAGCTCCTCTTCATTGCTATTCCTCCAAAGAATTGCTGTGTGACTGCCTCCTCATCCTCATCACCCTTCTCTCTTTCAACTATTCCAATGAGGCCTTTGTCCTCACCACACCACTGGCTGCTCTTCTCAAGGTCATTGGCATTCATCTTGCCAAATCCAGTGGCCAGTTTTCTGTCCTCATCTCATGTGACCTCTTGGCAGCTGATAGCCCCCTCCTCCTGGAAGCACTTCTTCATTTGACTTTCAGAACACTGTGCTCTTCTACTTTCCCTCTGCCTCCTTAACAGCTCCCTCCATTCCTCCAGTTCCTCCATCTCCTCCAGATTCCTAGTTTTTTGGAGTAGGCTAAGACTAAGTCATCTACTCTTTTCTTTTTGTTTTCTACCTTTTCTTTACAGGTGATTTCATCCAGTTCTATCTCCAGCCCTAACTTCCCCCCAAGCTCAGGTTCATGTATATAAACTTGCATTCAGTATCTCTATTGAATGGCTTAGAGGCATCTCAAAATTTGTATGTCCCAAAAGTGATTCTTGCTCCCCTCCCAAACAAAACGTAACATTGTTTTTCCCTCAGTCTTTCCTTTCTTAATAAATAACTTCATTTTTCAATTTGCTCAGGTCAAAACTCAAGGAGTCATTCTTGATGCCTCTTTCTTTCACATCCCAAATCCTATTGGCTCTACTTCCAAAATACATCTTTTATCAACCACTTCCACCGTGACTGTGCTCATCCCTGCCACCATCATCTCCTGCCTTGAACTTGGAGATAGCTAACTAACCCGTCTTCCTTCTTCCACTCCTGTTACCTCATGCATCAGATACAGTGGTCTTTTAAAAATAAAAATCAGATCATTTGTCTGCCTGAAACATGCCAATGACTTCCCATACTACTTGGAATAAAACGCAAGTTCCTTACATGACTTTCAAGCCCTGCATGTTCTGGCCTGACTACGTCTTAGACTCTAACCAGCCTCCCCATCGCTTTCTCAGTTCCTGTCACACTGGGCTCCTGCTTGCACCCCAAATACCCACAAGGACACTCGTGTGAAGGGAGCTTGCTGTGTCCTCTCAGAAAGACTCTTCTCTCAGGATCTTGTCTCATTCTTCTACATTGCCCGGGTAACGTGACCACCCTCTCTAAAGAGCCATAGTCCAATCCTGTCATTGTGCTTTATTCCATTGCCTGATTATTTTCTCCCAAGCTCTCATCACTCTCTGAAATTATATGACTGATTTTATGTATTCATGTGCTTCTTTTTTATCTCCTTCATTTGAAAGTAAAGACCACACAGGCAGCAATACTGCTGGCCTTGTTTGTTGCTGTAACCCTAGTAACAAAAGGGTCCCAGTGCATAATAGCTGCTCAATAAATATTTGTTCAATGAATGAACCAAAAAATGAATGTATGTGCTGTTCAGTCCATACACAAAGCACCTTCCACCGTGTTCCCTCTTGAAGCTTACAACAATTCTGGAAGGAAGGAATCTTCCACATTCCAATGCACTTTTACAGGTGAGGACATGAGGCCCAGAGAGATTGTATGATTTTCCCAAAGTCACATGGCTTGTAAGTGTAGGAGTTGTCGGGACACAAAACTGGATTCTAACTCCTGGTCCTTCTCCCGATTAACAGATTTCCTCCAGCCCTCTCCCCTCGGGGCCCACGCAGCGCCGGCTCAGCGTCAGCGCCAGTATCGGAGGTGAGACGGGCCTCATGAGTTGCGTGCTCCCCGAGGAACTCTTCACTCAGATCCTGGCCAAGCGCTTACAGGTGCGTCCAGCCCACCTGCACGTTGCTGCAGGGCTCACACACTAGTCCCATGCTGGGGGCTGAGATTCTGAACCATCGCCCACCCACAACAGCTCAGAACCCAGGGGCCCTGCAGAGGAAAGATGGGTTTCTTCCCCCCAACAGTCACTTACTTGTCCTTTTGGCAGCCCTCGTCAGTCCCTGACCCGGGCTCAGTCTGCTGCCTGAAGCC
The DNA here is from genome assembly GCF_041296235.1 of Equus asinus. NCBI lineage: Eukaryota > Metazoa > Chordata > Mammalia > Perissodactyla > Equidae > Equus > Equus asinus. The sequence goes on from NC_091817.1 coordinate 37,646,404, forward strand.
ATTCACCTTCTTAAAGGACCAGTGAGCAGAAAAGTTTACACATTAAAAGAGAAAAGTCACATACAGCCCTACAGTGGTGTGTTAAAAATTACAATGTAGAGCCACTAAAAGTTAGAATTTAGAGCTATGTTAATTGCTGTAAAAATATGTTTGCAATATGTGATTAGGTGAAAATTACAGATTATTAAATAGTGTGGAAAGCACAGTCACATGTCTATAAAAATATTTATAAATGTATATCACACACAGTAAAAACTCTTCAAGTACATGTTAACTGTGGTTATCCTTGGGTAGCAGGATTATAGACTTTTAGTCTTCTTTATACATTTCTGAATTATTTTACAATAACATATTGCTTTTAAAGTCAGAAACACCGTAACTCCATTTAAAAAGTTTTTTTTTCTTAAGTGTTATACGATTAAAGAAAAGAAAACAAGATCAGCGGGATTTGGGGGAGGGTAGCACTTCAGCCTGTTTGCTGCTGGTGGTTTCGAGAGAGCTAAATTGCTCACCGGGCCCTGGAGTTGTGTGTTTGCTTTGGATTTGCAAACTGAGCTACAATATTAATTGCACAGTTAAATATAACAAAATTAGAGTTGAGGTTCCCAGAAGAGGAGGACTGTCCTCACTGGAAATGATTTATGCTAATACTGCTGCATTAAAGGTACTATCACTCTCAACCGATTTGAGTGAGGGACTCTAATAAGTGTGCAGGTGTTTCATGCATCAGGTTAAAGGCTGAGAACATTGGTAAAGTCCATAGTAAGCCAGTAGAGCTGAGCCACTCAGAGGGGTGTCTTCGCTGAGACATGGAGCTTGGCACTGCTTCCTTCATCGACAAAGTCTTGCTACAAAGCAAAAGATGGCAGCCGAACTATTTAGTGACATAGTTGATTTATGTTCTGACACAAGATTGTCGTTTCATCGAAAACTGGTGGTAATCAGTTTCCAGCCAGTGGTGGCCGATCTAGGCACTGTGCTTGGAGTAACACTGCAGCAGAGCAGAGGCTGTTCTTCAGTGGTTAGTATTATTAAAATCATCACCCTCCAAGGCAGTAATACCACTTAGGAAGATACAAACAGCCCGTCTGCTGCCGCTCCGCTGCTGCCTGTTATTCCATGGATGGCGACATCTTTCCTTTGCATCTTCTTTCCTTGCACCTCATGGCTCTTCCTAGACCCTCACTTTAATATTTGATTTGTTTTCTTTATTTCTATAGAGGCAGAATAAACCCTTTATTATACAAATACATGTGATAAAGATCTTTTATGACTGATAAACTATTTTTATTCCTTTATTTTGTAAAAACACCTTGCATTTAGCAAGGGGAAGAGCAGTTTAATGGAATTTCATCGGGGCCCAGTAGGTCTGCAGAACCAATTGCAACACCAGTAACAGCACCAACACAACAGCAAGCAGCTTTCTCCATAGAGAACGGAGGCTCTGTGGCCATGGTAACCGTCTCTGCTCTCTCTGGTTTCAGCTGAGCGACTGCTACCGAGGAGTGGTGTTTGACAGCCTCGAGACTCTCTTTGCTCGGAACTGCGCTACCACTCTCCTCTGCCTGCTGAAGGCCATTGGCAACCGGGAGCACATCTACGTTCTCAACATGGCCCAGGATTACACAGCCATGAAGGCCCAGGAGAAAGCCAAAAAGGAGCAAGAAGGCAAAGTCCCATACCCTCCTGGGCTGTCCTTCCCAAGCGCTTACAGATCTTTCCTTTAAACAGAGCTTTAGACTTTTGAAAATGCTTCCCTGCCGTGACAATTTACTAGGGTTAAATGAAGCTTTCAGGTCTGCCGTCTCATTGGCGCCCCACCTCTGCCCTGGACAGTGGCTGGGAGCTCTTATTTCTACTTTGCATCTAAGGGAACTGAGACACAAGTGACCTGTTGAGGTTGTAGAATGAAAGATGAATGCAGCTCTTCTGGCAACAGACACATTCCTCTCTCCCCGGTACCACACCTTTCATCTTCTCTATAATTACCACCAACCTGAGGGGAACACGCCTCGGGTTCCATCCTGACTCAGGTGACCAGTTAGCCTAATGGTTTTGTTTAAGCCAACTGTGCATTTCCTGTAAAACTAGAGGTGCTGATAAACTTTACAAAACCACTTCTACATTTTAACCTACTGTGTACCAGGCAGCACGGCAGACATTTTGTACACTTTAAATATCGTTAAATGACGCTTTGGGTCACTTAATCCTCACGATGACCCTGTGAAGGTTATTGTCCCCGTTGTACAGATGAGGAAAATGAGGCTCAGAGATATAAAGTCTTGTGTAAGATCAAACAGCAGATTAGTAAGGTCTGCATAACTGTAAAACCTTTGCTTTTTCTGTCATTACACCAGTGGCCTGGAAAAAATGTTCAGTGATTGAAAAATAGATACACACACACAGTACTGTTAGCTTAAGTTCCCGATTTAGTCAGAAGCAGACTTAGCAAATCTTGGCCCCCAAGGGAGCAGGTGACACTGTGCCTGGGAGGGAGAGTCCTGCTCTGGCCTCAGCTTTGGCTACATTCCTGCCCTTCCTCACTTGGCCTTACCTCTCTCTTCTAGAACAATCTACACAAATCATAATGCTCTTCCATTTAAGGAAGTATTTACAAACACCAGGCTGTCTTAGTTCTTAAAAAGAATTTGACTGTTTCCTTATATTCTCATCAAGAGAAAAATCAGGCAGAATGACCAGGCATCCCCCAGCAGTATTTTGACCTCCAGCTTCCTGGTTTTCCAGAAAGCTCATTTCCTCATCATGACCAACTGGAAAGAAAATATCACTTTTCACTTTCTCAATTATCTTTGGATTGAAGTGTCTCACAGTTGTGTTATGAGCTCCTCTCCCCTAAATCATCTGCATTTGAAAAAGTCCTGAGGCAGCCTACAGTAACAATATTATTATGTTAAAATCTACTTTTTATTGAACATTTATGAACGTGCCAGGCGCTAGGCCTGGTGCTTTACATAATTGCTTATTCGATCCCCACAACAACCTGTCATTATCCCTTAGTAAGTGTCAGAGAAAGAATTCAGATGCTCAAAGCTCAAACCTATAAGAATGAAAGGTGAGAATGTTGTGCAGTGAAGTGTGAAGAAGCCAAGTGTCTTCATGCTGAGTATGAACCACACTTCTAGACCTGGAATCTGTAGGGTGTGGAAGACAGTTCCAGTTGGTCTGCAAGTGGTTCTGTCACCCTGAGCACCTTGGTGGCATGTGCTCATAATGGATAAAGTCAGCGGGTGGTATATTAGTTTCTTATGACTGCTGTAACAAATTACCACATCTTGTGGACTTAAAACAACACGGATTTATTCTCTTCCAGTTCTGGAGGTCAGAAGTCCTAGAATCGAGGTGTCAGCAAGGCTGCATTCCTTTGGAGGCAATGAGGGAGAGTCCTTTTCCTTGCCTTTTCCAGCATCTAGAGGCTGCCTGCATTCCTTGGCTCATGGCGCCTTCCTCACAGCCCTCTGACTTCTGCTTCCATTGTCACATCTCCTTCTCTGCCTCTGCTTCGTTGTCACATCACTTCTCTGACTCTGACCCTCCTGACTCCCTCTTATAAGGACCTTTGTGATTAGATTAGGCCCACTCAGATACTCCAGGATAATCTCCCCTACTCAAGGTCCTTAACTTAATCACCTCTGCAAAATCCTTTGTGCCAGGTAAGGTGACATATTGACAGGTTCTGAGGATTGGGACATGAATGTCTTTGGGGCCTACTCTTCAGCCTGCCACAGATGGAGACCAATTTTGGAACAAGTGCAGGAAATTCTACCAGAGATTACGGGTGCCAGCTGCTGTACCATCACCTCTCACTGTCTCAGACGGTCTGCAGCCTGTTTAGTCTGAGAGCAAAGCCACTGAGGGACCCCACAGCCAAAGCTGGTGAGTGACTTTTCTTCACCTTCCTGTCTCTTTTCCCCAAACAGAGCACAAACTCAGGGAAGCACTCGAGAAAGAGAAGGAGCGTCTCCAAAATATGGATGAGGAAGAATATGATGCCTTGACAGAGGAGGAGAAAATCACGTTTAACCGAGAAGTTCAGCAGGCCCTCCTGGAGAGGAAGAAGAGGTCAGAATCAAGGGCTGGCCAGAGCAGAAGTGGTTCCCCTGAGAGCATGACTGGGGTCATCCTCCACGGGGACAGCAGTGGCCATGGGAGACCTGGGAGGATGACCTGCTGAGAGCAGGAAAACATATCTTGCCCATCTTGGGTCCTGGTTGCTGCAGCTTTTCAGGGTTTCTCCCATTCTCTTCTCCTTCCTTCTGTCTGGGGGAGTTTGGGTCTGGGGGAAGGTTATGGAATGTAATGGATGAAGGGGCTTCTGGCCTCTGTGAACTCCTGGGGCTCCCACTGGCTCTCCCTGACAACCACCCCCTAGGAGTGGCTCATCAACCTCTGTGCTCAGGTGTCCACTGCTGGTGACTGAGGGGCCACTCTCTTAACATGGGCATGGTGCTTGCTCCCCAGAACTCAGTCATTTCTCCTCCTTCCCTGGCCACCATCTTGGCCTTTGGTGGTGCTGCCCATCCCCTGAGGCCTGGCTGCCTCTCCCGCTTGATCCTCAGGCTGAGCAGCTCACCAGAGACCCTACACAGGCTCCTAAGCTAGCGTTCTCAGCCACCTTCTGTGCCTCTCACTGAGGATCACACGGGAACAACTGGATCCCCTCCACACCACCCAGGGCCCAGGGGACTCGGGGCCCATATCTCAGGCCATCTCAGATACAGGTAGGCAGTGGGACATATGTCCTTTCTGCCCTCAGATCTTCAAACATGCCAGTGGAGGGGGGTTCTATTGCCTACCCCTCCCTAGGATTCCAAACATCTGAGCGGGCAGAGCTAAGACACTTGCCTACAATCTAACCCCCTTCTCTCCTCTCCCTCCACCTCCAGACTCTTTCCACTGACCCCAAAAGAGCTTTTGTGTCCCCTCAGCCCCTGCAGTATACCCTCATCTCTTCTCCTGCTGGTCCATTGTAAGACTGCCCAGTCCTCAGAGGTATGAAAAGTCTAGCTTTGGGATTCCGAAGGAATCTTTTCCTTCTCATCCAGGCCATTGCTCTCAGGCATTTATCTCATGGTGGACTTAAAAAATGCAGATCTGATCCTCAAAGCTCAGCAGTGACTTCTTTGTGTCACACACACAAAGTAATGAAGTAATGATGAGTCAGCTTCCGTGGGCGGAGAGCCACAGCAACCGGGAACAACTAGGGACGCCTGGAGATGAAAATAGATGGGTTTTGTATTTTCAGAAATGCTCTCCCCTCCACGCTTGTTTGTATTTGGTGCCCGCCCTTGGTGCCCTCTTTGCCATTAGCGGCAGGGCAGAGGCAGCTGAATCCAGAGCAGGAAGAGAGAGAGAGAGAGAAGAGCAGAGGAATGTGGAGTTCAGGTTCGGCTGCATGGCTCCAAGCTAGCCATGGTAGGGGCTGCTGTTAAAAACACCGGTTCTTGCTGTCTGAACAGCAAACGTGACCGGGTAGGAAGCTGGGCCTCACCTGTGCTAATATCAGAACAGTCTCTGAAAGTTGCTTTTATAAAGTGCTAACATCAGGCTTATTCTCAGGCCTTGCCTTGCTCCTATGAAAGGAGATTGGAATAGAAATACAGATTAGTTGAGACTTCCTGTTCGTCGAGTTTCAGTTCATTAGTTTTGCTGAATGACCGTTCGAAGATAGACGTGAGCCATCCTTTCTCCCTTCTTGCCTCTCTCCCTCTTTCCTTCCTGTTTACCCAGCTTTCTTTTGTTCTTTCTTTTCATGCCCAAGAAAGCTCTGCGCCTTGTCCCCTGACCAGGCGATTCCAGGCCGAGGAGGGGCTCGGGCAGGAGGGCCTCTGAACTCTGTTTTCTCTGCCTGGTTTGATGAAGGGAGCTGGAGAGACTGGCAAAGGAGATGCACGAAAAGAAGCTACAGCAGGAGCTTGAGCGGCAAAAGGAAGAAGATGAGCTAAAAAGGAAGATCAAAAAGCCAAAGCCAGGAGCAGTAAAGGAGGAACCGCCCCTGAAGAAATCCCAAGCAGCAAACCGGCAGGTAGCACCCCTCCCCTGCTCCTGACCCAGCGGCGGAAGCAGAGGGCTCAGCTGTCATAACCAGCCGCTCAATCAGCACGTTTCCCCTCCAGAAAAGTGACCTGATACTGTTTGGATTTTGTGGTGGTGCAGAAGCCATGAGGAAAGGGACCAGCATTTGTTGAACACTGATTGTGTGCAAAGCGCTCTGTGTGTACTTTACGTAGTCCTGTCATTTGGGCATCCCACCCAGCCTGCGAGGTCCAGAGACACAAACTCTGTCTGAGGTCGAGAGAGATGAGGTTGCAGTTCCAGGACCGCCTCCAGTTATGTCTGACCACAGTCCTTGCTCTTTTCACTTTCCCCTACAGTCCCCTGGATAGTGCTAAATAGGCTAGTATTAAAGATTTGTCTCCATAAGACACAAAGTCATGAAGCCCCTGCCTTCAACCAAGAGCTCATCCTTAACAACAGTCAAGGAAGATGCTCTGGCGTAAATTTGTCCTTGCAGACAGGAACCAACCGTTTATCAGCCTGTCAAGCTTAGCAGTCACGTCTCAGCCCACTGTGACATGGGAAGGGCAGGTGGCCAGCACAATGCCCAGGTGGCAATTGTGGCCAAGAGGTGTCGCTACTGGGGTGCACAGCAGCTGTTTCAGCACTGGGGTGTCAGGGTGAAGCTAGAGCCAGACTCCAGACAAGGTGCACACTGGTCCCAGTAGGTGAGCGTGAGACAATGACCACATATGGGTAGATAGAAGGGCAGAGGAATCGGTGTCCAGGGGTCCCACTCAGACAGCGCTCAGGAAGGAGCAGAGCCCGAGCACACAGAACAAGTCCTCCCTCACAGGGCCTTTCTTCCCTACAAAATCCACTTCTCCACGGGATAGGCTGTCCAGACAGAGCTCTCGGTGTCTTGGCAGGGACTCTGTAGACGGGGAATGATACAGTAGCAGCCAAGCCCCTCCCTGCACATATAAGGTGACCCACTCCCTCCAGAAGACAGTTTTGCCAGCACTGTCAGGCCAGCTCTCTTCAGGCCATGTCAGAGATGGAGAAGTGGAGGAGGGCTTGGGCAGTGCCATGAGGGGAAGAGCCAACCCGGTCACTCAAGTGGCCAAGCCTGACCTTAGTGAGGAGAAGTGCTGTCACTGGGAGAGGGGGCACTGGGCTGTGCTGCAGACAGGGATCATTGGACTGAACTGGACTTTGCGTCGTCAAAAAATAACACAAAAAGCTAGGGAGCATCGCCTCCAGGGGAAGAGAAAATCAGAGCCCACAAAGCAAGCTAAAAGGGCAGTAAGAAAAAGAATAAAGTTAGTTTCTCTGTGCCAGGTTCATTAAATAAACACATATTTTTTAAAAGCCTGAAGCACAGCCAGACACCAAACTCCTCTTTGTTCCCGACAATACCCTCTATATACATAATCTGTGTCATTTTAATAACTTGACAGTAATAGACCCTTTTTCTGTGGCAGACACTGTTGTAAGCTTCTTACATATATTCATACATTTACTCTTCACTACTCCTCTGGGGCAGTTATTAATATTACTACCCCATCATACACATGGGGCAGAGATGTGAGATAGTGGCCCAGGGTCACAGAGCTGGCAAGCCGTGCAGCCAGGATGGACGGGATTGGACCACTCCACTCTGTGGCCTCTCCAGAGGCACCCGAAAGCAGGTGCAGAGGATCATTTTTGGTGATCTTTTCCTGCTGATCCTTATCACAGCAGCTCTCAATCAGGAGTGCACGTCAAAGTCACTATGCACATTTTTCAAAACACACAATGGCAGGCGCCAGCCAGCTCTCCAATGAGGAAGGACTGCAAAACTGCTATTTTGATAAATGCTCCCAAAGTGATTCTTAGGCGCCAACCTAGTGTATATAAGATGTGCCTGGAATCTCGTGAAACAAAATGTCCTCTTGCTCTTCCTTATGTGATCGGCTCTCCCTTAAAGAACTGTTTTAAGCATATTTTATGTGTTTTTGCCTTCTAGATTCCTACTTTTTCCAAACTAGATGTCAAGATGGATGCAATAGAAAGGAAAGTGTCTGTTAGAGAGCAGGCCATGACCGAGAAGGAAGAACTAAGCAGGAAGAGAAAGAACCAACTGGCGGAAATCCCGCTGGGCTTTCCTCTGGCCCACGAACAAGAGGACAGCGAAGCGGATCTCCCGAAGGACGCTGACAAGCATTTGGCCCAGAAGTTTAAGGTCTATGAGTTGACTTTGAAGGACATCCAGCACATCCTCGCGTACTGGGACCGGAATCAGGGAGCTCTGCTGCCTCAAGCCGGGGCCGAGGACATGCCCCACGAGCCAGACGACCAGCGCCAGTTGCCATCGGGTGGGCGCAGAGGCCGCAAGGACCGGGAGAGGGAGCGCGCGGAGAAGGAGCGCGCGGAGAAGGAGCGCCTGGAGCGGGAGAAGGCGGAGAGGGAGCGCCTGGAGAAGCTTCGGGCACTGGAGGAGAGCGATGGAGGAGAGGGGGACGGGGAGGAGGACCACGAAGGGAAGAAGGACCTGGGGGTGCCATTCATAAACATCCAGACGCCCGACCTCGAAGGCTCAAACTGGAAGCAGGCTCTGGAGAGTGACAAGCTTCCCAAGGGGGATCAGGTACAGACTCTTCTCCTGGGTGGAGATGTAACAAATCAGGTGGCCGCTACTGTGCTAATCGTCACAAAAATGTTTCCTTCTTTATCTCCTTAATTCCATTAATCTCTGATGCCACCTTGGATATAAGACAATAGTGGCTAAAAGGACCTTTTTCCAGTTGGTGAAAATCCATAGAAGGTTCCACAGATCTAAATGATTTCATCTAACCTCACAAAAAGCAACCCGTACCGTTGGTTTTTGTTATTGCCAGTACTGTTGCCACAGGCTGGCGAGGCAGGTCCTCCAGGGTAGAGCACAGGGCTCATCTACTCTGAAATCTTCTTCCCAGAAGCTTCTCACACTGACAGAAATTATACTATTAGACAGCTTTTTTGTTTCTAGAAACACAAGTGTTGCATATCCAAAAGCCACTTTTGGCAATGGTTTGGAGGGGATGGTTGTTATAGCCTTTTATCTAGGGGCAAACTTTTTCTGTAAAACACGAGAGAGCAAATATTTTAGGCTGCAGGTCATATGCCGACAATATGTAAATAGCTGGGTGTGGCTCTGTTTCCATATAAATTTATTTACAAAAACAAGTAGCAGGGCAGTTTTGACCAGGGGGCCACACTTGGCTGACCTCTGGTTTAGTGTATCAGAAACTCAATGCAACCATGAGAAGTAGAGCCTCAGAGGGATACAGGGCAGGTGAGGGTTGAGAGGGTTAGGGTAATTCCTCACGAGGGTGGATTTTGATGGCACATGGCCTGACAGTGAGAATTGCCAGAGTTGTCCAGGGCGGGCCAAGGGGCAGAAAACAAGTGGAGGACACGCAACACCAGCTCCACTCCTTTCATGGTTCTGCCTCAGGTCTGCCTTACATAAGGAATCACTGTCGTGTTTTTTGCTTTTTGTTTTCAGAAATATGTTTTTTGAAAAAGAACATCTTCTCATCTTGTTTTATACCCTTGTACTATAGCCAAGATTGTCTTCTTGCCTTGGTTTATACTTTCCACATTCCAAGCCATAGGTTAGACTGTTGCTTAAAGAAACTTCTGGCTCTGTTAATTTAATAGTTGGTACAAATTACTCCTCCTTTCCTCACAGACATCATAAATCCTGGGAGTTAACTCTAGCTGCACAGTAGGCAGGCAGTGTCCAGCTGCCTGACCCACAGGGTTAGACCCCCAGGATTACGTGGAGGCGGTTACTCGCTCGGCCTGGTAGCCCCTTTGGTCCACGAATGGGCACTCAGATGGGCTATGGCGGTTACTGTTGCAATGACAGCAATTAATCTAGAGATAGCATCCTTATTCTCAGGGTTTTACATGCTGAGAAGGATGTTGCTACTAAGTTTTCAAGCCATCTACTCTGGAGAAAGTGCATTCATTGTGTAAAAGAACAGAATGGGAGAATGCTATAGGAATACATTGTCTCCCTCTCAAGTTTCTTTTTGCCTTCTCTCTTCGTTCGTATCCTTTACCCCATTCCCAGAACCTTTGCTGTTTTTCCTCTGCTGTATTTGACCTGCTCCAATCCTAACTTTCTTTCACCTTTGGAAAGGAAGAGCATTTAAAGATAAAAGAAAAATTAACATGGGATCTGAAAGTAGATGGAACAACTCTACAAATAGACATCAGAACCTTAAGAGCTGGTCTCTTTAAGTGAAACAGAGATTTTTTTTGAGTGCCTACTATGGACTAGGCCGTATGCTATCAACCTGGTTCCTTTCCTAATGGACTGTACAGTCTAGTTGCAGAGACAGACAATTAAACAGTCACAATAAGTGACAGGACTATGATAAGAGAGGTACAGGGAGCACACAGCCCACAGCAAGAACCCCAGCCTGGTCTGGGGGTGTGGGGTCTGGAGAGACCTGCAGAGCTGTGTCAGGCCCATGACGCCCCTTCCCTGACACATGCCCATTGCAGTGGCATCTCCCAAGAATGCTGAGGGAAGGGTGGAAGGGCCTGAAGCACCCTGTGATGACTCAGGGAGGCAGTTAGGGGAAGCCCACCCTCTGCGCAGGAAACTGACCAAGGGCTTTTCCTTTAGATCCTAGACATCTTGGGCCTGGGTGCCTCTGGACCACCCATCCCGCCTCCCACCTTATTCTCAATCATCTCCTACCCTATGAAGCGACAACCTTTGGCCACGACAGAAGTCCTGAAGCATTTTGTGTTTGTACTTACACCATCTGAGGAGCTCTCCCTCCTGGAGGAGAAAAGAGAATTGGAAGCAGAAGAGCTTTCCACCGCCATGGGCGCTGTGAAGGTAGAGAGCGAGCAGGTTGTCCTCCTGACCTTGGCAGGACTTCAGATGGGTGGGGAGAGTGGGTCAACCACCGCATGGCCAAAAATTGAGTATGGTGTTGGGTGCCCTCAACTCATCAGTGATCCTTCCTGGAGACCCTGAGTGGACCTCTCCACATGGCTTTTCCCTGGGTCTGACTTTTCCCACTTCCCAAGAGGAGACTGAAAATGACTGAGTCTCATCTCCCAACCTTTCCAGTCCCCATGGATGGTTTAGGGAACTTGTCACATTACTTTAGTAGAAACTCATCTGCAAGAAAAAATAAGCAAACCTAGCTCTTTTAAAAAGATATTCAAATATATTGTGAAGCTAAGGTAATTCGCACAGTGCATAAGAATGTAAGAATCAACAGTCACAAATTAAGGGAACATAAACCACTAGAGAAAGGACAGATTATTAAAGAAATTATGATGGGAAGATTGGATATTTTGGGTAAAGTTACTTTTTAAGGCCTCGCCTGACACAATACAGTAAAATTAATTCCAGCTGGATTAAAAATATAAGTAATCAAAATGAAATCATGTAAAAGTAGACGAAAATATGTATACAATTAATAGAATAAATTGCAAAGGATAGTAGATTTGACCAATAATATGCAGAAGGTAGGTATATTAAAAACTATGGAGGAACTCTTTATTCCCAGAGAAATATAGTGGCCCTGTTGAATCTTCCCACACAGCCTCCTACAAACCATGCATATCAGTAAAGAATAAGTAAAATAAGCAGCAAATAAGCCTTGCTACAGCACCACTAGGTGACAGAGACTACCCAAACTTCAGTTTATAAGTAGGAAATCATCATCTGAGGTCAGCAGCATTGATGGGCAGGCCTTACTCAAGCAGAGTCCAAATAAAAAAGATAAAGAAGAAAAGATTGCCTCCATCAGAGGTGACTATTGCCCCAACTCATGTTCTGAAAATTGGCCTTGAAAAGGAAAGAGTTAACCATTCTTTAACTTATCATTTCTAGGAAAAACTAGTTCATCCCCAATTGACACAGGAAAGCTCTTCATTCTAGAAGAATGGGAGCCAAAATGTTAGAAAGAATGGTAGAATTAGAAAATCACTATTCTTTTATCCCCAGGGAAATAATTAATTAAGCAGCACCAATGGATACAAAAAGCAAAAGTTTGTTGGGGAACCAGACACTCGCTCCAAGCCAGACCATCATCCCACAGGTGACTGGCCAGCTGCAAAGGGAGAAGTCCGCTTTATCGTGGCCACATCTGGCGGGCACCATCCTAGCCACATGAACACAATTTGCGTCTATAATCGTGGACCGATCTGACATTATTTGTCCCCTGTTGTGACAGAGTGTAACGTACACAGCACCCCTACAAATCTAATGAAGCTTTTAAGCCTAATTTTCAGTTTTCAGGAAATACAAGGAATAAAGAAATAAGTTAAATGACACTGTGAGAATAGTCAGAAACTTTCAGACTATAGAATATTGTGTAAGAACACAGATCTGGTCTCTCCAAAAAGTCAGTGTGATTGGGAGAGAGTGAGGAGTCTAGATGAAAAGATACTAAAGAAACACAACAACAAAATGCAATATAGGAACACACTCCCTGCCAGCTTTGAGCTTTCTCAGGATTTCGGCCTCCTTCTCAGGGAATAGAGGGCCAAGGAAAACACTAGACTTCTCACCAACACATGAGGCTGGGTCCTACTCTGCTCCAGGCAGCCGCCAGCATCCTGAACCTGCACCGTCACCCCAGAGTGCAGACGGGTCGAAGGCATCTATGTCTTCTATTCACATAAGATGTAAGATGTAAGATGAGTATTTAAGACCTCGTGCTTATTTTTAATTATGACCCAGGAGGAGCAGATCACCTCACTTCAGGGGAGCAGACAGAAAGTGAAAGAAAAAACAGATCAGGCCCGGGAGACACAGAAGGACAAGCGTCGCATGGCCTACAACAGGAAGGGCCTTTCTGAGGGAACTTCTGGAACCACTGCCCCCCTGTCAGACGCAGACCAAAACAACTTCTCTGAGCAGCACTCCCAGGAGAAATTCATCAGGTGGGCCTCCAAGCAACCCAAGGAGGGGAAGGCCAGAGCCCCAAATTGAGGGTGTGGCTGTCACAGCATCAGATGGGGACAGGGCTGTCCTGCCTGTGGGGCCCTATGGATCACCATGCCTAACCCCAGACAGACAGGACTTCTCCCAGGCAGCAATCCTGTCTTCTCTTGGCCCAAAGGGAGCATTCTAGCTTTAAATGCTTGTGTGGTCATTTGCAGGCTAAACCATTTTCGGTGGATCGTGCCAGCCAATGGTGAGGTGACCTTGAGAGTGCACTTCTCTTCTAATGATCTTGGGAACTTTGACCAGATGTTTAACTTTGAGATCCTTGGAACTTGCCACCAGTACCAGCTCTATTGCCAAGGTGTCTGTACTTACCCATACATTTGCCAAGACCCAAAGTAAGTATATTTTACTTTAAAGGAAAAGGTTGATGGATACGTTTTAGTTTTCTCCCATGGTATGTTGAACAAAGTGGATCTTGATACTAGTGTGGACTGGGACAGCATCCCAGAACTCTTATTGTATTGGCTTCAATGTCTTGGACATTGACTAAACCAGGAATGACATGGTACCATGAGACTAAGATAAGGAGAATGTTAACAGATGTGAAGAGGGGGAAAAGTCTTCCTCTGGCCAGTTAGTTTGCTTATTTAACTATTAAGCATATTTAAACAGATTTTATATTTACTGTAGGACTTTTTATCCCATAGTATCAATATATGTGTGAATCTCCATGGGTGGGCTTTTTTCCAAGCTGCCAAACACCACCGTGCCCCTTATATACCACATAAAGGCACCTGGAACCCCCCTTGGGGAAGGGGCCTTTTATAGCTTATCCACCAAGAGGAACTTTTTTTGTAACACTCAGTAAGGGGCCACATTGGACAAAGAATTCAAAACCTAGTTAATATCCACCAGAATTAGTTTTCCATGGAGCTTCTCAGGAAGTTTTCTAACTGGGTACACTGGAACAGGAGATCCAACTCAGCTCTGTCATCAGCCCCTCATTATGAAAGACACCACTGGGAATCTTTTTTCTCGAGTTCAAATCGTACTATCTTCACTCAGGGTTGGGGAGAAGGAAGGAGAGGGAAGAAAGGCTCAACAAAGGCCCTCAAATTAAGAGTCATTCTGTCTCCAGATACCTGTACCTTTTGCTGAACAGGGAGCATTGGGTTCATGTAAACATCAATGGCGGCATTGAACTTCCATTCAGACAGCCTCTCCTCTTCCCTCCCTCCCCTATGTTCAGAGTGGTATTCCCTCAGCGGAAGAAGGACATGAAGACAAATGAGGTCATCTTGAAGAAATATATTATGAGCATGGACAGGTTTTACTTCGGTCCACTGCTTTGTGGAAAATCAAGAGATAAGTAAGTGTTCCATTATTTGAAAGCAGATTTCAGCCTCCTGGGTTGGACTCATGAATAGTACAAGCAGAGTTCCTATGTAAATGTAGCCATTAGCCCTGAGCCATAAAGTGGGAGAACTGGGTTCTTGTGCCTCAAGTTTCTGATAAGCACCCAGATGAATGGGGGGGCCATTTTCTCAGATGGGAAAGCCTGTAAGAGGACAGGTTTTGGTGGGGGAAGGGTAGCACCAAGAGATCACTTTGGGATAAGTTGAGTTTGAGATGCTTAGGAGATATAGCTAGTAGCCACATCAAGCAGAGAATATAGTTCTGATTCTCAGAGGAGAGTCTGTCTTCAAGACAACAAAAGTCATAGGTATGGATAAGATCATCTAAGGAGAGAATACACAGTAAGGAGAGAAGGACCATGGATGGAGCCCCAAAGAACTCCATTCACAAGAGGAAAAGCCAGCAAAGGAGATGAGAAAGGGAGCCAGAGCTATTGGTGGAAACCAGGAAAGAGTAGTGTCACAGAGCCATGAGAAGAGAGTGTGGTCAGCTATGTTGAATGCTACAAAGGGGGCAGAAAGATGAGGACATCGACATCCACAGGGTTCAACAACATAGAGGTCATGGGGGCCTTAGCAAGAGCCCTTTTGGGAATTTTAGAATGAAGCCCAAGTAAAGTGAGTTGAAGTGTCAGTGGAAGGTGAGAGAATGGAGATAGGGTGTGAAGATATGTCTTTGGAAAGCTTGGCTGTGAAGGGAAACAGAGAGAGTCAAGGATGGGAGGGAAACATGGAGTCCGGTGAAGGCTGCTCACACACTGGTGTTCTCATGATGTTTGGATGCCAAGGGAAAGTAGGGAGGAGAAGGTTGGAGTTTCAGGAGAAAGTTAAGGACCATCAGTGGTGAAGTTCCCTGAGACAACACAATGGGATATGGAGATGCTGGCCTTTGCCAGGAAGAGGAACCATCATCTCATACTAAGAGGAAGGAAGGTGAGATGGCGTCAGGGGCAGGTAGGGTTACAGATTTGGTTGGAATGGTGAGAAAGTTCCTATGCCACTGTCTATGTTCTCCATAATGAATGATGTGAGGTCTTCTCTAACAGTGAGGGAAGTGGAAGAAGATAAAAATGTTGAGAAAATGGAGAAAGTATGAAACAATTTTTGTGGAAACTGGGAGAGGGAGGATATTAGAGAAATAGATTCATATTATCAGGCAGACTTGGGGGCCCAGGTGAGGCTGATGATCATAAATTTTTAGTGATACGAGTTTTTTCAGTTATATGCAAATTTCTTATTGTATAGGGCAGGGAAATGATACCAAAACTGGAACCAAAGTCTAACCATGTCTTCATTCAATCTAGCATTTATTGTGATAAGTAGAGAATGTTTATTTCTGTGATTACCTGTAGATTCCCTTAATACCTCTAGTTTATTTCCTGACATGCTGGACTGGAAAGAGAAGATGAAGAGGGTTTGAAGACGGGGAGGATCTTCAAAACCCAGTGGAAGTGACGGCTTAGGAGAGAGAAGGAGTGGGGGTCAGGTTGATGGACGTGATGTATATAGCAGCCTGGGAGTTGGAGTCAGGTAACTCATGACCATTCAGAGAGGCATGTGTTTGGGGCACCACTGGAATTAACCAGGACTTGGGGCCAGGCAGCAGTGGTCCCGGAGGAGAGGGATTGCAGCGGCCCAGGGCAACCAGGTATTTTTCGTTTATTCTTTTAAACTTTGCTGAGCCTCAACCTCCTCATCTGCAAAATGGGAAAATAATAGCACTCACCCACAGATTCGTGAAGACAGAACTGGATAATGCACATGTAACTTAGCGTAGTCCTGGATGGTGGTGATTACCGGTTAGACATGAAGGCCACCACCCTTTGGCGGTTACACAGAGATTGCGCTGTCTCTCTGACTCTGATTTGGTCTCTGCCATGCGTTCTCCTTCCTTCCTCCATCATAGCCTGTTCAAAGAGCTTTTCAGACTGTTTCTGAGCACCAGTGGGTACCATGGGGCCCTGCTTCCCTGATCTGTCCTATGACCTCTGATGATGTGCGTCTTCATTGGCATTCCTTGTGCCTTCTGTGGTTCCTTTTCGGTTTGATACCATTAACTGAGCAGCTTCCAATGCCCGTGTTACTCAACTCTGTGGATCTGTCCCCAAGGTACTAAGGAACAAAAACAACCTTGTAACAGTGAGCAATGCCAAGTGAATCCATGTTGGAACAGTAACATCCTGTACGGGTATAGGAGAAGGTGGTGACGGACGTCATCTCTAACACATATGAGATATAACAAGTTACGCAAATGATCATCTCTCCTGGGAATTTAAGTACTGGAAAGAATATAGCTGCGTATTTCTCAGTTAGAATTGTTTGCGATAATAGTAACTACCATTTATTAGGGATTTGACATCAGCAGCTGTCCTAAGAGCGGTAGGTACACTATCTCATTTAATACTCATAGAAATCCTAAAAAGTATTATTATCATCACTTTTTAGAGATGAGGAGACCAAGGCTTGGGGAGGTCAGGTCACAACTTCAAGTCTTCACAACTACAAAGCTTGTATTCTTAGCCACCATGCCACTGCCTCAGTGTAACCATCCTCTCCTTTGGAATTGCCTTGCACCTCACAATCTCCTCTTCCACGTGAACTCTCAGTCAATCCTCACATCCGTAACCCTAATTTTTGTTCATTTCTAGGTACAAGTCATCCTTGTTCCCAGGCAACATGGAGACACTGACAATCCTGAACAACTCCCCAATGGACGTGGAGGTGTTCTTCTGTTTTCAGAATGACATCAAAGCAAGCACCTACTTCCTGGAGCCCACCAGCATGACTCTGAAACCCAGTGAGGAGCAGGTACAGTCCCATGGAAACAAGTCCACCAGGGCAAGGCTTTCTGGGGAAATTTGAGGCCTTGCCATCCTTGGTGTAAAAGTACTTTGTTTTGACTCTTCCATTAGATGCTGAGCGTATGGGCCTACCCTACTGCAGTTGGTGTCTTTGAAGACAGCATCGTCTGCTGCATCAAGGATAACCCAGAGCCAGCCATCTTCAGATTAAGCTGCCAGGGGGTCCGCCCAGAACTCGAGCTGGACCCCAGGCAATTGCATTTTGACCGGCTCTTGTTGCACAGGTCAGATTTCTGGATGATACCAGGACTGGAAGGGAATTTAAAGAATGTTTAGTTCTAGGGTGACCAACCCATCCTGATTTCCCTGGTTTTAGCACTGAAAGTCCTGCGTCCTGGGAAGCTTCTAGTCCTATGCAAACCAGAATGGTTAGTAACTCTTGAGTTCACGGTCATTAACCTGGGTTCAATGTCTGGACTTCAGCAGGGTTGAGGAGCCCCCTAGGATCAACTGCCACAGTGTGTGAATATTTGCATTTTTCTCAGAAGGAGACTAGCTTTTTCCAGATTCTCAAAGCAGTCCCTTACCCTGAAAGGTTAGGAAACTTTGCTCTAGAAATTAGATTACAAACAGAGAACACTAGACCAAAACTGGAACTTACATATTCATTCACTGGAACTGTATTATTCTAAATAAAGAATGTTTATTTCTGGGGCTACTGGGAAAGCATATTGTTATGATATGTATCCTGCATTCCTTGATCATCGTTACCAGGCCGCATTTCTGACAAATACTGATTAGTGAACTAAGCAATAATTGAAATCATCAGAAGTGCTTTTTCTGACCTGTCATAATAAATCAAAATCATTTAAAACTGACAAAATTTCTTTTGGTCTCTGCAGAAGAGAATTCAGGGTAGTTCACCTCCGCAACGTCACCCCCCTGCCCGTTGCCTGGCGGATCACCAGCCTGGAGCACCTGGGCGATGACTTCACCGTGTCCCTGATGCAGGGGACCATCCCTGCCAAGGCTGAGTATAGCCTGAAAGTGTACTTCCAACCCTCCAAACCCGTCAACATCAAGAAGGCAATTCGGTTGGAGGTGAGGCTTCACACATCTTCAGACTTGGTCATCAAAATGTGCACACATTGGGTTCCCTGACACACACTACCAACACACACACACTAAGCCAGGTCTCTCTGTTACATGCTCCCATCTGATCCCCATTTGACAACCCCCAACCCACAGCATCTTGCTGTACACACACTGCAAGTTCCACAAAAGCAGTCCTGTTCATGACGGAGTTCCCAGTGTGAAGAACAGAGTACTCAATCAGTGGGGATGAATGACCAAATAAATGAACAAGTGAAGGGGGTTGCTATCCCTAGGTAAGCATTAGATTACTGATTTCACGTCACCAGACCAAGTGACCCCTCAGATTCCGATCTCAGTAAACATCACCTTCTGGCCAGTTGCTCCCAACAGGCACTGGGAATCATCCTTGATTCCCCTCTTTTGCTGACAGCCTCTCCTCCAACCCAGTTCTCCAATGAGTCTTGTCAGTTCCATCTCCCAGTGTATCTCCTGCCCATCCACTTCTCCGTCTACACTGCTGCCACCACCCTGGTCCAGGCTACCTGCAGTGTCTCTCACCTGGACTTCTGCAGAGGCCTCCTAACTGGTTTCCCTCTTCCCACTCCCCACAGTGTCCAAAGGAACCTTTACACTGTCAGTCATTCTCCTTCCTAAAGCACTTTGCTGGCTTCCCGTCACAGTCAGAAAAGAGCCCAGGGTCCTCCCCTGCTTTTGAGGCCCTGCCGGCCTCTGTATCCACATCTTACTCTCACTCATGGCTCCTATCACCTGGTCTCTTGCCTTTTCCTGCCTCAAGCCCCTAGCCTTGCAGCACCCCTGCCAGAATGTTGTCCCTAGGCTCTGTGAGGGCCACCAAACGGAACTGTTCAACTGGGTTCCCTAATCATCCCACCAAGGGAATCCCCTGTTATGTGCAATCACTCGCCCTGTCTTCTGTCCTTCAGAGCAGCTACCCCTTTCAGATGTCATCCTGTTTCTTACTTTCTAATGTGGAATCCATCAGGACAAGGTCTCACCTGACTCGTTCATCATCTGTCTTGGTTTCCGAGGGCTGCTGTAACAAATGACCACAAACTGAGGGTTTAAACAGCAGACATTCACTCTCTTACAGTCCTGGAGGCCAGGAGTCTGAGGTCAAGGTGTCTGCAGGGCCACACTCCCTCTGAGACTCTAGGGAAGAATCCTTCCTGGCCTCTTTCAGCTTCTGGTGGCTCCAGGTGTTCCTCGGACTGTCACCGCACACTCCTCTCTACCTCCATCTTCACACGGCCTTCTTCTCTGCTTGTGTCTCTTCCTCATCTGTCTCTTATAAGGACACTTGTCATTGGATTTAGGGCCCACCCAGAGAATCCAGGATGATCTCATCTCGAGACCTTTAACTTAATTACATCTGCAAAGACCATTTTTCCAAATAAAGTCACATTCACAGGTTCCAGCTGTTGAGACATGGACATACCTTTTTGGGGGCCACCATTCAAACCACGACACCATCGTATCCCCAGTGTCTGGCACAGGCCTGGACGTAGAAGACGCTCGATAGAATCTGTAAAATGAATGACTGAGTGTCACTGACTTTTGATGCCTGAATCAATTCTGCAACCATCAAGAGGTCATCCAAGTTTCTCTTTGAATATTTCTCTTTGAACGTTTCCGTATTTTAACAACTCACACGGCATCCCTGTTTGTTCCAGTTAAAGAAGACACAGTGGGTCTCCCCTTTGGCCCCCCAAAGTGGTCTAAGTCTTCTCTTCCCCAGATTACATTCCTTCACCAACTACCCTAGAAAATGCCTTGCTCTCTGGTTCTTTGGAAAGCGCTCTGGTGAACTCATTTTATTTTATTTGTGTACCTCTTAAATTGTCCTTCCTATTTTCCTCATTTACAAAATTTAATCTCTCCACTCCCAGTGGGGAAGCAAAGGAAATAGGATGCTCTGGGTACTTGGTATCTATCAGTAGAAAAGTACTATATAAGTTCTGGAGCTGATAATCCAAGTTCTATGTCCTATTTTTCCCCCTTGCTGTCAGCCTTTCTTGTTGTCATCTCTGTCAGAGGGTGAGCAGCAAAAGAAAGAAGGTAAGACTCAAGTCGGTCCGATTTGCCCTGTGAAACATTGACAAAGTGTTTGATGAAAGAAAAGATGGAAACTCGAAATTAAAACTTGAGTTTGGTGGCAGCTGCAGATTTCCCCTTTGGCACCCAAAGCACAAATATTGGGGAGTTGGTGACTCATTTTTCCAACTTGAGGCCTCAGCAGAGAGGCAGGTGGTCTCCAGACAGAGGCAGGAGAGCCACGCCCACTGCCCAGCGGCTCTTCCCCTTGACAAAGGGACCCTTTATTGCCCCCTCATTGGTCTCAAGAGTCAACAGTTGGGTCCAGCTGACACCTGACTGCAGTTCAGATGTTCCTTAGGACAGTAAGGGAGGGATTGCCACCAGAGATGACAACAGAGGGGACCGTGAGCAACGGGAGGCTGGGGTCTTTGCCTTTATATGTTATATATATAAAATATATAAATATATATATTTCCAACTTTAATAGTAATGATATTCATGTAAATAAGGCTTTTGAAAACCAAAAAGAAACATCAAACACTTATTTTGTATGAAAAATCTAGCACTTTTTCCACAGCTTGAATCAGAAACAACAGAACAATTCAAATTTATAAGATTAGTAGAGTATGTATGATTAAGAATAGACAAGTTTTCCGTTTCAACTGTCAAAAGAATGCTCTTCAAGTTTATTTGACTTAAAAACTCCAAAGAACACTTGCTTGCAATGTATACTCACAGCCCAAAGTTCAGTAATGTAGCAACGATCGTGCAAATAATTTAAACCTAGTAAGTGGACAAGCTGGAAAATGCAGTCCCTTTTCCCCATTTTCATATGGAGTGTCTATACCAGCATTCCCCAAAGTGTGTTATGAAGACTAATCCTACCAAATGCTCAGTGAAGACAAAAGCTAAATACACTCCAGAATCTTCTGTGCCATATCACTTTTGCACAATTCCCACTGCACGTTACATAGTTTGGGCTCGAAACACACCATGGTTCTTGCTTTTACTGGATAATGTCTCTTACCCTAACAGGTTTCAGACGCAGATAATCTTGTTGGTGTTGTTCAAATTGAAAACATCGTGGTCTTTGCAGAGTCCTACGACATTGCCTTGGACATCACCTTCCCCAAAGGTCTGTGGACCAGTTCAAGGAAAGGGTGTTTAGAGTCACATCTTTTACTACAGTATATTGCTTGTGCAGAGGAAGACTAGTGGTTGTTGGGGAGGAGGGTGGAATTTCAGTAAATAGTCATGCAAGCCCCAAAGTGATGTTAGCAACATTACTACGAATCTTAACTTCAACTGGAGATGACAAGGGGTGGTCATAAATATCAAATTTGCAGAGTTCTTTTCTGAACAGTCATTTGAGAGTGAGTACCTATCTTTCTGCCTGTCTTAGTTTTCTATCACTGCCATAACATATTGTCACAAACTTTGTGGCTTAAAACAATACAAATTTATTATTTTACAGTTTACTATTTTACAGAAGTTCAAAATGGATCTCACTGAGCTAAAATCAAGGTGTTGGCAGGGCTGCATGCCTTTCTAGAACCTCTGAGGGGCATCCACTGCCTTGCCTTTTCCAGTTTCTAGAAGCCACCCATATTCTTTGGCTCATGGTCCCCTTCCTCCGTCTTCACAGCCAGCAGTGTTGGATCAAGTCCTTCTCACACTGCCATCCGTCTTGGTTCTCCCACTTCTGTCTCCCTCTTCTACTTTTAAGGACCCTTGTGATTACATTGGGCCCCCCCAGAGAATCCAGGATAATCTCCCTATTTTAAAGTCAGATGATTAGCAATCTTAATTTCACCTAATACCTTAATCCCCCCTTGCCATGTAAACCAGCATATTCTCAGGCTCCAAGGATTAGCATGTGGACAGCTTTTTCGGGGGGAGGGGCATTAGTCTGCCACCCGCACTGCCGTAACACCCCAGTTAGATCCCTCCCTTTAGCGTGCAGTCTCCACTGTCCCTCCTTTCTCTCATAGGTCTCCTTCCCAGCAAGATTCATGGAATGTTGGACCTACATGTTTGCCTAGATGTCGTTAGTCTTATGTACAAAGATATTTATTGCAGCATTATTTATAACAATGGAAGATTGGAAATAACCTAAATGTCTATCAATAATGGAATATTATTATTGTAGGAATGATATTGTAACTTATAGAACAGCCATATCGTGGTATATTATTAGGATCACATTTATGAGGAGTTTTTAATTATGTGGGGAAATGCTTATGATGTAATGCTAAGTAAAACAATACAAATTTATATGTAATATCCCAACTCTGTATATTATACATTTGATACAAAATTTTTTTTTAAATACGGGAAGTGTTAGCTAATGGGAAACATGAAAGGAAGGTCAGTGGTCCAAGGATGGAAGCCAGAGGAAGCCACCCCATTGAACTGGGTGCAAGAGCAGTGTCTGTTGTTTGCTAAGACTCAATTATAAGAGGTTTTCCTAACCACAGTGTTTTCAGAAAACACACTCTCTGAAATTGTCACTATGGATCTTCCATGTGAACTTCAAGAGAAGTTCCCCTGCTTCTCGCTCCCATGCCCGCTCACCCCTCCCCACCTCGGCCTCTGACCTCTGCAGGAGCTGAAGGAGGCCTTGATTTTGGGGTTGTGAAGGTCATGGAGGAGGTGAAGCAGGTGCTGCAACTGAAGAACCGTGGGAAATACGAGATCGTGTTCAGGTAAGCTGAAAATCATCGGACATGTGGTCCTTCACATCCACTCATAGGGAGAAGAGTGCTGTCTGGGAGATAAAAACAAAATCTCTCGAGGAAATCATAAGAACCACCTCTGCTTTTAGCCTCTCTTGGCTTCAGGTGAATGACATTCCAGCTGCTAAAGAGAGCAGAGATTTTCATACAGCTCTCAACTCTGAGGCTTTATGGGGATCCTTAATGCACCTGGAGCCCCAGGGGTCTGGGGGTGGGGGAAGAGATGCAGGGAGAGAGGTTGGGAGGAGGAGACACTGGGGTGAGGAGAGGTCCTTGGGGTGGAGGGAGAGATTGGAGATGGGGGACTGGCCTCAAGCTGTCCTGCCCTCCTTTTGACTCCTGTCAGTTTCAGAAGTTAGCGCTAATTCTACATAAGATTTCATGTGAAGAAAGGATTTTGCAATTTTCCTTTGTAATTGTAAGAACCACCATATTATAGAACCCAAATGGCAGCATGGTGGAATAGAGCTCCAGCTGTGCTCATCTCTTGAGATTAAAAATGAAACACTAAATAAGGGAGATTCCTCAAAGAGGAAAGGTTGGCTCTGGGTGGAGACAGGGAGGAGGTCACTCAGGCAGGGTCACACGACTCTTGGCGGCAGTGCCAGCACCTATGGCTAGTCTATTTTATGGAAGATCATCCTTCCCCCAGAAGAATTCACAGTTGTTAAAGGGACTTCCTCCTTGCAGATTTGGAAGAAATTCAGTGTATTCATGATAGTTTCATTTCAGCTAAAAGAATGCTGAAATTAGAAAGGTCCCACTTCAGTACTATCATTACTTAGAACCATAAATTGAAATAAATAAACATAAATAAAAGCTAAACAAACCAGAAGGAAACCACTGTCACTTTGGAATTAGTACTGAATGGAATCTTGCCCATTTGTGAGTTTTGTTTTACATTGTGATGGGGCGTTAGCTCTGCTCTTTCAGACTGCATGGAACAGAATCGCCCTTGAGTGGAAATAGGTGATCAGGGTGCGCTGAAAGGCTGTGCCGGGAAGTGAGGAAGCACGGGCAGCAGGCATGCAGCAGTGGAGTGGCCAGGTCTCCTGGAGCATAGCGATAAGTTGGGTCCCCGCAGCAACTCCAGGTGTCCTGCCTCAACTTAAGGTCCCTGTTCCTGCTCCAGTCCCTCTGCCATTCTCACGAGTCAGCCTCTCTCTGTGGCTTCTCACCACATCCCCATTGCTCCACGGCCTCCCTTTCCAGGTGCCTCTGTTGCATGGCCTCTGTCCCCCTGCTTTCTCTCCTTCCTTAGATCCTCTGGCTTCTGCATCACTGTTCCCTCTGTGTGTACTACATTCAGTCACAGAGAAGGGAGGCAAACAGAGTGAGAGAGACACACAGATCGAGAGACAGGGAAAGAGAAACAGAGAGAGAGAGAGATGAATTAATTTAGTTGGTCCTTATCCACCATCAAGTGTCCCCATTGGACGGAGATCTCCTTCAAAGGCGCCTCTTGATTATGGGCTGGAAATGGCTCTCTGCCTCATGCATCGCTCACTGGCCCAGTCAGTCCTGGCTATTGAGGGGTGATCACAGAGTATAAAGCACAGTGGGCACTGCTAGGCATAGTGGTTAAACAGGGCTGGAGACATGGCAGACACTTAACAGTCTAGAGTCTCCTCTCTAGTATCTTGGATTCCCTGGATAATGACTTAAATTGACTTTTTATCTTGGCTTTCAGCTTTTCCGTGGACTCTTTAGGGACAAATCTAAATTCCATGATCTCAGTCCAACCGCCGAAGGGCTCACTGACCACAATGGACAAGCCCACAAGTGTCCAGGTGTTCTTTCATGCAAAAAAGGAAGTGAAGATCGAGCACCAGCCAATTCTGCGCTGTCACGTAAGAGAATTCAAAGGGAAAACTCACTCAGTGGCAGGATTGTGGTATTTGTGTCAAAAAGAAGAGTACGTGATCTAACCCATGCTCCAGGGGGAAAAGAGGACTGGCCTCGGTGGCAACCAGAGAGGCTACACCAGGGTTTGGTCCTCAGCTAACAGGCACAGGTAGGTCAGTGGGAGGTGTGCAAAGTCATCAGAAATTGAGAGCTCCAGAGAGGAAATGTGGCCCCTGGTCTTTGGGGAGCACCAGAGACAAGAAAGCTGAGTTCAGTCATTGAGCGCAAAAGAATGGGCAAGTAAAAACAGAGGGCAAAGTTAGTCCCTGTTGATCCATGGCTGGTACACATCAAGCTCTATGTTAATGCTTGCTAATATTATTGCTCGTGCAATAACATAAAGAGAATGAAATAAAGAACTTGGTTTCATGTCAGTGACAAAAATAGAGAATGAAGTAGACAGTCGAAGGAATCCTGGAGCTATGCCAGTGGCTGACGTCTTCCCAATCCTTCTTTCCTTTCTAGATTACTGAGCCCAATATCGCAGAAGGAGGTGAAATCATTGCCAGCATCCCAATTAAGTTTTCTGTGAATGCGTTGTTCTCCAAATACAACATCAGCCCCTCCTCCGTCATCAACTTTGGGGCTTTGATCTGTGGCAGTCGTCAAAGCACCACTTTCACCATAGAAAATCAAGGTCTTACTGACTTCAAGTTCGTCCTTTCTAGGCTGACAGGGCAGAGGCCTCCTCCTCAAAAGAAAGTGTAAGACAACTATTTACTTAACTCAGACCACTCACTCCCTGGTTAATAAGTGCTTTATGTTTTACAAAGAGCTTTCATATATTTTATATAATTCACCTAATCCCCTTTTGTGGGTGAGACCACTAAGGTTTAGAAATGATTCATCCAAGATTATGCAAGAAGTCACCAGTAGATCTCAGTTCTGAACCCATACCTCTGACATCAGATTTCATTTATTTTCTAACTGCTGTTGAATATGTGACAGATTTTAGTTGGACAAATGTAAAATCTTATGCTTGGGATTGTGTCTGTTGTCCTGGTGCTTCCAGTGTGCTACAAGACTTACCAGTAAGTCTTTGTCCTGTCTGTCATTCTGTTGGGTGGCTAGGGACCACTACAGCAGCAAGCTAAATTGAAATACATCATAGCTGTGCTGGGGAAAGCCCAGTTCCCCCTCCTGGCCGCTCCTTTACACTCACACTACCACTGCACTCACAACACCTCTGACCCCAGATGGTTGGATGTTTGTCTTCACACCAGGAAATTCTGTACCACCAACTAGCTGTCCTACAATTTAACTCAATTCTGACACTATCTGCTTAGAGATAGCAACTGATCCCATAGGTTAGGGACTCAGTCCCATGAGAATGCTCTCCCATCAGGTGCCAATTGCAAGTAGTAGGTCCCCAGGTTACCCACAACTTCTGTCTGACTTGGCTGAAGATTGGAGGTTCCCATGACCTCCTTTCCCTTGAATTTGATTATCTACTAGAACAGCTCACAGAACTCAGGGAAACACTTACATTTACCAATTTATTAAAGGATATGATAAAGGATACAGATCAACAGCCAGATGAAGAGATACTTAGAGTGCAGTCTGGGAGGGTCCTAAGCACCATGGAGTTGGGGTGTGTCGCCCTCCCAGTATGTGGCACCAACCTGAAAGCTCTCCAAACCCCAGTACTATTGGGATTTTGTGGAGGCTTCCTCACACAGGTATGATCAATTATTAACTCCATTTCCAACCCCTTCCCTCACTAGAGAATGGCGGGTAGGGCTGAAAATTCCAAGCTTCTAATCATGGCTTGGTCTTTCTGGTGACCAACCCCTATCCAGGAGCCATCCGGGAGCCCACCCAGAGTCACCTCATTAGAACAAAAGACATTCCCATCACCCAGGAAATTCCAAGGGATTTAGGAGCCCCGTGTCAGGAACCAGGGTCAAAGACAAACATTCAAATTATAGTTGTTCCTAGTGCTCTTATCACTTAGGAATTTTGTTTCAGGAGCTCCATGCCAGGAACTGGGGCAGAGATCAATACATATTTATTTTCTATTATCTCACAATAGCTGTGCTTCTTGATGGGGAATGGCAAAGGGTGTCCTGGAAATGTGGACCAGAGAAAGCATGGTGATGCCTTCAGTCAGGACTGTTACTGCCTTCTCCCCATGAAGACACTTTACTACCACGGCTCACTTAGTAGTTGTTCCAACAGCAAAGCTCCATATTCTTCGAAAGGTGGCTCTCAATCCATTCACCAGAGCATTTACCTTTTCGAGTGCTGTTTTGGCTTTTCTTTGATTATCATATTCTTTTTTAGCAAATTAGGGATAGTTTTACCAATTCCCAAGGCACTTTGTCTTGACTTCCTAATTAATCAATTATTAATTACTTTAAAGTTGAGTTTCTAATTAATTGTTTTAAACAAGACATACAGCTTTACATTGTAATTGTTTTGTAAATGTTTTATATTTTTAAGGATATCATCTTCCATTTTGGCAAAGTTTGAATGTATTAAGAAAGTTTTGGTTAAACTGTCTAAAGTCTCTTTCTTCCAAATTTAATTTTAACTTAATTTTTTAATCATTTATCTTATAATAATTTGATAATATTCATTTATAGTGGTTATAATCTAATTGTTTTGCTTTAAATTATTTTTAATTTTAGTTTATTTTTTATTTTAGCATGCACAACTTCATGCAAAACTTGAAAGGGAGTTGAACTTCAGTTGATCTGGTCATTAAACAAGTGAATACTTAAGTATATAAAACTCTCAAAAGCTTAAGACTGATTGCACCTCAAATATATTTGAATATTTTAGGTGAACTGGTCTCTCGACAAACTGATTATTGGGTAAATTAGCTTCAAGTGAATTGAACAGTTACCAAAATCTGTGTTTGTGCTCTTCTTAAACTAAGTCTTAAAACAGCATGACTATACACGTGAAGAAAAGGAAGAGAATTAATCTATTTGCCATTTCATTTTTAAATGAGATCAGGTACAATTTTGATGTCTACCAATAATATTCCACACAGCTTTCCAGTAAACTCAACTAAACATTTAAAAATTATTTTATCTCAGTAATTTTCAATGTCTTTATGAACCATATTTAATCAGTACAATTACTGTGTAGTTTTCTTACAGTTGTTAAATGAGTTTGGCTAATGATAAATAAGCTTACTGTGCTACCCTGATGCCCTCTTGGGCAAAGAAGAGCCCTTTCCCCTATTCCCAGAGAAGGGACTTTTCAAGCAGACAGACAGGTGTTTAATGACACTACCCCAACCTGAGAGTGTATTCTTGCTTCTTTAATCAGAGCCAGCCATGTTAGACATGCAAGATCCCGGGAGAGCGAGAACTACTACAAGTCTGGCCCTTCGAAAGCATCCAAGTTCCCTGAGTCTGTTCAGAAAGAAGTGACCATCACAAACCAGGTGAGTGCCCTTTTCCTTATTCACAGAAACCCTGTAAGGCCACCTCCCAACTAGTTCTTGCAACAAATACCTCCCTAGGAGAGCAGGATTTGAGTCTACCGCGGGAGGAATATTAAATAGTTATATTGAAATATCACTTTCATTTTAAGACAAGGTATTGTGACTTTTAATTTGGATATCCTCTTTTGCTTTAAAACTTTCATTGGCTCCTCACTGCCTGAAATTAAGCTTAAACTCTTCATATATATTTTAGTCAAGAATCGCTTGTTTATAAGAAACAGAAGCCCATTCAGACTGGCTTAAATAAAAGGAGATTTGGAGACCTCTGCTTCTGGTAAGATGAAGTAGACATACTTTTCCCTATTCTCCCTAACTAAGTACAATTGAAAACCCTAGACGTTATGTCTGGAACAAACACAGAAGACAAAGGTGGAGAGAGAAAAATCAGACCAGCTAGGGTCCTTGGGACCCAACGAACTGGGCGGTGAGTTCCCTGAGTTTCTTTTTTGCCTCATATATCCCAGACTGGATTCTGAAGAAGCCAGCAACCCAGAAACTTCAGTAGTCACAGACCAGAAAAAGCCCCCAAAATAGACTTCTTCCGTGAGCCAAAAGACCGAGAAAAGAGCAACCTAGCAAGACAGAAAACTTTCAGATAAGAGTGGTTCTATTACAGTCAAGCACAACAGAAAATCTACCCTACCTCTACTAGCAAAGGTTAGTAGGGAGCCTAGACATCCACCCTATCCAGGCTATAATGAGATGTCCCAACCACCCCCACAAAGTGATATCCAAGAAGGTCCAGGAAGGAGCCAGGACTTTCATTATCCCCCACCACTTCCCATCACATGGAAGCCTTGATTTCCACCCCAACCCAGTGGTAATGAGACGTCCTTCCCCACCCCCCAGTGGGCCTCCCTACTCCATGGCATCAGCAAAACAGTCATGAGGCACTCCTGCCCCTCCCCTCGAGGGAGGTGTCAGTCGAGGAATAGTGGAGAACTGCAACTCCCACCCTCGCCTGGTAGTAATGAGAAGTCCAAGAGGGGAATCTGGACTTCCACCACCACTTGGCAGTAACGAGGCAGTGCCCCCCCTTCCCCTGCCAGAGTAGTGTCAGAGAAAGCCAGCTCAAACAGAAGGTTTAAATAAGATCCGGAGTCTTGTAGCGTAGTACCCAAAATGTCCAGGTTTCAACTAAAAGTCACTCATCATACTGAGAACCAGGAGCATCTCAGACTGAATAGAAATAGACAAGCAATAGATGCCAACACTGAGATGACAAAGATGCTAGAATTATCTGACAAATATGTTAAAGCAGCCAACGTAAAATTGTTCTTCAAAGAGCAATTACAACCATGCTTGGAAGAAATGAAAACATAGTCAGTCTCAGCAAAGGAAGAGAAGATATGAAGAAGAGCCAAACCGAAATTTTGGAATTGAAAAATAAATAGCCAAAATTTAAAATTCAATGGATGGGTTCGACAACAGAATGGAGGGAACTGAGGGAAGAATCATGAACATGAAGACAGAACAATAGAAATTCCTGTATCTGTTTATTGCTGCTCCCGTAACAAAGTACCTCAAACCTAGCAGCTTAAAGCAATACAGATTGTTCATCTCACAGTCCTGTGGATCAGAAATCCGATGCAGGTCTCACTAGGTTAATGTCAAGGTGTTGGCAAGGCTGCATTCTTTTCTGGAGACTTTAGAGGTGAATTCATTTCCTTACCTTTTCCAGCTTCTAGGGGACACCTGCATACCTTGGTTCATGATTCACATTCCTTGGGTCATGATTCCCTTCCTCTGTCTTCAAAACCAGCAATGGTGGGTACAGCCAGGCTCTTTCATAGCCACATCTCCGTCTAACTCTTTTATGCCTGAATCTTCCATTTCTAAGGACCCTTGTGGTTACATTGGGCCCAGGATAATACAGGATAATCTTCCCATCTCACGGTTCTTAATTTGTTCATATCAGCAAAGTCCCTTTGCTGCATAAGGTGACATATTCCCAGCTTCCAGGGAATAGGATATAGACATCTTTGGGAGGCCATTATTCTGCCCAGTCTAAACAAGGGAGGAAATAGACTCTGTTTGACTTTATTGAGAGTCTATTTGAGTCCAGTGATAAAAAACGAACAGACCCACAGAAACCTGTGGAACTATAACAAAAAATCTAATATCCCTGTCATTGGAGTCCCAGAAAGTGATAAGAAATAGTGAGACTGCAAAGCTACTCCAAGAAATAATGGCCGAAAACTTCCCAAATTTGGCAGATTTAAACCTACAGATTCAAGAATCTGGACAAACCCGAAACAGGAAAAACCTAAAGAAATCCACACCAACATGCATCTAAGTCAAACTTCTAAAAACTAAAGATGAAAAATCCTGCGAGCAGTGAGAGAGGAATGACACCTCACATGTAAGGGGAAAACTACTTGAATAACAGCGGATTTCTTTTCAAGACCACAGGGGCCAGAAGGAAGGGGCACAACATTCTATAAGTGCAGAAAGTAAATAACTGTGAACCCAGCAAAAAATAGCCCTCAGAAATGAATGGAAAATCAAAACATTCTCAAATGAAGGGAAATTAAAACGATTTGTCACCAGCAGACCTCTCTTGAAAGAGTGGCTGAAAAAAGTTCTCTCAACAGAAATTAAATAATAAAAGATGGAACTGTGGAACATCAGAAGGAAGGAAAAACATGGCAAGCAATTATGTGGGTAAATTCGATAGACTTTTTTTCCTTCGGTTTTCTTTTCTTTTTCTTTTTTTTTTTTTTGAGGAAGATTGGCCCTGAGCTAACATCTGTTTCCAATCTTCCTCTTTTTTTTCTCCCCAAAGCCTCAGTACATAGTTGTCTATCCTAGTTGTAGGTTATTCTAGTTCTTCTGTGTGGGATGCCGCCACACCATGACGTGATGAGCAGTACTAGGTCCGTGTCCAGGATGCAAACCAGCAAACCTCAGGCCACCGAAGCAGAATGCACGAACTTAACCACTCGGCCATGGGGCCGGCCCCTTAGGTTTTCTAAATTATGTTTATCAATGAAAGCAAAAGTTATATCACTTTCCGATATGGTTCTAAATGGATAGAGAGCAAATATTTTAGACACTTATAAAAGGAAGAGGATGAATAAGCAATTGACAGGCAATGTGGCAAATACTATAATTGAGTGTGTATGGAGGGAGAAGTTCCAGAAAGATGGTGGAATGAACTCCTACTGTTCCTTGTAGCTGTTAAAAGTCATTGAAATCTTCACAGAGGAGGAGGTGCTTAGGTTGTGTATCAGAATTGTGTTTAGCTGCAAATAAAAGAAAATCTAATGTTAGTGGTCTAAACAAATTTAAATAAGGTAGGCAGTTACTGGTGTTGGTTTAGAGGCATATTGATGTTTGTAACTTTCTTGACTTTTCCTCCTGATTCCAAGATGGCTGCTGCAGCTCCAGCCACCACATCTGCATTGAAGATGTGATGGATGTGTTAACTAACCTTATGTGGTAATCATTTTGCAGTATATACAGGTATCAAATCATCACATTGTACACCTTAAACTCACACAATGTAATATGTCAATTATGTATCAATAAAGCTGAGGGAAAAAAGAGGAAGGAAGCTCCTAAGAATCAGAGGAGTGCATGATAACATTCCATTTTTTGAGCACTGATTCTATGCCAGATGCTGTGCTAAGTGCTTCTCACACATTCTTTCACTGAAACCTCCAGCGATCTGAGGGTAGGGGCTTTAGCCCCATTTTATGTATAAACTGATTCTCAAAGAAGTCACTTGTCCAAGTCCAAGGTCAATATATAGCAGGGCTGGGATTCAAATCCAGGAGGATCTGACTCAAGAGTCCATAATCTTAATCACTGCTCTGTCTGCACCCTCTGCAAGGAGAGGCCCATCTGGGTAAGTGTTGCGCTATGTGGACTATGTCTGTTTCCTTAAACCCTCAAATAATCAAGATTGGTCAGAAGGACTGTGCATAGAAAGAAGCCCTGAGAGAGCCCTTCCCTGAAGACTCCCCGGACCCTCCCTGCCTCCAGGAGAAGAGCTGGAGCCCAGAGAGAGCCTACGGGGAGAGGCCCCACCAGTCCCTCTTGACACCATCTCATGACTCTGGTGGAAAGGCTTGGAGTCTGTCACCCACTCTGCCTCCACCACTCTTGCCTCTCCCACCCTTTCCTGCAGGCTCGCTTCACCCATGGCATGTTCACCGTGTACCCTGGGTTTGGCTCCATCCCTTCTGGAGGAATGCAGGTCATCACCGTTGACTGTGTGGCTGACCCCGTGGGAAGGTGCGAGGAATTTATAGCTATCGAAATCTCTGACAGAGACCCAAGAGACCATCCTGCTGGCATTCCTTACAGCCTGTTGGCCGAAGCCTGTCTACCAGGTAGTGGGCACTCAGATTGGAGAGCACCCTTAAAAGACCTTCCCCTCTAACAACCCCTCTGCCCTGCAGAAGTCTAGCAGATATGGCTGGTCTGCTTCCTTTGGGACCTTAGAACTTCCTCTAGTGTCTTCAGCCATATTTTTCCTTAAAGACTCCCAAGGCATGCACACCTAGAAGACGACGTGCAGCTTTAAACTCCTAGTCTTCCTGAGGTAGGGCCAGGATCCTCAGATGAATAGTGTTATCTGGAAGTCATGGTGCAATGGGATATGGCACAGGACCCAGGAACGCTGAATCCTGCCTGTGGCCAGGCCACTCCCTGTGGGCAACATATGCACGGAGAACAATGTCAATGACTGAGCACGCTGTGACTTCAACCCAGCAGGATCTCAGGTGAAGCACAGAGAGGGCTCCTCTTGCTTCGGCTATAGGCATCCTGCAACCTCACACCAAAGTGGGCCAAATGCCTCCTTCCTTCCTAAGCCCACCCCAGATCCCAGATCTTAGCCCTCCTTACCGTTGGGAAGAAAAGGTGGTTGGGGTCTGGCAACCAACAAGAGCAGTACAAAAGAGAAAGAGAAGATAGAGTTTGTCCCGTCACTCACATCCCGTTGTGTGAATTCCCCTACCTCTCCTCTGTGATTGCCCTTGGTCAGAGTCCAAACCTCTGAATTAGCAATTACAGAAAGTAGGAGTCAGGCTATCAGGCTGCATCTCACGGTCTTCCCTCGACTCCCCAGCCTTCGTGACAGACAACAACGCCTTGATATTTGAGGAGCATCAGATCTGTAGCAGCGCCAACCTGTCCAGCATCATGCAGACCATAGAGAGTGGGGGGCTGTTTGTAGAGGATGAAAACAAATTCATCTTCTGCAATGTCCTGGTGGGCCATCAGGCCAAGGCTCGGTTCAAGATCAGCAACGTGGGAAAGATTGCCTGTGATGTGAATATTGTAGTGAAGCCCGTCTCCAACAAGGTAGGCAGGTGCACATGGTCCTGGCTCACTGTGGTTGGCATAGAGCCAGAGAAAGAGCTCTTGGAAACCCCTGCTCTGGAGCCTCTATTCAAGAGTGGGGCTTATCTGGCTCTCAGGTCCCACTGGAAGTTATGGGAGGTAACTGGGCAGTTTCCCCTAATCCAAGAGACATATATTTATCCCAGAGGTGTCTCCTCTGGGTACCTCTGTGACAACTGGTATGCATGAATGAGCAACTCACTCATCCATCAGACACTCACTGTGTGCCTGCAAGATATAGCATTGTGTCTATTAGTCAATGGGTTTAATTCACCCTTAATTTCCAATTAGCTGTGCTACAAATACTGCCCAGTCTCATCGCAACTGCTTCAGTTCTCTGCCCAAAGGTGGAATCATGGCCCAGGTGGTCCTTGTGCCCCAGGGTAGGCATTGTTCAAAAGGCTGATGGTGGTGGGGAGGTCACCGAGAGGGTTGGCCCAGTCTAGAGCTGAGAATAAAGTGTACATTCCCCAGGGACTGTCACCACAGAAGGGTAGGGTTGGAGAGACTATCTAATCCCCTTTGTGACTTCCCTCAGGCCCTGGTGACATCTAGTCATTACTCTCTGACCTTATTTGGAACACAAAGGGGCAGCTTTCTCCCTATACTGTACTAAAAATATAAAAAGTGAGCAAGCTGATTTCTAAACAAAGATAGGTTTTTAACAGGGGATTTGCAGACATTATATATTCTCCTCCTCCTTAATTTGCAGACTATCCCTTGGAAAGAGCAAAGAAACCTTAGTGCCCTTAGTTTAAGAACAAGAGAGAATAGTCAGTCTTGAATCCTTCCTGCCTCCCATGAGAATGAAAAATCCTTTCAAGGCCGTGCCAGAGGCCTACCGTCCCTAGGGTCTTCACAAAACACTGTCATGGATGGGAACAGATAAAGTGCTGGGGAGATGTTTTTAGCTCAAGCTCTTGGAGTCGCATGGAGCAGAAACACTCAGGATAGCCCAAACAAAGCAAAGTTGGCTTCGGTGAGTCAGATACCTCACACAGGACAGAGCACACCACGTAGCCAGACCTCTGTGGGAAATCCAACCTTCAGAAGACCATCGGAGGCTCTGTCCGTCTTTCAAGGGCCACGTGTCTCCCTCTCATAGTGCCTCTATGGTTCCGTTCTATAGTCTGGCTTCCAGTTCAGCTCCATATAAGTAACCACTGATGATCTCTGGGCATCTTAATTTAGTTGAGAGATCTGGTTTGGTTCATCTGAGATCTGGTTTGGTTCATTTATTTGAGTCAAAGATCATGGGTCTAGCCAAGCCCAGCCAGTTATTGCTCAGAGTTGGGTCCCAGAGGGACATGACTAGGCAGGCAATGGAACATGTCTACTCCAGAGCTTAGATCAGGTGGATTTCATGGCAGGGACAGTAGACATAAGCAGCAAGCCCTGTGTAAATGCAAAGTAGCTAACACATGCTGGTCCCTCCTCTCCTCCTACCCAGATCTTTGCCCGCATCGTCGACATCTTTGAAGTGGAACCCAACAAGATATGTGTTGCCAGTCGCTCACACGCCTTTGCAACGGTGTCCTTCACCCCACAGACCATGCAGACCTACCAGTGTATCTTCGAGGCTACCTTGGATGGCTTGCCCAGGTACCAGCTCCCCAGCTCCCTCTCCTGCAGCAGAGTTGCAGGCCACACTCTGTATGAAATGTCATTCCAGACATGTCAGGCTGACAGGCCTCGATCTTCATGTTCCCTGCAGCAACCTGACCAAGAACCGAAACCTCACGTTTGACATCACTGGAGAGGGGACCCTCCCTCGGGTGACTGTTGTGCGGCCTATTCTCTATAACCAACATGGAAACCCCTTTCTCCTATTTAAGAGGCTTCTCCTTGGTCATTCGGAAAAACTACCTCTCATCCTCAAGAACAATGGCACCCTCCCAGCCCAGGTACTGCTGGGGGCGAAGCATGGGGTGGACAGGGAGAAGAATCATTCAGAAGTAAGACTTCTGACATTGGGGTCTCTGCCATCCCTAACTTACGAGGACTTCTTCTTTGACGTTCCTCATACATTAACCTGTGTAAGACATGGGACATGCAGAGGGGAATCAGGCATGGTTTCTGCCCTCAAGGAGTGTAAGAAAGCAGATAACATAGTACACTAATAATTACTGTGCGAGGCAGTGTGCAATGATGTACACCAAGCTGAGCAGGTAGGATTATGCATATTCTTAGTGTCTTCCTTACTTTTTCACCTGTTTCTGTAATGAATATTGCATTTGTAATACAGAAAAAACAAAAATCTCATTGCGGGTGAGAGACGTAACATCTGAAGGGACATTTTGGTTCAGCAATTATGTTTTTATTTTACAAAAAAGTAATAAATTGTGTAAGTGTTATACAAAGAATTGTAGGACTTTTGAAAATGGTCCACTCTCATCTACGGAATCAAGGAAAATATCACCGTAAAATGACATTTGAGCTGGGCATTCAAAGCTAGCTGGTTTCAGTAAGGGGGCATGGCCATGAATGCATCACAGGTAGAGAAGCAAAAATGCAAAGACAAAGGCACAGATGCACAAGAAGCATAAGGCACTAACAGGAACTAGTAAGCATCCAGCTTCGTGAGAGCATAGAGCATAGGTGGAAGAGCAATGGGAGATAAAAATAGAAGAGTAGAGTAAGGGGACAACTTGCAGAGGGCGTTGGATTCTATGTAAATTTTAAACCCTGCAAGACATTATTACTATTATTGTTGTTGTTTATACAGTTCATTTTATACAGTTCAGTTTGTACAGGTTCATTTAGATTTACCACATATTCATCATTTTTGTTGCTCTTCATTCCCGCATCTACAATTTTCCATCAGAGATCCTTTTCCTACCTACTGAAGAATACTCTTTGGTGTTTCCTTAACGCAGATCTGCTAGTGGTGAATTCCCTCAGTTTTTATTTGAAAATCTCTATTTATCCTTCATTTTTAATGTAATTTTTACTGGCTATAGAACTCTGGGTTGGCAGTTGTTTTCTTTCAGCAAACGGGAGATATCATTCCAGGGTATTCTGGCTTCCATTGTTGCTGCTGAGATTTCAGCTGTAAGTCCAAAATGTTCTTTTAAGACAATCTTTTCCCCTGGCTGTCTTTAACGTTTTCACTTTGTATTTATTTTCTGCAGTTCCACTATGATGTGTCTAGGTGTGGATTTATTTTAATTTACCCTTCTTGGAATTCACCAGGTTTCTTAATTCTGTAACTGATGTCTTAAATCAATTTTGGAGAATTCCTAGACAAGTCTTCAAATATTGCTTCTATTCCATTCTGTCTCATCTCTCCTTCTGGAAGGCCAATTAAATGTATGGGAGGCCCTCTCAACATATCCTCTGTTTATCACAACCTCACTGTGTTTTCCATCCATTTTTTTCTGGGCTTCATTCCACATAATTTCTTTTCACCTGTCTTCAATTCGTTAATGCTTCTATTAGCTGTATCTAATCTTCTGTTAAATGTTCCATTGTTATTTTATTTTTCGGTTCTAGAATTTCTATTAGATTATTTCTAAAATCTGCTTTATCAGTTTATATGATTTCTAGTTTCATGCTGAGATTGTCAGATGTGACTTTTATATCTTGAACACAGGAATCATAGCCATTTTGCTGTTTTTACCTGATAATTCCAAAATCTGAAGTCCCTGTGGGTCTGTTTTTGATATCTGCTATTTCTGCTCACTTTTGCCCACATTCTGTCTCCTCATGCGCCTGGTTATCTTTTGATCACGTGTTTGATATTATATTTGAAAAGTTTTGCAGAAATAATTAGAATAAGGGTGATATCTTTCTTCAGAGACAATTTCCATTTTCTTCTGTGTGGCACTTGGGAGCACTAAGAATTCAGGATCATCTGAAACTGGTTTTAGAGCTTGAGATTTTCTGGATTACTGAGATGACTCAGAACAGTATTGCTATCCTTGGGAGAGCTGTTTTATATCCAGCTTGCTTTTTGTCTTATGGTGCAGACCTTTGGGGTCCCAGTCCTGGCAAAGAAAGCACTCCCACCCTTCACAGCCTTGGATTTTTGCCCTTTCAGCACCAAGAGACCATCAAAAGCACAGGTCAGCCTTCCATCTACCTCTTCCAGATTGGCAGATGCCCCAGGTCAAAAACTGCCCAGAAAGTTAGGCTGGCCTCTCTGGATTTCCAAGCTCTGCTATATCTTAGTCTGGTTACACTTCATTATCTTCTTAGTTTTGTGATGCTTTTAAAATTTTTTGTATAATTAGCATTTTTTGCTGTCTTGCGTCCAAATTACCTATTTTGTCATTACTCTGCATTGTTGTTATTATTGTGGCTTTGTAAAATGTTTTAGCATCTAGTTCAGTGAATTCCTGCCCTGCCACTCCCCATTTTTCTAGTTTTTCTCAATTTTTGCATATCTAGTCTCTCAGATGAACTTTAGACATTACTTTATAATATTCCTCAAAAAATCCCATTGGGAATCCTATAGATGATTTGGGAAGAATTTCTACTTTCAGAATGTTTAGGCTCTCCACCAAGAACAACATTTAGAATTCCCATCCATTTATTTAGATCTTCTTTTATGTCGATATTTTTTTCATACAATTCTTCTGTATAGTTTCTTATTAAGGTTATTTCTAAATATATAATTTTTATCTCAGAAGTTACCAATGTGATGCTGCTATTTCTTCCTTCTTAATGCCTCATTTTTTATATTGTTCAATCTTGTTCATGATGCTGCCAGCATTACTATCTTCTAAAAATATCTGCTGATTTCTCATACCTAAAATCAGATATATGGCTTTA
Source organism: Equus asinus (assembly GCF_041296235.1). Lineage (NCBI taxonomy): Eukaryota > Metazoa > Chordata > Mammalia > Perissodactyla > Equidae > Equus > Equus asinus. Next base: position 37,684,959 of record NC_091817.1, read on the forward strand.
GTTTTTTTTAATCAGATATATGGCTTCTGGTGTGCTGGAAAACATACCTTTTCTCTAGGTAGGTCAGATATGCACCTTGGTTTTCCTCTTTGTTGGATGCTCAACATGACACTCTCAGGCAACTACTGCATTAATACCTAGGAGGTATTTTTTTAGGAGCTCACCTTCATGCAAGCCCTTGTGGAATGATGTGTATTCATTTCCATTTTATTAGTCTAGTGTGTATTTTACAACTGCCCCTGTCAATAACAGAGGCCTTGGCAACCCCATTTTGATACTCTTTAGTTGTGTGATCTAAAATTCACCTATACTCTCTGGGCCCTAGCTCCTCACTTGGATAACAAGGGCTGAACTAAGGTTTCTTTTGTCCTCTCCAGGTCTAATATTTGTTATATCTTCCTCTTAATAAGAAACTTAAAAAAGTGAGCACTAGGCACAATGACATTTTTGGGTCCTTCCCAAACAGCACAGTATCTCACTCCAGATGCAAAACCCATGAGCGGACTGTAAGCATAACACTCAATCGTGGCTTCTTTTGCCAGCTGCATGTTGACCTGAGGGACCAACTAGGAGTCTTCTCTCTGAAAGGGAGGCCCACCACCTCCTACATCTACATCACAGAGGAAAACAAACCACATGCAAAAGGTAAGTTGGTAAATCAGGGCAGGGTACCTCCTGGAGGGCAATGGGTCTCAGTACCTGTTTTATCAGGGGACTAATCAGGACCTATCCAGAGTAGTGTGCCCACTCTCATCACCAATAGCCTCTCTAGGCGAGGCTCATTCCCACACTAGGGCTGCTTTCCCTTAAGCCAGGGTCTTTATGGATGTATCTTCCTTCTAACTGGTTCTAAATCATGTCTCTCTTCTCTTTGCAGCAAAGAAAGCTCACACGGCCTCCCTGGTTGTTCCTCCTGGAGACACAGCTGAATTTGATGTCTTTTTTCACTCCCAGAAAGTTGGGAGAATGACAGGCACCATCCACTTGTCAGTGATCGACAATCAGTACGAGGAGACAGTAATCCACATGGTGGGAGAGGGCTATGAAGATGACATCACCTTGGACAACATCCACGGGCTGGTGGCTTCCACCAGCCAGGAGGCCTCAGATATCTCTGAGGTCATTGAGGAAAACAGTATGCAGGACTTTGTGGCAGGTGGGAGAAGCAGCAGTGAGGTGTTGACAAATGTTGGCTCTTGGGTCATTTTAAATGAGGGTGAAATTTAAAAAAAAGATTAGCTAACTTCCTTCGAATTTAGAAATGAACCTCCTCTTCATTACTGTATGCTCTGCCATACCTGGCTTAGTCACTGCTTTCATTCACATGTTCCTTCAAGGAAAATTTATTGACCATCAGTGCACATGTGCCAGGCACGGCGCTGAGCCCTGAAGTTCCAAAGAGTTTCTGCCCTTAGGGAGCTTATAGTTTGAGCTCAAATTCCCGTTTATCTAATAAGTGAAATTTAAAATTCAGATTCCAGATTAGCTTAAAAGTGAGTACATGTTTCTCTGTACTTTCCACCCTCTATATCTTTTAGCTGACTTTTGTAGGCATTGTCTGAACGGTGAATCCCGCACATTCTAAGAGAAAGGGTGGGCTTGTTTGATTAGGTGTTTGTACCACCCCCAGAACATCATTCTCCACAGCCTCACTACTCAATGCACTGAGAGCCTACAGCATCAGCGTCACCTGGGAGCTTGTTGGAAACGGGAATTTCAGACTCCGCCCAGGCACTTCAGACCTACTGAGTCAGAATCAACATTTTAACAAGATCCCTGGGTGAAGTCTGTGTACATTAAAGCTTGAGACGTGCTGCTCTGCAGCCTATCAAGCCCTGCAGCTTGATTTCGTTGACTATCTTCTTTGGGATAGGAGTGAATTTGCTTCACCATTGTTATCAAAAAGCATTTGTTAAGCATCCTATCTGTGTGGCTAATTGCTATGAAGTGAGTTATAAACACAGCCTCACCGTTTTTCTAAGAGCTTAATTATAGTCCTGGAGTGTAGCAGTAGGCAGTCTATACAGCATGGGTTCAAGTCAATGCTCCTCACGTATCTGGTGTTTCACCTCTGTTTGCAGCTGCAGGGTGACATCTCTTGTCAGAGATCGAGCAGGAGCCGGCAGTGAACTCTAGTTCAGAAGCCGAGTTTCGTACTTCTGATAGGGTTACCAGATTTAGAAAATCAGAATGCAGGAGTCCTCCTTAAATTTGAATTTCAGATAAATGGCGAATACCTTTTTTAGTGTAAGTGTGTCCCAAAATATCGCATGGGGCATACTTATACTAAAAATTGCTCATCATTTATCTGTAATTCAAATTTAATGGGGACTCCTGTATTTATCTGGCAACTCTAACCCCTAATAGTACTCTTTCAGCAAACAGATTGAGTCGGGGGCCTATGTTCTCTCTTATACAAATGGAGGTGAAGGCCAAGGTAGATAGATGGATGGATGGATGAGGTAGGCTCCCCTAGGAGCGAAAGCTTGCTGCTCAGGGAATCCAAGTTTTTCCAACATAACCATCCAAGGAGGAAGGCGTTGCATGAAGGTGAGGCACAGTGTCTATCGGGTGCGGTCTCCCCAGGAAATGAGCCCCAGGAGGAGGCCAGGGAGGTCTCACTGGCCTTCTGCTTCTGTCCTCTAGCTGCTCTGATAGACCACATCCAGTTTGGGGACTGCCACATTGGAAACAGCTATAATGTGAGCTTCACAGTCACTAATCACAGCCAAGTGAATGTGATACGGTTTGAATGGCCCCTTTTGGCTACAATTTCTTTCTCCCCACAGGTAAGTGAAAACCGTTCACTGTTTTCTGGACTCCCTTAGGCCTAAGCCAAGCCTGGTTTGACTGTCAGTCCGTCCCATGGATGTGTATGAGATGCAATGGATGCATCTCAAGCTGGAACCATCCCTCTCTCAGGGTGTGTGAGGAACCAGGAACCATCCCTCTCTCAGACCTGGTACCAGATGACACTATTCCTGTCCCCTCTGGTCTAAGAGCAGAGAATGAGGTCTGCCAAGACTGTTGCTAGGCTGGTGTTGAGGAATTCCATGGAGGCCTGTATGGATGAAAACACGCCCCAGTCTTCCTATCCAGATTGTAGACCTGCGTCCCCCTGGGTGTGTATTCTTTAGAGCATTAGTCCTGCAAAAGTGGTTCACCAAAAGCTAAAATGGGGATGGGGAGTTCTGTGGACAACTGGAGACTTAGAAAATGTTGCTGGTTGCATCTTTCTCTTAAAGATCCCTAGTGCCCTGCAGCATATTAAAACCTAGTTAACTTCATTTTACCTGAAATTTTCTAATCCCTTCTTTTAGCATTTCACAGAGTACATTTTATGAATTGCTGCCCAAAGGTCTACACTGAACAAGGCCTAGGACAACATGGTAGCAGATCCTACCTCTGGCCAGCAGTGGCTTTTCACAGACAGTTCACTTCCAAGGACCCAGGACACTGGGACACCCAGATGTATCCACTGCCTCCTGCACTGTTTCAACCGCCAAGTCTGTCCAAGCATAGAACCCAGGGGGATAGAGCAAGGAGGGTTGGGGGACCCTACTTTGTCACCTTTAAATCTTTGAGTGCTATCACAAGGAAGTTTTGCTTCCTGAAGGGATGTAAAGTGTTAGTCAGAGTAGGCAGAGATGAGCTGCTTATAGTCCATTTGCATACACCCGCGCACACAGTTGTGCATGCAGCCACACACGTGCACGCACGCACGCATACACACACACACACATTTGTGCCCCTGGGGAGTGCTAAGCTTTCTTCTCCCTTCACTTTCCAGAGGAGGGAGAGTTTTTTTTATCAATCAGAAACATGAAAGGACTATATGTGTGTGTGTGTGTATATATATATATATATATATACACAGACACACACATATATATATTTTTTTGTGTATGCTAAATCACAAATAATTTTCTTCTACAGACCAAATTGGGCTTCTCAGCTATCTGTTATACTTCAGTGAGTTTCAGGCTTTTTGGTTTCAGGACTCCTTTATATTCTTAAACATTGTTGAGGACCTCCAAAGAGCTTTGGTTTATTTGGGTTATGCATATCAATATTTACCATATTAGAAATTAAAACTGAGCATGTTTAAAGACATGTATTTATTCATTTTAAAATATAATAATAAATCTATTACATGTTAATATAAATACCATATTTTTATGAAAATGGCTATACTTTCCAAAATAAAAGAAGTTGTGTGACAAGAGTGGCATTATTTTACATTTTTACAAATCTCTTTAATATCTGGCCTAATAGAAGACAGCTGGATTCTCACAGTGGCTTCTGCATCCAATCTGATGCAATAGCATATGTCATGTAGCCTCTAGAAAGCTCCATTGTACACTCATGAGAAAATGAGAGTAAATAAGTCAAATAGCATCTTACTATTATGATGAAAATAGTTTTGACCTCTTGGATTCCTGAAAAGGTTCTGGGGATCCCAAAGGTCACTAGATCGCAGTCTGACAACTGCTAATGTACTGTATACATTGTCCATAGTTCATACAGATCATATTAATTAAGAAGCACAGGAGGTTAAGAGTGTGGTGTCTGGAGCTGTACTGCCTGGGTCTGAATCCAGCTCTTGCAATATTAATGGTATGACCTTGAACAAGTTACAGTTTCCTTGTCTGTTATTTTAGGTGCATTTTAGCTACATATAGGTATAATTGCCGTCCTTCTCATAGGGTTGTTGTGAAGATTAGTAGAATTGTGTAGAGGTTTAGAATAGTGTCCAGGGAAAGTAACAGTTTGATTAACTATTAGCTGCTCTTGTTTTTATGATTCTATTTCTAAGAACTTCTTGTACATATTTAAGACAATCTACATATACAGGCTTGAATGATGCATTTTTTTGCCAAGACTTTTGGCTCTACCCCTTCTCCAGTATGTCACCATCAGTCACCAAGAGTCCTCAAGATTGAATTTCCAAAAATACTAATACCAGACTCTTCCCCAGATTGGCCACCTCCACCCTGGGTGTGCCAAGGATGTAGTGGTGACCATGAAGTCAGACACACCCATCTGCCTGAAGAAGATGGGGATCAAGGGCAAGGTCTCCAAGATCATGTTTCAGCTGCCTGCAGACCAAGTCCCTGACTGGGATGACCGCATGCGCACCGTCAAGTGGGTAGACGTGCCCAGAAACATGCCTGGGACCTTCACTACAAAACGAAAAGTGAGTAGGGACATCAAGCACAAATCTGACCAGGGCTGCCGTCTTGTATGCCCACTGTTCTCAAGTTCAGTGTCTCATCATTACCTTCTTTCATGGAAAAGGGAAAGGTTCACCTTCTTCTTGACCTTGATTTCAAAAGTGATAAACTGAACTTCCACCCATGCCGCCTGCCATCCGTACTGCACATGCCACACGAAGCACACATCTTCATTGATGGAGCTTTGGTTTAAGTCTTGATATCCAGTTGAGCAAATCCTTCCACCTTTTTCCTCTTCAAAAATGTCATGGCTAGTCTTTTAGTTGTTTTCTTTTTCCCCCAGGTGTCCAGAATTAGACTAGTTATAATCTTTGGTCCATGCGTGCCCCTCTTTTAATTATTCCTTGGTTGGTTTCTTTTTAATAATATATAAGCAGAAATGAATCCACACCAACACAGGAATTACCTGACAGAAGGATTACCTGTATGTTTCTCAGCCATTCCATCCCCTGCCTCCCTCCTAGAGGTAATCACCAGCCTGAATCTTGTGTGCTCATTCCCTGATTTTTGTTTTTTATTTCTTCTTTAACTTATGCATTCTAAGAGCATGCTGTTTAGTTGTAGTTTTCAACTTTATTTTTTCTAAAAAAAGTTATTGCATGTGATCATCCATCTTGTTGCATGTGGCTATAGTACACCCATTTCACTGCTAGAAAATTCCATTATTATTTGTCCACTCTTCTTTTGGAAATTATTTGGGATTTTGCTATTATGGACAGTATTTCTGTGAGCTTTATTGTTCATGTCGCATTGTGTTCATTTGCAAGAGTTTATCTTCCTAAACCAAGGTATAGGAGGTGGACTTGCTGAGTCATAAGATATGTGAACGTTCAGCTTTCCGAGATAAGCCCCAAGTGTTTTCCAAAGTGGCTCTTTGCTCCTAGGAGTATAAATTGGTACAGCCACTCTGGAAAACACTTGGGCATTATCTTGGAAAGATATGAGTATGAGTTATTTTTTATGAACTCTTAGCATTTGTCTGCAAATGTTCTCACCAAATTTACAGCCTATCTTTTCATTTTCGCTAAAATATCTTTTCATGATATCTGGAAGTCCCTCCGCCATGCTGTTTTGTTCTGAAGTGTTCTGGATATTCTTGGCCCTTTATTTTTCTACATAATTTTGGAATCCATTTACCAAGTTCTATGAAAACATGATGAAACTTGATTGGAATTGGATTGCCTCTATAAGTCAGTTTAGGAGGAACTGACAATTTTATAATATTAATTCATCTTTTCCATTAATAAGGTATATATCTCTATTTATTTAGGTCTTTAAGGTTTTTTTCACTACCATTCAGTTTCTTTAATAGGAACAGGACTCTTCAGGTTTTTTTATGTGTTCTTGAATGGATTTTATTAAATTATTTTTCTAGGACTTTTCCCTTCAACTAAGTTTTCAGAAGTATTTTCTTTTCTTTTTTTTTTTAAGATTTTTAAATTTTTCCTTTTTCTCCCCAAAGCCCCCTGGTACATAGCTGTGTATTTTTAGTTGTGGGTCCTTCTAGTTGTGGCATGTGGGATACCGCCTCAGCATGGCTTGATGAGTGGTGCCATGTCCCTCCCCAGGATCTGAACCAGCGAAACCCTGGGCCGCCGATGCAGAACGTGCAAACTTAACCACTCGGCCACGGGGCCGGCTCCTCATAAGTATTCTCATAAATTTGTTCATACTATTTTCTTATCATCTGTTTAAATTTGCAGGATAGATGGTATTATCTCCCTTTTCGTTTATGATATTTGTTATTTGTATTTTCTCTTTTTTTTCTCGATTAGTCTCACCACAGGTTTTTAAAAATCTTTTCAAATAAACAGCGTTTGGCTTTATTGGTCCTCTCTGTTTTAGGTTTGTTTTCTATTTCATGAATATCTGTCCCTGTCTTTATGATTTCCTTTATTCTGCATTCTTTGGAGTCTCTCTGACCCCGGAACTCGTGCCTGTGCAGTCCTAAAGCTCTCAGTCATCTCTTGTTGTCCGATTTCTTCCTTTCCTATTTATGAGTCATTTGGGGTTCGCCTTAATCATTTGTTCTGCAGCTTGAGCTTGTGAGTCGGTGTTCATTTGAATGGGTAGAATAAAGTACTGTCTTATCCCCCATTGTCCCCCTGAGGCAGCTGGCTCTGCATCACTGAGGACACTGCTGCCTTTGTTACAGGTGATAGAGACGGATCCTGAGCCTGCTCACACGGTGCTGGAGGAAAACTACCGAGAACTGCAGCTTCGGATCAGTGCCAATGTGAATTTTGCTTCATACCAGTGCCAAACAAGCGATGTGTGCTTTAAGGAAACCCTGATCTACCAGACCCGAGTGTTTGAGTGAGTCATCAAAAGCCTCCTGACGCTCTCAGAGAAGCTCTTCCATTTCATCACCCACTCACTCATCCATCAGACATGTATTGTGTCTAGGGCAGCTGTACGAGGCATCACATCTGTGTAACATGCACCAGAATGTCTTCGTAGGTCTAGTGAAACGTTCAGACCCACAAAACAGTTGCAGTTCACACTTGCAATCACGATATAGACCAGGAAACGCAGTCTACCAGGAGGGTGGCGTGGAGCACACTGCAGCGGGAACAGTCCTTGCAGCGGTCCACACTGCCACTCAGGAACCAGTCTTCTTGGCCTCCCAGGTGATAGCTCAGACGATATCCATCCTAGTGGGGATGGGTCCATCTTAGCTTAGAAGCCCCATGCCCAACAGAAGCCAACATTTCTCATAACCACTCCATAGCCATAGCTATACCTTCCCATAGGGTCCTGCGGGGAGTATTCCCAGTTATAAGAGTCACTACACTCAGAGAACCCCAAAGCTATAGCTCCCCTCCAGGTAATCATAACTCCTCCCAGACCGTTTACCAATCAGGGGTCAATTTTACCATACACAAGTTTGCCTGATAATACAGCTGACATTTCTCCCTTATCAGGTTCCCAGGAAAACAGAGCTAGAAAGTTAATTCAAAGTCAAAATTGTCTTTTGAAGGAGAAAAGGTTATGTTAACCCTTTCTCCACACTCAGACGCAGGTATACAAGGACGCCATGGGTCCTGCTCTCAAAGAGCTCATAATCCGGAGGTGGGGCATGGGTAGGAATAGGTGAATTGATGGTTGTAGTATGGTGTCCTGTGTATATAGTAAGAGATCTACCTAAAGCAGACCAAGATACGGGGAGCGACAGAGTGTCAGGGAAGAGTTCCCAGACTAAGTGGTGCTCCAGCTTAATTCTGGAGGTGAAGTAGGAGGTAGCCAAGTGAAGAAGAGAGGAAAAAAAGGGCCTTCTAGGAAGACAGAGCCACATATACAGAGACAGGTGAAGAGAGAAGGCGTGTGACTGTTCTTTGAGAATTACAAACACAAAAATATAAACCACTGACATTTCTACTTTGTAAAAATTAGTGATTAACTTGTTTGACTTATTTTGTATTTGTTGCACTTGAAATGTCCTCTCAAATTATTGTAAAACCAAAAGATATAAGGCAGGAAATGGGATCTTCTGCTGATGACCATTTCACCTAAAGCAGAGGTCAGCAAACTATGGCCCGTGGGCCCAATCCAGCCAGCCACCTATTTTAGTAAATAACGTTTTGTTAGAACACAGCCATGCCTTTCGTCGATGAAGTGTCTACGGCTGCTTTCGCACCACAACAATGGAGTGAGCAGTTGCTGCAGAGACGAATGGCGTGCAAAGCCGAAAACACTTACTTCTGACCCTTTACAAAAAAGTTTGCTGACCCTCGACTGAAACCAAGAATTCTTTCTATGAAAAATATTCTGTGCCACTGGGATTTCTCTACTTTATAAACATTTTCTTTAAGATAAAGACCAGTGCTCATAAATTCACACAATCAGCACAAGCCCTGGAGGGTCAAGCCCTTGATTTCAGGCGTGACTGCCTGGTCTACCTGGACTACATAATGGAGATCTAATCCCTACGCTCCACCCAGGACCTAGCCCCCACCCCCAGCTCTAAACTCCTGCTGCTCCCCTAAAACCAGGAGGAGCAGGAGTGTTTCTTCCTCTTACGCAATCATTTTCTTGCATCAAGGCCTCATCCTCCTGCTGTGATCAAGTTCAATAGTGATTCCAGGAAAAGCTTTCATCTCCCAGTTCTTGTCTTAGAGCAGGGAAACCTGACGCAGGAAAAGCCTCTAGAGATTCAGAATCTGAGACAAGTCGATATTCCAGCAGTGAAGGCATCTCAGGCAGAGGTCAAATGGTTTCTGACCACAGGGACGTTGTTTCTGGTGGAAAGTGACTCAGGAAGGGAGAGTCTCTGAGGTTGGCACCTGAGGCAGCCACTGTCATGTGAAATAGATTTTGTCTCCTCTCTCATGGGAACTTTTCAGGATTACCATGATGCAAGCTGAGAGCTCATCGCATAGGGTGCTAGTGGTATGCAAGATGACTTTAAGTGCTAAACATCTAAATATTTTTACTTTTAATAGCTATGTATATATTTTAGAAGGAAATATAACTAGTATAGCAAATGCATAATTTTAGATAAAGTTGCTAAAAACTTGCCTTTTGAAGAAACAGTTAAGAAACGAAATGACTTGACTTAAAGAAAAAAGTTAAGTAATAGTATAGATGATGTACAGACATGACAAAAATCATTGGCTGCACATTTCTCAAATCCATTCCCTGATCCACTTGCAGGCTTGTACTGATTAATTCAGGAAATGTGCAGCTGGAATTCAGCTGGGTCTCAGAAGAGACGACAAAGTCTGTCAGCTTTGTAATGCCAGATAAATGCGATGTAAATGCGATGACAGGTAAATGATGCCATGCGATGCGATGACAAGGTAAATGCGATGACACGCAAAACCCAGGGTTCGAACTGAGTCCTTAGTTAGTAAAAGAGCCTCATTCATGCAGAAACGAGCACTGCTCCAGTGGCCCCCTAAGTAGCTAAGGAGAAGCAGAGCAGAGGCCTGCTGGGCTCTGCAGAGCCACATGGGCCCGAGACACTCAAGGGCTGACCTCTGCCTTCCTGGAGCCCAGACCCTGGACCCCCACTAGGTCAGCACCCCTCTCGCAGATCCATAGGAATCTTTTCTTTTAGATATTAACCTTCTGGGAGATTACAGACCCTTGGAGAAACTGAGGAAACTATGGACCATCTCCCCAGGAAATACACCCCTTGCCCAATTTGCAGTTGATACATGCGAAGCACTTATAAAAGGCCCCAGCACCTGGTAGGCAAATAGCCACTACTACTGTTCCAATTTTAGATATTCCCAGACATTTCAAATGGGCCCTTATCCATGGGTCCCCAGATTGTGAACCCCTACTTTGAAACAATTATTTTCCAAAAATTTTGTTCACAGCCCATTATTCTTGAGGCAAAAGACCCACAGACATCTACTTGACATACTCCCTTGAGCCAAAAGGAAACAAATTTGAAAACTTGATGGAATTAATAGAAGCATTTTTCACCAGTCCCCTGTGAGAGACGTGAACAAATTCCTTACCCCTAGTGCCCAAAGTTAAGTGTACCTACCAGAAGAGGTGAGCTCTCAAGCCCCATAGAGGGTTCCTAAGGACCTGTGAGTGGGCTGCCTTCTCCCTGCTTTCCCACTGCAAATGCGGAATATCGTTGGTTGTCTGTCTGTCTCCAGGTTGCTCTCAGAAAGATCAGCTTAGCCAGGGCACACTGCACACAGGCAGCACTCTGGACAGTGCTGTGGACCACTGGAATGAAGCTTCCCCACCACCATTCTCTGTGGACCCTGCCTCGGGCATTGTGCCAGTGAGGAAGAGTCAGAAGCTCCAAGTGAAATTCACTCCACTGGAGATTGGAGACTTCGAAAGCAATCTTTTCTGCCAGTAAGGAGATGTGCTCCCCAGAACAAAGCTCTGCAACTCCTATCCCCTCTTCTGTCCCACTACCACCACCATTCTTTCCAACCCTAGATCCCTCCACAGCCCCAAACTGCCACATTTCCCTTTGGAAAGATTCAAAGGGGCCGGACTTTGGAGAACAAGGAGAATTTGGTCTTTTGTATTGCTCATCACCCCTCTCTAGACTCTTTCTCCTGCTCACCTCCCCGGCCACATAACAGAATTCCACTGGGCAACAGAATGGTTGACAACCAGGTGGGTTCCAGTCCTGGGGCAAGCATGAACTTGAGAAAGCTTTCTTGTACCTTTTCTAAGACTTGGTTTCATTATCTGTAAAATGTAAATAGCAGTATTCACATTGTAGAGTTGTCATGAAAACCAACTGAGGTAATTCAGGTGAAGAGCTTAGAACAATGCCTGGTATAAAATAAGCACAATAAACATTAGATGGTGATGGTAGTGGTGGAGGTGGTGGTGGAGGTGGTGGCGAGGAATAGCTGGGACCCAGACCCAGTAAGAGAAAAGCCAATTCAATAACATCTGGCAATGAAATAACCCTGATATGGTACCCATTCCAAGGAAAGCTCCATGGAGGACACCCACCTTACAGAGTAATTCTATAATCCATGGCCTAGGGTGGCAGAGACCTATGTGAACCATAAGAGCTTCCTGGAAACTCTGCAACCGTACTGCAGGGACCCCTCCCACACCTGGGCCACCTAAGCTTGGTGATGGGCCTAGAAGTCTGCTCACATCCAGTTCACTTTCTCCAAGGAGCTCAGGATACTTTTTTTAGGATTTCTGGGTCACTTTTCATATCCCACTAGATGCCTATGAGAGGGCCCCGAGGGTAAGACTCTGTGCTCGTTTTACAGCAGGGAGATTTTCTCACCACTGATTGAGGAAGTAACTTGAAACCATTCTTAGGTACACAGAAGGAACCAGAATTCAGGCTTCTCATACTCAGCCCATTCATGCATTCATCCACTCAACAATTAACTAATGAACACATACTATGTATCTTGTACTATTCAAGGCACAGAAGTTATATTGTTGACCAAGACAGACCCAGCCTCTGCTCTCATGGAGCTCACATTTTGGTGTATGTAATATTCATTTCCAACCAATTAAGAAAGCAACAGTTGATTAAAAATTAAAAATAAATAAAAATAACTTTATCCTCTCAGCATTCCCAACCTGCCACCTGGAGAGCGAGGCCCAGTCCTGTCAGCAAAAGGGCGGAGCGTCTTGCCCATCTGCCATTTTGACCTGAAAAGCTCGGACTACATCAGCGGTCATCGGCGGAACCCTGATCTCCGAGGGCCTAGTGGTGGGGCTGTGGCTCCCAACACCCGGGTGATTGAGTTCACCAGTGTGGGCATAGGAAGAAGGAATCTCCGGTGAGTTGCATAGGTTTGCATTGTTTGAGTTCACATCAGTTGACCCTTCTAAAGAACTCAGAGGAAGATTTCAGAGAAGCGAGCTAGACTGATTGCCAGAAGAAGGCTTGATATCCTTGGGTTTGACTTTAGAGAACTGCCACAGTAAGGAAGCTGAATTCTCTCCTCAGTTTTAACACTGGGGAAAATTTGGAAGACATAGAAATGTCTAACTACCCTAATTACCCCTAACTACCACCTTGACCACAGAGGATCACTGGGACAGAAGGGCCCTTGTTATCATTATTACACCAGGGTCAAGAATTCTAGCCGTGCTTTGGACCCCAAAATGAGATGCAGTTTTCATTTCTACATTAATGAGGTACCCAGAACAGTTCAGAGTCCCACGTAGTGAACTGTGCTAGGGAAGGTCTTAAAAAGTTTCTCTTAATCCTCACCCCCTTCTCTCACCCTTTGCTATCAATTCTTCCCCCTTGGCCAGGACTTTTACTATCCTGAACCCAACCAATAGCACCTACTCCTTCTGCTGGGTCTCTGAAGAAACGGAAAGTCTCCAGAACCCTCCGGCCTTCATATGCCTTACAGAGAAGGGCTTAATCCACCCTGAAAAGAAAGCTGAGGTAGGTGTAATGAGGACTACTTGACCCAGGGCTTTCGTCATTCTAACCCTCTTGGCATGGCAAGTGTGCCATAGACCGTAGGTAGAGTTAGGGAGACTGGCCTAGGGCACGTCCATCAACAAGTATTTCTTGTGTGGCTGCCATCTATGTTAGGCAATTCTCATGAACAAGACAGACCTGAGCTCTCTCGGCCATAGAGAAACAGAGAGCTCTAGTATTTGCAGTTTTAAAATTTTTGATTGTTATAGCAGGAAAGGGGAGCTGAACACTAATGCTTGGGGACTTCAGAATTCATAGAGTAATGTGAAGTAAAGTGTTATTTTTGTCCAAGGGACTGACAGCAGTGAAAGGACACAGATGTGTTTTCACTTGGTCAGGCCAAAGGGCAAAACAGAAAAGTGGAGCGTGTCCCATGGCTTAGTCCTAATGTTTGCACAGTGATTTAGGTTAGGGGTTAAGCTTAAAGAAATATGAACTTGCTGCCAAAGCATATCTACAGGCCCCAGGTCCTGTAAGTTCTGCAGAGAATCTTAGCGAAAGAAATAAATCCATGAAACAGAAATTATGAATTCAAATGCCTTTAGGAAGATCACACAAATGAATGAAGCAGGCCAAGGGGACAATGATAGGTACTGCTGGGCCCCAGAGCTAGCTGGCCACAGTCTTCTCCGGCAGATGACCACCGTACAAATCAGTGGGCCCAGGGTTGCCGATTCTCCCGAACTTTTCCGGAAAAGCCAAAATTCAAAATTTCTTTCTGAATCTCTACATTTTTGTATACCATCCAAAGATGTGATGTGAAATGTGGCAGCCCAGCGGGCAGGGGCTGTGGATGGGGTAGACCCCCTTATACAGACCTGTAAGCAGGACAAACAAACATTGATTTTGCTGGTAGAGCCAAACTTACATGCTCTTATAGAGAGGGTAGAAAGATAGTGATGACATGGTAACGTCAGCCATCATACCTCAGTGCTAACAAGCCTCTGAGAGCATATGGAGTAAGCGAACGGAGGTGCCTCTTACCACTCTGTTCCAAACTGTCTTCTTAGATCGTCTTCCAGTTCATGCCTCTCCATCTGGACGTCACAGAAGCATTCTGGACTTTCTTAATCCCCGAACACAACATCACAGTCCCTTTCCTGCTGGTAGGCAAAGCCACTGACCCTCTCATCAATCTAGACAAGTCACACATCAACTTCAGTTGTCTCCTCATTGGTAAGGCTGCCCTGTTGGTTTATGTTTAGAGTTGGCATGATCTGTGGGGCAAGGGGATGGCACCAACCCAGCATTGAGCTCCAGGAGCAGACTTGGGTGGGGAAGTTTTCCTCGTGCCTTCCAGAAGCACATGAGAGTGCCTCTATTGCTGTTCAAAAATCCATGTAATCTCCATCAAGTATCTTCTAATCTCACACACCACTAACCTAAGGAAATTCAGGAGCCTTGCTACAGATCCTTTTGGAAGATTCCTTTAAGGCCTGGACTGACTATGTTCATTTCCAGAGCCTCATGCCAGCCACATCCTACTTGTGTGTGCCCCCAGATTATAGGCTGTATTTATTTGCTTCTTGATCTGTGCCGCAGTGGCCAGATCTCTCTGCCATCCTTTCGTGCATTTGTTCAGTTCCACAAATATTATTGAGTTCCTTGGATGACCCAGGCATTCTTCTGTGAGCTGGGAATGCAATGGATAAAGCCAAAGTCCCCACCGTCACAATGGTTACATTCTAGTAATAGGAAGCAGACTAGCAAAAATATAAAAGCAAAATATACAGCATGTCAGATGTTGATAAGTGTTCTAGAGAAGACTAAAGCAGGGTAGGGGGAATAAGGAAGGCCAGTAGGCAGTGGGAAGGTGACATCTGAGCAGAGACCTGAAGGAAATAAGGAAGTGGCTATAAGGGCTATAAGGTCCCTTATAGCCCTGTGAGTCTATCTCATGAATGTGGGGTGTGTGTGTGTGTGTGTGTATAAAACAACTAAAGCCAGAGGATTTTTTAGCAATTCATTAGATTTTTTATTTATACAAGTAGTATTTTTATAATAAGTCAATCAATGTGGTTTTGTATAAAGAAAAGTTTAACAGTCTTTCTCCACCCATGCTATGTCATCCATCCCTTTCAATCAAAGGAAACCAATGCTAACAGTTCGATGTGTATTATTTCCATACATTTCTTCTGCTGACACATATAAGTAGATAAGAGGAGACTA
The DNA here is from genome assembly GCF_041296235.1 of Equus asinus. Lineage (NCBI taxonomy): Eukaryota > Metazoa > Chordata > Mammalia > Perissodactyla > Equidae > Equus > Equus asinus. The sequence goes on from NC_091817.1 coordinate 37,700,259, forward strand.
TGGTGTTTAGTAAGGTTTTGAGCAGTTAAATAAGCAGTGTAACATGAGAAAAAGCAAAGATAAACAGCAAGATAAACAGAATTTAATCTATGAATGCAAGGGTGGTGCATTTCAATATAATCATTACATCAACAGATTAAAGAACAATCTTGTGATTTTTCATATTAATATATTAACATGAATATTATATTAATCATAATATATACTGAAAAGTCATTGCTAAAATTCAGCGAACATTCTCAACAAAAGCTCTAATAGTAAAATAGGAATAGAGCAAAAAACTTAAATAAACAAGATTAAGCAAAATCAAGAGGCAGATATTATCTTGTAATAAACCACTAAAAGCCTTCAATTAAACTCAGGAATTAGGCAAAGATGCTCATGATCACCCTTGTTATTGAACACTTTCTTAGTGATTTTAGCAAATACAATACAACAAGAAAATTAAATAATTGTCATAAACTTTGGTCATAAATTTTGCTGTTGCTGATAACTTCATACATAGATAACCTCAAGAGGCTCTAGAGAAAAGCAAAACAAACTACTAGAATCTACAGGATAATTTAGTAAGTGGCTGGATGTAAGACAAGTGTGTAAAAATCAATGGTTTCTCTTTCTCTTAGCAATAAGAACCTGGAAAACAAAACAAAAAAATTCCCTTCAATATTGACAAAATCTATAATACCTAAGGATAAATGTAATGAGAAAGGCACAGGACCTGTATAAAGAAAACTATAAAATCTTATTAAAATGCCCCCAAACAAAATCTGAACATTTGTCAATACTCCCAAAATTAAATGCAAATTTAATCAAGTTCCAATTAGAGTCCCAACTAGGGTTGCCAGATAAAATACAGGATGCACAGTTAAATTGGAATTTCAGACAACAATGAATAATTTTTTAGTATAAATATGTCAGTTTAAGTACATCCCATGCAATATTTGGGACTTACTTAAACTAAAAAATTATTTGTTAAATCTGACAACTTTAACCTCAAAAGGATTAAAGGAGGGGAGAATTGGAGAAAATGATTCTAAAGTTTATAAGAAAAAAATAAATGCTCTACAATAGTCAAGAAAAGTAAGAAAAAGCAAAATAGCAATGGGAGATGTATTAGTAAGCGCCATGTCAGGACAGTCACAACATCCCCGAGGTCTAATTCAAAAGAGTTCAGTGGGGGGTTATTTACAGAGATATAGGCAGAGCTAAGAGGCCTACCAGGGAGAGTGAAGCCCCCATTAACAAAAGCAGGAAGGCATTGGGTTTGAAGAAACAGGGAGCAGAAACAGTCATCAGAATCCCAGGAAAGCTATGACCAAGCAGAGAGGAGCTACCTAGCAGGAGCAGGCAATTGAGGGAGTAAAGTTCTAGAAGGAAGAATTGGAATCTCCCCAGGGGAAGAAGGTCACTCATGGAGCAAAAGGAAGGAAGAGAGGCAGTCCAAGGCTGAGGAGCTTGGAAGAGGAGAGAAAAGAATTTGGAGAATCTCTTCTAAGAAGGCTTCCTCTTGCCTGTGGAGCAATATCTGCTAAGATACTTCAGGAGCAGCCATGAGGCCTCCACTGAGGGCCAGTGTTTCCTCCTCAGGCAGAGAAGCCAGGGAGACCGTGCAGATCATCAATAAGGAGGAGCAGGGCTTCAATTTTGCCTTCCAGGACAACTCTCGATATTCTGAAGGTTTCAGCAGCAGCCTGGTTGTATGTCCCATGGAAGGCTGGATCCCACCGCTGTCCAGGTAAAGAAAAAGGAAGGCCCCTAGGACTGCATCCTCCCAACATGGCTGTGGTCCCAGTCCTGCCACCCAGAGGAATCCGTTTCCCTCAGAGTACCCCATTTCTAAAGTCTCTTCCAACTCTGAAATTTAGATATTAACAAATCCACCTCTGACCTACCTATTCCCTGTTGTTTATTTTCCTGATGAATTGTGGAGCACTGAGAATGTTAAGCCCTTGTTCTCAATATTTTCTCTTATGTTTATATTCTTTTCCTTGCTGTCTGCTGTATTTGTGAATCTGTAAAGCAACATCTCTCCTTGCCTTGCAAATCTTCAAAATTCATCATAATTTGGAGTTATGATGCCTTTTCCTCATATTGTGTCCACCAATTCATTGGGCTCATATTCTTTAGCAGGTTTTAACAGGTTGGCCTAGTCAGCTAATCTGCTATCTTCTTCCCCAACCAGGTTCCCAATTGGTATTTTCTTCACACCAAAGCAGGAAGGAGATGTGAACTTTAATTTGATCTGCAATGTGAAAAAGAAAGCCTACCCCTTGACCTTAAATGTGAAAGCTGAGGGCTACACTATGAATGCAGAGGTCAAGTGCAAGGACAGGGCTGGCTTGGTCACTATCTTGACTCCCAACCAGATCACCCATGTCAACTTCTATGAGGTAAAGTTGTGAGAGGGCCTTGCTCTCTCTCTCGGTTTCCACACTGGCTGGGAAAGGCAGTACAAGTGAATATTAGCTGAACCTCTCTATTTCAAAGCCAGGGAGCCCAGGAGAACAGAAACATTCCAGGATCAGCTCTGTCTCCAGAATGTATATAGTTTCAATGTGAAAAGTTTTGTTTTATTTTTCAAGAGGTGGAGAGATGGTAGGGAAGGGGGAGAATGCTTATATTAAACACACAGGAAGGATGTTTGGCTGCTAAGAGAGGTCTAAAAATTAAATTGCCATCTTACTCTTCACATGTGAGGGACCCCCAACACTTAGTAGCTCTTGCTGGAATATCTGACCACATTAAGCTAATGATACTCAACTCACTAACATCATCTGCCATCCCTGTTTCCCAAAGGATATTTTTCCCCCAACGTGTTACATATCCTGACCCCAGAGAAGGGAACTGTGGTTTGCAATCACTGAACATACCAATGTTCTCTATCTCTCAGGTACAGTTGAATGAATGTGTCCAGTGTGAATTCAATTTTATCAACACTGGGAAGTTCAACTTCAGCTTCCAGGCAGAGCTGTCCGGCCCCAAAGCCCTGCTACAGTACTTGGAATTTTCACCCACTGATGGCACTGTGGATGTGGGGCAGAGTGCACATGCCTCCTTGTCTTTCCAACCATTTAAGAAGTGTGTCTTGAAGGGCCTGGAACTCAGAATCAAGGTGAGACCATTTAACGTTGTTCGACACTAAAAGCACTCACAGCATTCTATCCTGAGACATTAATTGTCCTCTGTCTTCCTTATCTTTTGCACCCTGCCAGAAGCTCCTGGAGAGTGGTTGTGTTGGATATAGTCCTAAAATCTCTAATATAAAGTCCTCATCCATGGTTGAGGTGCCTCGTGAGTAAGTGTCAATTGAAAAGCACTTGACCACCCATGCACTGGAATACCGTGACACCATTAAAATAAATAAGGGAGATAGATGGAAAGTCGAGAGAGGGAGAGAAAGAATCTGTACAACATTTTCCAAGATAACTTATTGAATGAAAAATCAAGGAATTGCAATGTCAGCAGGAATGGCGGAGAAGGACTTCCAAAAAGCTGATCTGCCATAGCGTTGAGAACACTGGCAAAAACTATCAAAATCAGCTTTTTCAGAACTCTCTAATCAAAGGCTTGCAACAATCCTAGAAGCATTCATGCCAGAAAAAATGGCTGAATATCTGTAAGAACAGTGAGCTTCGTGGTATTTTAACTTGCTGTGTCCCCACCCCCCTCTCCCCAGCTCTGCAGAAGCCTTGAAAACCAATAGTTCTGCAGTCAAAGTGAAAACCAGCATTACACAAATATCAGAAAAAAATAGACTGTCAGACAAAAATTATTACTAGAAACAAATAAGAACATTTTGTAATGATAAAAGAGTTAATCCATCAAGGAGACGTAACAATTATAAACATATATGCACATAGCAACAGAGCCCAGAAGACTTGAAGCAAAACTGACGGAACTGAAGAGAAAAATAGACAATTCAACACTCATAGTTGGAGATTTCAGTACCCTTACAATAATGAATAGAACAAATAGAAGGTCAGCAAGGAAATAGAAGACTTCAACAACACTATAAATGAACTGTACCTAGAAGACGTCTAAATACTTCAACCAATAACCACAGAATATACATTTTTCTCAAGTGCACATGGAACATTCTCCCGGATAGATCATATATTAGGCCATAAAACGAATCTTGACAAACTTAAAAAAACTGAAATGAGGGGCTGGCCCCGTGGCCGAGTGGTTAAGTTCGCGCGCTCCGCTGCAGGCGGCCCAGTGTTTCGTTGGTTCGCATCCTGGGTGCGGACATGGCACTGCTCATCAAACCATGTTGAGGCAGCGTCCCACATGCCACAACGAGAAGGACCCACAACGAAGACTATACAACTATGTACCGGGGGGGTTGGGGAGAAAAAGGAAAAAATAAAATCTTTAAAAAAAGAAATTGAAATCATACACAGTATGTTCTCCAACAACAATGGAACAAAATAGGAAATTAACAACAAAAGGAAATTTGGGATACCCAGCCTGACACTATCTTTTTTTCTTTAAATGATGAATTTATTTAAAAGTTCACATTTATTTCTCAGAGATGATACCACATTCAACTTCTTTCAGTCTTTACCAAAATTGTTAGATATATGGTACCAATAAGAATTTGAAAAAGCTATTTACCAATAATTATGTTTTCCTTAAAGAAGATATGTTAAAGATTTTTTACAAAATAATTTTTAAGAAAATAGTTTGTTTCTCTGTTTATATAAAATTAATAAGGTTTTTGAATATTTTCTAAGACTAGTTTGGATCTGAGAGAACATATATAATAGTGACGTTTTAGTCTTATGTTGAAATAAACAAACAAACAAAACTCAAGCCAAAAAAAATCAAAACAAAATCCCAGCTATTGAAGTTATAGTGCTTTTCACAGTGAACTGATTTTTGGTTTTATTTTCTATTCTAGGTTTTATTATTCATTTTTACATTTTTTCATTACAGTTTTTAAGTGTTATTTTATTGTGGTGAAAACAAGCGTGAGATCTACTCTCTTAACAAATTGATAAGTGTACAATACATCATCGTTGACTATAGGTGCAATGTTGTACAGCAGCTCTCCAGAGATTATCACCTTGTTTTTCTGAAACTTTAGTTTAATAACTCCCCGCTTTGCCCTCTCCCTAGCCCCTGGAAACCATCATTCCACTCTTTGATTCTATGAATTTGACTATTTTAGATACCTCACATAAGTGGAATCATGCAGTATTAATCTTTCTGTGACTGGCTTATTTCACGCAGCATAATGTCCTCAAGGTTCATCTATGTTGTCACATATGGCAGAATTTCTTTCTTTTTTAAGGCTGAATAATATGCCATTCTATGTATATACCACATTTTCTTTATCTGTTCATCTGTTGATGAACATTTAGGTTACTTCCACATCTTGACTATTGTAAATAGTGGTACAACGATCATGGGAGTGTTGATATCTCTTCAAGATCCTGATCTCAAATCTTTTGGATACCAAAGCCAAAGACACCACAAGAAAAGGAAACTACAGGCCAATATCTCTGATGAATATAGATGGAAAAATTCTCAATAAAATACTAGCAAACCAAATCCAACAGCACGTCAAAAGGAGCATATACTGCAACCAAGTGGGATTTACCCCGAGGATGCAAGGATGGTTCAACATATGAAAATCAATTAATGTGATATACCACACAGAATAAAGGATAAAAATTACATGATCATCTCAATAGTTGCAGAAAAAGCATTTCACAAAATTCAGCACCCTTTCCTGACAAAAACTCTCAACAAACTAGGAATATAAGGAAAGTACCTCAACATAATAAAGGCCGTATATGACAAGCCACAGCTAACATCATATTCAACAGTGAAAAACTGAAAGCTTTTCCTTAAGTTCAGGAACAAGGCAAGGATGACTACTCTCATCACTTCTATTCAACATGGTACTGGAAGTCCTAGCCAGAGAAGTTAGGCAAGAAAAAGAAATAAAAGGCATCCAAATCTGAAAGGAAAAAGTAAAGTTGTCTCTCTTTGCAGACAATATGATCTTATATAAAGAAAATCCTAAAAACTCCATAAAAAACCTGTTAGAACTAATAAACTAATTCAGTAAAGTTGCAGGATACAAAACCAACGTGCAAAAATCAGTTGCTTTTCTATACACTAACAACAAATTATCTGAAAAAGAAATTAGGAAAACAATTCCATTTACGAGAGCACCAAAAAAGAATAAAATAGCAATAAACTTAACTAAGGAGGTGAAAGACTTGTATATTGAAAACTATAAAACATTGATGAAAGAAATCAAAAACACAAACAAGTGGAAAGACATCTTGTGTTTGTGGATTGGAAAACTTAGTATTGTTAAAATGTCCATACCATCCAAAGCCATCTATAGGTTCAATGCAATCCCTATCAAAATTACTATGGCATTTTTTACAGATATAGAAAAAACAATTCTACAATTCATATGGAACCACAGAAGACCACAAATAGCTAAATAAATCCCGAGAAAGAAAAACAAGGCTAGAGGCATCACACTTCCTGATGTCAAAATATATTACCAAGCCTCAGCAATCAACATAGTCTAACACTGGCATAAAGGGCCAACTTAGAGACCAATGGAAGAGAATAGAGAGCCCAGAAATAAATCCACGCATACACAGAGAACTGATCTTTGACAAGGGTGCCGAGTACACACAATAGGGAAAGGATAGTCTCTTCAACAAATGGTGTTGGGAAAACTGGATAGTCACATGCAAAAGAATGAAATGGAACCCTTCTACACCATACACAAAAATCAGCTCAAAATGGATTAAAGACTCAAACTAAGACCTGAAACTGTAAAACTCCTAGAAAAAAACACATGGGGAAGGCTTCATGGCATTGGTCTTGGCAATGATTTCATAGATACAACACCAAAAGCACAGGCAACAAAAACAAAAATAAACAAGTGCAACTACCTCAACTAAAAGGGTTCTGTGCAGCAAGAGAAACAATCAAGAAAGTGAAAAGACATTGTCTTTATTCAGATCCCTAAGAAGAAGATTGATGAGGAAATGGGGTAAAACAATCAGAACCTAAAGTGAGTTGCTGGCCGTCTCATAATTTAGATGGAAATTAAATCATAGCACAGTCAAAAACAAAACAAAACAAAACTGTGAAACTCCTAGCCTGGAACTCAGTGGCAAAGTTACAGCCATCTTCCCTGAGAAATGCCAGGTGTGTGTCCTCAGAAGGGGCCCATCCCTTTTGAGAACTGTCTTTTTCAGAACTTTCATTTCTTACAGCAAAAAGAAACATCATATGTCATAGATCTTCCTACTCTAATTGGCAGAAAAGTTGAAGATGATAAATTTTAATTCTTTTCAGGGAATCATTCACAAAATGTGAAGATTTTAAAAGCCTTAAATAAAATGTTTTTAAATTTATAAAATTGCTCATAAAAATTTGTACCAATGACTATTATAATGTTTATTCTAATGATGTTTAGAACGAATATTGCATATGTTGTTTAAAATCAATTATCAGCTTATGAAATTCCATATCATAAAAAGTTTTTGAAGAGCAAATTAAGTCCATGTACCAACAGGTATGTGTATTTTCTTGTTGGGAGTCTAGGTGATAATCTATACTCTATCTTTCCACTCTTTCACCTGTGGCATGTTGACCTTTGACCTCATTCTTATCATTTCCTGGTCACAAGATGACCCTCCTACCTGCAGCCCTATATCCCCGTTCCAGAGTGGAAATAAGGGAGAAGAGCCTGAATACAAAAAAAAAAAAAAAAACTCCCAGCAAAGCTTAGCCTCTTGTTTCGAGATGGGACACCTTCTTGTCCTCTTCTGTTTACATCCTGATGACCAAAACTATGTTTAATGACCACCTTAGCTGCAAGGAAGGATGGGAAAGCTGGTATTTTCACCTAGACACATTGGTGGTTGCCAATGCACTTAGCTGAGTCCTGCAGGTAAGGAAGCCTTGGGAAGCAATGTTGGGTAGAACTAACAGTCTCTGCCACACCCCTCCACCTTCAAGCTGAATCGTTCCTGCAGAAGCAAAGCAAGAGCCAATGTGGGTCTGACAGCAGAGGATCCCACTTTGCTTTTCCTTAAATAAACAAACTTCTAACCTATGAATCAGAGTCTCTGCAGATGGAGCCCTGGGACCTGTATTTTTTTAAAACACCCAACTACTTCCCTCCTTCATCCTTTCCTCCCACTTCTCCTAATCACGCTCCACCTGCCATTCCCTCCCCACAGATCAGCCATGGTCCAACATTTACCTGCTCCATCTCAGGCTGTGCCGTGAGCCCGGCCATCCATTTCTCCTTCACCAGCTACAACTTTGGGACCTGCTTCATCTACCAAGCCGGGATGCCCCCATATAAACAAACTCTAGTCATCACCAACAAGGAGGACACGTCTATGAGGTAAGCAATCTTCTTAGAGCTTCCATATGATTCTGAAGCTCCTTTGAGTCCTATAGCCTTCGCACAGGTGAAGTCCTGCCAAGACAGAAAAAGAAGGATTATGGGAAAGAGTCAAACACAGGTGGGCATGAATCCCGAGTCTCCCTTCCCGACCACTAATACTGATACTTGGATTACCATGAGCTACTCTGCTAAAAATCCTCCTCTTGAAGTGAGGAGGGTAATGCAAAGGACCTGATGAGAGCTTTGAGGGCTTCCATTTATTTTCCCTGTGTAATAGACGTGGAATTTAGAATTTAGAGAATTTAGAGAAGACAGACAAGGAGAGGTTGTAATGGAGAGGTCTAGGTGCCTTCCTCCCCATGGGTGGAGTAAGGTGGACATCATCTTTGAAGATCCCTTCTGTTTGAGCAAAGAGTGATAATAATAGTTGCTCACCTTTATGGAATGCTTCCTCTAGGCCCCGTTATGTGACTGATTTAGTCACTCTGTCTCATTTAATCCTCACAACAACCTTATGAGGTAGCAATCACTACCTCCATTTCACAGTTAAGGAACGAGTGATCCAAATGGGCTAAGCAGCTTTTCTGAGGTCACATGGCTAGTTAGGGGTAGAACCTGGATCCCAACTCCTGTCTGTCCATCTCCAGAGCACGTGCTCCTCTCTGCTGTGCTTTGCCACCCAAGTGCTTTAGGAAGCACTTCCTTCTAATGAGAGGGTCCAAAACCATAAGCTGCATTATCAAATCAAGAGGGGATAAAGCGAGTGAAAAGAGCAGTGGGCAAAGGGTCATGAGAACTCGAGTTTGAGGCCTGCTTCTGCCGGGATCTCGGGGTGTGATTTGGGGTAAGTGACTTGACTGTGCTCAGGAGAATGTGGGCTGGATTGTTACTGAGGTTCCTTCTGGCCCTTAAATTCTGACTCTAGGATGGCAGAGCGAAAAAACCACTAGTGCCCAGCCCAGGGAGACAAGGGCCAGAATCATTCCCTCTAGGTCAGCCTTCTCAGAGCTCACACACTTTCCTCCTGATTTCCCTCCAGCATAGACTGTTTGTACACCAATACTCCCCACCTCGAGTTGAACTTCCGTGTTGATGTGGTAAAGCCAGGAAAGACACTGGAGATTCCAATCACCTTTTATCCTCGAGAAAGTATCAGTTATCGAGAACTCATCCCCTTTGAAATCAATGGGCTCTCACAACAAGTCGTTGAAATCAAAGGGAAAGGCACGGAAATGAAGGTAAGAGACAGCTGGGGAGATCCTCAGGCTGGCACACGCCTTCTTGCCCTGCCCAGCCACCTTGGCCCCTCTGAGCTCACACCCTTCCTCTCCTCTCCACATCTCCTGGCCCTAAGATGCTCTTTCAGAGGTCAGCCAGTCCCACTGAGGGGTGGATTATCAAAACGGACTCAAGTGAAGCATAGATCTTCTTCAGTACCAAACTTACTGCATCAAAGGATGCGCGTAATCACAGGCGCTGGAGAAACATTCTTTCTCATGAAGTCTGAGACTATTAGATGCAGCATCCCAAGCGTGTCCTTTTTCTCCCACGTTAGGGCATGTTTTGTTTTCAGGTTTAATAGGCAAGATTTGTTTTAAGCAATGTACGCAGCCATATGTTTCGGTTATGGAGCATCTTTCCTTAAGACCACATTGATTACCATTCTCCAGTCAGCCACAGATCCCAGGGTTCTATTTGACTGAGGGCATTCCTTCTAACCCAATAGAAAGGGAATGGTCCAGTCATGCTGCTAACCCTTTCTTCCTGGTGTCTGGTAAACGTTTAAAGTGTCTGTCAGGTCCAATGGGAAAAAGACGTGAACGTAGAAGTGTGTACCTTCAGTCTTCTTTTCCTCTGTTTGTGCTCGTGGACATAGTACATTTAAGGAGTTTTTTCTAAGATCAGACTAAGACACTGTGGGGAAGTGGGGGTGGAGTTCCTTGTCCTCTAAAAAAAATTAAAATAGGGTGGTGGAAAATATAGGCTTTGGAGTCAGACAGATTTTAATTTGCATCACAAAACTAATTTTGCATAGAAAAGTGGAAGCAGTGAAATAAAAATGGCTACTAATCTTAAAAAAATAAAAATAAAAACATAAAAAAAATAAAGTGTCTGTCTGGTGGAAGTATTTGCATTTACTAGGAGGTTTTGGAAGACTAAAGACTTTCCAAGATTCTCAGGAATGCATGGGACATTTCAGCAACCAAGAGAAAATGGGGTAGGGGTATTCCCAGCAGCCTTCCCATCGAACCAGAGGAGTAACAGGCCCAAGCCATCTGCTGTGTCTGCACCCAAGCCAGTGACAGGGTCTCTCTTGATGTCATTGGTTCACTCATTTGTTCATTCTTTCATTCATTCACTCATTCAGCACCCATTGTGTGTTAGGTACTTTGGGGAAATCCAGAGGTGATTTAAATATGTTCTCTGACCTCCAGGAGCTCACAGGCTGGCGCTAAAGACTCTCTTGCCTTTTTAGACATAATGGAAATATGTGGGCTGGATATAAAGATAGTTCAGGGGAGGGGGTGCAGTTTAGTGACAGACCAAATGACAATGACCGGTGGGTGTTGCTCACTGTGGGCCAATGCCATCCTGGAGGGCAAGGCCCAGCTTGATCTGGGCCTGATCCAGGCAAACATTTTGATCAGTGCTTCAGATGAGGACTTCGAAAGGTATCTTCTTTTGCCACCTCTACTACCACCATTCTAGTTCAAATCACAATCATCTCTCAGTCCTCAAGGCTTTCTTTCTTGCCCTCTCTGAGTCCATCTCCACAGAGGAGCGAGACAGAGCACTCTCACAAAACACAGGTTTGATTGGGTCGCTCTGTGCTTCGCTGGCTTCCCACTTCTCCCAGAACAAAACCTCACATCCCTCCAAACTTATCTTCTCAAGGCTCCCCATGGCTCCCAGCCACAGGCCTTGATTGGGCCACTCCCTCCAGCCCAAGGCCTTGCCACAGGCTATCTCCTCCTCTGGGGCACTCTCCAGCCCCATGCCCACCCTAACTCAAACCAGCTAGCTCCTAGCCTTCCTTTAGCTCTCAGTGTAAACATGTGTTCCTCAGGGAGGCCTCCCCAAATCCCCAGTCTGCCTCAGCCCCTTGTAATATGCTCCCAAGGTACCCTGAGTTTTCCTTCACATCTCTTAACCCAGTTGTAATTATGTAATTGTGCAATGAATTGTTTAGTGGGCATTTCATGCACATAAATTTTTATTGGGTGAGTGAATGCCAATCCACTATGAAGAATGAGGGACACCAGAAGAGAAAGAACAACCCTTGCCACCCCAGGGGAGACATACCATAGTTACTTTTCTCATTGACTAATGAACTCTCCCTCCTGCTCTCTTTTTTGTCCCACAGATTTTAGTCCTCGATCCAGCCAATAAGATTGTGAAGTTAGGAGCTGTTTTGCCAGGACAGGTTGTGAAAAAAACAGTTTCCATCATGAACAACAGCCAAGCCCAGCTCACATTTAGCCAGTCAGTCCTGTTCTCAACTCCAGAACTCCAGGAACCCAAGGTTGGTGCTCGGGGCTCCCAGTGGCCTCTTCCTGCTTCCCAGTGATACGGATGACCATGCTAGCAACACTGCCAGCTCACAATTCTCATGCACCTTCAACGTGCCAGACCGTTCGAAGAACTTTCCATGTGCTTCCTCTGACCATCTTCACAAAAGCAGCATAGGGTTAGAGGTTTTCTTATTCTCATTTTACATATAAGGAAACCCTGGCTTAGAGAGGCTACATACCTCTAAAGGGCAACAGAGTGAAGTGGAGAGAGAGCTGTGCTTAATGGCATTCAGTAATCTGGATTCTAATGAAGATACATATAGCTTCATTGTAGAAAATTTGAAAAATATGGAAAATCATAAAGAAAAACATTTTACCCGTAATCTCATATCCAGAAATAATCACTCAACATTTTGGTACCTATCTTTCCAGTGTTTTTCCTACACAATTTTTTTATAAAAATAAAATTATAATGTTCATATTGTTTTGAAACCTGCTTTTATTATCTAGTAATACATTATAAATATGTCATTCAATATCATTTGTTCATTTATACCTCCATTATGTAGATAGACCAATCCTCTATTTCTGCTCATTTCAGGTGTTTCCAATTTTTTATGTTATAAACAACATTGTAATATCCGTGTAAACAAAACTTTGTGCTCATCTATGACTCTCTACCTAAGACAAATTCCTAGAAGCGGGCTTGTTGGACCAAAAGGAAGAGTGTGTTTCAATACACGTCACCAATCTGCCCCCTGAAAAGTCATCCCCTTTTACACTCCTATCAGCTGTGTGAAAGAAGCATGCTCTTGCCAAATCCACGTCCTCGAGTTCCCTGGGTAGAGAAGCTACCAGTCCTGGCTGCCTGCTACGCATCTTACAATCTATCAGCTTGGGCGGCCCTTTGAAAATGGACCAAATGTGTTTCATCCCAAGGATGAACCGTATCCATTCCTGCATTCGATTTATTCTTATGTTTACTCAGTAAATATGTGCAAGGTGCTGGATATATAAAGGTGTGTCCTAGTCAGATTGGGCTGCCATAACAACATACCGTAGACTAGGTGGCTTAAACAATAGACATTTATTTTCTTGCAGTTCTGGAAGCTAGAAGGCTGAGATCAGGGTGCCAGCATGGTCGGTTTCTGGTGAGGACTCTTCTCCTGGCTTGCAGACGACCACCTTCTCGCTGCATCCCCACGTGGCAAAGAGACAGCGAGATGGAGCTCTCTGGTGTCTCTTCCTCTTCTTATAAGGGCACTAATGCCATCATGAGGGTCCCACTCTCACGATATCTTCTAAATCTAATTACCTCTCAAGGCCTCATCTCCAAATACCACTCACATATGAATTTGGGGGACACAATTCAGTCCATAGCAAGGATATAACTTAGACTTTGGTCTGGTGAAGTTCACAATCTTTTGGGGTCACAGACACATAAACAACCCCAGGACAGCCTAGAAAGTGCAGAGGCAGGGTATAAATCTGGAGGCGGCTGCTCAGAGGGGTGGGGGCCCCAGAAGGCCTCACAGTGGAGAGAGGTCTGTACTGAGTTTTCCAGGATGAAGAGGTTGCTCTCAGGCAGACAGATTGGGGAGGGGTGTTTCTAGCAGGCAAAGCTATATAAGCCAGAAAGTGTCAGTTCTTTTGAAAACCTAGATGTGAGTCAGTGTGGTGGGAGCGCTGTGGACCATGTGGGGATTGCAGGAGACAGAAAAATTGGCTGTGAGAGGCTGGCCAAAGCAGAGACCCAGTGGGCATCTCATCCCAGGACCCCACTTTGCCCACTTTGCATCCCAGAGAAAGAAGGCAAGCTTATTGCTTCCCTTTCCTCATTAATCCAAATTAAAGTCCTTAGTTCCAGTGGGCTGGGGCCCCTAACAGTTTGGCTGTACCAATTCTACCTCTTTGGGTAACCAGACCAAAGCTGTCAGAGTGACCTGTGCCAACACCATCACCCTGGGCTTCGCTTCCAACATCATTGTGTTTTGAGAAGTCTCTAAAATCACTTTCCTACGGCAGCTTCTCAGCCTGTTAGCTCACTCCCTGCTGCCACAGTCTACTTGGTGGTGACTGCTTTGCACTCTGCACCAAAGGGAGCTCATGGATGAAACAGGGCTTGGTTTCCTTAAAGCTGATTTTGATTTGATTTTTACCAGGACAAAGGGGAAAGAGAAGACCATATAAATTCAAACAGTGGTTCTCAAACTTTAAAATACATGAGTCACCCAGGGCACTTTTGAAAATGCAAGGTCCGAGCTCTCCCAAGGAGGCTGAGTCAGTGGGCCTGGGGCAGGACCCGGGAATCTGCATTTCAACCAGGGAAAGTGTGATGCGGGTGCCCAGGGAGCGCTCCTTGAGAAAACACCAGAGCGCTGAGTGTGTTCTATTTCCTCTAACTATTTCCTCCACCAGAGAGTAGGGGATATTTACAAGGGATTGGAAAGAGAATTAACATTTATTAAATGCCTATTACGTGCCACACATTTGATACAGATGCTCCGAATCTTCACCATAGAGTAAGTCATGGGAAGTTCAAATAACTTACAAAAGATGACACAGTTGGTAATAGAGGGCAGAAGTCAGATTTGACCCCTGGGCTGTTACAGCCCCAGCAGCAAGACCTCCAGCAATGGAGGCCTCTCTCAGAAGCCCCTTTGCCCTCAGCTGCTGAGTCTCATTGTCATTTTGTCCAGGTCGTCACCTTGATACCATTCCACAACATCACTCTGAAGCCCAAAGAAGTCCGGAAGTTGGAAGTCATCTTTGCCCCGAAGAAGCGTATCCCTCCCTTCTCCGAGGAGGTGTTCATGGAATGCATGGGGCTCCTGCGCCCCCTCTTCCTTCTCAGCGGCTGCTGCCAGGCCCTGGAGATCTCCCTGGACCAAGACCATCTTCCGTTTGGACCAGTGGTGTATCAGACACGAGCTACACGTCGCGTCCTCATGTTGAACACGGGCGATGTGGGTGCAAGGTAAGAGAGTGGCGCCCCCACTCTGAGGCTGGAGCACAGCTCTCTGACCCTGGATTTGCCCTGGATTTGCAATAGACCTTGTTTTACAAGACTTTTTATTTGTTTCCCCTCCCTTCCCTTAAGATGTGACAGCAGTGACCTCGCCAGGGTGATCGCAACTGCCATGTGATCTAAATTAATATGGTAGAGACCATTTGCTCCGTGCCTGCTATATGCCCTTTACATGGCTCATCTCATTTAATCCAAACAACAGTTCTAGGAGACCAATACTATGACTGATCCATTTTACAGATGAGAAAGTTGAGGTGCAAAGAAATGAAGTAACTTTTCCAAAATAATGCATTTAGCAAGAACTTACAGTGTGTAGGTGCAATGCTGAGCATTCTTACATAGAATATCCCATTTCATTATCCCAGGACCTTCTAAGGCAGCTACTATATTGTCCCTGTTTCACAGATGAAGTTGAGGCCCAAAGAGATTAAGTGACTTGCCTGTGGTCAGCCAGGAAGTGAGAAAGATGGGATTAGAAGCCAGGTATATCTACAGCAGCTCTCCATCCAAGGCTCTTCCCTCTTGCTGGCAGGTGCCCACCCCTGTCATTACTCGGGCATGCTGTCATAGCTGTGCAGTCTGCACACTGCACACCTGCAGGGGGCACCCTTCACATAGACCTCAGTGAGAACAGCACCTTGAGGGTGCAGTATGGTGGCCCTGGCACTGGAAGCACTGATCTGCACCATCCACCCTCTGTCCCTGCCCAGACCAAGTGCCAGATCACCAAGGGATGACCACACAGGGCCGTCAGATCCCAAAACCAAGAGCCAGTACAATTCTCAAGTGAAGGGATCATCTCCACCTCCTGGATCTGACTGAGAGGCAGTGTGGGAAGTGGTTAAGGCCCCGGTCTCTGGAGGGTTCTAGTCCTAGCCTACTTCATGTTCCCCAATGTGTCACTTGTGGCAGCCATAAGAGAAGATGCAGCCACTTCCCTCCCTGCTCAGCTCTGAGAAGGAGCCGAGTCATCTTACCTGGGAGGGACCTGACTCTTGTCCCCACCTGCCTCTGCTTTGCCTGGTGATCTTTCTTCTCCCAGGCTCCAGGGCCCTGGGGAGTGCACAGGGGGGTGAACCTCCAACTAGAAGTACAGGCAAAGCCTCTGTTCTCAGCAGCATTGAGGACACCTCCAGGATATTAGTAAACTGTCTTCCTTGCCTCCTTTTGTCTTGGAAAAGGTTTAAATGGGATGCCGGAAAATGTGAGCCTCATTTCTCCATCAGCCCAGAAGAAGGCTATATCACTGCAGGCATGGAGGTTTCTTTCGAAGTGGTCTACCATCCCACCGAGGTGGGCAAGGAGAGTCTCTATAAAAACTTACTCTGCTTCATCCAGGGAGGCAATCCTCTGAGCCTAACCCTCTCTGGAGTCTGCGTGGGACCACCTGCAATAAAAGAGGTCAGTAGATGCTGCCCAGGGACGGGCCAGGGGCCAGAGTGGGCCCAGCAAGCACCACAAGTGAACTCAGCCAGGCCTTCTAGAAACAATTGGCTCTGTTTAAACAGTCCTCAGTTCCCACATCAAACATTCAGACCTGCTCTTTCCCACCACAGGGCCTTTGCCTGTGCTATTCCCACTGCTGGAGTCTTCATTTTCCCCACTTCGTTTAGTTAATTCCTATTCATTCTTCAGCTCTCAACTCAAGCATTATATTCTCAAGATAGCTTTAATTGACGTCTCTGGCTAGATCAAATTCTTTTATAAGCTCCGTGAGTAAAGCATGAATACCTTTGTCCCTCTCTATCGTTGAAAACATAGTAATGGCCTTGGGTTAACCCTCTGCTAGCCCTGTTCCTAGAAACCTAACAGCGCATTCTCAACTGTGATCCTGGCAACATTGCTTACGGTAAAAATGACACATCATCTCCATCTCTGTAATTTTGTTATTTCAAGAATGTTATGGGTGTCGGCCCTGTGGCCGAGTGGTTAAGTCCACACGCTCCACCTCAGCAGCCCAGGGTTTTGCGAGTTCAGATGCTGGGCGTGGACATAGCACCACTCATTAGGCCATGCTGAGGTGGCGCCCCACATAGCACAACCAGAGGCACTCACAACTACAATATACAACTATGGACTGGGAGGCTCTGGGGATAAGAAGAAGAAGGAAAAAAAAAGATTGGCAATGGATGTTAGCTCAGGTGCCAATCTTTAAAAAAAAAAAAGAATGTATGTAAATGGAGTCATGCAGTATGCTATGAACATGTATGGACAAGTCTTGGCAAGAACATATGCTTTCGTTTTCTTGGGTAGATACCTAGGAGTGGAATGGCTGGGTCATGGAGTAGGTATATGTTTACCCTTTTAAGAACCTACCAAACTGTTTTCCAAAGTGGTTGTCTCATGTCACATTCCCACCAGCAATGTCTGACATTTCCACTTGTGTCACATCCTTGCTGACACTTGATATGGTCAGCTTTTTTAATTTTAGACATTCTAATAGATATGTAGTGGTATCTCACTGTGGTTTTCAATTTGCATTCCCCTAATGACTAATGATCCTGAGCCTCTTTTCAAGTACTCGTCTGCCATCTAGATATCTTCTTTGTTGAAGTGTCTGTTTAATTGGGTTGTTTGTTTTCTTATTACTGACTTTTGAGAGCTCTTTATGTATTTAAGACACAAGTTTTACATTTATATCTTCAATCTATTTAGAGTTAATTTTCACATGTAGTGCAAGATATGGATCAAAATTTATTTTTGTGTGTGTGTGTATGGATGTCCAGTTGTTCCAGCACCATTTGTTGAAAAAATTATCCTTTCTCCACTAAATTGCGTTTGCACCTTGGTCAAAAAACCAATTGATCGTGTATGCGTGGGTCTATCGCTGAACTCTATCCTTGTTCATTGATCTATTTGACTCTCTTTACATCCATACCACGCTGTCCACATTGCTAAATTCAATGGCCAGTTCTCACCCTTCATCTTACTTGACCTGCCGATAGCACTTAACACCCTGAACAAGTCACTCCTCCTTCAAGCACGTCCTTCACATGGCTTCCAGGATACCACCACTCCCAGTTTTCCTCCTATTTCATCAGCTGCTCTTTCTCATCCTTTTCTGATTCTTCTTAACTTTGGAGTGTGCCTCGGGAATTAGTCCTTAAATTCCTTCTTTTCTCTAAGTGCACTTACTTCTTGATGATCTCATCCAGTTTCTTGGCCTTTAAGAAAACATTACTATACTGACAATTCCCAAATATGTATCTCCAGCACGAACCTTTCCGTTGAACTTCAGATCTGTAAAGTCCACTGCCTGCGTGAGGTGCCCATTTTCTTCCAGGTGGTGAATTTCACCTGCCAGGTGCGCTCCAAGCACACGCAGACCATCCTGCTTTCGAACCGCACCAACCAGACCTGGAATCTGCACCCCGTCTTTGAGGGCGAGCACTGGGAGGGGCCTGAGTTCATCACGCTGGAGCCCCATCAGCAAAACAAGCCCTATGAGATTACCTACAAGCCCCGCACCATGAACTTGGAGAACCGCAAGCATCAGGTAGGCTGAGCTCCCACCCCCAAAAAGTTTCCTGGCATGGTTGGAGGGAGGGCTTGTGTGAGCAAGGTTAGGAGACAGAGTTTGGGAGCTTAGAGAATGTTAGAGCAAGAGGGGACCCCCTAAATCATGTGGAACAATGGAGAAGCCTGCCAGTTATCAAGCCCAAAGCTTGCCTTTTTGTCCGTATGTTTCATGTATAGGCGGATCTCTTGGAACCGGGGGCTCAGTTCTGAAATGGAGTCCTGGACTGAGCATCAAGCAATTAATATTTAGCTTAATTGTACAAATATATAGTTACTGTAATACAAATCAAAAAAGAAAAGAAGCCACAATCTTCCACCCTAAAGAAAAACAAAGTTTTCTTCTCTCTTCACCACCAATCCTTATTCACATACAGCCATAGCTGCCATCATAACATACCCAATTTTGCATCCTGTTTATTTTCACTTTACGTTATATCCTGAGCTTTTTTCTGTTTAATTATGTGGTCTTCGTGATAATGATTTTTAAGGATTGCCTAATATTTCATTGAATGAGAGTTCCATAATTTATTTCACACTCCCCAGTTGTTGAATGTTTATCTCCAAATTTTCATCAATGGTTCTAATATGTACGTGTATGTATATATGAAACTTTTTTCCTCTGGAGGGATTTTTCTTCAGTAAGTTCCCTGGAGTGGGATTCTTGGTTCAAATACATATGAACATTTTTATGACTCTTGAAACGTATTACCAAGCTGCTTTCCTAAAGTGTTACACTTATTTGCAAAGCCTCTGTTAATTCTGTGTCACTCCTGAGAGGTACCTAAAAAAACGACCCTCTGTGTCATTCTGACCATATTTCTTCTTCTCCTTAGGGCACCCTCTTCTTCCCCCTCCCAGATGGCACTGGCTGGCTATATGCCCTGCATGGGACTTCTGAGCTCCCCAAAGCCGTGGCCAATATTTTCCGTGAAGTGCCCTGTAAGACGCCCTACACTGAGCTCCTGCCAATCACCAACTGGCTGAACAAGCCCCAGAGGTGAGTGAGTGGGGCAAGGGGTCAGGGTGGGGGAGACAGAGGGAAGACTTCCATTGTCTAGTCTGACCCTTCCCCTGGTCAGGGTCTCTAGAGGACACTGGGGGGCTAAAATACTGAGAGACGAAGTTCCTTGATGTGGTCATGCATTGCCTGAACTCTAAGACTCCAGAAAGATTCTCCTGTTGAGAGCTATCTATGAATGGCTGATTACTTGTAAATCTCCTAGAACAGTGCCTGGCACAAAATAAGTACTCAATCAATATTAGCTGTTATTCCTATAATCAAAACTATCGTCATGGTTGTTATTATTGAGTGCTCTGTCTTATCACCTAAGCTACTGGCCAGAGAAGGACGCCCCTGTATCTTGCATTTGCAGTGGGAGTAAAGTAGAATGTAAGGACTAGAGGAACTTGAGGACAACCCGTCTTGCCCCCTCCTTTTACAGAGAAAGAGCCAAAGGCTGGGAGAAGAGGTATAACTTAGTGAAAGCTCCTTGCTTGGCATAGTGAATAAAGGCCCAGACCTAAGTTTCTATCCTAGCTCAACCAATAATGATTCATGTTACCTGAGCATGTTATCTTTCTTCTCTTGGCCTCTATTTCCTTATTAGTTAGATGGAGATGATAATGATATCCACCTCCTACAGACCTGATGAGGTTTAAATGCCTGTAATACATGCAGAGCACTGACTCAGTACTTGGCACATAATAGGTGGTCAATAAATGGTAGTTACTGTCATTGACAGACTAGAACCATGGACCCATGTTCTTTCCATAAAATCAAGAGTAGAGCTAGCACCTTTCCTTCTTTCATGCGGGCAAACAATCTCATTTTCTCTAACCTCTCTTCTTGTACTCCTGTGCTCCCCCAGATTCCGGGTCATTGTGGAAATGTTGAAACCAGAGAAGCCAGACCTAAGTGTCACCTTGAAGGGTCTTGATTACATTGATGTACTGTCTGGCTCCAAGAAAGACTACAAGCTGAATTTCTTTTCCCACAAGGAAGGACTATACACTGCAAAGGTATCCACATGTTAAAGGCACTGCCCTGGAACTCTGAAGTTTTGACCCCTAGGTTGACAATCCTGGTGTTAGGGAGTGAAGATGCCCTCCCACAGCCTGTCTTTATCTTGCTGGGCTGACCATTTAGAGTGACCTGGCAAAAGCATTCAGGATTCCCAGCCTCTTTAAGATGAGACCAGATTGCAAGGCCAACCAGCCATCAAATAGGCCCATGTCAAGCCTCAAAAGCAGCAGAATCATGAAAATCCTTAAGCAGTAGGTAACACTGAACCAGCAAACGCCAGACCACAATAATGAAAGATGCCATTTTCCGCTGTTTATAGAGCATCCAGCACTCAACATACACAGCTAGTAACATCAGGGCCAGGATTCCACTCAGAGCCATCTACTCCAAGACACCACAGGGTCTTTCATACATGAGCTGTTTCTCCTAATTTATTCATTAGTTCAACAAGTATCTATTGAGCACGTATGCCATGTACTATACTAAGTTCTGGTAACACAGCACTAATCAAAAATAGGCACAGTATCTGTTCTCATGGAACACACAGTCCGGTGAAGGGAGATGGACATTAATCAAATAATTGCACTATCAATGTATAATTCCAGCATGAGATAAGTGCTTTGAAGAAAAGGAGCATATATGGCTCAGTAGCCCACAGGAGAGGTCAGGGTTGAAGATCTCATATGGGAATTACCCATTTACAGATAGTATTTGAAGCTATGATGGAGGATGGAATCAACTAGGGAAAGATTTTAAAGTGAAAAAAAACCCCAAGAATCTTGGAACACATCTCCCCGCTCCAGAGGAGATACTGGCAAAACCCACCCCACAGAGTGTCATCTCCTCTCCTGCAGTCACTGGGATAGCCCACTCCACTCAGATTGTGTTCACAGACAGACTAACAGAGAACCTTAAAACCAAGGAATCGTGAAACATCTGAAGAAAACAAAAAGCCACCACAAAATAGAATATCAGTTCAACAAATAAGAATCCCTGAGATGAAAGAGTTATTATAGCAAACAGAAGATTTTTATTGACTATTAATAATATCTCGACGGAATAAAGGAAGATAATCATACCCATGAAATAAGAACAGGCCATTGTGGAAGAGAATCAATTAGAGACCCTGAAAATGAAAAAATAGACTATTTGGAATAGAAAACCATAGACGAAGGCTGAATAGTGTAGTGGACTCCAAGGAAGAGATTATTAGTAAGCTAGAAGATAGAGCTGAGTAATAGCACCAGACTCTAGCACATAGGCACAAAGAAATGACAGGAATGAAAGGAAATAATAACAAGTGTTGGTGAGGGTGTAGAGAAATCCGATCCCTCATACACTGCTAGTGGGAGTGTAAAGGGTGCAGCCGCTTTGGAAGACAGTGCGGCAATTCCTCAAATGGTTAAGCATAGGGTTACCATATGATTCAGTAATTTCATTCCTAGATATATCCAAGACAAATGAAAACACATGTCCACACAAAAACCTGTACATAAATGTCCATAGCAGCATTATTCATAAGAGCCAAAAAAGGGAAACAACCGGAATGTCCATCAACTGGCGAATGGGTAAATACAGTGGAATATTATTTGGCAATATAAAAGATGGAAATAAAGTACTGACACATGCAATACATGGATGAACCTTGAAAACATTATGCTAAGTGAACAAAGCCACTCATGCAAGGCCACATATTGTACAATTTCACGTATATGAAATGTCCAGAATAGGCAAGTCTATAGAAACAGAAAGTAGATTAGTGGTGCCTAGGGCTAGAGGGGAGGGACTAAGAGGAAATAGAGAATGATTCTTAATGGGTAGAGAGTTTCTTTTGGGGGTGATGAAAAGCTTCTAAAACTGATTGAGGTGATGGTTGCACCAGTTTGTGAATATACTAAAAAACACTACATTGTATACTTTAAATGGGTGAATTATGTAGTATGTGAATTGTATCTCAATAAACCTGTTGCAAAAAAAAGAATGAAAGGCAGTATGAGACATAAAATATAAATCAAGAAGTTCTAATATCTATCTAATAACAGCTCTTGAAATAGAAACACAAGATAATAGAAGGCAGAGAGTATTCTACAAAATAATTGAAGAAAAATTTCCAGGGCTATTTGAGATAGACTGAGTCTTCTCATTGAAAGGACCCATTAAGTTGCCAAACAGGGTGAATGAAAAAAAAGACTCACATCTAAATACATGAGAACAAAATTGCAGAAAACTAGGATAAAAGAGAAAGTCCTAAATGATTCTAGAGAAAATAAAAGGCAATAATAATCATGATAACATGAGATTTCTCATGGCAACACTGAATACAAGAAGCAACAGAGTAAACTACTCAAACTATTTAGTCAGAATGATTTTAAATCTAGAACTCTTTCTCCAGACAAAACTATATGAGGGAAAAATAGACATTTTTAAATATGCAAGGATTCAAAGTAACCCAGCCATATACACAGTCCCTGTCTGAAAGAAGTACAAAATTAAAAGTTTTTGTATTAGCAAAATTTTAAAAGTAAGTAAATGAATCTAAGAGGAAAGTACAAGAATGCAATGAACAAATAATCAAAATTAAATTGATAGGTACTTTCAAATAATTACTGAAAAGCAATCTGAAATGAATATTTCATATGACCTCAATATAGGAAATAGCAAGGGGAGGAATAAAATAAGGCAATGAAAAAAATTTTCTCATTCAGTTGGAAGCAAATGGGGAAATAAGACATGTTTCCTCATTCACACAGAAGGGTAGGGAGAGAATAGAGTTACTAATAAACTGTACATATGAACAGAAAAATGTAAGTAAACATATGTATTAAAATGTAAGTGTAAAGACTTTTGAGTAAAAATGACAGTGAACCCAGATGACAGAATCTCTTTACAGTAATATGTATTAAAACTAACAATAACAACAAAAAAGTTTTTTAAAAATCAAAAGTGCTTCCGCTTCTGGTTATGATGGAGCAACTAGACCTCCCACCATAAAGAACCATAAAACTGGACAAAATCTCTGAGGCAAGTCTTCTCAGGCATTGGACAACAGGCAGCACAATACTACAATCCATCAGAGAGAAGGAAAACTTATGAGATGAGTCCCCATGATTGGCTCTGTACCTGGAGATGATTTCCTGACTGCAGTGCAGTGGGTTAGAGTTTGAGCAAAGCACAGTAGCCCCAGTGAACTGAGGAGGCAGAAATTAGAGTTTGGTGCAGTTGAAATAGCTGGTCTCTACAGCATAGGGCACCAGAGAGGAGGGAGCAGTGCATGGAAGGGGAGGAAACAAGAGCCTGTATGAGCATTCCCCTCAAAGTCTTTGGCTGAGGGTTGGACTGCACAAGCACAGGATGAGACTACACGAGACTTACCAGAGAGCAGCTGCTTTGAGGTTGATAAAGGAACAAAAGTACAATACATTAATCAGCGCCAGGGAACATTGGAGGTCTGGCCCAGCCAGAATGGAGAGATTGTGTTGACATCTCATTAACATCCTAGGAATCCAGCTGAAATACCAGAAAGTCTAGAAGAAAGACCCTTAAGATAAGACCTTCTGTGTACCAGCCCTTAAAAAGCCTAAAACTAAGCACCTACATGGTCCACAGGCAGGACAAAATTTGAAGATTGAATCCCACCAAGTTGCAAGGTCTTGAGAAACACCTTGAGCTTTCCACAAATGTGCTCTAACAAAGCTTAAAATCATTCCTACAAAAGGCTAAGGTGGTAAATCAGCGATTGAACAGCCTTCTAGAATAAAATCAGCACTCTTGAGGAAGATAACAGAATCCAGAATCTCTACAATGACCATTAAAAGTGTCCAGAACACAAACAAAAATTACTAGACTTGTGAAGAAGCAGGAAGAGGTGATCCATAGTCAAGAAAAAAGCAGTCAATGAAAACTGACTCCAAGAAGGGCCAGATGTTGGATTCAGCAGACAAAGACTTCAAAGCAGCTTTTATAAACATGTTCAAGAACTAAAAGAAAACTGTGCCTGTGCACATCATAGTAAAACTGCTAAAAATCAATAATAAAGAGAAAAGCTTAAAACAACCAGAGAAAAAATCTGCTATATAAACGACAACAACAAAAATGTCCACTTACTTGTCTTCAGAAATAATAAAAGCCATCTGCAAAGTGCTGAAAGAAAAAGAAACTACCAACCTAGAATTCTTTATTCACTGAAAATATCCTTTAAAATTGAGGGTCAAATAGACATTTTCAGAAAAAAAGAACATGAGAGAATTCATTGCCAGCAGACTTGCATTACTGCATAACATGCTAATAGGTTCTCTTCAGACTGAAGGGAAATGATACCAGATGGAAACCTGGGTCTACTGGAAGGGAAGAAAAGCACTAAAAGTGATAACTAAGAGGCCGGCCCAGTGGCATAGTGGTTAACTTCGGCGCATTCTGCTTCAGCAGCCTGGGGTTCTCAGGTTCAGATCCCAGGCATGGACCTACACCATTCATCGAGCCATGCTGTGATGGCAACCCACATACAAGATAGAGGAAGATTGGCACAGATGTTAGCTCAGGGCCAGTCTTCCTCACCAAAAGCAAAGGTAAATAAGTAGGTAAATATAAAAATATATTTTTTTATTCTTAGAAGTTTATTTAAAAGACAACTGAGAATTTATAGCAAATACAATACTGTAAAGTGGATGTTCATATGTGTGTAGATGTAAAAGATATGACAATGAAAACACGAAAGATGGGGTGGAATTATACTTCAGGAAGGTTATGACATTTGTGAAGTGGGAAGTAAGAGGCAGGAAGCATAAAAGCTCAGTTGTAAAGGGGGAATTGATAAAATACTGACTAAATAGATTTTGGTAAGTTAAGAATTCATGTTGTCAGCTCTAGAGAAACGACTACAAATCTTTTAAAAATATAGCTAAGAAGCCAGTAGAGGAAATAAGATACTATTCCAAAAGATTACATATTGATCCGCAAGAAGGCAGGAAAGTAGCAACAGAGTACTGAAAAACTAAAAGGGACAAATGGAAAAGAACTAGCAAGAAGGCAGACTTCAACCCAAACATATAAATAATATTTTAAATGTAAAAGACTAAACACTCCCATTACAAGACAGAGGGTGTCAGAAGCACTCTAAAGCTAAAGACAGGAGGAGGTTGAAAGCAAAAAGCTAGATATGTAAAGAACTATTACTGCCTAATAATAATAAGATAAACAACCCAAAGTATTAAAAAAGGCAGAAGACTTGAACAGACTCTACTTCACAGAAGTAGATATGTGATGACCAATAAGCACACGAGAAGATGCTCGACGTCATTGGTCATCTGGGAAAAGAACTTACTAAGGTGAGCAGCTTATCAACAACTCAGCTGCAGGGTGAGGGGACAATATGCTGCAGTCACACGTGAGAGCTCTGGAGTCAGACCAACCTGGGTTGAAATTCTGGTCTTGACACTTCTCTGCATGTAACCTTGGGCAAGATACTTAATGTTGCTAAGTTTCAGTTTCCTCATCTTTAAAAAAAAAAAGATGGTCAGAGAAATAGTAATGTTGCCTACAAATTGTGTGAATTAAGTAAGTACCTATAGTACCTGGCATACTGTAATCATTCATTAAGGGTTAGATACCATTATCATCATCATCATCATCATCATCATCATCATCATTAACTTTTCCAGCAGCAACAGGAATAGCAGTGAAGCTCCCTACAACATGAACCTCTTGAGGTCTTGCTTGTTCTCTAGGGCCAGTCAGCTGTCCCCAGTGGGGACACCATCACCTTCAGCACTAGACTGTGCTGCTGTAGCCTCTTCTAACACAAACCCAGCCTATTTAATAATCGCTTACTGGAGGGGAGCCAGAGCAGAATACCTGAAGAGAAAGGCTGGCTGGTAGAGTTTCAGATGGGCTGGGAGGCCCGTGTCAGCCTGGCACCTGGACTTCATGTACCCAGGCATGGCTGAGGGAGAGAGGGAGCTCCTGTAGACGGCAGAGGACCTCGGCTAACCCCTCTACCCTGCCCTGCTTCCTCCCACTCTCCCTGTGACCTCAGGTGATCTTCCGAAACGAGGTGACCAGCGAGTTCTTATTCTTCACGGTGAGTTTCAGGGTCATCCCCTCAGGCGCCATCAAAACCATCGAGATGGTGAGCCCCGTCCGGCAGAGCACGTCAGCCTCCATCAAGGTGGAGAACCCTCTGCCCTACTTGGTGACCTTCTCCACGGAATGCAGGGTGCCCGACATCAGCCTGCCCTCCCAGTTTGTGGTGCCTGCCAACTCTGAGGTACAGTCCTGACTGCAGGGGCCCCCTGAGATCTGGGATAGAGGCCCTGCCTACGGGGCCTCTGGATCCACATTCTGTGTCCCTGAGGTTGGGCCAGGCCTGGCGCTGGTCGGGAAGGCAGGGGACAAAGGATCAGTCACGCTCCTGTTCTCTCCTTTCCTCTACTGCCCAAGTCCACACGTAAACTAGGGGCATGGAAGAGCTTTGGTTCAGATGCGTAAAAGGGACTTATTTATAACCCTTGTCTCTATTATGTGTTTGTTTGCCTTGTTCAAAGTTAAAATATTTTTCTTGTTTTTCCTAATTGTAAAAGTAACAGAATACATTTGGTGAAAAGGAAAGCAAGGTACATAATAGTGTATCAAGTGTGCAACACACTCACACACACTGACACACACTTGCTCGTTTATGCCTAGACCACTTCAGGAGGGATGCACAAGAAACCTCTGACTGGTTGAGAGGACACGGCCTGGAATTACACACTGATGGGAAGATAAATTTCCTTTTCATCAGTTAATTGCTCCAACCTCTCACTGTCCACATTCCGTCCAAATCGCATCAGTTTCCCAGCTTCAGCCTGTCCGGCCTGCACTCCCACTCCATACGTATAAACGTGTTTGTTCAAACAAACTATTATGAAATAAGTATCTGTATAACCAAGACCCAGGCCAAGAAATAAAAAACTGCCACAACCCCAGAGACCTCTCTCTCCAGTCACCACACCCTCCCTCCCTCCCCTCTAAATGTTACCAGTATCCGTATTTTATAATAACATTTCTTGCTTTTAAGCAATATAGTTTAGATTTGCCTGTTTTTGAACTTTGTGAAAAAGAAATACTCCTCTATACATTCTTTAATGTTTTATTTCTTTTGCTCAATATTGTGTATTGTGACAGTCATCTGTGCTGTTGCATGCAGCTACGGTTCCTTCATCTTCACTGCTATTGAATATCCCACCATATGACTATACACAAGTTTAATATCCACTCTCCTGTGGCCAGACATTTGTGTGGTTTCGGCGTTTGGCTATCATGAGAAACGCTGCCGTGGATCTTTTTGCACAAGTTCCCTCCTGTTGTACACGTGCATATGTTTCTCCACGGCGTACACCCAGGGGTAGAATCATGGGTCATAGGGTGTGCATGCCTTCATTGGCCAGTCAGTAGATGATTGCCAATCAGTAATGAGAGTTCACCAACCCTTGGGATTGTCAGATTTTTTAAAGTTTACCAATCTGATGAACTCCTGATAAACTGACAATTCCTTGAGATCTCCATTTCCCTTTTACAAACAGATCGATTTCAGCTGGGTAACAGTCTGTGTAAGAGATTTGCCTCTCTTTTCAGGAGTGGGAATGGACCACAATTTCCCTTCCCACACTCTTTGTCCACTTGGGGTGTCGGTTTGCTTGTCATATAAAAAGAGTCGGGGATTTTCTCTCTTTCTCAATACTGTGAACGAGTTTATAAAAGATTGAAATTATGTCTTCCTTGGACTCCCAGATGAAGCCACTGAGACCTGGTGTTTCCCTTGTGGGAAGACTTATTGCTGACTTAATTCCTTTAATGGGTTATTGAACTATTTAGATTTTCTGTTTCTTCTTGAGTCCGTAATAAGATCATGTCCATTTCACCCATACAGTTAAAATATTGGTACAACATTGTTGATATCCTCTTATTACCTTTTTTATGTGATGCCCCCTTTTTCATTTCTAATATTGGTTATTGTGCCTTTTTGCTTGATCAATCTTGCTAGAGGTTTCTCAACATTATTTTTTTCAAAAAGCATCTTTTGGCTTTGTTGGTACTCTCTATTGAATGGTTGCTTTCTAGGTGCTTAATGCCTACTCTTTATTATTTCCTTCCTTCTGCCTCCTTTGGGTTACTGGCACTTCATCTAATTTCTAAGATGAATGCTCAGTGCATTAACCTCTAGTCTTCTTTATTTTCTATGATATACATTTAAGATTATAAATCTCCATCTAACTACTGCTTTAGCTGCAGCCCACAAATTTTTATATGCAGTATTTTTTCCCATTAAGTTCAAAACTGTTCTGATTTTCATTATTATTAATTCTTCTTTTTCAATTCATGGGTTATTTGAAGTTTCTTAATTTCCAAATGTGGGTTTTTCTGGTTATCACTTTTTAAATTATTTTGTGGTCAGAGCATATATCCCAGATTATTTCAGTCTCTAGAATTTGTTTACACTTGCTTTATGACCAAATATATGGTCTTTTTCTAAAAATCCTCCTATCTATTTTTGAAAAGAATGTGTTTGCCATTTGGATGTACAGTTTTCTACATCCTTACAGTTATTTTTGTCTGCTTGTTTGGTCAGTTTTAAGAGAGTATGTTAGAGTATTGTACTATGATTGTGGATTTGTCTGTTTATCCTTGTAGTGCTTTATATACTTTGAAGCTAGTTGCTAAATAAAAATTATAATATCTTTCTGGTGACTTGAAACTCTTTCCAATATGAAGTCATCTTCTTTGTCTCAAGTAATGCTTTTCCCTTAAAGTCTATTTTGTCTAATATTAATACCGCTTTCTTTTGGTTAATATTTGCATGGTATGTTTTTTTTTAAATCAACATATTTTCAACCTTTCTGTATCCTTATAATTTAAATTTGCCTCTTATAAACAGATGAGATGCATTTCATTTTTTAATCCAGTCTAGCAATCCTTACTTTTCACCAGAGCATTTACATCATTTATATTTAATGTAAATAGTAATATTTATCTTTATGTGTTACCCTGTGCTTTCTCTTCATCTTATCTATTCTGTTTCTTTCTCTTAGTTTTGTAGAGATCTCTTCCTGCCATGTCTTCCTTGTCTATAGCAATATTATTCTGCTCACTATACACTTTGCTACCCCTTTTCTGTTGCTCATGTGAAGTTTTTCCATGCTCTTAGAAGGAAAAGGTGGCCCAGGATATCTTTCATAGCTTCATATATCCAAGGTTCTCTCTTCTGTAGTTACTACGAATTTTTTTTAATACAGCTTTATACTTTTAATATTTGTTTTCCCTTTTCTCCTCTCCACTTTAATCTAAGCTTTATTTTTCCTTTGGCTTTAGTATCTCAGTTATGGTCAAATAGCTTCTACTCTCAGAGGTTTCTCTCGGTCCAGGGTTTTGTCTTAGAAGGCAGTTTCAGTAACTTGGTTTTGAGCATTCAAATGACATTAGAGTCAGCCAGGACTCTAGTCATCTCAAGGCTTGACTAGAGCTGGATAAACTGCTTCCAAACTCACTCATGTGTTTGTTGGAAAGGCCTTAGGTCCTTGCTGCCTGTTGGCCAGAGGCCTCAGTTCCTCACCATGTGAGCTTCCCCTAGAGCTGCTTTCAACAAGGCAGCTCACTCCCTCTACAGTGAGAGATCTAAGAGAAACTGAGACAGCAGCGGAGAAAGAGGGCACGTAAGACAGAATTCACAGTCTTTTTCCACATAATCTCGGAAGTGACATGCCATCCCTTTTGCCATATACTAGTGGTCACACAGACCAACTCTGGTTCAGTGTGGGAGAGGACTACACAAGGGTGTGACTACTAGGAGGCGGGGATTACTGGAGGCCATCCTGGAGCCTGTCTATCATAGGAAGACTTCAAATCTTTACAATCTTGAGATTTCCAATCCATGAGCAAATCTCCATTTATTTAAGTTGTCTTTAATTTTTCTCAATAACATTTTTTGGTTTTCTATGTTGAGGCCTTACTCTTTTGTTAGATTTACTTCTAGGTTTTACATATTTTAATGCTATTGTAAAAGGCATCTTTTTAAGATTGCATTGTCTATTTGTTACAAGCATGTAGAAATCTAATTGATTTTTGAATATTGACTTTGTGCCCAATCTTATAAAATTCATTTATTAATAATAATTTTAATTATAGATTCTTAAATTTTCTAAATGTACAATCATATCATCTGTAAATAATTACCATTTCATTTCTTCCTTTTTAAACTTTTTCCTGAATTTCCTTTTCCCACCTTCTAGGGCTATCTAGGACCTCCAGAACAACATTGACTAGAAAGACAATAGAAGCATCCTTGTCTTTTTCCTGATCTTGAAGGAAACGCTTTCAAAGTTTCACCATTTATTATGATGTTTGTTTCAGGTTTCTTATAGATACCCTTTATCAGATTACAGATATCCCCTTCTATTCCTAGTTTGCTGAGAGCTTTTTTAAAACACCATGAACCAATGTTGAGTTTTATCACGTGCTTTTACTGCATCTACTGAGATGTTCATATGATTGTTCTCCTTTTAATTTGTCTGTGTGGCAACTGATTGGCTTTTCTAATGTTAAACCAACTTTTCATTCATGGAATAAATGCAACTTAGTCATGTAGTGTTCTCTTTTTTACATATTGCTGGATTCAGTTGGGTAACATTTTTATTAGGTAATTTGTATCTATGTTCAGGAGGGAAACTGGCATCCAACTTTCCTTTCTCCTATTAGCCCTGTTGGATTTTGTTATCAAGATTATGCTGGTTGAGGTGGGTTCCTTCTTCTTCTTTTCTCTGGAAGAATTTGTGGAATACTAGATTGTCTGGTAGGACTTACAAGTAAAGCCTAATGATCCTGGAATTTCATTAAGAGAAAATTTTTTACTATTGATTAAATTTCTTTAATGGTTATAGGACTATATAGGGTTTTTTTTAATCTTCTTGTCTGTTTTTGTAAGTTACACTTGTTTATACATTTGTCCATTTTCAACTAAATTTTTTAAATTGGTAAAATCATTAAATTTATATACTATATTCTTTTCTATTAAACATCTACAACTTTTAATGATATCCTCTTTTTATTCTGTTTTCAATAAGAACTAGTGTTTTTTTTTTAAAGAAACAATACCTACTCATGGTAAAAAAAAAAAAAAAAAAACACAAAATTTTAACTATACAAAAGTATATGAAATAAAATTAAAAGTTCCCACAATCCCATTTCTCCCACCCTAAGACAACAACTACTGGTAACAATTTGATATATATCCTTGCTGTCTCTTTTCTATACATACATAGACATATTCTTCTCCATAAAAATAAACTCATACTTTTGATACATTTCTGGAACCTCCTTTTTTCCACTGACAATATCATCAATACCTTTCATTCTAATGCTTATAGCTCTGTCTCTTCCTGTTTAATGGCCACATAATATTCCACTGAAGTGGGTAAACTATAATTTATTTAACCAATCTCTTACTGCTAATGCATTGAATTGTTTCCCTTGTTTTGCTATTATAAGCAATACTCTTTCATTCTTGTTTTGTTTTGCTATGGCTGGTAACAGAGGAAGGAAAAAGTACCCCCTAAATGGAGGGAGAACCCAGGAAGCTGCTCTGAAGTTGGCTATGAGCAGAGAAAGAGCCGCCAGCCTTCAGCCCTCCTGCTGACAGCACCCCCCCCCCATCTCCATATGTGTTGCTCAAGAGAGGATCCAGCTCCTGTTTTTTAGATTCAAGGAGATTCCAGATATAGAAGTACCTGGACTAGGGAAAGCTAGAAGGGGTCCAAGGGCAGGAAAGTGAGCTAGTTTGGACAGAGGTTCCCTAGGCTCAAAAGCAGTATGAGCATTTGCTTGTGAAGCACCATTTCTGCCACCAGCCTGCTCCGAGGTCACTGGGTGGTAGGGGCTGGGTCAGACTTTCAGCACCACAGCAGCCTCTGTCTTCTCTTGCAGGGCACATTCTCATTTGAATTCCAGCCCCTGAAAGCTGGAGAAACCTTGGGGAGACTAACACTGCACAACAGTGATTTGGGTTACTACCAGTATGAGCTCAATTTGAAGGCCACACCAGCACTGCCAGAAAAGCCCGTCTACTTCCAGGCTGTTCTTGGCGGTGGCCAGAGCATCTTTGCCAAGTTCACCAATTATACCCGGCAGAGGACAGAATACTACTGCAGGGTGAGCAGCCCCTGCCCCACCCTTCGCCCTTCCCTTGCCAGAAGTCTGGGCTCAAAAATAATGGGAGGAAGACACAGAGGGTGCAGAAGTGTGAAACTCAGAGAGAGTGAGGAGCTTCATCTCTGGAAACTCCCACTAGAAATAAATAGCACCAGGCCTGGGTTCTTCCTTACAGACTTTCTATCTTAACAAGCTGGGCTGGGGGTGGGGAGAGTTTTGCTTCCCCAACATCTCATTCATCAATACAGGGAGACAGTAGAGCTCAGTGGTCATGAGTGTAGGCTGTGGAACTAGGGTTTGACTCCTGCCTTCACCACTTACTCTTCGTATGAATAATTTACTAAAGCTCTCTAAGCTTAGCTATAAATGGCAATAATACTCCGACCTCACAGGATTACTGTGAGGATTTTTAAATATGTATAAAAGACCATTTTCATAGAGCCTGGCCCATAATATGTTACCTATTATATCAGTTGGAATATAGGTTTAACTACTGAAACCCAAAATAACAACAAAATAGAAGTTTATTCCTCTGTCGAATAACACTGTGGGCATAAGCAGTTTGGGTTGGAATGGCGGCTCCATGACATCAGGCCCCCAGACTCCTTCAGTCCTGATGCTCTTCCCTCGTTGGAGAGTTGCTTTGGTCCACAGGCACCAAAATGGCTTACCGCGACATCCATGTTCCAGCCAACTACAAGGGGAAAAGCAGGGAGCTGCATATATCACTTCCACTCACACTGCACTGAACAAAACTTCATAGGACCACACCTGGCAGCAAGGGGAGTTAGGAGGTGCAGCCTTCACACTGTGTGGCCTTGTGCCCAGTTAACATCAGGGGTCCTGTGCTATAGTCAAGAAGCATAGGATCTTGGTCAGTCATATCAATCAGGAGAAGCTAGGTTATGCTGTAGTAACAAACAGCCCCAATATCTCAGTGGCTTAAAACAACAAAGATTTGTCTCTCGTTTATGCTGTCTATCCAGTGAGGTTCAGCAGGGAACTCTGCTTGTCACAGCCACTCAAGGACCCAGGCTGAAGGGCAACCACTATCTCAAATGTTTCCAGTCATAGTACCAGAGGGGTAAGAAGACCCTGAGGGGTCTTACACTGGCAAGGAAAGGCTCTAGTGTGGAAGTGACACCTTTCACTTCTGCTCGCAACTAATTGTCCAGAACTGGTCCCACCCATCCACGAGGAGCCAGAATTTTCAGTCTTCCCTGTGCACAGAAGGGAAGAAGGAGGGGTTATGGGGGAACAGCACCAGTGACTGCCATACCAACATAATCCAGCTGTGTGTCTTCAGGCAAGTTATTAACATCTCTTGATCTCAGTTTCTTTGTAGTAAAATAGGGATAATAGGAATATCTGCTCTTCAGGGGAGTTAATAAGGGCATGGCTTTTGTATAACCTGCCTGGCCTCACACAGACACAGGTTGCCTGATGTCTGAGAGTGGAGGGGCTCGGGGTGGACCTGAGCGTCTGGTATGCTCTTCAGGATCCTGTGTGAGCCGAGTGCCTTTGTTTCCCTTTCAGACCGACTCTCCAGACTTCCACACGGAAAAGGTCATTAACGCAGCCCCAGGGGCTCAGGGAGG
The DNA here is from genome assembly GCF_041296235.1 of Equus asinus. Lineage (NCBI taxonomy): Eukaryota > Metazoa > Chordata > Mammalia > Perissodactyla > Equidae > Equus > Equus asinus. The sequence continues at coordinate 37,734,514 of NC_091817.1, forward strand.
CACCGAAGTCAGTGTGGAAGTCTATTTTGAGCCCAGCCACCTGGGTGAGACCAAGGGCCTCCTGATCCTGTCATCACTTACAGGCGGGGAGTATATCATCCCCCTCTTTGGAACAGCTCTGCCCCCCAAGCCTCAAGGTCCGTATATGATCCGAGCTGGGTACAACATAGTCATTCCCTTCAAGAATGTTTTCTACCAGCCCGTCACCTTCTCCTACATCGTGGAGAACCCGGCCTTCTCTGTTCGTGCCCTGGACTCCGTGCGGCCCAAGAAGGTCAATAACATCACAGTCTCCTTTGAAGGAAACCCGTCAGGCAGCAAAACACCCATCACCAGCAAGTTGATTGTGGTCTGCCCTCCCGGCGAAGGCAGAGAAACAGGAATTAAGTGGGTTTATTATCTGAAGGGGATCACCCCTTAGTAGCACTCAGGGTTAGCTGCATCAACAAAAAGCCATCTCCTCAGCCTTAATATCTATATCATTCTAGCCTGGCGAAGAGTAGAGAAAATAAACAGAACTCTAAAGGTACTGTCTTATCCTCTAATTCAATTATAGAGGCACTTATTTCCATATTATATGTATTTGAAACATATATGTCATATTAAACATGGTAATACACAAAACAGCTGTATTTTACTTCGCAAGGGCAAGTCTCTGGATTTCCTTAACATGTTCCCCAAGCTCAAGTACTATGTAAGAATCCCCATTTTTAATAAGATGACTCAAGCATCACACTCATGACCTTCTATCCTACAGCACTTGGTGGTGCATGACACTGGGGCACCACAATTTCCTCTTAAAAATCCATAATGGCTTAAAGAGCCCCTAGACATGGCTCTATTTTGAAGTGATATCTTATTCTCCTTTCACATAAAAGCCAAGTAAGTCAGTATTTTCAAAGTGATGAACAGATAACATCAGGGCAGTCATTGCAGGGACACGGGCTGGGGATGTTCCCTTGTCTCCGAATCCCATGTCTGTTCCCCACAGCAAGTTCTCACTGAAGGCCAGATCCTGGAGAAACGCTAATTGAGACCCCAGCCCTCCACTCCCACCCCCAGCCCTGTGCACAGCAATCTGCCTGTAGAGCAGTGATTCTCGGACCACTTGCACATCAGAATCACCTAATTATGGTCCAGAACCCTCCTCCCCAAACTTTGATTTAATTGGTCTGGGGAGGGACCCTGGGCATCATTTTTTAAAATTTGTACAGCAGAGTTGAGAACCAGTGTTACAGATCAAACACCTGCCTGGCCATTAATACTGCAGCTGAGTCAGGAACATTCTCCAGGGAGAGGACCACGTCCCAATTTGATATGCTGAAACTGCAGCCATTTTGTGTGCACGTGGAGGGTGATGTTTTAAGTCAGTGCCTTTCTTCAGAGGGAAAGCAGTACATCCAAGGAGGAGGATGACGTCTGCCTCAGCCGAGATTCTTCCCCTCGGTCCTGCAGTGTGTATTAATAGGACCACCTACTGTTGGCACCACCTGTTGAAATAAAGATGGTTAAAGCCTGGCCCTGGAGTGGATTTGCTTCTCCACACACACATCTTTGCCGGAGAGTCCCCCTGCCTCCACCTCCTTCTCCCTACTCATCCCCTACAGCCTACCTGCAAGAGAGGGAGGAGGCATGAAAGAAGATGGCCATTTGGGAATGAATGGTCCAAAGGAGTGGTTCTCAAAAATGGTCCCTGGACCAGTAGCATCAGCTTCACCTGGGAATTTATTAAAAATGCAAATTCTCTGGGCCCATCCCAGACCTATTGAGTCAGAAACGCCGGAGGTGTGGCCCAGCAACCTGTGTTTCAATGAGCTATTGGAGATGTTTTTTAATGGAAACAGACTCTTCTACTACTTTTGTACGTCTCCCCAACCCTCAGCCCAGTACACTTTACAAACAGCTAGTACCAAATGAAGCTTTTCCTAAACTATTTGCAGACTTAAATTTAACAAATTCAATTTTGTAACCACCAAAGACACTGCTAGTGGGCATAAAGACAAAGAACTATGACAGATTTTCCCAGTGGTTAGATGAGAAAGGATGCACTAAGCAACAATCTGAGAGGAGGCGGAGATCAACAAGCACATGCTATGACCGCACATACACAGTCTGACCACACCAGTGGTTCTCAAATTTCCGGATGTACCAGAATCACTTGGAGGGTCGCTAAACCACAGATTGCGGGCCACACCCTCAGAGTGTCTGATTTAGTGGGTCTGGGTGGGCTCCAGAATTTGCACTTCTGCCAAGTTCCCAGTAATGCTGTTGCTGCTGGTCTGAGGATCACATCGTGACCAGCACAGCTCTGAAGCCTTGAGTCTCCTCACATCAGCAGCACCTGGGAACTTGCTAGGAATGCAGGATCTCAGGCCGGGCGCCAGACCCACTGAATCTGAGTCTGCATTTTAATGCCATCGCCAGGGGATTCGCGTGCACAATTGCTGTTGAGAGCGTGGCATTAAAGGCCACTAACAGAACTTGACACCCTGGAATCCACAGCCCTAACGCTCTCCTCAGAGCCCTAGAGAGGAGTCTCTGCTTACGGCCTCCCCAAAATGTCCCTCCTCCCACCCAGTCACAGGAGGCATAGCTGGGGGTAGGGAAGCAATTCTTCAAAAGGGGCTCCTTTTCAACAGTTTTAAACTCAGTATGATAATGGTTGTTGGCAACTGAAGAAAAGATGGACGAAAGCTGGCTAAAAGCCAGCAGCCAGAGCATGGTGAGACTCGGAGACCCCTCTAACTGGGACAGTCAGCATTTTGATATGTTCTCTTGACGATGGAGGGCTCCCAGCCACTACCCCAGACACTGGCTGCTATAGAAACTGGCCACTTCCTAGTGTCACTGCGGGAAAAATGGTGCCTTCAGGTGGCCAGGAGCAACTCCCCCTCCCCCTTATCCCTGCTCCAGCTCCCCAAGCCACTGAGTCTAGGGCCCAAAGCCTTGCAGGCCCCCAAGCAGAGCGAGGAGGCAGTCCCTTCTCCCTGGGACCATCGCCCAGCTCAGACTTCGCCCAGCACGAACCCCCTTGCAGGATGACCTGAGATGGGGTACGTCTCTACCCTTCAGTTTGTTCTCATGCTTCCTTGGCCTCAGAAAGACAATAACAAAGTCATTTCATATTGGCAAATTTGGAACGGCAAAATAGCTCAACAGAGGGCTGAAGAGGCTTGGTGACACAAACTAGTGGAAGTTACATCTGAAAGAATGCATTCTCAACAAAGCAGACCAGAAGACTTCCTACTGGGGGTTCTTCAGAAAACATCCGGGCCACCAGGCGGCACAACTCCAGGGAGCGCTGTGCACAGAATACTACATGAATGGGACCCCCTGATGCTGCTCAACACAAAGGCCCTGGTGAGTGTAGCATCTTAAGTCTAACCAGTTCTTTGGGGAGACACGCCTTAGGTCAGAGATGACGATTTTGTGACACCATGAGGGCCTGCCACATCTCAAGAAATCCCAAGTGTGGGATTTCCCAAGCCTCTTACACCCTCAACCATGTTGTCCTGAAACTCCCACAAAATTACATTGCTGTTGGATAAACCGTTACATACAGTTCAAGATTTGGGTACAATTTCTTACAGTGTCACCAGCATCCTATTGCTACAATATCTGCAAGTTATGTAATAACAACCAGGCATTACACAGATACAGATGAGTTACAGCTCTGAAATGATGGCCAGTGTGCAAGCAGGCGTATCAGTCATCCACTAGTCTAGAAGAGTCTGAGCATGGCAGGCCTGGCCAGGGCTGGCCACCAGGGTAGGAGGAGAAGTGAGCATGTAGATATGGCAATGGGGGCCCTTGGGCTTTATTCTCAGCACCACTGCCAGTCCACTTATGCATAAATATCCTTAGTTAGTTGGCATTTTCCAAGATATCAGAGAAAAGCAACCACTTCTTTCCAGGAACTTCTAAACTAAAGGTAGGACATTAAGTAAGAAACTGGTTTCTTAGCAACCTAGTCCAGAATGTGATTTCAGGAGAAAAAGAGTTCGTTCTGGTAAAAAATATTTCTTTACGGTTTCAATTATTAAAAACTGTATCACATTACAACCCTTGGGAAATTTAGTTTGCCTTTAAGAAAAAGTCAAACCAAACAGCAAAAGTAACAGATGGAATGTTACATAAGATACGGGTCCAGGGGAAATGAATACACACAGGAGAAACAGAGCCAAATGATTTCCATTGATTTGTGTTCATTGTTTTGCATCAACCATCGTCAAAATCCTAGACATAAACTTTGTAAGACATTTGGAAATGGCCTTACCAGTGCTACTTGGTCTCAAGGTAAGAGGAAGAAACTATTAAGCAATACATTTTCTCTTGAGATAAATCTATATTGGGGGCAGTTTTCAGATTGTTGGTGAACTCACCTTCATTCATTGGATTGTGTTGGCAAAGGTTTAAAAGCTGTGAAAATCCCATCATTAAAGGAAAGCGCATTTTTCATGGATTTTTCTAGACACAGTTTCTCGGTGGCTTACTGAGTTTTGGGCTAGCTCTTGTATTTGTTTTCTGTGACTGCATAACAAATTGCCACAGACCTAGCAGCTTAAAACAGCACAAATTTCTTATCTCAGTTTCCATGGGTCAGGAGTCCAGAATAGACTGACCTAGGTTCTTGGCTCAGGATCCCACAGGCTGAAATCAAGATGCCAGCCAGCTGCATCCTCATCTGGAGACTCAACTGGGGAAAAATCCACTTCCAATCTCTCTCAGTGTGTTGACATAATTCATTTCCTTGCAGCCAAATGACTGAAGTCCCCATTTTCTTGGCAACTGACAACAGGAGACCACTCTAGCAACTAGAGACCACTCTAAGGCGCTTGCCATGTGGCGCATCATAGACAGTTCACTGTTGTTACTGTTTACTCTTCAAGGCCAGCAGGAGAATCTCTCTCCCACTTCAAATCTCTTTTAACCTCTTTTAAGGCCTCACCTGATTAGGTCAGACCCACTCAGGATAATCTCCCTTTTTATCAACTCAAAGTCAGCTAATTAGGGACCTTAATTACATCTGCAAAATCTCTTATGTTATATAACATAATAATTGTTAAGAGTGACAGCCTATCATATTTACAAGTCTTGTTCACACTCAAGGGGAGGGGTTTTACAGGCATGTATCCAAAGGGGTAGGAATCTCAGAGGCCATCTTAGAATTCAGCCCACCATAGCCTCTCACTCGCTGTGTCCCATAGGTTCTGATCTATGGATTGGGGATAATACTCCATTTTTAAGAATGTTGTCAGTTTTACATGTGTACTTTTCATTCATTAGAGAAAACTACCGCCACATGTTATGTTCATATTTCATACTCATTGGGCTCCACTGTGGTCTAGCCCGTGTCCCAAGTCCCTGTCCACTGTGGAAGCTTATGATAAGGAACTCTGATGCAGCTCCCCATTACTGCATCCATAAAGTGCTTTTTAAAATTTTACCATATAACTTCAGTATCTGTTCAACCATCTAGTGTGGTTGAAAGCACTTAGAGGGGCTGCTTTATAGTGGATCCACCTGGAGACCTGCACTCAGCAGATTTGGGGCTCGCGCTCTCTGTAACCCAGCCCTCCAAGAGATCAGAGCATGGTAAACACATGCCGAGTTCCAAATGATGGGGTAACAGCCACTGTTGGCACCTGAGATCCTAGGTGGTAGACAGGTAGTACTGTTTTTAATTGAGAATTTATTTTAATATGTTTTAGAAAAATATATAACTATTCAAACCCATGATTTTAGGGCATAAGCACGGCTAAAGTAGGAATTGAAGTTTTTTTGTTAGTTGATTTGAGAAAAATATCTTTAAAATAGTACAAGTGGCTAGGACATGGCGAAAATCGTGATAGTATTACTCCGATTTAGGAAACACTGGCATATTCGCAACTGGTGACGAAGTGGTGAACTAGTGAGTTCAGTAAGTATTGAATAAATTATGCCAAGTGAGTCAAAGCTCCATGAGCCCCTTCTTTCTCACCAGCGTCTACAGAAGCCCACAACTCGCCAAACCCACCACCAGCGGGCAGTCGAGGGTCTGGGATACACGCCCCACAAAACAAGTCTCAAACCACTCAGGCTACGCGGAGCGGAAGGCGGGAGTGTGAGGGGAGGAGGTGGGGCCTGGCGGGGGCGTGGCCAATCCACCTGAGGCCGGCGTGCGGGGGCGCGGCTGGCGTGCGGGGGCGCGGCTGGCGAGGGGCGGGTCCTCGCGGCGGAAGGCGGAAGCTGCTGCAGCGTCACGTGACCTGAGTAACATGGCCGCTGCCCCTTAAGCACGGCGGGTGCTGGGCGGGAGCGGGTCGCGTGAGCCGTTAGGCGGCTTGGGGCAGGCGTGCGGTGACGGAGTCCGGGTCCGGGTTCCGAGGCGGCGCGCGGCGGCGGAGCGAGCCAGTCGGGCCCGGAGTGGCGTGGTCCATGAGCCGGCGCCGGAGGAAGCGCAGAGCCGCAGACTCCCCTGGCCCCAGCGCGGCCCGGGCAGCTGCGGGCTGAGGAGTCGCGGGGCTCCGGTGGGCGCCCCGAGCTGCCACCATGAACCCCGAGAAAGACTTCGCGCCGCTCACGCCCAACATCGTGCGCGCCCTCAATGACAAGCTCTACGAAAAGCGGAAGGTGGCAGCGCTGGAGATTGAGAAGTAAGAGCCGCCGTCACCCGGGGTTGGGCTTGGGGAGCAGAGCTGGGACCCCGCCCTGGCTATGCGAGGGTCCTCCACCCCGGGGGAACTCCTCACGCCTTTCCAGACAGTGTTGCTTCTCCAGGTTTCAGGCCCTTAGCGCAACGCTTGAGAGCAAGAGATTGGGAGTCCCAGCTTTGCTTCTAACTGACCGTGTGACTTGGGCCAATTTCTTTAACCTCCTGGTGCTCCAAAGGGTTGCTGTGAGAATGAAGTGACATAATGTGTGTATAGTGTAGGGCTGCCGTGAGAATAAAGCGACATAATGCATGTTTAGCCCTTAACACAGTGCCTGGCACATGCTGCGTCCTCGTTGTGGTCAACATCAAAAGTAGCAAATCAGAGAGTGGACTCTGATGGAAGGGAAGTGGACAGCTTGAGAATTTGCTAATGTTGTTGACCTGCCTCACTTCTTGCCCCAGCTTCTGAGAGGTGAAAGGGACTGTTAGGTGACCCAGTGGAGAAATCAGATTTGAAACCTCAAGATCTCAAGGCTCAGAGGACTGTTTGTTTTATCTCTGTCATATCACCCTTCCCTGCAAGTGGAAGTAGGAATAATTTGACCTTGCTTGCTTCCTCGGTCTTATTACGTGTATGTCTAACTAAGATCTGACATTTTGCTTTACTTCACGATGTACAAAAGAGGGTGTTTTTTAAGAGCCAGCCCTGATGGCCTAGCAGTTAAAGTTTGGCTCAGTCTGCTTGGCAGCTGGGGTTCAGTTCCCAGGCGTGGAACCACACTGTTCGTTTGTTAGTAGCCATGCTGTGGTGGTGGCTCACAGAGCAGAACTAGAAGGATTTACAACTAAGATATACAACTGTGTACTGGGGCTTTGGGGAGAAAAAAAGAGAGAGAGGAAGATTGGCAACAGATGTTAGCGCAGGGTGAATCTGTCCCAGCAAAAAAAAAAAAAAAAGATGTTTAACTAGGAATGTTTTATTAAGATTTTCCTACTATTATTTTACATTTGATTTTTTCCAGTCACATCTTTGTGATAAAGTCATGTGTGATAAAATCGTGTGGGTAATTTCAGAAGAGTGGAAAGAAGCAGGCTGTGAAAATGGAAGAATGCCAGTCTGGGAGTCAGGAAGTATGAGTTGTAGTTCTGCTTTGTCCAGTAGGGTAGCCACTGGCCATGCATGGCTGTTTACATTTAAATTATTAAAGATAAAATAAAAATTTTAAATCCAGTTCCTCAGTCGCACTACTCGTATTTCAGATGTTCAATAGCCACATCTGGCTACTAGCTACTGGCTACTATAATGGACAGTGCAGATTTTAGAACATTTCCATCACTGTAGAATGTTCTGTTTGACAACTCTAATGTAGTCCATGGTGTGACACTCATTCTTTGACGCTGGGCAAATTCCTTTCTTCAGGGTTTCTTAATCTCAGCACTGTTGACATTTTGGGACAGATAATTCTTGGTTGTGGTGGGCTGTCCTGTGCATTGTAGGGTTTTTAGCAGCATCCTTGGTCTGTATCCACTAGATACTAGTAGCATTCCATCAGTTCTAACAACCAAAACTGTCTTCAGACGTTGTCAAACGTCCTCTGGGGAGCGCAAAATCAGCGTATTGAGAACCACTGGGAGCGCAAAATCAGCGTATTGAGAACCACTGCCTTAACTGCTTCGGGTTTTAGTTTTCTCCTCAACTGAGGGGTTGGCTGAACTTTGCTAGGAGGACCCTCGCGTTCAGCTCTAACATTCAATATGTCCAAAACCATCTAGCTTCTCTCATCAAGGACTACTTTCTTGACTGCTTTCTTTTGATACTGCTGCTTTTTTATACCCTGGCTCTCACTAATGCTGGCAAGTCTTACTGATGGGCATCACTGTACGGTGTAGGAGACCCAGAGCTGATGTACAGATGTGGCTCCATGTCCGTGGGTTTTACTGGCTTTGAAGCTACATTGACACCCAGTTTTGTCCATCCCCCACTCTGTTTCTCAGTAATGTCTGGTTTTATCATAGCTTGAGTCATCTGTTGAGTCCTTTAACAGAGGTATTCATCTCAGCATTATTGCTGCCTCCAGCACCACCTGTGTAAGTGCTCTCACTCTGCAGGCTGTTCTGTAAGGGTTGGTTTTCAATGAGATTCGTTTTGTATTCAACATGCCCTTGGTTTGTGAAAGTCAGAGAAACCCCCTGGGACCTTAACTGAACTATGAATTCCTTAAGAGCAGAGACCCTGTTTTATTTATCCTCAGCACTTAGCACAGTGCCTGCCAGCATTTGACAGTTGGTGTCTAAATGAATGAATGACCATACATTTTCGAGGGAAAATAACATTGCAGTCTAAGAACTCTGCTACTCAAAAGTGTAGCCCACAGACCAGCAGCATCAGGATCACCCAGTAGCTTGTTAGAAAGAAATTCTCCAGCCTCACTGCAGACCTATGGATCAGAATCTGCATTTTAACAAGATGCCTAGGTGATTTGTATGTACCTTAAAGTTTGAGAAGTGTTGGCCTGAAGGACCCTACAGTTTCTAGCCTTCTTCAGCCATATTTGGAATGAGGAGTGCCCAGTTTGATATGTTCCTCAGAGTATGTGTTTCACAAATTGTTCAGGGACAAATAGTGACTTAGTCATCTGTGCTTCACCAGAGAGCTTTCTGGTGTCTCTGCATATAGGGACCTAATCCTGTTGGATCAGGGCCACACCCTTCTGACGTCATTTAACCTTAATTACTTCCTTAGAGGCCCTGTCTCCTGTAAAAAAACAAAACTGAATACATCTTAAAGGTCTTATTGGCCTTATTGAACAATTCATGAATCAGGCAGCATCCGAAGAGAAATAGAAAGAGGCTCCAAAAAAGTGTACAAAATGAAAGACTTTTTTATGCAGAAAGCAGGTGGGAGAAGGAAGGTATTAGCAAAGAGTAGATTGTTTCGGACAAGGTCACCTTCCTTTGGGGGGGTGGCAAGGTTCTCTCAGGCAGACTACCTCACTAGGTAATTCCTGACCAGGTAATTCCAGATTGACTGGTTTAAGATTCTACTCCTGGGAGAGGCTGAAACTGTAATTAAGACACATATTAAGTCTCGGTTTAGTGACATGGGCTGAGCACAAGTAACTCCATTTTGGGCCTGTTGTCTCTTTTTTTAACACTTCAAGTATAGTGACAGTGGGGTTTGGGACTTCACCATATGAATTTGCTGGGAGGACACAATTCACTCCATTACAGTGATCATAATAAAAAAAACTGATCATGTGTAAAGTGCTGTCTGCCCGATTTGGGGGAGGAGGGCAGTGAAACCTCCCTTGGGCCATTGTGTGCCCCTCATCTCATATACTTTCCATGGCTGCCCTATGAGCCAGGTAGTGTTACCCCACTTCACAGATGAGGAGGCAGAAGCTCCTTGAGGTTACATAATCCTCCCAAGCTTTCACTGCTAGAGCTGGATAAAAACCCAGGTTCTTCTGTCTCAAAAGGCCTTCCCTACCCAAAAGGGGGACATATATTTAATAAAAGAAATTTCGTACTTGAACATCTCCATGGTGGTTTTAACTGCCACTTTCAGTTTTCCAGAGCCCATCTGTTCAGGTGACAGAGCCAGTACTGCAAATGGTGTTCCAATGAGGGATTAAAATTCCTAATAAGAGGAGGGTGTTTTATCTTGATGACAGGCCTCTCAGACACTAAAAATGCAGAGAGTTGGATGCTTGGCTCAACTGCAGGACCTCTGGCCTCTAGAATCTCAAGACCAGGCTGTGTCGAGTGACTAGGATCTCATGGCTAAATGTGGGAGCCTGTGTGTACAGTCCTGGAGGGCTTTTTCCCCCACAGCCTCACTCCAACATGTCCCCACAATTTTCTAAAAGATATTTCACTTAGGCTAAAATTTTAGAATGGGTGTTTCAGGTTTCGTGGGCTCTCAATTTCAGGGGCTGTAGTCACTGATCAGACCTGATGAAAAGGTTGGTAAGACCCCAGGCTCTGCTCGCCAGGAGAATCTAGTGGGGGGAGAAATGCCAGCAGGCAGTCTGATAAATGTGGTCGATGCTCGCTCTGCCGGGGGTAATGTGCCCCACAGCGGGCACCATGGTAGCAGAGCCTCACACTGCAGCTGGCAAAGACAGTGCACTTCATGGTAACCAGTGCTGGGCTCAGTGCCAAGTTTCCAGTGTTCCTATACCTTGAGTCCCAAAAGTCAGAAAACGTGGGTACCCAAGCCACGCCCGCTGAGAACACCAAATCCCAAGGGAGGGCTTCTTGGATTTGAGCTCCTGGATACAATGATGCGGCACATAATGACCTTTCCATCAACAACAGACCACATATATGACAGTGGTCCCATAAGGTTAGTATCATGTAGCTGAGGTGTGTAGTAGCCTATGCCATCTAGGTTGTGTAAATACACTCTGTGATGGTCCCACAACGACAAAATCGCCTAATGACACATTTCTCAGAATGTATCCCTTTCCTTAAGGGAGGCATGATGGTAATGCGTCCTTGCCTGCTATGGAAATCCAGGTGGGAGGGAGCAGGGATCCCTGGCACTCTGTGAACTGTTGCATTTGACCTGGCTCTTTGGAGCCTGCCACCTCTGTGAGGAGACACTTTATTAACAAGTGGCTTACAGCGATTTTTGGAGTTTGGGTCAGAATTCCACCCAGCTCTGCTCTTTATTAGCAGTGAGACCCTCAGCAAATTGCTTAATCCAGGGGTCACAGACTGGCAGCCAGGGTCTCTGTCCTGCCAGAAGACCCATTTGGGTTGGCCTGGATTGCAGGATATCTTAAGTTGAGAAATTTCGCAGTGAAATTCGGGTTTCTGGCTTCTGTTAAGGAATTGGAAGGTGTGGCTCTGTGGGGCCCACATTCCCACAGAGCAGATCAGGGACGACCTAGGGGCCTCCCCTGTCCCACAGGCCAGGATATGGGCTCCCCAGTTTGTCTCCTGTGTTGGCATGTTCCCCACAGCCTGTCTTACCTCCCGTGGCGTTCTCACTTATACCTCCAGCCTGGCCCCCATAAGCATCTGAGTTTAACACCTCTGGTTTAACCTCTCTGCCTCGGTTTCCTCATCTTAAAAATAAATGCACCTTGAAAACATCACACTAGGTGAAAGAAGCCAGTTACAGAAGGCCTTGTATGGTATGATTTCATTTGTATGAAATATCTAGAATGGGCGAATCCATAGAGACAGAAAGTAAACTAGTGACTGCTTAGGGATTAGGGGAGACAGTTGGGCTACAGTTGGGAGTGACTACTAATGGGTACAGGGTTTCTTTTTAGGATGATAAAAATGTTCTAGAGGCCGGCCCCATGGCCGAGTGGTTAAGTTCAAGTGCTCCGCTTTGGCAGTTCAGGGTTTCGCTGGTTGGGATCTTGGGCGCGGACATGGCACCGCTTGTCAGGCCGTGCTGAGGTGGCGTCCCACATGCCACAACCAGAGGCACTCACAACTAGAATATACAACTATGTACTGGGGGGCTTTGGGGAGAAGGAAAAAAAAAGAAGATTGGCAACAGATCTTAGCGCACGTGCCAATCTTTAAGAAAAAAAGTTCTAAAATTGGTTGTGGTGTTGATTGCACTACTTAGTGAACCTACTAAAAACCACTAAATTGTATGTATTAAAAGAATGAATTTATGGTGTGTGAATTATATCTCAATTTAAAAATACAAGAATGCCTGTAGTGGTTGGTAACAGTGTAAGAAAAGCACTCATTAAGTGGTCACAGTTATTGTCACCTGAGATCCAAACGTGCCTCCTGCTGTCTCTGACCCGTTTCTCCTTTAGAGTTCCTCCACTGATTGTGTCCAGTGGATGCACAGGATATTTTGTCAGTTAACCCTTAGGCCTTATCACAAGGTCTTTGGCCCTTCTTCAGAGGCACATGTTCCACTTTTCCCGTTCAGTTACTGGAGACTCATGAGCAAGTAGAAACCAAATTACTTAAATGCTCAGCAAAGCAGATGGAGATGTTTACTCAGATTCTCTGTGGGAAATTGCTGCCCGGATATGCCGTCTGAGGACAGCCTGTTACATAGAGAACTGGGACGGATAATTGGACTTGCCAGGGAAAAAAAAAGGCAGCAGCCCAAGTCCACGCTGAAAGTTTTACAACACAGGAATAAATGCAGCTCTGCATTTATCTTTCTGTCCTTTTTGGAGCCAGGAGCATTGCAGATTCTCAGTCAACATTTGGTGAGTGAACATGATCTTGTGTGGTGTATGTAAGATCACAGATTGTCTCTCTGATTCTGACTTTGCACTAATACTGTTAGATGAGCTTGTGCAATGCAGAGCACATTGCATATATTATTTAATTCTCTAAAAATGTTGTAAGTCATTGAAATGATTAGCCCCACCTTACGGCCAAGGATATCTCCTCTGAAGACATGGGAATATGAGTACAGTGGCCGAAACCTCTGCCACCTCCTGGCTGGGACATTTGGACATCACCCTATGAAATGGGATTGAGGTTAAATGAAATAATAAATGTAAAGTGCCTGGCACCCAGGAGGCATCCAGCAGGTGGTAGCTGTGATATTTGAGGAGGGGGATAGTATAACATAATGGATAAGATTTTAGACCTTGGAGTCAGAAAAACCTAGGTTTGATTTCGGCACATGCATCTATAAGTTATGTGACCTTGTGTGTTTCTTAACATCTACGAGCCTCAGTTTCCCCATCCGTAAAATGGGTATTATTATAGCTAATTTGGTTGGTTGTTTTCAGGTTTAGATCAGATAATGTGTGTGAAGCATGCAGCACATTTCATGGCACAGTAATTGCTCAGCAAATGGTTACTTACTTCCTGCTTACAAGTAGAAAACCAGTTCTAGAGTTCCATTTCAAAACATCTCAAGTACACAGCTCATCTGTGCTCCCTGTGTGTGGTGGAGGCATGCTTCGGGGATGTCTGACCACTGAACGGTGTGGGGAAATGTATGCAGAAAGCTGCATTTCACTCGGGACCGCAGTTCTGCAGGAGGGGTGTGCCCTCCGTAACTGGGTGTGTTCACTTTGCAGTTGATGTAGTTTAAGAGAATGGAGAGAGGAACTGGTGTAGGGGTGAAAAGGCATGGGCTTGGGGGTGAGTCAGGGGCTCAGGTCCTCTATGACCTTGGGAAAGGGGCTTGGTTTCCCTGAGGCTCTATTTCAAATCTAGAAGATGAGACAATAATAGCTACAGAAGAGGTTGTTCCGAGGAATAGCTGAAGTACTAAGCGTGGAGTGTGCGCTTAGGAAGTGCTGGGCTCACGAGTCCTGGCACGGCCTGTGATTGTCATTGTGCTGTGTTACAGAAGGGTCCAGTGAGGGGCTGTGCTGTGTTGCTGAGACAGTACCCCCAGGGTGCCCCCCTCTTTTGGCTGATGACAGTTCCAAATGCATCCTACCCTGTCTGTGGCTCCTCCCATTATTGAGGGGGTAGTCGGTGTGGCACTTTGTGATGTTGGGAGCAGTGTCACAAGCTTGGAGTTGGCCAGCATTGGAGTTTGTGCCTTCTGGGGAATGGGGTTTCTCCCATCCTGTGACACGTCTGACCAGTTGAGAATGGAGGCTCTAAGCAACCTCTGGAGGACACTTCGTCAGCCAGGGTTTTCAGCACTTTTTAGAGGAAACTAAGCAGAAGCAGGTTCTCTTCCCTAGTACGTAGAACAGTAATGATGCCTGTGACCTCTACATCAGTGAAGGTCCCAGAGATTTGTGATCATGAGAGTTTCTGGGCCACATATTAACTTCAAAACTAGTTCAGTTTCAGATCTCCCACCTGTAGCTTACTACCTGTAGATGAAAGGGAAGACAGTGTGGTCCTTTGAAGAGAGACTAGGCTGGAACTGGGGGCGCCTGGATTTTTAACTTCACTTACTCTGCCTCCCTTTGTAGTTGCGTTTTTGTCTCTGCACGTCCCCTGTGAAGTAGAGAGGCCAAGTTCTGTTGACGGGGGCTATTTTGGAGCCCCTGGAGAGAGGTTAGAGCTCTCCGTCACCCCTCCGCAGGTGCCCTGGGCTCTTCTCAGTGTGCATTTTAGGATCCCAGGAATGGTGCCCTTTGTGCTACTAACTTGAATTACAACACTAAGGGCTTAGGACCGTGTGAATGTAATACTGATTAATCCAACAGGTTAGGTTTGGATTAGCAAACCACCCCTGTCACCGATACAGCAGCACCAGGCTTCACTCGGGTTTGCCCTGCAATTTGTGCAGTCCTTCGGCCCTGCCCGCCTTCACACATCCAATCCCCAGGCAGATGTTGACCGATTCCCCACTTACTGTATGCAGAGCACTAGGCTCAGAGACCGGGCTGGCACTAGAGATGCAGAGAATTGTGGCACCAGTCTGTCCTCAAGGACCGCATCAAGGCGCTATGGACATAGAACTGTACACATTGCAAGGAGCCGGTGACGTTCATCAGTGCGTTGCTGAGTACAGAATGTGGGTCCTTGAAGCCTTCAGTGTTCAGGGGAGGAGTGATCCCTTCCTGGGATGACCAGGAAAAGCGGGGGGTTGGATTGGAGCTGCCCTTTGAAGGCAGGATAGGATGTGGAGCAGTTGCTTTCCTGGAGAGTGGGGCAGACAGGAAGTGTAGAAGGAGTGGAGTGAGCAGCGCCCAGTAAGAAGGCCTGTCTGGCTGGAATGGGAAGGTATGCTGGGCACCCGGGCAGGAAGATTGGAGAGATCAGCCTGGCCCTGCTTTGGTCACCCCAAGTGCCAAGGTAAGGAGTGTGGGCTTGATTCGTGGCACAGCTCTTGCTGCTGTGTCCCAGAGGTTGACCCACAGGGCCAGGCCCAGGGCTGTCCAATCTGATGTTCTCATGGTTTCCAGAGCCTGGGGGTTCCGGGGCCTCAGGACTTGAATGGGCCATCATTTTTGTAGTGGCCTGGGGTGCCCTGAGTTGAGCCCTGGTAGGATTCGGGATGGGGTAGGCCTTCCAGCTGGCGTAGAGCAAATGAGAAAGGTGCTGCTGGGCCTGCAAAGTCAGGGGAGTGCTGAACACAAGTGTCCTTTTTGCCTATCTCCCTTCAGGAGACCCTGCTACTTTTGCAGCTGTTACCCCGACATTAGAGCCCCATTCCTCAGGCTCTCTCACCATTCAGTCTCTGTGAGCCTTTGTGGTCTTCAGAGCCCCCAACACGCCATTCAAATCCATACCGCCCACCACTGCAGGTTTCTCTGCATGGTCCTTACTGGTGCCAGAATTAAAGAACGGTTCCTTTGTCATGCACATGACTGGGAGCAGCTTCTCCAGCCCTGTCGCCTGCCTCTCCTCTACCTGTGTCCTTTGCTCTGCCAAACCAAGTGCCTCTCCTTCCCCTGAGCCTTTGTTCATGCTTTTCCCTCTGGGCTGCCTCATCCTGAGCAGCTCCAGAACAGACACCTACTCACCCTTCAGATCCCTTCTCAAACGCTGACCCTCGTGAAGCCGCTCCTGATTGCCTCCCTGCCAAAGATGCTAGTCGTGCTCTTTCTTGCCTGTCCCCTCCTCGCCTTGCGCTCTTCTCACCAGGTTTTTTTCTCTGCTTTGCGCGAAAATGCTTGTGTACTCTTATTTCCTCTCTGCCTAACCCCAGCAGGCAGCCTCTCAGGGGCAGGGAATGCTTCCTGTATGCTGGCTCTAGGACGGGGAAGAGTGCCCTTTCCAGTTGCTCAGGGCTGTTTGTGACCTGAAACAAGGAGACGGGAGAAGAGGTGGTTGCAGGATGGCCTGTGCTGCTGGTAGGGCTGGATCTTCTTTGGATCCCCTGCCAAAGGCTCGTGGATGTCCTCGCTCCCACTGCTGCTCTAACTTGTACCAAGCAGACACATGGCCTGGCTTCCCCGGGAGTGCTGTCAGCAGCCGGAGTCCCCAGGCAGGCTGTCTGCGCACGAGCTGGAGGCATGGCTGCTTTCCACAGCTTTGGTGATCCCCTCAAGAACAAGTAGGCACAGGTTCTAGATCTTTGTGAAGTTTAAGAAACTGAGTATTTTTCATCAAAGATATTTAAAACTCAAGCTAGAAACAAATCATTCTCAGTTGTCAGACTGTATTCACAAATTCTTTAGGCAGTGTGAGATCTCAAATCCAATCTCTTAGGATTAAAAAAGTTTGTGGCTGCATTGGCCGGGAATCGAACCCGGGCCTCCCGCGTGGCAGGCGAGAATTCTACCACTGAACCACCAATGCTCCAGCTGTCAGCAGCTGTGTGAGCACCTCCTTTTAACCCAGTCCTGAGCCTCCTTGTATATATGCTGATTCACAAAGTATAAGGCCGGGCTCTGATGCTGCCACATCAGCACAGCTGCAAGAACAGAAAGCTTAGACTCCAGAGCAGGAGGGAGAAGGGAGGAGGCAGAAGGTGTGTGTGAAGTTGATTTGCCTGCAGACCTCAGGAGAAAAACTAGAGCTCAAGTCCTTCCTGCTCAGTAGCAAAAAGTACATTGAGACTTTGTTCTAAGGTTTCACCCCAGCTTCCTGCTGGAGACGGGCCAAGGCTGAGGGGTGCAGCAGGGGTCCCCTCACTGGCAAAGGGCATGAAGAAGGCCTTGTTCCCAACAGCCAGTGGTGCCAGAACCCAGCTGCCATTCATGCGCTCACTAAGCAGGAAAATGGGATTAGAGACTCCCAGCACCCTTGGCAGCTGGGGCCGGGATTGATTGAGGAGACTGGCTCCTCCAGCAGATCTCTGTGTGAGGAAACCTGCCAGGAAAAGGCAAAAGCACAGCGCTGCATTGGCCGGGAATCGAACCCGGGCCTCCCGCGTGGCAGGCGAGAATTCTACCACTGAACCACCAATGCTCCAGCTGTTCCGTGACACATCTGCAGGGCTTTTCTCAAGGGGCTGTGTCTGTGACTACTCAGAGAGAGCTCTGGCAGATCACTGGACCTCACCTGGCTGGTTTGTCCAGTTTGGGAAACCAGATGGGTTTATATAGAACCATCTTTGCTGGGCTTTATTATGCCATTTTGGGAGTGGGGGCCTATGGAACTGGCATCGAGCTTCCACCCAGAGGCCCTTGGTTCATCCATAGCCCTCAGCCCCCTGTGGTGAGCTTGATGGAATCTCACGCTATAAAGATCAAAGAAGCACCTCACAGGCCATTTGTGCAGCCCCTTCCTGGAATACCCATCTTTGCTCCCACCTCCGCCAGCACAGGAGCCAGGCCTGTGTTGCTCATCTGTGCACGCAGTGCCTGGCACAGAATAGGTGCCCCATATGGCTTGCTCTCTTAAATCTTTATCAAACCCTGTCTACCCCCCATGGAACAACTGTTTTGCAAGAGTGGTCATTGCCTCATAGCACAGCACATTTATTTTTGAACAGCTCTAATTACTACCAGGTTCCTGATACTGAGCTGGAACCACATAGACTAATTGATACCTTTTGGACTTGACCATCCTTAAAATTCTTTGAGCCAACTTGAGACCCTCATTTATACAACAGGTGAGCAGTGTACCTGCCATAATGGAGACAAAGCGATTAAACAGTGAGTCCAGGCAGCTGCTTTGAAAAGCCCGTAATCTGTAGACCGCCCTTATCACAGCTTCAACTGCTACACTGGTACCTGTTCCCATGCCTGGATGCTGGGACAGTCTCCCCCTCCTCATCCATCTCACAGCTTCTTAAGACAGTCTTTCACCAGGCTCTTCAAAACCATAAGATGCCTCCCTGTTACTCATGATATGAGATCCACTCTCCCAAATCTGAGATGCCGTAATGGCCGTAGCCCACCTGTCCTGGTTGATCTCCCACCGCCGCTGTTCTCAGCGCCCCAGACTAGTTTGGCTAGTTCCTCCTTCTTGCCTTTGCCCACACATTTCCTCCTGCCTGGAATGCCTGTTTCTGTCTCCCTCCCTGCCTCCTTCAGGGTCCAGCTCAAATCCCACTTCCAGGAAGACATCCCTGATGCTCAGGCTGCAGCTCCCCATCAGCTATCTGGGTCACTCCTATGGGTCACATATTTTCCTATGTGAGGCTTCTCACCATGGAGACGCTATGAGCTTCTGAAGGGCAGGGTGTCTTGGCCCCTGTGCCCACTGGGCTCTGAAAACAGGGAGTGGTCCCCAATGAACCGGGCCTCCCCCTGCTCCCCTGCACTTTGGCAGGGCCTGCTTTGGGAGCATCCCCCCAGGGTGACCATGGGCACGCCTTCCCATGAAAGCAGCCTCCCTCAGACCTCCCTTCTCCCTGTTAGACACTCCCCAGGTAGACACCTCAGAGGCAGAGGCGTCTCTGCCCTTCCTTCCCTCTCCCGTATTGCATGGGCTCCTAATGCTTTTCTGTTTAATTTAAAGCTCTCCCCCAACTCTTTCCCACTGCCTCAGCCATATTTCAGGCCGTCCTTCCTGACCCTGATAATTGTGGTGTTCTCCTGTGGGGATTTTTCAGTCTCCTGTGAAACCAGCCCCCTCGCAGGCTGCCACCAGAGGTACCTAATTAACACATAGATCTGAGAGTGTCACCCCATTGCTAGAAAACTTTCACCAGATCATCTTTTCCTTTAATTGTCCCTAGGCACTCCCACACGCCAGCTCCTCATCCTTCTCTGAATATCCCGAGTCTTTTCAGAGCTCCTTGCCTTTAGCCAGGCTCTTCCTTGTGCCTGAGATGCCCTGCCTTCCTTTTCCTTACCTAGAAAATGCCTGCTCATGTTTTTAAGATCTGACCCAAATGGCATCTCCCAGTCAACCCAAGGAGATTAGCCCATGGCATTTTTCTTGCTTCTGTGGTATCACTTGTGCCTGGTTGCTACAATTGTTTGTTTGTGTGTGGATCTTGCCCATTTGCCTGGGGCCCGATTCAGCAGCATCCCTGGAAGTAATGATACAGACACAGAGAACCTCTTGGGTACACAAATGGAGGATTGAGCCAGTGTTGAATAAAGACGGTTGATCATTGAGGTTTTTGGCCCCCAACAAGGTGTTCATTTGCGTTCTCTTGGATTTCTAGAAGTGAGATAGCTCCACTGTTCCTCATTCCATTCTACACAAAGGGAAACTGAGACCCAGAACAGAGAAATGGCCCTTACCACCACCTCCCAGTCAGCAGCGGAACTGGGAAAGGCCTGCCCTGAGGTACCTGACTGCTTCCTCTTTCTAAACAGATCACCTCCCTCCCTCATCCCAGCCCCTGGAGCCAGCAACAGAGGTAGCCCGATTCCACTGGTCCTGCAGCTCCTCTCTCCTCTCTCTCCAGGCTGGTCCGGGAGTTCGTGGCCCAGAACAACACCGTGCAAATCAAGCATGTGATCCAGACCCTGTCTCAGGAGTTTGCCCTGTCTCAGCACCCCCACAGCCGGAAGGGGGGCCTCATTGGCCTGGCCGCCTGCTCCATTGCACTGGGCAAGGTGGGCCTTTCTCATGGAAGGACAGACACGCCAACGATGGTCCTCACTCTGACCCCCAAGACCCAGCATGGCCTGGCAGACTTGTGTTTTATGGCCATTCTCGCCACACCTAAGACCAGCAAGGCTGGCTTTGTGGCCTTGCAGACTTGTTCCCTGGCGTGGCCCCTATCCTGGGAGGCTGCAAAGGGTCTTAATTTAAGCCCAGCCCTCATGCAAAGCCTGTGGATCCCCACAGGAGCTGGGGTGTTGGTGGCACTATGGGCTGGGGCCTGGGGCCTGACCTGTTCTGAGCTGCTTCTCCTCCTGCCCCATCGCAGGACTCAGGACTCTACCTGAAGGAGTTGATCGAGCCAGTGCTGACCTGCTTCAATGACGCTGACAGCAGGCTGCGCTACTACGCCTGCGAGGCTCTCTACAACATCGTCAAGGTGGCCCGAGGCGCTGTGCTGCCCCACTTCAACGTGCTCTTTGACGGGCTGAGTAAGGTGACCGCTCCTCATTCTAGCTGGCTGACCTTCTGGGACCTTGAGTGCTTGGGTCCTTTTTCCCAGATGCATGCGGAGCAGATAAGCACATAGCTGCCAGGGACACTTGTTACCTGTTCAGTCTAATAATAATTTTTTTTAATGGGCTTGTATTTACATTTTTTCCCATTTCTCTGTTTATTTTTATTGCATTTTATGAAAGTATCAGTCCACCACAAATTGAAAGGAAAAAAATGATCGTTTGAAAAGCACTAACCTCCCTTATAGAAGTAAAGCTGGTGAGTCCATAGAACAGGCTGTATTTCCCCTGCGGGGAAAGCATAGCTCATAAGTTCTAGAAAAAGCTCTCCTTAGAAAGGCTTTGGAGTCCCTAATACCCTCCCGAAGGCCTCTCTTGCTTCCTAGAGTTCCCCTCCTAGGCCCTGCTGACTGCCACAGTCATTTCTAGAGTATCAGTCTGGCAGCTGCGCTGTCCCCTCCTCCAGGAGTGGAGAGAGGACACAATCTTCTCGGATTGGAAACACCTGAGAAAGGTCAACAGCAGGCAACCCCCCAACCAGTGGCAGCGGGTCCTGGAGGTCACTGAGCAGAACAAGGACATCTACTGTGTCTCGGTCCTTAGCCGGGTTCCATTTTGCCCACCCCCACCTCTCCACCTTTATTCCATCTCTTCACTGAAAGTGGTGCCCCTCCCATGTTCCAGGCTGCACCAGGCCTTGACCGTGGGATTTCAGTAGATTCCTTGTCTTGTGTATTGACTGTGACCATCTCTCTCTGTCTGTGCCTCTTGCAGTTGGCTGCTGACCCAGACCCCAATGTGAAAAGTGGATCTGAGCTCCTAGACCGCCTCTTAAAGGTATTTATACTTGGTCCCCACTTATATTTTTATAATCTATTTCTTCTATCTGTCTGTACGGCTTATAAATTCTATCACTGGGGACACTCTTCCTAATTTTTTGAAATTTTTTAATTTATATACAGTAAAATTGACTCTTTGGTGTACAGTTCTACAACAAGTGCATAGAGTTGTCACCAGCACAATCAAAATGCAGAACTGTTCTGTCACCCGTAAACATCGCCTCATGCCAGCCCCAGCCAGGGCAAAGGAGTCTATCGCTTCCCACACCACGCTGCCCTCAACAATAGTGGCTGGTTATGCTAAGCTCCCCGGGGCGTTCGCTCCAGACCACAGAGATTTTGCCATTTGATTAGTTCTCTTAACTTTGACTCCTGCTCTAAATCCATTGTTTTGCTTGTCCTTTGGCCTATGAGAGGAGGGATGCTCTGGGGACCTCTCCTGGCGTGGGCTCTGCCGTTTTCCTCTGTGGCTGCCTGACCCTTGGTGCCAGCCCTGGGCCAGTAATTCAACCAGATCAGGCAGCCACTGGCCTCTGGCTCTCAGAAGCTCACATGCCTTTGATCCACAGGACATTGTGACGGAAAGCAACAGGTTTGACCTGGTGGGCTTCATACCCTTGTTGCGGGAGAGGATTTACTCCAACAACCAGTACGCCCGGCAGTTCATCATCTCTTGGGTAAGGTCCAGCCCCTTGGCGCCATTTCTTCAGCCGTGATGAGCCTCTAGGTTAGTAAAGTCTACTCTCTGGCACACCCTGGGCAGTTCCTGTGGCTAGAGAGAAGCCTTATTGTTATCCCTCTAAGAGCCAGTGACATCAGATAGTCTGAAAACACGTTTATTCAGCTCTGCTCCTAAAGCCCATCATATTTGCCGCTGAGGGGGATACTGTTCTTTCCTTGTCCCAGGAAACACCCTGATTTCTCTTTGAAGCCAATAGTTCTGCTTCAGCAGTCACCCCTCTTCTAGCCTTGTCTGTCCTCGCCTGTGCATTCCCTTCTCCCTGTGGCATCTCAACTTCCCTGGAGTTAAATTACTGTTCCGCTGCACAGTTAACAAAAACAATAGCTGCCAGCGCCCCTCTCCACGTGGGACACCTGCAGCGCTGTGAAATGCTGCCTCTGCAGAGCCCGCTTCTCACTGCCCAGTCCCAGAGGGTTGGTGAGGAAGAAGCAAAGAGTCTTGGGTTGGTGTAACTTTCCCTCCTGGTTTCTTCCCCTGCGTCAGATCCTGGTTCTAGAGTCCGTGCCAGATATTAACCTGCTGGATTATTTGCCGGAGATCCTGGATGGACTCTTCCAGATCCTGGGCGACAATGGCAAAGAAATTCGGAAAATGTGAGTAGGGGGAGGAGGCAGGCAGCTGCTGCCAGCCAGAGACCCGCAGTACACACACCACCCGCCCTACACCCAACAGACAGGCAGCAGCAGGAGAATGAGAAGTTCACTGTCTCCTTCCTGGCTCATGTGCTTCCTTCCTTCTTTGAGGAGTTGAGAGCTCATCAACCTCCAGCCTCTGAAAAATGTCCATCTGACTCCCTCTAGGTGACCAGCCCAGAGCAGAAATGGGTCCTGGTGGAGGCTCCTCCAGCCCTGGCTGTCATATGCTATTTCCCTTCTCTTTTTCTTATTGGTAGGTGTGAGGTGGTCCTTGGAGAATTCTTGAAAGAAATTAAGAAGAACCCCTCCAGTGTTAAGTTTGCTGAGATGGCCAACATTCTGGTGATCCATTGCCAGACCACGGGTGAGTGTGTGAAGGCCCCATGGCCACCTCCACCTCCTCAGAAGCACCTTTCTCACTGTCTCAGAAAGAGTCCTGGTAGGAGTGTGAAGCAGTGCATCCCTGGATCCTAGAGCAGTGGAGTAGTGGGTCTCTATCAACATGGAGGCCCTTCCACTTGGTCTGATCCTGGAGGGGAGTAAAATCTGGTGACCTTCTTGCTGGCAATCTTGGCATTAGCACTATGAATTGAAATGCTTGGAGGGTGGAGCTTGTGTATCCATTAACTTCTGTTGAGTGTCAAACTTTCGCGAAACGTACTTGCTTAACACAACAGTCACTGTTGCTGGTCATGAGTCTACAGGTCAGCTGGGTGGTTCTTCTCACCTGAGCCGGGTATGGCTGGACTATCCTGCACCTACAGTCAACTGGGGAGTCAGCTTAGGCAAGGTGGTCTAGGATGGTCTTGCTCATGTCTGGCAGTTGGCCGGCTATCACCTGGGGCAACAGAGACAGTTGGTCTGTGTGTCTCATCATTCAGCAGCCTAGCCTAGGTGCATTCATGTGGCATCAGTGAGGTCCCAAGAGACATAGTAGAAGTGAGTAAGGCCTTTTGAGGCCTACACTGAAGCAGGCACACCATCACTTCTGCCCCTTCTGTTGGCCAATGTAGCAAGGCCTGTCGAAGCTCAAGGAGTAGGGGAATGGACTCCATCCCTTGATGAGAGGAGCTGCAGAGCCCCATTATGAAGGGCATGGACACAAGGAGGAGTGGAGAATCGTGGTGGTTCTTACAATCTAACACAAGATTGTTGTTCCTTTCCAAACTGGTACTGTATGCACGTTGGGAAGGCAAAAAGCAAAGGTAAGAGAGTATTTGTGAAGATAGAAGCAGTGTAGGCCCTTGGATCCCACCCGGTCCTCCAGTCCCATGCTGTGGGAGGGAGCACTCCAGCTGTTCATGCTGCCCCTCCTGGAACCCACCAATTGCTCTTCCAGATGACCTGATCCAGCTGAC
Source organism: Equus asinus (assembly GCF_041296235.1). Lineage (NCBI taxonomy): Eukaryota > Metazoa > Chordata > Mammalia > Perissodactyla > Equidae > Equus > Equus asinus. The sequence goes on from NC_091817.1 coordinate 37,758,551, forward strand.
AGCTATGTGCTGGATGCGGGAGTTCATCCAGCTGGCCGGCCGGGTGATGCTGCCCTACTCCTCTGGGATCCTGACCGCCGTCTTGCCCTGCCTGGCCTACGATGACCGCAAGAAAAGTATCCTTCACTCTAGAGAGAGGAAACGAGCAGCCCCGAACAGGCCTGTGAAGTTATGGGACCTGGAGTGGGGGCGTGGGGATTCCCTTAGGATCCATCACACCTCCACATAGTCCTTGGAATTGAGGGAGCAAGAGGCAGAGCTGAACTTGGGACTGGGAGACCCAGGGCAGCACCAGAGCAAATGCCACTGTCCCCAAACCTCACCTGATTACTTACAGATCTGGAGCAACTCTCCTGGGCCCCACGGTTCCAACCCCCTGAGCTCACACTGCCCCACCTTGGGTGGGGGAAATCCTGTCAGAGGGAGGTCCGCTAGGACGTGGGGACATCTCTCACAGGGACACCAGCGTGGCAAGGAGAACAGGGCCTTGGTTCAGACTGCCTGTCTGTCCACTAACATACTTCTGGGGAGGACTGAGCCCCTGCCCAGTGCCAGTGACCTCGGGTTTAGGAAGACCCCCAGGTGGGGCTGCTCCTTACATCAGTGGACTCAGGCATCAAGGAGGTGGCCAACGTGTGCAACCAGAGCCTCATGAAGCTAGTCACCCCTGAGGACGATGAGCCCGATGAGCTGAAGCCAGTGGTGCTGAGGCAGGCGGAACCCAACCCTGACGACTCCCTGGTAAAGCAGGAGGGGACAGTCAGTGGTGAGTAGGCTCTGCCTCCTGCCCCTCACCTCCCAGGGAGGGGCCCAGGAAACCAAAGGTCATAGGACTTGACTTGGGGCCTCACTGAACCATCCGGGGCTGCTTTCCGTATGTTAATTCTCAATTCTAGTAACAACCCAGTGAGCTAGGAACTGCTATTATCCCCATTCCGCAGGTGGCACAGGGAAGATAAGTAACCCGACCAGGATCTGGCAGCTCCTAAGTGACAGAGCTGGGATTTGAACCCTGGCAGTCTGCCTCCAGAACCCATGCTTTTAACCGTTACTTCCTCAAAGACCATTAAGCCTTTCCTTAATCTTTTTCTGGCTTCAGCTACAGGAAGTAGTTGTTTTTAATGTAGGAATGTTTGGAGCATGGCAGGAGTACAGGCTGCAGGGTTCATTTGAACGTTAGCCACAGACATCCAGCCACCCAGAAGCTGCTGCCTTTACTGTGCCCATCATTCTCAGGGCGCGAGGGTTAGGGAAGCTCCAGCTGCAGTTTACTCAGTCCTTGGGAATTTTGCTCCCAAAATCAATGTCATAAAAAATGAAATGCTCTCCTTCCAGACTCCTCTAACGTTGGTGTCTTGTTTATCTATAACAAGAAGAAAACCACTTTTATGTTGATTGGAATCTGGAGTTTGGCTCTAAATGTTGTCAAGAACTCTGATTTTTTTTTCTTTTATCTCTTGGGCCTCTATCCTCACTGAGAGGTCACTGATCGGCTTTGGGGTGATGTTCTTCTTTGCGGAATCAACCAGAGAGTAACTGATGCAAAAACTACTCAAATCTTGAAGGCTAACAGACTAAATTCTGGAATCTGCCCCTGGGAGCCAAAAGAATTTCTAAAACTTTTGCTCTCATTGCTGCTCTTGGTCTTCTCTTTTGAACATCTGAGCAGAATGTCACGCACAGGTCCCACGGGCCTCCTCCATGGGTTGGGCTGGTAGGATCAGGCAGCATTCCATCCTAGACAGTCTCATAGGTCAGGTTACAGCTGTACCATCGCCACTGTGAGCCAGAGCAGTAAAAACAGCTGGAGGCAGAACGTTGCTCAGCTGGAGCATTGGTGGTTCAGTGGTAGAATTCTCGCCTGCCACGCGGGAGGCCCGGGTTCGATTCCCGGCCAATGCAGCAGCTGAAAGTTTTTTGACAGCTCCTTGAAAAGAAAACTTGGCAAGATAAGTAAGTGTGGGCCTCCTAAGGCAGGAACTTTCTTCCTGGGAGAAACTAGAAGATTCTCAGGGCTAGACATATTTTGTCAACTTTCACTGATGTATGAGTATTTTATCTTCTCATTTTTTTGATTTTCATTTTAGAAAACTTGGAAAGTAGAGAAAAATATAAAGAAGCAAGATTATCCCCATCAAGAGGCAATGAATATTATAATTTTGGCATATATTTTCCATTATATATACATATATATATTTGAGATCATATGTATAAAGATATATATATATATATATATATGATCTACTTATATAATTCCATATCTTTCCTTTTTTGTTTGGATAATAGATTTTATTGATTTTTATTTTGTTTTGCTTTGTTTTGCTTTTGGCTTGACAAGTCACAGCAAGCAGAACTTTTGAATATTTTATACTGACTTGAAAAGTTAGTGCTTCTTAATCCATAGAGTCATAAAGTAGAATAATGGTTGCATAGCCGAAGGGGAAGAAGTGATTAGGACTGACTGCTAATAGATGCCTGGCCTCTTTTGGGGGTGATGGAAATGTTCTGGAATTAAATAGTGATGCTTGCATAACTTTGTGGATGTACAAAAAATCACCCATTGCACACTTTAAAAAGGTGAACTTTCTGTTAAGGGATGTTGTTACATGAACTATATATCAATTTTTTTTAAAAAAAGTTAGTGCCTCTTCCCCTACAGTGGAACCTGGCAGCCCGTGCCCCACCCTTTCTGCTTATGTGGCAGCAAGTCAAGCTGTCTGGAAAGGAACCGCTGCTTTCTGTGGCTCATGGCAGCAGCTAAAAACCTTCTGCCAGCTGGAGCATTGGTGGTTCAGTGGTAGAATTCTCGCCTGCCACGCGGGAGGCCCGGGTTCGATTCCCGGCCAATGCAGCTTATTTCACTTTTTAGGTGGTTTCCCTAAGCATTCTTGAAACAACTCGCTGCTCAGGAGACTCTTATCTTACACCAGGATACATTCAGGCAGCTTGGCTCTGCATTTTACTGCCTCATAAACAGCATTTCAGCAGTTGCAGAACTCACATTATGGTAGTTCCCAGAGATGGGAACAGCTAATTTGGGGGCTGCACATCCGCTCCAGACCCACTCAGTTTGTAATGAACCACTACTTTACAAAGATGCCAGAAGAAGGTCCCAGCAAGCGAAAAGAGCAATGATTTAGCTAGTCAGTCAACGGGTTCATTCCAGCCTCTCCCGCGTACTCTTATTATTCTGCTCCACTCCTCCACCCAGCTCCACCTGGCAAAGGCAAGAACCTCCTGCCTGGTCTCTCTCCCAACTCGGTCTGTGTTTCTGCATCCCACAGCACAGCATGTTCTTCACTGCACACCTCCAGGCAAGGCCCACAGTGAGGCTTGTCCACCAGACCCTCTGTGCGTGAACGTATTCTCGCACACATGCTTCTCCCTCACCCCTCACCACTGTGCTCTGGTCAGGGCAGGCCCTCGTTTGTGACACGCTGCTCCCAGCCCCTCTCCACTTGCTCTGGTTCCCCTTCAGCCCTGCCAGTTGCCTGGGGCAGGGGGGGTTTTCACAGCGCAGTGTCCTTTCTCTGACTCTGAGCTCCTATGGCACTCGATGTGTCCTCCCTGTTCCCCTCTATGACATTCCCTGATTGTCTCAAGTGTCCTGGCCTAGATTCTGGGGTCAGAATCACCTGCCTATGAGTCCTGGCTCTGCTGACTTCATATCTATTGCCCTTGGACAGGCTGCTTGGGCTTTCTAAGCTCAGATTCCTTATTTGTTAAATAGGGCAGCAATAATAATACTGAACCTACAGTGTGGTTGTGAGTTTCAAAGGAGATTTTTGCATTTACAGCCCTTAGTACATGGCCCAGGCCAAACACTCTCAATAATAGCTGCTTTGGTGTCAAGTTCTTTTAATGCGTGTGTATAATATATCCACCTACTTAGCAAGGTTCTCAGGGGCAGGGCTTTTGCTCCCTGGATCTTTATCATCACATTGCCCAGGTGGTAATGGGCCCCTAGTCGGGGTCAGGGATGGAAGTTCATGTACAAGTGAGGAGCAGAGCTACCAATAGGGTTTCCACTGGAGGGCTGGTGACCTCCCTTGGTGAACATGTAATGGGATCCATCCGTTTGCAAAGCTTCGATGAGACTGGGTGTGTCAGCACCTTCTGTGGACACTCAGATGCAGTTGAATCAGACCCAGGACTTGCCTGCAAAGAGCTCAGGGACAGATCCACAGATGAGTAATCATGTGACGCTGTGGTCACAGAGGACTGGGGCACCAGGAGGTTGTTGGAACTGGATCTTTTCTTTCTCCTTAGCTTCCACTCCCCTAGCCCTACTCCCATTTTTTGCTCTGATTATAAAGGAAACACACGTTCCCTGTAGAGATTTTGGAAAAAACAGAGACATTCCTACTGGGAGAAGGCAGAGGGTAAACAAGTTAAATACATTGTCTGGCAGATACGTTTGGCAGCATGCATTAAAAGCCTTCAAAGTTTAAGAATTTACCCTTAGGAAATGAATATAGATGTAGGTAAGGTTTTTCGTTTTAAGCACCTAACAAATGTTAGCTCATTTATTGTCATAACAATCCTATGGTGTTGGCACTGCCCTTACCCCATTAGACAGGTGAGGAAATGGAGGCACAGTCAACTAATCTGCCCAGGGTCGCATAACTAGTCAGTAGGGGAGTGAGGGCTCAGACTTGGCCCACGGGCTCCAGAGTCTATGCTCATAGCACTGTTTACACTATGATTCTTTGAAGAGGGAATTAATACAAAAGGGCAACCACAGATCTCAGCTTGACTGGGAATTGGAGAACTGCAAAGTAAAACCATGTGTCATTTTTACTCATCAACGTGGCAAACATTTAGGGGATAACTAATATCCCTGGTGAGGCTTTGGGGAGATGGGTGCTCCTCTGTTCTTGAAATGCATATATATTGGTAGAATCTTCCTAAAGGTCAACTTGGCAATATCTATTGAAGTGTCAAATATCTGGTCCTTCCACTCGGCAGCCCCCCTTTACCTAGGATCCTGGAGAAATGCTTGCACTCGTGTATAAGGAAGCATGGGAGAGATGTAAGAGTGAAAATTAGAAAACAGTCAAAACTAAGTTGAAGCCAATTTCCAACATCACATCATTTCATCTATAAATGTGTGTGATTCTAAAAGCCAAGAGGGAGGGAGGCCTCCAGGGGCATGGAGTCCCAGCTGCTGTTCCCAGCTGGCCTGCTCAGGCTTCCCCACATGTCCTCCCCTTTCCCCAGGCCTGTTCCAGCGACATGGGGCTGCTCAGCAGGCCCAGCCTGCAGCCGCAGCTCCTCCTGCCTGCTCCGAACCGTGCCCAGTCCCCTAAAGGGCCTCTAGGACCGAGGGGACAGGCAGCAGCTCAGAGCTTTTCTCTTCAAAGTGGAAATCCAGGCCCCCTTTACTGGAGAGAAAAAGGTCCATGGTCCACAGGGAACAGCACTGCTTTAAGACATAATAGGAAGTGAAAAAAGCAAGTTTCAGAAAATTTGCTATGATCCCATTTTTGTCTATAAAACAAAGAGTAGGATTAGCAAAAGACAGAGGAGGGTACTTGACGAAGGGTAAAGTGGTTACCTCCGTGAAGTCAAATTGAAGACTAAGGAGAGGTGGGCTTGGCTTTGTTTTGTTTGAAATTTTTAGACTGAGAATATGTTTTACTTGTATAATTTAAAGTTTTTAACAAGCCAAAGCTGGTACCATTTGAACAACAATTTATTAATGGTAGTTTTAAATATCCATAGGTCCATAATGATATAAGTAGTTGGATGGATGGATGGATGAATAGGTAGGTAGGTAGGTAGACAGACAGACAGATAGATAGATAGATAGGTAGGTAAGTTGAAAGACAAATGGTTGAGAAGGGACAGCAATGCCTGTAAAAGGATTCCAGTTAGTAAATGTAGAAGGAAAGAGCAAACTAGAAAATCACCATTAGGCAGACTCCACAGTAATAATTGTTGTAGGCAACATCCACCGATGGCTGCTAAAATCAGTGGGGGAGTGTTTGAGGAAAAAGCTAGATATCTGTCTAGTCTCAAGTATCTCCCCTGAGATATTTTTTAATTACCAAAGAAAAAAACTTTACAGGGGAGAAACCCAGCAGATGCCACCGTAATCGATGATGAGGTGAACACTCCCGGTAACAAGACCAATAGATAGCATGTACCCCGATGTTATGCACCGAAAAAGTGCACCACTTCTGTGGCATTCTTCCAGAAATGCCAGGCTAATCACAAGGAAACATGAGGCCACCCCAACTTGAGAGACATTCTACAAAGTAACTGACCAGGGCTTCCAAAGTATCGAGTTCACGAAGGATACAGAAAGACTGAGGAACTGTGATGAATTGAAGGGGACTAAGGAGACAGGACAACTAAATGCAGTGTGGGGTCGCAGATTCCATCCTGGAACAAAGGACGCGAGTGGAAAAACCGATGAAATTCAGATTAGGTCTGTAGTTAAGTTAATAGTGTGATGTCAGTGCCACTTTCCTGGTTTGATAATTGAACTATGGGTCTGAATGATGTTAACATTAGAGGCAGCTGGGTGAAGGGTATACAGAGAATTCTGTTACTATTTTTGCAACTTTTCTGTAAATCTAAAGTTCTTTCAAAATAAAAGATTTTTTTTTAATTTAAGAAAATAGCCATTACACCCTGTCTACTCTAACCCTCTAACTCTAACAACGTCTAATCTACTTTCTATCTCTATAGATTTGCCTGTTCTAGGCATTTCTTATAAATGGAATAATACAATGTGTGGTCCTTTGTGACTAGTTTCTTTCCCTTAGCGTAATGTTTTCAAGGTTCCTCCATGTTGTAGTGTGTATCAGTACTTCCTTCCTTTTTATTGCCAAATAATAGTTCATTGAATGGCTATAACACATTTTGTTTATCCATTCATCAGTTGATAGACATTTGGATTGTTGCCATGTTTTGACTATTGTATATAGTCACAAGCTGCTATGAACATGGTATACAAGTTTTGGTGTGGACGTAAGTGTTCATTTCTCTTGGGTATATACCTAGGAGTGGAATCACATGGTAACTGTGTTTAGCCTTTTGCAGAATTTCCAGACTGTTTTCCAAAGCAACTGTACCATTTTACTTTCCCACCAGCAATGTCTAAAGATTCCAGTTTGTCCACATCCTTGCCACCACTTGTTATTATCATCCATCTCTTTTATTTTAGCTATCCAGGGGATGTGAAATGGTATCGCATTGCAGTTTCGATTTGCATTTCCCTGATAGCTAATCATGTTGATTATCTGAGAAGTCATTTTTAGCACCTGTTGCCCTTGGGCCAACAGTTTGTCGTAGATTTCCCAGAGGTGTTCAGCACTATTGTCCCTCTCCTTGTGAGATCCCTCTGCCTGAAAACCTGCAAGCATGGGTCTATCCCCAAAGCTTTGGGGCGTAAGTGGCTCCAGGGCCACATTCCTTTTCAAGAACCAGAATCAAGGCCAGAATCAAGGTGGGAGGCAGAGGGGAGGGCTAGAGAATCAGTGTGTCCTTATAACAGAGATCTTGTTCATTCAAAAGACCCTAACAGCCTTTAGCATGATGCCTTGTTCCTCTTACTCTCCCCAGGAGGCCCCAGTGGTTCTTGTGACTCCAGCTTCAGTAGTGGCATCAGTGTCTTCACTCCAGCCAGGTAAGTGGTTTGTTCCAGTCAGAAGTGTTTGTGGAAAGCGAGCAACCTGTATCTTTCCTGGATGCAGGAGACTACAGCGAAGACCCGAGGCATACTCTGCTTAGGGCCACTGAAGTGCCAGAGGGAATCTGAAGGACACTGAGCAAGCCCAACTCACCCAGTTCTGATGGACAGATAGCCTTTTGAGAGGTATCAGAAGCTGTTGGAGGTCAGTAAATACAAGTTGTGAAAGTATAACTAATGCATGGTGACCACAGGGAGACACTTGGAGATGCCTTTGCCCAGCACCTTCTGCTTATCAGGATTCGGTGGGGCTGACAAGGCTGACAGGGGGAAAGCTGTTCAAGGACAGTGTGGAGCACAGGCAGGATTGAGTCTGAGAGAGCACAGACGGGGAGCAGGAGCTGTCCTCCCCAGGCGCCCAGGTCAGCTGTAATAGTGCAGCCTTCCACGAGGGGGCAGTGCAGGCCAAGCAGCAAGATCATTCCCTTCCTTGCCATCCCCCTCCATACTCCCTGCCCAGTGATGGCATTCCCGTGGGGAGGGAATTATCACCATTCTGTGTTTGTCTGAGCCCCTTGGACTTGACCCATCTTGATTTTCTCTGGGCAGAATTGGCACCACTGGGGCTAGAATGGATGATGGTTCTCCTCCCGGGGTTCTTCCCTCCAAACTCGACATTCTGCTTGGGCCCCGGGGAACCAGTCACTCATGAAGCGAAAATATGCATTCAGCCCCAAGAGGCTCTTTCTCCCCAGACCCTTAGGGTCTTTCCTCCTTTTATGTCATTTTTTAATTTATTCTTATTTCCAAGGACCCTGTGCATGTCTTCAAAGTATGCAAGTACGATTATAAATATGGACTATTCATAGGACCTCTCCCAGATTGTTCGAGCAAGCCAGTATTTGTTCATTCGTTTTCAGTTGGGTTTTACTGGTGTTTAAATCCCATGGGTCAGTAATAGTGTCTCTATTTTAGGACTGAGGAGGGACAGGACATCAGCGGGCTGCTGTGAAGATAACAGACTTAGGAGGGACTCTGGTGGGTGCAGACTGGCTGGGGGCCACAGCAGCCATCCCAGGAAGAAGGGATAGAGGCTGAGACTGAAGAGCTGGCAGACTGGAGAAAGTTGGATAGATTTGAGATCTGTTTTGAAGGGAGAATTGACAGGATTTACTGATGGTGGAACAGAGTAAGAGGAGAGAAATAAGAGAAAGAATAACTTCTAGATTTTGGGCTTGAGCCAAATCAGGAAATCCTGGTACTTTTCCTAAGCTAGGGTGACAGGAGGAACAGGTGTGTGAGTGGGCCCGGCAAGAGCTCTGGTCCAGGTGGCTCTGAGCATCCCCAGGAGCAGTTGAGGAGGCAGGTTTGGATTCAGGAACTCGGAGGAGAGGACTGGACAGAGGTGCAGGGGGACGGTGTGTCCTGCAGAGGAGCTCCGCTTTTGTTCTGAAGGCCATGGGAGCCAGCATTACAAGTAGGAGTGAGGGGGCAGACGTGTGATTTAGAAGACCCTCTGGCAGCCCCGGGGAGGATAGCTGAGGGAGGAGGACAAAACTGGCAGCAGAAAGGCCTGTTGCAGCCTTGTCACTGTCATGTAGGCTATAGGGCATTGTCCTGCTCCACAGGGTGGCAGTGGGAGGTGGGGGAGATCTAGGAGGGGGCAGAGATGGGACCGACTGGAGGGGGGCACAGCTCCCCGCTGCTCGGCTCGGAAAGCTGTGGGGTGGCTGGCTAGGGCGCGCCTCAGGAGGCCTCCATTCTTGTGCTGAGGCCGGGAGCTGCCTGATGGAGCCAGGGCTCTGATTTATACCCGTCGTTCAGGAGCCCATGCTGAATCCTACCTGTTTAAAATTAAAAAACCAAACAAGAACAGATTGTCTAGTGCTTTCTCTCTCCTGTGAACAGAGGTTTCCTCGTGCAGCTGCCAGTCTGAGTCACTAGCTGTGCCAGAGAGGAGGGTGGCCTTCAGAGTCGTGAAGCCTGGGCCAGGGTACCTGGACACCCCATCCCCCCCGACCCGCACTGGAGATGGCAGCTGAGGACAGTAGGGTGGGGTGCCTGCTTCCTCCAGTTGGTACTGACTGAGCTTGGGCAAGATGGCATCTTCCAGGGTCACCAAGAAACAGAACCCACCCTCCAGTTTTCTGGGTGTACTATTTGCCCAGGGCACTGCCTGCTGTTGCCGGTTTCACTCAGGTCGGGCCAGCCAAGGCTGAACTGGGGACTCCTGCAATGGCAGAAGAGCATCCCTGCCTGGCAGAACGCTGCCATGGTGGGCAACGCTCCCGAGCCTCTTGGTGGTCACTGACCCTTTGATAATGTGATGAAAGCTGTGGACCCTCTTCCTAGAAAAATGCAAAGACACGCAGAACTCTGAATATACTTTCAGGGGTCCAGGGATCTCCTCAGAGCCAATCCTTGCCCCCCAGATTACAAAACTTCCTCACTTGGACTTAAACACAGGGAGAATAACTGACTAAACCCAAGATCATTGGCCTCTTCCCGCTCCCTCATCCCCCTTCTTTCCCAGGATGCCAGGGGAGCCACCTGAATAAGCAGGGAGTGACAGGACACTGAAGGACACTGAAGTGCCATCTGAGTGGGGCTCCAGTTAGAGGAGTCTGGGTTCCTCCACCCTCTGGGGTGGTGAAAACGACTCCCTGGGAATGGGTGGGAAGCAGAGTGGGGGAAGCATCCCCGTGTTGAGAGGATTAGGGAGGAAGAGTCTCCACCGTCCCTCCCCCGCTCCTGCTCCCCTTCCTCCCTCTTCCTTCCTCTCCCCATCCTCCCTCTTCTCTTTCCCTTCCTCTCTCTGCCCTCCCCATCTTCCCCTTCCTCCCTCTCCCTCTTCCCCTCCCAATCCTTTCTCCCTCCTTGCCTCCCTCCCTGTGTCTCTATCTCTCCCTCTGTCTCTCTGTCTCTCTGGTGCTGCTTACATGTACCAGGCACGTTCGTCTCTCGTGAATCCTCTGAGTAGTGGAGTCCCACTTTCTGGGTGTACATCCTGACTACACCACTCCTGGCTGTGTGGCCCTTGGCCAGGAGCTTAGACTCTCCCTGCCTCAGCTTCCTCATCTGTAAACTGGATGTGAAGCTAGTGCCAACTTCATAGGGTTATGGACCTTAAATGAACCGAACTATGTAAAGAGCTTAGAATGGTGCCTCGCCCACAGAAAGCACTTTACACATTTTAGCTACAGTTATTATTACAACAACCTGGTTATTATCCGCATTTTACAAGTGAGGAAACAGGCCCAGAGAGGTTAACTTCTTGCCCAAAGTCATTCAGCTAATAGATGATCAAGTTGGAATTCAAGCTAGGTCTGTCTCACTCCAAAGCCTTTATTAATCACAGAGAGTTCCAGAAGCTTTGTGTGTTAATCGCCCTAACTCATCTGACACAGGAGCCCCGGACAGGTGTTGCTGTGTGAATGGACTTCCACTGTGATGCCAAGGGCCATGGTGTCATTGGTGACATTCAGTACAGGTCTCCTGGTGTAGCTGGCTGCCCTATACATAAGGCAAACAGAAAGATCTAGAAATCAGTGCTTTCCGACTTTTCACATCTGCTGATTGAAAAAAATTGTAATCATCTTTTATAAAAAACAACTTTGAATTAAGAAACAGTTCTCTTTTTAGATTCACTGTTTTTCTAATTTGATTAGAAGTGTAACATGAATCCTATAAAGAGTTAGACATTACAGAAATAAAGTGCTGCCTCCCAGAGAGAACCACTGGAATTTATCATTATTTATTGGTAGTATCAGAAGCATTCTTCAATAAATCGATATTTTAATAGCCACGGTGGTGCCATGCATTTGGAAATTGTAGTACATATATGTGTAAGACATTTATTATGAAATGCTTTATGAGAACATGCTCAGTGAAAATGGGGTTTTGCAGACACCTTGAAACAACTCAGAAGCCCCCAGGAGTGACTGGTCTAGACTTTTTGGAACCAATGCAGAAATGTAGAAACTGTGAGTGAGTTCCATTCTGTTCTATCTGGATAAGGTAAGCCAGAACAGAGGGTGCCCCATCTCAGGCTCCAGACCAGCAGCTCAGGAGCTGAGCACACCATGCAGCGTGGGGTGCATGGTTCCCACAGTCTTGGCTCCCTGCTGAGTGCAGAGCCCAGCACACCAGCCCCACCTAGCAGAGCACCTGAGAGCTGCTTCCTCAAAGGCAGGTGGGATCATCGAGCCTCCCTTTCCTGGGAACTGAGATCAGCCTCCCTGGTGCCCTGGGTGTGCCTGTTTCCTGTGACCTTCACCTCCAGCCAGCCAAGAGAAGTGAGACCCAGGGACAGTGTATCCAGCTAAGGAAATGAGTTCTCGATACGTGGCCGCATGGCCTTGGCTGGGTCCCATACTGTCTCCCAACCTCCATTTCCTCATTTGTGCGTTGAAGGATTGGGTTACATGAACCATTAGGTCCTTCCAGTTAGGAAGTTGTTGGTTGAAGCTGACACCTGCCTCACCAGCAGTCTGAGGGTGCCTGTGTCTGGGGAGGTTTACTGTTCCTGGCATCTGCTGTGGGGAAGATCAGAAACTGTTAGTATATAAAATGGTGCCAGTTCACACACCAGCTGCGTGAAATCCTTCCTTTGTTTTTTGGCACCGACACAGTGCCACCTGAGGGAGATGCCGCCATGGGCTGTCCCTTGCTTTCTGCCCTCAGTAGAGACACTGAACTGGCCAGAAGCATCTGGGGACCACTGAATTAAGGAGCCCGGCTGGCTGAGGAACCATCGGGCCTAGCATCTTGGGGCTCCATTTGGGCCACTTGGATTTGGAGTGCCCCCCACAGAAACCAGCACCAGGCTTCCCCGGTGTCCTCTCTCTCCCTAATGGAGACTCTGTATGCCCTTTGACAAGAAAGTACAATGAAAGGTGTGTGTGTCAACCTCCTTTTTCCAGCACACAGGGCTGCCAGGTCTGATCTGGCCAGAGAGTAGCCGGTCCACACAAGGGGCTGCTGTTCTCTGCCCCTGCCAGAGGACAGTTGGAAATGATGCCATCATGGACTCTTCTGGGCATGGCTCATTAGAAGGCAGTGCTGGGTGGTGGGTGAGACCACTCTACTCAGACTGCTCAAATCCAAATTGCTGGCCCCACCACTTCCTGGTCATGTACTCTTGGACAGGTTACTTAATGTCTCTGTGCTTCAGTTCCCTCATGTCCAGAATGGGAATAACATTGCTTCTGGCATAGGGCCTTTGAGAGAAGTAAATGAAGCTATGCAGGTACAAAGCTTAGCATGGTGCCTGGCACAGAGTATTTATTCAAGAAGCGCGAATTATCATTTTCGGTACCACTGTCATCATCATTATTTTCAGCGCCACATTCTGCCCCCCACCTAGGGTTCATACACAGCACTAGGCCAGAACTGTAGGGTGGAATCCAGGGAGCTGGGCTTGGCACTGCCTTCCTCCCCACTAGCAGCTCAGGACAAGGCTGTTGCTAGGCCAGGGCAGTCCTGAGTCCCCCAGGTGAGTGAAAACAAGGGCTTCTTCCCAGGGGGCCCGTTTCAGCTAAGAATGTGGCATGACCTGCCAGGCACAGGGTACTCATGGCACCCTGGGCCCTGTGTGGCAGCTGGTACACCCTGAAGCTCCTGCTGGGGAAAGGGACTTGCCATGGACCTCAGGCTCAGGGGGTTAGGAAAGAAGAGTTGGGGAAGGGGGTGGAGGTCTGTTCATTGTCCCCTGCTTTCCGAGCTCCTGCTTAGTTAAGGCCTTGAGCTGCTCATAGGCATCTTGAGCTTCTCCAGCCATGGGACCCTCCTGGCCCAAGGAGAAGAGCTATAGTGGAACGTGCTGGAAGGAGTCCACTAGGAGGGCCACAGGATGGGAGAAAGAGGGACTTGGAGATAAGACAGCAAGTAGATCCTAGCCTTCAGCAGAGGGAGAGGGAGTATCTCGGGAATTGTCAGAGAGGAAAAGAAAGTGCTCAGGAAGCCCTTGGATGGATTACCAGCCTGCCGCTGTGGAGCTGTGCTGTCCAGGGTGGCAGCCACTTTCTCGTGTGGTTGCTGAGCGCGTGCAGTGTGGCTGGTCTGATCTGAGATGTGCTGCAGGTGTGAAATGCATGCTGGGTTTCAAAGACCTAGGACACAAAAAAGAATATAAAGTATCTTAGTAGTGACCTTTGTATTGATTTTATATTGATTATATGTTGAAATGGTAATATTTGGGTATATTGGGTTAATTAAAATACATCATTAAAATTAATTTTACCTGAGGCCGGCTCAGTGGCGCAGCGGTTAAGTTCACATGCTCCGCTTCAGTGGCCCGGGGTTCGCTGGTTCAGATCCCTGGCATGGACCTATGTACCACTTGTCAAGCCATGCTGTGGGAGGCATCCCACATATAAAATAGAGGAAGATGGGCATAGATGTTAGCTCAGGGCCAGTCTTCCTCAAAAAAGAAATTTTTTTTAATTAATTTTACCTTTCTTTTTACTTTTTAATATAAAACTAGGAAACATAGAATTCCATATGTGACTCAAATTATATTTCCATTGGACAGTGAGCATGAGAGAGAGATTGATTAAGAGAGTGACTGGGAGCCCATGTTTTCCACCCTCGACTCATCTGTGCCTTAGTTTCCCTGTCTGTCTTAGGCTACCAAAGAACCTAGATGTATTTGAAGATATCTTTGAAGACCCCAGAACTTCCAGCCATATGGCTCCTGGGGAAATCTCAGTGGCAGCCCAACCCAGAGGCTCGAGTCTGCTGGGCCCTGTCACTCACACACTCAGCCCTTCTGGCCACCAGAGGATAGAAGGGCCCACTCTCACGCCCAAAACAAGCACCATGGGAATCATCAAACCATGTAAAATAGCCGTTCCATTTAGCACTTCCAGAGCTCAGAATTGTGCCATTTAGGAATTCACATCAAATGAACTTCAGAGAAGCTGCAGGCGAATCAGGAAAGCATAGGCATCGAGTGCCTGATGCAAATGAATAATTGAGCAGCCTGGAAATACCACGAAAGACTGTTTTGTGCAGGCAGGCAACTGAACCGCCAGCCTGGTCCTCAGGAAATGCAGCCCCTGGTCTGCACTGTCATGGCTCCTTCAGGCGAATACAGTGTGATGAAGGGAGCCCCTCTCTGACACCCTGAGGTTTTCTGTCCCTGCTGTCCCCATCCCTGAAAACTCCAGCCTCTGCCCGGGAACTGTGCTTTGGGCAAAGGGCTGTGTCAGTGTCCCAGCAGCCCCCAACCTTGGGGCTACTGGGGTCTTTTCTCTGCCTAGAAACCAGCAAAGCCTTGGGCCAGGGAAGCTGGGGAGCCTGCCCCCCCACTGAAGCAAAGCACATTCTGAACAGGCTTCATTTCTCAGTCAGAGGCTGTGTTGCCTCTTTGCCAACTCAAACGAGAATGTTACAGCTTCAGAGGCAACTATCCAGGCATCTCAACCAGGCCAAACACTGTGCCGAGTGCCCTGGAGCACGTGGCAAGATGGAAAGCCAGGATCCCTAGCCTCACCCGAGACCTACCCTTCAGGTGCCTGGTGGAGGACCTGTTGGATTTAAGGAGTGTTATCAGGGCCTTCCCCTGGACTCCCTGGACATGGTGGTTTGGTTTTATCAACAGAGGGTCTGGACTTACTGCCCGGAGGATGAATGGCCTTTGGACCCTGAGGTCTGCTGGCACCCAGCTCAGTGCCATCGGAGTGATTTTCTCCTATACAAGCCAGGCTTGTGCTGGAAAAGGAAAAGGGAGGTGGGTGGGTACCAGCAGACTGGCCCTCCTCCCCTAAATGTGGTTGTCATGGCTCCAGCCTTGGAGAGGGAGAGGGAAGCGGAGGGAGAGAAACAAGCCCTCCGTGAGGCTTGCAAGGGTGTATGCCATCTGCCCCTCCTGACCGCCGAACCCAGGAGAGGGCCAGTGTCTGGGCCCGGGTGTGCGGGCCAAGGGGGTGTGCAGCTCGGTGGGAGAGGGTTCTGTGGGCTTCACCTCAGCTCCTCCCTCGTCTTGCCCACAGCACTGAAAGGGCCCCGGTCACCCTCCACCTTGATGGGATTGTGCAGGTCCTAAACTGCCACCTCAGTGACACAGCCATCGGGATGATGACCAGGATTGCCATCTTGAAGTGGCTCTACCACCTCTACATCAAGACTCCCCGGAAGGTGAGCCCCCAGGCCCATCGACCCGGTACGGCCCTCTAAGCCAGGGGGCTTCTTCTGAGTCGACCTCGGTTTTCAAGGGCCTGCCCATGCTTGGGAGGGATTTGGTCATTGCAGTTCAGGAGAAGTCCTTGTAAGCAAAGGAGTGAAGATGTTTGAGGAGCCTTTTGGTGTCTGGGGGCAATGGGGAGGCGGGGAGGTGGTCCATGCAGTGGGACCCTCTCTGCTCTGAACCCCATCCTGGAGCGAGGGAGCGCTCACAGGTTCCCCGGCTTCTCTGCTCTCCAGATGTTCCGGCACACAGACAGCCTCTTCCCCATCCTGCTTCAGACGTTATCAGACGAATCCGACGAGGTAGGTCACCAACAACCCCTTCTGTGCTGTGGCTGCCGCGTCCCCTTTTGAATGACTGAGGGGATCTCGTAGCTGAGAGGGGCTTGTTTGGTGGTGGTTTTTCTCTTAAATCAACACCCAAAAATTGCCCTCTTCCTCATACCTGGTAAGGTGCATCCTTTAGAGGGAAAGCTCTGTTTGGCTCTTGGCTTTGGGAATAAGGACTCTTCCTCTGTCGGCCCTTCTGAAGAGCATGCTGGGACCGGTCATTGGCGAGGAGACCAGTCTTCACAGGGAGCTGGCTTCTCTGGAAAGCAGTGGAGAGTGGTGGTGGGAGCGTGGCTGTGGGTCAAGGCCACATGCAGGGCTGACCCTGCTGAGCTGCCTAAACTTGAGCGGGTCACTTCATGGCTCTACATCTCAGTTTCCTTCTCTATTCACCGGGAGTAGTAACAGGACATGGGGTTGTAAGAACAACATGATCCATGAAAAGTGCCAGGCATGTGCTGAGCACTCAGAGAGTGTTAGTTGTGTTACTCATTCAGCTGGACTCCATTTTGACCTCTAGTTTGAAATTGGACCCTTAAGCTTTGCTTTATTGGGGTCACTAAGAGCAAAAGGGGGAGGGTGGCCCAGAGGGGGGTAAGGAGAGCTGGACTCTGGGTCCCTTTGTCATCTGAGGGAGGAGCACACCTTTCCCCACGCCATTGGCAGCCTTCCATTCCCTGGAGTTCTTTTTCAGGACTCCCCTGCCACCCAGCCAAGGGGCAGGATTTGCAGCTGGGCGTTGCCATTTGCCAGGGTGGCATCCCATCCCTCCAGCCATACCAGCTCCAGGTTGCATGTCAGATGCTGGCAGGCTGCTGCTTGACTCACTCCTCTCCTTCCCTCTTCCTGGCTCTGGGCAGCTGTGGGCTCCGGGCAGAGCTGTGTCCTCCATGAGGCAGCAGACACATGAATCTGCAGACCTCCCACACTGCCCAGTGGGAACATGGGAGTAGACAAGGGCTAGGGGTTGGGGGAAAAGGGAGAGGGACATGGCTCACAACTTCCTGTGCTGTGAGGCACCTCAGTCTTCCCTGGGCTGGTAGCAGGCTTATAGGGAGCCCAGTACAGCTGTCCTGCAGCCTGAATTTACTTTCCTGAACCTGGGCTGAAAAGAGATGCAAACAGGCAGGTGTCCACCTCTAGGTCCTCTAAGATACTCTGCATTTCCAGAAAAATCCAAAACAGATAGTCTAGAAATCTGCCCTTGACCCCTCCTGCCTGTCCACCATGCACACACACACCCTCTCTTTCTCTTTCCCCACCGTCCACTGTAGTGTGAGGTCCAGGTGGACGTGGCCCAGTTCTGCCTGAGTTGGGAGTGACTCACTGCACAGTCACAGCCCTCATTTCAATGCAAAAAGGAAGAGAAGAACTTTGCTGATTGGTTCCTTCCCTAGGACTTCACTGAAAGCAGCTGAGTTTTCAGTCCTTTAAACTGAGTTGTTTAATCCCATCCAGCTCTTTGCTTGCAATTGGTTTTGTGTGCGTGTGCATTTAAAGGGAGCAGGAGGAGATGCAGTCCATTAAACAGCTCTGTTCAGGTTGCGCCTGTGGAAACTCGATTTGCTGAAGTGCCAAATGTTGTCAGGGCTTTGGGGCACATCATACGGGCCTCCAGTGGGGAGAGGATTGCAGCTGTTCTTGGGGACAGTTGCAGGGGTGTAAGGGGAGTGAAGAGGCCCTGCTTTCCCGTCTCTCCAGGGGAGGCATTTAGGGACCTGGATGATCAGTGGTGAGTCTTGATTGTGCCACATCGTTGTTCTTCACCAGATCACATTCCTAAGTGTCTCCTGCCCCATCTTTTTGGTGACCTTGAGGTCATACTGTGTACTTGGCAATGGAAATACAGCCATGAACGAGACAAGGTCCTTCTTTGCCTACAGCTTCCTTTCTAGGATATCTAGAAAGTGCTCTCTGTTGGGTTTCCTAATATTTCCAAACACAGCCCTGACCTCAAATTGGAGTTCCCTGGGGTTCAAGACCCTGAAAGCCTGTTGGATCAAATTGGACCACAGCCAGACTGGTGGGGAGAGACCCCTTCCTATTGAAGACTTCGTGGATCTTCCTTCACTGATGGAATTTAACCACGACACTCCTTGAGAGTGTCTGGCCTGGGGGCCTCAAGGCACAGGTTATCCCATTGTCCCACAGCTATCCCATTAGTAACAGCTTCCTTCTATGAAGTCATTACTGTGCCAATAACGGTGCTAGACCCTTGACTTGTAGTCACTAGAGAACTGTCAACAGTTCTGTGGGAAAGTACTGTTATTATTTCCATTTTACAGTTCAGAAAATTTAGGCCGAGGGAGGTGAAATAACTTGCACACAGCTAAGAAGTGGTGGTGCCAAGTACTAGATTGACTTCAAAGCCCATCTTCTTAATCACTTAACCACTACACCTGTGTTTCACTAAGTGCGGCCCCAGCCACCCACATCAGAACCAGTTAGGGACATGGGGAGCTTGTGTTTAGTTGTATCATCATCCCCATTTCTGGCCTCTTTCACTTGTTCCAGAAGTTCTTGAGAAGAGTTCTCAATTTAGTGTGGAGAGGGGTGTGTTTTCTGAAAAAGCTCTATTCAGCCCCCAGATGCTTTGTCCACTTTTCTTATTGATTTATAGGAGCTCTTTATATATTGGGGACATTTAATTTGTCATCTGTGGTGCAAATGGTTTGTCTCCCAGTATGATTGTGATAAGCCTACGTGCTCCTCACCCTTGGTGAGAGCCACTGGCCTCAGGAGACAGAGTGTACCCAGGTGTAATGATGCAAGAGCTGAGGCTCCAAGTCTAGCCTAGCTCTGCCCCATCACCATGTTCCACAGTGACATTGGCACATGGCCTCACTGGGGTGTCTTGTCTGCCATTGTTTCTCAGTTCTACCCCAATGACTGCTCAGTAGTCCACACCCTTCTGGCATCCGCGTTGTCTCTGCTTTCCCATTATTCAGGATAAGTGGCTGTTTCCTCAGTACCGCCTGCTCCTTGCAGACTATCTGAAAATCCCTTTTGTCAGAAAGAATTTGCAGGTGTCAAATTAATATTCTTGGCACCAGAGTAGAAATCCTCCCATTAGCTAGGGATCCAATTACTTGTTTTCAATGAAAATGCAACCCTGATTCAACAGCATGGAATGCGGGGGGCATGCTCAGAGCTTCCTGCTGGACCCTGGTGGGGAGGTGGAAGTGCTTCTTCCCCTGCCAGGAAGATGCCAGTTGTCAGCTGCCTCATGAGCCTACAGCTGCTGAGTGGGCTCCGCCCGTGGACAGCACAGGACAGGGATCCTCTCCATGTTTCTGATGTGTGGCTGGTCTGGGAGGGAGCTCGGGCTGATTCCTCACCCCCATCCCATTCCCAAGCACTACTGCCCCCCAACCTGGATTTTAAATCCTCAGGGTGTGATGCTGGGTATGTGTCTAACCCATAAGGATGTCAATTAATGTAAACTAAGGACTTTGGGTGATAATGATGTGTCAGTATAGATTCATCGATTATAACAAATGTACCACTGTGGTGAGGGATGTTGATAATGGGGGAGGCTGTGCACATCTTGGGGTAGCGGATATGTGGGAAATCTCTGTACCTTCTGCTCACTATTGCCGTGAATCTAAAACTCCTCTATAAAACAGAGTCTATTTAAAACAAACAAAAAATATGTAGAGCTTTTTAAAAACCTCAGTCTTAGAGACCTGGAAGGACGCGTGGTGTCCCTGCATGAGAACTTAGCATCCCAGACAGCTGGCCACCAGACCTGAGCTTGAATCCCAGCTCTCACCCTGCCTCATCAGGGACTGTGGACAGGGAATCTAACCTCCGTGGCCTGTGAAATGGGGCTCATGATGTCTACACTTGCCTCATAGACCGTTGTTCAAAGAGACCGTGTAAAGCTCCCACCCAGATCCTGGCCCAGCGTGACAACCTGTCTGTCAAGAGTTCATTAGGGGAAATTGGCCTTTTCACTATTGAATTCCTCCACCTGGGAGCCGGCCTCGTTCCCTTTTGTGTAAGTCATCTTGTAAAGTTTTAAGGTCTTTTTTGTCGGTCTTATCATTATGCAGTTTACTTTCACTGTTTTAAATTTTGTTTTGATTTTGAGTGGCATCCTTTTCAGGTATTATTTTCTCCCCTGGTGACAGTGTGGCCTTGTGGTTGAGAGCACAGGCTTGGGGGTCAGGTAGTCCAAGAGTCCAGTCCTGGCTAGCTATTTAATGGTTGGTTGACCTTGAGTAAATGACCTACTCTCTCTGAGCCTGTTTCCTTCTCCAAAAACTGAGAATAATGGTAGAACCACCCTCCCAAGTTTGTTGTGAGGATTGAACAAGATCATGAATCTAAAATGCGCAGCACAGGTCCAGCATGTCTAAGCACGCAGTAAGTGTTAGCTCCTCCGAGGCTGTAAAAGGGCCTGACGGCAGACACACACACTGGAATCAGGAAGATGGGCTCTGAGTTTGCCCTAGATCCTCCCTGCCTCAGCTTCAGCAGCAAGAGCTGGCACGGAAGCTGGTCTCTCTCCTCTGTTTCCCCGCCTGTCTTCAGGACCACACAGCCCTGTGCAGGTGGCCAAGGGGCAGGGTGTTTGGGGGCTCATCATCCATCTCTAGGTCCTAGAAAAACCAAGAAGACAGTGGGCAGCAGGACCAATGCCCCTCTCTACTTTCTCCCCTGCCTGTCCCCCTCCCTTAGCCCCCCAGCACCCTGAGGTGGAGCTGGCCAGAGCAGGGAGAAAGGCCCCATTGTCAGTGGGCTGTGTTTGAGCATCACAGGGGGAGGGCTCCCAGCTGGCTGCCTGGGGTCCAGGGAAAGGAGGAGAAATGGCATTATGAGCAGAGGAACTGCCTTGGGCCTCTCACTGCGACAGCCTCTTGCTCAGAAACAAGACCTTCAGATTCTGCTGAGATCCAGAAGGGCAGGCCCAGCTGCGGCCTCTAGAGGCAGCCTCCCCGACTCTTCTCAACATCTCAGAGCTGGGGTGTCCTTAACAATTTAGAACATAGGTTCTCAACCCAGGAGAAGCCCCCCTCTTTTCTGCCCCCTAGTTTCACAGTAACTGTGAGGAGAAATTGCTACAGAAGGTTGTGGCTTATGTGACTGATATAGAAGCAGAAAAAAAGAATGAGAACCACCTTTCTGGAAAGTTTGGAAGGTAGGATTGCGAGGGCATTGTTCATGGATGGTAGTGTTTCTAGCTTGCCTTTCCTTTCCCGAGGAGCCGTTGTCGCTTGGGTCTGATGGGTTGGTCAGCTGGGCCTGGGATCATCTCTCTGCCTTAAAGTTAGTGACAACAGGGCCTTCAGTGAAGATTTTCATCATGGGGAGCCCCCAAACCTCAGAGCTGTGCTGTGAGGAATGACTGATGGGAAAGGTTCTGAGTCCCTGTAGGTTCCTCTTCTGATTCACTTTCCAGAGTGACAGGAGCTGTGCTCTCCTGTCCCATGAAGGGAGGGCCTCCTATTAGAAATTGGCCATCCCTCAGTGTCGGCCCAAGAAATAAGGGCTTCCTCTTCATTAGAGGCCTCCTCATTTGAGGGCGGCTTAGAGAACCAATGATGGCCCATCCAGCACTCCCACTGCTGGCTTCCTTCAGAAGCCACAGTGGATGCTGTGTGTTGGGCCCCACGTTGTCTGTGGGAGCAGACTGGGAGAAGGAGAGGGAGAAAACCAGAGTTTATGGAGTAACTGCACTATTCAGAGTATATTGCATCTATTGTCTTAATGATTCTGCTCAGCAGTCTTGGGATGGTTTTAATTATCCCCAGCTTGACATAGAGGAAATTCAGGCGTGAGAAGGATAACTTGCCCAAGGTCACACCACCAGGAGCCAGAATTGGAAATCAAGGTCTGTCTGATTCCAGAACATCTAAAACCCCACACAAGGTCTGACCTCACTGCAGAGCAGGGGTCCAGCTGGGATAGGGCACTGCTTTATCCAGGCCAGCCCCCCCCCCCGCCCACAGTTCTGGCTGCAGCTTCTCTGAGCATTTGACTTTGACCTGCCCCATCAGGCTGCTCCCCAACCAAGACCCCCAGCTCCTCTCCAGGGCCCTATCCAGAAAGAGTGGGCCAGTGGCTGGCATGGCTGAGGGGCAGTGTGGGAAGTGGCCCAGGTGAGGAACAGGAGGGCAGGCCTTGGCTCCACGCTGTCCCGCTCTCCATGGGACCGGGCATGTCCACGGCATCTCCTCACCTCAGCTTTCTTCCCTAAAATGTGGTTGGCCTGGATTGTGTTCGTCCGTCCAGCTCTGACTTTGTGTGGTCCAGGTCTCCACTCCCTGGAATACTAATGTGCCCTGCTCAAAAGTGGACAGTCTTCTGTAAGAATGGGATTTGTTTTTCCTTCTCGTGTCTTTGCCTCAGTTTTTATTTCACTCCAATTTTTATTCCATCCACTCTCTAAAACCAGCAAAAACAACCCCTCCATCCCCGCTTCAATTCTGAAGATTTCTTTACAATCAGATCACATTGTCGGGTCAGATGCCAGCCCTGAGAACGAAGGGGTAAGATGTCGGGGGCCAAGTACTTGATTCCTTTTGCTGAGAGCCCACCCAATGTAGGGAGATGAGCCGGGCCCCAGCATGGGCAACCTGGACAAGAACACATGGGCCCTTTCCTGCTGTGGCCCTCCGGAGCCCTACCAAGGACACAGAACACTTGTCCACTCAGCTCTCCCTGTGGCTGACCCTGCGGCTTCCCTCGGGGGCTTCTGAGCGAAAGTGAGAGGAGGATTAGGAAGGAGCTGGGAGAAAAGTCATGGCCAGCAAGGGACTACACGGACTCTAGTCACAGTTCCCCAGGGACAGCCAGCCCCCAGGCCCCCATGGCCCAGCAGAGGACTGGCAGTCACTGCTAGGGGTCCTGGGAGGACTTTGGTCTTCTGAAATGAGCCCCTGACAGGAAGGAGAGGGGACTGCCTGGTAACAGTCCCGGAATCGCACCTAGGAGAGGAGCACAGGGCCTCTGCTCACTCTCCTTCTTCCATGTTTCTGCACTGTGCACTCTCAGTGGCCCACTTCAGCCCCCCCGAGTATGGGGGGACCCATAGTAAGTGTAGTCAACATGGAGGCATTCCATTCTGGGGAAGGCACGTTTGTGTCCCGGGAAGGGTTTCATTGTTTATCTCTGTCTGGATTCCTTCCACTCATGGGCAAGTGAGGACCCAGAGCCAGCACAGCACCTGGTGTGTGTGGGCTGGGAAGGGGGCAGAGGCCTGCTGCCTGGCCCACCCAGGCTCCTGATGAAGGCAGAGGTTGGGCTGAGAAGGATGGGACAAGGGGAGGCTCGCTTTCCCAAAGTAGGGCCCAGCAGCACAGGAGGGATTCCACGAAGGGGAACCGGAGGGGACAGCCTTCTCCTGCGACAGGGCTGGGGGCTCTTACAGAGCCAGGCTACAGGGCTGGGGGACCTGCAGGGCTGAGGGCACTACCTGGCCCTGGGCCTGACTTCCTGCCCCAGCCCGTCTCCCCTTGAACTCAGGAAGAGATCAATAATCTTACCTAGAAAGGCCGAAGTCCAGCACCTGGACAGAAGCCCCACAACAGAGCCATCCAAACCAGGGCTGCCATCAGAATCTTCTGGAGCTTCTTGAAATCCAGCTGCTTGGTCCTCACCCAGATCTCCTGAGTTGTACTCTCAGTAGGGCCTTGTTGCCTGGGTGCTGGCATTTTCCACAAGCTCCTGGGTGATTTTGTTGCACATCTCTGGTTGAGAACCACAGATACGGACCAGCATAACATCCTACTGGGAGACTACAGGCCGTGGCCCTGGCTCTAAGCCTTGATGCCCTCTCCCCATGGCCCTTGGGGGGTGGCCAGGCCAGGGCCCTCTGTATTCACCCCACACCCTACTCGGTGCTTGTGGCATCTTCAGAAGTCAAAATTTATTCTAAGATATGTGTTGATTTTTCCTCCTCTGGAGATGGCCAGAGCTGAATCTGCTGCATCCCCTGACAAGTCCCGGTTGGCAGTTCACATGGCCCAAGGCCCACGGACGGGGCAGGGAGTTTTGGTGAGCAAAGAGATGTCGAGGACGGGCCCAGGTCCCCACTGCTGGCAGGAGGAGCTGTCACCTAACACTCGCCTACTCTGTGCCAGACCCTGTGCTGGGCGTTCTCGAACGTGCGTGATCTTAGTTCATCACCACAGCCACCCTTCCCGGGTGGCTTCTGTTGTATTCCCCACTTTACCAAAGGGCCAACTGAGACTCAGAGAAGCAAAGTAACTTGGTCAAGATCTCGGCTTCACTGCTCCATGAGACTTATTTGTCACACACCCCAGCCACCTCCTGTACATCAAGGCTGGCCAGGTCCCAGGAGAGGCTCAGAAACATTTTAGGAGAAAGTGAACCAACAGGAGGTGGGGCAGATGGTGAGCTGATCCCTCTCCAGCCTGCCCCACCCTCCCGGGCCCTCCCCTGCTGGGACCTGGCCTGGGCCTGAGCATAGCTTGCAAGTGCACTGGGATTAAGCATAGGCCTGGTGGTGGGCAGGAGACCAGGGAGCCCTCTGCTGCTCTCCTGGTTGCCATAGACTGGTGCCCCGGAGACAGCCGGCCCCTCGGCTCATCACCTGGTAACCGAGCTATAACAGTGTGTGCACTGCTCTCATGCTGCCCGCAGCACAGCAGGCCCCTTTCCCCTTCCCCGCCTAGCTCCTGGGGAGAATTTATAGAGCTGAGAGTGCACTGTCCTGGGCAGGGGCCTGGCGTCAGCTGGAAGGAGCTCCTGGGGCAGGGAATCAGGGAACCTGGTCTCCAGGTTATCCTACCCCAGGCTGGCCTTTCTCTTCTCTCCCCTCAGAGGGATGGCGCTAGAATGTTTTGAGCTGCCAGAACCCATGCTGTGCTGTCGCTGTTAGTGGAACTTAACAGGAAGCATTCAGTGCTGGCCTTTTGCATAGATGGCACAGAACTAGGCACTTAGGGAAGGATTTCCAAGTTTATTTAAAAAGAAGAAAGAAAAGAAAAAGCAGTCCTGATCCCTGAGAGCAGGTGTTCAAAGTCAGGCAATGCAAACCAAAATAATATCTTTTTTTTTTTTTAAAGATTTTATTTTTTCCTTTTTCTCCCCGAAGCCCCCCGGTACATAGTTGTATATTCTTCGTTGTGGGTTCTTCTAGTTGTGGCATGTGGGATGCTGCCTCAGCGTGGTTTGATGAGCAGTGCCATGTCCGCGCCCAGGATTCGAACCAACGAAACACTGGGCCACCTGCAGCGGAGCGCGCGAACTTAACCACTCGGCCACGGGGCCAGCCCCCAAGATAATATCTTTTTAAAGTTGTTTTTGCTTTACTAAGACGTAAAACGTTTTTAATCAGGGTAGTTTTCTCAATGGGAAGTAGAACAGGTCTGAGTCTAAGCTGTCCTTCTCTTCTGCTCCCAAGGCTAAATGTCCTATTTGGCAGTGCTTTCCTTATTTGTTGCAGAAGGCAGGGCTGGGTGACCCACCCCCGGGAGATGCTGGGCATGGCCTGCTCTGACCCCATTGTAGCCAAGAGCTTCTCTGGGAGTACCACCCCTTCCCCAGGCAGGGGCCTGAGTGCTGCCTTGTACAGCTCAGGATTACTCTGTCCAGGGCGGGGCCTCCAGCCCCAGTGCCCACTGGTGCTGGGTGCCTTCTTTCAGAGTTCTGTAGGTTGACTGCTCTGGGGAGTATGGGAGGCCCTGTGGCCTGCCCCGACTGCCCCAAGGAACCCTTCCTGAGGACAGCAGCCTGGCTTCCTAAGGTCAGTTCTCTGGCCTATTCCACAAGCTGCAGGAACCATTCTGTGGCTTGACCCACTGGGCTATACCCCTTGTGAAGGAAGGAGACAGGCTTCTATGTGGAAGGAAGAAGGTCCCAAGGCTTTCTGCAGATGCCCAGCCTCGGTTCTTCTGCACTTACTGTCCGCTCCACTTCCCAAGAATAAGGAGCAGCCTGACCTGACCCAGATCTCAGGCACGGTCCTGCAGCCCCACTGTTCTAGGCAGAGGCATCAGATGGCCCTTGACAGTGGCCTGCAGACCTCAGCCTCCAGGGCCTTTGGCCTGAATTCACCTCTCCTGCCGGCACCTAGTGTGTCCCTTGGAAACACTCTTGTACCTTCCTCCTAGCCCAGACTGGAAGGAGCCCAGCTTGGGGATTTCCTGTCAACATAAGAGCTCCCTCCTCACAGAGCTGGAAGGCTGGGCCAGTTGACACCTGGGGCCTAATCAGCCGACCAGTGGCCTAGCCAAACTTTTGACAAAAGTTTCTTAGAGATAAGTGGGTAGAGTGGAGTGGGAGGTCTCCCTGTGCATCCCCTTGGCAGAAGCTATTCAGAACCATCCATCTTCCATTTCCTGCCTGGCCCTGCAGGTCAGCAAGTATTTATTCACCATCTGCCGAATGCCTCGCCCTGGGACGTCGTGTTCAGGAGTTCTGGTAGGAGGCAAGGACGGGACCCCAGCCTGGGGACTTGGCCTTGCGGAGCTCTGGGTCTCCAGCTGTTCCCAGGATGGTAAAGAAGCAGCCAAGTAGCACCTCGGGGAGAGTGAGAGAAGGGAGCCTCCCACCACAAGGGGTTTTCCAGGGCTGGTCTTTGGACAAGGTGTTGGGACAGGGAGTGCCTGGATGGACTAATGAAGGAAGGGAGGGAGCAGCCGCCCGTCCTCAGCCTGCTGGAATGCAGTGGGGTGACCGCCTGCAGTGGCGCCATGCAGATGATGACTCCCCTCCCACACTGAAATAGGTCTTTTGCTAGTGTCAAGTCACCTTCTAGAAGGAAGGGCTTTCTCAGGAATCCTCTGGCTTCCTTGACTTTGCTCCCCAAGCCTCAGAGGGTGTGAAGCCCCCTCGCCTTCACCCCTGTGGCCTTCCCCTCACGGTTGCTTTGGCAGATGCTTTCCGCACCCAGTTGCCACCGACCCTTTCACTCCTTGATGGCCAGTGCACTCCACTCCAGGACCAGGGACCAGCTGATGTGCCTTCCCCACCCCCAGCCTGTTGCCATGGTAACAACAGGCACTCCTGCTCCTGCAGAATATTGCTTTCTTGTAACCTTCCTCCCTCCCTCTCTTTCCCCCTTCTTTCTCTCACACAAAAAGAAAGCACAAGTGTTTTATATTCATTTTGCAAAAAGCTGTGTAGTGCATACTAATTGGCGTGGCTTCCTCCTGCTTTCTTTGAGCCTTTCCCCATTCTCGGAGCCAGGACTGCCGGCCAGCACAGGCATGGGCCCAACCAGCCTGCTCGTTGGAAGGGGGACTAGCTCTGGGTTTCTAGAGACCCAGCAGTGTGTCTATAACTTGGGGTCTTTCGTCCGGGCCTTTAGCTGGTGCCACATAAGCAAGGCTGTGAAATCACCGTGTCCTTGTCCCAGAGCTTCCTGGCCACAGACCAAAGGCTGTGAGGTCTCCAGGGTGTGGAGCACCAAAACCCTGACCTGGCATAGACGCTCAAAGCCAGGTCCAGCCAGAGGGTGGCTTCTCTGTGGTCTCTGTTGCTCTGTCCCAGGCCCCCTGTTGACATTGCCTCCTGGGATCTCTCCTTGCTCCCCCAGCAGACACTGCGTCTTGACCTAGGCCCATGTCGGGACTACTGCTCCATAGCCTCAAGTCCAGTCCCTGGGCTAAGTGGGGTTTGCTGGTCAGCTGGGAGAGAGCCAGCAGCTGGACTTGATGGGCACAGGAGCCTCAGAGCCCTGGAGTGGTTCCCTACAAATTCCCCATTCCCTTCTTCCCTTGTCCTCCATTTTGGCAGCCCCTTCCCCTCCTTGCCTCTAGGATGCTGAAGGAGATGGCAGTACTGTTCTCTGACTCCCACTTTAGGGACCAGGAGGGTGCTCTGTATGTGTGTGTGTGTGTGTACACATGGTGTTGCCCCTGGCAGGGCTGTCTGTCAGCTTTTTGCCAGCCCCTGGGGACCAGAGGCCAATCTTTTGATATATAAGCACAAAAGGAGTGGCTAGGATTACTGAAGGAACCTGTAGACAACATTTCCGGCTTTAATTGTGCAATTGAAGTATAATTTGCATTCATTTGCCATTTGGTGTTAAACTTTCTAAAATAAGAGAATTCAAAATGTAAAATATGCAGCTTTGCTGGCTGGCTCTCCAGTGGGGCAGGAGGAGGTGGTGCAGACATGGGTGATGCAGATTCTCTTTGATGGAGAAATGAAATCTGAAACCCGCTGTGTGCACTGCTGTCCCTAAGCCAGGGCCACTGACCAAGCTCGGCTGTGGTACCAAAAATCTCCTAACAGAAGTGGTACATAAAGTATCCCTATAATCTTCACAACAGCCTTGCAAGGCTAAATCTCCATGGGCACGTGTGAGCAAACTGAGGCACCCTGTCATCTGCAAAACCAAGGTCAGACCTCTTTGTCTGGGTCATAGGTCTTGATGACCTGCCCCTACCTATGGTTTCTCCCTGACTTCTAGTCATACTCCCATCCCAGCCCCAGTCCTAGACCAAAGCTTAGCTTCCTGGAGTGTGCCACATGGTTCTGGTTCTGTGTCCATGAAAGGCTTATGCTACTTAAGAGAATGCTTTGCATGCCCTCCTCTACCCCCTGGTTCCTTGGCAAACTGGTGCTCTTGTCCTTCAGGAAGACTCCTGGCCCCTCAGGCCAAGTTGCTGGCTCTCGTTACACAGGCATGGCATTATCAGTGTTTATTCACTGCCTGTCTCCCCCAAGGTCACTCTTGTCAGAGGCAGGACCCATCCCACTTGGCCTTACATCTCCTTCAACCAGCACAGGCCCTTGCCCACAGTGAGTCCTCAGTAGATGCTTGGGAGAGGGCATTGTATGGGTGAAGTTAACTGGTCCAGGGTCAGGCTACTGAATGGCAAGGTCAGGATTGGAAATCAGAACTGTCTGACCACAAAGCCCCATGTAGCTTATCGGGCTCCGGTCTGGGGACCAGAGCTAGGTTTGAAGTGGACTCCCTGTTATCTTGAGCAGGTGACTATGTGTAAGGTGAGACTGATGACAAGCGAGGGCCTTAATTCTGGCTGGGAGCAAGGACAGCTTCCTCCTCTGGCTTCCCCCTCCCTTGTAGCCTGGCTCTAGGGCCGCTCAGAGGGTGGGACATCTCATGGGCCAGGCCTCTCAGGTGTTGTTGGTTCTTCCCAAGCATCTTTTCTATGAGGAAATAAGTACCCTCCAGAAACCTGGTGAGAGTCAGTGTGGTCCTCATGTGGTTGGCATCTAGCTGACTGCCAGGTGCCGGCCTGGCCCCGGCTGCCTCCGGCCTTGCTTATGTGCCACATTTGACCACCAGCATATGCTGCCTGGAAGACAGCTGCCTCCACCCAACTGTACAGCCAGACCTGAGAGGAGTAGCCTGCGGCTCAGAAGAGTGGTCAGCACAGGGGTGCAGTGGGGCTGGCAGATGCCCAGAGATGTAAAGAGACACAGGTTTCCACCCTGGGCCTTCATGGCTGTCCTGTGAGTGTGAACCAGATGTGAGATGGTGGGGAGTCAGCGAGGCCCACCGCCTCGAGCCGTGGGCAGAACAAGAGCAAACTGCTCTGTGAGGACCACTAAGTTTACTACAGGGAACTCTTAAGGTGCTGATTTGAGGTTTTGACTTGATTCTTTTTTTTTTAGATACAGTTCACATACTATAAAATTCACCCTTTTAAAGTATACAATTTAGTGGCTTTTAATATTTTACAAGGTTGTGCAACCATCACTACTATCTAATTCCAGAGCATTTTCATCACCCCAAATAGAAACCCTGTACTCATTAGCAGTCACTCCCCGTGTCTCCCTCCCCCCAGCCCCTGGCAACCACAATCTGTTTTCTGTCTCTATAGATTTGCCTACTCTGAGCATTTCACATAAATGGAGTCGTCATACAGTATGTGGCCTTTTGCATCTGGCTTCTTTCACTTGGCAGATGTTTTCAAGGTTCATCCATGTTGTAGCATGTACCAGAATGTCATTCCTTGTTGTTGCCAAATAATAGTCCGTGGCATGGATAGGCCCCATTCTGTTTGTCCATTTATCAATTCACGTACATTTGGGTTTGTGATATTGTGATATGTAAGAAATAGATATATTTGGTCTTCCTTCCCCATTTCTGGCACAGCTCCTAAAACGCTTGGAATTTCCTAAGTGGTGAGAGTGATAAAGGTGTCTTTTGTTAGGTCAGTGAGGTGACTTTTGGGTGCACCTAAGGATGGGGGCTGGTTGCCAGGAGAACCAACCATGAGATTAAAAGGTTGGAACTTTCAACCCCACCCCCTAACCTTTGGGGAGGGGAGAGGGGCTGGAGGTTGAATCAGTTGCCCGTGGCCAATGACTTAGTCAATCATGCCTATGTAATGAAGCCTCCATAAAAACCCAAAAAGGGTTCAGAAAGCTTCTGGGTCAGTAAACACGTGCAGATTCAGGCAGAGTGGTGCCTCTGGAGAGGGCATGGAATCTCTGCGCCCCTTCCCACATACCTTACTCTATGCATCGCTTCCATCTGGCTGTTCCTTTTGTAATAAACCAGTCATCTAGTAAGTAAAGCATTTCCTGAGTTCTGTGAGCTGCTCTAGCAAATTAATTGAACCCGAGGAGAGGGGGTCAACCTCCAATCTGCCAGTGGGTCAGAGGCACAGGTGACAACCTGGACTTGCGATTGGCATCTGGAGTGAGAGGGAGTACGGTCTAGCAGGACTGAGCCCTCAACCTGTGGGATCTGCTGCTATCTCCAGGTAGATAGTGTCAGAATTGAGTTGAATTGTAAGACATCCAACTGGTGTCAGAAAATTGCTTGGTGGTGTAAGAAAAAAACACACATCAGAATTGGTGTCAGAACCTTAGGGTTGTTTCCACTTTCTGGTTATGGTGAACAATGATACTGTGAACATTCCTGGGTAAGTTTTTGTGTGGGCATGTGTTCCGCCCTCTCGAGTAAACATTGAGAGGAGAGCTTACCCATGGTAACGCTGTTGAACTCTTTGAGGCACAGTTGGCTTGCTTCTTGCCTCACTGTTTAATTTGGGCAAGTTACTCCCCCACCCAGATTCCCTGGTCGCCTTTCGCCTCCCTGATCTTTAGACAATGACTTACTTGGAAAACGGGCATCCGGAGTGCATGACCTGTGCACGTCCTGTGAGGCCGGTGCTCAGGGGCTGTTCCGTGGCACAGCATTGCCCTTCCACTGCTTTGCTGTCTGTCCCCCCAAACCACCCCCTCCCTCTGGGTCATCTTTCCGCCATTGCTGAAGTAGAGAGCTTTCTGGGGGCCCTCCCTTGATGGGAGCATGGGCCTGGGCCGCCCTGCCTCTGAGCCTAGACCTACCCAGGCTCCCAGCTCTTGGTGTGGGCTCAGAGGCAGCCCTTACTCCTGCCATGTCTGGGCTACTTAGCAGCCATGATTTTCAGCCAGCATGGATTCATTTCCTGCGGGCCCAGCAGTCAGAATGTTCCGGAATCACCTATACCGATGCACAGAGGGCAGGCAAATATGGGTCTGCCTGCCAGGCCATGGGCAGAGGCAGGTCTGACTCACCTACAGTGCCAGCACCCAGCACAGCAGGGGCTGTTCTGAGAGTGGGAGAGAGATAAGGGAAGGACCGTGGTTAGACAGATAGGAGGTGGCATCTGTGTGTGAGTGCAGTGTCCAACCTAAACGAGGCCAGGGTGCAGCAGGGTGAGGAACAAAATAGCAGGCTAGTGGGGAAATTGCATGCCGAGTGTGCCATGCTACTAGGAGAAGACCGAAGGGCCAGGGCTGGCAGAGAGGACAACAGAGGAGAAGTCACAACTGGGGCAGAGTGAGGTGCTGCTGGCATGTTACTTGCATTGAGACAGGAACCGCTTTCAAGCTTTGGGGAAAGAATAATAGCTTTATCCTTTTTTTTTTTTTTTGAGATAAAATTTGCCCTTTTAAAATATGTAATTCAGTAGTTTTTAGTATATTTAAAAGGTTATGCAGTTATTACCACTAACTCTAGAACCTTTTCATCATCCCACAAAGAGCCCTGGAGTAGCCTTATGTTGACCATGGTCATCATATTCCACCCACCTGGTCTGTCATGGCACATGTGGCCCACCCACCGGGACCCCATGCACCAGTGCTCTGCATCACTTCCGCTAATCCAGGACCAAAGCCCTCAGTTGCCATGGTAATTCTTGGCCTGCGCTCAGGCACAGTTATCCATCCTTTTAACTGATGCCTGTTGGACCAGTGCTGGGGGTACACCTGTGGCTAGGACAGGCACAGTCCCTCTTCAGAACACAGAGATGAGTGGGGATAGAAAGGGGCAGACAGCCCTACCTGCAGTGAGGCAAGGGCCCTGCTCGAGGAGCTAGAGCAGTTATTGATTCACACACACAGGGTGCCCTCCCCCTCCCTGCTGAGGCACCACCTTGCTCACTATGGGTGCCAAGTGAGGAGCAGGAGGAGATGGGTGCTTTGCGAGGGGAGGTGACTTCTAAGGGTGTGAGGGCTCTCTGGATTGTGTGGGCAGCCTGGGGACCCTTGTGACACATAACACTGACTTGAGCCCACACTCAGCTGTTCTCCAAGCTCAACTCTGCGTCCTCCTTGGAAGACCTTGGCAGGCAGGCATCAGGCTCTAGGGGCCCCACTCCACTCACACCTGTGTATAAATGCCACAGAGGCAGCTGAGAACTGAACAGTGAGTCTATGAGTTAGGAAGTCCTCCATCTTGGGGCCCAGAGTCACGCCCTGAATGTAGAGAGTGGCCTTGTGTCACTTCTGCAGAAAGATCTGTCCTGTGGCCTGGGCTGAGGCCAGCACACCCAGCAGTGTGACCTGGAGGGCACAGTTGGGCCCTCACACAGGTTGACATTGGACCCTGGCCCATCCAGGAGCCCTGAGATGTACACTGCACAAACTACACCCTGGTGCCTGAGCCCCGTGTCTCCTGGGACCCCTCAGGTCCCTGCTCGAGGGACCAGAGAGAATGGTCCTGGGAGAGCTGACTCCCAGTCCTCAGAGTCCAGCTTCCTTCCTCCACTTGCCCCTGTCCTCTGCCTCGCTACGTTCTCTTCAATTCATATCGTTTTAGAACTTTCTGAGCACTGTTACAGCCATAGTCTTGGTGGCTCTCACCAGCCCATCGCCCTCGGCAGACCCCTCCCCATCCCCTGTAGGCAGCTCTCTGTCTCCAACCACAGCTCTCTCTGGAGGTCGTTGTTCTCATCCTCTGCTTTTCTTCTGCAGGTTATCCTGAAGGATCTGGAAGTGTTGGCAGAAATTGCATCCTCCCCTGCAGGCCAGACAGATGACCCAGGCCCCCTCGATGGCCCTGACCTCCAGGTCAGACACTCAGAGCTTCAGGTGCCCCCAACAGGCAGAGCCGGCCTGATGAACACTCCTGGTAAGTATTCCTCTTATGGTTACAGGCTCAGCGGCCCTTGGGGAAAGCTTGTGCTCAGTCTCGTCCCTGACTGGGTGGTCCTTTGGGCTGTCACTCTTGAGCCATTGAGTTGTGCCAGGGTGTGAGGGATCTGTAAGTGTCCTACCAGTGAGCTGGCGGTCTCCAAGAGGCAGGACACCTCACCCTCCTGCTGCCTCCTGGCTCACGCTCCACAGTCCCCCAACCCCGTAAGAGCCCCTCATGTCCCTTTTTCCTCATCTTCCTTCACCTTTCCTACTTTTGAGCCATTGGGTAAATATAAAACCATCTGAGTCAGCTAGTCATCTCTTTCCCTGGGGCGGCGTCTCCCCAGTCAGGAATCAAAGGGCTTTGGAGTCTTGAGTCTCACAGGTGGAAGACTAGGCAGCCATTTTCTTCCTCGCCGAGAAGCTAAAAATAGCAAACAACACGGCAGGCAGCCCAGGCAGGAGAGGGGATAATTCAAACAGAATGTTTCCGGGCAGTCTTTGGACATGAAGGTGGCCATGGCATTCCTGGTGCTCACACTTCGTGGTCCTTTCAGATAGCAGGTGGCTATCAGAGAGCTGTGGTTGGAGACAAAGAGCTGCCTACAGGGGATGGGGAGGGGTCTGCCGAGGGCGATGGGCTGGTGAGAGCCACCAAGACTATGGCTGTAACAGTGCTCAGAAAGTTCTAAAACGATATGAATTGAAGAGAACGTAGCGAGGCAGAGGACAGGGGCAAGTGGAGGAAGGAAGCTGGACTCTGAGGACTGGGAGTCAGCTCTCCCAGGACCACTCTCTCTGGTCCCTCGAGCAGGGACCTGAGGGGTCCCAGGAGACACGGGGCTCAGGCACCAGGGTGTAGTTTGTGCAGTGTACATCTCAGGGCTCCCTGGGCCAGTGTGACTCCCAGCTCCCTCCTCCCAGGCAGACGCCAGTTCCCTCCAGCAACGCAATCTTGGAAAACGCCCAGGGATGCAAGTTGGTCGGGAAGTACCCAGCGAATCTTGGGTGTTTGCCTGAGGTGTCTGTTGTCCCATGAGTAGCTCTTGACATCCAGACACAAGATCCTAGACAGCTCCTCCTTTGCTGCAGAAGCCAAGTGTCAAATAGGTTTGGGGCCTTTCAGTGGCAGCTTCCCTCCTACAGCCGCACCGTGCTGGTCCCGGAAGGCGTTCTGGTACCTGGCCCTGAGAACGCCTGCTGGGTGGAGCCGCCAGAGTCCCGCAGGCCTGGCTGCACCCCAGGGCTGCCAGGTCAAGTCACAGGCCTGTGCACTGACGACATCTCCCCAGTGAGACTTTGAAGTCAAGGTCCCCCAGCCCTTGCAGTGGGGTGTCACATAGGACCCAGGCATTAGGCCACTGCCACTGCATACACTCTGCCTGCAGCTGGTCCCAAGTTTCCAGCTGTTTGACTGAAGCAAAGGAGTAAGGGGTTCTAGCGGCTGCCCGGCTTCCTTCTCTAGTTTCTCCAGGATGCAGTGGTTTCCTTGCCAACAAGCCCAGTTTCCTCTGGGCAGCAGAGGCCATGGTTGAGAGGCTCCCACATCCTGACCCCGGGACCCAGCTGAGATTCCCAACCTCTGTCCCACAGCCCAGGAGTCCATTTTCCATCCTGTGTCCCCAAGTCAGCACTGAGGGGTCAACCTGAAGTCCCCAGGACAGATGGCAGGAATGCCAGAGGTTGAGTGTGAGGGCCAAGCCCCGATGTGGGCGTGGGGCGGCCTTGATGAGAGAAGAGAGGAGAGCAGTGAGGGGAGGGGGGATGGCAGCAAGAACTGACTGGAGGAGGGGCAGCAGCCAAGAGAAGGCATCCTGCAGGGCAGAAGCCAGCCTTCAGATCTCCCTCCCAAGGAAGCGTCTTCTCTCCTCCTCAGAGTGGGAGAAGCATAAAGCTGAGGCAGCACAGCCTTGGGCAGGGGAAGGACACTTGGATCTCCCAGGACTCTCTGTGACCTGTCCCTCCATCTGGAAGGTGTATCTTCCTCCCAGCACAGAGAAGTTGATGACTGAAATACTTACTCGCTAGTGGAAAGATGGGCCAGAGAATGGCTCTGGGCGCCCAGGTCTGCAGGAGAGGGTGGTGTGTGTGCAAGGCCTGGCCCAGGAAGTCCCAGGGGAGGCCCTACGGCAGCAAGGCCTTCCAGCTGTTTGGGAACAAGGGCTGAAGGGAGCTTGGATGGCAAAGTGCTCTGAACCCCAGCTCCTGGCCCTGCCAAGGGTAGGCCACTAACGAGGCTGAGGCAGGGAAGACTTGCCCCAGTTCACCAAGGCTGTCAGACTGGCTCATGTCAGCCAGAGACTCACCCTGAATTCATAGAAAAACAACCAAGTATGCCAGATCGAAAGAAATTCCATCCTGGAAAGAACACCAAGGAAGTGCCTATAGCCAATAGCGCTTCTTGCTTCAAGGATACACAGTGCTGAGGGCCACTCGCTCTTAGCCTGAGACCCACGTGTGCACTGCCAAGTGTGGGAACCACACATGCGTGTGTGTCCGTCCACAGCTGGCACCAGATTTTTCAAACTGGTTTGTGATTTTAAAAGGTCAAGGTCAAGCTTAAAGCAATACTGTAAGAGCCTGGGAAGCCAGAGCTGGGCTCTGTCCCCACTCCCGCCTCAGCTGCCTTGGGGAGGGCACAGTCCAGGCACCAAGGACATTGTGGGTAGCTGTTTAGGTCAGAAAGCATGCAGGAAGTGTACACTCATTCCTCAGCAGGCCGCTCTTTCTCCCATTGCTTCTCAGGCACGCAAGGGGGTCATTCTGTTTCCATCTGGCGGTGCATGTGGATAGAGGCTGCAAGGCCAGACCCACTTCCTGTTTAGATTCTGCTTTCCTCTGGCTCTCCAGGGCACAGCTCAGAGAACTTGCAGACTGCAGTGCTGTGTCCCTTTAGGATAGATCACCCCACTCCACTCCCCATAAAGGGACTTTCTGGAAAGCCAAGGAGTTGGAGAGCCTAGCAAAGATTAAATGGCGTTTGCAGGGAACCAAATGGCCCCGTCTGCGCGTTGTGTCTGTAAACTCAAATGGTGCAAATTGAATGCAGCAGTGGGGAAGCGAGGCCCATCCCATGACTGGGTAGCTGCTGTGTTGGCTTCAATGCACCACAGCGGTGGTCCCAGGGGCCGGCAAGCCAGAGTTACCCACATGCAGTTTTTCCCTCGCCTGGCCTAGCGTAAACATCTCTCCCTCTGGTGCAGAGCAGCATGGTCTTGCTTCTCCTGCCCTGCTTTGTTCCTGACCTTCACAGAGCCCCAGGCTTGGAAGAGGGCCATCTCCAGCACAGTCAGGAGGGGAGCTGTCTGGGTAGGCGGCCCCAAGGGAAGCCAGTAGAGGGATACCACGTTTGCCTCCCTAGCTTGTGATTTGGTGAAATGAAATGGAAACAACCACCTGGATCTCCTGTGACTTGACAACTGTGGCTTCTCTGCCCATCTCCACTTGGGGGTCATCAGCCAAGGCCCTGCCAGGCTCTGAGGAGAGGAGATGATGAACCCTAGCTTGAGCATGCCTGTGGGGCCTGTCCCTGAGCCTGTGCGGAAGGCCCAGCAGGAGCAGGAGGGCCCTGGGATGGGTCCCTTGTCAGAGGTGTGCCTGGCCCTCCTGGGGCCTGGACATCCCTGCTGCAGGAGACGGAGCAGCTTTGGCCTAGCATAGCAGCAGTGTGGCAGTCTGGGGCCAAAGGTCAGCCCAGGACTGATGTCTGCCCCTAAAACCCAACTTCCTTGACCTTCCCTCCTGGCTATGAGGCCCACGCTTGATGGGATAAAACAGCTCGTGTCAGTGTGCCCTGTGGGGCTCTCTCGTCCAAGGTAGATGGAATTTAACCCGAACTCTAAAAACATGGGCAAAAATGAAACATTCTGATTCAGTTTCATTCCTCACAGCCGTGGCCAGTGTGGCCAGATGCAGAATCAAGTTCCAGAAGAAACCCAGAAAGCCACCTCTAGGCTTTTTGCCTAGTAATTAACAGTGACCATAGTACGTTGAGCTCTCGTTAGGACTGGACACTGTGCTGAGTGCTTCCCACATGTCAGCTCACTGAACCTCACTATGGACTGGCCCCTCAGCTGCTCACAACAGCTCTGAGGAGAGCACCGTTGTCATTCCCACCTGGAATAGGGCATTGCGACAGGTGTTGGGGCTGACCCAGGAGCCTAGCCTGAGAGCCTGCTCTCTTTACCCCCACATTCAGAGGACAGGAGCACAGGTGCCCCCCCACCCTTGCCAAGCACTGGAAGCTTCCACCACTCAAGGGGAGGAGCAGTGGTCACTGGGCTGGCAATCCAGGCTCCTTCTCTGGGTGCTGGGCCATGGCCCCAGCCTGGTAGTTCTTGGGGCTGTCCCTCCTCTTCTCAGTGACTTCAGGGACCCCATTCTGACCTCAGGCCACCTAAGCACTTCATTTCTTGCCCTTCTGCTGCCTCCCTGCCCTACCCTCCACTTCCTCCAGCCACACCAGACTATTTCCCAGCCTCTAGAAAGCCTTGCCTGTTGCCATTTGAGCCTTAAAGGCCCTTCTTCCCACATACTCTTTTCAGGCATAAAAGAGCATGGGCGCTGAGGTTGGAAAGATCTAGGTTCACAGCCCAGTTCTGCCCTGCCTATCCTGTGACCTTGGGCAAGTGTCCTGCCTCAGTGCCACCTCTTCCTCCCCTGTAAATTGGGTGATGGGATGCTTGGGCCCTCCTTGCACGGAGGGAGCTGAGATAAATCCCCCACATGTGTGAGGTGCTGCCTTTGCTTCCGACCTTCTTATTACAAGAGCTCACACGTGCTTCGGGCCAGCTCAGTGGCCCCTCTGCTGTGCGGCTTTCCAGGATAGTCCAGGTCAGGCTCCTCTCTGTGGCCTCTGTGCCTCCCGCCTGCCACACTGTGTGTGGGGGCTGAGTTCACATCTGTTTCCCTCTCGGCCGTGACCTCTTAGACCCTAGCTATTCAAAGTGTGGGTTGTGGCAGCCTCAGCGTCACTTGGGAGCTCATCAGAAATTGAGACACTCAGGCCCACCCCAGACTTGGAATCACATGTTGTCAGGATCACCAAGTGACTTCTGTGCTCCTCACAGTTTGAGAAGCACCGCCTCAGACCGCAGGAACATGTTGCTCTCATCTCTGAGTCCCCAGCATCAGGCGCCCCGTAAGGGTCAGTGCCTGTTTTTCAGAGTTCATTATAATAACAGAAGGAGCAGGCACCAGGGCCCATCACCCCGTCACCAACACCAGATCTGAGGCTCCCCTGGCACCCCTGCCCAGGCCTTCACTTGTCATCCGGTGGACAGCCTAGCCCCTTCCAACGCAGGCCCATTGCTGTTGATCAGCCTGAGGCCTTGGCCCCGGCCCTGCTCCTGCGGCAGCAGCACAACTCCTCCCTGGTGCAGCCCCCTCCACTGCCCTGTCAGCTTCAAGTTCCTCCCCAGCCCTGCTGTAGCCCAGTAGCTTAACTCTTGCTCCAAACCGGGCAGCTGGAAAGCCTCCTAGATTTGGGTGACTTCCCAGGGCGGAGGGCTTCCCAACCTCAGCTGGGCTGGCCCACCGAAAAGAAAGTGACTGCCTTTTGGATTGGGTCCCGAGGATGCCATTGCTGCACGTCTTAACCACCCTTTTGTCCACACAGCCATGGGGTTTGGGCCCTCCGATTCGGCAGACTGCACACCACCGGAGACCCTGCTTCACAATAGGCCTTGGCCTCCCTCTCTCTCAGCCCCTTGATTCTGGAAGTTGCCCATTCCCCCCATTCCTGTTGGTTCCATACCAGCCTCCCAATCACGCAGCCCCCTCCTCAGAGCACTTCCTGTGCCAGGCACAGCGTTATGCTCCTTATCCCTGTGAGGTTCACAGATAGCAACCAGCTCTGGAGAAGGTGTCACTTCCTCTAGACTGCTCTGCCAGTCAGTGGCAGGACCTGGATCTGATCCGACTCCTCTGGCCCTTCCCCCACATCCATCCAGGGCAGTGGATCCAGATGCTCACTTGAGAGGCTGGCCAGGTGCATGAGCCCTGACCCATGGGGGAGGTAGACAGAGGGCGAGGAGCAGAGCAGGGACCCTGCCAGGCCTGGACTGGGCAGCTAATGTTTTCGCATCTGGTTTTGTTGAACTGTAACTCGCGTTGTGTATTGAGGCCAGAGCTATTTTTATCCTGACATGTGAGGCTCCTTCACGTCATAGCCACAAAATTCAATCCAAAACATCCCAGGAAAGGTTGTTTGTGAGACATTCTGTAGATTCTCATGTCGCCACATCAGGTTTCACTTAGTAACATCTGCAGGCCTGGCTCCCCGGCCGCCCACCCCACCGGCCTGGTTTTGTATACACAGTGCTCCCAGCAGCATCTGTCTGCCCCCCAGCCAGCCAGCAGTCACATGAACTTCCTGCCAGAGCCCGCTTCTCCTGACCAGAAATGCAAGGCAAAGCGGCGTTCAGCATTTGGCTGGGGGACTGGTTCTCAGCAGGATTGGGAATGGAAATCCTGCCCTCTTTGGCCACCCAAAAGGCACTTCTCTCCTGAGACCCATGGCCAGGTTGTTCCCAGCCCTCCCTCCTCCCCTCCCCACCTTTGGGGCCCCTGCCAGAGCAGCTCGCCCACCATCTCCCATGGACCTGGAAGACTGTGTGCTGTCAGTAATGCCGCGTCTGAGCCCAGTAGATCCTCAGAGCGCAGTGCTGGAGGCGTGCCCTGAATCTGGGAGCTGGGCTCCTGTCCTGGCTCTGCCCTATCCGATCTGCCGAGAAAGGAGGGTGATTCCCAGCCGTGCTTGTCAAGTGTGCTGATGAGGTGGGTGGAAGAAGCCCATGGGGGCGCTGTGAGCTCCCGTGGGGAGGAGCAGGCTGCGGTTAGGCAGAAGTTAGTTCAGTTGAGAGAGGCCTGTTGTTCCCTATGGTAACACTCCAGGAGTCAGTTTGTTTTCTCTCCACCCTATCTCCTCCTCCCATGCCCAGAGCCCTGCCTGAGAATATCTCTCAGGTTCCATCTCAAGCCAACTGGGCCTGAAGGGCTGATTAGTTGGAAAAGTGGCTGGTGGGCCAGTGGGAACTGAGGCTGGAAGAGATCAAGTAGGCCTTCCCTTGTCTATGGTGAGCACTGAGATGTGCCCCATCCTGGACCAGCCCACCCACAAGTGTTGCCCTCCCCCGCCATGAGAGGCTTGCCCTGCCCAGACCTGTCGTCTCTACCCCGTTGGGCCAGGATCTCAGGTAGCTTTCCAGGGCTTCCAGCCCTGTCCTGTAGAGGCTCCTCCTCTCAAGGGCAGTAGCCCTGACCAGAATCCGCCTGGCAGATGGGAGCCTGAAGAGCGAAAGGCCCTGCTTGACAGCTGCAGGCCTGGAGCAGGCCAGGCCCCAGGCCGCTCCCCCAAGTGCCCATCAGCCTGAGCCTCAGGAACGCTGCACCCAGCCTCCTGCTCGTTGTAGTCTAAATATTGGAGCGCTGGGAGGACTGAGCTGTGGAAGCTTTCCCAGCAACCCTTGCACTGTGAGAACGTGAGTCACTTGCCATGGCTTCTCCCAGATATGACTCTGCCCTCCTTCTCTCTCCTACCGAGGGTCTCAGCTCCAGGGGCCACCATTCAGGCCTGGACATTGAGAGTTGACTGTGTGGCCCAGAGTGGGCTGTGGCTAAGGAGCCTGGGGATGTGTCCAGAGCAGCCCCAGACTTTCTCTTCTGCCATCTTTAGCCAATCTGTCAGCTGAGAGGTGGGTAGATCTATCTCCCTCCCCAAATGTGGGGGTATGGGGGATCACAGGTGACCCCCCCCTCCTCCTCAGCCTCCCTGCCTCCCAACAGAGCATTGTGAAATCGTCCCAGATCTGAAGTCTCCCCACTGAGAGACGTTCCAGACTATCCCTGCCCAAAACCCCCAGCCCCTGGGGATGGAGACTCTGACCCCGGTTCAGGAGGATTTCTTTATGGTCAGTCCCTGTGTTGGTCCCTTTGTCCTTTGGAATACTTTGGAGCCTACTCGACCCTAGGCCTGGAAATGGATCGGGACAGGGGTGCGGGACAGGGGTGCACATACAGAGGCAAGAAGGGGACAGGAACACAAGGAACCATCACAAACAAGCACCCAGGAGAAGACTGAAGTGAGCTGCGTTCCAGTCCATGCGCACCTCCAGCCGGCGTCCATGGGAACAGCTAAATTCATATTCTCAGTGTGGGGACGCGGAGGAGGGGCTGAGAGGCAGCTGGCCTCCTCAACAGCTGTATCCGCAGCCACCTCTTCAGAGATCAGCCCCAGCTGGGCCTGGGGTAACTCGATCTGTAAGAATGTGACACTTGGTTCTGCAAACAGCCCCCTGGGCCAGGGAGCAGACACTGTTTGCCATTCCAGAGTCACTCACCACCTCCTGGGCCAGCCTGTTCCAGGCAGGAACCCAGAACAACACACTGCAAACAAGAAGTTCAGTGAGGCCGGCCCTTGAACTGGGCTTCTCCCTCAAGGCTCACCCCTTGCATGGTTCGCAGGAACTGCTAGGAGGTTCTCAGGAGAGGGTGGTAGTTTGAATGTGTGGCTCCTGGTAGGAATCCGCATAGAATAATTCACGACTGGGAAGAGCAAAACAGAAACACACCTTTTCCAGTTCCCAGGCACTTCTCCATAAGGACCATGCGAGGACATAAGGGAAGTCTGAGTTCAGGAAAGAGAACAACTGGGGGTAGAGTGTTACTGCTTCCTGGCCACTGGCGTCTAATGACGGCAGCCCAGAGGAGCTCCTCTGTAAGGCTTACTTGGAGTACTCTGGATGGTTCTGCACGTTCTTATTTTGTGCTTTGGGCTGATGTTTCCAGGAGCTCATGTACCCTCACACAGCCAAGCTTGATTCCCAGAACCCCTCACACTGTGCCTGTTTCATGCAGGTGAGTGGCCATTCTCTCCCTGGTCTGGGGAGGAAATCATGACTCTCACAGGCTCCAGGGCCCAAGTGGGGCCAGCCCTAAAAGTGATCACCCTAGATTCCTCTGTCGGCCACTCTGTTTCCCCCAGTGTCCTCCCCAAGTTCCCAGAGAGCTGCAACCAGGTGCTTTCTCCACAGCTCTTGACAGTGTCCCTGTCTCTGGGTCCTCAGTCTTGCCAAGACCTTGGCTTTGGTCTTTATGCCATCTTCTGCCCTCCTGCTTAGGAAGGTGCCACCTCCCAGCCTGCAAACGCCAAACCTGCCCAAACCCCAGTGCCCGAGAGATGGGCAGCATGGCGGAGGTGCTGAGAACGTGGGCTCTGAAAACCAGCTGCCTGGAGTCAGGGACCCCACCACTCACCAGCTCTGTGACTTTGGGTAATCCTCAGCCTAACTCGCAGCTTCTCCATGTGTATAATGAGAATAGTAATAGCACATATTTTCAAGGGAATTTTGAAGGTTAGATACTGTGTGTGAAGGGATTAGACATGCATACCAATAAATGGTAACTGTTGACTCTTAA
The DNA here is from genome assembly GCF_041296235.1 of Equus asinus. Lineage (NCBI taxonomy): Eukaryota > Metazoa > Chordata > Mammalia > Perissodactyla > Equidae > Equus > Equus asinus. Next base: position 37,801,422 of record NC_091817.1, read on the forward strand.
GATATCACACTGGGGAGATGTTGGTCAAGGGGTACAACTTCCAATTAGAAGATGAGTAAGTTCTGGGGATCTCATGTACAGCATGGTGATTATTGTTAATAATACTGTAGTATATACTTAAAAGTTGGTAAGAGAGTAGATCTTAAATGTTCTCACCACATAAAAGAAATGGTAGTTATGTGAGGGAGTGGAGGTGTTAGTTAATGCCACGGTAGTTATTTCACGATATGTAAGTATATCAAATCAGCACGCACACCTTCAACTTGCACAATGTTATATGTCAGCTATATCTCAATAAAGCTGGAAAAAATACAATATAGGAAATAAATAAAGCATCTGTAAAGTAAAAAAAAAGATATGTTATATTGGGCTAATTGGATATCTGTCTACATGCAGAAGAATTTGGACTCTTTCCTCACACCAATACAAAAATTAAAATGGATCAGAAAGCTAAATGTAAGAACTAAAGAAACCTCGTAGAAGAAAGCGTATCAGTAAATCTTTACGACCTTGGATTAAGTAGTAGTTTCTTAGATATGATAGCAGAAGCACAAACAACAACAACAAAATAGATAAATTGGATTTTATCAAAATTAAAAATTTTGTGCTTCAATGAACACCATCAAGAAAGTGAAAAGATGGGGGCCGGCCCTGTGGCCGAGTGGTTAAGTTCGCGCACTCTGCTTCGATGGCCCAGGGTTTCACCAGTTCAAATCCTGGGCACGGACAGGGTACCACTCATCTGGCCATGCTGAGGTAGCATCCCACATGCCACAACTAGAAGGACCCACAACTAAAAATATGCAACTGTGTACCAGGAGGCTTTGAGAGAAAAAGGGAAAAAAATGTTTTTTAATCTTTAAAAAAAAAAAGTGAAAAGACAACCCACAGAATGGGAGAAAGTATTTGCAAATCATGTATCTGACAAGAGACTTGTATCCTGTGTATAAAGTACTCTTACAACTCAATGAAAAGACAGATAATGCAATTTTAAAATGGGCAAAGGATTTGAATAGACATTTCTCCAAAGAGGATATACAAATAGCCAATAAGCACGTGAAAAGATGCTCAACATCATTAGTCATAAGAGAAATACAAATCAAACCCACAATGAGATACCACTTCCCATCCACTAGGATGGCTGTGATCAAAAAGACAGATAACTAACGAGTATTATGAGGATGCAAAGAACCTGGAACCCCCATACTTTGCTGGTAAGAATGTAAAATGTGCAGCCACTGAGGAAAAGAGTCTGGTCGTTCCTCAAAAGTTAAACGTAAGAGTTACCATATGATCCAGAAATTCCCCTCCTGAGTATATAACCAAGACAAATGAAAACATGTTCATACATTCATGAATGTTCATAGCAGCATTATTCTTAGCCAAAAAAATGGAAACAACCAAATGTACACCAACTGACAAATGGATGAAATATCGTATCCATACAATGGAATATTATTCAACCATAAAGATGAATACAGAACTTACTACAACATGGATAAGCCTTGAAAATATTATGCAAAGTGAAGGAAGCCATATACTATATGATTCCATTTATACAAAGTGTCCCAAATAGGCAAATCCATAGAGACAGAAAGTAGATTAATGGTTGCCTGGGGCGGTGGAGGGGAGAATAGGGAGTGACAGCTAATGGGTATGGAGTTTCTTTTTGGGTAATAAAAATGTTCTGGAATTAGTGGTGATTTATGCACAACTTAGTGAATATATTGAAAATCACTGAATTGCACACTTTAAAACGGTGAACTTTATGGTATGTGAATTATATCTCAAGCTGTTATAAAAAAAAAAAAAAGCCCTGTTAATACCTAGGGCAGATGGAGTGGGGATTCCTACCATCACTAACCCCTCTCCAGCAGTGCTGTTGAAGTCAGCATGCATTAGAAAGGAAAGAGTGGGGAGACCCAAGGGATGTATGAATACACTACATCAAGATCACCCAAATATTCTGCCAACCCTGCCCCGGTCCCCTCCGTGCTGGATGCCTTATGGAGGGAACTGGGTGCCAGGGTGGGGTTGGAAGGAGGGCTGCACCTAGCCCTCAGTGTAGTTCCAGCTGGGACACATCTCAGAGGGAGACCTCGAATGTGCTGGTTCTAAAGCCAACTGGGGGCTCCAAACGTCTTCAAGAGAACTGCTCTAAAAGAGCATCTTCACCCAAAGAGGAGGAAGAATGTCTGATTTCAAAACATTGGGTAAAGATTAAAACACTTGGTAACATTTTGTCAGCGTGTGCTGTCTTTAATCTAGTGGGTGTGTGCATAATTTACTTTTTCTGAAGTCAGGCTGGGAAAGGAGTGTGGCTTCTGCCTGGTGGATTTGTCGGTTTTGTTGACCATTGAGCTTGTGTGCCTGTCTTACCCTTTTTTCTCTTTGACTTGTTGTTCTTAACTGGCCAAAATAAAGCTCAAGTGTATTTTATTGATTGGGATAATAAGTAAAAGTTTTGCTCTTTTTTAAATTTCATAGCACCTAGCAGAGGGTCTTACACATAGGAGGTGTTCACTAAGTGATTGTTGGTTGGCTGGAGGGGTGGACAGGTAAATGGGTATTTTTCCACTAAGTAAAGTTATATTTACTTGTACATACAAACGGCCCTGTGTATCTGCAAGTTCCGCCATCCACGAGTTCTATCAGCCATGGATCGAAAATACCCGTACTTGTATAGTCCCTGCTTTTTTGCTGTTGACTTGTGGCCCTTGATTGAAGATTGTCCCTCATCTTGTTACACACAGACCCCACCACCACCACCTTTTGGCATTTACAATTGTTCATATTCTGTGGGGATCCCATCACCCTGTGGACACATGGTCAGAATAAATCCCGGCTCTGTTCCTTTCTCTACAGGTACCAAAGGCTTAGAATGTTCTCCTTCCACTCCCACCATGAACTCCTACTTTTATAAGTTCATGATCAACCTTCTCAAGAGGTTCAGCAGTGAACGGAAGCTCCTGGAGGTCAGAGGCGCTTTCATCATCAGGTCAGCCTCAGCATCCCTTCTCCTCTCACAGCCCGGGTTTTCATCCTCACGCCATGCAAGGTGTTGAAGCAACCATTTTCTCTTTCCCCCTCCCTCCTCCTCTTCCTGACCTTTGCATTTGTTCTTGAAGAAGGTTCCTCCTTCATGCCAGGTTGCTGGTGCTACTGATGTGAGGCGTGTCAGTGTCGCCATTTTTCAAACAAGTGAATAGTTTTTCACTTGTTGAGACACTGTTTTCCCTTGAGGTTAAATATCCTCTCATTAAACATCTTTATCAGAGTCTCTGGGGAGGAAAGTAGGTAAGCCAGATAGAACGTGAAATGGGCCTGTACTTGGCTACCCACCTGCTGGGATTTTTGGCCTCAGTTGGTGGCAGCAGTGGCTCTGGCAGAGCCAGGCTCTTGAGTCATGTGAGCCTAGTCCTGCACAGCCCCAGTGGCTCAAGGCCTCTAGAACTGTCATCACCAGCAGCATGGCCAGGTCTGGCCCTTTGCCTCCTATGCAGCTCCAAGGAGCATGGTCACCAGAAGAGTGACGTTCAGGCCACCAAAATCTAGATGGGGCACACATTTCTCCAGGCTTCCCAACCAAGCCAGGCAGAGGAGTTTTCCAGAATAGTCATGTGGCTCTAGATGCTCTACAGCAGTGGTTCTCAGCCCTGGCTGCGTGTTAGATCACCGAGGAGGATTAAAAAGGAAGACAGTATCTAGACTCCCCTCCTTGACCTGTGATATCAGAAGTCTGGGGTGATGGGGGTTACTGAAGCTGTCCAGGGTGCTTGGGGAACAGACTAGACTAATGTGGTCCCCAAGAATCAGGGAGGCTCCTGAGGTCGTCGGGAGGTCCAGGAATTGAAGGAGGATTCCCAGCAGAGGGTCCAGCCTGCACAGAGGCTTCAAGGCAAGAAAAAGCATGGAGGGTTCATTTAGCTACAAACCAGAAGGCAAGGGAGAGAGGGGCTCAGCCTTGTGGGCCACACTAAGGATTGGGGACCTTACTCAGAGGTCAGCAGGAAGCCACTGAAAGGGTTTGAGCAGGGGAATGAAAGATTACTGTGCTGCTGGGGAGAATGGGTGGAGGGAGGCAAGATGGATGGATGTGTGGGAGACCAGTTGGCTGGCTGTGGTCCAAGTGAGAGATGGTGGCAGCTTGGTAGGAGGATAGGCAGAAGCAGTGGGATTCAAGAATTAGTCAGAAGTATAATTGATTGGTGATTGATTGCATGAGGGAGTGAGGAGAGAAGGAGTTGGGAGTGACACCCGGCACTCTTGTGTGAGCGGCAAGGTGGCTGGTGGTGGCAGTCCCTGAGATGGGAGCCCTGGAAGAGGAGCAGAGAGGGAGGAGGGTCCCATGTTTGAGTTGAAGAAGCAGTTTGCTGTACCTGTCTCTCAAAAGAGGAACCTGGGCCTGAAATACAAGACTGGACATTGATGGGGTAGTCATTCACTTGTTCACTCATTCAACAAATATTTACTGAATACTGACTCTGCGAGGGGCCATTCTAGATGGTTCTGGCCTTTTGGAGCTTTCATTCTTAAAGAGTGAGAACAGTCAGTGTAAGAGGGACTGAGAGGGAAGGGAAAGGGCCTGAGGCTGAGCCATTAGGAGCTCCAGTGTGTCATGGTTGGGGAAAGAAGGAGAAGCCAGGAGAGGAGGCCGAGAAGAATGGCCCAAGAGGTCAGAAGAAGCAGAGGAAAGGGGGGGATGGCAGGAGGCCATGAGAGAGATGAGGCCCCAAGAGGGTCTCCTAGGGGGTGTGGTAGGAGTGAGCTGAAGGAGTGCGAGACAAGGCAATGGAGGGAGCAAGCCCAGACCGCTTCATCCAGGGCTGCCTGCCTTTCAGGGGGAGGGGAGCCACAGGGCCTAGCTCGAGGGCACCCTGGGGAATGGGGCCAGGCTGAAGGACAGAGTCACAGGAGAGGACAGACTTGGCTGGCCAGAAGGACAAATAGCAGGACCACAAAGTCCCTACCTGTTGGGAGCAAGGGGCTACCGATGGTCTAGACCACCAAGAGGTGTTTCTGTGGTGGTAGCAGCATGTCACTGTCCTCTTACTTTTCTGAGCTCTTATGGAGCAGAGTTTCTCAGCCTCAGCACTGGTGGTATTTGGGGATGGATAATTCTTTGTGGTGGGGGCTGTCTTACACACTGTAGGAAATTGAGCAGCATCCCTGGCCCCGACCCACTAAATGCCAGTAGTACCGCCACCCACCCAGTTGGGACAAAAAGAGTCTCCAGACATTTCCAGGTGTCCCCTGGGAAGCAAAATCACCTGAGAACCACTGTTACAGAGGGACAGAAATGGATTCGTAGCCTTATTGGCCAAAAGAGAAAGATTTCTGTGGTTTTTCTTCACATCAAGTTGGACAGTCGGTCAGGGATCAAAGTAGAGATTAGATGTAGTGCTAGAGACCCCCCCAACCAGGAAAATGATGGGCTACTCCCACATGAGTGACAGTTAACGTAGTGTGCTTTTCCAAATTGCAGAGGTATCAGCTCTCTTGATGAGTCCTTGCCCGGAAGACGCCCGGGGAACCAGTGGAGAGAGAGGCCTTTGAACGAGGAATTGGTAGCTCGTTTCCTCTCTGGAGAACTGGGCTATAATGGGTTTTCCATCCTCTGGCAGCCTCACATGCCCCCTCAGGGGCTTGGGGAGAGGTTGCTCAGGGGAGGAAGCAGCATCCCCAGGTGACACCAAACAGAAGTGTGGGCCGCGTGGGCCTTCTCCCCACGCCCTCGGTCCTCACCCTACTCCAGCCTCCATGGAGCTGGTGGCCCGGCCACCACTGTTTACAGCCTCGAGGGCAGTGAGGCCTTGCATGCTTTGCCGTGTCTTCCGGGCATCCTGGGCTGATGGGAATCCTCATTTTGCAGAAGGGAAATGAGAGGAAGCCACATGCTCGCCCGGCTCCATGAAGCTGGGCTGCGGACTCCTGCACTCTGTTAATTCCATAGTCGCCGCTTTATCCCTTCTGTGAGAGAGTGCAGAGCCAGGGACCTTGAGGGGCCCTGTACAACCTGCAGGCTGGGACCACCTGGGGCCCAGCTTCTCAGAGGGTCCTCCCTCCTCATCCTTCTGGGGCTCATGTATCAAGCATGACAATCACTCGCTGTTCCGGGGGTCACACCCCTCCTGGACCACCCTCTAGGCCATGCCTTACTCCCACCCCACATTGCCACAGGGGTCTCCTAGCCCTTGGCACTAGCAGAAAGAACCCAGTGGGCTGCAACAAAAGGAACCTTGTGACTGGGCCCCCTCACACGTGTTGTCCCTCCCAGTCCTTTGCTTCGTTTGTCCAGCCGGCCACCCCCCACCCCCTAAAAGCCTCCCCAGCACCTGTTATTACATGTTATAACTGACAGCCACCTGGCCCAGCTTCCTCTTCCTCTGGGCCACACCAGCTCTGTGGACCTGCTGCCTGCTAAGCCAGCGTGCCAGGCCACCCAGTCTGGGCTCTCAGGGCACACAGCACCGCATCGGACATAGAGGAGACCTTGAAGACACATGCTTCCTCCTCCTTGTCATGGTCAGACAGGCCCTTCAGCAGAGGTTTACTGGGGACCAGCCCTCAGGAGTGTCAGCCTGCCTGCCTGCTTTTCATTTCATTTCCTTATTTTCTGCTGATGTCTTTAAAGAGGAGCATAATAATGGTACATGCAGACTGCTGAGATGAAGTCACAGGCCTAATAAGAAACACAATAAATGATTTCTTAACCCTCTCCTTCGGGTGTTACGCAAACTATAAGTTGCTTCTCTCAACCCGCAAGATTGAGCATTGAGAAAGACAGGAAAGAGATTCTTCTGGCAAATAAGTTAAAAGCCATTATTTCTGCAGTAGTGTGTTTAGCTCAGGGTCCAGGAGCAGCTGCCGTTTCTAGAAGGACAAAGGCATCCGGAGTTCTTGAAGATGAACATCTGGTGGGGGTCTTGGCGTTGAGAAGGATGCATGATTTCCCTCAGGACCCAGGAGCGTTTCCTCTCCTGCACACGGCTTTCCCAGGCTGCACCTCCGTGGGGGGTGGGAGTGGAGCCCCCGAACTCCAGCCAGGGCCCTGAGTTAGTCGGACATCCTCTCTGTGTGCAAATGGCCTTGTTATCTGGTAGACATTACAGTTTAGATGCATGTTGAGTTTAGGGAAGCCAGTGGCTCCAAAACCTCATCTCAGCCAGACTCACTGTGACCTTCTTGGGGCCCAGGCCCTTCACTTGGCTGCCAGGGTTGGCCCAGCCTGCAATTGAAGGGAAGACGGGGACGGGGGTACTGGAGAAGTGGGGCAAGGGAGTACTGCAAGGGGGCTAGTGCTGGGCACCCTCAGCCCTTCCCACACCTCCTGTGCAGGACTTCACAGGAGCAGGGTAGATGGGCCTCCCAGAGGCACTCGGGAGCCAGATTAACAGCGGAGCTTCTGGAGTCAAACAGACTTGGGTTCAAATCCCAGTTCCTCCAGTTTTTAGCTGTTTTCCAAGCCCGTTTTGCTTTGACTGTGAGATGAAGATAGTAGCGCCTGCCTTTTCATTTTGCAGAGGGTTACATAAGACCATGCACATTACAGCCCTCAGCACAACTTGATAAAGGGGAGCTGTTATTCCCCTCATGATACATCCTCAGCCTCCCACAGTGGTCTGTGGGGAGGGGAGACCAGACTCGAGGGGGGAAATAATTGAACCTCCTGTGCTGAGAGCTGGCTCTGGCACACCAGGCCTGCTGCCCTAGCACCAGGGCACCCACCAGTGGCCCAGCCCCGGCCCCGTTAAAACAACTCTGCCCAAAGTAGGTGTTCGTGTACATTTCCCTCCTCCAGCCTCTTCCCACCCTCCATGCCAGTGCAGGCAGAACAAGCACAGGGCTTGTTTCCCAATGAACTGTTCCACTCATACTCAGGAGAAAAGGAGAGGAGGGAGAAAATGCAGCCTCTTTGATAAGCTGTGATATGAACTCCAGCATAATCCAACAGCTGTGATCTTTACAAGGCCTGCTTCTGTGTGGGAAGTGAGCGAGTCTGAGGATGCTCCACTCTGTCGGCCAAGATGGCCCTCTGGCCAGCATCCTTTGGCTTGATCAACTATGCCTTTCCCTCCTTCTCTTCCTCCCTGCTGCCTTGCAAAGAGGACTTGCCAGAGAATGCATTCTTTTTAACCAGTGACTGTGCTGTGAACTCAAGGGCTCCAGCCCCAACCAGCCCAGTTGATGGCGGATGAGGTCCTGAGCGCCCTCCCCAGGGACAGGGATTCCCTCAGATGAGGTGGGCGTTTGAAGAGCATAGGCTGGGGCCCCAGGTGGGAGAGGGGGAAACAGTCACAAGACTTCTTCCATGAGACCCTGCCCCTGAGAAGCCCCACAGTAAGGCTTCTGGTTCATTCTGGTCCTCCTCTCGCCTCTGATACAGACAGGCCTGGCAGCCTCTCCAATTCAGCAAATGCTCAGTGTCCCTAATATGTCCCCCTGCTAATCCTGCCCTCCCCTCTCCCCCTCCCCCAGTGTCCTGGGTTTGCATAAGAGCTCTGTGTTGGGGGTGAGTGGAATAGGGAACTGATTGGCCCCTGAAGTGGGTGGGGGGCAGGGGAGCCCAAGCCTAGGAAGCCACTGGAAGCTGGACGTGTTTTTAATTGCAGGGCCCGGGGGAAGGGCCTTGAGAAGAAGCTCTCTTTCATGCCGTAATTGGGAAATTCCATTTTGCTGTCCTTGTACACCCTGCCTGTGAGACAGGCCCTTGCCTGGTGCCAAATGGCCACTGTGGTTGGGGCAGTCCCCCACCCCCCCCCACTGCTGATCCCTCCCAACCCCAGCTCCCTCCTCACTGTCTGTATCCCCTCCAGCCTCTGGAGTCCATTTGGCTTCTGATACACCCCCTTTACCCTGTCTGTCTTTGTCTTTATAAGGGCTACCTTACCTGTCAGGGGGCATTGGCCAGGCCCCCAAAAGCCCATTGTGCTGATGCTAATGAAAGATGAATCCAAGTAAAGTGACAAGGCCAGATCCCAGGTTCAAATGGCCTTTTAGAAAAGCTTGCTTTGCCTCTGGCCTGAACCTGCAGGAGAGAGCTTCTAAGAGGCCGGTTCTCTTCCTCTCGCCCTTAATGGATTGCATTCATTTGCTCAGAATAAAAATAAATTGCTGTGACAAATAAGCGCCAACCTAAGTCTGTCTGCTAGAAGAGGCCCTGATCCACCTACCCAGAATGCAGGCGGGTTTTGATCTTTTAGTAGTTGTAACTATATTGATTGGGTCCCCAGTTGAGAAGAAGGGGACAGGACATTGAAGAGGGCTGGAAGAATTCTTCCAAGGAATTTCCTACTTCCCTCTCAGAAGAAGCTTTTCTTCTTGCAGGCTTTAAATCAGTCTACCAAGTTCCTTGTGTGAACCTTCTGGAGCTTTTCATAGTCGTTTTCCCCTGCTGGAGCCAGGGATGGGGTGCTTTTGTTGAGATGCAGGACAGCAAAGGGAGTGTGTGGCAGAAGCTATTTTGCACAACCAGCTCTTGGCTCTGATCACCTAACTGGGGACAATGGTGAGGGAATGTGAATGGCAGGGAGGCACGATCTGACAGGCCAGAGGAGATTGCCTGGGAGAAATAGAGTCTTGCCCTCAAAGGTAAAAAGATGTCCTTGTGAAGGGCAAAATTCAGGTAGCCCGGAGAGTTCAGCCAATCTATTTCCATTGTCCCTAATCCATGGCAGAGCGCCAGCATCCCAACACCTCACAGAATCATCTGTAACCCAGGGGTGCCAGGGGTGGCAGGGAGGGCTAGGGGACCTGGAGGCAGGCTGGTGGCTTTGTTCTGCCTCCTACAAGCAGTCCCCACACTGGCCCTGTAGAGCACACTGTCATAAACACTGGCACTCCCTGTAAGAAGTGATATATTTTCTTCTGGAAAATGGAAACCACGTGTGATGGGCCTTGCTAGGCCAGGCTGGGATTAATTAGGTCCAACTTGGGGTGAGGGAGGAGGAGAGGAAGTGCTGGCCAGAGGGAGCCCTGCACAGTGTGCTGTGGAAGTCTGGGGAGCTTTAGAGAGAAGCGTCCCCATGTTTCAAGGGTCCTCCTGGATCCATGTGATATGGGACTGAAAGGAGGCCCAGGGCCCACTCACTTTGAGCAGGGCTGGTGGGAGTTTAGAGGTCATAGGTGAACTTGACAGAGGGAGGCCACATGACCCAAGCAGCCCTCCTCCCACAGAGCCAGCCATTGGCCCCAGTGTCTAGAAACCCCTGTGGTGGGGGTAAGGACTCAGGAAGCATTCCATGCCCACTGCACAGGCATGCCTTTTGGACTCCTCATCATATGGGTGCTGGCTCCTGCTGGGGCCCTTTCCAGCCTCTGATTAAAAGCGCTTTCTTTGTAGTCTACACACCCGAGAAGCATCGGTTCCCCAACCGATGGCTCAGGCAGCCAGCAGGGCTTGGGGGCGATTGTCAGGAACTGTTGCCAGGACTGAGAACTTGTTAATGAATTTCTTTCTGAGCTTGAGAGGTTGTTTCCGGGTGGGATCTGCAGTACTCTCTGGATCTGTTTATACTTTACCTAAGGATGCCAGGAAACTAACAAAGTTTTGACCTTGGTAAGTCAGACAGCTTGGTTAATTAGCAAGTAGCTGATGGGTATCATAATGTAGCATCTTAACAAAACATCAGCAGGTTTGGAAGCCCCTAGAAGTTATTTCCATCCTCCTGCCTCCTTGGGGTAGGGCTGCATCTGAGCCAGGACAGACAGATGAGTGTCCTTAGTTGTAAAAGTGTTCTTAAACTCCTTCTAGAACAGCAGTTACAGGGTGTATCCTGTTCATCCATTGGAGAACGCATTCCTCAGGAAGCTCTTTTTTATCCTGATATCACTTCAGCTTAGGTTTCCTCAGCTGCCCTTGGAGGCCCCTGTGTGGTTCTCCCCTCTCTCCCCACGAGTGGTTTCCTTTAGCAGGTAGCCACAAAGATCCACAGACACACACACACACCCTCCACCCATCTTCAGAAAAATGTTCAAAAGGTTTCCTGTCACATACTGTTTGTGAACTGTGCAGACCAGCTGCCCCTTCCACACAGAAGGGGAGTTCCTGCCTTGAAGGAGCCTGGCCTGGGGGAACCGTGGCGCTGAATCCAGCCTTAGACAGCAAGCACAAGCCCTTAAGAAGGAGCAAACAGGCCAGCCCCGTGGCCGAGTGGTTAAGTATGCATGCTCCCCTGCTGCGGCCCAGGGTTTCACCGGTTCAGATCCTGGGTGCGGACATGGCACCGCTCATCAGGCCATGCTGAGGTGGCATCCCACATGCCACAACTAGAGGAACCCACAACTAAAAATATACAGCTATGTAACGGGGGGCTTTGGGGAGAAAAAGGAAAAATAAAATCTTTTAAAAAAAAAAACGGAGCAAGCAGTCCACGGGAAGTCTGCCTTATAACCTGGGTTGCCATGGTCCACCAAAGAGGCTCTTGGGATACGTAGTGGATAATGGAACTTTCTTTAAAAGTTTGCAGCTTCAGCTCCCAGGAGCGTGTGGGCTCTGGGTCTGTTGCTGTCGTCATATCTTTTAATGCCCCTGTAGCACCAGAACATTTGCTCCCAACTCTGTGACCCCAAGTCTTGGGACATGCTCCATGGGGGTGCTGTGTGGCCATCCAGAGACCCCAGGACTGAGGTTCTTTGTTGTCTTCCAGACTGGGTGGTGGAGGCCATTTGGGAAAATACCCAATTTCCAGTCTGGACTTTGCTTTCCCTCAGCCCTCATTGGAAAGAAGCTGTGCTCTCTCATGCCATCTCCCTTCCACCCAGGGTCATTAACCCTCAGAAAATCCCCACCAAGACCTGCCCTGATGTGACCTCCTCCTCCTCATCGTCACCAAGACCTGCCCTGATGTGACCTCCTCCTCCTCATCGTCTCCCAGGGTTATCATCCTACTGGCTGTCACCTCAGTGAAACACTGAGTAAATCTGCGTGTCCTCCCCGGTCTTCCTTCTGGGCCCCCAGCCTCCAGACTCCTGCCCGTCCATTATCCTGGCCTACTTCCTGTCTATATTTAGATGACATAATCTCATTGGAACTGCCTGGCATTTGGACAATGAATGTCTTTTTTGGTCTAAATCTCCATTTTGACTCTTGCTCAAGAGGACATGTCTCACCCCCTCCTTCCTCTCAGATTATTTGTTTTTCCTTCTGGTTTATCACAGTTGTTCCCATCATTCACCTTAGCCCGTCTCTCTGAAGCTGAGCTGAGATGCCTTTCAAGTGCACTGCAAAGTCCTCTCTCATTTTCCTCTAGTCCTCTGTTGAGCATCCTGTGCTGTCTGTTTCAAGCCTTGCCTCTCACTGTCTTCTTTCAGAAGCTGCTTTCCTAAGTGCTAAGTTTTGCATCTCTTTCTCCATTTCCTCAGAAAGGGTGCCACATGCACCACCTCCGGCACATGCTGCCGTCACGTGACCAGTTTCCCCAACGTGGGGGCCACCTGAGCCTCCTTGCTTTGCTCCCCCAGAGAGCTGCTTCTTTAGCCTTATAATGGTGCTGATGTCTCCATTTCACCCTCAGCCTTGTCATCAGTAAACTCATGGCTGTGGATGGGCCCTCTGCCCCAGACCTGCCATCTGCATATCCAGTCTCTTCCTTGTGAAGGAAGAACAGTCGTGCAGACTTGAGGGCTCCCGGCCCTTCACATTGCTTCAGAGAACATGTCTCAGAAGCTCTGCTATAGCTCCGGAAGTTCTGACTTGTTTTCAGCTCTATTTTGCCATCTCTTTAGCAAAGCCCTCTCTCTCTCTCTCTTTTTTTTTTTTTATTGTGAGGAGGATTGGCCCTGGGCTAACATCTGTGCCTATTCTTCCTCTATTTTTTTGTATGTGGGACACCACCACAGCATGGCTTGATGAGCGGTGTGTAGGTCTGCCCGAGATCCGAACCAGCAAATCCTGGGCTGCCACAGCAGAGCACACGAACTTAACCACCATACCACCAGGCCAGCCACCCTCTCCCTTTCTTAACCACAGAACACTTTTTGCTTCAGTGTCCCAGATCTGTCTTCTTGCCTTCACCTGATCAGGGCAGTGTGGCTGCCTTACCTCCCTCCATCCCTCGATGCCTGTGATGGCCTTTTTAATGTAAATTTTCCGTCAAAGAACAACATACTATTTAAAAGTACACAAATCATAAATGTACTACAGCTCAGTTAATTTTCACTAATTGTCTACATTCATGTAATGGGCATTCAGATCAAGAAGTGCAGTCGTGCGTTGCTTAACAATGAGGATGTGTTCTGAGAAATGCATCATGAGGTGATTTCGTCATTGTGCGAACATCATAGAGTGTACTTACACAAACCTGGATGGTATAGCCTACTACACAGCAAGGCTAGATGGAATTAATCTTATGGGACCACCATCATATATGCAGTCTGTTGTTGACTGAAATGTCATTATTTGGTGCATGACACTAGAGCATGTCCCGCATCCAAGGTCCCTTTCATGTGTTCTCCCAGTTGCTACCCCATCCTCCTCCCCAAAGTAGCCACTGTCCTGACTTCTAACACCATAGTTTGTTTTACCCAGTTTTGAACTTTGTGTAAATGGAATCGTACAGTTTGTGCTCTTTTACAAAGTCTGGGTTCTTTTGATCCCCCTCATGTTTATGAGATTCGTTTGTGTTAGATGTAGCAGTAGTTCACATTTCTGCAGAGTATTCCATGGTATGAAGATACTGTGATTTATTTACTCATTCTGCTATTGATGGGCATTTGGATTATTTTCGTTTTGGCACTATTAGGAATAATGCTGCTATTAATATCCTTTCACATGTCTTTTGGTGAAATACCATATGCGTACATTTCTCTTAGATATACACCTAGGAATTGCTGCATCAGAGACCATGTGTATGTTTAGCGTTAGTAGATATTGTCCGAAGTGGCTGCTCCAATTTCCACTCCCATCAGCAGTGTGTGAGAGCTCCAGTTGCTCACATCCTCCTCAACGCTTGCTATTATCAGTCTCTGCTTTGAAGTTGAGAACCTCTCATTGCTAGTTGGCCTTTTGGATATCCTCTTTTGTGATGAACCTGTTGGAGTCATTTCCCCATTGGGTTTTCGGCGCTTTTCTTATTGGCCTGTGGAAGTTCTTTATATATTCTTGATTTGAGTCTCTCTCAGATGTACAGACTGTAATTATCTGCTCCTATTCTGTGGCATGCCTTATGGCTCCCTTACTAGTGTCTCTTGATGAATAGAAGTTCTTTATCTTTAATGTAGTCCAGGTGATCAGTTTTTCTTCACAGTTAGCACTTTTTGTTTTGTGGTGCTTTTTCAGGGCATTAGGAGCTCCTAAGAACTACCCATAAAGCTTTGCTGTTTCTTAAGTGTTCTTAGTGAACTGAACACTGAGTACAATCCACTTAAAACCCAGACGTATTATTTCTTAGCTCTGGACGGAGTCTTGGAGGCCACCTAGTCCAGCCTGCTTGTGTTTTGTAAAAGCAAAGATTCCTAGCCACCCTCCATTCCCCCACCCCACTGAAACCCAGGGGCTTCTCTTGCAGCTGGGCCCGCAGTGCTCTGCAGCCTGGAGTTAGGAACTGCTGATCTAACTGTGTTGGTCAGCACCCTGAGTGGCAGGAGGTGGGAACCCAGATCAAAGGCACCAAACTGAGCAAGGAGGCTTGACTAGCCTAGGGAGCCAGACCAAGATGGAGGGAGCAAGACCCAGGAACTCAGTGTTTCCCTGTGGCACCGTCTCGCTTCTTGGCTCTTGTCTGAGATCAGCCTTGCTATTTTGGTCCCTTCAAGCAGCAAAGGCATGGCCACCAGATCACATGGCCATCATGTCCCTGCAAGTTATGCTCCCAGGGAAGCTCTGATTGGCTCATGCAGGGTCATGTGTCCGCCGAGGTTGGAGTGGTAGTGGCAGGGTTCTGTGAGCGGCAGCCCTAACAGACCCCCATATGGAGTAGGGAGCAACAGCTCTCCAGAGGAAAGAGGCTGCTCTCTTGAGCACAGTTTTCTTACGTGGAAAATGAAGATGGTGATCATCACCATCTCCTACTGATCCTCAGGAGGATGACATGACATAACAAGAAAATGCTTACAAGAGTGTCTGGCCCCTGGTAACGGTGCAGTCAGTACCAGTAGCAACTGGGACGGTAATTGTGATAAGTAGCATCCAGCCTCTCTGCGCCTGTGAAGGAGGGAAAGCTCGGGAGGTGGGTGGGTGGGTCGGTGGTCGCAGAGCTGGGCCTGGCACCTCTTCGCGCCTTTCCAGCCCCTTGCTTCCTCTGATGCAGTACACTGCCACCCCCTCAGGCTCCTCCTGGAAAGTGGATGTCCTAAGGTTGACTGTCACTTTCTCGTGTGCCCGAGGGAAGACTAAGAGAGAAAACCATTGAGCAAACTAACACTTGACCCCAGGCTTATCCCTTCCTCTGCCCCTGACTGGACCCCACCCTGTTCAGAGCTGCCCAGTCAGGACTCTTGATTGCACATGACAGAAAACCAGTTCTCACCCTTATGTTGAAAAAAATAAAGGTAGCGTGCAGTCAGGGACAAGGATTGGCTCATTGAAAACTGGAAGTCCACAACTAGAGCCCTCCTCGTGTCCTCAGGACTCAGTCTCACCTCTGGCCTCCATGGCCGGCTCTTCTTCCTCCTCTTTCAGCCCTATCCCGGGCAGGCTGTCCGCCCAGTGGCAAGATGGCCACCAGCAGCTCTTGGCTCACTCCTGTCCCTTAGCATCCCAGCCTTCAGCAGCAGTCTTGGGCTTGAGTCTCATTGGACCCGTCACTGTGGCCAGAGAATGCCTGTGCGGGCTTGTGTGCCCAGCTTCAGACACAGAAGGAGTTGTTCATGGGAAGTCACAGTTCTGGAACCAGAATCCCAGACCATGGATGCTGGGGAGGCAGACCCAACCAGTGTCCACTCCATGGTCTAGATTCAAATGCTGACTGAAGAGGGTGTGAAGCAGGCCCCAGCGAAGGCCCACATGGTGGCAGCAGAAGGAGTGACACTTCTCCACTCTCCCAGCAGCCAAAGCCTCCATCCATCCAGAAAGGTGGGCAGGGGGAGGGTGGAGCTGCGAGTGTGACCAGCCTTCCCACAGACCACCTTGGGGGCGAGTGGGGAGTGGGACGGCATCCGAGGAGTTAGGCCTCCAGCTCACCCCGTCTCTCTGGCTTCCTTCCGTTTGCAGCACTGCACCTCCCCATAAACTAGAAGTTGTCTGCTGCATCGTGGGGGGTGGAGTCGGGGGCTTTTCCCAGCGACTATTTACTGTGAATATTTGCCTTCATGCTGCAGTCTGGGCTAGGCAGACCTGGGCCAGCCACCACATTCGCAGATGGGGCATTCAGGGGTGACAGGAGCATTGTAGGAGGTAGAGAAGAGCTTGGGCTAACCCAGTTGGGGGGCAAGGGTCAAAGGTTCACTCCCCACAGGTCCGTTCTGTGACTCTTCCTGGAGCGCCTGCAGTGTGCCAGGCCCCGCACCAGCCCTGGTCACACACAGGACTGAGAGCCAGTCCCTGCCTTCACCACTGTGGTGGTCTAGTGACATAGGCAGACAGGCGACAAGTAACTAAGAAATGTGTGCCCCAGTGTTGTGATTTGTGCTCTGGAGTGAACAACGGGGGTGGAGGGGTCCTTGGGTTCAGGGCAGTGAGAAGGGGGTGCCCCACAGCTTCAGCGGAGCCAGGAAGCTGTGACCTGGATCTGATGTTTTCTCAGAGCATAAAAGTGCCCTAGTTTCCCCTCTCCTCAGGCTCAGCTGAAGCTACGCCAAGAACTGGCTTTTAAAGGCCGCCTGAAATGTGGTTTGGAGCCAAAAATCTATAGAGCCAGTGCATTTGTGACCTTGTTGAAAATGCTTACTGGGGAAAATTAAGGGGGTAGGATTTGGGAGGTTTTTTTTCCTTTTTAAAATTAAAAAAATATATATCCATTTGGCCCTTCTCCCCTTTCCCTCTTGGCACATTCCCTCCCCAGGATGCCTGACTCCTCCAGCCCCACGGCACTCATCTCTTTCATTTGTCCACACCTCCCCCACCCCCAATCCCTCTCCATCCCCCGTGCTTCAGGAATGAAAAATACCAAGTGGGTGAAAATAAGGACCCAGGGTATAGCCCTGGAAATTAGGCCACAGCTGTCAAGCTAGAGTCCTTGTCTCTGAGTGGAAAATGGAACTGCCGAGAGCAAGCGCTTGGCCCCTCCCCAGCGAGGACAGATAAGAGTCTCCCCCGCCCCCTCCCCTGAGGGGCTGCTGCTGTACTGGCCTAGGAAGGGCCTGGAAATGCCATTTGTCAGTGAGCAGACCTGTTCCAGTGCCCATCGGCAGGGACACCACAGCAGGCAGAGCTAGTCCCTGCCCTCTGAAGGATAGCCACAAACACAAGCAGCCATGGTGCTCTGTGGGAGCAGATGGGGTGGGGGAATGCCCAACCCCAGTGGAGGGGTATGGGAGAGCTTCTGGAAAGAGATGCTGTCTACCTGAGCCGTGAAAGACAAATAGGAACTGGGTGGGAGTAGGGGTGGGGAGGAGGTGTTTCGGATGTAGTGCAGTTGGCTCAGAAGCCCAGAGGCCAGTGCCTGGGCACCCCAGGGGCAGGCCCCTGGCTGCCTCACAAGCAGCCCTGAGGTACCCAGTGAGCCGCTGAAGGTCCAGAACAGGTTCAGAAAACTCCCTCCACCTTCTGTGGACATGCACAAGTCCCTGAGAGGAGAAAACGCTGACTGGCCACCCTGGAATCTTTGGGGTGGCACTAAGTCCCTGCCTTCCCCAGCCAAGGAAGGACTGCGGGTCTGCGTGAGGCCATGCCTGGGGTGGCTGGCCCCCAGAGCCCAGCGCCCTGCCGTGCTCCCAGAACTTGCAGTGAATGAAAGGGAAGTGGGGCCCAGGGTTCACGGGCTAGGGGGACACCCAGCCATTGTCTGTAATGGCTGTGGCCTTACATTCCCTCTCCCACCTGTTAGCCTCATAAAACAAAGGCTAGTTAACAAGTAGCTCAAGAAGCTTGCTTGCCAAGGGGCCTGGCTACTACATCATTCTAGAAGGTTCAGTGCCGCTGGGACTGAAAGCTTGAGCAGATAATCTGGAGTAAGTTTAAAACCTTCTCAACACCCCAGACATCCCTGCCCCCACTTGTTTGGCTCTTTAGGGGATGCTGCCTTCCGCCAGTTAATTCTGGGAGCCTGTGAATTCCACCAACTTGCCTTATCAGATCTTTTCTGCAGAGAAGAGTCAGCTTTTTCCTTCCTCCCACGTGAGCTAAGCCCCTGCCTCCTTTGAGCCCCTTTCCTGAAGGAGACCTCCGCCCACCTCTGTCGGTAGCCCCTGGCCCTAACAGTTGGCAGGTTCCTGGAGTTACCTCACTTCCTTCCTGCCCTTGAAGCCTGAGCAGCTGCCCCAGTCCAATTCTTTCTGCTTCTCCTGATCCCCCAGGAGCACAGTAATTGGTTTCTCAGATCTTCAGCTGTGCACCCCGTCTGTGAGTGTTTCCCAGCCCCCTGACCCTCCGCAGGAAGACCTGTGATCTTACTGCTGTGGGGACTCCAAGGGGAGGGGGCCACAGAGAAACGGCTGCTCCTTCATTTCTCCGCCCCCTCCAGTCCCTCTGCTCCCAGTCTTGCCAGTGATGCCTGAAATAGCTACAGGACTGCCACTTCCTGCCCAGAGCCCCACTGCTGCAGCCCAAGGTCACACTCCCCCAGGAGGGGGCTCTGGGCGTGGTGCAACAGAGCAGCTGCCCGGTGTTATCGTCCCCTGCTCAGCTCCCCAGATGAGTATCTGTAATTATAGCTCTTGGAAGATCGCAGCTTTCATTTCATTTCTGTGGTGTTGGGAGGAAAGCTAAAGTCTCTCTTCACGTCTTCCCAAGCCAGCTAGGGGTTTCTAGGGGAGAAAAGAGAGCCATCAAATAAATGCCCACAGGCCAGCACGGTGACAGGAGAGGTGGACCGGGGGGGCAGGCTCGGAGAAAGGAAAGCAGGATGGACAGGCCTGGACAGGCGTGATGAGGTGGGGTGGAGGGTGCCACCAGCCACAGCGCCTCTTACCCATAGCTGTGCCTCCTCTCGAGGGCCCGGAGCCCTGGCACAGCCTCCAAGGAGGCCCTCTCCCTGAGATTGCATCATCTAAGTCCTCCTGCTGCGAGTCCATCCCTCTTCCTCAGCCCTGACTTGGCTCCATCCTTACCTCAGAAAGGGCATCTGAAGAGGCAGCCCGAGACCCTCTGGACTTAAATTGGAAAAAGGAAGTTGCATGAGGCGAAAGTGATTTCCAGAGCCCAGAAGGGCAGCCTTCCTGTGCACAGCGGTGTTCGTCTGTAGACTCAGCTCCCCGTGAACGGCTGCCTCGCCCCCGTGCTGCCTGTGCTGTTGGTGTGAGACAGCCGTCCCGCTCTCACTAAAGGCAGGGGCTTCACCTCCGTTGAGGAGACGCGCCCCTTCTCCTTGGGATTCTGTTTCAGGAGAAGGCCTCCCCTGTAGTCAGGCACTCCTGCCTCAGAGCGGAGCCGGCCTTTTCTCCTGCCTGTATTATGCTAATCGCTCCTTGCGAACAGGCAGACTTGGTAGGAGGTGTGCCTGCTTTTAGATGAAACCTACGCCTTTGAAGCAAAGAGCCACAGTACTAAAAATATCATTTCCTGGCTGTTGGTCCTCTCATTTGTAAAATGCATGTTTCCATTGTTGAATCTGCAAATCTGCAGCAGCCACCGCCCTGGAGAGGGAAGCGCTGCCATCTCTGCCTGGAGCATTGACCCTAGCCGGGGAGGCGCCACCTTCCCAGAGCCCTGCTCCCCTGTGCTGCCTCTGAGATCTTCCTCAGGGAGTCCAAGACCATCCCAAAATGCACGGGATTCTAAATACCTTCTTGTGTGTTGTTAAAAAATTTAAACCACGTAAGATAAAAATGGAAATAATGCAGAAGAATATAGCATGAAGTGTGAAAGATCCTTCACCGCCTTTGCCTCCCCCAGAAGTAGCCTCTGTTTTCAGTTTCGTGTATTTCTCTCCAAAACTTTGTCTTTGCATTTATAAATATACAGCTCCGTTTGGTTTGGGTTGTGGTTGTGGTTTTCCAGCAGAGGATTCTAGACTCGGATTGTTCCGCAGCTGGCCTTGTTTTCCCTCCCTCACGCGTCATTCAGCAGAGCGCAGCTCCCTCAGGATCCTGAAATCGTTTAGACTCTGCACTCTAATCTCTAGGCCAGAGCTCAATGGCTCAGGGTCACTCTCCCTTATCAAGGCCACCACATCAGAGTTAACTTCCATCGCCCATTTCTCTGCATGTGGTGCTCTGCTCCATGGGCGGTGGCGTGATGCTGTGGGCAGGCAGGGTGGGTGTTCCCCAGAAGGTCCCTTGTCTGGCACAGTTCTGCTGGGGGTGGTGGGGGGCTCCTCTGTATCTGAGACCTGGGACTCCTCGGACGCTTGCAGGACACTTTCCCCAGAGGGACTTCCACGGATGCCTCACTTCTGGAGCCCTTTCTCATTCTCGTGCATTTAATCCGGGGAAGATTTCCTGGGCTAGAAAGGAACATTCTGATAAAAAACCCATTTCATGCATCTTAAAATTCCCTGAAAATGACTGATGACAAGAGGAATTTTGGGGGCCGGCCCTGTGGCCGAGTGATTAAGTTCATGCGCTCCACTTCAGCAACCCAAGGTTTCGCCAGTTCAGATCCCGGGCGCAGACATGGCACGGCTCATCAGGCCATGCTGAGGCTGCATCCCACATAGCACAACCAGAGGCACTCACAGCTAGAATATACAACTGTGTGCCGGGGGTGCTTTGGGGAGAAGAAGGGAAAAAAAAAAAAGATTGGCAACAGATTAAAAAAAAAATTTTTTTGGCCTCTTGGCAGGTGGTGGAGGAGGGTACAATTAAGAGAAACCCCCCTTCCATTTGGCCACGAAGACCTTGAAGGCGTCCCCTCCACGCAGTCTATCTGACCACATCTGCTGTGGCCCCTCCACTATGATCTTTTTACCATTTTCCAGGAGAGTCAGCAGAGAGGCTGCTCTGATATTTGTTCTTTGTTACCAGCAGTGGGTGTTTCTCTCCCCGTTCTGATTTCTGGCGTTTATCTCCATGCCCTTTAGGTGGGCACGTATAAAGAGCTACAGAAGACAATTTCAGTTCATAAAATTTCATAAAACCCCCCAGACTGAAGATTGGAAAACCAGAAAGACACTCATTGTTCTGGCTCCCCAATCACAGACTATTATCTTCTGTGGAAGCCAAATGTAGTCAGAAAGGCAGGATGGCATATGCCAGAGGCAGCGGCTGGCGAGCTGAGCTTCCTCCCCCAGAGCATCCCAGGCTGGGGAGATGAGCCAGGCATGCAGCTGCCAGAAGAGCCACGGCCTGAGGTGAGGGTGGCAGGAAAGAGTCCTGGGCAGGCACAGGTCTGGCCTGAGAGTTGATCTCCTTTTCCTTCTGTTTGAACAGAGCAAGTCGGGGCTGTGCACAGCAGGCTAAGGTAGAGACCAGCAGGGAAATAGTGAAAGGCCAGGCAGAAGCTTAGGGAAAACCAAGACCCCAGCTCTGGGGAGGTGAGGGTATGGATGTGAGAAGGAAAGCAACTGGGTTCTGCAGGCACGCCTCCTGTGGGACAGCTGGTAACATCTTCCAGTTTCCACAGGAAGGGTGGCAGTACCAGGCTTGTAGCAGTAGTGGTTTGGGGTCAACGGTTCTCAGTCCTGTGAATGAAACTTGTTAAGAATACAGACCACTGGCTTCCTGGAGTGGGCCTGAGCATGGTCTTGGTGTCCCAAACAGTCTCCAAGTGACTTGAACCTAACAGCCAGGTTCAGGGGTCTCTCGACGAGGGGCTGTTCCTGGCTTGGAGGGCCCTACTGGTTCTGGAGGGTAATTGTGCGACATCCTAGGTAGGCGAGGACAGTGATGGGACAAGGGGTGGTGGCACCCCGCTGAGAGGTGTGGAGCTGAAGCCGTGCATATGGAGCCCAAGAACAGAGCTCTGAGGCTGCCGCGAGAAAGCACCATGGCAGCCCCTGGTTGGAACCCTTCAGGGCATGTTAAGTACTTTGGATAAAAGTCACCACAGGAACAGGAGGTAGAAGTGGATCACTGTGATCACATGGGACCCACAACCATGAGGACAGCCCACTGGAGTGAAGAATTTGGGGAAGGACACATTCTGGCCTCGGTGTAGTGACTGCGTGAACACTGGGCTGTGGGCCCAAGGTGGGCGTGTGGCTTCAGAGTTAGAGGGGCAGAGTTGTGGGACTGCTGGGGCCTCGGCGTCTGGGCTCCACGCTGACTAAGGTGGAAGGGAGATGCTCACCGTCTGTAAATGTTTGTGGTCACATAAGCAGCGGCGGGGAGCAGTCCCTTGGCCTGGAACAAAGGACTAGTTTGGGAATGATGGGATGAAGTAAAGGAAAATGTGAACAGCACAACTGGTAACAGGAGGAGTGTTGGGGCAAAGGGCATCCCCAGTCCATTCCCAGGAATGAGAGTGGCCCTGGCCAGGTTCCCTGGGCTCCTGGCACTTCTGTCACTTGCCTGCCTCATTTCTCAGAAGGTCACCCCACTAGTTTGAAGGGGAAATGAAGAGATGCTAGGATGCCTTTCCCTTACCTGTCCCAAGACAGGCTCTCTACCTCAAGGGACCCTTGCCATGGGTCCCATGCCCTGGGCTGCCCTGGGCATTTGAGCTGCAGGGAATCGGAGTCCTCAGTTAGGTGGAGAGAGGGGCTGGGCCAGGGAGGCTCTAGAGGTCTGTGTCCTGCAGGTAACACACAGCATAGGACTGTCTGGCAGGATGGAACATGAATTCTGGGTCAGGGACTTGACTCCGCTGTGGCCCTGGCTCTGTGGCCACAGACCAGTCCTTGGCTTCAGTTCCTCCCTCTGTCTCATGAGCACAGGATCTCTGAGGGCCTCCGTGAGCCTGGCTGGAAGTTGGCAGGGGCGTGGATGGGCAGGCAGGTCTGGGGCCAGAAACCAGCTTGCCAGGCTGTTTGTGTCTTGGCATTAGGGCAGCATGTGGCCTCTGCACAGGCAGGGCCCACCCCACTGGGGAGGCTGAGGACATCCTTGCAAGGAAATCCTGCTTGAAAGATGGGAGTTTAGAGGGCTTCAAAGGGAGAGAAAGGTCCCATCCGTGGTTCTCTAATGGTCAACCCAAGGGACTCCCAGGCATGCTGGGCTCAGGGATGCTGTTTCCCTGGCGATGTCAGCCTGGATTCAGAGTACAGGCAGTCACTGTACTGAATCCCCCTCCCCCTGGACCTCAGACAGCAGCTGGCCTGGGGCCTGCACTCAGGAACAGCCATTCCTAGCAGAAGTTTCTGGGAACCTGCTGATGGAGTCACCCCCATAGATCCCTCCCCCTGGGTCTAAGTGTGGGTCCTTGCTGCAGAGCTGTGGGCACAGCTCCTGGACTCTGCCTCCTGTCAGTCCCCTTGGGGACAATCCATTGCCCCAGCAGGAAAGAACCGGGTGTGGGTGCAGGTCAGCACTATCCTGGCCAGATGTGGAAAGGTGTGGCCAGTGCCTGCCACCCACAGAGGTAGCCCCAGGGTAAGGGTGGGGTAGAAGGAACTGATTTGCAGATAAACTGCCCCAGAGCCACAGGAAGGTTCTGGAGAAGCTCGGGCTCTGGTCCATCAGAAGCCCAGTGATATCTGTAGCCAAGGTGCCCCCAAACCATCTGTCCTCCAGAAAAAGCGTGTCGGAGCCCCTGTGCCAGCTGGACCCTGGAACCTGCGAACTGGGTGTATGGCAAGGCAGCAGCTAAGAGCTCCAGTGCCAGGTCAGGCCAACTAGACAGGGACCTTGGCAAGGCTCTCATCTGTGCTTCAGTCTCATCTCTGTTAGAAGGGGACGGCTGAGTAACACCTGTCCATGTTAAAAGGATCCAGGATACATGACATGCCCAATGTAGAGAAGCGCTCACAAATGTCTGTTTTGTGTGGCCATTACTGGGAAGGAAATGGTGATTTGGCTTGAAGGCAGTCTCTGCCAGAAGGTAGGAGCCCGTTCTCAAGGGCTTGGAGGGTTTCGGCATTTCTTCAAGTGGATGGTCATGAAGACACCAGGATTTCCTCTAGTGCCCCCTCCTTTGTTTTCATTTGCTCTGAGTGTTCAAAAGATGAAATGCAGAAGCCGTGGGCTTCCCTACCGAGGGTTTGAGGCCTGAGGAGTGATGACCTCCAGTGCCCTGCTCACCCCGCCTTCCCGCTGTCTGCTCACCCCAGCCTTGTCCTCCCAACACTGCCTTTTCCTCCAACGCCCAGCACACCTCAGCCAATTCCCCAGGGTCTTCCCTGCTTATCTTGTGGCATCCCCAGAGCCTCCATGGCAGGGGCTGTGCCTCTGCCATCTGACCTGTATGTATCCAGCTGTATTCTGGAGTATCTCCATGTGGGATAGAAGGAGCAGCAGCTCTTCTGGGACACAAATGTGGGCCTTGTCTGTAAGTCAGACCCCTGCTGAGCTGAGCCCTCACAGGCCCTTCCCTGCAAGTTCCGAAAGTGCTTCAGCCAGAACCAGACACTTTGCAAAAACCCTGATGTGTGGGTCAGCATCCCCCCAGCTACCCAGGCCTCTGAGTGTTCCATGTCCAAACTGAATTCCACGACTGCAGTGATCCAGGCCACGTTGCCCCTCCTGTGATTAATTTTCTGTTCCACAAGTATCCGTGTCCCTGTTGCCCAGGGGTTTCAGACACATTCTGCCTTGTTCTGGAAGCCTAGGTCAAGAGAGGAGACACTGCAAGTAAATGTCGGGAGGTAGAGCTCAGGAGGGTGGAAGGAGATCATGGGGAACTCGCAACAGGGGTGAAAGGCCCTCCCAGGAGTCAGGGACTGGGCAGCTGGAGCAAAGGCCCAAAGGGGACTGGAGAGGTGCCTGTGAATGGACAGTGGGGGATGGGCTTGGCCAGTTTGATAACAGCACCTGGAAATGAGGCCAGGCAGGTCAGTCAGCCCACGTGCAGAGGATGGCTTCTGTCCTGAGAAGGAGGTGGAGCCCTTCACATGGCAGGAGGGGCCACCTGACCACCCTGGGCAGTGGAAGAAGTGGGAGTCTCCTCTCCTGACTCTGCCCTACTCTCACCTTGGTCCCTAGTGCAAACCCCAAAGCTGGAGAGAAGAGCAGCCTCAGCACAGGGGGCTGAGGCCCCAGCTGCCTCCATGAGACCCTTTGGTTTCTTGGCTGCTCCCGCCCAAATGAAGCCTTCCCTGGAGGTCTCCAGATGAGCCCAGCTCAAGTGTCTCTGGCCACCCAGAGTCTGGCCATGCCACTCTTGAACAGAGGGACAGAGAGCTAGGTGGACAAAAAGCCCCCTTCTTCCTCTTCCTCTGCCTCTCCCCATCATACCGCGCCCCTCCCTCCAGCCCCTTTCCACCAGCTCCCAGCAAGACCCAGAAAAACAAGTCCTCATGCCTCCTCCTCCCACCCCCAGCCCACCTCCAAGAAACTTTTAAGTGTATCAGACACCTCATTGCATTAAACACGATGCATTTTTAAGGCATGAGTTGGCAGGGTTACCATGGCTGCCTCTGCCCTGAGGGGCACACTGCCGAGGATTGATTGAAATAAATAAAACAGATTTACAATTTTCATACTTGGCAAGCAGAGAGCTGGAAGGGAAGAGGAGCAAGGGGGAAGGCAGGAGGAGGAGACAGTGAACCTCTGGAGCTTTCTGAACTTCAGATAGGAGGCCACTCCTTCCTCCCCCGTCCTAATGCTACACTGACCCAAAAGCTGCTTTCCCTTTCAGTCCCTAAAGGATCCCAGCTGTTGGCAAGGACAAGGCGGGAGCATACTTTTCTGGTGGGAATGGCTCTGGGCCCCTGTGTTTTCTATACTTGACATTAGGCTGTACTTCAGAGTTATGGCTGTGAGACTCCAGGCGTCTCCTAGAAAAGCCTGTGTCCCATTGACCTTGGACCACTAAGGGGGTGTGGACACCAGCTTGCAGCCAAAGGAGAGAGGAAGTGAGGGCCTGTCCCTCCATGCACAGTATTGGCTTGCTCAGGACTTGAGCAGCAGGCAGCTAGGGATGGAAATGAAAGAAGGAGGCCCACGCTAGAGGGAGAAGGGGAGCACCCCAGAAGAGGAGGCAGAAATGATTTGGCCCTGCCATCAAGAATGCCTGGACAAGAGGTGCCCTGAGGCCACTTGCAGAGAGTCCACCTGGCCCTAAGCTTTCCTCAAAGGCAGCGTCCAGTTGCAGCCTCTGAGAAGGAGCTTGAACCAGGACCGCCTGCCTGGTCGCCCTTCAGAGCCTCCACTGAGCAATGTTCTCTGCCCCAGGGCAGGCAGCGACCAGCAAGAGCATACAGCAGACTGCCCAGTGCATCCCCTCCCTGCAGTGCAGACCACCCACCAAAGAGCTGAGCTCACAAGTGGGGTTCCACCCAGCCCAGTGGTGCTGGGGAGCTGGACCTGCCTAGGTGGGAGACAGAGGCTGCCAGGTGGTCCTGATGCCAGAGAGTGCAGAAGTAGAGGCCTGAAGGACCCAGTGGGGGCAGCATGGGGTGGGGGGCTTCTGTGAGTGTCTAGGGCAGTTTAAGGAGATGGCCAGCAGACCTTCCTGTGTCTGGGAAGCCATCATCCACACTGCCTGTCCCACGTGTGGCACTAACAAGGCACGATTTCTCGGGGTCTAGATGGGCCCCGGAAGGACTCATCCCATGTATCGAAGGGGAGATGGGAGCATTGAAGAGCTGGGGCACACCCACCCAGCCTCGAACTTGGCAGCTGAGGCCAATACTGAGTTCTCTGTTCGTCGAGGGGCAGTTAGCACTGAGAGGGAGCGAGGGTTGAAGCAGGAATGGACTGTATTAGTAGCAATGGGGGGAAATCGGGGGGGCGGGAGGTGGGTGCTCTCAGCTTTTACACCCATCTCTCAATACTGGTGTCTCTTTCCACTCAAGCAGTTTGGAGTCCAGAGTCTCCCCCCCAGAGCAGCTGTTCCGTGCCCTTTGCTGGTGCCCATCCTTTTGGTGTGGTCAGCTTATTGCTTGGGATAGTCGAGAATAGGAAAGGCTTGGGAGGAAACGATCCCTCCAGCCTCCATGTCCCCTTAAACTTCTCTTGAGTCCATCTGGTGCCCTTTCCACATCCCTGTCCAGTAGCCTTGGGCTGACTCACCAGTGGGCTAGCTGTGTCCACCAGCCGGACCTAAAACCAGCACTGTGGGGCCACTAGGATAGGGGCATTCCTGGGCCCTCCAGGCTGCAGGCTCACCCCAGGCATCCCTGCCATGGCTCAGACATATCATCTGCTTCTGCCTTTTGTCACTCTTTAAAAGGCCAAGCCTGAGGAAGGAGGGGGGAGAGGAGAGGAGGGCAACATCCCCCACTGCCCCAGCAAGTGTAGATTAGCTCACTTCCTAGCCAACCCTCAGCTCTGGGCTCAGTATCAGAACAGTTGGGAGCAGGGGTGAGGGGGTGTCTGCATGCCCTTACTTGGTGTCAGAGCTGGCAAGAACGTCCCCAGCAAATAGCCCAGGGACCTGGGAAGGATCGGCTGACAGCAAGGGTGGGAGGCTGTGCTAACTTTGCTGGTCCTGTTTTCGGAGGGAAGTGGGGTCATGGGAAGAAGTCCTACATCTTCCCCAAGTCACATGGCAGAGTCTAGATTCCCCAGAACACGGCACGGCAGGAAGCCAGAACGCTTCCTCCCCAGGAGGGGCACCCATGCTTGGGCCTCCAGAGCATGTATCCTGTGTGCAGCCCCTGCGACTAGCCCAGCCCTGGGATGGAGCCCATCCCCCTGCTGTCCCCACCCTCCAGGCTCTCCCGCCCCACCCCCCGCCCCGTGCCAGGCCATGCCTTCCCCCAGGCCCCTGGAGTGCGTCTGTCCTGAAAAGACCTGCTCACACTCTGCTTCTCACCACCCCCACCACCAAGAGTGCCCCTCCACGCTGACCTCGCCCTTGTGCCCTGCCCAGGCCCACAGGATGAACCCCTGCAACAGGAGGCTGGCCAGGTGGAGAGAGGCCTCTGGCGGCAGAAGCGGCCCTATTTTGCACCCTGGGAATTCAGAGGCCAGGAATGCCTCTTGTCTCCTATTTGCACACAGCCAGGGGGAGGGTGTGGCTCAAAGCCACTGCGCAGGTCTTGTCCTCCAAACCAAGGCTTGACCTTGCCGGAGTTGGTGGCCTCTCTGGGTCCTTAGAGGAGAAGCAGCCTGTGGCCCCTTTCCCACACCCGGGACAGGGTGAAGGATAGCATCAGGCTCCCTGTTGGGAGCCTGTGCCTTTCTCCCATGAGGTAGGCATCAGCTGTGGCCTCAGGGCGTGACTGCTAGTCTAGAGCCAGTTGACACCTTCCTCCTCCTACGTGCTCTGGCCCACGTGTCACCTGAAGCAGGGGCTGTGGGTGGGTGCCACACGGGGTCCCAGGAGAGCACCTGCTACCGTGGGCCAGCACTGAGGCTGGTGGCCATGCAGGGCCAGAGTCTGGTACATGTGGATGCTTGGCCAGTGTTAGTGGTTGAAAGGACAGTAACACAAAGCTCACACCATCCTGACAGGTGTGATGCAGCCACTTGCAGGTGGGCACTGCTCCAGAGTGCCTTCCCCTGGTTCCAGTGTAGGCCTTGGCCTTTTGAGGCTGCCCCAAAGAAGGGATCCCTACAGACAAGGCAGTGTCATCTCAGTCCATTAGGGAAAGTGCGGTCCCTCTCTTGGCTCCCTGGGGCTTCAAAGCAGGCCAGAGGCAGGTTGCTCTCCTAAGAGCTCCTAGTATCAGACAGAGGGACCAGAAAGAACCATCCCCTCCCCAGCGTGAACCCAGACCTGGAGGACGGGGAACAGCCGTCCATGCGCGTAGCAGGAGGCTCGAGGAGGGGGAGGCAGTCTACAGGCCCCGCAGTTACACACTACAGGCCACCTCCAGGTACATGCAGGTGCACCCCTGCCCTCCTCCAGCCCTAAGGTGGGCTTCCAGGATGTGCCCTCCCAGACCCTGTCCAGGTTCCCTCCCACCCCACTTCTTTGCCTTGTCCCCAAGAATCTTCCAAGCCATTGTCTCGTGATGAATAGCACCTTAATATGAGTATTAAAAAATGCGGACAAATGTTTAATGCTTGCAAGCTGTATTCCATTATCGATGCTATGCTTGAGAGCCAGGCAGGCAGCTCCCGCTGGGCTGGGGCTCGACAGAGAAATGATGACGCAGCAGCCCTGTGAGGCAGCCATCTGCCAGGCCCCCATGGGGCGACCGCCCCCGGCGCCTGCTCACGATGGGCACCGAGGAGGCAGAGCGGTAAGGAGCAACAGAAGTTCTAGAGGTCGACTCTTCTGGGTGTGGATCCTCCCTTCCTGCTCCCCTGGTCAGCTGTGTGACTGGCAGTATGGGTCCTCTCTATGTGGGGGTGATAGTGTACCCTCTGGCCAGGGTTGGGAAGACTTGGCAAGATGCCGCAGGAGGAACCTGGGGACACTGAAGCCACCTGTGCAGGTCGTGACATGGACTCAGGATTGAAGTAAAGAGTGGGCCTTCTTTCCTTCCACCCCCGCCTTCTTGACTAAAGAGGAGGACCTGGCGTCCTGTTCAGGTATTCAGAGCTCTCCAAACTATGGCCTGGCCTACCTACCCAGGCTTGCCTTCCCCTTGCCCTTTAAAGGCCCAGGACAGGGCCATGACCCAGGTGAGCATCAGCACTTGCAGATGTGGGTGCTATTCTTTCCCATCACCACTCACCATCCCAAATGGATCTCTCTAACACCCTCAGCATGGTGCCCGGCGTGTGGTAAGGACTCCCGCCAGCTGGCTAATACTTCATTATTGCTGCCTTTTGGAGGCTTTTTGACCCAGCATTCTGGGAGGTGTTTTCTTTCTCCCCAAACCTAGGGTGATGGGACAGGCAAAGGCTGGATACGATGAGGCAGGGTGCGGAACCCTCCTCGACTTCCCTCCCTGCCTGTCCCAGCCACAGAGCCAGAGCCCCTGCGGTGGAGCCCTGAGCACTGCGGCCTTAGGCCCGCAGGTGGGGGCCCCAGAGCCGTCCCTCCAGGTTCCGCCCAGCAGCCTCCAGGGCAGGGGAGACAAACACGCTGCAGCAGGCTGGCAGCAAACAGCCAGAGCATGAGGGCCTGAAGGCCAGGTGCGCCATGTTCCCGTGTGCCTCCATGCTCCCCGCCCCCCTGCCCCCGGCTTCTCCTCTCCCCTCTCGTCTTGGTTTAATGAGCAGTGCTCAGGGGGGTGCGGGGGGACCTCTTTGGTGCGACGTGTCTTTGCCGATCCTTCCATCCTTTAGTCTGTCCTGGCAGCACTGCTCAAGGAGTCTCCTGGGCTGAGCTGGCCTCCTGGGTCACCCTGGGTGATAAGGGTGAAAATGTAAGATCAGGGCAGCTGCTCTCTGCAGACCAGGGTGTGCACAGCATGCAGGACCTGCCTGGGGTGAGCAAAGGGGACGTTCTGGAGCACGGCACGGGAGTGTCTCTGGGCTGGTCAGTGAAACCTTGATCGAGATAAGCACGGCTCCTCCACGCAACAGTGACTTTGAGCGGCTACCACGTGCCGGGCCCTCTTCTTGGTATGAGGGACACAAGGCTCACAGACAAGACCCTGCCCTTTGCAGCTTACGTTCTGGCAGGCCAGGGCAGAGGTCAGGAACAGAAGAAAAGCACAAGAGGCCAGCACGTTACAAGTAAAGGAGGAATCCTAAGAGCTGAGGTTGAAGGGGAATTGAGAAAGTGTGCAATCTGGGAGGCCATGGTGAGGAGCTGCATTTTATTTAGATCCAGTAGGGAGCCGATGGGGAGTGACATGCTCTGATTAACATTTTTAAAACACTTTTAAGGATTGCTCCGCTTGATGCTTGGAGGGAGACCATTAGAAGGCAATCGCTAACACTTGCCCCAGGGTGGCGGGGGTTGGTGGGGGGGTGCTGAGACAGGGCCAGGAGGAGGCAAGATGTGCCCTAAAGCAGAGCGTCGTGCAACACCCTCCCCCCACCCCCCACCCCACCACTTGCAGTGGACCACACACAGGAGCCCAGGGGATCAAGGATGACTCCTTGGTCTTGGTTTGGGCTGGAGCAGCCAGGTGGGCAGGTGGACAGTGAGACCACTTCCTGAGCTGGGGAAGGCTGAGGGGCCCAAGTTGGGGGGGAAGCCAAGAGTTGTGTGGTGGCCCTGGCAAGTTTGAAATGTCTGTTGGGCAGCCAAGCAGTGCCGTCCACCCGGCAAGTAGGGGTGCCATCTGGAGTTCATGGGGTTCAGGAGGTGCATGAGGGAGCCACTGATCTAGAAGTAGCTTTGAAAATATCCCTGGGACCAGACAGGCCTACCCAGAGATGCAGACTAGAGAAAGCAGAAGAGCTATGTCAACACTAGAGGAGGCAGAGCAGTCGGTGGCGAGGTAGGAGGATATCTGGAGAGGGTAATGTCACTGGTGGCCAGAGAAGAGTGTTTCCAGAACGCTCCCATCCCTGGCCTTCCGAAGCTCTGGAAGCTCTGTTTAGAGACACCAGGAGGCCTTGCTCCCGCCTCTCCTTGCTGCCACCCCCTTTGCCTTTCCTTCGCACCCTCCCCAGCCGTCTTCATGTGAGAGCACCCCCTGCGCTCCGGCTGCTGGAGATCCCTTTGGCCTGTGGTCCCTGGAGAGCACTGCCTGGCAGCAGTCTCAGCTGTTGGCCTCTGTCATGGAGACGGCAGCAGCTGCAGGCGACGGGCATTTGTGACCATTTGTCAGAATGTTCCCCTTCCTCCTGGGCCTGCCCTTCTGGAACATTTCTATCCCACAGCCTTGGAGACGGGGCTCGTCCAGGGATGATAGGATGGAGAGGGGCAGGAAGTGCTGTCTGTGCTCTGCACAAGGGCCAGGCTTCCTGGGCGTGGCTGTCATCCTCACTGGTGGTACCAACGGGGGTCCCGTTCTCCATATACTGTGCACCCTACACGAGTTGTCACTAGACTTGGCGGCTGCCCTCTGAGTAGCCCATATTGTAGAGAGAGGTATTGCCCCTGATTAGGAGGTGAAGAAATTGTTGCATAGAGACATTGGGCACACAGCTGGTCAGGAGCACCAGATTCAGGGGCCTTTGCCCACCCCCCACCTGCACCAGGTGAGTAGGGGAGCCACCTGGGCAATGGCAGGGCCCCACCACCACCACCCTCCAGCCCCAGCCCCCAACAGCCTCGTTTCCATTTCTAGGGTGATTTCTTGCCCATTTGCTGGCTCCGGCCGCTGGGCTGGAGGCAGCCTGCCCACTGTTTGCACTTCATGGTTTGGCTTCTCTGTCACTAAATGCTCTGGGATTTTTTCCGGGGCTGGAGGCGGAGAAGAATCTTCTCCAGCCTGGCCCCAAGGTGTGGCTGGTATTCCGAGGGAAACAGGAGACCAGCCTCTGATAACGCTGAGTGCAGTGCGAGTTCAGTGACCTGGGATGGATGTTCCAGGCATGTTGGCTCTAAGTGCGGCTCATCATTTAGCACACGAACCTCGAGGCCTCAGACCCTGTCCTCAGAAGTCTGAGGCCTGGTCTGTGGGACACTTCCCTGGAGCAGAGAGTAGAAGTCAGGCAGACAGACAACAGCCTTGGACGGGAAACAGGGGCATGCTGCGCCACACTTGCACAGCCCCCACCAGTCAGGAGCTCAGGGCCACACCTCAGCCTCCTCACCAGCTCCCCGGCCGCTCTTGGGCAGCCCCTCCCTGCCTCCTCTTCAGTGTGCAGGAGCCTCAGGATCCTTGACTCCCAACAAGAAGGCCTGCTCGTCCACGCAGGGCCAATGGCAAACTCGGAAGGTCAACAGGCTTCCTCCAAGCCTGTCCTTGAGACCCACCTGTCACCTTGGCCCAGGAACCGTGGAAAAACTGGTTTTCTTCATTCTCTGGGTTCCCTGTTTCCTTTTTTAAAATCGAGACTCCTCCACAAAGCCCAAGCCTTATGCCCCCCAAGACTCTTATTAGAGGAGAGATGGCGGGAAGGGAATTGGCCTTTAACCAAGCCCACGACTTTGGTCAAGTCTCTTCTCCCTGGCCCAAGCTTCATTATCTGAGCAGTGAAGATAAAACTCGAGGGTCGTCATAGGGTTTGCTCATCCCATAAGGCCTGCTGAGCCTGCTACCTGCAGGCTTGCTCCAGGCGGAGGTACAGCACAAACAAGTTCCTGACCCCAGGGGGTTCTCCTGGGGGAGGGAGGGACAATACACAGGTGACCAGCATGTGTGCTGTTTGTCACATGAACATAAGCTCTATCTGCAAAAGAAAAGCCCAAAAGGGGCAGGGAGTGCCTTGGCATCTGGGGGGCGTTGCTGTGATATGTAGGAGATCAGGAAGGTGACTCGGGGCTCTTACGACGAAACTGGTAGCCTCTCGCCCGGCTATTTCTCTTTGCCTGGGATGAGTTGCTGGGCCAGGGTGAGCGGTGTTGGGAGGCATGAAGCCATGCCTGCTGTGAGCAACGCCCCGGTATCCCCCCAACAGGCCTCAGCCAGGATCCCACACCAGACCCAGGAAAGAGCAAGTTTCCTCAGGACGCTGAAAGAGGGAGAGGGTTCCTAAGCTGAGGCCCAGCGGTTTCCGTAACCTCATCTGTGCCTGTTTTCCAGGCAGCTCTGCCTCTTGCTGAATGCAGAGAACATCTTTCACTCAATGGCAGACATCCTGCTCCAGGAGGAGGACCTCAAGTTCGCCTCGACCATGGTTCATACCCTCAACACCATCCTGCTCACCTCCACAGAGCTCTTCCAGCTGAGAAACCAGCTCAAGGACCTGAGGACTCTGGTACTCCACGGCCACCAGCTCTGGCCCTGAGTTTAGTCCTGCGTGCACACGGGCCCTCCACTGTGCCGGCCCACCCCTTCAGCCCCAGGAGGTTTGCGGGGAGGAGACAGGGGATAACATCGGAACTCTCTGGTCCATTGTAGAGTACGGATCCCTCTGGGCTGGCTGCATGTAAGGGCCTACCGTGGGAGTGATCACAGCTGGTTTCCTTAGAGCCACCTGCTGCACAGGTCTCTGCCCACAGAAGGCTCTGGACTCTACTTCAGGGTCCTCGTGCCCTTCCTGACCCATCAAAGGCTGTGCTTTTTCTGCTCATTGACACCCCACCCCAATGCCTGCACTGCCCCCTCGGACTCAGAGTAGTTTCAGTTCTGGGGCCCCATAGTGCGACCTGGTGGGATCAAGACCGCTGGGCGATGCCACTCTGTCCAAGTGAAGCCTCTGGGTTATAACTCTTCCAGAGATCAGGGGTCATTGCTCTCCTCGCCCTCCTCCTTGGCCCTGGCCCCTCTCTCACAGCTGGACACATCAGTCTCACAAGGCACTCTGTCGTTAGCTGGGGTGTCATAGCACTGCCTATCCCAGGCTTTGGGTGGGGACCCACCAGGGCTGGTCAGAGAGAGCAGGGAGGCGCTCACCATCCTACCCCCGTGCTCTAGGGGATGTGGCACAAGGCCTCATCCTGGGGAGGGGGGGCTGAGCTGCCGAGGGCCTCTGGCGGTGGCCACCATCCTGGCTGGACGTGCTGGGGCCTCTGGGGGTTTCATTGACCACCCCCATGCCCCCCTTCCTAGCTCAGATCCTACTCCTCCTCGACATCCAGGCCTGTGTCTGAGGGCATCTGGGGCCGAGCCGCTCGGAATGATCCAGGCCACACCCCTGCCTTCCTGTGGTTCCTTCTAGACATTCGCAGAGGCCTTAAGAATTTTCCTCAGGGCAGGGGCTCCCCCGAGTGTGGGCTCAGCTGCTGGGCTGGTTCCCGAGTGCAAGGTGGGCTGCAGGAGAGGGAGGAGATGGCATCTGAGGATGAGAGGAGGGCGCTGCCGGGGAGAGCCTGGGCCCAAAGGAGCTTCCTGCCCGGCCAGCCTGCACCCCAGGGCCCTCCCCTCACCCTCTGGTCACCAACCCCCCACACACAGGCTCAGGACCACAGAGTTCTGGAGAAGACAATTACTGTTATTTGTCGAAGGCAGAAACGCCAGCCCAAAGGCCAGGCTCACTCCTGACCAGGCCCTCGCAGCCACCACCACATGGCTCTGTGGGATGGGAGTAATGACAGGGTCTAGGAGGAGCTGTCAGCATTTCCTTTGTGACAGCTCGTCCCCAGTGGAGCTGCCAAACAGAGCCTGGGGTGCTGAGCTGGCTCTGATGCTCCACAAGGGCCCCTGGGTCTCAGTCCCATGGCCCTTCCCTCGAAGGTCCCAGGTCGGGAAGGAGCGCTGGGGAAGGAGTGCCTGGGGAGGGACGTGGGGACTCTGTTAACTGCTCGCACCTCTCCCCCCTCAGGAGAGCCAGAACCTGTTTTGCTGTCTGTACCGCTCCTGGTGCCACAACCCAGTCACCACGGTGTCCCTCTGCTTCCTCACCCAGAACTACCGGCATGCCTACGACCTCATCCAGAAGTTGTATCCTTCAGTCTCACTGTTCTTCCAGTGCAGCTGTGGAGGGACAGGAGGGGCCCCGTGCGCCCTTCCCGCCCAAGTAGTGGGCCCAACTGCCATTGCCCAGCCCCGTTTCCATGCCCTGCCTCCAGGCCCCGTGACTACAGGACCCGTGGGGGTGCGGTGAGAGATGTATTTAGGAGAGTGCTCTTGGCCGCAAACAAGGTCATCTGGGCCTCGTGGAGGGGAGCTGGTCCTTGTGAGTTAGGGAGCAGAGCAGAGCAGGCCCAGCCAGGGGTGCTGATAGGGCCATCTAGGTGAGGTGTCCCAGGGAAGAGGCGGGGTGCTCTGCCCACGGCAGATGGTGCTGGGCCCAGCGCTGGGTGGAGTGAGGAGAGAAGGCTTGGCAGCAGCGGGGCACCAGGGAGGCCTGCGGCCTTGAGCGCAAGCGTCAGCAGTGTTGCTGGTTAGGAGCTCAGGCAGCCTCGGGGGCCACAGAGCCTGAGCCCGGTAGGCTCGGCTGCTGACATGACGGGGAGGTGCAGGCTGGATGGGGACCTCAGAGCCAGGCTCAGCAGTAGGCATCCCAGTCAGATTTTGTTTAAAGCACTGAAGCCACCCAGCCTCCTCTGTGAATGCCCGGCCTGGGACCCTGGATGGGAGAGCCACTTAGGATGCAAAATTGGCCTCCTTCCCTGAGTGCCCTGGGCCAGGAGTTGGGGGTGAGGAATGAAGGGGCCCCGAGGTGCCTCTGTTGAGGGTCAGTTGCAGCCTTTCCTGGCTCCCTCAGGGTGCCTCCTCTCTTTCCACAACTTAGATTTGCTCCTCAGCCACTAGTGTGACCCAGAGACCACAAACCGCACGCTTGCCGCAGCCCTGGCCTTGGCCCTGCTGACGGGCATCCACTCAGGCAGGAGCAGGGGCCTTTCCT
Organism: Equus asinus; assembly: GCF_041296235.1. Classification (NCBI taxonomy): domain Eukaryota; kingdom Metazoa; phylum Chordata; class Mammalia; order Perissodactyla; family Equidae; genus Equus; species Equus asinus. Next base: position 37,837,629 of record NC_091817.1, read on the forward strand.
ACCCAGCCCTCCCCCACAGGCTGCAGGGCTGTGATAAGTGCCTTCCAGAGCCCTGAAGGCACAGTGGAGACCTGCCAGAGCCGAACTGGAGCGCCCGTGCTTGGGGAAGGCTGGGCTGCTTTTCATTTAGAGGGACAGAAAGACGAAGAGGAGAATAGACTGGTGCCCTTCGTGTGCCAAATCCTGCTCAGGCAGTAGTAGGCTCTCCCTAGAAAGCCAGGCCCAGAGGGACGAGGGTGTGCTCTGAGCCGCCGGGTCGAGCCCCTGGGTCCCAGCTCTCCGGTTGCCCCCTCCCCCAGCGGAGGTCCTTCACTGAGACAAGCTGTCCTGGCCCAGTGGTCAGACTTCCCTTGACTGCCCACCCAGCGGGGACCTGGAGGTCACTGTGGATTTCCTCACTGAGGTGGACAAGCTGGTGCAGCTGATCGAGTGCCCCATCTTCACATGTGAGAGCCTTGCCTCTGGCCTTTGGCCAGCCTGGAGTGGGGCAGGAGTGGGAGCCAGCTCAGGGAGCAGCTGTGGCTGCAGCTGAGGAGGGAAATAGGACAGTCACCCCAGGGATGCTTCTGGAATGTCAAGAATGTAAGACTGGGGATGACAGGGCTGAGGACACCAGCTAGAGCAGGGCTGGGACACATGCCACCAGAATGTGGGTCCTGCCTGTGTGCCTCAAGGTGGGTCTTGTGGACACAGGCCAGTGCTAACTGCAAAACCCACCCAAAGGCTAGTGTCATCCCTGCTGGGGAGAACTGGGGCAGTGCCGTCGGGCCAGGAGGGCAACTGTCCCAGAGCTGAACCTCCAAACCATTCCTCCAAGCATGGTGTCCTCTGTCCTGGCTCACGAACACTGTGGGGCACCCTGGGCCCACCTGCAGGTGCCCCTGAGTGCCCAGGAGCCACACCCTCATCTCTCTACAGAGCATAGTTGGCATTTGCTGGGAGCTGATGGGCAGGAGCTGCCTGATCGTAACACCCAGGCTGAATGTGCAAAACTGGCAGCTGGCTGGGGCGAGCTCAGCTCTTGGCGCCTCAACACATATGATGCCTGCTCCCCAAAGCAGGCGACTCTGAATGAAATGCGTGTTTACGGTGTGGTAGGGAAGCTGGGAGGCAGGAGGCCACCTTCCTGCCAAGCTGGCCACCCAGGCCTCCTGCTCTCTGGCAACACCTCTGACCTGCCCGTGTTGAGCCCATTGACCTTCACCCTGGAGGCCGAAGCAGGGACTGAGGGGCCCCCCTCCCCTCGCTCCCATCCAAGCAGAAGCCAGCTTCTTCAAACAGCCAGGTACCACAGTGGTAGATGCCCAGGAGACAGAAGAGCAGGAAGGAGACCCTGTTCCTAGCAGAGTGCATCAGAGCCTGTTCCAGGTGGTCCCCTGGCCTGACATCTCACTTCCCCAAGGGCCTCAGAGCAGCCAGGCATGTGCTCCCCTGAGGTCAGGGCCAGCGTGACCCTAGAGGAGCCACAAGCACCTTCTCTCCAGGCTCAGGGCTTTGTTGGGGCAACCTCAGCACACACCCTGGTCCTGCCCAGCACCCATTCCAACTCTGGGTTGCCTAGACGCCCCCCTGGTAGCTGGCTTGGCCCCAAAGCCCCAGCGTCCCCAGGGCCCAGAGCCAGGACTGGACTCATAATAGGCCCATGCTTCTTCTGGAGTCACTAGGCCTAGGGACAACTGTTTGGGTCTCCACTGGTGGCTTCTGCCGCTTGGGGCAAGTGGAGGGGTCACTGCGGAAGGCTCCTGCTTCCTGGCTCACCCTGGCCCCAAGGCCTGGCTGTTCCCACTCTAGTGTCAGCTGCTGCTGTGTGACATGGTGTCTCTAGAAGTTTGTGGCTCATCCTCCACAAAGGATGCCCCAGACTGGGCCGGGAGACACTAGTGAGTCTCCTGGAGGGGCTCAGAGGAAGAAGTGTGGCCCTGTTTAGTTGGGACTCAGGCTGGGCTGGACCAAGGGTGCATCTCCTCCTGTCTGGTGGGTGGTGGCAGGGCTGGTATCTGAGGTGGGTTTTCAAAAGCACCTACCAGACACTCCTGGGCTTGGCATGTGTTTAACCACACACAGAAGCATTTTTCCATCCTGCCCTCCCTTGCAGCTCCTAATCCAGTCTTTCTCTCCAGCTCACCCTATTTATAGCTCTCTTGTGCTGGCACGTGCAGAGCAGACCGGGGAGTCTGTTACACTACGGGCCCCAAGCTCCCTCATTACTAGGGAGGCAGCAAGTCTTCGGGGAGAGGACTAGGCCTGGCAGCCGGTTGGGGGTCGCCAGGCACAGATCAGACAGATGGGCAGGTGGGTGGGTGGGAAGAAGCTCCTGGGCACAGCTAAGACTACTGGAGGAGGGGCCGGCGTGTCTGGCTGTTAAGAGCCCTCACCTCGCTCTAAGCCACAGCCGCCTGGCTGGCCTTCTCCGGGCCAGGTTGAGGTATATTCGCGGGCAGTGCCTGACCTTTAACCCCTGACCCCTGCCCTCTCACAGACCTGCGCCTGCAGCTGCTAGATGTGAAGAACAACCCATACTTGATCAAGGCCCTCTACGGCCTGCTCATGCTGCTGCCCCAGAGCAGCGCCTTCCAGCTGCTCTCCCACCGGCTCCAGTGCGTGCCCAACCCCGAGCTGCTGCAGACTGAGTGAGTGCGGGCTGGGGACTGCACCCTCTGCCTCCGTGCAGGGCTGGGGCTTCTGCTCCCAAACAAGGTCAGGGCCAGATGGGCCTGGCAAGTGAGAGTATTTAAGGGGGCTCCCGAGGGTCTCCCTTGCCTCAGCACCACACCCCTCTGTCACTGCAGACACTGTCCACCCCACCTCACTTGTCCTTGGGCCTCTTGTTTCCACCTCAGAGCACCAGGCTGGGGGATTCTGGGAGTGTTTACGAGGTGGTAGGTAGTAGCAATACCTTGTCCCAGCAGTCAAGGTTGAGTTAATCTAAAAGATCCAGGGGCATACTGGAGTCACCCAAACAGAGGCCCCTGGAGAGAAACTCCAGGAGGAGGAGGAGTTCGTACCCCAGCTCAGAGACTGTCCCGGGTGGCAGACAGGCAAGAAAGCTAGACAGGGCCTAGTCCCGGGCCTCAGACAGCCTTCCCCTCCCATGTGTGGCAGAGGGTCAAACGTGGGCCACTGAGAGACCCTGGCATTGCTGGGACCTTCCCAAGCCCCTCCTGGGTGGGATGGGTGGCAGGGGTGCACCTGTGGCTATCCTGCTCGAGTCCTGCCTACAGAAGAACAGGTCCCAGGCAGAGTCAGGAAGAGTCTGCCCACAGAAGAACGTGTCCCAGGCCCAGCATGGCAGCCTGTGGGCAGGAGGGCTGCAGCCCCTCAGGGGGGTGGTCCAGGCTCCCACCCGGAACCCACTGCTGGCCCGGCCCCCAGCGCCTGTTGGGCTGTGTCTATATTTGGTAACCCTTGGAGGCTTTGCCTCATCCACAGGCATTTGGCATCTGAGATGGAAAATTTCACTTGTCAGGTCGCCATGGAAACAAGCAGAGCCACTGAGAAGATTTACGTTGAATGGAGTGCGCCCAGCTTGCATCAGATGCCCTGTGTATCTAGAATTCCCTCCCAGGCTGTTCGAGCCACTCAGCAGGCCTGACGCCTCATTCCCCAGAAGGCCTCAGGCCTTTGCCCTTGAGGCGGACTCAGGCAGCCTTGAGATGGGCCTGCCCGGCACTCAGGGCCCCTGACTCGAGCCCCCATGCCCTCCATACTTCTGGCTACCACTGTTCCTCTCACCTGGCTCTCCAGAGGCTGGGTGTGGGGCCCCTCACAGGTCGCCTGCCCCAGGCCGGCTGGAGGGGCTTGAGCCCCCAGCACTTGTGGCCCCTGGGCCAAGGCCCAGCTTCTGCCCACCCTGCCCCTTCCCCAGCCAGCAGTGCTCTGGGATAGCAGGGCCAGGCACTGTCCCAGCTGCTCATGGTGTCCCGGGGTAATCCCCAGGAGACAGCATTCGGCAGGCGCACTGAGTGCCCCGGGGAGTTCATGTCCCAGCAGCCGCGGAGTTAGTTTAGCATTTGGATTCCCTGGCAAGAGCACTTGTAGCTCCTGGGACCCGATGGCCTTGAAGCCACACCATGCTTCGCTGGCCTGGCCTCTGCACTGGCCTTTCCAACACCCGATGGATGTTAAGGTCACCCTGGCAGGCACTAAGGAGGGAAGATGCAGCTGGAGGGGAGAACGAGGCAGGAAGGGCTGCTTCCCTGTGACCTCTGGTTTCCCCAAGGGAACCAGCCTGCCTTCCTGGGGGAGGCCCCTGGGCCCAGCCACGGACCCCACGCTGTGAAGGGCCAGTTCTCTCTCGGAGCTCTGCCCACTACATTTCTTATGGGGAGCATCCCTGGGAAGGGGAGGGAAGGCTCAGAGTAGGCAGACCTCCTCCTGCTCTCCCAGGGGGAAGCTGGGAAAAATGAGGATTCCCTCAGAGTTTCCCATAGTCAGAGTCAGGGAAGCCTTGGGCCAAGGGGTTGAAACCTCTGGGTAGAGGAGTCTCCGTGTCCGTGGATGGATCACAGGCCTAGACTAGATCTGTCCAAGCTCTGCCAAGGATTTGTGGTATGACCTCAGGGAAGCCCCATGCCCTCTCTGGGTTATTGGTTTTTTCATCAGTAAATGAGCCTTTGGACTAAATGGATGCTTGAGGCTCTGTCCAGCCATCAAGGCCTCAGTTTCACAGCCTTTCTTTGCAAGGACCTAGTAAGAGCCGTCGTAGATATAGACAGGGGAGCAGTGGGCAAGGAAGGGGCCTCAGGAACAGCTAGGGGGAAGGGTCAGATTGCAGGGGCTGGCACAGAGGGACAGCTCACACCCCAGAGAAGGGGCTGAGGACAGTCTCAGCCCTGGGAGGGGCAGGCGGCTGGAAGACAGCGTTGGGTTGCCTGACAGGCCTGCAAGCTGGGAACAGCTGGGGAAGTTCTTGCCTCAGCCAGCCCTCACTCTGTGTGCTCAAGGCACCGGCAGAGCTAGGGGACCCTGGCTCCCCTCAGCCTTCCAGGCCACTCCCCAGGGACCATCCCCTCATGAGGCAGGAGAGCATCTGTGAAGGAAAAGCTGGGGACTCTCACCAGCATTAGCCCGGTGACAGGTGCATGGGTGGGGGTGCCTGAGAGCAGGCCAACTTTGGGTTCTGGAATGATGGCTCTGTGCTGCTGGCTGGGTGTCCCCCAGTCAGTCACTTACTGCCTGAGGGTTGTAAACATACAGAGAACACGAAGGGCCTGTGCAGCAGCCATGCCCACTATGACGGGCAGGGAGGGGAGCCCTGGTCTCTGTGCTCACAGGAGACCTCCACCCCCATGGAACACACCCCTCCCAGCTCCCAAGACCTCAGGTCAGGAAGGGTCTGCCCCAACCCAAGGGTCTGCCTACGTGGGTTGGGGCAGCATCTGGCCAACCCCCGGAGTTAGAACTCCAAGCTCCAGGATGCCCCTTGGCCTCCTCAGAACCCAGGTTGCTCTCTTGGGGCACCAGGGCCACAGAGGTGCTATGACAAGGAGATCCCTCCCCATCCCCGGGGGAGCTGAATTCAGGAGCCAGAGTCCAGCACTCAGCTCCTTTTGATGTACATTGAACTAATGTTGCCTGGGCCCCTTGGGAGGCAGGGCCCAAGCCCAGGAAAGCAGCAGCCACAGCCACCATCCAAGGTGTTCTCAGGGGATGCATCTTCAACAGGAAGGCAAGAAGGACAGACCGAGTAGCGGTGCAGGGGGCCACCTCCAGGCTCCAGGTGGCCTCCCAACCATGGGAAGGTTCCCACGGCCCCTGGTCCTGCCCCAGCAGCCTGGTGGATAGTCAGGGACACCTGTCATGCTCTGACCGTTGGTCGCCTGTGCCTTACCAGGGGCCGAGGTCATTGGTGAGGGGTCCGTTTGGGTGAAACACCATCACATTTCCCCCAGAATGCACTGAGCAGCTATGCACACCAGGCCTTGAGCTGCCAGACTCTGGCTGGCCTTACCTTGGGGACAGAACTGTGATCACAGTGGTTGCCCATTGGGTACCTAGACCAGGTTGGGCGCCAGGCTAAGCCCTTCTGTGTTGAGTCTGGAGGAATCCTCACCACCACCCCCATGGGGTGCTCCTATGGCATCCCCCCCTCCTTTACAGATGAGGAAACTAAGTCTCATGTCTGAGGTCAAATGGCCAGGAAGTGGTCGTGTTACAGTTGGGTCCAGGTCTGTCTAGCTCCTATACTGAGCTGCTGCCTGGACCCCCCATTTGGGGGTCTCTTATGAACTCAGCGCAAGGATTCTCGTGAACAACCCACAGCTGTCATGAGACCCTTACTGGGGCCACCAGGCCTCAGGGGCTGGACGCAGATATTTGCCAGGCCACAATGAGGGAGGAGCAGCCTTTCATGAGACTCTGCTGGAGGGATGGTGAGGAATGGGACAGGGGCCCGTGGGGATCTAGTCCCCAGGGCAAGCTAAACATTAGGCTTGAAGCGGGCAGCAGGGCTACTACATTGCACAACTATAGGGAGCACCAGGCACATTGTAGTTGTGCCATGCACAACCTGTGGGGCTGTACAGAGCAACCTGGGTGGGTGGTAGCAACAGGAGTTATAGGAGCTGTTAATATGTCCAGTGGTGAGACCAGCTCTCCTTCCCCAGGAACAGGGAGTGACTGCAGACCTCTGTACCTCAACACTCAGAAACAGATGTCCTGCCAAGTCGAGGACCCAGTAGAGACTCTTCAGCCATCCCTGTTGTCCCAGGCCCTAGCCCTGCCCCAGACAAAGGGCCAGGCTGCCTCCTCCCCTTCTCCCTGGACCCTGTTCCAGGCCCCAGCTGGCTTCCTAGCTGGCTGCTAGCCCTGGCTTTCACCCCAAAGGGAGCCACTTGTAAACAGGAAATGCTTCCCAGGGAGATGCCTGCTCTGGGCGCTGTCGCTAGCCCACAGGCTGAAGGCCATATCCAAATGGCCATGTTGACTGGTCCCACCACCACAAGGAGGGGATGCTCATGGGACTTCCCAACTCTGGGGCTGACTGTTGGTGAGGGGTTGCCAGGCCTGAGGCGGACAAACTCCCCAGATTGAGTCCCACCAGCCTGCAGCCCTGCCCCAACCCCACTGCCCTCCTGTGCCTGGTGACGCTTCCCCCCAAGCAGCTCCCACGTGTGCTGAGACACTGACGCTGAGCCCTTCTCCCTCTCCCCAGAGACAGTCTGAAGGCGGCCCCCAAGTCGCAGAAAGCAGACGCCCCCAGCATCGACTACGCAGAGCTGCTGCAGCATTTTGAGAAGGTCCAGAAGAAGCACCTGGAAGTGCGGCACCAGCGCAGTGGGCGTGGGGATCACCTGGACCGGAGAGTTGTCCTCTGACAGGCCTGGCACGGAGAAGGGCCCAAGGAGTGGTCCCATGGTGCCCAAGGACCTGGCTCGGGGGCAGGGCTGGGCCTGGCCACTAGCCCCAAGCAGGGTGGTTAGACAGAGGCTGCTCTGTCTACCCAGGCTCCTCTCACAGCGCAACCCCCAGGCCTCCAGTGCTGTCAGCTGCACCCTGGCATTCAGACAGCTGGCTTCCCACCTGGGCGGGGCCCCAGCCTCAGATGCCACTCATCCTCTGGAATCAGTCTCTTTCTAATATCCTCTTATAAAAGAGCTTGACCACCCCAGCCCACCAGAGCTCTGGCCTCGTGCAGACATGCATATACGCACCTGTGTGCACACAGGGCCAGCATAGAGGTCCGTATGAATGACACACCCTCTGCCCCAATAAAGAAATGACAGAAAACCCTCAACCTGAGCCTGCCTGCTCCTTCCCACTGGTAGCTGCCCCTGGACCTCGCTCCTGGAGACCTGGTCTCATTGTGGCCCCAGGAAGTGCTTGCTGCACCAAGAGAGGCCGGCCACTGCACTCTTACCAGATAGGGACGTGGCCCTGAGGTTCCAGCTCTCACCTCCAGGACTCACTCCCTCTTCCTGGAGAACCCCAAACACTGTCCTGGCCTGGAACCTTGAACTCTACCTTCCCAGGCACCTAATCTTGACTTTTCCATCCTGATTTCCCCCAAGGTCAATGGGACATGTCCCCATTGGACGGATGAACTGAGCCTCAGGAGTTTCTGAGTGAATGGGCATTGCACATTGCAGATCCCTGGGGAGGGAAGGGAAGGCCACCACCAGTGCAGGGAGGGAGGCGGCTTCCCATGTACCTCCCCCCTTGATCTGGCTAAATGAACCTAACCTCACTGCACCATAGGCCAGGGTCCGCCTGACCCCAGGCTTTGGGAAGCCTCTTCTGGCCTCAGGAGCTCCCACGTGGCTCTCGAGGCCCCTGGAGTTGGGGGAGAAAGAGCTTGTGTGCGCTTTTCCCCAGAGCCCCAGCCTGGCACAGAGGGTGGGTTTCCCTGCCTGGAGTCTCCAGGACTGCAGGCTGTACTCGTCGTGTCCCACGTGAACACGCATGCGTGCCCACACACGTGTACCCAGGCATCAGGGATTGGAGACAGCGACCCACCTCTGTTATGCTGGTCCCACGGGGCCCCTACTCCGAGGAAGGAGGTTGCCTGAGGACCAGGACACTGCCACCCCCAAAAGCCTAGCCTTGGGCACCTCATCCTAGTGGCGTCGGCATCGCTTGGAAAAGGAGCCAAAGAACTTGTGGAGAAGGGTCCGAACTCGTCTGTGCCTGGGATGAAACGTCCCAAGGAGGACGGCCCCCAGGACACCGTGCGTCCCCGCTGTGGGTGGTGTGTCCGTCCCGCGGGATGCATCCGGAGGACCCCAGCCCTCTGCCTGTCTGCTGAAAGCGCGGGAAGCCCCCCGGGCCCGAGACCAAAGGCTGGAAGGCGGAGTTGAGCCCCTTCCCGGGCGCGGGCACCCAACCACCGGCCCCACTCCCACGGGGAGCCGGGCGGGCGCCGCCCCCGACCCGCGGTGGCGCCCGCGCCCGCGGGGCCCCGCTCGCCCGACCAGTCTGGCAGCGCCCGGCTCGGATTTCAAAGCCCGGCTTCCTGGCCGTGAATGGGCCTGCGCCCGCTCGGCCTTTCCCACAGCCCCCTCCCGCCGCGCCCTCCCCCCTCGCCGCTCCCCCCTCCCTCCGCCGCGCCCACGTGACGCCGAGGCTCGGCGGCTCGGATTACCGCCGCCGCTCAGTCCCCGCGCCCAGGCTGCGCCGCCGGCCGCCCGCGCCGCGCCCCCAGCGCCGCCCGCCAACCCCGCCGCGACATGGCCCGCGCCGCCCCGCGGCGGCCCGCGTCCCCGGAGCGCGGCGCGGACGGCCCCTGAGCGCGGCCCGGAGGCGGCAGGCCCGACGGCCTCGGAGCGAGCGCCCGCGCGGCCCGGCTCCCGCGCCCTGCCTGCGCCCCGCCGCCGCCCGGCCCGAGCATGGAGACGGCGGAGAAGGAGTGCGGCGCCCTGGGAGGGCTCTTCCAGGCCATCGTCAACGACATGAAGGTAACGGGGCGCGGCGGGGCCGGCGCTGCCGGGCGCGCGGGTGCGGGTCCCCTCTGGGGACGCGCGGCGGCGGGCAGCGGTGCCCTGCTGTGTCCGTGCGCCGCGGTGTCTGTGTGTCCTTGTCTGAGTGTGTCCGTGTCCGGCCTGCGTCTGCTGTGCAGCCAGGTCTCGGGTGCCTGTCTGGGGGGATGTGGGTGCTCGTGTGTCGGGGCATCCGTGCGGTGTCCGGAGTCTGTGCGCACCCGTGGGGTCCGGACGCGAGCCTGGACACACACGGGCCCCCTTGCGCCCCGGACCCCCAAACCGTGAATGGGGTTTGGCTTTGGGGGCGACTACAGCCCTTTAACAGGTCTGGGGTCTCCGGCCTCTGCCCCCTTCTACCGCCGTGCCCCCCGCCCCCGACGCCCCTGAGTCCAGACAATGCTGTCACCACCAAAGCCGGGGAAATAATGAAGCAGAGAACCGTTAACTCCTTCCCCGCCAGGCCGCCGCGACTGCCACCCCCCACTTCCCTTGTCCCCTTGTCGTGGCAGCAAGCCCCAGGAAGCTCCAGGCCTCCAAGGTCTCCAGGCCGAGTCTCCCTGCATCCCAAGGCCTCTGTCCTCACCTTGGGAGGAGGACAGGAGAAGGTTGGGATTGGTGGAGCAACCCCAAGGGAGGGCCTTCCCTACCCTGGCACTCCTACAATCGCTGTGATTGCCAAGGTCAGGCTGGAGCAGGCCACCAATTCCCTGCCCACCAGGTGGGGAAACTGAGGCCTGGGAATGGCTCAAGGTCATTAAGGAGACTGTTGGATGCTGTCCCTGACCTCACCACTCACTGTTGATCTAGGGAGCTAGGGGACCTCTGCCCCAAAGAGGCCAGGGTTTGTCAGGGCTGGCCCAGGCTGACTAGGCAGAGAGGAGATCCAGCTCCAGCTCAGGGTGGGGGCCAAGAACCAGCGACCATACCCTCTCCTCTGGGGCAGGACTGTGGGCCCCCATCTTCATGGCCTGTCGCACACTCCCAAGTACACAACACAGAATCCCACGGTGACATCGCAGGCCCGGGAGGAAACACCACACACCATGCTGCAACCCGCCCCAGAGTGTCGGGCAGGCCCTTTGGGTGGCTCCCAATGCTGCCAGGGGAACAGCCCCAGGGGCCAGATCCCTGCCCCTAGAAGAGGCCTGAAGCCACCCTCACCTGGGACTGCAGTGTTAGCAGCATGGAGGTGCCCCCCACCACCACCACCCCATACAGGATCCTCCCCTGAGACCGCCATCCCTTGCAACACCACCGGGCCCCTTCTGCCAGCCCTCCGAAGTCCTGGCTTCTCTCTGGCCTCAGCAGCCCCTCCTGCCCTGTGGACATCACAGCCCTGTCACCAGGATCCCTTCCTAGGACCAGGCACCCCCTACCTCCCTCCCCCAGGCACTCCCAGGGCTGGCAGAGGGTGGGACCTTCCCACACCCTCCTCCCGCTGGCAGCCTCTCTCCGCAAACACTGCAGAGAGCAGCAGCTTTTGCTCCGCTCGGAGAAGAGGGGCAGGACCGCCTCCCTGCCTCTCCGGGCAATTTGCAAGGAACTTTGGGATGAGACAGAAGGAAAGAGACCCAGAGTGTAGCAAGAGATTCAGGCAGGATTTTCTGCTATGTGTGGGCAAAATGGGAGAGGTTTCACCTGGGGTGATGCCAAGTACCTATGACACAGGCATGTGTTCAGGCCAGGGACAGAGCAGCGGACTGGGCCACCTGGAGGCCAAACACCTGGATTTGGGGCCAGCCCCTGGCTGTTTCCCTCAATGGCCTGAGCCACAGAAGCAGGGGGGCTTCCACAGAGGAAGGTGGCCACGTCGAAGAGGCTGAACTTCTCCCCCAGGGCTTCCACAGGCCCCACAATAGCCCACTCTGACCGTCTGGGAGGCCCAGCCCCTGGCCTCTGGGTAGCCCACTAGGGCAGGGAGGGCTCCCTGGGCTGCCCTGGAGCCTGGAGGGCCCAGAGGAGGATACCAGCTCAGGGATGGGGAGGGGAGCCCTCAGGAGCTTTCCCTGCCTTCTGTGCCTCGTTTAACTCAGCTTAGTTGCCCACTGGAGCCCAGAGAGGAGCGGGGACTTGCCCAAGATGACAGGACTGGGCACAGCACCCGGCGCTCTGCCACAGGCCCCCAGCAGACCGGACTGCACCTTCAGCGGAATGAATGAGGCCTCCATCCGGAAAATGGGGTCATCATCTTTGCCGATCCTCTCTGGAGTAGGGAGGATCACGCAGACACGTAGGCCCTGCCGGGCGGGAGGGCTCCAGGCAGAGGTACAGCACTGATTGGGCACTCACTACGGGCCAGGCACTGTGCCAAGGGCGTCCTCTGCAGTGTCTCCTCAAGTCTCCACGCTGACCGAGGACACAGCTGCCGTTCCCATCCTCATCTGACTGGTGAGGAAACTGAGGCTCAGAGAGGGGCCCTGGCCCAGGGTCACCGGCAAGCCCTCTCTCTCGGATCGCAGCCTGGGTCACTCCCTGCACAGCCCACTTCTGAACCACGACCACCACTTGGACATAGACAGTCTCCAAGGGCCTGGAGCCTCAGCAGCCTCCTTATCGGTCTCATCCCATCCTCTTGGGCACTTCTAGTGACAAGCAGGGGGCGGTGCTTGGTGTTTCTCCTGTCCCTGCCACCTCCTCACCCTTGATGCCCAGGTACTCAGCCCTCTGCCCTGATGTGGAGTGACCATCAGACATAGGATCGGATCCTGGCCCTGCCACTCAGTGGCCTTGGGCAAGTCTGAGCCTCGGTTTCCTCATCTGTAGAATGGGGGTGATAATTGTGTTCCTTTGAGGAGCCTTTGGAAGGATTCGATATGATCACACAATGGAAGGGCTTAGCTCAGGGCCTGGCCCACTGCAGCATTTGGTTAGCAGTACCAATTACTGTTATTAGTGATAATAAACCGGAGTCTTAGAGCCTGCCAGCCAGGGCATGGCCGCAGGGAGAGTGCAGGCCCAGGTGACGACTGAGGATGCTCTTTGGGGCCCTGGCTGCCCCAGCCCCTCAACCTCCTGTTTCTGGGGTCCTTTATGAATTATTGGTGGGGAGTGGAGTCCCCAGTCCTTAGAAACTGAGGTGCTCGGCCATCTGCTGAGGAGGAACTGAGCCTGGCCTCCCCCCGCCTCATCTTGTCCCCTCCCCACTGGGAGATCAAGGCTGTGAAGGCCTGGGATGGAATAGGTTCATCTGGATGGAAGCTGAGGGAATGGACTCAGCCCAGGGACTTCAGTGGAGTAGGGACCTGTCTCTCTCTAGCTTCTCCTAGTCCCTTGCTCTCTCAGACTGCCCAGAGGCTGCTGAAGGCGCTGAGAAGGCCTCCTGGGGGCCAGAAGAGCCACCGCTGGACCCTGCACCCCCAGCATCATCTCTCCTCCCTAGAGGTCTTGGCAAGGCTTCGGGGCTGAAGGGTCAAGGTGGCGGGAGGCTGCCACCTTTCAGAAGGCTCCTGGGCATGCTGAGATGTGGATTAGCTCCTCAGGACTGCCAGGGACCACATCCCAGGTCCCTTTACCCCTGAGCTGTGCCCGTGAGGAGACAGCCCACCCACAGCCTCCCCCTCCCGCCCCAGCCTGTGTGAACTCAAATATTTACTTTCCCTGGACCCTGGTTGGGCTGCGTTGGGAATGGAGGGACTTTCTGAGGCTTGCTGAAGCTGTCCTGTCTCCTTTCCACCCCTGCAGGCCGTCCTCAGCTGGAGAGGCCAGCTAGAACCTGCTCCGGGGTTCCGGCTAGGCAGAGCCTCCCTATGAGGCCCTGGGGGCTGCTGGGGTCTCTGCTTCCCCCTTTCCTCAGGAAAAGCGCCAGCCCCCAGTGCCCCATCCCACCTGGAAGGGAGGGTCGGAAGCCCCTTGGGGCTGGGGCTCTGCTGGCTCAGGGCTCCCCTTTGAGGAGGGTGGCCAGCACAGGGCCCTTGGACCAGGGCTGAGGTTCCTCCAGGACCCAGCAGCTGCAGGAGGGCGCATTAGCCAGAAAAGCCCCTTGATCAGACTGGACAACTTGGTCGCCAGGAGCCCAGCCTCCCTACTGGGAAACCCCCTCCCAACTCATAGCTTTGGGCCAGGCTGGGATAAAGGCCACAGTGTGTCCCCAGGAGGGGAGGGGAGCCGGGGGTGGAGAAAGGTAGCTCTGTTGGCCACACAAGGCTCCATTCAGCCCAGGGCCTGGCTGTCCCGGGCAGGCTGGCCAGGCCCTGCAGCAGCCACAGCCTCCCCAGGCCTGGGAGCCACTGCTGCTGGCCTGGTATGGATAGCTGGCTGGGCTGGCAGCAGCTTCCGGGGCACAGGGTATGGGCCCCCAGAGGCCCCAGTTTAGACCTGGCATGCCTTGAGCCCTGTCACTGCACACTGTACCTCTGCGCCCATGCCATGTGGACCATCCCAGGCTGTGTCCAGGGGGACATGGTGCCCCTCCTACAGCTCAGCCCAGATCCCCTGCCAGGCCTCTGGGGAGCCCTGAGGAGACAGGACCTGCCATTTATTGTTTCCATGTCCCCTGAGGGCCAAGATGGTTGCCACTGTAGACAGTAGGACAGACCTCCTGACTGTCAGGGAGAGAGGGATGAGCAAAGGCACCTGTTCCTAGAGCCAGGCCCTCCTCGTGCCCAATGGCTCTGTCCTTGGTCCTCTGTTCTCCCAGAGGGCCCAGGAGCCTCCCTGTCTGTGGGGACAGAGCCGCTCTCTCAGAAACTGCCCAGAAACTGGTTGGAGGCATGTGGGGAGCCCAGCACAGGTGGAGCCCAGCAGCCCCCAAGGAGTCTCACTTCCTCTCCCGTCTCCTCGGCAGAGCTCCTACCCCATCTGGGAGGACTTCAACTCCAAGGCCACAAAGCTGCATTCCCAGCTGAGGTGAGGCTACTGAGGGTGCCCCAGCTGGGGAGGGGCGGGACAGAGGACAGCTCACCCACAGACCATCCCACTGTCCATCTCCCCAGGACCACTGTGCTGGCTGCTGTGGCCTTCTTGGATGCCTTCCAGAAAGTGGCAGACATGGCCACCAACACTCGAGGTGGGGAGGGGGCGTGGCTGGAGGTTGGGGATGCCCCAGGTTGGGCTTGCAGGCTGGAAAGGCTGAGTGGAGTGTGAGCCAGGTAGAGGACACCAGGCCCAGAGTCAGGACCTTGAGTTCTGCTCTATAATGGCAGGGGCTGGTTATGGAGCGAGTGAGGCCTTCATCGTTAGAGGCATGCAAGCAGGAGTGGGTGAGCAGTGACAGGGATTACTACAGGGGGCTTCCATTATTGCTGTGGGTGGCTCACTTGACCCCGCAGGCACAGTTGTACAGTGTACAGTTGTACCCTTCTGTACAGTGAGTCTGGTTATGGCTTCTCATCCATCCCATTGCCCTTCTGAGAACGCCCGGAGACAGGGGAGGTTCCCTGTTGGCCTGGGTGTCTCCTCTGCCTTCTGGTCCGAGTCGCAGGAGCCGGGGCCCCTGTTCCTTCGGGTGGTGAGAACCAAGGCAATGGACAGGTGCTCACACCTTGGTGCCTGCATCTGTGTGCAGCTGGAGGTGGTTCCCTGTGGGCGGGAGAGAATTTTGGCTGACTCTTTGCATGGTCCTTCATGCTGGCCTCTGCCAGCTGGGGCGAAGGGAGGCTCCTGGTCTGACAACGAGAGCATCCGCAGCTCCAGGAGGCTGGCATGGCCGGGGTGGGCAGGGCCTGGCCCCATGCGGACTAGGGCCTGGGTAAATATTGAGGCAGGATCAAATCCCCGCAGCGGCCCGCCGGCTTGCGGAATGCGGTGGGCGGGCGCGGGCTGCGGGGTCTTCGCGGGCCGGCGCGCCCCCTGGTGGCCACAGGCCGGGACTGCAGAGGCCCGGGCGGGCTCCTTCCCACCCCGCGCGCTTGCCTCGCCAGGGGCCACGCGGGACATCGGCTCGGCGCTCACGCGCATGTGCATGCGCCACCGCAGCATCGAGACCAAGCTGCGCCAGTTCACCAAGTGAGTGGGCGCCGCGGGTGGGCGGGCGCAGGGGACGCAGGGAGACACAACCCCACCCCATCCCCACCCCAGTAGCCCTGACCTGCGTGCCCCGCCCACAGCGCACTGCTGGAGAGCCTCATCAACCCGCTGCAGGAGCGCATTGAGGACTGGAAGAAGTCAGCCAACCAACTGGACAAGGACCACGCGAAAGGTGGGGCCGGAGCTGGGGCGGGGGCTTTCGGCCCCAACTCCGCAGAGACCCCCATCACAGCGCTCCTCTCTCCCGTCTGCGCAGAGTACAAACGAGCCCGGCATGAGATCAAAAAGAAGTCTTCAGACACGCTGAAGCTGCAGAAGAAAGCGCGCAAAGGTAGAGCCCAGAGCGGCCCATCAGGCACAGCCCCCCCGGGCCCCACTCCGTATCCCCCTCCACCAGCCTCCCCGCCATGTGGCACCCCAGGGCATCATCCTCCTGGCCAAAGGAGCCCTATTCTGGACACAGGACCCTCCAACCTGTTGGGTGGGACGGAGGGAGCACCCTGCACCCCAGACCTGGCCCAGGACCCTCTCAGGCCCAGGCCCCCGCGCCCCGCCACCCCCCCCCCCCCAGGAGTGGCTCTGTCCATCCGGCTGTCTTTCACACATTCTTTCTTTCTCTGTCTCTTCTCTTCTCCTCCTCCCACATCCTTCCTGTAGAGCTACTTGGTAAGTCAAATGTCCGTCCCTCCAGCTGCTCCTCCCGTCCTTGTCGCATTTGTCTGTCTCCCCCAGCTCAGGGCCTTTGGAAGGAACCTCTCCAGGCCAAGGACGAGCGAGGAAGGCTGTCCGTCGAGCAAGGGAGGGGCCTGGGGCACAGTCCTCCTGGGGCCCCCAGGGCCCCTGGCCAGGGATGAGTCGGGGGCCACTGCTGGGTCAGTCTGCCAGGCCAAGAGGGGTTGGACCGGGTGGGGTGGGGGACACAGGCCCTGGCTGCCCTGCCCCAGCCAGGCCTGCCCAGAGTCCATACCTGTCGCTTGCCCACTTCCTGTTTCACCGTCTCCTCTACATCATCCTCTCACCTCTCTCTGTCTCTCGCTGCTTCTTTGTGTCACTGTTGCTGTCCTTGTGCATCTCCCCCTAAGCTGAGTGGGGGCCCACACTGAGATACCCTCCTTTCCCTGCCCCCAGGACCCAGCCCCTAGCTCTCCTGAGCCCGGCACCCTGCAGGGGCCTGGCCTAGAGCTGAGCCTCCACCCCACCTTCCTGTGCCCTGTGGGGCGAGGGGGCACCGTCCCACGGGCAGTGAGGGTATCCTGGGGCTGGAAGACTCAGCTGTTGTGGAGGCCTCCACTGGGCTCCCCTGAGCACAGCTGCTCCAAGGGCTGCCCCAGGTCCTGGGTGGCTTTGCAGCTTTGGTGTCTTTCCTGTGTTCGTTTCTGTCTTTCCTCTCTGCCTGCTCTGGGACCAGCCCCTCCACAAGCCCCACAGTCCTGACCACCCTCCCTGGTCCCCTGGCCCCCATGGCAGTGCCCAGCCCCACAACCAGGGACACCACCATGGGCCCTGAGCCATGGAGGCAGCAAGCCAGGCCAGCGTCCCCAGCGCGGCCTCTCCTCCCAACCCCTCCAGGGAAAGGAGACCTGCAGCCCCAGCTGGACAGCGCCCTGCAGGACGTCAACGACATGTACTTGCTGCTGGAGGAGACGGAGAAGCAGGCCGTGCGCCGGGCCCTGATCGAGGAGCGCGGCCGCTTCTGCACCTTCATCACCTTCCTGCAGCCTGTGGTGGTAGGTCCCTCAGGGGCAGAGAGGCATTCTGAGCATCCCCACAGTTGGGCTAGTTGAGAGGTGCCCCCAAAATCCCAAGAATCAGGATTTGGGAGCCACTGGGCAAGAGTTCTTCTGGGTAACTCAGAGGTCCTGGCAGGTTGGGGCAGGCCCAGGATTGACCCTTTGACCTTCAAAGAAGGCCATTTCTCAGTGATCCCTGGCTGGGTGCGTTCAGAGCCACATGCTCCTGGCCCAAAGACAGGTCTCGTAGCTCATGCATGTATTTGGTCCAGATGGATGGTCGTGCCAGCCTCAGGCTGTGCAGGCCCAGCCTCTGTCACCCCGAGCAGCCTGGGCTAGTGGGGAGGATGAGAGAGAGAGGCCAGATGAGGCCTGTCCCTCCAGGCTGGGCGAGCAGGGAGGGCCGGTGGGTCTGACGGGCTGCTTCCCCAGAACGGCGAGCTGACCATGCTGGGTGAGATCACCCACCTGCAGGGCATCATCGACGACCTGGTGGTGCTGACCGCTGAGCCGCACAAGCTGCCTCCCGCTAGCGAGCAGGTGCGACCAGCCTTGGGGATGGGGGACCGGGGGAGGGCCTGCCCTTGACTGGGGACAGTAGAGGAGGAAGGGGACAGCATTTGGGGGAGGTAGCTGGGGACAGAGGACCAGACATGTCTCAACACCCACGGTGGGGCACCCAGGAGCACCTGCCCAGGTGAGGGGTGGCGTGCCCAGGACCCAGCAGGGGCCTCAGCCTGAGAGCAGGTGGGTGGAGTCCCAGATCCGTGGGGCTTGGCCCTGCGTCTGCCCCCAGTCTCCACTTGAGCAAGCCAGACCTGGCAATGCCTGCCGCCACCCATGCCCAGAACCTGTCACCTCCGCTAGACACAGGCACACCTGCACACACATGCCGCCCTGCCCACCTCACCCCATCACTGTGCTCCCACTGCACCAGCATCAGCCCTACCTGGCATTGCTCCCACTAGGAGCTCACTGTATGCCCAGCACTCCGCTGAGCATATCTTACTGAATCACCTCTAAGACAAGAACAGTTGCCTACATTTCACGGGAGAAAACTGAGGCTCAGAGAGGTCCAGGAACTTGCCCAAGGGGCACAGCAGAGCCGGAATTTGAACCTCATGGTGTCCTCCATGGTCACTCTGCCTGGCTCCTCTGCCAGTGACAGTGAATCCTCAGGAGTGCCTGGTTCTCCCATGTCCCGTCTGGCCCAGGCTGGGCTCAGAATCCACTCAGTGTGTGTGAGCTGAGGGGGCCTGGCCCAGGTGGAGGCAGCATCCCTGAGAATCAGAGAGGGCAGAATCTCCCCCCAGCACCCCCAGCCCTCTGGCAGCCCTGCTTCCCACCTGCCTGAGTAAGGAGCTTGCATTTGGAAAAAGCTGGGGGGGCCTTCAGACTCCTGGGGGCCTCCTGCTGGGGCCTGGTTCTAAATAGAGAAGAGAGTGAGGGCCCCAGGAAAATAAGGCTCTCTGTAGAGCAGGGCTGCCTCCAGTGACCCCATCCCTGTCCCATCCAGGTGATCAAAGACCTGAAGGGCTCCGACTACAGCTGGTCCTACCAGACCCCACCCTCATCACCCAGCAGCTCCAGCTCCCGGAAGTCCAGCATGTGCAGGTCAGGGGGCAGGGAGGGTGATGGGGTCGGGAGGGGCAGGGGTACCCCAGGAGGGAATGGGGAAGCTCCTACCAAAGCCACATCAAGAATTGCTTCAGGGCCCCAGAATCCCACAATGTCTACGTCATCAAGGAATTTGCAAGTGTAGACGACACATAGACCCTGGTCACAAGGCTGCTGCTGGTGCCAGACAGGTGTTAGCAGGAAGAGGAGGGCAGGAGCAGCTTCACTTACGGAGCAATAAGTAAATGCTTTGTGCATTTTCTTCACTGAATCCTAACACCACGTATCAGGTATGGTGTTGTCTCCATTTCACAGAAGGGGAAACTGAGGCACAGAGTCCCAGCATTTAGCCACTGGGCTCTGCCAGGCCCAGCACAGTCTGGGGGAATAGTAAGAATTAGGTCGGAGGGGCCGGTCCAGTGGTGCAGCAGTTAAGTTTGCACGTTCCGCTTCGGCGGCCTGGGGTTTGCAGGTTCAGATCCCGGGTGCGGACATGGCACCGCTTGTCAAGCCATGCTGTGGCAGGCATCCCACATATAAAGTAGAGGAAGATGGGCACAGACGTTAGCTCAGGGCCAGTCTTCCTCAGCAAAAAGAGGAAGATTGGTAGCAGATGTTAGCTCAGGGCTAATCTTCCTCAAAAAAAAAAAAAAAAAAGAATTAGGTCAGGGAAGAATATGGAGGCTTCTGGGAACATATGCTGAGGCCACAAGGTAAGGGATCCTCCAGCCTGGCTGGTTCCTGAGAGCTGATGCCTGGCAGATGCCACAGGCCCGAACCCCAACCCAGGCTGGCCCCGAGGTCTCCTTCAATCACCGGGCAGTCTCCGGATCAGGGATGCTTCCAGGGCTGGCCCCGGGGCAGGATTTGGAGGAGACAGTTAAGATTCAAGGCTCCTCAGGGGGAGAGCAGTGAGCACAGAGCGAGTTACTGGTGGGGAGCACCCTCTGTGCCAGGCACCCTTCCCCAGAACAGCCTCTGCTGGGTACTGAGCATGGGGCCTGGGAGGAAAGCCGGGCACAGCAATCAGCATCTCCTGCAGGGAGAGGAGGGCCCAGGTCTGCCGGACCCCAAGTGGGTGGCCATCACAGGAGGGATAATTGATTGCAGGGGACACCCATGACCAAGGCTGGGGGCTGAAGGGCCTCAGGGTCAAACTCAGGAGGAAGGCAACCTTAACTGCCGGGAGCATGCCCAAGGGTGAAATGGTTGTGTGGAGGATTGAGCTAGGGAGGGTGGACACCCTCAGGGTGGAGGGGATGAGGGCGGTGGTGGGTCCAGGACCCACACAGACCATCAGCACACATAAACAACCAAGTAGGATTTGATGGTAAACATCAGACTTTGCGAAGGCAGTCTAGAAATGACCACACTTGTGTCTGGTTCTAGCCCAACTGTGAAACTTCGACACTTGGTGACTCAGTTTCCCCACTGTTAACCTAAGGTCTACTGTTCCTAATGGCAGAGTAGGAGGCAGAGAGACAGCTTCACCCTGGGCATACCCTGGAGCACTGGGGCACTCCAGGGGTAGGCGCTGGACCAGCTCTTCAATGCTGTCCCCTGCCTAGGCCCCGCCCTCCCCCAAGATCCCAGAACCCAGCTCCTCTGTGGCCCCTGGTCTCAGGACCTTGTAGTCTGACATTGTCTTTTCCTTCCTTTGCCCCTTACCTCTCTCCCCTACCCTCGTCTGTCACCCTCCCTTCCATACGCACCCCTGTGTCTTCTTGTCTGGCTGCTGTGCCTGCCTCTTCTACTACCCCAGTGCCCCCAGCAGCAGTAGCAGTGCCAAGGGTGGCGGAGCCCCATGGCCTGGGGGTGCCCAAACATACTCACCCAGTTCCACCTGTCGCTACCGCAGCCTGGCGCAGCCAGCCACCACCACCGCCCGCCTCTCCAGTGTCTCCTCCCACGACTCTGGCTTCATCTCCCAGGATGCCACCTACTCCAAGCCACCCTCACCCATGCCTTCAGACATCACCAGCCAGGTGAGCCAGTGTCCACAGGACCACCTGGGGTAGGGTGCTGCAGCCTCATGCCAGCTTCAGGCTGTCCACATGTGGGGCCACCTACACCTGTTGAGACTGGCCTGGAGGTCCCCAGGACCACTGCATTGGGGACCAATGTGAGCTCACTGCTTCAAGGCTAAGGAGAGGTGGGGAAGGTGTTGGAGCACCAGCATCTGCCACAGCAGGGGGCTTTTGTGGCCCCACTTCCTCCCCATTTCTCAATTCCTTGCCTCCTATCTTCATCCCACCATAGGAGCTGGGAGTGGGCAGCTTGCCAGCTCTGGTGCCTTGTGACCCTTCTCCTGCATAGGCTTACAGTGATGGAGTGGCTGGCCCTAGGACACATCCCCAGGGTACCCAGGATCTGCAGACATCCTCCCCTGTCTCCACACTTGAGCCACTCACTCTGAACCCAGAGACTGGCCTCAGATGCAGGCTCAGATCCTGCAGCCTCAATGAGATGGACAGAGAGACCACAGCAGAAGACAAAAGGAGGTCAGGCCACATGCCCAAGGTCTGTCCTCAGGGTATCAGGAGTGACCCTGCCTGCATTTGTATCCATCTGCTGTCCCTCCCCATCATGGCTAGTGCCTCCATTTGAGCTCAGCATTCTATGCTCTCTTGTTCTTTTAACCAAGGGTGTCCCCACTGTGCTGCCAGTCTCTATCCCTCTGCTGGCTCATTCTTATCAGTACCCAAACATACTCTAGTCTCATCCATCTCAAAAGCCCTCCTTTGCCCCCACGTTCTCCTCCAGCCACCTAGTCTCCTTCACAGCAGAGCTTCTCAAAAGAGTTGTCTACCCCGACCATTTCTACCTCATTTCCCACTCACTCCTGTCGTCTCCACTGATAAATAATTGAAAAACCATAGATTTGTTCATTTCTTCCATATAGTTCTATCCATGTTTCCTTTATATTTTTTGAGACTGTTTTATTAGGCGCATACAAATTTAAAAGATATTTTTCCACTGGGTTCTGGCTTCCGTTGTTGGTTAAGAGGTCTGCTATCAGTCACATTGTTGCTCCTTTGTGAGTGATCTGACTACTCTCTCTGGCCGCTTTTCAGATGTTCTCTTTAGTTTTGCTACAGTGTGTCTATTAAGGATTTGTTTTTCTTTAACCTCGCTTGACATGTCTGTATTCCTCTATCTTTATAGTAAATTGAATCTTCTAACATGGTGTCGTTGATCCTCTGTTCCTTAGATGCTTTCTAAGTTAAAGTCTGTTTTGTTAGATATTACTACAGCTACCTCAGCTTTATTTCTGTTCATATTTATATTGTCATCTTTTATTTCTTTGCTTTTAAATTCACTGTATCCTTACATTTTAGATGAGTCTCTTGTAAACAGCATATACCTAGATTTTCTTTTCTTATTCAATCTGACAATCTCTATCTCTTAATTGGCATTTTTAGTCCATTATATTTATTATGATTACTGACATATTTAGACTTGTCTTACTTTTTTCTTTCTATCTGTTCTGCTTTTTCTGTGCTTTTTTTGTCTCTTACCTTTTCTTTGGTTTTTATTTTTCCCATTATTTTCCCTCTACCAGATTGTAAGTTATACTCTATTTCTTTTCTTTTACAGGTTATGTTGAAATTTTACCATGCATCTTTAGCAAAGTCACAACTTCTCCTCCTGAATAATTCAAGGACTTTAATATATTTTGACTTCAGTTACCCACTCCCTTCCAACTTATAAGCTATTATATGTCACTCTCTCCCTTTTTATAACACCTAAAAATGACACTTTTCTTCTTAATTTCAACATTATTTTATACAGACAATATTTCTTTAGACTTAGCCCTGTGATCACACATTTCTTTGTTCATCGTTTTCTCTTGCATCTCAAATCTTTCTTCTTCCTTTCTTTCTGAAGTAAAGTACATCCTTTAGAAGTTCTTTTAGAAAAGATCTGTAGTAGTAAACTTGCTTTTGTTTGTATGTAAATATGCATTATTTTTGCCCGTTTCTTGAAAATTAATGTTGCCAGGAACACAATTCTGAGGCGGCAGTTATTCTGTCTCCCTACTTTGAAGATGTTTTTCCACTGTGCTCTGGCTTCCATTGTTGGTGAAGAGATCTGCTATCAGTTACGTTGTTGCTCCTTTGTGAGCATGTGACTTCTGTCTCTGGCCACTTTTCAGATCTTCTCTTTAGTTTTGCTACAATGTGTCTAGTCATGGATTTGTTTTTATTTAGCCTCACTTGATGTTTGTATTCCTATAACTTTGTATTTGTGTCTTTCATTTGTTGTGGGAATTTTCAGTCACCTCTCTTTATTCCTACTTTCTTTCTGTTCTCTCCTACTGGGATTCCAGTTAAATGTGTGACAGACCTTCTCATTCTCTCTTTGTGTCTCTTCACTCTCATGTTTTCCATCTCCTTGTTTCTCTGTCCTACGTTCTGGATAATTTCTTCAGGTCTGTCTTCCAATTTACTTTTTCTCTATTTTATAGCTGTTTAACCTATCCAGTGAGGGGTTTTGTTTGTTTGTTTGTTTGTTTAATAATTTTAGTCTTGTAGGAAAATTGCAAAAAGAATAGAGTTCCCACCTACCCTCCCACAGCCTACCCTAATGTTAACATTTATGTAACCACCAAACAATTTCCAAAACCAAGAAGTTAACATGAGCACAATGCTATTAACTAATCTAGAACTTTTTTCAAATTTTGCCAGTTTTCTCACTAATATCCTTTTTCTGGTCCAGGAATCCAAGATCCAGTGCAGGATCCTACATTGCAGTTAGTTGTGACTAGTTCGACTTTCCAAGTCTCTGGCAATTCTTCAGTCCCTCTTCCTCTTTCATGACTTTGATACTTCTGAAGAGTACTAGTCAGGTATTTTGTAGAATAGCTCTCGATTTGGGTTTATCTGATGACTTCCCATAATTAGTTTGAGGTCATAGTTTTGGCAAGAATAGCACAGCAGTGGCTTATTGCTATCCCACATCCTCACCAGCTGTTG
Organism: Equus asinus; assembly: GCF_041296235.1. Classification (NCBI taxonomy): domain Eukaryota; kingdom Metazoa; phylum Chordata; class Mammalia; order Perissodactyla; family Equidae; genus Equus; species Equus asinus. The sequence goes on from NC_091817.1 coordinate 37,861,332, forward strand.
GTATTCTACATCTTTTTCATTTTAGCCATTCTGGTGTGTGTATGGTAGTAGTGCCCTGTGTTTTTAATTTGCATTTCCCTAACGATGAATGAGGTTGAACACCTTTTCATACTTTTTTTTTTTTTTAAAGATTTTATTTTTCCTTTTTCTCCCCAAAGCCCCCCAGTACATAGTTGTATATTCTTCGTTGTGGGTCCCTCTAGTTGTGGCATGTGGGACGCTGCCTCAGCGTGGCTTGATGAGCAGTGCCATGTCCGCGCCCAGGATTCGAACCAACGAAACACTGGGCCGCCTGCAGCGGAGCGCGCGAACTTAACCACTCGGCCACGGGGCCAGCCCTGCCTTTTCATACTTTTAAAGGTCATTTGGATATCCTCTTTTGTGAAGGACCTGTTCAAATTTTTTGCCCATTTTTCTGCTAGGTTATCTTGTTTTATTGATTCATAGAACTTCCTCTATACTATAGTTGTAAGTCCTTCCTCTGATATCTTCTCTGATTCTGTGCACTCCCTTTGTACTCTCTTAATGGGGTCTTTTAATGACCTAAAGTTCTTCATTTTAATATATGTCCAATTTATCCATTTTCTAAAATTGTTACTGCTCTTTGTGTCCTGAGATATTTTTGTGTACTCCAAGGTCACAAAGATGTTTTCCGCTAAAGGCTTTTTTGTTTTACTTTTTTCACTTAGATCTGCAGCTCATCTAGAATCAATTGTGTGTGTGTGGTGTGAGGCAGGGGCCATTTTTTCCATATGGATGCCTAACTGACAATTTATTGACAAGACTGTCTTCTTCCCCTTCTGCTCTGCCATGTTGCCTTTGTCGTAACTCAGGTATCTGTGTATGTATGGCTGTTTCTGGAGTTTGTATTCTGTCCCACTGGTCAATTTGTCTGTTCTTGTACCAATACCACAACATCTTAATTATTGTAACTTTATAAAATAAATCTTGATATCTGATAATGAGAGTCCTCTAGCTTTGTTATTCTTCAGTATCACCTTGCTTATTTGGGGCCCTTTGCATTTCCTTATAAATTTTAATATCAGCTTGTCAATTTTCACCAAAAAAAAAAATCTCCTGGGATTTTGACTGGGATTCTGTATGTCTCTCCATTTATTTAGGCTTTACCTTCCCTCAGGACAGTCATGCATCACTTAACGACAGGGCTATGATCTGAGAAATGCATCATTAGGCAATGTCGTTATTGTGCCAACATCATAGAGTGCACTTACACAAACCTAGATGGTATAGCCTCCTACACACCTAGGCTGTGTGGTGCTAATCTTATGCGACCACCATCCTTTATGCAGTCTGTTGTTGACCAAACCATCGTTATGCAGCACGTGACTGTAATGTTTTATAGTTTTCATGTAAAGATCTTGTACATCTATCATTGGAATTTTTTTCCTGGGTATTTGACGTTTATTGATGCTGCCAGAAAGTATATTGGCTTCTTAGGGTTTTTTCAATTGTGTGTTATCTGCTAACATTTAGAAATATTTTTTTTGTACATTTGTCTTCCCTCCACTAACCTTGTTAAAATCACTTGTTAATTCTGATAATTGTAGATTCTTTTGAGTAGTCTCTATGTGTAATCATGTCATTTACAAATAATGACCGCTTTATTTCTTCTTTTCCAATCCTTTTGCTTTTTACTTCTTTTTCTTGCCTTGTTGCACTGCTAGGACTTCCGGTGCTGAATAGGAATGGTGATAGCGGGCATCCTTATCTTCTTCCCAACCTCAGAGAGAAACTATCGAGATTTTTGTAGATACTCTCCAGGACTCATGGTCCTGTCTCTGCCCTTGCTTCTGTTTTCTCCATTCTTGATAGTTGTTTTGAGTTGGGGGGGCCTCCCAGGGTGCCAGTCCCCCTGACTGCCCAAAGCAGTGTCTCTCATGCACGCTTCAGTCCATTCTTAAATGGGCCTCCATCCCCACCATTCTATGAAACAGTTCTTGAGGTCTCCACAGACGCCCCGCTGCCCTCATCTGATGGCCCCCAGCAGCATCAGCACAGCTGACCCTCCCTCCTTTGCACATCAGGTTCTTCCCCTGATTTCCTTGATGTCATCTGCTCCTGGTTTCCCTCCGCTTCACCGGCAGCTGCTGTCGCTCTCCTTTGCTGGACTGTCTTCTTCCCAACCCCTAAATGTTGGCACGCCCAAGGTCCCGGACCCTCTTCTCTAACTACTCTCCCTACCTAGGTGACCTTATTCTGTCCCATGGCTGCTAGGTTTGTGGCTCCAACCCTGGCTTCTCCCTAAACTCCAGACTCATAAGTACAGTTGCCTACATTGCATCCCTGTGTAGATACAGCTTAACATGTGCAGGATGGACTCTGACTTCATGCCTCCCCCCGGCTGACCTCCTGAGAAAACAGGGACACTATCAGCCCAGCTGCTCAAGCCAGACACCTAACTGCCACCCTTAGTATCTCTTTCCCTTGCCCACCAGTCCAGGCCATCAGCAGCAAGTCGAGTAATTAATGCTCAAAATGTGTGGTTCTTGGGCTGGGCCGTGGGGTAGGTCCATGCCTGTGGTGTGCGCTCTGGGCACTGCGTTTTCTGCAGATGCTCACAGCCGTGGCCCTGAGGGCATACAGGGTGTGGTGCTAAATCGAACACCTCGCTGCATGCTAGCGCTGTGACCACATCTGTTCTCTCCTCCCTGCCTCCCGGCCTGTCCACCCGCCTGCTGGCGTCTGCATGCAGAAGTCCTCCAGCTCTGCGTCCTCCGAGGCCTCAGAAACCTGCCAGTCTGTTAGCGAGTGCAGCTCCCCGACCTCGGTCAGTGCTCCCCACCCACAGCGGGATGCAGGGAGGGCCCGGGTCTGACCAGAGGGGTGTGCACAGAGTGCCTGTTCTCGCAAAAAAAGCTGCCTGGGCACCACCTGCAGCCACTCCCCTGGGACACCCCTTCCTGCCCCTGGGCTTAGTGGGACCAGAGGTTGCAGCATCTCCGTGCTCTGCCCTTGGCCATGATTGTGAGCCTGAGGCTCACATGGGCCTGGAAACCCTGAACCTCAACTATTTAGGGGCCCCTTTGGCCATGGGCAGTAGGACCAAGGGTCCCCCTCACCCGCCTCCGTTCCCTGCAGGACTGGTCCAAGGCCGGCCCCCACGAGCAGCCCGCAGGCACCACCCTGCAGCGGAGGAAGGACCGAGTGGAGCTCCTCCGAGACACAGAGCCCGGCCCGGCCAGCGGGGGTGCCCTGGGCCCCAGTGGAGAGGAAGCACCACTACCCCGCATGTCCCCTGCCACTATTGCAGCCAAGGTAGGCGCCAGCTCCCCGGGTACCCCAGCCAGGGCCCCACCTTCACTCCCAGGTCAGGGCCGGAGCCCAGTGAGTCGTCTCAGGACCAGCTCCGAGCACCTGGTGGGGGCTGCCTGGAGTCCGGGCTGAGGGGGGAAGCAGGGAGCGAGGCTTCAGCCTGCAGTCTTACCACCCCCAGCATGGTGAGGAGGTGTCCCCTGCGGCCAGTGACCTGGCCATGGTGCTGACCCGCGGCCTGAGCCTGGAGCACCAGAAGAGCAGCCGGGACTCGCTGCAGTACTCGAGCGGCTACAGCACGCAGACCACCACGCCCTCGTGCTCCGAGGACACCATCCCCTCCCAAGGTAGGCGCCGGGGGCTGGGGGTCGGTTACTGGGCCTTCACAGCCCCCAGGCCCCAGGCCCACTGCCTCCCGTGCCCGGCAGGCTCCGACTACGACTGCTACTCGGTGAACGGGGATGCAGACGGCGAGGGCCCGCCCGAGTTCGACAAGTCGTCCACCATCCCTCGCAACAGCAACATCGCCCAGAACTACCGCCGCCTGATCCAGACCAAGCGCCCGGCCTCCACCGCCGGGCTACCCACCGCGGGGCTACCCACCGCCTCGGGTGCACCCCCCGGCGTGGCCACCATACGCCGCACGCCCTCCACCAAGCCCACCGTGCGCCGTGCCCTCTCCAGCGCTGGCCCCATCCCCATCCGGCCACCCATTGTCCCAGTGAAGACGCCCACCGTGCCCGACTCCCCCGGTTACGCAGGGCCCACGCGGGCAGGCAGCGAGGAGTGCGTCTTCTACACTGACGAGGCCGCCTCGCCGCTGGTGCCGGACCTGGCCAAGGCCTCCCCGAAGAGGCTCAGCCTGCCCAACACAGCCTGGGGCAGCGCGTCCCCCGAGGCCGCCGGCTACCCCGGGCCTGGGGGCGAGGAGGACGATGAGCAGCAGCAGCAGCTGGCCGCCAACCGGCACAGCCTGGTAGAGAAGCTCGGGGAGCTGGTGGCAGGCGCCCACGCCCTGGGCGAGGGCCAGTTCCCCTTTCCCACAGCCCTGTCGACCACCCCCGCAGAGGAAACGCCCACCCCGCCCCCGGCTGCCACCAGCGACCCCCCAGCTGAAGACATGCTGGTGGCCATCCGACGCGGGGTGCGCCTCCGCAGGACGGTCACCAACGACAGGTCGGCGCCCCGCATCTTGTGATGGCGCCACCCTCCCACCCTCTGGCCTCCCGCCAGGCCGGTGGGCAGCGGCGGCTCAGAGCAAAGGCACAGCCAGGAGAGAGCAGAGCTGGGCAAGCTTGCTTTCTTTTAAACTCACATGAGGCAAAGCCACTTTACAGAAAGAGACACCCAGCTTGGATCTCCGTGGCTGGACAGGAAGTGACTTCTCTCTCACGCTCGCCAGGCGGAGCCTGGGGGCCTGAACTGGATCTGGAGCCTGTTTGATACTCTCCTGGCCTCCTCTGTCCCACCTTCCTCCTGCTGGCCCTGCCTTTGCCACATCTCAGGCCCAGGGCTATGCTCCTAGTCCACGACAAGGGGCCGGCCAGCCTTGGGCCATTCCGGCCAGTGCCACAGCTCAACTAGCCTGGCCACCTGGCCCCGGTCAGGTCAGCGTGCCTCGGGCTTTTTGGAATCTGGCGCCCTCCGCCCCTGACTGAGCCCCCCCCGTCCCTCCCCCTTCTCTCCTTCTCTCCCCGTCAGAGAGGCAGGGTGGCCATGGAGGGGCCAGGGTGCCCAACTGGCTAACGTATCAGATGTGACCGGAAAGCTGGGCAGAGTGGCTGGTGATTGGGAGGGCAGGGGGAGGGAGGTGAGCCGCCGTGGGGGAAGGGGACCTGCGTGGAGGAGGCTGGGGATCCCGAGGCAGCCTCCCCTCCCCCTGCGGTGGGGCTGGGTTCGGGGGCAGGGCAGGAGTCCAGAGGTCCGGGAGCTGCTTTCAGGTGTCCGGTCCTCATCTGGGCACGTCAGGACTTAACTCTGGGGGCACTTTGGTCACAGTTTCAGTCCCCTTTGGGGGTGGGGGCTGGAGCTGTAGAGGGTGTGGGGGGTTATTTTATGAATATAATAAAATGGAGCTGACTGGACAAGGACTGTGTATGGGGACAGGGTGGACAATACAGGGTGTGTCCGAGAGTGCCTGAGGGACAGAGGGCTCCACAGTGGCCTGGTGGGCCATGGCGGGAGGAGGAGGGCCGAATTGGCTCTGCCGAAGCCGGGGGCAGCTGTTCTTCTCCCCAGCATCTGGAACATTGCCAAATTAAGGCTGGCGAGGGCCAGGGCCTGCAGCCTGGCTGCGGTCTGAGCCAGGGCCGCCGGCTTGGGGGCAAGTCCAGGGAGACTGGCTTTGACTCTCTGTTGCCAGAGGAGATGCCCTCCCAGGATGGTCACCCCGCAGTCCCGGCCCTGTGCTGGGGGTGGGGTGGGGTGGCTTCCCCCTCCATGTACCATGTCCCGCGCCCCCTCTAAGCAGGTGAAAGCAGGTGCGCAGGGCTTCCTGTGGTCCCGCAGGGCTCCGGAGAGCAGGCATTTCCTAGTCTGGACGGGAAGCAGTCGGGGCTGAGTCTCCCAGCACCAAGCTGGAGCCCCTGCTAGTTTTTGTGCCAGGAGCTGGGATCCAGGCAGCATGGCCAGGAGGGTCTGGGGAACCAAGGGTGCCCCTAAGTGGATGGAGCCGCCCCCGGCTCCCCGAGGGCGATGGAGAATGGTACCTGTAAGTCGCTAGGTCTGAGAAGGGCCTTGCTGAGCGCTCCAGCCAACCCCAGAGCCCAGGTTTGGGTACCTGGAGGTGGCCCGGGCGAGGGAGGGCCTGAAGGGGCTGGGAGAGCAGGTGGCCAGTTTGGGAAGCCTTGGGGTGGGGCTTACACAGCCCCTTCCCCCCAGGGCTGCGTCAGGGTTTGCCCAGGTGGGCTGATGTAAGATGCAGGTTGTGTGATGTGAGCAGGGTAAGGGGCAGTGGGTGGGGGTGGGGATGGGTCCTCAAGTCCCTGTGAGGAAGAGCTTGCCTCCTGGGGGGAAGGCCAGCACCCCTCCCATGCTCCGCCGTCCCCCCTCCCCTCCAAGCCACCCTAGGGCTGTACATAACTCCTCCATCCCCTTGATCACCTTCGTCCATTTAGTGACCACCTCGTAGGCCCACCCCCTCGGGATCCGAGCCAACCATCCCGCGTCGCAAACTTTGGTTTGGGGGACTTCTTTACGTTCGCTTTATTTTTCATTTTGTACAGAGAAATATTCTTTTCAAAAGCGTCTTTTGACTGAAGTAACTTTTCTGGTGCTGTTGTTAACTTGTTCCTTTTTTTAATTTATTTCCCCACCCCCGGCCTCCCCTCCTGGTTCCTACTCACCCATCTTCCCTCCACCTGCCGCCCCCCCATCCCATCTGAACCATTTTGTTTCTTTTCTTTCTGTCGGTTTTTGGATAAATTATCCTCTCCTCCCCACCCCCTTCCCCCCCCTTGATTTAAATAGTCACTGCTCAAGTAACAAATTCACTGTGAAGATTCCAGTATTAATAAAGTCGTACTGTAATTAACACCCCCGCCTCCGCCTCCCTTCCTCGGCTGCTGCTCACCTGCCCCCGCAGCACCCTGCCTGCGCCCCAGCCCTTTCTCATCCCGAAACCCTGGCCAGGCAGCCCAGGGCGCCGTGTGGCAGGGCCAGGAGTGGCCAGGTCTTGTGCCAGGACCTAAGTTTTGAATGCCTCAGCTCTGTCCCTGCTGGGGGCTGTCTTCGGGCAGCCAGATGGGGGGAGGGGCCGGGAGGCACTGCCCAGGATCAGGCTTCTGAGGCCTGATGTGCTAGGGCAGGACTGGAAGAACACAATTCCTCAAATACCTACCATTCCAGGTCCATTCCAAACCCCAATCTTCAGACCCAGGCCCCAGGGCCGCCCCGACCTCCCACCTCCTGGACTCCCTCCCACTTCCTGCGCTCGTGGCTGGAGCTGGAGGGGGAGGCGGTGGAGGCCTCCAGGTCCTCTCCAGGTCCATTCACCCTTGCAGATGCAAAACAAACCAAAACTAAACAAAACAAAGCAGGTGTTTAATAGAAAAAATAAAAGGAACTGGAAGAGCATCCACTGTGGCAAGATGTGGCGTTGGGCTCTGCCCCCTCCCTGGCCTCATGGAGTGGTGTCCGCCCCATGCCCACCGGCCCCTCGACCAGCTCTCGCCTCTGCAGGCTAGGAGACGTTCGGTGCTGCCGTCGGGCAAGGGAGGCGGCCCGGGCAGTGCCAGGTGGGGCGGGAGCTCGGTCCTCATCCATCTTCAGGTGCCCACAGGTCCCCAGGTAAGACCACATGAGGCACGGAAGGCAGGAAGCTGAGCCCTTCTCAGGCACAGAATCCCCAAAGGACAAACACCCTTCCAGGGGTTCCTCTTCCAGCGGGGGCTCCCACCACCACGCAGCCAAGTGTCAGGCCCAGCTGAACTCCCGTGGGAGCTCCTCCAGCTGCTCCACCCAGGTCACCATACAGGCTGCTCTGGAAGGAGGCCTGGCCCCGTGCCCTCGGCAGCATCACTGAGGGGGGACTCCAGCCTCAGATCCCGGGGAGCGGGGCAGGGAGGTGGGGGGCTGCTGGGGCCAAGGGTACAGCTGGGCAGCCACACACTGTGATGATGAGGACTCCGGGCTGTGGGGCTGAGGGCTGGGCAACTCACAGTCCTGCCAGTTCAGGACGGAGCTATGTTTACCTGCAGGGGACAGGAAAAAAGACTACAGGAGTGGCCAACACCCTCCTCGTCCCCAGACCAAGCCTCACTGTTTTTGTCCCCATACCCAGGGCCCATCTGGGCTTCCAGAAATGACCTGCAGCCCTGGGGAGCAGAGGGCCTGCCCAGGGAGTCCTGGCTCTGCCCAGTGACTGGCACCTGGCACCCTGCCCCAGCCCCATCCACCCCAGCTCCTTACAGCAAGGGCAGTAGAGCAGCTCCATGACCCGGAAGCAGTTGTCCAGCAGGGCTTTGGGCCGTACCAGCTTCAGGCTCAGCCCTGGGGCACTCAGGAGTGACAACACCGCTTCCACCTGGGGGCTGACCTCCACATCCTAGAAGGAGGAAACCGTTAGGACCGCAGGTCAGTGAAGAGACAGCCACCTCCCAGGAGAGCCATAGGGCTGTTCCTCCTGGAGGGGCACAGACCACGGAAGAAGCACAAGACTTCCCGTGACCAGGAGGCCTGTAGGCGATTTCTCTCCTTCTTCTTGCCGCAGGTGCCAAGTTTCCTGGGGGGGGGGGGTCCCCCTCAGCACCCCTCACCCAAGCGCAACACAGATGCTTCTCTTTCTCCATCGTTGGTAAAATGACTGCAGGGGGCAGGCCGGAGAGGGAGGAGATCGGGCCATGCGGAGTCCCTGGCCCCAGAAACACTGTCCTTCAGGATGCAAAGACCCCCACCAACTCCAGGGAAGAAGAGAAAGGAGCTTCATGAGGCTGGTGTGGTGAAGACAGCGAGGTCAAGGCTGCCAGCCCAGGGCATCTCCCCACAATACTTAACAGAAGGAATACACATGGCGTGGGGAGCCCCGAGGATGCCGTGGGCAGGAAGTCCCTGAGCAGGGGGCAGAGCCGTGGGAGAAGACATCTCGAAGAAGGAAATGTGGGGCCTGAGCGGGAAGTGAAGGTGCAGGGTTGAATTGTGAGCCCCCCCCAACCCCCAAAAAGCTGTGTCCAAGTCTTAACCCCTGGTAGCTGTGACTGTGACTCTGGAAACAGAGTCTTTGCAGATGGAATTAAGCTAAGGATCTCAGGATGACATCATCCTGGATTGAGGGTGGGCCCTAAATCCAATGACTGGTGTCCTTAAAAGAGACAGGACATGCGACACAGAGGGAAAGACCACTCGAAGACGAAGACAGAGGCAGGGATGGGAGTGATGCTGCCACGAGCCAAGGGCACTAGCAGCCACCAGGAGCTGGAAGAGGCAGGAAGGCTCCTCCTCTAGAGCTTCAGAGGGAGTGTGGCTCTGCTGACACCATGACAGAACTGTGACAGAATAATTTCAGTTGTTTGAAGCCACCAGTTAGTGGTAATTTGTCACAGCAGCTTGGAGAGAGGAGTGAGGGGAGACGGAGGGAAAGGGAGCCCACCCCCACAGCCCACTCCATAGCAGGGAAGAACCCACTGCCGGGCAGATGGGGGCAGATGTGGAGCGGGTCATGGGCCACGAACATTGCTAGAAAGAAGCGAGATGTAAATGCTGGTTAAATCTGAACAGCCCTGGTGGGCAGGGCCTCCACCTACCCGCAACCTCCTTCCCGGGCCCCAGATGGGCTCCCGAGAGCTCTCAGAGTCAGAGACCCTCTTGAGGCAAAACGAGGACGGAAAACCATGTCTGCTCCAGGTCAGCTCCAACCCACCCTGCCCACGGGCACAAAAGAGCCACCAAGGAAATCACTGGGTCCCCCGGCCTCTGCAAGAATTGAGAGAGCCTCCCCAAGTTCCAGGCAGCTGCAAAAACAGTGGCTGGCCCCTAAGTGCCTCTATCCTCAGAGGCTCATGGCTGGTGCTGGGTGTTCTGGCTGAGCTGGGGAGCAGGTGGGGGTCCCCGAGGCAGGGCTGGGGTGGGGAGCAGGGCAAATGGTGGTGTGGGGAGGGGTACCATAGTTCACACATGGCCTGCGTGGGGACACACAGATCCTGTCACCTTCCTCTTCAGGCTTATTTAGAGGACGTATCCCTGAGGCCTCAGATCAGCCCCCCGAGCAGGCAGTTATCAGGGACCTCTTTCATTCTCATTATTAAAGTCATAGTTTACATTAGGAGTCCCTCCGTGTTGTACATTCCATGGGCTTTGACAAGTGCCAGATGTCACGTATCCACTGTTACAGGACCACACAGAAGAGCCTCCTCACCGGAAAAACCCCTCGTGTTCCATCTAGCTGTCCCTCCCCCTCCCCCACAGGAACCTCATCTTAGATGCAGAAACAAAGCCAGACACATCAATGACCAGCCCAGGATCATAGCCAGAGTGGCAGAGCCTGGAACAGATTCTCAGGGGAATCTCCAGTCCCCGCCCCCAGCTCCCCTGGCCTAGCCCACCTCCCGGTCAGCCCTGGCCATCTCTCCCTCTCCCCCATTTCTCCCACACCCTTCAGGACATGCTGGAATTTTCCATGTGTTTACGTCCTCCCTCGATGGCCCTTGGCCATGCGGGTGCGTGCGCGCACACACACACGCCCTCGCGCCCACACCTCCGAGCAGCTCACCCTAAGGCTTTGCTGGACGTCCAGAAGCAGTGTATGTACCTCCTCCAGGTACTTCCAGGATGGATGGTCCTCGAGCAGCACCTCCTGCACCCACTCAGTAGCACTGAGACTCACCCAGACCCACAGGTACCGCAGCTCCTGCTGGCTCACTCGAGCCCTCTGCTGCAAGGACAGGAGAGATGGTTAGAACCCCTAGACTCAGGCCTCTGGGCCCTCCTCCCCCACTCTGACACCCCCACCCCAGGGCTTGCCCTGCATAATGAGCCGACCACGGGCATCCACTGTGGCTGGCAGGTACCTTGGGCATGGGCCAAGGGCAGGCTTGCTTGAGGGACCAGGAAAGGCCCCTGACAACAGGACCTGCCAAGACCAATATGCCTCTCAGGCTGGGCCTATGGGATGTCCCAGGAGGCAGGGGTCTCCCCAGCCCCGGAGGGGATTCTCACCAGCCTGGTGACATTGGCCATCCTGAGCACCCCCTCGTAAGGCACGCTGACCCTGTAGTTGATGGGGAAGTAGTGTTTCTGGGAAGGTACAAGAACAAACCATGAGGTCAGAGTCAGAAATGGCTCAGACATGTCCCCCCAACCTCCCAGACGAATTTGATGTAGGAAGAGAGGACCCAGGCCCAGCCCTTCGATGGCAGAGATGGCCCTCTATGGAGAAGAGATACTTGGCTCCCCATGGGATAAAGACAGCTCTCTCTCCTTGCGGACACAGGGAAGACTGAAACCAAGCATGCAGTTCCTGTTAAGGCAGAAGTTTCAGGCCAAGAAGCAGTATGAGGGACAGACCACCCCAATAGAAACGTATTCTTTGGGGGGGGGGGATTACTTTAAAAGATTACTCTACAACTCATTATGGCGACGGCTGCAGAACTGCAGCAAGTACCCTACAACCCGCTGGGCTGGACACTTCAAACGGGTGAATGGTATGGTATGTGGAGTACATCTCAATAAAGCTGTTATAAAAAAGACACACAGAGCCATGTGCCACGTGGGCGTCTCCACCCTACAAAAAGAATCAAACACTCTAATTTCTACGTCCTTATCTCCTCTGCCAGTAAGTGTCTGGGGTTCCCCCCAAGGCTTCCTGGAGTCCATTTCTGAGTCACAGAGTGAGTGCCACGTGGAGGTGGGATCACAGGTCAGATCAAGCAGGAGGGGTGGAGATCCCCGGAGATGGATGGCAGGATGGGAGGCAGTAAGTGCAGCCCAGGCGCATAGGGGTGTGTGGTGGAGAGAAGGGCCATGGTAGGCTTAGGCTGACACAGGTCTAAGGAGGGACCTTGAATGTCCAGATCCCTACGCCCAGTGATCCCAGGGGCCTGGGAAGAGGGACACAGCAGATGCCCACGTGGTTACCATGTATTGAAGGCGGTTCCTGTATTGCAGCTTGTCCCGTAGAAAGCCAGTGACCGCGCACTCCTCACTCTGGGTCAAGGGCCACACCTCCAAACCCTTGTTCCCCAAGGCCATGCCAAGGAGGATGCCAAAATCTGTGGACCGCACCCAACAGAACGCATGAGCAACAGTGCCCGGGTGTGCAAAGCTGTGCACAACCATCCTCCCTTTTCCCAGTCACCAGTATTCATGGGAGGAGGCGGGGGCGCAGAGCCCCAAGGAGGCCTTCCCACCACTAAGAATGCTCTCCCTGGGGTCTGGGCTCCAGGACAGCACCTCCAGGCGAGCAGGAGCCGTCCAGCCCGTCCACCCCCACCCCTGGCCAGGACAGCCCCCCAGGAGCCACACCCGGGCTTGGTCTCCAGCCTACTCCCCACTCCTGCCCTATGGGGCAGGGACAACTTTCCTTCCAGGGCAACCTCAGGCCCTCTGCCAGGGCTGACATGTTTTCAAAGCCTGTTCCTGCATTTTCTATCTGGGGATACAGGAGATGCAGATTCTAGTTCCAACTCTACAACTGACTCTTGGGTGACCAAAGCCGTTTTCTTCCCTGCTCTATCTGACCTCAGCATCCTGTCAGTTAGATGTACCAGCTGGTTTGCAACGGCCCTTCCCGTTTGCTCCTTCTGGGATGCTAAGCGAAACTCACTCTGGCTGTTTCTGTTCCCTGCCAATAAGCCAGCTACGGCCTTCCGAACATTACCAGCTTTCACCACTGGGGGTCGCTGTAACTTCAAAAACAGCCTGTGATTTCCGCCTGACTGAACAGGCTTTCAAAAAATATCTGACAGTTTGCAACAAATATGAACAAGGGTTAAGTCGATCAGAGCACAAACAATAACGTCTAGATGGGCAAGAGACGTATCCAAAAAATCAACCTCACTCATAAAGATAAAGAAATTCACAGTAAAACAATCAGATGTCATGTTTCACCTATCAAAATGAAAAAGGATTTTTAAAAATTAATTTTATTTTAATAACACTTGGTGCTGGCAAAGTAGTGAAGCAGGTGCTCTCATTCTGGAAAGCAACTTGGCAGTTTTTGTTATTAATGGACTTAAAAATGTCCACACCCTCTGACCCATTAAACTCCTTTCTAGGAATAAACCTGAAGGAAAATCAAAAAGAGACATAAACCAAAAGATGTGTGGACAAAGACTTCCATTGCAGCATTATTTTATAATAGTGAAAATCCATAAATGGCCTAGATGTTCAATAATAATGAAAGTAGCCAATAAAAATCACACTGCCAGGGCCAGCCTGGTGGCTAGCAGTTAAGTTCACATGCTTCGCGTCAGTGGCCTGGGGTTCGCCGGGCACAGACCTACACACCACTCAACAAGCCATGCTGTGGCGGCATCCTGCATATAAAGTGGAGGAAGATGGGCACAGATGTTAGCTCAGGGCCAATCTTCCTCAGAAAAAGAGGAGGATTGTCAGCAGATGTTAGCTGGGGCTAATCTTTCTCAAAAAAAAAAAAAATCACACAGTCAAAAAATGCTTATGATATGCTCATGTGATAAGAAAAATATTTATGATGTGCTTAGCGAGGTTTAAAAAAGCATGATTCAACACTCCTTATCTAGGTAGACAGCATGTCTTGGATTTTGTTCATTACATATATGTATGCATAGAAAATGTGGAAAGAAATGTATCAAATCTCTATGGGAGATTTTTATGTTCTTTATATTTTTGTAGGACATATTTTATATTCTATAATCAATTTCTACAGGTATTATTGTTATAGTCAAAAGCAATAATAATTTTTTTCTTTTTTCTTTTTTCTCTTTTTTTTGTCCCAAAATAACCAGGCAGGCTGAGTCACCGCCTTGGTCCACCACTGGCAGGGATGACTGACTGGACTTTCCCCACTCACCTCCCTGGCACTGAGGAAGACTTTTGTTCTGAAACGCTTGCTGCCGTGGGCCTGCTCTCCATCGCTTCCCCACCTCCTACTCAGGCCTGCCGCCAGGCCTTTGCTCCTGCTGGGCCCCTCACCGGGAGCGCCCTCTGGTCTACTCAAGCACTGTGCCCCATACGGGCTGCAGCCCACCAGCCCTTCCTCTCGCAGAAGTCTGACAACCACATTTTTTGCAAGGTTGCAAGTCTGCAACCCATCTGGCACCTCCTCTCTCTCTCTTTTCATGTGGTCACCCAGGATTTGGACACAGGGCCCGATAAACACAGATGGAACCAGCGTTTCTGCTTGCTTTCTGTCTTGTCCCTAATCTTTAACCCTCTCAGCTTGGCACCTCTGCTGGTCAAGACCATCCTTGCATCTGGGTTTTTGCTCCCCCTTTGTCCCTGCCCTGGGCATCCTCTCACACTGCAGACCTCTTTCAAGGTCTCACCAACATTCCTTCCCTCCCCAGACTCTCCCTAGCCCCCACCAATCCCCGTATCTAACACCATCTGTCCAATTCACTCACTATCTTGACCAGAAAACTTAGCCCTTAGTGTGTGAATACGTGATGCTGTTAACCACAGCACTGTTTCGTTTACTGAGCACTTTGGGGGTTCACCTTGAGCAGGGAAATGGGAGCATGCATCCGAATCTCCTGGAGAGCTGGTGAAGGCCCAGAGAGCCAGGCCCCACCCCACAGTGTCTGATTCAGCAGGTCTGGAGAGGGGCCAGAGAATCGGCATTTCTTTTTGTTGTTGTTGTTGTTGGGGTTGAGGAAGATTCACCTTGAACTAACATCTGTGCCAATCTTCCTCTATTTTGTACGTGGGTCGCCACCACAGCATGGCTGACGAGTGGTGTAGGTCCACGCCCGGGACCCCAATCTGTGAACCTAGGCCACCAAAGCAGAGCATGTTGAACCTAACCACAACACCACGCATTTCTAACAATTTCCCAAGTGAAGCTGATGCTGTTGGTCTGGGGACTGTACTTTGAGAACATTGACCCAGAGTGACAGTTGCAAACTCGTGTCCCAAGGGCCACGTCTGGTTCACAGAGATGTCACATAAAAATCCAAGTTCCCATCTTTTCTGTAAAAGTCTGTATCTCTGCCTACACTGAATCTTCTTTCCCGTGTGGCAGTCACCCACTGGCTGCCCACTCCACCCTCCATAACCTATGCCAGGTGCCCTCATCTGAGTCCTGCTCCAGGGCCTTTGGGGCCTGGCATCTGTGGGCTCATAGCAGGAACTTATAGAGCCTCCGCGCCTCCCAGCCTGGCACACGCAGGCTGCCCTGGAAACTCTGTCCATAGATGATCTGCCTTCCCGAAACTTACACTTCCTCCAAGTCTGCAGCCCGACTACCATTTCCAATTTTAAGCTTCTTTCCTGCTGCCTCCACCCCACGAAACAGGCCAGCAAACCGGTGGCTAGGCAGGGACAGTACGGCTGTGGCCTCATGGCCACTCTGCACCCCAGGAGCCCCACAGCCAGTGTAATCCTGGCCCTGGCCAGGAGGCCCATCTTGCCCCCACCTCGCCCTCCCCCCCGCATCCAGAGGTAAGAGGCCCACAAGACAGAAGAGGAGGCTGAAGAAAGAGCAACTGCCCTTTGTGCAGTGACAAATGGTTGTCCACCAGCCTACCTCCAGCGACCAAATCTGAACCTGTGTAGGGAGCTGAATAGCATCCTCCCAGTTCACGTTCACCTTTGACCTCAGAGGCGATCTTATTTGGAGCCAGGGTCTTTGCAAATGTAATTAAGTTAAGGCTCTCCAGATGAAATCATCCTGGATTTAGGGTAGGCCCTACATCCAATGACCGGTGTCCTTATAGGAAGAGAAGACACAGAGACGCACAGAGGGAGAGGCCACGTGAAGACAAAGGCAGACTGGAGTGACGTGGCCACAAGCCAAGGAGCCCCGGGAGCTACCAGAAGCTGGAGAAGGCAGGAAGGACCCTCCCCTAGAGCCTTCAGTGGAAGTGTGGCCCGGCTGACTTGGTTTCAAACTTCTGGCCTCCAGAACTGTGACAGAATAAATTTCTGCTATTTTAAGGCAAGTTTGTGGCAATGTGTTAGGCGGCCAACTTCCCCAGCACCGAGGCCTTCACAAGCCCCTGATCTCTATCCCCACCCTCTCCCTCATACCTCGGCCAATCCTTGCCAGGTTCCGCGATCTACCTTCACGAGTCTTCTCCCCTCCACCATGCCTTTCCCTCCTCGCTTCCAGCTCTGGACCTGGCCCTCATTACTTCCTGCCCAGAAGGTACAACAGCAACTCTTACAAGTACCACCAGACTGCTCTTCCGAATGCAGAGTAACTCCCAACCCCACCCCAGATCACGAACCTTCCAGGGCTCTACATCCTCTCATGAATTAGGAACTCTTCACCCCGGCTTCCAAGGCCTGAGCCACTGGAGCCCAGGCCAGCCTTCCACCCTGGCGTCTCACTGTCCCACCACTGAGCCCTTGTTCGTGCTGTTCCCTCTACCTGGGACACAGTCCTCACCTCCCCACGTCTACCTGTGTGGACATTGCCCACCTTCGAGACCATTTTGAGTGGCACCTCACCCATGCTGCTTCTAGAACACCGGGTCTGGGTCCTTCCCCTGGTCTGAATGTTCTGACCCTTTGCAGTATCCCTGCACAAGGGCCGGGGGGGCTCAACTCCTCTGCGAATCCCTCGCAGGGTCAAGCCCCGGACCACCTCCTAGCTCCGTGCCAGGCATTGGGAGAAAGGCACAAGACAGCCCAGGTCCTTGTCACCATGGGAGTGACTCTCCAGCAGGCACATGGGAGGCACCAGAAAAATAGGTGGAACTTGAGTCGGTTAAGTCAAATCTTGGAGTCTGAAGGGATCTTGGTCTGGCCTCCTACCAGCAGGCTTTAGGCACTTCTAGACTCTTGTTTTTCTGTCCTCATTTCAGCTTATTTTCTTTTTACCAACAACACTGTTCTCTGCCTGCCTTTCAATTTTGTTCTTTACCGAGGGAGGGTCAGCAGGAACAGGATGCCTTCCCAGGCATCCGGGTGCACTTCTCCCATGGGTCTTGGAGGCCCAGACTTCTCCAAGCCCCCACCCCCAGCTGGCCACACCCAGAGAGGCCAGAAATCCCTGTACTCCCCAGTGCCAATGAGTCTGGGAAGATGAGATGCTGCCACCTACCACCAGTGCCTGCCCTGTCCCTGGGACCACCCACTGACTGTGCCCACCCAGCCTAAGACTCGCACCTACCATGCCTGTCTGGGCTGGGGTCAGCTGGACACAAGGCAGGGGTGGCCGTGGGGGTCCCCGAGGGCACCTGTGGTTAACTGGGAAGCATCTCAACTTCACACCAGCAAGAATGCCCCAGTTGCCATGGTTACAGCAGAGCCTGGCTCTGGCCCAAGGCCTCCTCAAGGCGGTCCGCACGGACCCCCCAGTACTCACAGCGCAGCCAGGCGAGTCCCCGGGGCATGGTGGTGCGCTGGGTCCCCCCGAGAGCAGAGGTGGTGTCCCCGGCGGTGTGTCTATCCACAGAGGCCCGAGTGGGGCCTACATGGCCTCGGGTCAGCAAAGGTGGCCCAAAGTCAGGGAGGGCTGGCCACGGAGGGGCCTGGCAGGGGGTGGCAGGTGCTCCCAGGGCAGCCCCCGCCCTTATCTGCCTGGCAGTGCGGAGGGCAGCCGGGGGGCAGAGGCGGTGAGTCCCATGGCAGCCAGGACCTGGCCTGAGACAGCGGTCTCGGGGTCTTCCCTCCGAGCGGGAGGAGAGAGTCCCCAGCAGGCCCCTCGGAATCTGGGGCTGGGTTGCGCTGTCTCTGATTTCCCCGTCTGCAGCTGCTCAGTGTGAAATCCGGCTCTGGAAAGAGAAAGGAGGAGAGAAACCGATTATGTAAGAGCCGGGCTGCCACTCAGCCATCAGCCGCAGGCGCCGAGAGCCCCTGTGCCTGCTGCACCCACCGTCCGCCCGGACCACCGGACAGGCTGCAGGCGCACAGCCCCGCCCTGGCGGCTGGCCGCTCGGGGGACACAGAAATGACTCCAGAGCAACCAAAGGGCAGCACAAGCCCAGGAGGGAGTTATGGTGACGCCAGCCGGCAGCCACAGGCCCGAACAAAAGCAGGACCAAGGAATGAATGGGCCGCGTGGGTTAAGCCGAGGGAGCTCCCTGAAGGAGAGACTGGAGGTGCTTGAGTGATTCCGGCTGCGGGGGTAAAAAGCAGCGGGTCATTCAGCCCTCCACTCACCGGCGGGCTCAGTCCCATTGCCATGTCAGCCCAGCTCCACCTCCCTCTTAACAGGGCTGCCAGGTGACTACCGAGCACACAGTTAAATTTGAATTTCAGATAGACCACACATGTTCTTTAGTATAATTATGTCATGAAGACCTTTCTAGTGTAAGTATGTCCCAAATATTGCATAGGATACACTTATATGAAAATTATACTCATTGTTTACCTGCAATTCCAAATTAACCGGGAATCCTGCATTTTTATTTGCTATTTTGGCAACCCTACGAGAATAATGGAATCACTCTTCCTCACTGCTCACTATGTGCTAGGCCCAGGGGTAAGGCCTTTATATCCATTGAATCCTTGCAACAGTATTATGGGACCATATAATCTCATTTTATCAGCAAGAAAATCAAAGCTCAGAAAGGTTAAGACACTTGTTCAAGGTCACACAGCTTGTAGGAAGTGCAACAGGAATTCAAACTCGGCCTGTTGGTAGCCACTGCGGCCAACTGATGCCCACATGAGAGTTAGGAAGCCCTTATTAGCTGGGCTGGGGTCTCTCACATGGTCATCTCATCTGCCCCTCACTGGACTCTGCAAAGTACAGACTGTTGTCCCCATTTGGCAGATGAGGACACCGAGGCCCTGAGAGGCTGAGTCGGCTGGTTAATATTCCCATTGACCCCTTGTGTGAGGTCACCGCTGGCTCTCAGCTCCTCCTCCTCCCACCCTGCAGTTCCCCTGCTGCCACAGTGTCTCCACGAATACTAACCTCACTGAAACTTTCTGTTGTCGTTACTTTTGGTTTTTTTCAGGTTTATTGAGGTACAATTACATACAATAAAATTCATCTTTTTTAGTGTACGATTTTATGAGTTTTGACAAATTCATAAAGCCGTATAATCAATACAATAATCAGGATATAAAACACTTCCATCCCCACAGAAAATTCCCTCCTGCTAATCTAGTCAACCCCTCCTCCCCGCCCCGCCCCAGCCCCAGGCCACAACTCGCCCGTGTTCTGTCCAGAGGTTTGTCTTTTCCCGAATGCCGTGGAAACACGTCCACAGCGTGCAGCCTTTTGTGTCTGCTCCTTGCACTTAGCACTCTGCAGCCGGGATTCAGCCGGGTTGTTCCGTGGGTTAGTGGTTTGCTCCTTTTTCTTGCTGAGTAGTATTCCACTGTGTGGACAGATCACTGTCTATCCACCAGTGGAGGGACATCTGGGTTCTTTCCAGTTTTTGATCATTATGAATAAAGCCACGACAAGCCTCTGTGTACAGGTTTTGGAGCGGACGGAAGTTTCCATCTCTCTTGGGCTTATCTGTCAGCTGGAGGCGTCGTGCCCCACAGCCCTTCAGAACATGTCGGCTCTGCCTGCTGCCCACAGGGGCCCGGTCCGTGAGCTCCTGTCCTGTCCTGATCCCACCAGCTGGAGTCCCTCAGCCCAGACCTCCCCACCCACCAGAATCAGGCTCTGCACCCATCCGTGCCCCACAAAACTCTCTTGGCAGCCTCTCCACTCAGAAATCTCCCTGAAAGGCCCCCAGTGCTGAATCCCACCACACATCCCAGACCATCAGACCCTAATGGAGGAACTGAGCAAGTGAGAAATGGGGTCACAGTCACCTTCATGCCACACCACAGAGTCCTGAACCTGGGTGCCACCTGTGGTCCCACCCCTTGAGCCCCGCTGATACGGGGGGCAGTGTGTGAAAGGCAAGGAAGACACAATGTAGGAGTTACCTGATGACACAGGAGCCAGCGCCTGAGTGGGGAGGGGCACGCAGGAAACCAGGCACTCACGGAGGCCCCGAAACAAGGGCCCCTCCCTGACAAATGAGCCTGAGGGTAATCCCCCGAAAAGAGTGGCTGTGGCCATCCCCAGAGAGCCCAGGGCCTCTCCTCTCCCTCTCTCTCTCTCTCTCTGGTGGGGGTGGGGAGGGTGAAGCGTTTGAAATGCCTCCCCCACCCCAGCCCCATGCTACCCCTGGGGCTTGCATGGAGCTTCATTAGGAAGCTCACACAAAGAAACATTGTGCAAGACAGTAAAAGTTGGAGTATTATTCTGCACACTTCAATTGGGAAGAGCATTTTCAAAGTCACAGTGGCAAGTAAGAAGCACATACTAATTTAATGGAATCAGGACGTAAGGATTCTGGGAGGACAGGGAGCTGAGGAGAGGCAGGTGTGTGGGGAGGGAAGTGGGTGACAAGGAATAAATCTTTCACGGTGAGAAGTCAACAGATAATGCCTCAAATGAAGAAGTAGTCAGGGGGCTGGCCCGGTGGTGCAGTGGTTAAGTTTGCACACCCTGCTTCTGCGGCCCAGGGTTCAACAGTTCGGATCCGAGGCACAGACCTAGCACTGCATGTCAAGCCACACTGTGGTGGCATCCCACATAAAATAGAGGAAGACTGGCACAGATGTTAGCTCAGGGCCAATCTTTGTCATGAAAAAAAAATTTTTTTTAAATGTAGGGGCCGGCCCCATGGCTGAGTGGTTAAGTTTATGTGCTCTGCTTTAGTGGCCCAGGGTTTTGCCAGTTCGGATCCTGGTCACGGACCTAGCACCGCTCGTGGGGCCGTGCTGGGGCAGCATCCCACACGACGCAACTAGAAGAACCCACAACCAAAACATACAATTATGTACTGGGGGGTCTTTGGGGAGAAGAAGGAAAAACAAAATCTTTCAAAAAAATTTTTTTTAAGTAGCAATACCAGCATGCTATTTAGAACGATAAAAATATATTTATTGCTTAAAAAAGGAAAAAGTTGAAAGTCTGGGCAGCAGGAAATGGGGAGAAGGGAGCAGACAGCCTATTGTCCTTCATAGCAGCATCATATTGAAGGATCTGATTAATTCAGGTGCAGGTATAACTTTGATTTAAAAATTTTGTAAACAGGCATTTCTGTGCTGCACTGTGTTGCAATGTCTGTCCAGGTCGGGCAGCAAGGACATGCTCCCCTGGGACCTTCACTGCTCCCTCCTTTCCAAAGCCACCTGCTCTGGCTCCTCCCTGCCCAGCCTCCCCGGGGAGGGAGCTGTGGGACCCGAGCTGGAACCCAGTGGGTGAGCTCTAGAGCCAGGGTCCCAACCTGAGGCAGAGATGCCATGCTGTGTTCAGAACACATGTAGCTCAAGTGGCCACTCTATCAACTGTGTCACAAACCACCAACCCCCCCCCCCCACCATAGAGTGGCTAAAAACAATCATTTCCATTTTTTCACAGATCTATAGGTTGGCTGGGTCTTGGCTGATCCAGGCTGGGCTCACTCACTCTGGTGGCTCGGCAGGCGCTGGCTGGTCTAGGTTGGCCTCAGCTGGGTTGACTCACCCCCAGCAGGCCAGCCTAGGTTTGTTCTCATAGCAGCATTCCAAGAAAAGGAGCAAATGAGTCAACGCCCCTTAATGCCCAAGCACAGAACAACCAACCCACCGCTTCCACCACATTCTATTGGCCAAAGCAGACTCGGGGGGCGGGGAAAGGCAGGGAATAGACTCCACTTGTTGGTGGAAGGAACTGCAAAATATTCATTACAAAGGGCATAGATGGGAGTGTGCATAAAAAATTGAGGCCACTTTTGCCACTCATCTATTACACCCACTCAGAGAATTCTTCTCCCCAAAGCAGCCAGGCCTGACCTGAGGCCCAAGGGACAGAGCACTGGACCACATGCTCCAGCCTGACCACTTCCCTGCGAGCAGAGCAGGGCCACCAAGGCCTCAGAGACATTCCGTGCAACCTCGACATCCTAGAGACGAGGAAAGGGGCTGTGGGGGAGGCAACTGGCCCCAGGCCACACGCCCAACTTCATCCTCCTCCTGGGAATCAAGCCCCTCTGCCCTTTGAGGATATCGGGAGGGACAGCAACCAGCAGCCACGAGGAGTGAGTCACAGATGCTCTAGACAAGGAGGAGGTAAGAGAAAAATAGGACTTGGTTTAGGCCATAGAAAAAGGGAGAGAAACAAAAGCAGAATCAAGGACGATTTATTCTGGTTCATCCCATTAGCCCAAGAGCTATATTTCTGAGTAACAGTTCACCTACCACCTCTGTTCTACCAGTGGAAAGAGGATTCCAGCCCTGGGGAATAATTGAGTGAGGACATCCTAGACCACGTGGCCCCAGTCAAGGCAGCCCAGAATCCTGGCCATCCCACAGAATCATGAGAAATAATCGATGTTTGTTTATTTTGTTTGAGGATGGTTTGTTACACAGCAAACACTAACTGATACAGCACGGAAGTGCATCATCTCTACAGACTCTCTGTAAAGAGCTGGACCAATTCTAACCCAAACCATCTTCTGCAAGTCGTTCAGGTGGCTTCCCTCCTCAGAATGAAGCTCAGTTCCAGGTCAGGAGGCCTTTGTGGACAAAGGTGGGCTGTCATTGTCCTAGGGTCCAGCTCAGAATCTTCTGTTAGAAGATGAACTTTCTGGAATTCAGTACTAATCAAGACCTTTTTTTTCCTTTGCCATATTTGGTTTATTTTCTGAAAGTTTTTACTATAGAAATTGTTAAACAAACCCAAACCACGGAGAATAGTATAATGGACCCCATATAGCCATTGCTCAGCTTCAAAAATTGTCAATATTCTGTCATCCCCCAAAATTTCCCCTGGAGTATTTTAAACATTTTTTTTTTCCTTTTTCTCCCCAAAGCCCCCCAGTACATAGTTGTGTATTTTTAGTTGTGGGTCCTTCTAGTTGTGGCATGTGGGATGCTGCCTCAGCATGGCCTGATGAGCAGTGCCATGTCTGCGCCCAGGATCCGAACTGGGGAAACCCTGGGCCACCAAAGTGGAGCGTGCAAAGTGGCCATGGGGCCGGCCCCTCCCCTAGAGTATTTTAAAGCAAGTTCCAGACATGGCGTTTTACCAGTATGTAAGGATCTTTTAAAAATATAATCACATTACTGTTATTGCACATTCGCAAATCACTAATTCCTGATATCGTCTAATACAGAATCCATGTTCAATTTTCCCTGGTTGTTTTTAAAATGTCTTTTTTAAGTTGTTTTGTTTGAATCAAGAGCTTGACATGGTAGTCTATATAGTGCTCTTGAATGATGTGTCTCTTATGTCTTTTTTCCTTTTTTTTAAATTAAGATACAATTCACACACCATAAACTTCACCATTTTAGGGGCCAGCCCAGTGGCGCAGCAGTTAAGTTCACACGTTCTGCTTCAGTGGCCCAGGGCTCGCAGGTTCGGATCCCAAATGCAGACATGGCACCGCTTGGCAAGCCATGCTGTGGCAGGTGTCCCACATATAAAGTACAGGAAGATGGGCACGGATGTTAGCTCAGGACTAGTCTTCCTCAGCAAAAAGAGGAGGATTGGCAGCAGATGTTAGCTCAGGGCTAATCTTCCTCAAAAAAAAAAAAATCACCATGTTAAAGTAGACAGTTGTGTTGGGTTTTTTTTTTTAGCATATTCACAAAGTTGTGCAATAATCACCACAATCTAATTCCAGAACATTTTCATTCCCCCCCCCCCCCAGAATAAACTCTATATTCATTAGCAGTCACTGTTTATTTCCTCTTCCGCCCGGCCCCTGGCAACCACTAATCTGCTGTCTATCTCTACGGACTTGCCTACTCTGGACAGTTCCTATAAATGTAGTCACCCAATATGTGGTCCTGTACGACTGACCTCTTTCACTTAGCATGTCTTCAGGGTTCATTCAGCTTGTGGCCTGTTATAAACTGAACGCCCCTCCCCCCCCAAATTCATATGCTGAAGCCCTAAGCAGCGATGTGATGGTATTTGGAAATGGGGCTTTGGGGGTAATTAGGGTCAGATGAGATCAAGAAGGTGCGGTCATGATGGGATTAGGGCCCTTATAAGAAGAGACCCCAGAGAGCTTTCTCCCTCTCCATGCTCCCACAGAGAGAGGTCACGCAAGCGCACAGCGAGAAGGCCGCCGTCTGCAGCCCAAGCGGCGAGTCGGCAGCAGAAACAGACCATTGCTGGCACCATGATCTTCGACTGCCAGCCTCCAGAACTGGGAGAAAACAAATTTCTGTTGTTCAGCCACCCAGTCTATGGCATTTTATTACGGCAGTCTGAGCAGACTAAGACATAACACCTATCAGTACTTCATTCCTCTTTTTTAAAGGGTCAAAACATTTTATTCTCCTAATTTTTTTTTAATAAAGTTAAACAGTAAAATGAAACTTCACAAGCTGCCTCCTCTTCACCTCCTACTGCCCTCCTCTCCCTGCAGCCTTGGTGCTGGCCGCCTTTCGGTCACCCCACTCACACAGACACAGGGCATCCAGCCAAGAAGACGAAATGGCTCTAAGGACATGGAGACATGACAAGGGGAAGAGGTGAAGTGTGTCCACATTCAAGGTGGACCAGCAAGCCTGCCTTTTCCAGCTTCTGGACGGTTTCCCTTCATTAGCCAAATTGAAAAAAGAAATTCCCGGGGCCAGACATTTCAAAGCTGAAGCCCCCAGAACGACCCAAGAATGCCGTGCAGATATTGTTGGCATCAAAATCACCCATATTCCTGCCCTCCTCATCGAAGTCCCGTCCACTGTCACAGTGAGTCTTTTTCCTGAGATCAGAAAGGATGGCAAAAGCTTCTCTGACTTCCTTGAACTTTTTCTCCTCCTCCTTCTACCCTTCAGCACTGGCTCCTGTGCTGATCTGGATGGAGCACCAAGGCCCGTTTCTGATCGGCTTTCTTTTCTGTGTGTGAGGAAGATTGGTCCTGAGCTAACATCTGTGCCAATCTTCCTCTATTTTATGTGGGATGCCGCCACAGCGTGGCTTGACAAGCAGTGCATAGTTCTGCAAGCAGGATCCGAACCTGTGAACCTCAGGCCACCAAAGCCGAGTGCACTAACCATTATGCCACGGGACTGGCCCCCCAATCGGCTTTTTGATCTCGTCCTCAGAGGCATTCACGTCTACTCCCAGCGTCTGTAGTAATCTATGAGTTTGCTTTTTCATAGTCCTCACACTGTTCTGTGTCCATGTAACACTGAGCTGTTCTCAAGGAGGCATCTATGTAAGTGTCATTGGGCTTCACAGCACTTGTGCAGTCTTCCTGCCATCCTGCCATCACCTCTCCAAAGCATGGAACTAACCATACCCTGATAACTATAGAGTTTAGCATTGATTTTTATATTGTTGGGGTCTGTCCCCAGGACTTCTGTGTACAGTTCATATGCTGGCTTGTAATTTCCTTCTTTAAATGCTTTATTCCCATCTTCCTTTTTGCTTTAAGTGCTTTGGCATTTCTGCAAGCAATGCAGGCCTTCTGGTGGTCAGGAGCCACCCTGAGAGCCTGCACAAAAAAACCGAACTGCCTTCTCAATACGATCTGCATAAGGAAGGCAAAGCCCGCATGCGTTCAGAGCACCCACATCGGTGAAATCCATTTGTAAAATGACATGGCCACAGACTGTCCTTCTGGATTATGACCAGCATTGCTAAATATGCTGTTTTGAGGATTTTGAAGCCACGGCTGGCAGGGACAAATTTTAGGGCATGGTTTGTGCAGAAAACAACCTTCTGAAAATCCCACCTCTCGAAATCCGTTTCTGCTACTTTCTCACAGTCTATGACGGCATCAGCATTCTTGAACTCCTGTTCTGCCTGAGCGTTTTTGTGATCCCGTTCTAGGATCCTCTCAAAACTGCAACATGCTGCCTAGACACAGGTGGCATTTGCCCTCTCGTAGATGTCCCCGGACAAAACCATCATCCAACCTCACTGACTGCTGTGCATCTTCAAGGGCTTCCCAGGACCTTCCGGCCACCATCAGGGTGGCTGCTCGCTTCCCATAATAGCTCGTATTTTTAGGACACATATCTATGGCTTTGTGTGATCGTTAAAAGCTTCATTGTAATCTTTCTCGGCATAGTGTGCGTTTCCTTGATCCTTGACAGACGCTGCTTCCCTCTTCACTTCTTTGGGGTGGAGCACCTCTGGCTTGATCACCGCCATTATCATCGCACCCCACGGCAGCGGCCATCTTACTGCCGGGACGAGTACTTCATTCCTTTTCATTGTCCAATAATATTCCATTGTATGGCTAGATCACATTTTCTTTATCCAGTCATCAGTTGATGGACATTTGGGTTGTCTTCATTTTTTGGTTATTATGAATAATACTTCTATGAACTTTCATGTATGAGTTTTTTGTGTGGACGTGTTTTCAATTCTCTTGGGTACATTCCTAGGAATGGGGTGGGGGCCATATGGTCACTCTATGTTCAACTTTTTGAGGAACTGCCAGTCTGTTTCCCAAAGCAGCTACACCATTTTATACTCCCATGAGCAGTGTATGAGGGTTCTGATTTCTCCAGATCCTCACCAACACTCATCTGTCTTTTTGACTTAAAATAAAACAGATACGGATAACATAAAACACACAAATGTACAGTTTAATGAATTATTATAAGACAATCACACCTTATAACTAACACCAGTCAAGAAAAAGAAGCTGGCCAGCCACCCCAGAAGCCCCTGCATGAGCCCCAGCCCAATCACAGAACTCCCAAAAAGTAACCACCATCCTGACTATTACAGCAATCACCTTGTTGGGTTTCTTTATGGTTTTATCAACCAAGCATGCATCCTCAGACCCTATAGTTTAGTTTTTAGCTTTGTCCACTTTTTAAATTTCATTTATCTTTTAAGTCTCTTTTAATCTACAGGATTTTCCCTCCATCCCATTCTTTCCCTTACAATTCATCTGCTGAAGAACCCAGGATGTCTGCCCTGTAGAGTGCCCCAGTCTAGACTCTGCTGATTGCACACCCATGGTGCAGTTCAACATGTTCCTCTGTCCTCTGTTTCTGCACATTGGCCGTTGGGTCAGACTCAACCTCCAACTCTTTGTCGTCACTGTAGGCAGCACTGGGTTCTTTCAACAGGAGGCATGTAATATCTGGTTTTCTCTCTTTTCTGATGCTGGCAGCCACTCATGCTTATGTCTACATCCACTAATTCATTAAGGGTTGCTAAGTTTGATATTCTCACTCACACTGCTATCCGATCAAGCCTTTTCCCGTGAGGCAAGCAGAGGCAGGAGCAGTAGCAGCTTTGCCAAGATGTCTGATATGAAGGAAATATGGTGCTTTCCTCCCACGTTTGATTCCTCTATGAAATCAGAAATGCTCCAGGCCTATGTGATTTGTTTTCCAATGTCTGCTTCTCAGACAAGGATTGTCTGGGATCTAGACGTGGCTTTACCCTTGTGATCCAAAGTCAACTGAACAATTTTATTAAGTAAGACCCAGTCCCAGGTCCACCGCCCAAATGATGCAGCAAGTAGAATATTTCTGGCAGGTGCTGCACGTGTGTGATCAGTGTCAGCATACCTGGGAGGCTTGGCGCCCACACCAGAGCCTGAGGACATCTCCCAAGCTGGAGTACTTTCTTGGGTGAAACAAAACAAAAACCTGCCCGGCGCTATAAATGACAGAAGCGCTGAAACAAGAAAATGCATTACTCAGAACCTCCTTAGAGCCAGGAGCCTAGCACACTATTTAGGCCACATCTACATAATATATTAAGATATATTTCTCTATATTCACTCATCTTTTTACTTAAATTTATGTGTAAAGAAAACTTTGTAACACTTTCATTAAGAGAAAAACAGTTCTCGCTTGCCAAAACGAGAAGGTAACATCAAGGAAAATCAAATAATGGCATTAAAATCTAGTGAGAAAGCTTTGCCTGCTGAAGGCTCTGCGCAAGCATCTGCTCGCTCTTTTTGGAAAAGAAAGGTTAGCAAGGGTTAGAGAGGTGTTTAAAATATATCAGCACCACACTGAGTCCTTCTCCTAGAGCAGTAACTCTCAACCAGGCGGTGGATTTTGTTCCCCAGGTGACATTTCTATGGATATTTGGGTTGTCACCACCGGGGGGAGGGGGTTCTACTGGCATCTAGTGGGTAGAGGTCAGGGATGCTGTAAACATTCTACAATGCACAGGGCAGCCCCCACAACAAAGAATTTTCCAGCCCCAAATGTCAATAGTGCTGAGGCTGAGAAACCCGGTCCTGGAAAAGTAAGAAGGGTTGAAAAAGAACCAAAAAGTGAATTCTTCACTCTGGGATTCAATGTTATTTAATGCAGGATCCAGGTATCATGTAACACCATCCAACATTAACCAGGGGTACCTGACCCACACTTAGAGAAAACCATCTAAATGATGCAATGTCATAGAAACAAGGGTGACACCAGCCACTGGCGCTAAAAGAACATAGTTATGGGAAGGCTTATCTCAGAGAAGCCCACAAACCCAGCAGGAGTACTAGTCACCGTACTGGATGCTGTGCTCACAGTCAACATTTATCAAGCACCTACTATGTGCTGGAAACTAGTAAATCGTGATTCCAGTGAGAGGCACGCAGGCCGGTGAGGAAGGCAAGGAACTAAACAAATAGTAGGGAATAGTATCATGGGAGAGTGTGTGCTGCTCAAGGGAAGATGAGAAACCACCCATCAGGGAACTGTGACTGAGTAGGGGTCAGGAGGCGGGAAAGGTTTCCCAGGGAAGACGATGATCCTAGTTCTTAACCCTCCCAAGGAGCTCCCTGTGGTTGGAAGCCAGGCTAATTCAAAAGCAGTGCACGGCTTCTGGCCGAGTGCATGGATCCAACCACTTTAACACTAATTTGTAGTATGTATTTATGGATCCATAAATATACCCTAAAATAATTTTAAAGAAAAAAAGCTGGACACCTGGAATATCCATTGCATTGCTATTTACACTTGAAGAAAGAAAACAGGAAACAACCTGAATGCAAAACCAAAGGAAAGCAGTTAGCATAATCCGAGAACTAATTCCTATTTATTGAGTGTTGACTGTGTGCCAACGGGTTTACATCCAGTGTAGCAAAATGATTATACCTTTATCTCCTTGCAGCAACTGTGAGAATTAACCCTCCCAGCCTCTAAGAGGAGGCAGACTCAGAGAAGAGAGGAGAAAGGAGTCTTTTCAACCAATGCTGTGGAAACTACTTGACAATTTTTATGCAAGAAAAAATTCAGCGTAACCCTTACCCCACATCATGCATAAAAATAACTTGCAACGGATCATAGACTTAATTGTAAAACCTAAAACTATAAAAATTCTAGGAGAAAATCTTTGCAGCTTTGAGTTGAGCAACGTATTCTTAGACATGACGCCAAAAGCACAAACCCTAAAAAAATAAAAAATGGTGGTGGGAAGAAGTAACAGGAACAAGTTAAAATAATGTTATATTATCAGATTACTCATTTTTATGGTTATCATCATTTACGGAAAGTGATGTGGATCTCCCGCTTATGGCAGTGATATAAAGTTTCCTTTCTAAATAAATGTGGTCAGATTTCTAAAAGGTGAACGACCCTAAGGAAAGCAAGCGCAGGTGAGATACAGATGCTGAAGAGGTGAGGATTCTCTCATTGCCTTAGGCTCCTCATCTGTAAGATGGTCTTGGTACGAAATTCCCACCTCAAAGGGTTAAATAAGGATTTACCGAGTTTCTATACATAGAAAGCTTAGAACATGAGCTGGCAGACGGTGCAGACTAGCTCTGGATTGACTATTATTCTTATTCACTATTACAAATAGCAGTAAAAATGGATTTTGGAAAACATGCCTTCTCTTTTATTTGTGAATGATTTCCTTTATTGCTGTTGCTTTTGCACTATCAATAGAGATCTGTGAGGAAAATACTTACATGATTGTGAAAGAAAGAAAGAAACCCAGTGTGGAACTAGTCACATGGGGCCCTTGAACACTCTGAACAGCTCCTACTTTAAGAAAATTGCTGATGTCTTTCTAAGGACTCTGACCTCCTACCTCTGACTTTCAACCTCTGACCTCCGACAAGCAAGGAGATTCAAGAGTAGAAGAGCAGAGTGTGGAGGGTCCACACTAGTGCCATTCTTGAGAAAAAGGGACGGAAGACAAAGGGACGCCCACAGACCTTTGTGTCCTAAAGCTTCCTCGCAGCAATAGGATAACAAAACAAAACAAAAAGCAAAACAAAGCAAAAAGGAGTGAGGTAGCAGTCACAGCAGAGTAGCTGGAGGGTCTTCAGCTTGACAGCCCCGTGGATGGAAACCTCTGCCGAGGGCCATCCTCTCTATGCATCAAAGAAAATAAACCTCATCAAGAAAATAACCAAGAGGCCAGCCCTGTGGCCGAGTGGTTAAAGTTCCACGCACTCAGCTTTGGCAGCCAGAGTTCATGCTAAGGAGGCATCCCGCATATAAAGTAGAGGAAGACTGGCACAGATGTTAACTCAGGGCTAATCTTCCTCAAGCTAAAAAAGAGGAGGATTGGCAACTGGTATTAGCCCAGGGTGAATCTTCCTCACACACACACAAAAAGAACCGAGTTCACAAGGATGTGGAGCAACTGGAACTCTCACACACTGCCCCTGGGAGTGTGAATGGGCACAATCGCTTTGCACGACTACTTGGCAATTCTAATAAATTTAAACATACACCTGCCTTGTGATGCAGCAATGCCATTCCTAGTATTTAACCTAGAAAAATCAAAATCTATGTCCACAAAAAAAATGAACAAGAACGTGCATTGCTTCTATATTCATATTTTGAAAAAGAAGCAGTTCCAAAAACTTAAAACAACCCAAGTGTCCATCCATAGAAGAACAGCTATACCAGCTGTGGTATAACCTCACAATGGAATACCACTCAGCAAGAAAAAGGGGCACACTCCTGATCCATGCCACAACCTGGCTGAATCTCAAACAACATTATTATGAGCAAAAGAGACCAGACACAAAAGAGCACATGCTATTTAACTGCATTTATTTGAATGCAAAAACAGGCAAAAAATTACAGCAGTCCCCCCTCATCCACTGGGAATACGTCCCAAGACCCCCAGTGGATGCCTGAAACCACAAAGAGTACCAAACCCTGTATATACTAGGCTTTTCTATACATACATACTTATGACAAAGTCTAATTTATAAATTAGACACAGTATAAGATTAACAATAATAACCAATAACAAAGTTGGCTTTGGGGCCATTATAAGTAAAATAAAGGTTACTTGAAGGCCATACTGTGACAGACAGCTACTAAGTGACTAACGGGCGGGCAGCGTATGCAGCATGGACAAAGGGATGATTCATGTCCCGGGTGGGATGGAGTGGGACGGCACGAGATTTCATCACACTACTCAGAACAGTGAGCAATTTAAAACTTATGAATTATTCCTTTCTGGAATTTTCCACGTAATATTTTCAGACCACAGCTAACCATGGGTAACTAAAACTGCAAAAAGCAAAACTGTGGGTAAGGGGGAACTACCATAGATTTATGGTCATAGAAATCAGAACAGCAGTTGTCTGAAGTAGGAGGTGGGGGTAGGAATTGACTGGACAGGGGCATGTGGGAGCTTTTTAAGGTGATGGAAATGTTCTAGCTCCTGATTGGGGTGGTGGTCACATGGGTATACACAACTATCAAAAATCATCCATACTGCAGCGCCAGCCCCATCCATGGCCTCGTGGTTAAGTTCAGCATGTTCCTCTTCAGCAGCCCAGGTTCGCAGGTTCAGATGCCAAGCACAGACCTACACTACTCGTCAGCCATGCTGTGGTGGCGACCCACATACAAAATAGAGGAAGACTGGCACAGATGTTAGCTCGATTAGTCTTCCTCAGAGAAAAAAAAACAAAAAGCCGTACTGGATTGAATAGTGTCCTCCCCCAAATTCATTTCCACCTGAAATCTCAGAATGTGACCTTATTTGGAAATGGGGTTTACACAGACATAATCAGTTAAGTTAGAGTGAGGTCCTATCAGATTAGGGTAGGCCCTAATCCAATGACTAGTGTCCTCATAAGAAGAGAAAACAGAGACACACAGGGAGAGTACCATGTGACGACAGAAACAGAGATCAGAACAGTATGTCCATAAGCCAAAGAACGCCAGGAATTGCATGCAACCACAGGAAGCCAAGATGAGGAAATGAAAGACCCTCCCCTAGGGCCTTCAAAGAGATCATGGCCCTGCTGACACCTTGATTTTGGATTTCTAGCCTCCAAACCTGTGAGAGAATACACTTCTGTCTTTTAAGCCACCAAGTTTGTGGTACTTTCTTACAGTAGCCCTAGAAAACTAATATACTATCAAATAGAACGTTGCAGGTCTGTGCATTTTAAGTAAATTATACTCCAATTTTAAAAATTTAAAGTAGCCAAGTGGAAGCAGCAAGTTGGTGATGACAGCTCCAACCTGGCTCCTGCTGCACCCAGTTAGACAGAATGCCTGAAGGAGAGCCAGCCTGCTGCCGTTCAGAATCTACAGCTGGTGGGAGAACCCAGGCACTGTGCTCGCGGCCAGACACCTCCCCATGACTCTCCCTTCATAGCTCATCCATCAGGCAAAGCTGCCCCCTCTGCCCACAGCAAAAATGCCCCTATACCCTCTCAAACATAAATACTACGGGGGCTATGGACAGCACTACCCAGAAGAGCCACCTTGTGGATGCCCCATTCAAAAGTGAACCAGCCCTTGGGGCTGGCCCCGTGGTCGAGTGGTTAAGTTCGCGCGCTCCGCTGCAGGCGGCCCAGTGTCTTGTTGGTTCGAATCCTGGGCGCGGACATGGCACTGCTCATCAAACCACGCTGAAGCAGCGTCCCACATGCCACAACTAAAAGGACCCACAACAAAGAATATACAACTATGTACTGGGGGGCTTTGGGGAGAAAAAGGAAAAAAATTTTAAAAAATCTTTAAAAAAAAAAAAAAGTGAACAAGCCCACTTTGGAGGGAGTTCCAAGCCTCAGAATTAAAGACTGCAGAAAAGCCTGGTTAGGGACCAAGAGCTTTGGTCCAACTGTCCTTCACTAACTCACAAATTTGTTCTTTGAAATGTCAACCTTGAGGAATCTTCCATTCCTTTGCTTTCCATAGCCCAGACACTTACAAAAGGAGTTTATTATTATTATTATTAATTATTATTATTATTATTATTCTGCTTCATCTTATAAGCCTCTGACCCCGACAACTTGCCAGACACTTGTCTAAGCACACCTGCAGCTATCAGCATGAGGACTGAGGTCAGCCAAGCTCAGAAGGTCACTGAATGCAGAGACCACCTGGCCCACTCCCCACTGGATGCTCTAATCCCCACTTAGGCTCCCCCACATCTCTTGCCAAGGAACTTGCTGTGCATTAATTCATTGAACCCTCATAGCGAGGCTAGAAGTAGGAACTGTTATTATCTTCACTTTCTGATGAGGAAACTGAGGACCAGAGGGGTGAAGTAACTGGTCTGAGGTCACACAAGTAGTAAACCGCAGAGCAGGGATTTGAGCCCAGGCAACCTAACCTAGAAGGCACTGCTTTAACCACAGGGCTGCACTGCAAGTAGATGCCTCTTCTATGAACTGGGCCCTGCATCCCCCAGCGACCAAGAACCCAAAGGCTTTTTTTTGTTACAGATCTAGACTCTTGTAAGTCCCCCATCCCTGGTCTTCTTGAGAAAACATTATGGCAGCAAGTCCCAACTAAACTTTTTATAATAGCCCAGAGACTCTAACGGCCTATTGGGACATTCTCCAGAGTCTTACATAAACAAAACTGAATGTAACAGGAAAAAGGCTGTTTAGTTTTGTTTGGGGGGGTTTTGTATGTTTGTTTTGAAATTAAAGTTAACTGAAACAACAACAGAGATAAACTGAAAAAGGCTGAGATCAGAATCATGCAGTTTTTTCCTAAACTGGTGGAAATCCCCAGCTTCTACTGCCTATTACACCAGGAAGGAGTTTGGAGCTGGGTTTCCTAGAAAAGAATCAAGCCAACAGTTCCTCACTTCAGGAGAGGACACTTCAGCCCACATGTCCTGACCCTGCAATGTCCACAGACCCTGTGCGGAGGAGCCCACAGTAGCTGTTGGATCAAAGAAGCTTTTCCAATAGGGTGGCACCACACACTAAAAGATCAAAGGGAATTTATTCCAGGAGTGCAAGGATGGTTCAACATTAGGAAACTTCTTAATATAACATAATAATAGATCCTAGGAGATCTGTAAATGGTGAAAAAGCATTTGGCAAAATTCAACACCCTTTCCTGATTGAAAAAAAAAAATCCTCATTAAAGTAGGAAGCAATGGATAATCAGTTAACATGATAAAATATGTAAATCTCAGATAAAAGCTAGCATTTTGCTTAACTGGGAAACACCAGAAGCATTCCCACTAAAGTCAGGAACAAGGCACATGTGCCCACTGTCATTGTACACGAGGTACTAGTCAATGCAATTAGAGAAACTAAA
Source organism: Equus asinus (assembly GCF_041296235.1). Taxonomy (NCBI): domain Eukaryota; kingdom Metazoa; phylum Chordata; class Mammalia; order Perissodactyla; family Equidae; genus Equus; species Equus asinus. Next base: position 37,895,601 of record NC_091817.1, read on the forward strand.
GAAATCAAAGATATAAGACTGGGATAGGAGGAGGTAAAATTGTTTCCATTTATAGATGATATGACTATAAGCCTAGAGCATCCAAGAGAATCAACTAAGAAACTACTACCAACAATAGCCAATTAGAAAAGCCTCCACAGGGCCCAGCCCAGTGGCGCAGTGGTTAAGTTTGCACCTTCCACTTTGGCGGCCTGGGGTTCGCCGGTTCAGATCCTGAGTGCGGACATGGCACCACTTGGCACACCATGCTGTGGTAGGCATCCCACATGTAAAAAAGTAGAGGAAGATGGGCAAAGATGTTAGCTCAGGGCCAGTCTTCCTCAGCAAAAAGAGGAGGATTGGCAGCAGTTAGCTCAGGGCTAATCTTCCTCAAAAAAAAAAAAAAAAGACTCCACAAAAAAAAGATAAAATATCTAGGGAAAAATTTATCAAAAATATATAAACTGTATATTTAAAAACTGTAAACAATACTGAAGAACACAGAAGATTTTTAAACAAATGGAAAGACATACCATGTTCCTGGATAGGAAGATTCAACATCATAAATATGTCCATTCTCTGAAGTTAATGTATAAATTTAAGGCAATCCCAATACACTTCACAAAAGAGGATATTTAAATGGCTAATAAATATACTTTAAAAAGTGCTCAAACTAATTAGTCATTAGGGAAGTAAAAATTAAAACAATTAATTATCACTACACACACATACCAGAATGAATAAAATTAAAAAGACCAACAAAACCAAGAGTTGCAAGGATGCAGAATAACTGTAATTCTCAGACATTACTAGAAGGAGGGTAAATTGTTACATGTCTATTTGGAAAACAGTTTGGCAGTGTTTTCTGAAGGTGAACACACACACATCCCATGGCCCGGAAATTCCACTTGTACGTAAATATCCAACAGAAATGCTGTATATATGGGCACCAAAGCCATGTGTGAGTTATATGTTCATGGCAGCATTATTCACGATAGCCAAAATCAGGGAACAACTTAAATGTCCACCAACAGGAGAATGGATAAATAAACCTCACAAATATAATGTTGAGCAAAAGAAGCCAGATACAAAAGAATCCATGTATACAGAGTTTAAAAAAAAAAACGGTAAACCAATCTGTGACATAAGAAATGAAGATGATGATTACCTTTCAGAAAAGGCTGGGGTGGTAACTTTTGGGGGGTCTCAGTGGGGGGGGGCAGGTAATGCTCTAGTCCCAGGTCTGGGTAATTCTTCACTTTACTGTGTGTTTACTTTGTGACAACTCATCAAGCTGTATACTTATAATTCATTCACTTTTCTGTGTGTGTGCTATACTTCAGTTTTTGTCAAAGCAATTCCAATAAAAACACCAAGATCCATGGTGTATAATTAGACATTAGATTCTAAAGTTCAAATAGAAAAACAAATAAGCAAGAATAGCTGAAAAAGTTCTAAAAATAAGGGGAGCAGCCCTTCCATACATTAAAATATATGTTTAAATATTGTAAACCATAGCAGTGTGAACATGAATGAACAAGAATAGAGAGAGCAGCCAATGGAAGAGAGTAGCAAGTCCTGAAATGGACCCACAAACAGTGTAAACAGCTTATAATAAAGTAGCTTCTCAATTCAGCAGAGAAAACATAGCCATCTGGAAAAAGAGAAAAAAAGATTGGACATACACCTCACAGTGTCCATCGGGATACATTCCAAATGAATCAAAATTTGAAGTAAAATAATAAAAGAAAATATAGGACACATCCTGTTCTCTTGAAGTGGGGAAGACCTTTGTACCCATGATTCAACATTCAGAAGCCATTATCAAAATGACTAATAAATTTGACTGCATAACCATAAAAACATATGCATGCAAAACAAACAAACAAACCATGAACAAAATGAAAGAGAAACATTGCACTGGATGCAACTTGGACCAAAGGCAGAAGGCTAATCTCTAATAGATAATCACCTCCTAGAAATAAAAAGAAAAAGGCAACAACCCAATTTTTAAAATATGCAAAGAATATGCAAATATGAGTAAGACAACCACAGCAAAAGAAATAGAAATGGTCCTTAAACATATTATAAGTTTAAAACTTTTCATAACAAGTTTAAATTAAAACTGAGTTGAGTCACAGTTTTCCACCTATCAGATTGGTAAAAATCCTGCCAGGTGGTGACCTGATTGCTGGCGAGGATGTGGGAAAACAGCAATTTCTCATCCAAAGCTGGTGGGGGCACAATTGGTACTAACCTTACAGAGGGCAAGTTGGCAATAACTCTTGAAATTGCAAATGCAGATGCCTGGCAAGCCCAGCCCTTGGAATTTATCCTGCATACCTAACATGCACTTGCAAAATGCTACATGCACAAGCAGTGTCTGTGATAGCAGACTGGAAACAACCTGAATATTCACTGATAGAAGAGTGTGATATAGTCAGTAAAACAAGCAAGGCACAGAACAGCATGTATTCTGTTTTGTAAACTATGTTCAGCAGGCATAGCAAAGTATTATATATATATATGTATATATATTTGATTATGCTTGTATTTGCATAAAGAGATCCTGTATTAGAATAAGTCACACTAAAGTGTGAAAGATTGGCAGCTCAGAACCCGCATCCCCACCTCCCAAGATAGTGCATCCTTCAAAGAAGATGCTTAACCCAAATAAATCTCTAATCTGATGGACTTCTTCTCAGAGTAACAAAGCGAATTGGAAAAATGCCTATACTGCAAGTCCAGAGATTTGGGGGGTCATGAAGGCAGCCATATATCAGGAGATTTCTTAGCTCTCCCAAGGATCAGCTTTAATTAGATTAGACCCAACAAACTAAAAACAGTTACCTGGGGGTGGGGGGTACTGGGTGGTTATGGAACAGGAATGAAAGAAAATTTTTCACTATCGTCCTTTTGCACATGATGTTTAAACCATATGAATGTATTATCTAATCAAAACAGTAAAAGAAGAGTGGCAGTTCACAAGCCTAAGCCTTGATCAAGACCCACAAGATCGACCTCAGTGCCTGTTCCAAGAGCCTTTGTCATTTAGAAGCAGGTAATGTTAAATAATTACAAGGAGTTTTATTATCCTGTAACAGCTCACTGATTCTGCCAGAAACCTCTTGTGTCAATATTGCTACACAAGACATGGTGAGATAGAAAGATCTTGGGCAACTCCCTTGACCTCCCTTAACTTCAGTATTCTCTTCAGCAGAGCAAAGATAAGGACAACAGAACATCACAGAATTGCTGTGAAGTGCTGGCGTGTGAGCGTTCCAGGAGGCCGCAAAGCAGCAAGAAACCAGCTCTGCGTAGGACAGCTGCCCAGCCACGGAGCCTCAGCTCTGAGCTTCAGCGCTTCTCAAAGGTCAGCGTGCTCACAAATCACCTGAAGAGGCGGTCAACACGCAGGCTCACAGCACCACGGTCAGATCTGAGATTCAGTAGGCCTGGCACCCATGAACTTGCATTTCTAACAAGCTTCTCCTCCGGGTGATGCTGCCGCAGCTGGTTTAGGGACACACCGGAGTAGTCTGGTCCAGAACAGGGCTCCTCAAATTGTGCTGTGTGTACAAATGGCCTGTGAATCTTGTTAAAAGACAGATTCTGATTCAGAAGGTCTAGGGTGGGGCCTGGGACTCTGCATTTCTAACAAGCTCCCAGGTGTTGCAGATGCTACTGGTCTGTACACCACACTTTGAGGACCAAGGTGCTGGAATATCCAATTCCATTCGTTTTACAGATGAAGAAACTGTGCCTGGGGAGAAGTACATGATGGGGTGAGGCCCTGTCCAGGGGGGCCCCCGTTCCCCAGGAGTGCCTCCCCTGCTGTCCCCAGACCTACCCTACAAACCCGCCTAAGCCCATCCTTTAGAATATGGCGTGAAATTTACTAAATGATACATAGTCCTGCACTCTTCTGAGAAATAAGCCATTTACCAAGAAGCTTAGCTCAAATCACCAGTCTGTTCTTTTCAAAAGTGCACTTTTGGCAAAGTTATTTCTTTAGCTGAGTCACCTTCCCTCCAGTGATGGCCACCTTTGACAGGCCCTGCTGCAGAAACCTGAGGAAGAAACCGTGTGTGGTCTGAAGATCGGGAGAGAAAGTTCGGGAGAAACAGAAATGGGAGTGGGGAAGCTGGTTCTCAGGAAAGTTGAGGAATCTTCAGGTATATGGCTCCCTCATGAGCTCAAAAAACTATAGACTTGCACTGTATGCATTTTTCCAACTCATTTTACCACCCTGAAAAAAAGTCCATCGAATTACAGATTTCGGGGATTAACAAGCATCTTCTTTTCAGGATGCTTATCTCTGAGTGCCCAATCTTTCACACTTTAGTGTGAATTATTCTAAAACAGAGAGAAAGGGGTGGAATTCAGGACACTAGGGTCTCTGGAGTATTTAGGGCAGAGGGGGCCTTACCTGAGATGAAGCTTGATCTGGGAGTACCGCTTCTGGGAAACCACAGCTGCAACCTTGGCCTCTGCACATTCACCAGCTGGCCCCACCCTCACCCGGGTGCCTTCAGGCTGTGCGTGGTTTGTGGGCCTGGCTCTGTCACTAACTTGCTATGTGACCGAGTAAATCATACAGTTTTAGAGACTTTAAGAGCTGGAAGGAACAACCCTTAGGAATCACCTGGGCCCCTTATCCCAGAACCCCAATTTCTAAACCAAAGAATACGTGGTCCCTAATGGCCCATCTGAGTTTGGCTTCCCCAGAAGCAGAGCCTGAGACAGGGGTTCGGTTTTGCATGAGTTACTGAGGGTGCGCTTTCAAGAGAAAGCTGCGAGGGAGTGAGGGGAGCAGGATAAGGCGGGTCTCAGAGGCTCTGAAGCATTTTTAAATAGCACCACGGAGTCCTCCTACACTGAGGCAAGAAGCCTGGGCTTCAGCATCCCTGACAAGGTGGCTTGGAAAAGGACACAGTCTGCTGCTGCTGCCCCTCGTACACCACAGCAGCCAGGAAATAGGTGCAACAGCAGGTAAAGGGCATCTGGGGGTGCCAACCCTCCCTTCCAGTTCTGAGAGCTCGTCA